>NC_082714.1:65666959-66919365 GCF_030144855.1 Hypanus sabinus
CTGACCTTAACCCTACCCGTGCCCATAACTCACTGAACGTAATCCTACCCGTACCCATAATTCTCTGACCTTACCACTGACTGTGCCCATAACCAACTAACCTTAACCCTACCCCTGCCCGTAACTCACTGACCTTAACCCTACCTCTGCCCATAACTCACTGACCTTAACCCTACCTGTGCCCATAACTCACTGACCTTAACCCTACCTGTGCCCATAACTCAAAGACTTTAACCCTACCCATGTCCATAACTCACTAACCTTAATCCTACCCATGCCCATAACTCACTAACCTTAAACCTAACTGTGCCCATAACTCACTAACCTTAACCCTACCCGAGCCCATAACTCACTGACTTAACCATGACCGTGCACATAACACAATAACCTTAACCCTACCCCTGCCCATAACTCACTGACCTTAAACCTGACTATCCTATAACTCACTAACCTGAACTCTACTCCTGCCCATAACTCACTGACCTTAACCCTACCTCTGCCCATAACTCACTGACCTTAATCCTACCCGTGCCCATAACACACTGACCTTAACCTTGGCTGTGCCCATAACTCACTGATCTTAACTCTGACTGTGCCCATAACTCACTGACCTTAACCCTACCTGTGCCCATAACTCACTGACCTTAACCCTGACTGTGCCCATAACTCAATGACCTTAAACCTAACTGTACCCATCAGTCACTAACCTTATCCCTACCCATGCCCATAACTCACTGACCTTAACCATAGCCATGCTCATAACTCACTGACCTTAATCCTACACCTGCCCATAACACACTGACCTTAACCCTGGCCATGCCCATAACTCACAGACCTTAATCTTACGCGTGCACATAACTCACTGACCTTAACCCTGACTGTGCCCATAACTCACTGACATTAACCCTGACTGTGCCCATAACTCACTGACCTTAAACCTAACTGTACCCATACCTCATTAACCTTAACCCTACCCATGCGCATAACTCACTGACCTTAAACCTAGCCGTACCCATAACTCACTGACCTTAACCCTGACCGTGCCCATAAATCACTAACTCTAACGCTACCCGTGCCCATAACTCACTGACCTTAATCCTGACAGTGCCCAATAACTCACTGACCTCAAACCTAACTGTACCCATAACTGTCTAAACTTAACCCTACCCCTACCCATAACTCACTGACCTTTACCCTGACAGTGCCCACAACCCACTGACCTTTAACCTGACTCTGCCCATAGCTTACTAACCTTAAGCCTACCAGTGCCCATAAATCACTGAACTTAATCCTTCCCGTACCCATAACTCTCTGACCATACCACTGACTGTGCCCATAACTCAATAACCTTAACCCTACCCCTGCACATAACTCACTGACCTTAACGCTACCCGTGCCCATATCTCACTGACCTTAACCCTAGCTGTGCCCATAACTCACTGAACTTAAACCTGACCGTGCCCATAACTCACTGACCATAACCCTACCTGTACCCATAACTCACTGACCTTAACCCTGACTGTGCCCATAACTCACTAACCTTAACCAGACACCTGCCCATAACACACTAACCTAACCCTGGCCGTGCCCATAACTCACTGACCTTAATCTTACCCGTGCCCATAACTCACTGACCTTAACCCTACACCTGACCATAACACACTGACCTTAACCCTGACCGTGCCCATAACTCACATATTAACCCTGACCGTGCCCATAGCTCACTGACCTTAACCCTACCTGTGCCCATAACTCAAAGACTTTAACCCTACCCATGTCCATAACTCACTAACCTTAATCCTACCCATGCCCATAACTCACTAACCTTAAACCTAACTGTGCCCATAACTCACTAACCTTAACCCTACCCGAGCCCATAACTCACTGACTTAACCATGACCGTGCACATAACACAATAACCTTAACCCTACCCCTGCCCATAACTCACTGACCTTAAACCTGACTATCCTATAACTCACTAACCTGAACTCTACTCCTGCCCATAACTCACTGACCTTAACCCTACCTCTGCCCATAACTCACTGACCTTAATCCTACCCGTGCCCATAACACACTGACCTTAACCTTGGCTGTGCCCATAACTCACTGATCTTAACTCTGACTGTGCCCATAACTCACTGACCTTAACCCTACCTGTGCCCATAACTCACTGACCTTAACCCTGACTGTGCCCATAACTCAATGACCTTAAACCTAACTGTACCCATCAGTCACTAACCTTATCCCTACCCATGCCCATAACTCACTGACCTTAACCATAGCCATGCTCATAACTCACTGACCTTAATCCTACACCTGCCCATAACACACTGACCATAACCCTGGCCGTGCCCATAACTCACAGACCTTAATCTTACGCGTGCACATAACTCACTGACCTTAACCCTGACTGTGCCCATAACTCACTGACATTAACCCTGACTGTGCCCATAACTCACTGACCTTAAACCTAACTGTACCCATACCTCATTAACCTTAACCCTACCCATGCGCATAACTCACTGACCTTAAACCTAGCCGTACCCATAACTCACTGACCTTAACCCTGACCGTGCCCATAAATCACTAACTCTAACGCTACCCGTGCCCATAACTCACTGACCTTAATCCTGACAGTGCCCAATAACTCACTGACCTCAAACCTAACTGTGCCCATAACTCACTAACCTTAACCCTACCTGTACCCATAACTCTCTGACCATACCACTGACTGTGCCCATAACTCAATAACCTTAACACTACCCCTGCCGATAACTCACTGACCTTAACCCTACCTGTGCCCATAACTCACTGACATTAACCCTGACTGTGCCCATAACACACTGACCTTAAACCTAACTGTACCCATAACTGTCTAAAGTTAACCCTACACATGCCCATAACTCACTAACCTTAACCCTACCCCTACCCATAACTCACTGACTACCCTGACAGTGCCCACAACCCACTGACCTTTAACCTGACTCTGCCCATAGCTTACTAACCTTAAGCCTACCAGTGCCCATAAATCACTGAACTTAATCCTTCCCGTACCCATAACTCTCTGACCATACCACTGACTGTGCCCATAACTCAATAACCTTAACCCTACCCCTGCACATAACTCACTGACCTTAACGCTACCCGTGCCCATATCTCACTGACCTTAACCCTAGCTGTGCCCATAACTCACTGATCTGAAACCGGACTGTGCCCATAACTCACTGACCTTAACCCTACACCTGCCCATAACACACTAACTTTAACCCTGGCCGTGCCCATAACTCACTGACCTTAATCTTACCCGTGCCCATAACTCACTGACCTTAACCCTACCCGTGCCCATAACTCACCGACCTTAACCCTAGCCGTGCCCATAACTCACTGAACTTAATCCTGACCATGCCCATAACTCACTGACCATAACCCTACCTGTACCCATAACTCACTGACCTTAACCAGACACCTGCCCATAACACACTAACCTTAACTCTGGCCGTGCCCATAACTCACTGACCTTAATCTTACCCGTGCCCATAACTCACTGACCTTAACCCTACACCTGACCATAACACACTGACCTTAACCCTACCCGAGCCCATAACTCACTGACTTAACCATGACCGTGCACATAACACAATAACCTTAACCCTACCCCTGCCCATAACTCACTGACCTTAAACCTGACTATCCTATAACTCACTAACCTGAACTCAACTCCTGCCCATAACTCACTGACCTTAACCCTACCTCTGCCCATAACTCACTGACCTTAATCCTACCCGTGCCCATAACACACTGACCTTAACCTTGGCTGTGCCCATAACTCACTGATCTTAACTCTGACTGTGCCCATAACTCACTGACAACCCTACCCGTGCCCAAAACTCACTGACCTTAACCTTGACTGTGCCCATAACTCACTGACATTAAGCCTAGCCATGCTCATAACGCACTGACCTTAAACCTGACCATCCCATAACTCACTAACCTTAACCCTACTCCTGCCCATAACAAACTGACATTAACCCTGGCCGTGCCCATAATTCACTGACCTTAACCCTAACCGTGCCCATAACTCATTGACCTTAACCCTACCCGTGCCCATAACTCACTGACCTTAATCCTACCCGTACCCATAATTCTCTGACCTTACCACTGACTGTGCCCATAAACAACTAACCTTAACCCTACCCCTGCCCGTAACTCACTGACCTTAACCCTGACCGTGCCCATAAATCACTAACTCTAACGCTACCCGTGCCCATAACTCACTGACCTTAATCCTGACAGTGCCCAATAACTCACTGACCTCAAACCTAACTGTGCCCATAACTCACTAACCTTAACCCTACCTGTGCCCATAACTCACTGTACTTAATCCTAACCGTACCCATAACTCTCTGACCATACCACTGACTGTGCCCATAACTCAATAACCTTAACACTACCCCTGCCGATAACTCACTGACCTTAACCCTACCTGTGCCCATAACTCACTGACATTAACCCTGACTGTGCCCATAACACACTGACCTTAAACCTAACTGTACCCATAACTGTCTAAAGTTAACCCTACACATGCCCATAACTCACTAACCTTAACCCTACCCCTACCCATAACTCACTGACTACCCTGACAGTGCCCACAACCCACTGACCTTTAACCTGACTCTGCCCATAGCTTACTAACCTTAACCCTACCCGTGCCCATAAATCACTGAACTTAATCCTTCCCGTACCCATAACTCTCTGACCATACCACTGACTGTGTCCATAACTCAATAACCTTAACCCTACCCCTGCACATAACTCACTGACCTTAACGCTACCCGTGCCCATATCTCACTGACCTTAACCCTAGCTGTGCCCATAACTCACTGATCTGAAACCGGACTGTGCCCATAACTCACTGACCTTAACCCTACACCTGCCCATAACACACTAACTTTAACCCTGGCCGTGCCCATAACTCACTGACCTTAATCTTACCCGTGCCCATAACTCACTGACCTTAACCCTACCCGTGCCCATAACTCACCGACCTTAACCCTAGCCGTGCCCATAACTCACTGAACTTAATCCTGACCATGCCCATAACTCACTGACCATAACCCTACCTGTACCCATAACTCACTGACCTTAACCAGACACCTGCCCATAACACACTAACCTTAACTCTGGCCGTGCCCATAACTCACTGACCTTAATCTTACCCGTGCCCATAACTCACTGACCTTAACCCTACACCTGACCATAACACACTGACCTTAACCCTACCCGAGCCCATAACACACTGACCTTAACCTTGGCTGTGCCCATAACTCACTGATCTTAACTCTGACTGTGCCCATAACTCACTGACCTTAACCCTACCCGTGCCCAAAACTCACTGACCTTAACCTTGACTGTGCCCATAACTCACTGACATTAAGCCTAGCCATGCCCATAACGCACTGACCTTAAACCTGACCATCCCATAACTCACTAACCTTAACCCTACTCCTGCCCATAACAAACTGACATTAACCCTGGCCGTGCCCATAATTCACTGACCTTAACCCTAACCGTGCCCATAACTCATTGACCTTAACCCTACCCGTGCCCATAACTCACTGATCTTAATCCTACCCGTACCCATAATTCTCTGACCTTACCACTGACTGTGCCCATAAACAACTAACCTTAACCCTACCCCTGCCCGTAACTCACTGACCTTAACCCTACCTGTGCCCATAACTCACTGACCTTAACCCTGACTGTGCCCATAACTCACTGACCTTAACCCTACCCGTGCCCATAACTCACTGACCTTAATCCTACCCGTACCCATAATTCTCTGACCTTACCACTGACTGTGCCCATAACCAACTAACCTTAACCCTACCCCTGCCCGTAACTCACTGACCTTAACCCTACCTCTGCCCATAACTCACTGACCTTAACCCTACCTGTGCCCATAACTCACTGAACTTAACCCTACCTGTGCCCATAACTCAAAGACTTTAACCCTACCCATGTCCATAACTCACTAACCTTAATCCTACCCATGCCCATAACTCACTAACCTTAAACCTAACTGTGCCCATAACTCACTAACCTTAACCCTACCCGAGCCCATAACTCACTGACTTAACCATGACCGTGCACATAACACAATGACCTTAACCCTACCCCTGCCCATAATTCACTGACCTTAATCCTACCCGTGCCCATAACACACTGACCTTAACCTTGGCTGTGCCCATAACTCACTGATCTTAACTCTGACTGTGCCCATAACTCACTGACCTTAACCCTACCTGTGCCCATAACTCACTGACCTTAACCCTGACTGTGCCCATAACTCAATGACCTTAAACCTAACTGTACCCATCAGTCACTAACCTTATCCCTACCCATGCCCATAACTCACTGACCTTAACCATAGCCATGCTCATAACTCACTGACCTTAATCCTACACCTGCCCATAACACACTGACCTTAACCCTGGCCGTGCCCATAACTCACAGACCTTAATCTTACGCGTGCACATAACTCACTGACCTTAACCCTGACTGTGCCCATAACTCACTGACCTTAACCCTGACTGTGCCCATAACACACTGACCTTAAACCTAACTGTACCCATAACTGTCTAAAGTTAACCCTACCCATGCCCATAACTCACTAACCTTAACCCTACCCCTACCCATAACTCACTGACCTTTACCCTGACAGTGCCCACAACCCACTGACCTTTAACCTGACTCTGCCCATAGCTTACTAACCTTAAGCCTACCAGTGCCCATAAATCACTGAACTTAATCCTTCCCGTACCCATAACTCTCTGACCATACGACTGACTGTGCCCATAACTCAATAACCTTAACCCTACCCCTGCACATAACTCACTGACCTTAACGCTACCCGTGCCCATATCTCACTGACCTTAACCCTAGCTGTGCCCATAACTCACTGATCTGAAACCGGACTGTGCCCATAACTCACTGACCTTAACCCTACACCTGCCCATAACACACTAACTTTAACCCTGGCCGTGCCCATAACTCACTGACCTTAATCTTACCCGTGCCCATAACTCACTGACCTTAACCCTAGCCGTGCCCATAACTCACTGAACTTAAACCTGACCGTGCCCATAACTCACTGACCATAACCCTACCTGTACCCATAACTCACTGACCTTAACCAGACACCTGCCCATAACACACTAACCTTAACTCTGGCCGTGCCCATAACTCACTGACCTTTATCTTACCCGTGCCCATAACTCACTGACCTTAACCCTACACCTGACCATAACACACTGACCTTAACCCTACCCCTGCCCATAACTCACTGACCTTAAACCTGACTATCCTATAACTCACTAACCTGAACTCTACTCCTGCCCATAACTCACTGACCTTAACCCTACCTCTGCCCATAACTCACTGACCTTAATCCTACCCGTGCCCATAACACACTGACCTTAACCTTGGCTGTGCCCATAACTCATTGACCTTAACCCTGACTGTGCCCATAACTCACTGACCTTAAACCTAACTGTACCCATACCTCATTAACCTTAACCCTACCCATGCGCATAACTCACTGACCTTAACCCTGACCGTGCCCATAAATCACTAACTCTAACGCTACCCGTGCCCATAACTCACTGACCTTAATCCTGACAGTGCCCAATAACTCACTGACCTCAAACCTAACTGTGCCCATAACTCACTAACCTTAACCCTACCCGTGCCCATAACTCACTGACCTTAACCCTACCTGTGCCCATAACTCACTGACCTTAACCCTGACTGTGCCCATAACACACTGACCTTAAACCTAACTGTACCCATAACTGTCTAAAGTTAACCCTACCCATGCCCATAACTCACTAACCTTAACCCTACCCCTACCCATAACTCACTGACCTTTACCCTGACAGTGCCCACAACCCACTGACCTTTAACCTGACTCTGCCCATAGCTCACTAACCTTAACCCTACCAGTGCCCATAAATCACTGAACTTAATCCTTCCCGTACCCATAACTCTCTGACCATACCACTGACTGTGCCCATAACTCAATAACCTTAACCGTACCGCTGCACATAACTCACTGACATTAACGCTACCCGTGCCCATATCTCACTGACCTTAACCCTAGCTGTGCCCATAACTCACTGATCTGAAACCGGACTGTGCCCATAACTCACTGACCTTAACCCTACACCTGCCCATAACACACTAACTTTAACCCTGGCCGTGCCCATAACTCACTGACCTTAATCTTACCCGTGCCCATAACTCACTGACCTTAACCCTACCCGTGCCCATAACTCACCGACCTTAACCCTACCCGTGCCCATAACTCACCGACCTTAACCCTAGCCGTGCCCATAACTCACTGAACTTAAACCTGACCGTGCCCATAACTCACTGACCATAACCCTACCTGTACCCATAACTCACTGACCTTAACCAGACACCTGCCCATAACACACTAACCTTAACTCTGGCCGTGCCCATAACTCACTGACCTTAATCTTACCCGTGCCCATAACTCACTGACCTTAACCCTACACCTGACCATAACACACTGACCTTAACCCTGGCCGTGCCCATAACTCACATATTAACCCTGACCGTGCCCATAGCTCACTGACCTTAACCCTACCTGTGCCCATAACTCAATGACTATAACCCTACCCATGTCCATAACTCACTAACCTTAACCCTCCCCATGCCCATAACTCACAAACCTTAAACCTAACTGTGCCCATAACTCACTAACCTTAACGGTACCCATGCCCATAACTCACTGACCTTAATCCTACCCTTCCCCATAACTCACTGACCTTAAACCTGACTATCCTATAACTCACTAACCTGAACTCTACTCCTGCCCATAACTCACTGACCTTAACCCTACCTCTGCCCATAACTCACTGACCTTAATCCTACCCGTGCCCATAACTCACTGACCTTAACCCTACCTCTGCCCATAACTCACTGACCTTAACCCTGACCATGCCCATAACTCACTGACCTTAATCCAACCCATGCTCATAACACACTGACCTTAAACCTAGCCGTACTCATAACTCACTGACCTTAAACCTAACTGTACCCATAACTGTCTAACGTTAACCCTACCCGAGCCCATAGCTCGCTGACTTAACCATGACCGTGCCATTACTCAATAACCTTAACTTTACCCCTGCCCATAACTCACTGACCTTAAACCTGACTATCCCATAACTCACTAACCTGAACTCTACTCCGGCCCATGACTCACTGACCTTAACCCTACCTCTGCCCATAACTCACTGACCTTAACCCTACCTCTGCCCATAACTCACTGACCTTAACCCTGACCATGCCCATAACTCACTGACCTTAACCCTGACCATGCCCATAACTCACTAACCTTAACCCTACCCGTGCTCATAACACACTGACCTTAAACCTGACTGTGCCCATAACTCACTAAGCTTAACCCTACCCCTGCCCATAACTCACTGACCTTAATCCTACCCTTCCCCATAACTCACTGATCTTAAACCTAACTGTACCCATAACTGTCTAACGTTAACCCTACCCGAGCCCATAACTCACTGACTTAACAATGACCGTGCCCATAACTCAATAACCTTAACCCTGACCGTGCCCATAACTCACTGACCTTAATCCTACCCGTGCTCATAACACACTGACCTTAACCCTGACTGTGCCCATAAATCAAAACCCTTAACCCTACACCTGCCCATAACACACTGACCTTAACCTTGGCTGTGCCCATAACTCACTGATCTTAAATCTGACTGTGCCCATAACTCACTGACCTTAACCCTACCTGTGCCCATAACTCACTGAACTTAACCCTGACTGTGTCCATAACTCAATTACCTTAAACCTAACTGTACCCATAACTCACTAACCTTAACCCTACCCATGCCCATAACTCACTGAACTTTACCCTAGCCATGCTCATAACTCACTGACCTTAAACCTGACTATGGCCATAACTCACTAACCTTAACCCTACCTCTACCCATAACTCACTGACATTAACCCTACCCGTGCCCATAACTCACTGACCTTAATCCTATCCGTGCCCATAACTCACTGACCTTAACCCTGACTGTGCCCATAACTCACTAACCTTAACCCTACACCTACCCATAACACACTGACCTTAACCCTGACTGTGCCCATAACTCACAGACCTGAAACCTAACTGTACCTGTACCTCATTAACCTTAACCCTACCCATGCGCATAACTCACTGACCTTAAACCTAGCCGTACCCATAACTCACTGACCTTAACCCTGACCGTGCCCATAAATCACTAACTCTAACCCTACCTGTGCCCATAACTCACTGACCTTAATCCTGACAGTGCCCAATAACTTACTGACCTCAAACCTAACTGTGCCCATAACTCACTAACCTTAACCCTACCCGTCCCATAACTCACTGACCTTAATCCTGACAGTGCCCACAACCCACTGACCTTTAACCTGACTCTGCCCATAACTCACTAACCTTAACCCTACCAGTGCCCATAACTCACTGAACTTAATCCTACCCGTACCCATAACTCTCTGACCATACCACTGACTGTGCCCATAACTCAATAACATTAACACTACCCCTGCCGATAACTCACTGACCTTAACCCTACCTGTGCCCATAACTCACTGACCTTAACCCTGACTGTGCCCATAACACACTGACCTTAAACCTAACTGTACCCATAACTGTCTAAAGTTAACCCTAGCCATGCTCATAACTCACTGACCTTAAACCTGACTATGGCCATAACTCACTAACCTTAACCCTACCTCTACCCATAACTCACTGACATTAACCCTACCCGTGCCCATAACTCACTGACCTTAATCCTAGCCGTACCCATAACTCACTGACCTTAACCCTGACCGTGCCCATAAATCACTAACTCTAACGCTACCCGTGCCCATAACTCACTGACCTTAATCCTGACAGTGCCCAATAACTCACTGACCTCAAACCTAACTGTGCCCATAACTCACTAACCTTAACCCTACCCCTGCCGATAACTCACTGACCTTAACCCTACCTGTGCCCATAACTCACTGACCTTAACCCTGACTGTGCCCATAACACACTGACCTTAAACCTAACTGTACCCATAACTGTCTAAAGTTAACCCTACCCATGCCCATAACTCACTAACCTTAACCCTACCCCTACCCATAACTCACTGACCTTTACCCTGACAGTGCCCACAACCCACTGACCTTTAACCTGACTCTGCCCATAGCTTACTAACCTTAAGCCTACCAGTGCCCATAAATCACTGAACTTAATCCTTCCCGTACCCATAACTCTCTGACCATACGACTGACTGTGCCCATAACTCAATAACCTTAACCCTACCCCTGCACATAACTCACTGACCTTAACGCTACCCGTGCCCATATCTCACTGACCTTAACCCTAGCTGTGCCCATAACTCACTGATCTGAAACCGGACTGTGCCCATAACTCACTGACCTTAACCCTACACCTGCCCATAACACACTAACTTTAACCCTGGCCGTGCCCATAACTCACTGACCTTAATCTTACCCGTGCCCATAACTCACTGACCTTAACCCTACCCGTGCCCATAACTCACCGACCTTAACCCTAGCCGTGCCCATAACTCACTGAACTTAAACCTGACCGTGCCCATAACTCACTGACCATAACCCTACCTGTACCCATAACTCACTGACCTTAACCAGACACCTGCCCATAACACACTAACCTTAACTCTGGCCGTGCCCATAACTCACTGACCTTAATCTTACCCGTGCCCATAACTCACTGACCTTAACCCTACACCTGACCATAACACACTGACCTTAACCCTGGCTGTGCCCATAACTCACATATTAACCCTGACCGTGCCCATAGCTCACTGACCTTAACCCTACCTGTGCCCATAACTCAATGACTATAACCCTACCCATGTCCATAACTCACTAACCTTAACCCTCCCCATGCCCATAACTCACAAACCTTAAACCTAACTGTGCCCATAACTCACTAACCTTAACGCTACCCATGCCCATAACTCACTGACCTTAATCCTACCCTTCCCCATAACTCACTGACCTTAAACCTAACTGTACCCATAACTGTCTAACGTTAACCCTACCCGAGCCCATAACTCACTGACCTTAATCCTAGCCGTACCCATAACTCACTGACCTTAACCCTGACCGTGCCCATAAATCACTAACTCTAACGCTACCCGTGCCCATAACTCACTGACCTTAATCCTGACAGTGCCCAATAACTCACTGACCTCAAACCTAACTGTGCCCATAACTCACTAACCTTAACCCTACCCCTGCCGATAACTCACTGACCTTAACCCTACCTGTGCCCATAACTCACTGACCTTAACCCTGACTGTGCCCATAACACACTGACCTTAAACCTAACTGTACCCATAACTGTCTAAAGTTAACCCTACCCATGCCCATAACTCACTAACCTTAACCCTACCCCTACCCATAACTCACTGACCTTTACCCTGACAGTGCCCACAACCCACTGACCTTTAACCTGACTCTGCCCATAGCTTACTAACCTTAAGCCTACCAGTGCCCATAAATCACTGAACTTAATCCTTCCCGTACCCATAATTCTCTGACCATACGACTGACTGTGCCCATAACTCAATAACCTTAACCCTACCCCTGCACATAACTCACTGACCTTAACGCTACCCGTGCCCATATCTCACTGACCTTAACCCTAGCTGTGCCCATAACTCACTGATCTGAAACCGGACTGTGCCCATAACTCACTGACCTTAACCCTACACCTGCCCATAACACACTAACTTTAACCCTGGCCGTGCCCATAACTCACTGACCTTAATCTTACCCGTGCCCATAACTCACTGACCTTAACCCTACCCGTGCCCATAACTCACCGACCTTAACCCTAGCCGTGCCCATAACTCACTGAACTTAAACCTGACCGTGCCCATAACTCACTGACCATAACCCTACCTGTACCCATAACTCACTGACCTTAACCAGACACCTGCCCATAACACACTAACCTTAACTCTGGCCGTGCCCATAACTCACTGACCTTAATCTTACCCGTGCCCATAACTCACTGACCTTAACCCTACACCTGACCATAACACACTGACCTTAACCCTGGCCGTGCCCATAACTCACATATTAACCCTGACCGTGCCCATAGCTCACTGACCTTAACCCTACCTGTGCCCATAACTCAATGACTATAACCCTACCCATGTCCATAACTCACTAACCTTAACCCTCCCCATGCCCATAACTCACAAACCTTAAACCTAACTGTGCCCATAACTCACTAACCTTAACGCTACCCATGCCCATAACTCACTGACCTTAATCCTACCCTTCCCCATAACTCACTGACCTTAAACCTAACTGTACCCATAACTGTCTAACGTTAACCCTACCCGAGCCCATAACTCACTGACCTTAAACCTGACTGTGCCCATAACTCACTAACCTTAAACCTAACTGTACCCATAACTGTCTAACGTTAACCCTACCCGAGCCCATAACTCACTGACTTAACAATGACCGTGCCCATAACTCAATAACCTTAACCCTACCCATGCCCATAACTCACTGACCTTAAACCTGACTATCCCATAACTCACTAACGTTAACCCTACCCATGTCCATAACTCACTGACCTTAACCTTGGCTGTGCCCATAACTCACTGATCTTAAATCTGACTGTGCCCATAACTCACTGACCTTAACCCTACCTGTGCCCATAACTCACTGAACTTAACCCTGACTGTGTCCATAACTCAATTACCTTAAACCTAACTGTACCCATAACTCACTAACCTTAACCCTACCCATGCCCATAACTCACTGAACTTTACCCTAGCCATGCTCATAACTCACTGACCTTAAACCTGACTATGGCCATAACTCACTAACCTTAACCCTACCTCTACCCATAACTCACTGACATTAACCCTACCCGTGCCCATAACTCACTGACCTTAATCCTATCCGTGCCCATAACTCACTGACCTTAACCCTGACTGTGCCCATAACTCACTAACCTTAACCCTACACCTACCCATAACACACTGACCTTAACCCTGACTGTGCCCATAACTCACAGACCTGAAACCTAACTGTACCTGTACCTCATTAACCTTAACCCTACCCATGCGCATAACTCACTGACCTTAAACCTAGCCGTACCCATAACTCACTGACCTTAACCCTGACCGTGCCCATAAATCACTAACTCTAACCCTACCTGTGCCCATAACTCACTGACCTTAATCCTGACAGTGCCCAATAACTCACTGACCTCAAACCTAACTGTGCCCATAACTCAATAACCTTAACCCTACCTGTGCCCATAACTCACTGAACTTAATCCTACCCGTACCCATAACTCTCTGACCATACCACTGACTGTGCCCATAACTCAATAACCTTAACACTACCCCTGCCGATAACTCACTGACCTTAATCCTACCTGTACCCATAACTCTCTGACCATACCACTGACTGTGCCCATAACTCAATAACCTTAACACTACCCCTGCCGATAACTCACTGACCTTAACCCTGACTGTGCCCATAACTCACTGACCTTAAACCTAACTGTACCCATAACTGTCTAAAGTTAACCCTAGCCATGCTCATAACTCACTGACCTTAAACCTGACTATGGCCATAACTCACTAACCTTAACCCTACCTCTACCCATAACTCACTGACATTAACCCTACCCGTGCCCATAACTCACTGACCTTAATCCTATCCGTGCCCATAACTCACTGACCTTAATCCTGACAGTGCCCAATAACTTACTGACCTCAAACCTAACTGTGCCCATAACTCACTAACCTTAACCCTACCCATCCCATAACTCACTGACCTTAAACCTAACTGTACCCATAACTGTCTAACATTAACCCTACCCGAGCCCATAACTCACTGACTTAACAATGACCGTGCCCATAACTCAATAACCTTAACCCTGACTGTGCCCATAACTCACTGACCTTAACCCTGACCATGCCCATAACTCACTGACCTTAACCCTACCCGTGCCCATAACTCACTGAGCTTAACCCTGACTGTGCCCATAACTCACTAACCTTAACCCTACCCATGTCCATAACTCACTGACCTTTACCCTGACCATGCCCATAACTCACTGACCTTAACCCTGACTGTGCCCATAACTCACTGACCTTAACCCTGACCATGCCCATAACTCACTGACCTTAACCCTACCCGTGCCCATAACTCACTGACCTTAACCCTGACTGTGCCCATAACTCACTAACCTTAACCCTACACCTGCCCATAACGCACTGACCTTAACCTTGGCTGTGCCCATGACTCACTGACCTTAGCCCTGACAGTGCCCATAACTCACCAACCTTAACCCTACCCATGCCCATAACTCACTGACTTAACCCTGACCCTGCCCATAACTCACTGACCTTAACCCTGACTGTGCCCATAACTCACTGACCTTAACCCTGACCATGCCCATAACTCACTGACCTTAACCCTGACTGTGCCCATGACTCACTGACCTTAACCCTGACTGTGCCCATGACTCACTGACCTTAACCCTGACCGTGCCCATAACTCACTGACCTTAACCCTACCCGTGCCCATAACTCACTGACCTTAACCGTGACTGTGCCCATAACTCACTAACCTTAACCCTACACCTGCCCATAACACACTGACCGTAACCTTGGCTGTGCCCATGACTCACTGACCTTAACCCTGACAGTGCCCATAACTCACTAACCTTAACCCTACCCATGCCCATAACTCACTGACCTTAACCCTAACCGTGCCCATAACTCACTGTCCTTAACCCTGACTGTGCCCATAACTCACTAACCTTAACCCTACTCCTGCCCATAACACACTGACCTTAACCTTGGCTGTGCCCATAACTCACTGACCTTAACCCTGACTGTGCCCATGACTCACTGACCTTAACCCTGACTGTGCCCATAACTCACTAACCTTAACCCTACACCTGCCCATAACTCACTGACCATAACCCTACCTGTGCCCATAACTCACTAACCTTAACCCTACCCATGCCCATAACTCATTGACCTTAACCCTGACTGTGCCCATAACTCACTGACCTTAACCCTGACTGTGCCCATAACTCACTAACCTTAACCCTACCCATGTCCATAACTCACTGACCTTAACCCTGACCATGCCCATAACTCACTGACCTTAACCCTGACTGTGCCCATAACTCACTGACCTTAACCCTGACCATGCCCATAACTCACTGACCTTAATCCTACCCGTGCTCATAACACACTGACCTTAATCCTACCCTTCCCCATAACTCACTGACCTTAATCCTACCTGTACCCATAACTGTCTAACGTTAACCCTACCCGAGCCGATAGCTCACTGACTTAACCATGACCGTGCCCATAACTCAATAACCTTAACTTTACCCCTGCCCATAACTCACTGACCTTAAACCTGACTATCCCATAACTCACTAACCTGAACTCTACTCCGGCCCATAACTCACTGACCTTAACCCTACCTCTGCCCATAACTCACTGACCTTAACCCTACCTCTGCCCATAACTCACTGACCTTAACCCTGACCATGCCCATAACTCTCTGACCTTAATCCTACCCGTGCTCATAACACACTGACCTTAATCCTACACTTCCCCATAACTCACTGACCTTAACCCTACCTCTGCCCATAACTCACTGACCTTAATCCTACCCGTGCCCATAACTCACTGACCTTAACCCTGACTGTGCCCATAAATCACTACCCTTAACCCTACACCTGCCCATAACACACTGACCTTAACCTTGGCTGTGCCCATAACTCACTGATCTTAAATCTGACTGTGCCCATAACTCACTGACCTTAACCCTACCTGTGCCCATAACTCACTGAACTTAACCCTGACTGTGTCCATAACTCAATTACCTTAAACCTAACTGTACCCATAACTCACTAACCTTAACCCTACCCATGCCCATAACTCACTGAACTTTACCCTAGCCATGCTCATAACTCACTGACCTTAAACCTGACTATGGCCATAACTCACTAACCTTAACCCTACCTCTACCCATAACTCACTGACATTAACCCTACCCGTGCCCATAACTCACTGACCTTAATCCTATCCGTGCCCATAACTCACTGACCTTAACCCTGACTGTGCCCATAACTCACTAACCTTAACCCTACACCTACCCATAACACACTGACCTTAACCCTGACTGTGCCCATAACTCACAGACCTGAAACCTAACTGTACCTGTACCTCATTAACCTTAACCCTACCCATGCGCATAACTCACTGACCTTAAACCTAGCCGTACCCATAACTCACTGACCTTAACCCTGACCGTGCCCATAAATCACTAACTCTAACCCTACCTGTGCCCATAACTCACTGACCTTAATCCTGACAGTGCCCAATAACTCACTGACCTCAAACCTAACTGTGCCCATAACTCACTAACCTTAACCCTACCGGTGCCCATAACACACTGACCTTAATCCTACCTGTACCCATAACTCTCTGACCATACCACTGACTGTGCCCATAACTCAATAACCTTAACACTACCCCTGCCGATAACTCACTGACCTTAACCCTACCTGTGCCCATAACTCACTGACCTTAACCCTGACTGTGCCCATAACACACTGACCTTAAACCTAACTGTACCCATAACTGTCTAAAGTTAACCCTACCCATGCCCATAACTCACTAACCTTAACCCTACCCCTACCCATAACTCACTGACCTTTACCCTGACAGTGCCCACAACCCACTGACCTTTAACCTGACTCTGCCCATAGCTTACTAACCTTAACCCTACCAGTGCCCATAAATCACTGAACTTAATCCTTCCCGTACCCATAACTCTCTGACCATACCACTGACTGTGCCCATAACTCAATAACCTTAACCCTACCCCTGCACATAACTCACTGACCTTAACCCTACCCGTGCCCATATCTCACTGACCTTAACCCTAGCTGTGCCCATAACTCACTGATCTGAAACTGGACTGTGCCCATAACTCACTGACCTTAACCCTACACCTGCCCATAACACACTAACTTTAACCCTGGCCGTGCCCATAACTCACTGACCTTAATCTTACCCGTGCCCATAACTCACTGACCTTAACCCTACCCGTGCCCATAACTCACCGACCTTAACCCTAGCCGTGCCCATAACTCACTGAACTTAAACCTGACCGTGCCCATAACTCACTGACCATAACCCTACCTGTACCCATAACTCACTGACCTTAACCAGACACCTGCCCATAACACACTAACCTTAACTCTGGCCGTGCCCATAACTCACTGACCTTAATCTTACCCGTGCCCATAACTCACTGACCTTAACCCTACACCTGACCATAACACACTGACCTTAACCCTGGCCGTGCCCATAACTCACATATTAACCCTGACCGTGCCCATAGCTCACTGACCTTAACCCTACCTGTGCCCATAACTCAATGACTATAACCCTACCCATGTCCATAACTCACTAACCTTAACCCTCCCCATGCCCATAACTCACAAACCTTAAACCTAACTGTGCCCATAACTCACTAACCTTAACGCTACCCATGCACATAACTCACTGACCTTAATCCTACCCTTCCCCATAACTCACTGACCTTAAACCTAACTGTACCCATAACTGTCTAACGTTAACCCTACCCGAGCCCATAACTCACTGACTTAACCATGACCGTGCCCACAACTCAATAACCTTAACCCTACCCCTGCCCATAACTCACTGACCTTAAACCTGACTATCCTATAACTCACTGACCTGAACTCTACTCCTGCCCATAACTCACTGACCTTAACCCTACCTCTGCCCATAACTCACTGACCTTAATCCTACCCGTGCCCATAACTCACTGACCTTAACCCTACCTCTGCCCATAACTCACTGACCTTAACCCTGACCATGCCCATAACTCACTGACCTTAATCCTACCCATGCTCATAACACACTGACCTTAAACCTAGCCGTACTCATAACTCACTGACCTTAAACCTAACTGTGCCCATAACTCACTGACCTTAAACCTAACTGTACCCATAACTGTCTAACGTTAACCCTACCCAAGCCCATAGCTCACTGACTTAACCATGACCGTGCCCATAACTCAATAACCTTAACTTTACCCCTGCCCATAACTCACTGACAAACCTGACTATCCCATAACTCACTAACCTGAACTCTACTCCGGCCCATAACTCACTGACCTTAACCCTACCTCTGCCCATAACTCACTGACCTTAACCCTACCTCTGCCCATAACTCACTGACCTTAACCCTGACCATGCCCATAACTCACTGACCTTAACCCTACCCGTGCCCATAACACACTGACCGTAACCTTGGCTGTGCCCATGACTCACTGACCTTAACCCTGACAGTGCCCATAACTCACTAACCTTAACCCTACCCATGCCCATAACTCACTGACCTTAACCCTACCCGTGCCCATAACTCACTGTCCTTAACCCTGACTGTGCCCATAACTCACTAACCTTAACCCTACTCCTGCCCATAACACACTGACCTTAACCCTGACTGTGCCCATGACTCACTGACCTTAACCCTGACTGTGCCCATAACTCACTAACCTTAACCCTACACCTGCCCATAACTCACTGACCATAACCCTACCTGTGCCCATGACTCACTGACCTTAACCCTGACTGTGCCCATAACTCACTGACCTTAACCCTGACTGTGCCCATAACTCACTGATCTTAACCCTGACCGTGTATCTTTGTACCATGCGTAGGAACAGGAGCAGCCATGTGGTTACGGGGTAATGTACCACTCGTTACAAGCAATAGTGGGAACTGAACCCCAAGTGGTGTTTGCTGGCACAATAGCCGTTAGAGCTGATCTCTTAGTGTATTCAGATGTATGATGGGAGTTGTATCAGGCTCCCTGATCCTTCTTAGAGAAGAAAGTCGAGATGATGGAACGATTGTGAGAAGGAAGTAACTGGTGTGAGTTGGAGGACTTTGATTCCAAAGGTTTGATCACTATAAATATCTTGTTCCAATAGTAAGACTCTCAGTAAATGCAGAGTGATATGCCAAGCTACGGGTAGTTCTTATTTCTGCAGCACGAAAGCCAAGCTGGCTTTGAATTTGATTTGTTGAGCTACCAAAATGCCTTTTATGAAAGACTGTCCTAATGTCCACACAAAAGAAGAGATGCAGAGGCAGAGGCAGTGTGTATAAAACCAGAGTCTGGCATTATCCTTCTGTATTGTCATACAGTGGAAAACACTTGGCACACTCCTCACCCTCAATCAATGGGCACCGGGGAGTCCCTGAGCCCAGTGCTACTTCACCTTTCCTTTATCATGAAGAATTCAATAACCTCCCACCCCCTGCATTGCCAAGGCTGAACAGTGGCCTTGAAGTTCAACAAGAAAACCAGCAAAAGAGCATCGTCATTGAGCATGAACACTCTTAGTTCTGCACAAAGTTTTTATTTACCCAGAACTTTAACAAAAGAGTGTTATTCAGCATTTTAGAATAAACTGAAGCATTACACTTGCATGTACAATGCCAATAAAGAAAACTTTTTGACAAAATTATAACACATTGTTGAATGATGTAAGTTAGCTCATAATATATCTGATAACCGCTGTTGTCCTTGCACCTGCCAGCACTGTAACAGATCTACATAATGCTCCCCGTGCCTATGTTCAGGTGTTTACAGGTTTCTTCATTACTTCATGTTATATTCCCACAGTTCCTTAAGACATATGAGACCTTTCAGCCCATCCAACCTATCCCAGTTTACAAAGTAATCCCAATCCTTCACTAATTTCCCTTGCAGACTGCTGTCTCTGCAGTGACCAATGAACCAACCAGTGCACCTCTCTTTATGATGTGGAACCACACAGTCACAGCAAGTCTGCATTGAACCCAGCACATTGATGGAGTGAGGCAGCTGTACTTTAGTGAGGGCAGTGGCTGTCCCTACTGGACACCATGTGAGCCCTGAAAACCCGCTTCCCAGCGGCAGTGCTGCCCTCATCAAACTGGATCTCCGTTGGACAGTACCACGAACTCCTCGTCTGCAGACTCCTTCTTCAGCTCGCCCTGCTCTGAGGCTTGGAGGATGGATTCCAGGTGACGGCAAAGACAACAACTGCCTACCATGGGCCTTGTGGAGAGTGCAAGGCAGACATGCTGGACATGGGGGGAGTTACATAGCAAAAGGACAAGGCACTTTCATGATCAGGCCCAGGCTGATCTCTCCAAAGCTCAGGGGGAGGGTCACTGAGTGAGAAGGAGGGAGAGTCATTTTGAGTGAGGGGGAGAGTCACTGTAAGTGAGGGGGTGTCACTGTGAGTGAGGGGCAGGGAGAGTCTCTGTGAGTGAGGGGGAGGGTCACTGTGAGTGAAAGGGGAGATTGTAAGTGAGGGGGTGTCACTGTGAGTGAGGGGAGGGGAAAGTCACTGTGTGTGAGGGGGAGGAGTGTCACAGTGAGTGAGGGGGAGTGTCACTGTGAGTGAGGGGAGGGAAGTGTCACTGTGAGTGAAGGGAAGGGAGAGTCACCGTGAGTGAGGGGAGGGGAGTGTCACTGTGAGTGAGGGGGATGGAGATTTACTTTGAGTGAGAGGGAGGGGAGTGTCACTGTGAGTGAGGGGTAGGGAGAGTCACTGTTAGTGAGGGGTAGGGAGAGTCACTGTGAGTGAGAGGGAGAGTGACTGTGAGTGAGGAGAGTGGGGAGAGGCACTGTGAGTGAGGGGGAGAGTCACTGTGAGTGAGGGGTAGGGAGAGTCACTGTGAGTGAGAGGGAGAGTGACTGTGAGTGAGAGGGAGGGGAGAGTCACTGTGAGTGAGGAGAGTGGGGAGAGTGACTGTGAGTGAGAGGGAGGGGAGAGTCACTGTGAGTGAGGAGAGTGGGGAGAGTCACTGTGAGTGAGAGGGAGAGTGACTGAGTGAGGAGAGTGGGGAGAGTCACTGTGAGTGAGAGGGAGAGTGACTGAGTGAGGAGAGTGGGGAGAGTGACTGTGAGTGAGAGGGAGGGGAGAGTCACTGTGAGTGAGAGGGAGAGTGACTGAGTGAGGAGAGTGGGGAGAGTCACTGTGAGTGAGAGGGAGAGTGACTGAGTGAGGAGAGTGGGGAGAGTGACTGTGAGTGAGAGGGAGGGGAGAGTCACTGTGAGTGAGGAGAGTGGGGAGAGTCACTGTGAGTGAGAGGGAGAGTGACTGAGTGAGGAGAGTGGGGAGAGTCACTGTGAGTGGGGGGAGGGGAGAGTCACTGTGAGTGAGGAGAGTGGGGAGAGTCACTGTGAGTGAGAGGGAGGGGAGAGTCACTGTGAGTGAGAGGGAGAGTGACTGTGAGTGAGGAAAGTGGGAGAGTGACTGTGAGTGAGGGGGAGGGAGAGTCACTGTGAGTGAGGGGGAGAGTGACTGTGAGTGAGGAGAGTGGGGAGAGTCACTGTGAGTGAGGAGAGTGGGGAGAGTGACTGTGAGTGAGGAGAGTGGGGAGAGTCACTGTGAGTGAGGAGAGTGGGGAGAGTGACTGTGAGTGAGGAGAGTGGGGAGAGTGACTGTGAGTGAGGAGAGTGGGGAGAGTGACTGTGAGTGAGGAGAGTGGGGAGAGTGACTGTGAGTGAGGAGAGTGGGGAGAGTCACTGTGAGTGAGGAGAGTGGGGAGAGTCACTGTGTGAATGGATTTGTCCGTACCTTTGGCCTTATGGTGGTCATGAAGAAAGATGGAAATGGTTGGGTCTAGGTCACTGCCCTGTGGAACTCCTGCAGTATTCCTGAAGCTGGGATGATGAAACTCCAGCTGCCATACATTTGTGCAACATACAGCTGTGGGAGTGTTTGTCCAGTGATGCCAATGGGTTATGGTTTTACCAGAGCTCCTTAATGTTACACTCAGTCAAATTATGTCTTGATGTTAACATCAGTTGTTCCTCCGCTGTACATCAGCTCTTTGGACCAGCATTGGTCCAAGTGTGTCATGAGGTCTGGAGCTGAGTGGTTCTAGTGGAACCCAAACTGGGCATCAGTGAGCAGATGATGAACGGGCACATTCCGCTTGAGAACACTGTTCATGAACACTTCCACACTGCTGATTTTGGAAACAAGCCATCTCAGCAGTAATTAGCTAGAATGGGGCTGTCTCTGCTTTTTGACAAAGGGACATTCCTGGCAAAATCTCCACATTATTGGGTAGATGCCAGCATTGTAACTACACTTGGTTGGAAGTACAGTTAGTTCTGGTGTGCAGGTCCCCAGTACCACAGCTGAGTTATTGTCTGTCCCACAGCTTTCACTCTATCAAATGGTTTGCCACAGCTACTCTTTGACATCGCATAAGGTGAAATGGATTGGCTGGAGCTGGTTTCTGTAACGGTGGGTATCTCGGAGGAAGTTGAGATGAAGCATTTTTCAGCACAGGACCCAACGTGATTGTAAATGGTTCGGTCCTTTCTTTAGCACTCGTGTGTTGGGACTGCCATATTTGAGGATGGGAGCTGTTGGATCCTTCTCCATTATAGTCATAGAGTTCTAGAGCACAGAAATGGGCCTGTGGGTCACTGGTCCATGCCAGCTCAGATATCTCTCCAAGCTAATCCCATTGCCTGCATATGGCTCATATTCCTCCGAAGGTGTTGCTATTCATGTATCTGTCTAAATGTCTTATCAACACTGTACCCCCCTCTGCACTTCCAGAAACTTAACACCCTCCGTATCTACATCCTCCATTTTTCAACCTCTGCTTGAGAGAATCTGAGCTGTTGACTTGGGATGAGTAACTGCCAACAGCCGTACCAGTTGTGAAGTACAACTATTCACAACGGGACGTGTCAGTGCACTGATCAACTGCAGCTCCACCTGGTGCTGCTGCCTTTGCTTTTGAGCACTCGTGTTCAGCACGGTATGGGGTAAGGCACGGTTTTCATGCCTGTCTTTTGCTACTCCAAGCCCATACTCCCAATCTCCTTGAGGGACAACCCCTCCCTTGAGCATTATTATGAAGAGAAGACCATGGGGCTTGAGGTTGTGGTGCTGCTGAGGGTCCACAGTGCCTCAGAGATGCCCAGTTTTGTGCAGCCAGATCTGTTCTGAGTCTTCCCCATTCAGCATTGAGGTAATGCCACACATTATGATGGAGGGTGTCCTCAGTGTGATGACAGGACTTAATCTCCTCATGGACAATGTGGTGGTCTCTTCAACCAAGAAGTGCACCTGTCTAAGACCAGAGATGGATGTTAGAAACCAACCCAGACAGGGACAGCACAGTTCTGACTGAGCTCCACTGCTGTCTCTGTGGACTTTACATGTTCTCCCTTGTGACTGTGTGTGTTTGTGTCTGTTACTCTGATTTCTTCTCAAATCCCAAAGGTATAGAAACATAGAAAACCTACAGCACAATGCAGGCCCTTCGGCCCACAAAGCAGTGCCGAACATGTCCCTACCTTAGAACTACCTAGGCTTACCCATAGCCCTCTATATTTCTAAGCTCCATATATTCATCCAGGAGTCTCTTAAAAGACCCTATCATATCTGACTCCACCACCACTGCCAGCAACCCACTCCACGCACTCACCACCTTCTGGGTAAAAAACTTATCCCTGACATCTCCTCTGTACCAACTTCCAAGCACCTTAAAAACTGTGCCCTCATGTGCTAGCCATTTCAGCCCTGGGAAAAAGCCTCTGACCTGTATCAGGTCACCTCTAATCCTCCATCGCTCCAAGGAGAAAAGGCCGAGTTCACTCAACCTATTCTCATAAGGCATGCTCCCCAATCCAGGCAACATCCTTGTAAATCTCCTCTGCACCCTTTCTATGGTTTCCACGTCCTTCCTGAAGTGAAGTGACCAGAACTGAGCACAGTACTTCAACTGGGGTCTAACCAGGGCCCTATATAGCTGCAACATTACCTCTCAGCTCTTAAACTCAATCCCATGATTGATGAAGGCCAATGCACCATATGCCTTCTTAATCACAGAGTCAACCTGCGTAGCAGCTTTGAGAGTCTTATGGACTCGGACTCAAAGATCCCTCTGATCCTCCACACTGCCATTAATGCTATATTCTGTCATTATATTTGACATACCAAAATAAACCACCTCACACTTATCTGGGTTGAACTCCATCTGCCACTTCTCAGCCCAGTTTTGCAACCTATCAATGTCCCGTTGTAACTTCTGACAGCCCTCCACACTATCCACAATACCTCCAAACTTTCTGTCATCAGCAAATTTACTAACCCATCCCTCCACTTCCTCATGCAGGTCATTTATAAAAAACACAAGTAGTATGCAGGTTAGTAAGTAATTGGTTGTGTAAATTGTGGGTAGTAGAAGTTGGGAGAGTTGTTGGGAATGTGGGGAGAATGCATTCCCCAGACAATTAGTGGCAAATGGGATTGTTCAGTCAGCCAGCAAAGACCTGATTGGCCATCTGGCCACCATCAGCCTCGAATGGAAATATGAAGGAGTCAGGCTTCTTCTACCTTTGGTCTTCTCAGTAGCATAGGACAGTTTCACCAGCTCTCAGCTGGAGACAAACTCAGCCGATTCTTGCAAATAAAGACAGGCTTTTCCTAATGTAAATCTCCCCAAAACAGCACTGGAGCATCTTCTGACAAAGGAGATATTGACAATGTGGTAGAGATGGATTGGATATTGCTTGCTGTGATTCTCATTTTGTATTATTGTCACATGGAAAGATTTTACTTGTGTTCCATCCAGCAGTTCAGCTGATAAGAAGACAGCAGAATGCATTATATAGTGTTGTAGTTACAGCTAAAGTGTAGAGCAGGTGGACAATTTAAGTGCAAGGGCCACTACGAGGTAGACTGGGACATCTTATAGTATGAGAGATGGGTTCAAAAGTCTGATACCAGTGGGATGGAAGTTGTCCTTGAGTCTGGTGGATCACAGGACAGGGGAAAAGAGATGATGGCCAGAGTGGAAGGGATCCTTGATAAGTCACCCAGGATGGGAAATTTGAAGCAGTACTTGAAGAAGATAGGAGACAGAGAGCATTCAGAAGTGAACTTCAGAGCTCTTGGCAAGGTACAGTCACTAAAGGAAGTCCAGGGCAGACAGAAGGGGAGAAGAGGGGGAGCGCAGTAAAGGATGCAGGATCAAGAGAAATGAAACTGAGCAGAACTTTGAAACCAGAATTGTAAATTCAGACCATTTTCAATTTATCAGCCATGGGAAGTAAGTAGCATTACTGGAGTTTTGCAAGGAGTGAGTTTGTAATGGGGTTTCAGCGTATACCCTTATGGTGGGCAGCAGGGAGGATCTCTGTCTGACCTGGGATATTGAACAGCTTGAAGCCACAGTGAGAATGCACAATGTCTCATCACTGGCACCTCCAATCATGACAGCCTCCGAAAATTAGAATTCAAAGCAAAAGTCAGGTTTTAAAAAGTAATAATTACATAATGGAGCAATTAGATAAAACTTAGTGAGGCTTCACAGTGGGAAATCTCATCAAATACCAGGCTTGTCAAATGAATAATTCAGACTTCTGGAGGAACCTGTTCCCTCTAACATCACTTTAGCTTTCAGTTTGGACATCCTTAAGCTGATGTTCAAAGTTCAAAGTAATTTTTATTCTCAAAGTACATATACATCACCGTATATAGCCTTGAAATTAATTTTCTTGTGGACATACTAAACAAATCTATAGAATAATAACCATTACAGAATAAATAAAAGACTGCCCAACCAGGGAGTTCAACCAGTGTGCAGAAGACAACAAACTGCAAATACAAACAGAAGAAACAATAATAATAAATAAATAAGAAGGAAGTATCGAGAACTTGAGATGAAGAGTGCTTGAAAGTGAGTCCATTGGTTTTGGGAACATTTCAATGATGGGATGAGTGAAGCTGAGGGGTAGTATCTTTTTCTGAACCTGGTGGTGTGGGTCCTGAGGCTCCTGTACCTCCTTCCTGATGGCTGAGGGGTGATAACTGTCCCTGAACCTGGTGGTGTGGGTCCTGAGGCTCCTGTACCTCCTTCCTGATGGCTGAGGGGTGATAACTGTCCCTGAACCTGGTGGTGTGGGTCCTGAGGCTCCTGTACCTCCTTCCTGATGGCAGCAGTGAGATGGCCTGGGTGGGGGGGTTTCCTGATGATGGATGCTGTTTTCCTGGATAAATGTTCTCACAGAGAATGACATGCTCTGATTTCCTTTGTTCCCATCAACCCTCACTAATTTTTACAGATACATCCTGCATGGATGCATTATGGATAGGTATGGTAACTCCCTACCTAAGATCATAAGTAACTGCAGAGAGTTGTGGTCACAGCTCAGCATTTCATGAAACCAGCCTTCCCTTCATCGACTCTGACTTCTCACTGCCTTGGGAAAACAGCCAACATCATCAAAGACCCCTCTCGCCCCAGACATTCTCTCCTCTTACCCCCTCATCACAGGGCAGAAGAAATAAAAGCATAATAAGTTTTGAGTCCAATAAAATGAAATCTTGACTTCGCAATCTATCTCATTATGGCTTTCCACTTTACTGCCTGCACTGCATTTACTCTGTAACTGGCGTTGTAGAATACACCTTCTGGTGCTACTTGGACACGTCTTCAGTGATGAACCCGGGGTCATAAGAAGTTTCCAGTCTTTAATCATCAGACACCCTCGCCTGGGCAACCCATCTGGGAGTGATCAGCACCTGACTTGTGTCCATGTGGTGCACTAATCCCTCGGGATCCACAGCCACCGCGAGGCCTTTTCAGCAGCCTCCAGAACGTTCTTGGTGGCTCTTCTGCACTGCAGTCCTTTTACTCCAAGGAGTTTAAGAGTCCGCTGTAATGAATGGCTGGCAAAACCCCGGTACCCAACTTCGACTGGCTCACAGCGAGCTCTCCAGCATTCTTCAACAAGATCTGTGTATTTAGCCCTCTTGCTCTCGTTGGCCTCTTCAATCCGGTCTTCCCAGGGGTCAGTAAGTTCCAGCAGGACCACTTGCTTTGTAGACCCTGATATTAACACCATGTCTGGGCGGAGCAGGATGATCTCTGGGAACTTGAGCTGCCTCCCTAGTCGACTCAGAGCTGCCAGTGGCAAGAAGCCCTCCCGAGGAGCTAGGCCGATGTTGAGCTTTCTCCCCTGCTCTAATAAAGGTGATGGACTGTTTGTTGATTTTTGCTGTCTTGAATCGCTGTGCTGATTGCGTCCGGCACAGACCTTAGGACTTGGTCATGGCGCCAGTGGGATCGCCCTTCCCCCAACACCTTTGGGCAGCCGCTGAGGATATGCTCCAAAGTGCCCCTTTTCTGGCACAGTTGGCGTGCTGGAACTGTGCAGGTTGGCTGGGCTTGGGAGAATGTCACAGACTGATTGGATGCGCAATGGTTCGGCTCTCCAGAGCTCTGTCCAGGTGAGCCTGCATGCACCCATCTAGTCCAAGCACTTCGTTATGTATCTGTTATTGTCTTTCCGTTGTGCCTCCATGTACTGTTTGAATGGAGCAATGTGTCTGGGTGGATTACCAACATCAGTAAAGAGTACAAACGAGGAATAACAAGGTCACGTCCACGTTCCATGGACCATTCAGAAATCTGTTGGTGGAGGGCAATAAGCTGATCCTAAAAATGTTGAGTGGGCACTTCATGCTCCTATAACTCCTCCCCAATAGTGGCAATGAGAAGGCAATTTGGTAAGGGTCCTTAATGAAAAATGCTGCCTTCTTGAGGTACCATTTCTTGAAGATGTCCTTGATGCTGGGGAGGGTAGTGCCCCTGGCTGAGTCTACAACACTGAACCTCTTTCAATCAAGAGCATTAGAGCCTCCATACCAGGCAGTGATGCAAACAGTCAGAACCCTCCCCACTGTCCATCTGTAGAAATCTGCTAGAGACTATTGACATACAAAGGCTCTTTAAGCTCCTGATGAAGTAGAACCACTGGTATGCCTTTTGCATGATTGCATCAACATGTAGGTCCTAAGATAGATGTTCTGAGATGTTGACACCCAGCTGTTCCTCTTTCCACTGCTGACCCCTCAATGAAGACTGGTGTGTGTTCTCTCAGTTTCCCCTTCTTGAAGTCCACAATCAATTCTTCGGTCTTCCTCACACTGAGTGCAATGTTGTTGTTTCAATACCATTGTATTGAAAGGAAATGAGGGATTGCTTTGTTCTCTATTTCACAGAGATATGGCTTACTCTGGACACAAGTGTGACAGTCATTCCTAAGGGTTTCTTGATCCACCAACTAGACCAAACTGCTGATTAAAAGAGAGTCCATTCTACCTACAGAGGGAGTTTTGCTCTGTGATCCAGGCAGCAGTCTACATACTGCCAAAGGCTGATGTTAACCAATGTATTGAAAGCTGCAATTAGCAAACAAGAAACAGCCTACCCCAATGTCCTTCAAATCCGGGGACTTCAATTAAGCCTGCTTAAAGAAATCTCTCACAAAGAAATCTGCAGATGCTGGAAATCCAAGCAACACACACAAAATGCTGGAGGAACTCAGCAGGCCAGGCAACATCTATGGAATAAAGTATAGTCAACGTCTGAGGCCAAGACCCTTCTTCAGGGTCTATATCCAATTATCATCAACATATTACTTGCAGCACCAGGAGTCCCAACACACTCGACCACTGCTACACTACCATCAAGATTACCTAGACTGCATTTCAGGAAATCTGATCCTCCTCCTAAATGTGTACAGCCAGAGGCTAAAGAGCAAAGCTGCAGAAGTAAGCACAGCAAAGAGGTCGTCTCAGGAGGCAGAGATTCAGCTACATATTTGCTTTGAATCAGTGGACTGAGCCATGGTCAAGGATTCATCAGAGGATCTGTACAAATGCCACAGTTGTCAATGGACCTTATAAAGTGAGTAGTGTCCCACAAAATTATTCAGAGTCTTCCCCAAATACAAGCCCTAGTTGAACCAAGAGGTCCACAACCTGCAGAGGGTCGTATCAGTGGAGTTCAGGTCTGGCGACCAAGTAACATACAAGAAGTCCAAGTACGACCTCTGGAAAGCCATCTCACATGCAAAGTGACGATTCCAGATCAAACTCGAATCACAGGAGGATGTTCGACAGCTGTGGCAGGCCTTTCATGTTCAGCTTGACTAACAACCTGGAAGCACCTTCATGAACTCCCACAGCCCTCGACCCTGTGATTTCAGTCTCTGTGGCCGACATGAGAGCATCCTTCAGGATGGTGAACCCACAGTAAGCATAAGATCCAGACAGGGTACAGTCCGATTAATAAAGACCCATGCTGATCAACTGACTGGAAAGTCCAGTGAGATCTTTTACCTCTCACTTTGGTAGTCTGAGATACCCACCTGCTTTAAGCAAGCTTCAATTACACCAGTGCCCAAGAAGAACGTAGTAACCTGCCTCAATGACTATCATCCAGGAGCACTTACATCCACTGTGATGAAGTGTTTTGAGAGGCTGTTGATGAAACATAAATAACTGCCTGAGGAGTGACTTGGATCCACTCCAGTCTGCCTACCTTCACAAGTCATTGGCTCTTCAACCTAGAACACTTGGACAAGAGAGATGACTCACCATTGACTACAGCTCAGCATTCAACAATATTGTCCCTTCAAAACTAATCTATAAGCTCAAAGATCTTGGACTCAACACCACCTTGTGCAACTGGATCCTCGATTTCCTCACTTACATACCCCAGTCGGTTTTGATTGTCACAACCTCTCTTTCACTATCAGCACGGGGGCACCACAAGGCTGTGCGCTTAGCCAGCTGCTCTGCTCGCTTTACACTGTGAGGCTAAATGCCTTACTTACGTTTGCTGACAACAGCTCTGTTATTGGCTGCATGAATAACGGGCGGTGTCGAATTGGCGCAGAGGAGGGAGATAGAAAATCTGGCAGAGAGGTGCCACAACAACCTGTCACTCAATATCAGCAAAAACAAAGAGATGATTATTGACTACAAGAAGAGGAAACCAGAGGTCCATGAGCCAGTCCTCATTAGGGCATTGGAGTGGAGAGGGCCAACAACTTCATATTCCTCAGTGTTATCATTTCAGAGGATGTGTCCTGGGTCCAGCAAGTATGTGCCATTACAAAGAAAGCTCAGCAGCACCTCGACTTTCTTAGAAGTTTGTGAAGATTCAACAGGTCATCTAAAACTTTGACAAACCTCTATAGATGTGTAATGCAGAATATACTGACTGGTTGCATCTCCATCTGATATAGAAACACCAATGCCCTTAAAATCAGCACAGCTACCTAGTGCAGATAATAGACTGCCTTCATAGAATGCTCTCAATGATTACATCCTCCAAATCTTCATTTTCATTCTAACATTCAAGGTGATTGTTGATACCTTCAAATTCTTCATAGTTTCTAATTTGTTCAAGTAGTGATTTTTTAATTCATTTTCACTCCTGACCCTTTCTGGCATCTCCGAGCCTGAATGCTTGAAACCACAGTGAGTAAAACAGTTCCGAATTGTTGTACTGTTTGTTTCTTGACAACTATCAGTGACAAAAGTCATTGCATTTTGAACACAGGCGCACACAACTGATGTTATTTAAAAACTGCTGGCTCAAAGCATGGTGCAGTATCTAACAGCCACACAAGTGCATGCATCTGATGCCAGTTAGAAACTATTCAGCAACAGTCACATGCCCAGTTAAGTGGAATAGTGTCCCAAACAGAATCCCAGCTATTTTCTGTTTCGTTTTTTAAGAGTTGTCACAAACAAGTGGCTGTCCCAATTAACTGGGATCCACTGAACTCAGCTAATCATCCTGTTCTTGTGGTGATAAAACAGGACCCACATTTTGCGACTGCTTCCCTTGCAGAACAACCAATGTGTGTTGTTGATGCCAAATTCCATCTGAACACTCCTTCATTGTCATTGTCCCTTCGTTAAAATTAAAGCACCATGCTGAAAATCCCTTTGATTAGGTGAGACACTAAATCTGGCAGCCCAAGGCAGACTCTGCAGAAATTAAGATATCAAAAGAACCTTAGTCTTTGTGAAGTGAAGCATTTGTACATGGAAAGGAACTCTGAGACCAAAGTACATGCAAATTAAACCACAAAATTATGTGTCCTTGCATCGTAAAATTTTGACATTAAGGAAAGGAAGAGAATGTGAAATAGTGCTGCAGAGACTGAACATGGATATCTGTTTATTGTGAACATAACTCCTAAACTAAATCACATTTAGTCATGGGGTCATTAAAAAATACAGCACAGAAATAGGTCCTTCAACCCACTGGTGCATGCCAACCATCAACCACTCATTTGCACTAATCCGACATTCGCCCCTTCTTTCATTCTCCCCACACTCTCATCAAGTCACCCCAAATCCTATCAATAACCTAGACATTAGGAACTGTCTGGCCTTTCAGCACAAATGCTCTGGGATGTGGGAGGAGCCCGGAGAATGTCTGAAATCCATACAGAGAGCAGATGAGGTCAGGATTGAACCCAGGCCTCAGGAGCTATGGAGTAGTGTCCTACCACCTAATCCACTGTGCCACCTCCACTCTCAAACCTACAAAAACCTTGAAGAACATTAGAAACTGGACAGCTGAATACAATATGAAAAATCACGAAAGAAAGGATATAGTTCAGTGACGATCTTCACAGCTTTGAGAAAACCAGGTCACTGAAATTTGGGCTTCCAATGCAATGACAGTAACTGTCGTCATATCAGAAAGGATTACATTCAGATGTACACCAACAAAAGTAAGAAAAGAACAGATCATTGTAGAGTACAAATTGTGCAGCCAAGCCCATCTGATAAATAAAATCTAAATTCCCAAACCACCATGGATAGTGACTGGATGAAATGATAATTCAAAAGGCAGAGGTGGAATCAAATTCTTATTATCAAAGTGATTGATGAAGTGTGACAGAGTGGACAGGAACTGAATGAAACATTGGAAGACACATAGGGTGCATGGAATGTGTGAAGTCATAACATAGTGTTTATTGCAGTGTTCGTACAACTTGTTGAATTAAATCAAAACTTCAACGTTACAATGTTTTCCCTGAAATTAGACAGTGATCCAAATCACCAAGGGGAGCTGACAGAGGAACAAACTTTGAGAAAGATGTAACCCAACTGACTGGGAGGAAGTAGTGGCAGGGTGCTATCTGTTGATTGAGCGTGAGAATCAATAGTCACATGCCGACTGATTGGTGTTGAGTTAAGCTGCGACTGGGAATGAGAATCAATGTCACAGCCTTATAAACTTTAGGGGTGAGCTCAGACAACATTGAACAAGACTGTTCAATCCATTGAACAAGACAGACTTTGACAAAGAGTGACTATGATTCGGAGTCACCCCCACAGTAATACATCCACATTAGGAATGGCTTGCAAGAGTGACACATACACTCTGATTAGAGGTGATCCCTTACTCTGACACACCCATTGACTGGGTTCCCCTGGGTGCCCATTTTCTTCCCATAATAGGTAAACAATAAATTCCAGTCTTCCGGTAAGATGGCGGTGTGCTTGGATGCCATGTTCACTCAAAGGTTCAATCAAAGGTGTAGTTGTTCATCCTTTACATCTTTTTCACAACTGCAAGACACAGCTGGATTCTAAAAACATCAGATATTGCAGGATAATCCCATCAGTGAGTTGCCTGAGAGATGTAGCTGCACTTATTGCATACAGCTGTGGGAGGCCAAGTCATTGGGTATATTTAAAGCGGAAGTTGATAGGTTCTTGATTAGAAATGGCGTTAAAGGTTATGGAGAGAAGGCAGGAGGGTGGGGTTGAGAGGGATGGTAAATCTGCCCTGTGAAATGATGGAGCCAAATGGCCTAATTCTGCTCCTATGTCCCATGATACCGTTGCTGTGTGAGTACCTGGACCTGTTGCATACAGTTGTTGTGCTGAAGAAGTGTATGGTGTGAGTTATTGTCTTGGACATTTTTATTGTGAATCCAAGACCCTGTTGGACATTGGTAATGCAAAGTACAGTTCACTGGTTTATTGTTTAGACTAGGGGTAGGCAACCTACAGCCCGCAGGCCAGATCTGGCCCGCGAAGGTATTTTGACCGGCCTGGGAGCAAATAGTGAGATACTATGCTTATCTGGCCTACGAGCGATTTTTCCTTATTCTGAGTGTTTCACATGACCACACTGATGGACATGCATGGCATCTTGTTACACTGGCCCCAGGTTCCATTTTGTTCCAAAACAAACACTGATATATATGAATGACGGGAAGGCAGACTACCTTATTAATATGTGTTAGATACTCTCCATGCACGTGCAGGTTTTCAGATGGGATCGTTCAAATTTGTAAACAGAAACAGCGTCACTGTGTTTTAACAAGAAATCCACACTAAATATCCAGATATTTGCATGTGTTACGATACTTGTTGAATAACTTGTGTTTCGAAATAAAATCGAAGAAAGAAATTCCAATGGGAATGAAGGCAAAATGCAGGAAGGTAGACCTGAGTGCCAGAATTTTAACAAGTTTACTGGGCAAGCAAGGAAGGAAAGTTGAGCAAATGAAGGCTAGTTTCAGAAATAAAACGTCATTTTTTGCCAAGAAAAGCAGTGAAAATGAAGGAAATACCCATGCCAGCTACGAAATCTCAAAACATATTGCAGAAAAGATGAAGCCTTTTACAGATGGAGAGTTTGTCAAAGAATGTTTACTGGCAGTGTTAGATATTGTTTGTCCTGAAAAGAAACCTTTATTTGCATCTATCAGCCTGTCAGCAAGAAGGATCACACGGCGAGTTGAAGAAATGTCAGAAGATAAAAAAGTTGTTTAAGGGATGCCTGCAACGAATGGCAATTTTTTTCAATTTTGTGTGATGAGAGCACAGACTTGAGAGACACTGCTCAACTTGCAGTGTTTGTGTGAGGAGTGACCTCAACTTTTCAAATTTTTGAAGAGTTTATTCAATTAATTCCTATGAAGGACGCGGTTACTGGAGCAGACATTTCTGAAGCTTTGTTGAAAATGATGTCAGAAATGGAACTTAATGTGTCGAAGCTAATTGGCATCACAATTGATGGGGCACCAGCAATGGTGGGACAGAAAAAGGCATCATCGCATTGCTACAAGGACAAATGGAATCCCACAGAAACTGGTTAAAATTCATTGCATTATCCACCAAGAGGCATTATGTGCCAAGTCTTTGAAATGAAAGGATGTTATTGACATTGTGGTTTGAATCATCGCCAATTTCAGCAGTTTTTGTTGGATACGGAGGCAGAATATGGGGATCTGGCTTATTTCTGCAATGTACGCTGGTTTAGTCTAGGGTCAATGCTGGAAAGAGTATTTGCATTGCATGAAAAGGTGGCAATATCCTTGAAAGCAAAAAGGAGGATGCTTCACATTTTCATGATCCTGATTGGCTTGCAACCTTGGCATTTCTTGTGGACATTACATCTCATTTAAATAACTTGAATTTACAACTTCAAGGAAAAAAATCAGCTGATACATGAGATGTATGGTCATATTGTGGCCTGTGAAAGAAAGCTGCAATTGTGGGAGCACCAGCTTCAAAAAGGAAACTGTGCACATTTTGCAACTCTTCAGAAAAGTAAAGCACAAGATCCAGACATTTTTTGTGAATATGGACCAAGAATTGAGAAAAGAGTTTTCATCTCGTTTTGCTGATTTTTGCTTGCATGCAAATGAGTTCAAGCCAGTTGTTACTCCATTTGATGTGGAAGTGGACACTGCATCAGACATTTTTCAAATGGAATTGATTGAGATGCAGTGTGACGACATATTGAGATCAAAATTTCATCCTGAAGATGAGTCAGTGCTTGACTTCTATAGAAAATATATTCATCCAAGTGGGAAGTCTCCTTAGTGGACCATGCAAAAAAGATGGCATCATTGTTCGGCAGCACTTATCTGTGTGAGCAATTATTTTCAAAAATGAAGCACACCAAGAACCATTTGAGAACAAGATTGACTGAGGCCCATCTGGATAATGTCTTGCTCTTGGCATCAGCAAGTCTGACACCCAACAATGAGAAGCTTTAAGCAACAAACAGCATCAAGTTTCACATTGATTTATCAACTGTTTGCATTAAAATTTTCTTTTTTATTATATTTAATTTACCAACATTCAATGCATCATGTTCATACGTTTTATGTTTAAAGATTCTTTGTGTCCTTTTAATAGATTCAAAAGATGCCTTGATTGAAATAAATTGCAACTAAGCTGAGTTCTTTGATTACTAATTGGCATCCTTGGTTAAGCACAAATGATTTTCTAGCATGTGTTATTCATTCATTTGAGGCAAAACATGACTAGATGTATTTAAATAGATAATTCCCATATTTCAAGCTTTTTATGCCATTTATCTGGTCAACCATCTGCTCATTAATACACGATCTGGCCCACAGAGGCAAAACGGTTGCCGACCCTTGGATTAGACCAATGGTGGGGGAGTTGCATTGCCTCGATTGTGGCAAGGACTAGACCCTCATGCCATGGGGTCGCCCATTGCAGCTGCCCGGGATGTGGGACAGAACATGCTGGAATCCACACTGGGTTGGGGACTGGCTTCATCCCATCAGTGATGCCCTCTAGTGTTCACTTAATGAAAGAACAAGCTGCACCAGGACAACTTGCCATCAATCTACAAGCCATGTCGCTCAGGGGCTTGTCTATAATTTTTTTTTTGTTTGTAACTGAATGTTTCCTTATATCAGAACCATATATGCTATTTGCAGTGTGCTGCATGCTGTTGGTAATATGATTTGCACCTTGACCCTGCTTCATTTGGCTATATTCCTGTAGGGCTGAATGATAATTAAGTTTGAACTTGAAGTTGGTTTGGTACAATGGAAAACGATGTTTTGCATCCCATTCAGACAGATTATTTTATTACACCACTGCAGGCTGAATATCCTTTATCCAAAATGTTTGGGGCTGGAAATATTTCAGATTTCAGATTTTTTGGGGAATTTTGGAATATATCATGAAATAGCTTGTGATCATCAAGATTTCCGACCCTGATTTTATGTGCTACCGGTAGGCAGTTTTTGTCTTACAGTTGTTCATCACACATATGTACTTAACAGTAGAAATTACTACATTATAGCGGTGCGCTACACGGAGCGCTGCAATAACGACACGGAGTCGGTGAGCTGCAGTTACAAAAGTTGAAACTTCGCGGCCTCGCTTTAAAGCGAGGAATGCTCCCGGGCGGGAATGCTGTAGGGGGCATATTCACAGCCCCGTCCCGCGCGCGGGCTTTTCCCCTTGCTGGTGAAGCAGGCTTGGTGCCCTCTTTGGGACCGGCCTCGATGCCGGCGCGCACCGAGTGCGCTGGGAAGTGGGGTCGCCACAACATAGCATTAATATAATAAAAGTATAATGTGTACAGGGTAACAGAAACAGCATGGCAGCATCGGGAGAATACCCAAATCGGCTGTTAAACACCAACAACGGCAGGCTTTCAGTCTCCACCTACAATGCCGTGGTTCAATTAAAGGTTACAGTACACCGTATCTGTATTTTACTTTTTTTAGGTTTTATGGAAGGTATGAAAACAATTAGCATTGTAGACTTGTTCTGGTGCTGGATTTTCATCAGCGAACTCATCAATGAATTTCTCTGTTGCTCTGTGATCAGCAGACACTTAAATCTTCTAACATTTAATGCCATGCCTTTTCTCAAATTTCTGCAACCAGCCTGCTGAATATTCACAAATACCTTCAATTTCCAGTTCATCGTGATAGATCTTTGCTTGCCCCATGATCAGCATTCCGTTACCTGGCAGATGTTCACTCTGATGCTGATGAATGCATTCTTTCAATACATGATCAAAATCTTCATTTTTAACTTTATGCAGTGTTTTTCTCCGAGGAACAGGAGCTTTCAACCCTCTCAACATCAGTGCCATTGAAGTAAACGGGAGTGTGTACTTTACCCAAACCCCCTGCTCCCAGCCCCATTGCTTCCTGAAGTCCATGAACAACTTTTCAGAGTTAATTACCCCTGGGGTAAGGTGGTATCTTTCCATGCTTGAGCCATTGCTATTCTAATTGCAATCACGCTACATGCAGGTTAGCTGTGTGAAGTAAGGGTCATTTTAGGTGAGATCCTTCTCTTCACAGTCTTGAGCCCAGTTCTTTCAAATTTATTTTCTTTTCATTCAAGACCTTGTCCATGAGACGTTAAATTCTTGGTGAAATAAGGAGTCCACTAGCAATAGTCAGGGGAATTTGGAGGTAATTTACATCCGGGGCACCACCAAAAGGGCAGCTCATGCAAGCAGCTTCACAGATGAATTGTGAGGCTAACAACCCCATTGAGCATGAAGCAATGAAATGAAATTCCAAACAGAGCAGATGCTGGAAATCTGAAATATAGCCAAACAATGCTGGAAACACTCAGCAGGTCAGGAAGCAGGGGCAGAGAGAGTTAAACAGACAATGTTTAATGTCCAGGACTGAAGAACATATTTTCTTTCTTCCCTAGTAGTGATCCAGAACTGGCTTGCCCACAGAAGGCAAAGAGTGGTTGTAGACGGGTCATGTTCTGCATGGAGGTCGGTCACCAGTGGTGTGCCTCAGAGATCTGTTCTGGGACCCCATCTCTTTGCAATTTTCATAAATGACCTGGATGAGGAAGTGGAGGAATGGGTTAGTAAATTTGCTGACACACTCACTGTTTCTATCTCTGCAGATGCTGCCTGATCTACCGTTTGTTTCTAGCATTTTCTAGTTTTATATGCAGAGTTTGGGGAACATTCTTCTCTGCCTCAATTCAGTGACAAAGACCAACATCAAGAAGTTCTTTATTCTCTGTAAAACGAGAGGAGAGCAGAAGGAAGTGTTCACTGCAGGATGCTATTTGAAAGAGCAGTTTCTTTTACAGTTCATGGAAGTTTCTGTTGGGCAGGTAAAGGGCCAGTCAGACTCACTCTCTACGTCCCAGAACCATCTTTCACCCCAGAATCCATTCCACGAGTATGTACAAAAGACAGAAAGTACTTATACCAAGTTATAGGCCAGTTTCTATCCCACTATCATAAGGCTTTTGAATGGTGTCATGGTATAATAAAACCTACCTCATTCTGTCCTCGCATTTCATTATCTAGCCGAATTGCATTTTCTCTGTAACGATTTGGCTTTTTGTTATTGTTTTCTCTTGTACTATCTGGTGTGATGAAATGGTCTGTAGGATGGCACATTTTTCACTGAACGTCAGTAAGTGACAATAAACCAATCCACTAATTCAGATGTGAATGGAGCCGTCCTTTCCAAGCTGGGCCAGGGAGGAAACCTGTAACTGGATTTCACGGCTGCCCTCTAGCTTCAGACTGTTTTACCCTGGGAAAAAGGCTGTGGCCGTGTCCCCTTGTTGACGACTCTCATGATCTTATAACCTCTGAGTGCGACGATCCAAACCGGGGGGGGGGGCATGAAAAGAGCTAATTTTAGTCAGGGCAGCGATTGAGAGGGATTCGCAGCAGTTTCTCTGAGTTGAGGAGTGACCAATCAGCAAGAGGGATACAAGTAACGCAGGGGCAAATAGATTGGCCATTCATTTGAAGTGTGCCAGTCTGTAGAGAGGCTTTGGCTCATCAGGCTTGGGTGAGGGAGATTGTCTTGTAAGTTACTCTCTCTCTCTCTCTGCCCTTACTTGTTTACCCCTCATCTTTTAGTGCATAGTACAGTGATAATGGCTCCGGACAGTATATTGTACTGCAAGTGGGATGTGGGAAGTCTGGGAGACCTCCAGTCTCACAGATAAACACATCTGCACCAGGTACACTGAGCTACAGGCCCTGAGAGAACATATTAAGGAAGTGGAGCTGCAGCTCGATGACCTTCGATTCATACGGGAGAATGAGGAGGTGATAGACAGGAGCAACAGTCCTAGGCTGAAGGAGACAGGTAACTGGGTGACTGTAGAGAGGCTGGGGAAATGAACAGTCAGTGCGGAGTACACCTGTGGCCGTTCCCCTTATTAATAGGTATATAGCTTCAGATACCATCGAGGGGGGTGACCTACCGGGGGAGCCACAGTGACTGGGTCTCTGGCACCGTCTGGTTATGTGGCTCAGAAGAGTACAGAGGTGAAGAGGACTGCAGTATTGGTAGGAGATTCTTTAGTCAGAGGAACAGAGACAAGGTTCTGTGGGTGTAATAGAGACACCCAGAGAATATGTTGCCTCCCTGGTGCCAGGATCAAGGATATCTCTGATCAGGTCCATGGAATTCTCAAGGGCGAGGGTGAGCAGCCAGAAGTTTTGGTATGCAGTATATTGGCACCAATGACATGGGCAGACAAGGTGAGGAGGTCCTGAAGAGAGATGTCAGGGATCTAGGTAGAAAGCTGAGAAACAGGGCCTCCAAGGCATTAATCTCTGGATGCTGCCTGTGCCACGTGCCCGTGAGGGTAAGAATAGGATGATTTGGCAGGCAAATGCGTGGCTGAGGACAGAGCTTCAGATTTATTCATCTCTGGGATCTCTTCTGGGGAAGGTACGACCTGTACAAAGGGACAGGCTACACCTTAACCCAAAGGGATAGAATTTCCTTGCAGGTCGATTAGAGTTGTTTGGGAGGGTTTAACTAATTTGGCAGGGGAATGGGAACTGGAATGATAGCGCTGAGATAAGATGAGGTAGTTGGTTTACAAACAGAGGCAATGTGTAGTGAGATTCCTAGCAAGGCGAGGCTGATGATGGGGCAAAATTGCAGTCAACAGCATGAGTTGCAATGTAAAAGGCGGACAAAATTGCAAAGGGCGAATACAGGACTGAAGGTGTTATATTTGAATGTGCGCAGTATACAGAATAAGGTCGATGAACTTGCAGCACAGGTACAGATTGGCAGCTCTGATGTAGACATCACTGAATCGTGGCTGAAAATAGATTATAACTGGGAGCTTAATGTCCAAGGATACACATTGTATCAAAAGGACAGGCAGGAAGGCAGATGTGCTGACGTGGTTCTGTTGGTTAAAAAAAAATGAAATTAAATCATTAGAAAGAGTTGACACAGGTTGGAAAGTGTTGAATTGTTGTGGATAGAGCTAAGGAATTCCCCTGATGGGAGTTATATACAGACCCCCCCCCCCCCAAAAAAAAGTCGTAAGGATGTGCTGTATAAGTTACAATTAGAGATAGAAAGTACATACCAACAGGATAATGTTACAACAGTAAAGGAGGATTTCAATATGCAGATAGATTGGGAAAATCAGGTTGGTGCAGAATTCCAAGTGGGGAAATTTCTAGAAGGCCTGCGAGACAGCTTTTTAGAGCAGCTGGTGGTTGAGCTGATGAGGGGATCAGCCGTTCTGGACTGCGTGTTGTGCAATGAACCAGAATTGATTAGAGAGCTTAAGGTAAAAGAACACTTAGGGGAAAGTGATCATAATACCGAGTTCACTCTGAAATTTGAGAAGGTGAAGTTACAGTCCGGTATTACAGCGGTGTAGAGGAAATTACAGAGGCATGAGAGAGGAGTTGGCCAGAATTGGTTGGAAAAGAACACTGGCAGGGATGATGGCAGAGCAGCAATGGCTGGAATTCCTGGAAGCAATTCAGAAGCCACAGGATATACGTGTACATCCCAAAGAGGAGGAAGTATTCTAAAGGCAAGCTGACACAAACATGGCTAGCAAGGCAAATCAAAACCAACAAAGAGAAAACATATAATAGAGTGGGAAGTTAGATGATTTGGAAACTTTTAAATACCAACAGAAGGCAACTAAAAAGTCATTAAGAAAGTAAAGATGGAATATGAAAGTAAGCTAGCCAATAATATTAAAACAAAAGCAAAAGTTTCTTCAGATACAGAAAGGGTAAAAGAGAGGTGAGAGTGGATATTGGACTGCTGGAAATGATGCTGGAGAGGTAGGAAAGAAGCACAGTGAAATAGCAGATAAACTGCAGGCTCTTAGGAAACTGAAAGGTCTGAAGGGAGATAAGTCACCTGGACCAGAGGATATACACCCCAGGGTTCTGAAAGAGGTGGATGAAGAGATTGTGGAGGCATTAGTAATGATCTTTCAAGAATCACTAGATTCTGGAATGGTTCCAGAAGACTGGACAATTGCGGGTATCACTCTACTCTTCAAGAAAGAAGAGAGGCAGAAGAAAGGGAATTATAGGCAAGTTATTCAGACCTCAGTGGTTGGGAAGATATTCAAATCAATTATTAAGGATGAGGTCTCAGGATAAAAGAGGCTTTAGTCAGCATGGTTTCCTCGAGGAGATATCATGTTAATTCTTTGAAGAAATAACAAGCAGGTAGACAAAGGTGATTGATGTTGTGTACTTGGAATTTCAGAGGCCTTTGACAAGGCGCCACACATGAAGCTGTTGAACAAGTTTCGAGCCATGGTATTAGAGGAAAGATTCCAGCATCGATAAAGCAGTGGCTGATTGGCAGGAGGCAGAGACTGGGAATAAAAGGAGCCTTTTCTGGCTGGCTGTCAGTGAGTAGTGGTGTTCCACAGGGATCTGTGTTGGGACTAATTCTTTTTACATTATAAGTCAATAATTTGGAGGAAGAAGTTGATGGCTTTGTTGCAAAGTTTGCAGATGATACAAAGATAGGTGCAGGGGCAGGTAGTTTTAAAGAAATGGCGAGACTACAGAAGGATTTAGACAGATTAGAAGAATGGGCAAAGAAGTGGCAGATGGAATTCAGTGTCGGGAATTATATGGTCATGTACTTTACATGTATAAGATGATGAGAGGCATAGATCGTATGGATAACCAGAGATCTTTTCCCAGGGCTGAAATGGCTAACACAAGAAGGCATAGATTTAAGGTGCTTGGAAACAGATACAGAAGGGATGTCAGAGGTAGATTTTTCATACAGAGAGTGGTGGGTGCGTGGAATGCATGGCCAGTGACGGTGGTGGAAGTGGATACAATAGGGTCTTTTAAGAGACTCTTAGATAGGTACATGGAGCTTAGAAAAATAGAGGGCTATGTGCTAGGGAAATTCTAGGCAGTTTCTGGAGTAGGTTTAATGATTGGCACAACATTGTGGGCCGAAGGGCCTGTAATGTGTAATGTTTCTATGTTCTATGTAGTTTTGTAGCAGAAATGAAGGGGTTGATTATTTTCTAAATGGAGAGAGAATACAAAAATCTGAGGTGCAAAGGGATTTGGAAGTTGGTGCAGGATTCCCTGAAGGTTAATTTGCGGGTTGGGTCTATGGTGAGGAAAACAAATGCAATGTTAGCATATATTTCAGGAGGACTGGAAAATAAAAGCAATGATGTAATGCTGAAACTTTATAAAGCACTGGTGATGCATCACTTGGAGAGTTGTGAGCAGTTTGAATGGCTTGTCATATGCAGAGCATTTGATGGCTCTGGGTCGGTATTCACTGGAGTTCAGAAGAATGAGGGGTGAGTTTTTGGGGTTGAGTGGGATCCAGGATCAGTCATGATGAAATTAAGGACCAGACTCAATAGGCTGAATGGCCTAATTCTGCTCCTATGTCTGATGGTCTTATGACCCTATTTGAAACCTATCAAATGATGAAAGGGCATGAAAGAGTGGATGCAGAGAGGATGTGGTGCACAAAGGCTGTTGTAAATCTAGTCAAGAAAGGAAAAGCTTATGAAAGGTTCAAAAAACTAGGTAACAATAAAGATCCAGAAGATTATAAGGCCAGCAGGAAGGAGCTTAAGGAAGAAATTAGGAGAGCCAGAAGGGGCCATGAGAAGGCCTTGGTGGACAGGATTAAGGAAAACCCCAAGGTATTCTACAAGTGTGTGAAGAGCAAGAGGATAAGGCGTGAGAGTATAAGATCAATCAAGTGTTACAGTGGAAAAGTGTGTATGGAACCGGAGGAGATTAGCAGAGGTACTTAATGAGTACTTTGCTTCAGTATTCACTTTGGAAAAGGACCTTGGCGATTGTAGGGATGACTTACAGTGGACTGAAATGCTTGAACATGTAGATATTAAGAAAGAGGATGTGCTGGAGCTTTTGGAAAGCATCAAGTTGGATAAGTCACTGGAACCCGACGAGATGTACCCCAGGCTACTGTGGGAAGCAAGGGAGGAGATTGTTGAGCCTCTGGTGATAATCCTTGCATCATCAATGGGGACGGGAGAGGGTCCAGAGGATTGGAGGGTTGTGGATGTTGTTCCATTATTCAACAAAGGGAGTAGAGATAGCCCAGGACATTATAGAACAGTAAGTCTTACTTGAGTGGTTTGTAAGTTGATGGAGAAGATCCTGAGAGGCAGGATTTATGAACATTTGGAGAGACATAACATGATTAGGAATAGTCAGCATGGCTTTGTGAAAGGCAGATCATGCCTTACGAGCCTGAATGAATTTTTTGAGGATGTAACTAAACACATTGATGAAGGAAAAGCAGTAGATGTAGTGTATATGGATTTCAGCAAGGTGTTTGATAAGGTACCCCATGCAAGGCTTATTGAGAAAATAAGGAGGCATGGGACAAGGGGACATTGCTTTGTGTATCCAGAACTGGTTTGCCCACAGAAGGCAAAGAGTGGTTGTAGACGGGTCATATTCTGCATGGAGGCCAGTCACCAGTGGAGTGCCTCAGGGATTTGTTCTGGGACCTTTCTCTTTGTGATTTTTCTCTCCTCTATTTTTCTAAGCTCCATGTACCTATCCAAGAGTCTCTTAAAAGACCCTGACACATCCGCCTCCACCACCGGCACCAGCAGCCCATTCCACGCACTCACCACTCTCTGGGTAAAAATCTCACCCCTGACATCCCCTCTGTGCCTACTTCCAAGCACCTTAAAACTGTGCCCCCTCGTGTTAGCCATTCCAACTTGCTGCTTTTCAAAAGCTCCAGCATTTCCTCCTTCTTAATGTCTATATGCTCAAGCTTTTCTTTTCTTCTTGACTAGATTTTCAACAGTCTTTGTACACCATGGTTCCTGTACCCTACCTTCCTTTCCGTCTCATTAGAACGTACCTATGCAGAACGCCACGTAAATATCCCCTGAACATTTGCCATATTTCTGCTGTACATTTCCCAGAGAACATCAGTTCCTAATTTATGCTTCCAAGTTCCAGTCTGATAGCTTCATATTTCCCCTTACTCTAATTAAACACTTTCCCATCTTGTTTGTTCCTGTCCCTCTCCAATTCTATGGTAAAGGAGATAGAATTGGTGATCACTATCTCCAAAATGCTCTCCCACTGAGAGATCTGACACCTGACCAGGTTCATTTCCCAATACCAGATCAAGTACAGTCTCTCCTCTTGTAGGCTTATCTACATATTGTGTCAGGAAACCTTCCTGATTACACCTAACAAACTCTACCCCATCTAAAACCCTTGCTCTAGGGAGAGAGCAATCAATATTTGGAAAATTAAAATCTCCCACCACAACAACCTTTTTATTATTACACCTTTCCCTGTCTGCTCCTTGATGTCCCTGTTACTATTGGGTGGTCTATAAAAAGTTCTAAGGGAGTATGGGAACTGATTACTCTCTACGTTGAACAAGTCGAAGAACTCTGGTCTGACTAGTGAGTGATTGCTCTGGTCATCCAGAATTACATAGGCTTTGATGGCCTTGTCTTTGGCTCCCGTAAGGTACACCTTAGTGAGGCAGATCTTTGAACAAGAACGGCTTGACTGACCTTGACCGCAAACTTCTGTACAGCTCGAGCTGACAACAGTTGTCCTGGAGCCTCCCCCTCCCCGCCGTCCTCTTGTGAGGGTGAAGGAGCTTTGTCAGTTTGTGGTAACGGAACGGGTTGCATGGCCCCATCATGATTAGTGCTGTTACATTCCGAGCACTTCACGGGGATCGTACACGCGAGGTGAGAGGTAGAGGAACAGCATTTAAAACAGATTTTTTTCTCCTTGAGAAGAGCCATTCTCTCTTCAAGGGTTTTTTTTCTAAATGTTCTGCATTTTTGAGGGGGTGGGGTTTGTTGTGCAATGGACAATTCTTGTTAGGATCATTGTTAGTTGTGGAGACTTCAATTTTACACACGGAGACAGGTTTATTGATGTTAAAGTTATTCAAAGTGGATTTGACTGGCTTGGTGTGAATTGTACTGGTACCTTGGCTCATGAAGCTAGGGTCATTTCGATTCTTTGCCTCCTTGGACACAAACCTAGTGAAATACTTAAAGGGAGGAAATTGACCACCGTTCTCTTCCTTGTACTCTGAACCAACAGACACCCACCTTTCCTGCAGCCCAAATGGAAGTTTGTCTACAATTGGTCTTATTCCGTATGAAGTATCTAGATATGACAGGCCTGTTAAATAGCCATCTGCTTTAGTCCCTTCGATCTCCATGAGTAGATCTCCAAGCTCTCTTAGCTCAGTTCGGTCCTTGGCTGAAACCCTAGGAAAATTTTCCAGCCATCGAAATAGTGCCGTTTCAATAACTTCAGGGGCCGCATAGCACTCCTGAAGTCTCTCCCATGCTTTGCGTAAGGCTAGCTCGGGGTTGGTGACGTACACTGAATGTATGTATCTCACCTGTTTGCATGATTCTTTTCCCACCCATTTTGTCATAAAATACAACTCTTGGGTTGCTTCGAGCTGGACACCACCTGTAGCATTGGCAAATGAGGAGTACCATTGTACCACTTGTTGAAACACCTGATAATGCCACCTTTTCACTGTAGTGTTCTCATTCAAGTGTAAAAACTCTGAACTAAACACCGAGTTTAAACCATGGTCAATGAGGGCATGATCGCAGTAAGATTAACCGTTTACTGTTCACTCTTCCACATTAACGTATGGTGAAAACTGTTGATAAAACAATACAAATTATATACAGTATTTGTTTCCTTCTTGGCATCGCATTTACATCATAAATACTTGTAAAAGTAAAACTATAACAACTATATTACATTAAAGTTCAACATACAGTCAGAATCTCCCTACGCCATCAACATGTCACTTCACAAACTATCCAGCAACGCTTTCAATAACAAAGAAAATAAACTTTATCAACCATCATTACTTTTAACAGAATCAGCATTAACATTTTTACTTCAACATATCGATTATCTTATAAACTTATGGCATTGCTTCTATGATGTTTCTTAGTGTGGAGAATGAAAACTTTTCTCGCGCTGATCCTGCACACACAAAGCCCCCTCCTTCCCGTTTCTCCAAACCGGTATTTACCCACAAGACACAGCGAAACCGGGTGTGATGTCATCGCATGCCACAATACATCACAGACAACGAATTTACTTTCAACAACCTTAACTTTAACTAGAAAATAATTACAAATGTAACCCCCTGGGTCGCCTCAGGCTCGCTCAGCTCATTCTTGTCTAGGGGGAGCAGCCTCTGGCCCCGCCAAACTGGGTAATCAGCTGGTGTGGATGCTGTGTGATGTCCCCGCCTCGCCCAAAAACAGACAGTACGCTATATGCGATTAAATGAGTACAATTTATAAAGGTTACTATAACTAAGTGATTAATAACGATACAGTATATATGAAGAGAAAATTAAAGAAAAGGCGCCAAACTTATCAAAGTCCAAACCACTTCGTGCACAACCGTTGGAGCTCAATTACTGAAGTCTTCTGGCCACCATTCGATCCCCTCCGAACTCCTCGACTCGCAGCTCAGGACCCTCCGAACTCCTCGACTCTCCAAACAGCTCAGGACCCTCCGAGTGGTCAACCAAACACATCTAGCTTCATCCCCCCCCCCTCGGAGAATCTCCCGGCCTCGGACCCCCCCTTTGGGGTCCAATCCTCGCCCAGCTTAGAGCATTGCGTCCTCTCTCTCGACCCCCTCGCGCCGATCTGCCCAAAAGCCCGCCAACAAAAGCTTACAGACTCAGAAGAAAGAACATTAATCCCCATTTGGTTTACAAAGGAATACCATTCTCGTTATCAGTAAATTAGCATTCCTGCTAGTTAACAAAAAGAAGAAACCCTCTTTACACTCTCCCTCCACCAAATAAAAGTCATGTCCTCATGACTACTAAATAACTCGCCACCTTTCTTGCCAACACACCGTAACCCAAGCACAAATAGTGACATCTTCTCCCCACACAGTAACCCTCACGCCCTGTTTTTCAGGCGCTACTTAGGCCAACTATCTGGGAGTTCCCTAACCCTTCTGAGGCCTCCATACCCCCTCACCTAAACCCTTCAGGCTCGGACACAACTGGGGATACCTTGGGCCCACTACCAACTCCTCTCTCAACCTCTCACTCATGCCCCACACTGCACACAGCTAACCCTCCCCGCTACACCTGACTCAATGGGAGAAGGGCCAAAGGTCTCTTCCTCAATCGAGGGAAAGTCAGCAAAAGGCAGCATGTACCACACATCCAGCACATCATCCATCAAATCTGTATTCTTCCTCATTCCTGTGATCAGTAGCTGCTGTTTGATCTTCTCCAAATGGAAACATGTGGCCTGCACTGCTCCCGCAGTCTCTTCAGCCTCCTGTTCAGTATTCACTGCACTTCTCTCCAGCTTTTTCTTCCTCATGACTTCTTCCAGATCAACTTTCAGGTTTTGCACTTCATTTGAACTGTCAATGGTCATCTTCAGGTTCCCTTCAAGCTTCCGCTTCTCTCTTCTGAGATTCATCTGTAATTTCTTCACCTCCACAAACTCCCCTCTCCGGGTTCTCAGTTTGCTATTACCCTCAGTCAGACAACATTCTCTCCAACTTGTAAGTCTTCCGAATGGTTCCAGATCACTTTCTCCAGAATCTCCGTCTTCATTTCAAACTGGATTCCGTAGAGATAGTCTCTCACGAGCTGTGACCTTCGCCAGCCCTGGCACGTGTCCCGAAAACAGTTTAACTCGGTAGTTCTCAGCTGCTCCTGCAACGACCTCACTTCATATTCTCCTGAGGCAAATCCAAATACCAATAGATCATCCACATACACCAAAACTCCAAACGCCTCCACATCCCCTATGGTCTTCCACCTGCCCAGCAGGAAGGTTGCAAGGGCTCCAGATATGCCCTGTGGCATCTTTTCAGACCCGAAGACTCCTAGGGAATTTATAACGGCCATCTTCTCCTTGTTGGCCCCACTCATCGGGATCTGGCAACATCCACTCCTCAGATCCAGCACCTTAAACCACTTCACACCACTCAGACAGGCCATCGCCTCTCTGGCCCTCAGGGCCATATTCTGGTCACTGACAGTGCACCTCTTCAACGCAATATAATCCATACACACGCTGCCTACATCTTCCACGGCTGTAGGGGCCAGTCGCCGCAACCTCTCTCTCTCCGAGGTGTCTTCAGCAGTCAACTCCCCTCCCTTGTGGTATTTCGCAGCGTCCACGAAGAGGGTCTCACCCTCAGATACTTCCCCCAGGCCGTACCACCACTGGCTCTTGTTTGAATTCGGTATCAGCCCAATGCTGCTACACACGTCCGCACAAGCAGCTCGAAACCCTGGGTGCATCGACAATGCCTCCAAACAGCGCTCACCCGCCTCCTCCGGGCAGGCCCCCAAGCGCACCAACAGGATATTGGTTCTCTCTAGAACAGAAACGCTGCCAGTCTCAACAGGGTCCGGACACATCAGCATTAACGATTCATGAACCTCAGTCTCCCCCACATTTGCCTCTAAGAACTCCATTTTCACTGACCAACAACCGTCGTCTGGATAATCACCGGCACTGGTACCCCGAATCTCCAGTGTCCTCAATGTTGTCAAGGGTAAATGCTTCCAATAACGGTTATGAAACAAACTGTACAGCAACTTCACCGGCGCCCCGGTGCCGAGGATGGCTTTAACTTGACTTCCATCCATCTGTAACAACACCTGTGCGCATGGCCCCTCTAAGCCTTCAGGAATAGGGTCTGTTCCTTTCGGGAGTTCCTTGGTACATTGCTGGGAACGTGCTCCCCCAGAGACCCCAAGCCGTTCCCCCACTGGGCCTCCTCTAAGTTTCCCGACACCTCTCGAATCAACGGAACAACTGATCCCCTTGACAGATCCCCTTGGCACCACAAGCAATTTATCTGCCCCCCTAGGCAAAAAGGGATACCCTAAAAACTTCCCACCAATCTCCTGCCACGGATATGATAAGCCCCCCAGCTGCGGCATTTGACTTCCAGTCGAACCACACGAATTTTCCCACACTTTCCCAGAACTGGCAGCGGTCACTTCGAGGTAATTGCGCCTGACAGTTCTAACAAAGTCACCAGCCCGTCTACTCAAACTTTCAACCCGTCCCTGTCTTTTTCCCTCAGCCAAGCACTGCCACTCAACACACACGCAGCGATAACCAGCAATCGCACACCCACAAAGGCACACCAGCTCTTCGCCGCAGACACAATTTAAAGAGGGTGATCACACAGCTTCCACAGAAATCAATCCCGGACGAGCCCCCACAATGTAACCCCCTGGGTCGCCTCAGGCTCGCTCAGCTCATTCTTGTCTAGGGGGAGCAGCCTCTGGCCCCGCCAAACTGGGTAATCAGCTGGTGTGGATGCTGTGTGATGTCCCCGCCTCGCCCAAAAACAGACAGTACGCTATATGCGATTAAATGAGTACAATTTATAAAGGTTACTATAACTAAGTGATTAATAACGATACAGTATATATGAAGAGAAAATTAAAGAAAAGGCGCCAAACTTATCAAAGTCCAAACCACTTCGTGCACAACCGTTGGAGCTCAATTACTGAAGTCTTCTGGCCACCATTCGATCCCCTCCGAACTCCTCGACTCGCAGCTCAGGACCCTCCGAACTCCTCGACTCTCCAAACAGCTCAGGACCCTCCGAGTGGTCAACCAAACACATCTAGCTTCATCCCCCCCCCCCTCGGAGAATCTCCCGGCCTCGGACCCCCCCTTTGGGGTCCAATCCTCGCCCAGCTTAGAGCATTGCGTCCTCTCTCTCGACCCCCTCGCGCCGATCTGCCCAAAAGCCCGCCAACAAAAGCTTACAGACTCAGAAGAAAGAACATTAATCCCCATTTGGTTTACAAAGGAATACCATTCTCGTTATCAGTAAATTAGCATTCCTGCTAGTTAACAAAAAGAAGAAACCCTCTTTACACAAATGAATTACTAAAGCGAAAATGTAATAAAGCTAAACAAATGCCTTAAGGGCAACACAGTGATCTGTACAAAAAGGTCGGGTTGCACTTGAATGTAAGGAAGGACCAATATCCTGGCAGGGACGTTTGCTAAGGCTATTGGGGAGAGTTTAAACTAGAATTGCTGGGGGGTGGGAACCGAACTGAAGTGACAGAGGAAGGGGCTGTTGGCTCACAAATAGGAAAAGCTTGTAGACAGTGCAAGAGGGAGGATAGGCAGGTGATAGAGAAGGGATGCTCTCAGACCGATGGTTTGAGGTGTGTCTAATCTAATGCAAGAAGCATCATGAACAAAGTGGATAAGTTCACTCAACCTATTATCATAAGACCTGCTCTCCAATCCTGGCAACATCCTTGTAAATCTAAAGGTTGAGGGGTAATAACTTTTCCTGAACCTGGTGGTGTGGGTGCTAAGGTTCCTTAGCTTCTTCCTGATAGCAGCTGTGAAAAGATAGTGGGGAATCCTGATGATGGATTTCCTGAGACAGTGCTCAGTGATGGGAAGGGCTTTACCCATGATGGACGACTTTTGGTAGAAATGTTCCACAGGCACCAAACTTGGCCTGAATGGGCAGTGAAGCTCCTTCCAACACACTGGAGAAGTCTGCATGTCACCCCTCCTACCTGGAATTCCCTTTGCATGAAAAGTGGAGAGGGAGCGTTGATTTCCCAGCTTGACAAAACAGGTCTTTCTTCACGAAAAGGCAACTTCTGCTGGTGGACTCTCAACTTAGTGGAACAGGTCTTGTGGTTTACTTGAAACCAAGCAATCGAACAGAAATTGTTCCAGCAGTGTTGGCGACCAGCACACCCCACAGCCCAGGTGAACAGGCTGAGGTGAAATGAAGGACAGAACCTTGGGGGGGGTGACTGTCTGACATCCATCGACCCCCCCCCCAAACTCTCCTACATCCTTTACATAAAATACGGATGAGGATAGACCCTATATGGTGTTTTTTTTAGAAAAGTCAATGGCTGCAAGACGTATGTTTTGAAATATATAGATTGTGAAATTGTAAACTGTGTATATAAGTGTATATAAATTTATGACATTTTTCTTTTTATAAGTGTCACCATTGAGTATTCATTGGGGACTGGGCTGAAGATTAGTCACAGTGATTCAGACCTGCAGTAAAACTGCGGGCCAAAAGAGAGAAAATGATAAATACAACTGTGAAAGAGAAACTACAATGGACATGAAAATCCTAATCCTGAGAGACCAGTAAACGACAGCTAGTGTTACAAAGAAACACAGCTCTTATTGGTGAAAACACATTCAGTGACATGCAGTAAATCTGTTAAAAATAAGTTTTGATACAATCAGAGGAGAATAGATAGAAAGTGACACGGTGCCAATAATGGGCCTAACATGTCAGTAATCGATGCAGAGAATGCAATCTTTTCAAACAGGACGTTACTCACACAGTGTGGTGGTTTAGGGGGCAATCACTCATAATCTGATACTGCAAATGAAATCAGACGTACTTGCAGCAGAAGTTTTTGACAGATGCAACAGTCACAGGCGTGAGCTGGCATTGGCTGTTTAGGCAATTCAAAATCACCAGTTGGGTTTGGATTTCAGAGAACACCTTACTGTGACATTCATGTAATTAGGCTTGGCCTGTCAAAGTCACTTTTGAATGTTTAAACTCTCCTAGGCTTCCTAATTAATGGGCTCTGAGACTAGCTCAAAGTTCAAGGATGCCCACAGATTAGAGACTGATGTCAGCTTCCTCCGTTTCAAGGAGAAGCTAAGGCAGATAGAAACCACCACTACCCATGCATCTGCAGATTTCCTTGCGTTTGCTCTTTAAATTCACTACCTTCGTACAGTTCAGCCTGGCATTGACAGATTGATACAGGACTGGTAAGATTCACCGAGAAGAACTAGGTCTGTATCCTGCATGTGGAGTCGGAGAGAAGTTGAAAGTGGTAACGAGGACTGAGAGAACTTGGTAACTTGGTTTCTTATTTTCACCTGTACCAAGGTGCAGTAAAAATCTTTGTTTTGCTTGCCACCCATGCCGATTTATTTAGAGATATAGCACAGTAACAGATCCCTCCGTCCCAATGAACCCATGCCACCCAAATACACCCGTGATCAATTAACATACTAACACGTACATCTTGGAATGTGGGGGGAACCAGGTGCATGAGGGGTCATGTCTGCCCAAACCCAATGAAACACCAAACAGCATGGAGGGATCACAACCATGGATTTGGCAGCGCAGCAGACACGGCAATTGTAAATATGCACATGTCAGCTAATTATGATTTCATTGTGATGGTATTTAACTCCATTCATTCCATCGTAGTGTGTGTCGAGACTTGGACACAGCAACACTTCGCTGCCTGCTTTCATTCTGCCTTGCCTGAGAAATTCGACTGTCAAGTTAACTGACTCTGAAGACGAGTGGTATTCGTTCTCTCCTCAGTTGTTCAGCCACAGTGTAGGCTTTGTTTTCAATTTGAGACTTTTAGTTAAGAGCCCTGATTGGCCCAGCGTTTATTGTTTTCTTTCCCCTCTAAGACTGTTTGCATTAAAGTCAGTGAACTATCGACCTGCTTCAGTGTCTCTCACTCTGCACTTGGGCCATGTTCGCACCTGGTGACAGCAAGTATGGAATCAGGCCAAGCTGGGCCCAGCTGAGAGCAAGAGCAGCTGACCTTGGCAATGAGGTTCATTGGTCAGAGTGATTCATCGAGGCAACAATGTTCTGTTGGAATTCCTATGTATGAACCGTTTCTGTCTCCATAGTGACAGAAGGATCTTGCCAAGTAATGGACCCACAAAAGATTGAATAGTGACGTATCGCATTGGTGGCTCGAGGAGAGGGTGCCGATCTTGACCCTACATTCCAAGAGTCCCGCTACATATTGCGCTTCCCTAGTCCACGCACCGATCTGCTCTCGTCCACACGCCGAGCTTCTCCCATCAACGCACCGATCTGCTCTCGTCCACACGCCGAGCTTCTCCCATCAACGCACCGATCTGCTCTCGTCCACACGCCGAGCTTCTCCCGTCAACGCACCAATCTGCTCTCGTCCATACGCCGAGCTTTTCCCGTCCACACGCCGAGCTTCTCCCGTCCACACGCCGAGCTTCTCCCGTTCACGCACCGATCTGCTCTCGTCCACACACCGAGCTTCTCCCGTCAACGCACCGATCTGCTCTCGTCCACACGCCGAGCTTCTCCCGTCAACGCACCAATCTGCTCTCGTCCATACGCCGAGCTTTTCCCGTCCACACGCCGAGCTAATCCCATCCACACGCCGAGCTTCTCCCGTCCACACGCCGAGCTTCTCCCGTTCACGCACCGATCTGCTCTCGTCCACACGCCGAGATTCTCCCATTCACGCGCCGATCTGCTCTCGTCCACACGCCGAGTTTCACCAGTCAACACGCCGAGTTTCACCCATCCACACGCCGAGATTCTCCCGTCCACTCGCTGAGTTTCTCCCGTCCACACGCCGAGATTCTCCAGTCCACTCGCCGAGCTTCTCCAGTCCACACACTGAGTTTCACCCGTCCACGCACCGAGTTTCACCCGTCCACACGCCGAGTTTCTCCAGTCCACATGCCGAACTTCTCCCGTCCACACACCGAGTTTCACCAGTCCACACGCCGAGTTTCACCCGTCCACACGCCGAGTTTCTCCAGTACACACGCCGAGTTTCACCCGTCCACACGCTGAGTTTCTCCCGTCCACACGCCGAGCTTCTCCAGTCCACACGCCGAGCTTCTCCAGTCCACACACCAAGCTTCTCCCGTCCGCATGCCGAGTTTCTCCACTCCACACGCCGAGCTTCACCCGTCCACACACCAAGCTTCACCAGTCCACATGCTGAGCTTCTCCAGTCCACACACTGTTTCTCCCGTCCACACGTCGATTTTCCCCAGTCCACACGCCGAGCTTCTCCCATCCACACGCCGAGCTTCTCCCGTCCACACGCCGAGCTTCACCCGTCCACACGCCGAGTTTCACCAGTCCACACGCCGAGCTTTTCCAGTCAACACGCCGAGCTTCTCCAGTCCAGAGACCGAGCATCTCCCGTCCACACGCCGAGCTTCTCCCGTCCACACACCGAACTTCTCCCATCCACAAGCCGAGTTACACCCGTCCACACGCCGAGTTTCACCAGTCCACACGCCGAGCTTCTCCCGTCCACACGCCGAGCTTCTCCTGTCCACACGACAAGTTTCACCCGTCCACACGCCGAGTTTCTCCCGTCCACACGCCGAGTTTCACCAGTCCACACGCCGAGCTTCTCCCGTCCACACGCCGAGCTTCTCCCGTCCACACGCCGAGCTTCTCCCGTCCACACGACGAGTTTCACCCGTCCACACGCCGAGTTTCTCCCGTCCACACGCCGAGTTTCTCCCGTCCACACGCCGAGTTTCTCCCGTCCACACGCCGAGCTTCACCCGTCCACACGCCGAGCTTCTCCAGTCCACACGCCGAGTTTCTCCCGTCCACACGCCGAGTTTCTCCCGTCCACACGCCGAGTTTCTCCCGTCCACACGCCGAGCTTCACCCGTCCACACGCCGAGCTTCTCCCGTCCACACGCCGAGTTTCTCCCGTCCACACGCCAAGCTTCTCCCGTTCACACGCCGAGTTTGTTCAGTCCACACGCCGAGTTTCTCCCGTCCACACGCCGAGTTTCTCCACTCCACACACCGAGCTTCTCCCGTTCACACGCCGAGTTTGTTCAGTCCACACGCCGAGATTCTCCCGTCAACACGCCGAGCTTCTCCAGTCCAGACACCAAGCATCTCCCGTCCACACGCCGAGCTTCTCCCGTCCACACGCCGAGCTTCTCCCGTCCACACGCCGAGTTTCTCCCGTCCACACGCCGAGCTTCTCCAGTCCATACGCCGAGCTTCTCCCGTTCACACGCCGAGCTTCTCCAGTCCACACGCCGAGCTTCTCCAGTCCATACGCCGAGCTTCTCCAGTCCACACGCCGAGTTTCTCCCGTCCACACGCCGAGTTTCTCCCGTCCACACGCCGAGTTTCTCCCGTCCACACGCCGAACTTCTCCCGTCCACACGCCGAACTTCTCCCGTCCACACGCCGAGTTTCTCCCGTCCACACGCCGAACTTCTCCAGTCCACACGCCGAGTTTCACCCGTCCACACGCCGAGTTTCTCCCGTCCACACGCCGAGTTTCTGCAGTCCACACGCCAAGTTTCACCAGTACACACGCCGAGTTTCTCCCGTCCACATGCCGAGTTTCTCCCGTCCACACGCCGAGTTTCTCCCGTCCACATGCCGAGCTTCTCCAGTCCACATGCCGAGTTTCACCAGTCCACACACCTAGCTTCTCCAGTCCACACGCAGAGATTCTCCAGACCACACACCGAATTTCTCCAGACCACACACCGAGTTTCACCCGTCCACACGCCAAGTTTCTCCCGTCCACACACCGAGTTTCTCCAGACCACACACCGAGTTTCACCCGTCCACACGCCGAGCTACTCCAGTCCACACACCGAGTTTCTCCAGACCACACACCGAGTTTCACCCGTCCACACGCCGAATTTCTCCCGTCCACTCGCCGAGCTTCTCCAGTCCATACACTGAGTTTCTCCCGTCCACATGCCGAGTTTCTCCAGTCCACACGCCGAGCTTCTCCTGTCCACACGCCGAGTTTCACAAGTCCACACACCGAGTTTCTCCAGTCGTCATGTCGATTTGCTCCCGTCCACACGCCGAGCTTCAACATTCCACACGACGAGTTTCTCCCGTCCACGCGCCGAGCTTCTCCCGTCCACACGCCGAGTTTCCCCCGTCCACACGCCGTGTTTCACAAGTCCACGCGCCGAGCTTCTCCCGTCCACACGCCGAGTTTCTCCAGTCCACACACTGAGTTTCTCCAGTCCACAAGCCAAGCTTCACCAGTCCACACGCCGAGTTTCTCTAGTTCACACGCCGAGTTTCTCCAGTCCACAAGCCGAGTTTCACCCGTCCACCCGCCAAGTTTCTTCAGTCCACACACTGAGCTTCACCAGTCCACACGCCGAGCTTCTCCAGTCCAGACACCGAGCATCTCCCGTCCACACGCCGGGCTTCTCCCGTCCACACGCCGGGCTTCTCCCGTCCACACGCCGAGCTACTCCAGTCCACACGCCGAGCTTCTCCCGTCCACACGCCGAGTTTGTCCCGTCCACACGCCGAGTTTCTCCCGTCCACACGCCGAGCTACTCCAGTCCACACGCCGAACTTCTCCAGTCCACACGCCGAGCATCTCCAGTCCACACGCCGAGTTTCTCCCGTCCACACGCCGAGCTTCTCCCGTCCACACGCCGACCTATTCCAGGCAACACGCCGAGCTTCTCCCGTCCACACACCGAACTTCTCCCGTCCACACGCCGAGTTTCACCCATCCACACGCCGAGCATCTCCCGTCCACACGCCGAGCTTCTCCCGTCCACACGCCGAACTTCTCCCGTCCACACGCCGAGCTTCTCCCATTCACACGCCGAGTTTCTCCCGTCCACACGCCGAGTTTCACCAGTCCACACGCCGAGTTTCTCCAGTACACACGCCGAGTTTCTCCAGTACACACGCCGAGTTTCTCCAGTCCACACGCCGAGTTTCTCCAGTCCACACGCCGAGTTTCTCCAGTCCACACGCCGAGTTTCTCCAGTCCACACGCCGAGTTTCTCCAGTCCACACGCCGAGTTTCTCCCGTCCACACGCCGAACTTCTCCAGTCCACACGCCGAGTTTCTCCAGTCCACACGCCGAGCTTCTCCAGTCCACACACTGAGTTTCACCCGTCCACGCGCCGAGTTTCACCCGTCCACACGCCGAGTTTCTCCAGTCCACACGCCGAATTTCTCCCGTCCACACACCGAGTTTCACCAGTCCACACGCCGAGTTTCACCCGTCCACACGCCGAGTTTCTCCAGTACACACGCCGAGTTTCACCCGTCCACACGCTGAGTTTCTCCCGTCCACACGCCGAGCTTCTCCAGTCCACACGCCGAGCTTCTCCAGTCCACACACCAAGCTTCTCCCGTCCGCATGCCGAGTTTCTCCACTCCACACGCCGAGCTTCACCCGTCCACACACCAAGCTTCACCAGTCCACATGCTGAGCTTCTCCAGTCCACACACTGTTTCTCCCGTCCACACGTCGATTTTCCCCAGTCCACACGCCGAGCTTCTCCCATCCACACGCCGAGCTTCTCCCGTCCACACACCGAGCATCTCCCGTCCACGCACCGAGATTCACCTGTGCACACGCCGAGTTTCTCCACTTCACACGCCGAGCTTCACCAGTCCACACGCTGAGCTTCACCAGTCTATATTGAGTTTCTCCAGTCCACACGCTGAGCTTCACCGGTCTATATTGAGTTTCTCCAGTCCACACGCCGAGCTTCACCAGTGAACACGCCGAGTTTCTCCAGTCCACACGCCGAGCTTCACCAGTCTATATTGAGTTTCTCCAGTCCACACGCTGAGCTTCACCAGTCTATATTGAGTTTCTCCAGTCCACACGCCGAGCTTCACCAGTCTATATTGTGTTTCTCCAGTCCACACGCCGAGTTTCTCCAGCCCACACGCCGAGCTTCACCAATCTATATTGAGTTTCTCCAGGCCACACGCCGAGCTTCACCAGTCTATATTGTGTTTCTCCAGTCCACACGCCGAGTTTCTCCAGCCCACACGCTGAGCTTCACCAGTCTATATTGAGTTTCTCCAGTCCACACGCCGAGCTTCACCAGTCTATATTGAGTTACTCCAGTCCACACGCCGAGCTTCACCAGTCTATATTGAGTTACTCCAGTCCACACGCCGAGCTTCACCAGTCCACACGCCGAGCTTCACCAGTCTATATTGAGTTTCTCCAGTCCACACGCCGAGCTTCACCAGTCTATATTGTGTTTCTCCAGTCCACACGCCGAGCTTCTCCCGTCCACACACCGAGCATCTCCCGTCCATGCACCGAGATTCACCTGTGCACACGCCGAGTTTCTCCACTCCACACGCTGAGCTTCGCCAGTCTATATTGAGTTTCTCCTGTATCCATTTCAAGCTTTTCAAGTCAGAAGTACTCAAGTTCCCAGCTTTGTGGTCCCATGACTCAGGTCTGCATAACAAATGAGAACTTCAAACGAGCTTATCAATTAATTCAACAATTTATCATTGAAATCAATAATGTAACTTCTGGTTGAGCCCTACTCCCAAAGCTGATCCCTGGCTGGAGTGTGCAAATACACAAGCAAAGTAACCCTATCAAGAGTATTTTTAACCTCTTGATGTACGCTATGGTACAGAATGGGAAAATTGAACTTTCATGTAGCAAATTAAAAGACCTACAGAGAACCGGCTAGCTTAGCAATGAAAGAAACCTGTCTCTGCTGTCCTGGTCTGTAAAATTGAGTATATCCTAATTGCCTCTGGAAACAAATTGTAAAGGATAAAGCACTGAACAAGATTTGAAAAGGTTCCTTCTCTAGGTTTTGGGTTATCAAGGTTTCCCGAGGACTTTTCTCTATGTTCCCAAGGTTTTTATTTTCCCGATTGTTTCCAAGGCTTATTCAATGTGTTTAGGGTTTTTTAAATGTCCTCCCCATGTCAAGGACTCCCAAGCCTCTCTCTCGACCCTGCCCAAGGCTTCTTGATCTCCGTCTGTTGGGGTTCCCAGGTCTGTCAGTCACTCTGGATTCCCGAGTCTCCCTGCCTCTCGAACTCCCCGTGCCTCCCTCTCAGGTTTCCCCTGTCTCTCGAGTCTTCAGGTCTTCAAGTGCCAGTTATGGGCGGGGGTGGGAGGGTCCTGTCATGACTTCTTCAGTCCTGTGGGCATCAGGGAGCACTGTGATCTGAGGTTTTCAGAGCACCTGAATTGGTTAATTGATGCTTAGCAACAGTTGGTCATGGTTTCGGAGTTCCTTGCATTTTTCTCAAGTGACTTGTTCTTTGTAATGAGGTTTCCAGGTGCTTTCTGTTTAAGCTTAAGTTTATTTTGATAGGCTCAGGGATGCTGTGTTAGTTTTATTGTTGAAGCCTGATTAGCTCCAATTGGAAGAGTAAGGAAGATGGGTTGTGAAGTCAGATTTACGTGGATACCTGGGCATACCTGGGATGGAGGGAAATGAAATTGTGGATGGCATTGCAAAGTCTTCCTTACAGAGTGGGCAAGTAGGCATTAAAGTACCCCTAGGCAGTGCAGAATTGAGAAGCAGGGTAAAAAAAGGTATAGAGAAAAAGTGGCAGGAAGATTGGAAAAATGAATTAAATGAAGGCATTTCTTTTCTAGTCACCCTCTAGTTAAAAAGGTCTCAGACTGTTACTCTTTAAAATCATAGAGATATGGTGAAATTAACAAGACTTAGGTTGGGGCATTGTGAGCTAAACTATTACTTAGAGATAATAGGAAGACATCCGACTGGATTATGTGATTGGTAGTCCAAAGACAGTTCAGCATGTTTTGCTGAGTTGTGATCGATATAAAATAGAAAGAAGGATATTGTTCAAGAAGCTGTCTGACTTAAATGTATTTTGTTTTTCTATTAAATCTTTGTTTGGCCACCAAGAGAACCACCACCTGACTGAAGAGTTTATTATTCAGTTCTACGTGTGATTAGTTTATATTCGAGAATTTGAGTTTCCTGAAGTTCTATAATTAACTGTACATCCTGCGGAGGGCAGCAATATACCTAGATGCGTCTAAACTGCCGGAAGTAGAAGAAGAAGCTCCAATCGGATGGGCCTCGCTTTGAGAATGATTTGTCTCACGGTGTCACTTGGTTGAGCTACCGCTGTATAAGCTCTTGTTTCTGTCTCTACATGGAAGACTTTGGCTCCGATATTGGCAGTGCACACCATGGCACTTGTCTACCAGCATCACTGAAGGGCATCTTGGACAAGTCGCTGATCTGGGACGTCCAGCGGACAGAGGTCTGTGGTGCCTCAGGGGCTGTGCCAAGGGGGAGGTCCTGTCACAACCACGGATTCAGCAGCGCAGCGGATATGGCAATTGTGCTTGTGAATATACATGTGTCAGCTAATTATTATTTAATTGTGATAGTACTTAACTCCATTCATTCTGTCGTAGTATTTGTCAAGACTTGAACACAGCAACGCTTCACTGCCTTGCCTGAGAAATTGTACTGTTGAGTCAAATGACTGAAGACCAGCAGTATTCGTTTTATGCTCAGCTGTTCTTTTCAGCCGCCGTGTAGGCTTCAGTTTCCATTTGAGAGTTTTAGTTAACGGCCCTGTTTGGCCTAGTGTTTATTGTTTTCTTTCCCCTTCTAAGACTGTTTGCATTAAAGTCTGTGAACTATCGATCTGCTTCAGTGTCTCTCACTCTGCACTTGGGCCATGTTCACACCTGGTGACAGGAGGCACCTGTCTCTGAACTCCCACCTGGAGGGTCAGACCCCACTTGGAGTACTGTGCTCAGTTCTGGTCACCTCACTACAGGAAGGATGTGGAAGCCATAGAAAGGATGCAGAGGAGATTTACAACGATGTTACCTGGATTGGGGAGCATGCCTTATGAAAGCAGGTTGTGTGAACTCGGCCTTTTCTCCTTGGAGCGACGGTGGAGGAGAGGTGACCTGATAGAGGTGTATAAGATGATGAGAGGCAATGATCGTGTGGATAGTCAGAGACTTTTTCCCCAGGGCTGAAATGGCTAACACGTGAGGGCACAGGTTTAAGGTGCTGGGGAGTAGGTACAGAGGAGATGTCAGGGGTTAGTTTTTGACTCAGAGTGGTGAGTGCCTGGAATGGGCTGCTGGATTCGATGGTGGAGGCAGATATGATAGGGACTTTTAAGCGACTCTTGGTTAGGTACATGGAGCTCAGAAAAATAGAGGGCTATGGGTAACCCTTGGTAATTTCTAAGGTAAGGACATGTTCGGCACAGCTTTGTGGGACAAAGGGCCTGTATTGTGCTGTAGGTTTTCCATGTTTCTGTGTAGCTCCACCCCTGCCAGGATGATGGGAATGTGTGATGGTATCCAGACAAAGTCTTCCGAGCATGGGGAGTGGGACAATCAGACGTCTGCGTACCGCAGTCTGAGCTCAGGACCCTCATCTTGCTTGTTTCCTGAAGAATGGTTAGGCTCAGGGACAGTGCAAGAACAGGGGTGGCCTGAATCAGATATCAGAGCCCTGTATGAGGATAGACCAGGCAGCCAGTGAGTGCTGGCAATATCATCAGACTCTAGAACAGGACATTCACCTTTCATCCTTCCTTCTTTCACTCACCTCCTCCAACAACTCCCCACAAATATGCCTCTCCCTTCCTGTGCTAAAGATGATCTACGTCATCGTGGTCCATGCACTTCCTCTGCCTGCACTGCATTTCTCTGTAACTGTGTCAGTATATTCTGCATTGTTTTCTTTATCACCACTTCTGATGTGTTTATGTCTGGATGCAGCGGAACACAAACTTCCTCTGCGTCTCAGTACACGTGACAGTCATTAAACCAGTTCCAGTTCCAGTTTATTAGAGAGCATTCTGACGGGCTGCATCACTGTCTGGTATGGAGGGGATGGGGGCTACTGCACAGGACCGAAAGAAGCTGCAGAAGGCTGTAAATTTAGTCAGCTCTATCTTAGGTACTAGCCTACAAAGTACCCAGGACATCTTCAGGGAGCGGTGTCTCAGAAAGGCAGTGTCCATTATTAAAGACCTCCAGCACCGAGGGCTTGGCCTTTTCTCACTGTTACCATCAGGTAGGAGATACAGAAGCCTGAGGACACACACTCAGCGATTCAGGAACAGCTTCTTCCTCTCTGCCATCTGATTCCTAAATGGACATTGAACCCATGAATAATATACAATCATTTCTGTTTTTTGCACAATTTTTATCTATTCAAGATGTGTATATGATCATTGATTTACTTATTTATGTATTATTATTAATTTTTCTTCTACTATACTATGTATTGCATTGAACTGCGGCTGCCAATTTCACAACACATGCCAGTGATAATAAACCTGATTCTGATTCTGCTTTATACCGATGGTCACTCACTCTGGGTTATTTTACCACATCTATCGTATCTTGAAGACTTTTATCAAACCACCCGGAAACAACGTTCAGCATTCCCTGCTGTCTGATTTCTCAGCTGCTGTGTTATACTCTGCTTGTTCTCCAAAGCCTTGGATCCTGTAGATAGAATAGACAAGCAGAACAAGGAACATTTCTTTAACTAACAGTGCGAGCATTATTCTGGCTCTGCCCACTCTGGAGAGTTTTAGCCCTGTTCAACCCTATCAGGTCTCTCAGGTCTAATACTCTGCCCAGACAAGGGCCTAGCCTTTGAATCATCCAAGTCTTAAGTCAACCAAAGGAGCGTAGAGGCTGCTCAGACCTACAGTTATTTGCCGGCTGACTTAGCTTTAAAAGTTCACTTGTGTATGGCGGTTATAATTATTTTACACAATGGCTTTCCTCATTTGCAATTCCTGTAACAAACCTAGTCCATTACAATTCAATAGCTACTTCTTACATCTTGGTGTAGTGTCATCTATGGGAATCAATAATTATTCTCTTCACAGCCTTTTACTGACTGCGGATAAACACTGTGGCAGTAGTCTCTGGAAATGGTGGAATGAAACATAAGGTAGAGGCCACACGCACTAAGGCTACTGTAGTATACCTGCTCCAGTCGGGAAGATTAACATCTGGACAATCCCTGTTAGAGGTAACTAAGGGATAAAAATGAAGCAAGTTTATCACTGCCAATTATAATCATCTGTCACTTTGCCTGGGAAAAAATGGCTCTCAGATTCAATTGTTGCTTTCATATAAGACTGAAATGAATAATTACAAGAGAAATAATTTGCCAATGCAATAGGGTCTTTTAAGAGCCTCTCAGATAGGTACATGGAGCTTAGAAAAATAGAGGGCTATGCGCTAGGGAAATTCTAGGCAGTTTCTAGAGTAGGTTTAATGATCGGCACAACATTGTGGGCCGAAGGGCCTGTAATGTGCTGTAGATTTCCATGTTCTATGTAAACCGTTGTTCTTTCAGGCACTAAGTTCCAGACCCATAGCTCCCTTTGAGTGAAAACTCTTCCCTTCCACAATGTGTCCAACCCTCCTGTCCTACACTGATACCACTTGGCTGCTGGCTCTCTGCTAAGGGAATTATAACCAACTAATTCACTGTGTCCAACTTATTGCTTCTTGGATAAATCTCCCCTTAGCCTGTTTGTTACAAAGTCAGCCGGGAGTCTCTCCACCTAACTATAATTGTCTAATCCTGTAAAACCTTTGTAAACCTCTTCTGCTCCCCCCCCCCCCACCAGGTGAAACCAATTTCTTCCTGTAGTGTGGTGACTAAAGCTGTAATCTGGGGAGATTTTTATACAATTCTAGCACAAATTCCTGTATTCTGTGCCTCTAGTCAACAAGGGAAAGCCCTCCATATGCTTTTGTAACTGATCCTGTCATATTCAGGGTTCTGTGGGTGTGAAGCCACAATCCCTTTGTTCCTCACACTTTTCACTAGCTTTCCAATCCCCAACCACATCCAGAGATGGGAGTCATCATGGAACTGAACTTCAATGGAACAGTAGCCACAATAACGGGTCAGAGGCTGGGTATCCTGTGACATTCACCTCCTAATCCACAGGACACAAGTCAGGACTGCAAAAGAAGAGTCCATACATGCCTTGGTTAGAGTGGACAAGTTGGGCTAAATGGCATGGTTCTGTGCTCCATCACCCGGAAGCTGCCCACGACTCTGCAAGGCAAACCAGCCTTCCTGTCACATCCCCCACACTGCCGGTGCACTTCTGTGGCCACGGTATACACCATCTACAAAATCAACATCAGTTGACCACCAAATCCCGAAGGGCAGCTGCGCCTAGAATCAACAATCAATCTCACTTGAAAATATATCCTCATTTCTTTGCTGCACTGGGGCAAAATCATGGAACTCCCTCCCTAACCACACTGTGGATCCAAAGGGATCCATGAATGATTTCCAATTAATTTGACCACTAACGTTATCAGGATGAGGAGATTTAACTTCCTTTATGTATATGTTTTGTTGTCATTAATTTCCCTTGAATTAATTGGTGTGTTCAACAATTTCATTGGGCATTGAAAAGTCAACTATTCTGGTGGGTCTGGAATTGCACAGGGTCCAGGCCAAGTGCAGAAAACAATTTTTTTAAGATACTCCAGTGGTTCAGTGCATGAACAAGACCATTGACCCACAATAGTTAACTTTATAATTTTTTTTGTTCTTGCCAAATTATTATCAGAATTTAAATTGCTAGCAGCTATGGTAGGGATTGAAATCCTGTCTCAGGATTGGTGGACAGGTATCAGGTATTGTACATGGTGAGGAAAGTGCACAGTAAGTACTATCACTCTCAGGAACACCAACTACAGAGGGATCTCAGGCTGCAACTCCATGCCTCTCTAAAAGTGGTAACACAGAGGGTAAAAGACCATCCAGTTTGGCCGGGCTGTTGAGTATAAAGTCAGGAAGCCATGGGACAGCTATATAATATTTCGATGAGGCCACATTTGGAGTATTGTGTGCAGTTCTGCTGATTACAGGGAGAAAGTGGAGGTTTTGGAGAGGATGGGGAAGAAATTCACCAGGATGCTGCCTGAATGAGAGTGTATTAGTTATAAGGTGAGGTTGGACAAACTTTGTTTGTTTCTCTGGCGTGTCAGAGGCCGGAAGAAACATATGAAATGATCAGAGACAAACACAGGGTGGATAGTCAGAGTCTTTTACCCTGGGTAAAATGTCAGATACTAGCAGGCGTGGGTTTAGATGTCTAAAAGAGACTGACAGACAAGTTTTTTTTATACAGAGAGTGGTAGATGCCTGGGGAGGGGGTGGAAGAGGCACTTTTGGCGGGGAGATGTACAGGCAGGAATGGAGGGCGTGAACCACGTGCAGGCAGATGGGATGTCTGAATTGGCACAGACATTGTGGGCCATGTTAGTCCATGACAGTATTGTCTTGGTCTCTGTCTTCCTTTTTAAACACTTCAGCCACTTTCAGCAATCCTGCCTTTGACCAAAGGAAAATGTAAGACAATGGTCAGAAACAAGAGGAAATCTGCAGATGCAGTCCATCCAAGCATCACACACAAAATGCTGGAGGAACTCAGCAGGCCAGGCAGCATCCATGGAAAAGAGTGCAGTCAGATTTCGGGCTGAGAAACTTCATCCAGTCTGGAAAAAAGATGAGAAGTAAGGGGAAGAAGATGAGAAAGGGGAGAAATAAGTATGAGGGGGGAGGTGACAGTCAAGAAGGTCATGGACCGACATCTTGGAACAGGAATGAGAAGTAAAGCTGAAATGGGTGGCCACTGGGAGATCCCACGTATTCTGGCGGACAGAGTGTAGGTGCTCAGCAAGGTGGTCTCCCAATCCACACTGTGTCTCACTGAGACCACACCAAGAGCACCAAATACAGTAGATGACCCCAAGTGACTCACAGGTGAAGGCAGGTGTGGCACGGTTTCCCCTTGCAAGGATAAGTGCCAGGAGGGAGAGATTGAGAAAGGGGAAGGATGTGTCTGACATGGACCAGATAATTTTGAGGGCAGAGTGGAAGTTGGAGGTAAAGTTGATGCAGTCGACAAGCTCAGCTTGGGTACAGGAAGCAGCATCGATGTAGCGTAGGAAAAGTTGGGGAGTGACAGCCGGTGTAAGTTTAGAACATAGCTGACAAAAAGGCAGCAACACACACAGAGTGCTGGTGGAACACAGCAGGCCGGGCAGCATCAAGAGGGAGAAGCAGTGGACCATGCTTCTCCCTGTAGATGCTTACAAACAAGCTGGATGAACTCAGCAGATCAGGCAGCATCCGTTGAAATGAGCAGTCAACGTTTCGGGCCGAGACCCTTCGTCAGGACGATTATTAGTTGTTATTATTATTATTATTATTATTATTAGTTCCCTATAGATGCTGCCTGGACTGCTGTGTTCCATCAGCATTTTGTGTGTGTTGCTTAAATTTCCAGCATCTGCAGATTTCCTCATGTTTGTTGGAACAAAAAGGCAGACAAGCTGAAACCCCATGGCTGGCCCTTTGGTTGGAAGGAAGTGGAGCCAAGAAGGAAGGAGCCAAAGGAGAAATTATTGGGAGTTCTGCCAGACGGAGGGGTATGATGGTGGAGGGGAATAGGCTGTGTCTGTTGTCTAGAAAGAACCAGAGAGCTTTAAGACCTTCCTGATGGCGGATGACAGTGTATATGGACTGGACATTCATGGTGGAAATAAGATGATGGGGGCCAAGGAACTTGAAGTTATTGAAAAGATCCAGAGCGTGTGAAGTGTCTCGGATGTAGGTAGGAAGGGACTAATAAAACAGAGTCAAGTTATACCAATATAAGTTCGGAGGGACAGGGTCAAACAGAAGCAACAGTCAGAACTTCATTATCTCTTGCCTTGGTTCACTTTGATCTTTTCTTGGCAAGTTATCTACCTTTAAAGAGATTGAACCCAATATCCTTCCCTCCCTCTCTATGTCTATAACATCCAACCTTTCACAAGGAAAAGGAACTGATTAGGAAAAGTTTTCAAATGAGCCAACACGAGCACCATTGGCTGGAAGGAGTCATTCTCTCATAGATTATTAAGGGAACGTGGTTAAAAAGAGTACAAATGGATTTGAATAGATTGGAATTAGATGTTAGTGAGCTTTATGTGATATGGCATAAATTGCTTTAAGTGATAGTGATTTCTACCCTACATTGAAGACTAATCTCTTCACATAAACGTCCACTTATTTTAATGAGAGTCAGAGAGCTGCTGCTAAATTTCAGTTAAGAATCTTTTCTTTTCATGCAATTTGACATAAACTAATAACAGGCCTTCAAAAGTGAAACAAAAGTCCTGTGGAGAGTAAAGAGGCATTAATGGTATGTTTTGTCCATCAGCCGAACTCTCTTTGTTGGAAGAACATCACAGAGCTCACTGCCTCAGTCATGGCTCCCGCTGCATTGAATTTACTTTTACTCAACCAGATTCAGTCCCCATCTGGCCACAAGCAAGCAAAGAGTGTCATATCATGAAGAGAATACTTTAAACATCTCCTGTCCAGTTGCTCCATCAATTGCATTCCGTTTGAATACAATATGTGCTACATTGTATATTCTGACAACAATGTTTCTTTTTCACAGATACTGTAGGATTTTCTACTCAGTACTTCGTAGGTTAAACAGGTTATCTTACAAACATGGAAAACCTACAGCACAATACAGGCCCTTCAGCCCACAATGCTGTGCCAACATCTACTTACTTTAGAAATTATCTAGGGTTACCCATAGCCCTCTATTTTTCTAAGCTCCGTGTACCTATCCAGGAGCCTTTTAAAAGACCCTATTGTATCCGCCTCCACCACCATCGCTGGCAGCCCATTCCACACACTCACCACTCTCTGTGTAGAAAAATCTCCTCTGTACCTGCTTCCACGGACCTTAAAACTGTGCCCTCTCATGTTAGCTATAATATGACATCCATTTTTTTTCCCAGTGATCGTATTTAAAATGTTTTGGCATTTAGAAAAATTGAAGCAAATCAGGAAAACCTGAAGTGGTTTTGTGTAAGTGATGTAGGTGTTGGAGAAAGAAGCATGCTGTCGGTGAGCTGGTGGACATGATATACACAGACGTATCTGATGAGTGAGGAGTTGCAACAAAGGTGGTAACTGTGAGTAAAAGGTCATGGTGATGAGGTAACAGTGGTGTAGAAGAGACTGCAGGTCCTGGAATCTGGAGCAAATTCAACAATTGCTGGAGGAATTCGTTGGGTCAACAGCATCGCTGGAGATTACGGAACCGTCAAAAGTTTGGGTCAAAACCCTGCATTAGGATGGAGAGTGTAGAGGGAGGATAACCAATATAAAGAGGAGAGGGGTGTTGGAGCCAGGGACTGGAAGATGATTGGTTTACTGAGGTGGAGGGAGGGTTGGTGGGCAGATGGAGCCAGATAAGGGGAGGGGAAATGTAGAGATGGAGACTGGAAGGTGATTCATGGAAAGTGACAAGGAAAAAAAGGTGAGAAAACAGCCAACACACACAAAATGCCAGTGGAACACAGCAGGCCAGGCAGCATCTATAAGGAGAAGCACTGTCGACATTTCGGGCTGGGACCCTTCATCAGGTCTAACTGAAAGGAAAGATAGTAAGAGATTTGAAAGTAGTGGGGGGAGGGGGAAATGCAAAATTATCCTTCCTTGGAACGTGTCTCCAGTTGGCTTCAGGATCCGTTTTCGAGCTTCTCAATTTGGACCTTCTGAGGATCCCAGGTACTCACATTTAATTGACTCTGCCTCCCGTTGTTTCTCCGGTTGAGCTCTGAGGGTGACACTCTCCGCCATGAGAAGGTATCCCTATCACAATCCCTTCCACGCCTCCGGGACACCTTTTTCTCTGTTTGCAATGGACCTGTCCGTTATTTCATCCTTTGTTGGATCCATGCGTGCAATCACCGTTTCTTTGACTTTATCACGTCCTGCAAGGATCACAAGAACTTCCATCTGCAGACCCCAGAGCATGGACTTCGTATCGCGGCCCTGGGCCTGGCTGTCGATCTCGGCTGTCCCAGTCACCCAGGGCGTGTTCAGAACCCGGACTCCAGCACCATCAACGCGGGTTCCAACGACCATGGATTGGCCTCGGCCGTCGATCTCGGCTGTCCCAGCAACCCAGGGCATATTGAAAACACGGACTCCAGCACCATCAACGCATGTTCCAATGACCATGGACAGTTTCAATGCGATTGTGCAACCACCGACTGTGACTCCAGCCTTGAACTCCAGGCCAGGTCTTCATATGCTGTGATTGTGACTCCCATCTCCCCTTCCCCCACCACCACTCTGCCATCTCCTCTCCCTCAGATCCCATTATCAGCTCCTGGGCCCGCAGAGGCTCCATCTTCCTCTCACCCCAACCCTTCCCTCTCCACTGACACTACCAACCTCCCTCCTCCCTCTGATCCCATCTCTCATCCATGCCGGGTCTTTACCATTCCCTCCAACCTTCAACTCTCTGAGGCAGAGTGCTCTGTCCTCAGTAAGGGCCTCACCTTTGTCCCCCTTCGCCCACACCTCAGCGAGTTCCACGTACGCCATGATGCCGAACTCTCCTTCCGCTGGCTCCGTCTCCGAGATTACTTCTTCGGCAAGGACTCTCCCACCCCCACCGATGACTCCTTCTCCTGTCTTCAACCCTCCTCCTCTTCATGGACACCCCGCTCTTGTCTTCTGCCTGCTCTGGATCTCTTTATTGCTAATTGCCGACGGGACAACAACTGTCTCGACTTCACCACACCTTGTTCCAATTCCAACCTCACTCCTTCCGAACGCTCTGCTCCCCGCTCCCTCCGCACCAATCCTAACCTCACTATAAAACCTGCTGATAAGGGGGGAGCTGTTGTTGTCTGGCGTACTGACCTCTACCTGGCCGAGGCACAGTGACAACTCTCTGATACCTCCTCTTATTTACCCCTTGATCATGATCCCACTAAGGAGCACCAGGCCATTGTCTCCAATACCATCACCAACCTCATCAGCTCTGGGGATCTCCCATCCACTGCCACCAACCTCATAGTTCCCACACCCCGCACTTCCCGTTTCTATCTCCTACCCAAGATCCACAAACCTGCCTGTCCAGGTAGACCCATTGTCTCAGCTTGCTCCTGCCCCACCAAACTCATTTCTGCATATCTTGACACTGTCTTATCCCCCCTTGATCAATCCCTTCCCACCTATGTTCGTGACATTTCACATGCTTTGAATTTTTTCAATGATTTTAAGTTCCCTGCCCCAACCGCCTAACTTTCACCATGGACGTCCAGTCCCTATCTGCCTCCATCCCCCACCAGGAAGGTCTCAAAGCTCTCCGCTTCTTTTTGGATTCCAGACCTAACCAATTCCCCTCTACCACCACTCTCCTCCGTCTAGCGGAATTAGTTCTTACTCTCAATAATTTCTCCTTTGGCTCCTCCCACTTCCTCCAAACCAAGGGTGTAGCCATGGGCACCCATATGGGTCCCAGTTATGCCTGCTTTTTTGTTGGCTTTGTGGAACAGTCCATGTTCCAAGCCTATACGGGTATCCATCCCCCTCCTTTCCTTCGCTACATCGATGACTGCATTGGCGCTGCCTCCTGCACGCATGCTGAGCTCGTTGACTTCATTAACTTTGCCTCCAACTGTCACCCTGCCCTCAAATTTACCTGGTCCATTTCCGACACCTCCCTCCCCTTTCTTGATCTTTCTGTCTCCACCTCTGGAGACGACTTATCTACTGATATCTACTATAAGCCTACAGACTCTCACAGCTACCTGGACTATTCCTCTTCCCACCCTGTCTCTTGCAAAAATGCTATCCCCTTCTCACAATTCCTCCGTCTCCGCCACATCTGCTCTCAGGATGAGGCTTTTCATTCTAGGACGAAGGAGATGTCTTCCTTTTTTAAACAAAGGGGCTTCCCTTCTTCCACCATCAACTCTGCTCTCAAACACATCTCTCCCATTTCCCACACATCTGCCCTCACCCCATCCGCCCGCCATCCACTCGGGATAGGGTTCCCCTTGTCCTCACCTACCACCCCACCAGCCTCCAGGTCCAACATATAATTCTCCGTAACTTCCGCCACCTCCAACGGGATCCCACTACCAAGCACATCTTTCCCTCCCCCTCCTTCTGCTTTTCACAGGGATCGCTCCCTACGCGACTCCCTTATCCACTTGTCCCCCCCATCCCTTCCCACTGATCTCCCTCCTGGCACTTATCCTTGTAAGTGGAACAAGTGCTACACCTGCCCTTACACTTCCTCCCTCACCACCATTCAGGGCTCCAGACAGTCCTTCCAGGTGAGGCGACACTTCACCTGTGAGTGGGCTGGTGTGGTATACTGCGTCCGGTGCTCCCGGTGTGGCCTTTTATATATTAGTGAGATCCGACGCAGACTGGGAGACTGTTTCACTGAACACCTACGCTCGGTCTGCCAGAGAAAGTAGGATCTCCCAGTGGACACACATTTTAATTCCACATCCCATTCCCATTCTGATATGTCTATCCATGGCCTCCTCTACTGTCCAGATGAATCCAAACTCAGGTTGGAGGAACAACACCTTATATACCGGCTGGGTAGCCTCCAACCTGATGGCATGAACATTGACTTCTCCAACTTCCGTTAATGCCCCTCCTTCCCTTCTTACCCCATCCCTGACATATTTAGTTGTTTGCCTGTTCTCCATCTCCCTCTGGTGCTTCCCCCCCTCTTTCTTTCTCCCGAGGCCTCCCGTCCCATGATCCTTTCCCTTCTCCAGCTCTGTATCACTTTCGCCAATCACCTTTCCAGCTCTTAGCTTCATCCCACCCCCTCCGGTCCTCTCCTATCATTTTGCATTTCCCCCTCCCCCACTACTTTCAAATCTCTTACTATCTCTCCTTTCAGTTAGTCCTGATGAAGGGTCTCGGCCTGAAACGTTGACAGTGCTTCTTCCTATAGATGCTGCCTGGCCTGCTGTGTTCCACCAGCATTTTGTGTGTGTTGTTGTTTGAATTTCCAGCATCTGCAGATTTCCTCGTGTTTGCTGAGAAAACAGCCAGGTGGGGAGAAGTAGAGACAGAGGTTGGAGGGTGATAAGTGGAGCCATGTTGGACTCTGGTAAGTAGAACCAGACACAAAAAGGCTGGTGGGCAGTTGGAACAAGGCTATGAAGCTAGATGCAGAGACCAGTGGGGTGAAGGGTGAGAGCTAAGGAGCTCTATCCTTGTTGGGAGTTAGAGGAGCTGTGAGGGAAAAGAAGGTAGGAGAACTTAAGTAGATTGGGGGTTGGGAAAATAGGTGTGTGTGTTACCTGAAAATTCAATATTAATATTATTGAGTCATGGGCCACCTAAGTGGATGAGATATTATTCCTTAGGACTATAATGGTCAGCTGTGAATTGCCAAGTCAGTGTGAGAATGGAATGGAGAGTTGAAATTACGTCCAGCTGGAGATTTGAGGTGACCACTGCAGAGGGAGTGCATCCAGTCCAGGTGAGTCTTGACAATGTAGAGAAGGACACGTGGACAGAACTGAAGTAGATGCAGTTGGAGGAGATGTAGGTAAACCTCTGCTCTCCTGGAAGTGTTGGTTATGTGCCTGAGGGAGGAGGTGTAGGGACAAGTGTTACACCCCCTGCAATTGTAGGGGCAAGTGCCAGGGGATCGTAGCATGTGGGGGGGAGGGGTTTGTTGGAGAGAGCATGCAGGGTACAGAAGATGTGGCATCCTTCTGCAGGTGGTGAAACTGACAAAGGATGATGCGTTGGATGTGCAAGCCAGTGGAAGTTAGGGGCTAAGGGAACTTGATCTCTGTTCTGTCTGAGAGGAAGGGCCATGAGAGCTGAATTCTGGCAAGAGGAATGAAGAATGAATTCCAATGAGGAATCAAGGCATCTCAGTGATGAGAGACCTGAGAAGTAGAAGTCTCTGAGAGTCCCTGGGATGGCTCAGCAAAGAGCCAATGTGTAGGGTGGAGAATTAATAAAAAAAAAGCTCACAAAGTGTTCATCTTTATGGTGAGGAAACTTGAATATAAAATTACTGGCTGTTCTTCATTTCTACAGGGCATTGGTGAGACCACACCCACAGTACTGTGTTCAGCATCTTTCTTCTTATTTTGGGGACGTTATTGGAGATGGTGCACTCGACCAACACCCACAGTGAATGGAATGCACCATGAGGAGAGGTGGCTCTCTGTTTTCTGGAGTTTAGAAGAGTGACATCGAAATTGATTAAAAATATACAAGGTCCTGAGATTGGATGTGAACAGGATCTTTTCTACTGTGGAGAATCTAGAACTCAGGTCACTGTTTCATAAACAGCAGCAAAGTAATTATTTTCTCTCAGAGGGCAGTGAGTCTGAAGCTGTACTCCTCAAATGACAGTGAAAGGAGAGCCTGAATATTTTCAAGGTCGGGGTAGATAGATAGTCAGGAATTTGTGCACAGTAAGCTCCCACCAGCAATAATAACAGCAAATCTGGTGGCTAAGGGATGATCATTGAGAAAGACTCAGTCAATACTCATCAGTCATGGTGATTTTACCATCTACCTAAAAGAGGAGTTTACTCAGATGGGTCTCCCATTCCCCCTTAAAACACAGCTGACCTGCCCCTATCCAAGCTCCCTGTGTGAACAGGGACCCGAGATGTGAGGCTCTTTGTTTGGGAAAAAGTTGCCTGAAGCACATTCAAAAGCAAATTAAAAGTGCAATTGGGTAAGCGGTGAACGGGTGAAAATTACTGGGCTTTAGGGAAACGGCAGGAGAGTGAGAATAATTGGACGTCTCTTTTCACAGGCATGTGGTGGTGAATGGTGCCCCTCTGTGCTGAGCACTCCATGAATGTAATGTTAAATTACAGGCCATTCTGAAGCACAGAGACCACATCACCACATGCCAAGTCTAATCTTCAGAAGCCAGTGAAGAACTTTACCTCATTAGTCCAGCTTGAATCAGCCATAATTGTTTGGTTGCAAAGAGTAACACAAATCAAATCTACTGATACATTAAAAGGCCAAAGTTTTGAGGAACTTTTCCAACACCAAGGAAATGCTGTCATTTAATGAAGGACTGTTGTGCTCCTACACTGCACATTTGGATGTATCTTCTGCTGGGCTGGGCCAGTGTATCTCCGGTGCTGTCACCCTCTGGGAAAAATCCCCAGCCATTCAGCAACCCTGGTTGCATCTCCCACAGGGAGCTCAGTTCACAGCCCACTGTCATCATGAGCCTGTCTCAATGCAGTCAACCAGCAGCGCTCACATGGTGGCTACAAAGTCAGAGTGACTCTGTCCCCAGACACAGTAGAGTCTAAATGAATACCTTTAGTGTCAACGTTCAGTGTAATTGCAGAACATTACACAATATATGTTCAGCTCTGTTTGGTTTGGTGCTGGTTACCCAAGCTGGAAAAGTGCATTGAAACTATTGAAAGAAGATTACCTCAATGAATGAGCGGATGAAGTCACTCAATATGGGTACATCTGATTTTCTCCCAGTTTATGAAAGGGTTCCATTGTTGAGAACTGTTTATTAACCTAAAAGTTTGCCATTTGGTAATATGGTCACTGGGAAATATAAAATCATTGGCCACCTAAGGTTACCATGTGGTTACCGAGGCATTTAACTCAACCATTCAGAAATTGTCACAGCAGCAGGTGCCTGCAGGCCCACAGTAGCTGGTCTATCCAAACCAGCAGTCTCCTAAAAGCACATTGATGTGTACGGTCAGGTGTGGGAAATCTGGGATTACCTGTTGATCAGTTATGCTATGTGGAGAATAACACTGGGTGGTGGTCAGGACTGACTTTGTGGGCTGAAGGGTCTGCTCCAAGCTACACGTTCTGATTTAATGTTTGCTTTGGAAAAGGGATTGAATGATAACCTAATTGTTGTTGTTAGGTTCTCATGGGCTCTGTAGTATTCACAATGATAAACTTTGGAGACCAATTGAACAAAGGACAAAGCTCATATCTGAAGGAAGTGAATTAAAAACTAAACTGCAGAACCAGTATTGGAATAAGTCTTTGGTTGGAGAGCTTTATTTATTAATTTAAAATGGCGCTGGTGAAACACAGTGACGCCTTACTGGCAGCAAACAAAACTACTAATTACTCCATTTTCTGGAGAATGATCACCGCAGTCAATAGCCTGAAATTTCCCTTTCTGAGTCCAGCTTTCGAACTGCCTCTATGACCTGCCATTTTTGTATTGAGACCTGAAGTCTCTCAGTTGTGGCGTGGCACGTAGGAGTTGAATCGAGGCGGCAGGGCCCGAGCCCGAGAGTGAGATATGAGCCGATTTTGGCCATTGCTGAAGCAGAAGGAGCTGATTTGAAGCAGCGGATCCAAATCAAGGTGAGCTGATGTGAGGCAGGGTCAGGGCCTGGGCTCCAGAGCAAGGAATGAGCCAATATTTGACTGACTTAAGCACCAGGCCAAATTGAAAAGGTCAGGGTAGTAGGGCTGGAGACAAGGGATGGGCTGGTGGTCAGCTCACTGCTTGGCAAGGCTTACTCATCTCTGTGCTGAACTGAGGCTAATGGGCTCCTGGACCAACTGCTGTAATCATCGGCCTTGAGGCTGTGAACTCACTTTCTGAAGTTTGGTTCTGAATGTTATTTGTTTACTTTTGTTGTTTGCATGATTTGGGTTTTTTTCTGCATATTCAGCGTTTGATTCTTCCTGAATGAGTTCTATTGGCTTTCTTTGTTTTGTGGCAGCCTGTTAGGAGATGAATCTCAAAGTTGTACATAGAATCCATACTTTGATAATAAATGTACTTTGAACTTTGTGGAATATGGGTTTGGTTGTAAGATCCGAATTTATTCCCCATCTCTATTTGTCCTTGGGATGTGCTGATGAAGCAGCTTCTTAAACCTTGGCAGTCCATGCAGTGAAGGTCTTCCCAATACTACAGATGGAGAGCTCCAGGGTTTTCCCATTCATTAATGAATGAACAGTGATCAATTTCTGTCTGGATGGGTTGTGAACTGGAAGACATGCGTTGGGAGTTTTCCCTCTTGTCTGCTGCCCTGAACCCTCTTGGTCAAAGGTTTGTTCAAGAAAATATTAATTGTGTGAGCATTTCAGTTGTATTTTGTTTAGGAAGTAATGTCCTGGCATTCAGTGTATATGTAATTTGAGTCACAAGGTGAATGTAGTGTACTTGGGAGGAAGAAATGCTGCCGAATCTGTGGCTTCCAAAGCTCTCTGTGACTGCGCCAGGTTTGCATCTGTTGTAGACTAATTGATTTGTCTAAATTCTTGGATAAATTAACAACTCAATTACTGTGTCAGCATCAGGAAAGTGGATCTGGGTTTACTGTTAACCAGGGACTAGTACCTTCCGAGTGATGGAATGATAAACAATGCACCATCCAAACTGTGCTCATTCCCTGGGGGGGTGGGGGTTGAAATAACTGTGTTTGACCATATTGAAAGAGTATAAAGAAGCTTTCGATGCAGCAAGATGACAGCAAATATCTTAATGTGGCTACAAACAGACTTGTAAAAGCAGCAGTTGATATCACACTTATTACACTGAAAGTTTGTGTATTACTTCATGTTTAACACATTTATACAGCAATATTTGAACAAATTAAGTTAAAAAAAAGTCACTGAGAAATTACAAAGCCAAACAAAATACGCTGGAAGTGCTTTGTGATATTACTTTGTCATTCTGACATGGTTGCTGTGGGAATACATCTTATTTGTAAGTTCTTGAGCAGTTAAATTACATTGCAATATAAACTGTTAAAATCAAGTGTTTCACTTGAAAAGTAGCACAGTGCTCCAGCCATGGGAGGAGACTGAACAGATAAATACTGTGAGCAATTGCAGGGACTTGTGACCTTGGTATTCTAATTCACAAGGGAGTACTCAAACATTAAAATAGCAAGCTATTGCTTCTAGCTCTGTCAATGTAACTAATATAATTTTGGACAAGTAATCAACAGTTCAGAATTAGAGATCTAGAGATATATATTCAATTTCACTATGTAATTAGTTATGTAAATTGGGTTAATTAATTAATCTGGATTTTAAAAGGACGGTGCAAGTTATTTAGTGGGAGAAATCTATTGGTCTGGTCAGTTCAAAATGTCATCTCCATAGCAATATGGCTGATGACCAGAATCCTGACTGCACCGCTTACATAAATGTTGTGACTCTAATGGCTCACTTTATGTCTCCCTAAAGATTTTTGACTACCTACAAGAAGTGATAATTTTCAGACTCAGCTGCACTCGGGAACTAAGATACCCAACTGTGAGAATGAGTGACTCACATTGCATCCTGTCCATCCATTTATTCCAACACTGCTACTGCCCAAATCTCTGACATTATTACTCAGACACCTGACCTACACCTCCTGGAAGGATGAGGCTAATAGGGACATGGGAATATCAGCACCTACAAGTTGTCCTTTTGACTTGCCATAGTACCTTTCCTCCATTAGTAAAATGGGATTAATTGTTGAGGCCTCTTGCCACTAGCACTGCAGGTAATTTCATCACCTCAAGCCTGTGGCTCACTACCACTTTGTTAAGGACATTTGGCTATTAAGTGCTCTGGGGCATCCTAGGCTTGTGAAAGGTGCATTATGAGTTATTTGCCTTATGCTTTGGGAGTACCACTGTTGTGTAGTGTTTTAAGTTGTTGCCTCACCAGTTCAGAGACCTGGGTTCAATCCTGGCCTTGGCCGCTGTGCTATCTGTGTAGACTTCCTGTTCTTCCTGTGATGGAATGGGTTTCCCACGTCCCAAAGACATCCAGGTTGATAGTTTAAATGGCAACTGTGAATTACTCCCAGTGTGTTGGGGGTGGCAGAGGAATTGGGGGAGCTGCATCTGTGTTATTTGATGAGCATGTGGGAGGAAAGGTGGGATGAGTGTAACTGAGTACCTGGATGGTCAGGGCAGCCATTCTCTGCTTCCACGCAGCATCGATCTTTATTGTGTGATTGGAAGTAACTTGGCTTTCTTGCTTAAGAATTGGAGCTCAGAGAGCTACTCAGGACAATATGTCAAACAGGATAAAAGATGTGGTGATATTGATTGCACTTTTTTTCTGATTAGATCCGCCTTCTCCTGAGGGATTGAAGCCACTAGTGTCATCTGACCTTCGGATACAGTGTCTGAACGATCGGTGATGCAGAACCACAGGCCATCCAGCAAGTACAAGAACCTCGCTGAGTTTCAGCGTGATGGGGTGAGAGATATCATTCTCCAACACAGGACTGAACTTGGAACGTCTGCATCGGTGTGACTTACATCTACAGCAGGGGGTGCCATTCCCCACCAAAGGAAAGCTTTGAAATACCGTGTTTAAACAAGCATGCCTTTGACATTGATAAGGCGACGTTCTTTTTCACAGTATTCAAATCAGAATGAGAATTTTTTACAGAAAGGACAGTTGTTCTAAATTTTTAAGCAATACACAGTGGGGGACAATGTGAAAGCATTCAAAGCTTTGAGAAGAAATGATCAAGGGTGAACATACTCCTCTATCATTGTAGACCAGAAGACACAGGAGCACCATTAGGCCATTTGGCCCATGAGACTGCTGTGCCATTCAATCATGACTGATTTGTTATTCCCTTTCAATGCATTTCTCCCACTTGCCCTTTGACACTGTTAATAATCAAGAACCTATTAATCTCCCTTTAAATATACCCAATAACTTGCCCTCCTCAGCCATCTGTGACAATGAATTCCACAGACTCACCACCATCTGGCAAAAGAAATTCCTCTTTAGCTCTGTTCTAAAGAGACATTCTTTTATTCTGAGGCTGTGCTCTTTCATCTTAGACTCTCCCAAAATTGTACATATTTTTTCCACGTCTACTATATCAGGCCTTTCAATATTTAGTAGGTTTCAATGACATCCCCTTCATCCTTCTAAACTCCAGCAAGTACAGGCCCAGAGCCATTAAATGCTTCTCATACGATCTGCAGGAAAATCCTCAGAACCCTCTCCAATGTCAGCACATTCTTCCTTGGATATGGGGCCTAAAACTGCTCACAACACTCCAAATGTGGTCTGATTGAAAGGCAGCCAATCTTCTATCCATGCTAATACCTTAACTGTAATGCCATGGGCTCTTGCTTAGCAACGTCACATCCGGCACCTTGTCAAAGGCCTTCTGAGAGTTTAAATAAACAACATCCACTGACTTTCCTTTGTCTACCCTGTGTATTACTTCCTCAAAGAATTCCAACAGATTCGTCAGGCAAGATTTTCCCTTAAGGAAACCATGCTGACTTTGGCCTATTTTGTCATGTGATTCGTTGTATTTAATCATATGTTAGAATCGAACAGTGAGAAAATTACCAGCATGGAAAATGACTCAAGATACATAACATTTATTCAAGGTATTTCTTCTGTCTCGCAGTCCTGAGTTACTGGTATTGATGTTGTGATTTGCAAGAGGCAGTTACTGACAGAGACAGCTCCACTGTGGTACAAATCATTCTCCTTGGTGAGGGGTTGTTTCTATTTGATGTATTTGTTGCAACATTTTCTGACATTGTCCTTTTGTACATTGCTACCTGAGTGTAGAAAACCAATCAAATTAAAGGTGTATGACAATCTAAGGAGCCCTTATAATGGAGGGAATCTAATTCCTGAGAATTCACAATAGCATAGAACAAAATTCGAGTTAATTGTAATTAATTAAAATTCGAGTACACTGGAAATTTATAATTCTTCTCCTGAAACTGTTGAGTCTGCGGGTGGTTTGGAAAGATCGATGTATTATGTATTAGGCAAGGGCATTTAGTGTGTGGTACCAAAATAGGCAAATGAGTTAAGATTCAGGTGAGCTATACCTGATTATTTAGAGTAGGATAGATGAGTTGAATGGCCTGTATTGTAAAGGGTTAATCCTTGTGTTTGTTGAATGTCTCATCGTCACCGTGGCCTTAAATATACAGAACTAGTTGGAGGAGATTTGATTGCTTCTATAGGAATACGATCATGGCAATGCAGTGTGCTGTGGGAACTGGAAAGTTAGGTGAACACAAGGGTAGGACTTGTGAGGAGTGGTGACAAGTGATGTTTGGTTCTGGTTTGTTGGTTTCAGCTGGTGCTAATGAACCAGTCCACTAACTGCAGCATTGAATAGAGTCATAGGAAAGCACAGCACTTCATTTAAACAGTCTAGTCCCATTGACCTGTGCCCAATCATAGCCCTCCACACCACCCCCAATAGTACCTATCCAAATTTCTCTTAAATATTGAAATCGAGCTTGCATGGACCACTTGCATTAGCAACTCGTTCCACACTCAGATATAAGTGGAGAGGGTATAAAATAGAGATTTTGGTGGAGGGGGGTGGTTTGGGGTAGTTCTTCAAGACCTCACCGACAGGCTGGTCTTGAACAACACCGCAAATGAGCAGAACAAGAGGTGAACTGCAGTGAAAAGGGCATCCACATACCTAGATAAGTATTTAAATGCTTAATCTGTTCTGAACAAGTATTGTAGTTCTAAGTAGATAATTAGGGTTTGTATCTTTCTGCCTATCCAAGCTGAATCTTCTTATTGTAACGTAACATGGCCGGTTGCTGTTTCCATAATGGACTGAATAGGAATATGAATGGCACCATGTTAGTTAATGAATTGAAAATGGGGTTTGTATCTGATAACCAAAACTACAGCAGGCAGATCTCCTTAGTATAGCTGGATTATTTGAGCATCAGTGACTAGAGGATAGTTGTCTAGCGTACCATATCAATCGCAGTCACTCTCAGAGATTAGGGAAGTCATTCAATCACTGTGGAGAGATAAAAATACAATTAAACTAAACCTTACAGGTTAGCAGCTTTTTGCTACAGCTAGCCAGTCTGAAAACAAGTTGGAAAACCTGGTTATTTGCTGAACTTTCCTAAGTGGGGAGAAAATCTAAAAATCTGAGACGCAAAGGGACTTGGGAGTCCTTGTGCAGAACACCCTAAAGGTTCACTTGCAGATAGAGTTGGTAGTGAGGAAGACAAATACAATGTTAGCATTCATTTCAAGAGGTCTAGAATACAAGAGCAGGGATGTGATGCTGAGGCTTTATAAGGCACTGGTGAGACCTCACCTTGAGTATTGTGAACAGGTTTGGGCTCCTCATCTAAGAAAAGATGTGCTGACATTGGAGAGGGTCCAGAGGAGGTTCAGAAGGGTGATTCTGGGAATGGAAGGGTCATCATACATGGAACGTTTGATGGCTCAGGGTCTGTACTCACTGAAATTTAGAAGGATGGGGGGGATCTCATTGAAACCTTTCGAATGTTGAAAGGCCTCTAGACAAAGTAGATGTGGAAAGGATGTTTCCCATGGTGGGGATATCAAAGACAAGAAGGCACAGCCTAAGAATAGAGGAGCATCCACTTAAAACAGAAATGTGGAGAGATCTCTTTAGCTAGAGGGTGGTGAATTTCTGGAATTTGTTACCAGAGGCAGCAGTGGAGGCCAGGTCGTTGGCTGTATTTAAGGCAAAGTTTGATAGGTTTTTGATTGGACACGGCATCAAAGGTTACGGGGAAAAGGTTGGGGAATGGGGTTGAGTAGGGGAAAAAAGGATCAGCCATGACTGAGCAGTGGAGCAGACTCGATAGGAGAAATGGACTAATTCTGCTGCTATATCTTATGGTCTTAACATTAAGTCCTGATGGTAGTAATGTAACTAATAATTAGCTGAGCTGCTTTGATTGAATGCATGCTGGCTTTTGTTGGAGCACTGTAAGAGGCCAGAGTTAGGAAGATTATACCTGGACTCTCTCAGCTCCAGTGACCTGTGCTCTGTCCTCAAGTCCAGTGCTCTCTATGCGGAGTTTGTGTTAGAGACTGAATGGAAGAATTCTTCAAAGTGCTAGCCCGATCTGTATTTGGTTTCTTCAATATTAACAGGGCTCTCTACTGTGCCTGCAACCTGGAACGATGAAGGGATCCCCTTATTCACCACCTTCTGCTGTACCAGTTGCATCATTTTGAACTACTGCCACCCCAGGCAGATCTTCCTTCCCCCTTCCAACAATCTAAAGGTCTGCTGCTCTTCCTCATCAGGAACCTTCTCATGGCACCTTCTCACGCAGATGAGAGAGATGGAGCACCTACACTTTTACCTCTCAAAATCCCGCCATCCACAAACTCATTGTGTTGCAGTCAATGCTCACAGATACTGTCTCCGCTACACTGGGGAAATCAAATGCTGGTTGGGTATCCGCTTTGCAAAACACTTCTATTTAGTCTGACCAGCTGCCTGGCACTTTAATTCTCCATCACACTTCCATTCTGGTCTCTGTGTATTTGACCTTTCTGAAGCCCAATGCAAGTTTGAAAGCAGCACCTCACCTTCCATTTGAGCATGTTACAGTGCTGAGCTCTCAACAGTTTCATTTAGCTAATCAGTCCCGTTCTAACAAAAGTTCAACCAGTAACGCAACTCTCTACAGATACTGCCTGGCCAGCATTTACTCCTATTTCAGAGTCCCAACAACTACAGCATTTTCTAGTTAAGGTCCAGCATTGTTTCACTTCTCTTTTCTCTCCTTCCATTCTTCATTTAACTTCCATTTCCTTCAGAGAGGTCAGCTGCCTTTAAAAACCTTCACTGCCTTCTCTCAGGCAGCAGCGCTCATTTGTACCATTCGGTCTCCATCGGTCTCCAGACATTACCAGAATACACCCTGATCTTTCCAGCCTTCCTCCTTTTCTGGAACTTACAATGTTTGATTTGTAACCTTTTTCCAGTTCAGCTGCAGGGTCTTTGGCCTGAAATGCTAACTGTGTTTCTCTCTCCACAGGTGCTGCCTGACCTGTCCTGTTTTTTGTTTATAATTCAAATTTTGAGTGCCTGGAGCATTCTGCTTTTTGAATGACTCATTCCCCTCCTTTCTGGCAGTCATTTACATAGACTACTTCACAATATTTAGTTACCCCTTCTTTCAAAATGCTTTAAAAATATAACCTCAGTGTTATTTAACAATTCAATTTAATTTATTTCTGTTTCTTTGCCATGGCCTTCACCCTCATCTGTGAAAAATGATTAATCTTCCTTGCCGATACTTTATAAACACCGCACATCTGCCTGGCCTGCTCCAGTCAGCACATTAAACAAAACAGAAAACTGCAAATACTGGATACCCGGAATTTTAAAAGATTATGTTTTAAATATTCAGCACATTTTACAGCACCTGCAGAAATAGTAAAGGAGTTAATCTTTTGGATTGTTGATCTTCCAAATCATTGACCTGAAATGTTAACTGTTCCTCCCCTCTCAGCTGTGTCTAACATGCCAAGTTCTTTTATCAAAGGGTTTCATGTTCTGTAGAACAAATTAAACTAAGTGATGGCTCAGACTAGGCCAGGCCGTGAAACACAAGCTAAGTGTTCCCTCTACCAAGAATGGCCAAGGGATTGTCAAGGAATGGTCAAGTCCATAGCTCCCTGCAAGTGTCTGCACGTCAGTTGGGTGGTAAACAATGCTTTATATTCTTGCACCTTTTTGTTTGCCTGAACTGCACTTTCCCTGTAGCTGTTACACTTTATCCGCATTGTTATTGTTTTACCGCCTTCTGTCTCAATGCGCTGTGCAATGATTAGATCTGCGTGAACAATATAAGATAAGCTTAGAATGTGACAATATAAACCCATTCTAATTCCAAACAAGGCAAACGGCATGCTTGGCCTTATTAGTCAAGGCACTGAGTTCAAGACCTGAACTCAACTTTATAAAACTTGCATCTGGAGTGTTGCATTCAGTTTTGGTTCCCAATCACAGGAAGAATGTGGAGGCTTTGGTGAGGGTGCAGACGATGTTTACCAGGATGTTGCTTTGGTTCGAGGGCAAGCGCGAGAAAGAAAGGCTGGACAAACTAGGGTTGCTTCCTTTGGAGCATGAAGGTTAAGGGGAAACCTGGTGAAGTTTATAAAATTACGAGAGGTAGAGATATCTTCTTCCCAAGGTCAAAACATCGAACATTGGAGGGTATGCATTTAAGGTGAGAAGGGGAAAGTTGAAAGGAGATATGTGGGTCAAAGTTTTGACACAGATGGTAGTGGGTGCTGCTAGGGGAGTGGTGGGGGCAGCAATGATAGAGGCCTTAGACATGTACCTGAATAACAGAGAATGGAGGGATATGGAGAATGTGCAGGCAGAATGGATTAGTTTAATTAGGAGTCATTACTGTAATGAGTTTGACACAACATTGTGGGACTGAAGAGCCTGCTTAACCCAAGCATTCTTCCTGCAGTTTGTTTTTTGTTTCAATAGACTAGGTTCATTTGCCAGGGAATTAAAGGTCTCTGCACAGGTGTGCAATGATCCTCTGTCTCTGTAATAAGATGAATTGGTTCCTGATGATGCAAAGGTTGTATCATTCTGATCAGTCTCCAATCCAAACTGGCTTTGAATGCCTGGTTGGGTGGGGGAGGGGAGCAGTCTGAAGAGTAAGTAATGTATTTGTTCCTGTAGTGGCCCTTGGGAATCTTCCCTCACCCCACAGGTATGTAAAGTAATATAAGTTTTTGGACAACATGAAAGTTGGTAGTGTGGATAGTGAGGAAAGTTGCTTAGGCTTCAGCGGGGAAGTTGTGCGGAACATTGGCAGATAGTACTGTGGCGACCCTCTTTCTACGCAGGCTTTGGTAATGCACCTCTGACGTCATTTCCGCCCGGAGAGGGCGGGCGCTAGGGATTAAATGCCAGCGCCACAAAGTTTGAATAAACTAGTCTCGAAACGACTTACCGACTGTGTGTAGCACATCACTACAGTACTGCATTTAATGCCTATAAGTGGAACGAAGTATTTTACACCCTTTCCACTTACCAGCATCGTGGACAACAGCACATCCCTTCCCAAAGAGTTTAACACATTCTATGAACACCTTGAATGGAAGGGAACGTCAGATCAATCTTCTGGAGAGTGGATCTGCAGAAACATTGGGCCCGGACTGTGACCCTAGCTGAATCCTCCAATCCTATGAAGATTAGTTGCACGGATATTTGCAGCCATTTTTAACCTCTGACTGCTTCAGGCCATCGTTCCTTCCTGCTTAAAGAAGACCACTATCATCCTGGTATCTTAAAAAAAATGATAATGTGCAAACTGACTTACACTTTTGGCTCTGACAACTTTGAGACACTGATCACAGCATAAATTAAGTCCACCTTTCCAAACAAACCCGAGCCACGCTGAAACAAGTCGTCAGTGGATGCCATCTCCCTGGCCCTTCTCTCATTTCTGGAGCATCTGGACAGTAAAGACACGATATTAGACTATTGTTTATTGACTATAGCTCTGCCTTTAACAGTATAATTCCAAGCAAATTCATCACCAAACTCTGGACCCTGGGAGTCAACACTTCTCTCTACAACTTGCTTTCCTGACTAACAGACTGGAATCAGTAAGTTAGGCTATTTGGCCCATCAAGTCTGGTCTGCCATTCTGCCATGGTTGATTCATTAACCCTCTCAACCCCATTCTCCTGCCTTCTCACCACAACCTTTGATGCCCTTACTAAATAAGAATGTATAGACCTCTGCTTTAAATATATCCAAAGATTTGGCCTCCATGGCAGTCTGTGGCAATGAATTCCATAGATTCACCATCTTCTAACTAAAGAACTTCCACCTCATCTCAGTTCTAAAGGGATGTCCTTCTATCCTGAGGCTGTGTCCTCCTGTTATAGACTCCCCTATTATTGGAAACATCCCTTCAACATCCACTCTATCTAGCCCTTTCAATATTGGATAGAGTTCAATGAAATTCCAACGAGTAAAGGCACAGAGCCAACAATACTCCTCATACGATAAGCCTTTCATTCCTGGAATCATTCTTGTGAACCTGATCTGGAGCCCCTCTAACACCAGCATATCCTTTCTTAGATGAAAGACCCAAAACTGCTCACAATAAGGCTTTATAAAACATTGGTACCAACGCCTTATAATGCATTACCTCCTTGTTTTGATATCCTAGTCCTCTTGAAATAAATGCTACCCTTGTATTTGCCTTCCTTGCTACTGACACTACCTGCAAGTTCACTGTGTCACATTTCCTTAGCCTCCTGAGGAAGTAGAGGCATTGAATCCTGCATGAGGTTACCCCACTCTCTTTCCACCTCAGATTTCTGAATTTCCTACCCATTTAGAAAATAGTTCACACCTTTAATCCTTCTACTAATGTGCATAACCATACAATTCCCTACACTATATTCCATATGCCAGTTCTTTGCCCATTTTCTTAATCTGTCAAACTTGTTCTGCAGACTCCCTGTTTCCTCAGGGAGGTTTGCCCCTCTACCTATCTTTGTGACAACTGCAAACTCAACCACAAAGCCATCAGTTAAGGAAAGGCGGCAACACCTCCACTGCGATTATTTGGAGCACTGGTGCTCCACAAGGTTGTATCTTTGGCCCCCTACTCTACTCCCTGTACACTCATGACTATGTGACCAGACTCTGCTCAAACTTCATCTACAAGTCTGCATTGCTGTAATGGGCTGCATCACAAATAACGATGAGCTCCCGGAGCACAGGAAGGATATGGAGAGCTCAGTACATGGTGTCAAGACAACGATAGATCCCCCAATGTCAACAAAACAAAGGAGCTGGTCATTGTCTTCAGGAGGGTGGGGGAGTGGGCACCTGCTCCTGCTTGCATCAACATTATTGAGAATGAGAGGACTGAGAGCTCCAAGTCTCCAGGAATGAGCTTCACCAACAGTCTGTCCTGGTCTAAACACAAAGCCCTCACAACCAAGGAAACTTGCCAACGCCTCTCCTTCCACAGGAGGCAAAGGAAATCTGCTTGTCCCATTTGACCCTTAACACTTTTTTATATCTGGATTTTTAATCTCTGGATGCATAACGGCTTGGCATGGCAACTGCTCTGCACATGACCACAAGAAATTGCAGGGAGTTGTGCACACAGCTCAATTCATTATGGAAACCAGCCTTCCCTCCACAGACCCTGTCTATACTTCTTGCTGCCTCAGTGAAACAGCCAGCCTGGATGTTCTCACTTCTCCCGTCAGTCAGGCAGAGGATATAAACGCATGAAAGCATGTACTACCAACCTCAGTGACAGCTCCTGCCCTGCTGTTATAAGACTATTAAATAGATCCCTAGTATGATAAATTGGACTCTTGACCTCACAATCTACCTCATTACAATATTGCATCTTATTGTTTATCTGCTCTGCATTTTCTCTGTAGCTGTTACACATTATTCTGACATTGGTATTGTTTTACCTGGTTCTACCTTAGAGCACTGTGTTATGATCTGATCAGTATGAATATTATTCAAGAAAAACTTTTCACTATTTCTGTACATGTGACAATAATAAACTCATTACAATTGCAATTTGTGAAGTCAAATAGGGGTAGGATATACACAGGAAATAGTAGGACCCTAAGGAACATTGATAAAATCAGATTGAGAGATTACTCATTACTCATTGCTCTGAAAGTGCCAGCACAGGTTGGAAGGGTGGTAAATTGGGATAGATTAAATGTCTCAACATTTTTATTCTATGACTCAGCTTTCAGACTTGCCTTTCTAGGTCTAGGAATAACATAAAAAGTTAGGCAACTTTACAAAATACTGGTTAGATGACACTTGTAGCTTTGTGTGTAGTTCTGGTCACTGCATTATAAGAAGTTTGTGGTTACATGGGAGAGAGTTCAGAGGAGATTCACCAGAATGCTGCCTGGATTGGAGGACTGCAGTCATTGACAGTTTCAATAAGCTGGGCTTGTTTTGTCTAGAAAGATGGAGGCTGAGAGATAACCTGACAGAAATATACAAGATTATGAGAAGTCAGAAGTAGACAGTCAGAATCTCTTTTCCTGTGGCAGGGATATCACCAACAAGACAACATAGGTCTAAACTGAGAAAAACAAGTTAAAGGGGAAAGTTTTCCTTTCAAGTAGTTGATATTTGAAGTTATGGCCAGAGGAGGTAGTGGAATCTGATACAAACACAATGTTTAAGAGTCACTTATATAGACAAAATAGGCAAGGGTCAAATTGGAATAATGTAGTTGGGCACAATGGTCAACATGGATGTGATGAACGTAAGAGCCTATTTCTGTTCCAGGCCCTAGGAGATTATATAGCAAATGGGGAGAGTGACAAATGCTCGGGATGCCAGCAATAGGAAGATCATACAATTTAACATGTGGCTAAGGAGATGGTGCAGGAAGGAGGGCTTCACATTTTTTGGATCATTGGGCTCTCTCCCAGGGAAGATGGGATCTGTACAGAAAGGACAATTTGCACCTAAACTGGAGTGGTTTGTTAGTGCTGCATGGGGGGGGGGGGTGGAGGGGGCATGTTAAACAAGAGTTGCAGGGGGATTGGAACCAGAGTGCCAGGGCAGATAGTGGAGAGTTTGTGGAGATAGATGTTGTTAAGTTATGAATCAGAAGATTGAGCATGGTGGGAATAATACAAGGAGTATTGTAGGAAAGGTAGATGAGCTCAATCAGCACGTGGCATTATGATATTGTAGCCATTAGTGAGACTTGGTCACAGCAGTGCTCAGTCAGGACAGACTGAAGAGCTCATCTAGTGAGGCTTCATGGGAAGAACTAAGAAAGGTATGACCACATTAAAAGGGTTATATTATAGACCACCCAACAGCCTGTGGAATTTAAAGGAGCAAATTTGCAGAGAAGTCACAGACTGTAGTAAGAAACATCAGGTAGTGATAGTAGGTGATTTCAACTTTCTACATATTGACTGCAGAAGAGCTGGGTGGGAATATTTGTCTAACGTGTTCAGGAAAGTTTCCTTAATCAGTACATAGAGGTCCCAAATAGAGAGTTTGTGATAATGGATCTCCCATAGGGAAATAAGACAAGGCGGGTGACAGAGGTTTATGTAGGCAAACACTTTGCATCTAGTGATCATAATGCCAACAGTTTGAAGGTATTCTAAATGGATGGTAGTTTGCCTCCCAGGTGCCAGGGTCCAGGATGCTTCTGATTGCCTCCACGACATCCCGAAGTGGGAAGGAGGACGGCCAGAGGTCGTGGTACATATTGGTACCAACGACATGGGTAGGAAAAGGGAGGAGGTCCTGAAAACAGACTACAGGGAGTTTGGAAGGAAGCTGAGAAGCAGAACCTCAAAGGTAGTAATCTTGGGATTACTGCCTGTGCCATGCCACAGTGAGTATAGGAATAGAGTGAGGCAGAGGATAAATGCATGGCTGAGGGATTGGAGCAGGGGCAGGGATTCAGAAAATAAGGAAACCAAATGAAGGCATGAATTTGCGCTTGCAGACAAGGTGAAGGAGAAACCTTAGGACTTACAGGGAAGATATTGGCATGTATAGAAGAATGGCTGACAGACGGGAGGCAGCAAGTGGGTATAAAACAGGGGTCACCAACCTTTTTTGCTCCGCTGACGAGTTTGGACCGACTGGGGGTGGGGGTGGGGATGTTAAACACGACCGGAATACAGTGATACTCGAAGGAGGATCCTTATGTCCAGTCTATTCCACAATTTAGTTTTCGTGGCTCTCAGCACTTGCTTCTGTGCTGCTTGCTCATGTTTTTTCCGCTCAAAAATCTCAACAGGTTTGTCTTTAAGTGCAGGGTGTTTGGACTCAAGGTGCCAAAGCAGTTTTGAGGGCTTCTTTGTCTCATTAGACAGACTCCAGGCCCGAACTCCAGCTTCCTGTCCGCCCGCCACCTTGGCCAGGTGCAGCTGGTCATGGGTGGGGTGAGAGGACAAGGTAAGGGCCGGAGGTCCCCAAGCTGGGACCGCGGCGGTCGCAGTCTGGAGAGAGCGACCGACCGAGGGAGGAATGTGAGAGGGTGTGCGCCCGCCCCCCTTGTAGGATCTATTCGCCGACAAAGGTTTGGCTCGAGGGATGGCTTTCAGTAGATCAGATTTCTAGATCATTGGGAACTCTTTTGAGGCAGGTGTGACCTGTACAAAAAGGACAGGTTATACTTGAATCTGAGGGGGACCAATATCCTGGTAGGGAGGTTTGTTAGGGCTATTGGGGAGAATTTAAACTAGATTTGCTGGGGGGGGGGGTCAGAACCGAACTGAAGAGGTGGAGGAAGGGGCTGTTGGCTCACAAATAGAGAGAGCTTGGAGACAGTGTGAGAGAGAGGATAGGCAGGTGACAGAGAAGTGATTGAAATGTGTCTAATCCAAGAAACATCATGAACAAAGCGGATAAGCTTAGAGCGAGGATCAGTACTTGGAGCTATGTTATTGTGGCCATTACAGAGACTTGGATGGCTTGGGGCAGGAATAGTTACTTAGTGTGCCAGGCTTTAGATGTTTCAGAAAGGACAGGGGGGGAGGCAAAAGAGGTGGGGGCATGGCACTGCTGATCAGAGATGGTGTCACGGCTGCAGAAAAGGAGGAAGTCATGGAGGGGTTGTCTACTGAATCTCTGTGGGTGGGAGTTAGGAACAGGAAGGGGTCAATAACTTTACTGGGTGTGTTTTATAGACAACCCAATAGTAACAGGGACATTGAGGAGCAAATAGGGAGACAGATTCTGGAAAGGTGTAATAATAACAGTGTTGTTGTGGTGGGAGATTTTGGTTTCCCAAATATTGATTGGCATTTCTCTAGAACAAAGGGTTTAGATGGGGTAGAGTTTGTTAGGAGTGTTCAGGAAGGTTTCTTGACACAATATGTAGATAAGCCTACAAGAGGAGAGGCTGTACTTGATCTGGTATTGGGAAATGAACCTGGTCAGGTGTCAGGTCTCTCAGTGGGAGAGCATTTTGGAGATAGTGATCACAATTCTATCTCCTTCACCATAGAATTGGAGAGGGACAGGAACAAACAAGATGGGAAAGTGTTTAATTAGAGTAAGGGGAAATATGAAGCTATCAGACAGGAACTTGGAAGCATAAATTGGGAACAGATGTTCTCTGGGAAATGTACAGCAGAAATATGGCAAATGTTCAAGGGATATTTGTGTGGTGTTCTGCATAGGCATGTTCCAATGAGACAGGGAAGGGATGGTAGGGTACAGGAACTGTGGTGTACAAAGACTGTTGAAAATCTAGTCGAGAAGAAAAGAAAAGCTTATGAAAGTTTCAAAAAACTAGGTAATGATAAAGATCTAGAAGATTATAAAGCTAGCAGGAAGGAGCTTAAGAATAAAATTAGAAGAGCTAGAAGGGGCCATGAGAAGGCCTTGGTGGACAGGATAAGGAAAACCCCAAGGCATTCTACAAGTATGTGAAGAGCAAGAGGATAAGACATGAGAAAATAGGACCAATCAAGTGTGACAGTGGAAAAGTGTGTATGGAACCGGAGATATTGGAGGTACTTAATGAGTACTTTGCTTCAGTATTGAAAAGGAAAAGGATGTTGGAGATTGCAGGGATGACTTACAGTGGATTGAAAAGCTTGAGCATATAGACATTAAGAAAGAGGATGTGCTGGAGGTTTTGGAAAACTTCAAGTTGGTTAAGTGTCCAGGACCGGATGAGATGTACTCCAGGCTACTGTGGGAGGCAAGGGAGGAGATTGTTGAGCCTCTGGTGTTGATCTTTGCATCATCAATGGGGACAGGAGAGGTTCCCTTATTCAGGAAAGGGGAGTAGAGATAGCCCAGGAAATTTTAGACCAGCGAATCTTACTTCAGTGGTTGGTATGTTGTTGATGGAGAAGATCCTGAGAGGCAGGATTTATGAACATTTGTAGAAGCATAATATGATTAAGAATAGTCAGCATTGCTTTGTCAAGGGCAGGTCATGCCTTATGAGCCTGATTGAATTTTTTGAGGATGTGACTAAACACATTGATGAAGTGGAGCAGTGGATGTAGTGTATATGGATTTCAGCAAGGCATTTGATAAGATACCCAATGCAAGGCTTATTGAGAAAGTAAGGAGGCATGGGATCCAAAAGGACATTGCTTGATGGATCCGGAACTGGCTTGCCCACAGAAGGCAAAGAGTGGTTGTTGATGGGTCGGTGACCAGTGGAGTGCCTCAGGGATCTGTTCTGGGACCCCTTCTCTTTGTAATTTTTATAAATGACCTGGATGAGGAAGCGGAGGGATGGGTTAGTAAATTTGCTGATGACACAAAGGTTGGAGGTGTTGTGGATAGTGTAGAGGGCTACAGCAGGACATCGATAGAATGCAAACTGGGCTGAGAAGTGGCAGATGGAGTCCAACCCAGATAAGAGTGAGGTGCTTCATTTTGGTAGGTCAAATATGATGCCAGAATATAGTATCAATGGTAAAGCTCTTAGCAGTGTGGAGGATCAGAGAGATCTTGGGGTCCATAGGACACTTAAAGTGCGTGGGATGAGATGCCAGCGACAGTGGTGGAGGTGGATACAATAGGTCTTTTAAGAGACTCCTGGACAGGTACATGGAGTTTAGAAATATAGAGGGCTATGAGTAACCCTAGGTAATTTCTAAAGTAAATACATGTTCAGCACAGTATTGTGGGCTGAAGGGCCTGTATTGTGCTGTAGGTTTTCTATGTTTCTATGTAAATTGGAGAAAGGACAATTTTGCTGGTATCAGAAAGGATCAGACAAGTGTGGTTTGGGACAGGTAGTTTTCTGACAAACGTGTAGTTGATAAGTGGAAGACCTATAAAAGTGAAACTTAGGCAGTACACACTTTGTACCTTCCTGTCAGGATAACAGGTTTACAGAAGCTTGTTTTTTGAGAGATACTGAGACCCTCGAAAGAGGACAGAGGTGCATAGCAGGTATAGGCAAGCAGGAACAAATGAGGTACTTGAGGAGTATAAGAAATGGAACTGGACACTTAACAAGAAAATAAGGAAATCAAAAAGAAGGCATGAATTTGCACTTGCAGACAAGGTGAAGGAGAAACCTTAGGACTTACAGGAAAGATATTGGCATGTATAGAATGGCTGACAGACGGGAGGCAGCAAGTGGGTATAAAACAGGGGTCACCAACCTTTTTTGCTCCGTGGACCAGTTTAATATTGACAATATTCTTGTGGACCGGCTGACTGGGGTGGGGGGTGTTAAATACAACCGGAATACAGTGATACTCAAAGGAGGTTCCTTATGTCCAGTCCATTCCGCAATTTAGTTTTCGTGGCTCTCAGCACTTGTCTCTGTCCTGCTTGCTCATGTTTTTTCCGCTCAAAAATCTCAACGGGTTTGTCTTTAAGTGCAGGGTGCTTGGACTCAAGGTACCGAAGCAGTTTTGAGGGCTTCATTGCCTCATTAGACAGACTCCAGGCCCGAACTCCAGCTTCCCGCCCGCCACCCAACACCTTGGCCAGGTGGTCATGCATGGGGTGAGAGGACAAGGTCAGGGCCGGAGGTCCCCATGCTGGTCTGGAGAGAGCAACCGACTGAGGGAGGAGTGCGACAGGGTGTACGCCCGCCCCCCCTTGTAGGATCTATCGGCCAACAAAGGTTTGGATCGAGGAATGACTTTCAGTAGATCGCAGCGAGGTAACTGCTCTGCTACTTATGAAACCCTGAGCCCAAATTAGGTCATTTTAGCACCGGGTTCCCCAGGAACATTTGGTGTGCTAAACAGATTTAGAGATGGCGCCCATCTGTCTGCGCTCCAGGCCAGTACCAAAGGCACTTCTCACCGGCCGTGCGAGGCCAACCAGTGATCCCTGGCGCGAGGGTATCACTGCATTTCGGCGACTGATGACCTCACGTGCGTTCAAGTTCAACAATGAGTGTGACAGGGAATGAGGAAAGGTGCAGCTGACTCATATCGTTCCATATTGCCAAATCATATTGTTTCCTCGCAGCCCAGTAGCACATGCTTTGTGGCCCAGTGGTTGGGAACCACTGGTATAAGAGGCACCTGTTCTGGTTGGCTGACAGTGTTCCTCAAGGGTCAGTACTGGGACCACTACTTTTCACATTGTTTGTCAGTGATTTAGATAATGGAATTGGTAGCTTTATGGCAAAGTTTGCGGGTGATACAAAGATAGGTGGAGGGGTACAGAGCAATGCAATTGCAGCAAGACGTAGACAAATTGAAAGAATGGGCAAAAAAATGGCAGATGGAATACAGACTTGGGACTTAGGAGTCCTCATGCAAGACTTCTGGAAGTTACAAGTTGAGTCTGGTAAAGAAGGTAAATGCAATGTTGGCATTTATTTCAAGGGGAATAGAATATAAAAGCAAGGAGATAATGCTGAGCCTTTATAAGTCACTAGTCCGGCAGCACTTGGAATTTTGTCAACAGTTTTGGGCCCCATATCTCAGAAAGGATGTGTTGTCATTGGAGAGAGTCCAGAGGAGGTTCACGAGGATGATTCCAGGAATGAAGGGGTTAACATATGAGGAGTGTTTAACAGCTTTGGGCCTGTACTCACTGGAATTTAGAAGAATGCTTGGGGACCTCATTGAAACCTGTTGAATGTTGTAAGGACTAGATAAGGTGGATGTGGAGAGGATGTTTCCTATGGTGGGGGTATCCAGAATTTGAGGGCACAGACTCAAAATTGAGGGGCAACCTTTTAGAACAGAGGTAAGGAGGAATTTTTTAGCCAGAGAGTAGTGAATCCGTGGAATGCTCTACCACAAACTACAGTGGAAGCTAAGTTTGTGGGTATATTTAAAGCGGAAGTTGATAATTTCCTGATCAGTCAGAGCATCAAATGATATGGCGAGAAGGCAGGTGTATGGGGTTGAGTGGGATCTGGGATCAGCTGTGTTGGAATGGCAGAGCAGACTCGATAAGCTGAATGGCCTAATTCTGTTCCTGTGTCATGGATTTCTACAGATATACTAAGAACAAAAGGATAGCAAGGAACAAAATCAGTCCTCTGGAAGATCAGAGTGGTATCTATGCATTGAGCCAAAAAAGAGGGTGGGGGATCTTAAGTGGATTTTTGCATTTGTATTTACTCAGGAGAGGGTCAGAATCTATAGAATTGGGCATTGCAAGGTCATGGACCCTACACAGGTTACAGATTATGGTGGAGAAATCCCCAGGGCCTGACAAGGTATTCCCTGGGACCCTGTGGGAGGCAAGTGTAGAAATTGCAGGAGCCCTAGCAGAGATATTTAAAACATCCTTTGTCACAAGTGAGGTGCTGGAAGCTTGGACGATAGCTAAAGTACATTTTTAAGAAAGGCTCTAAGAATAAGCCAGGAAATTATAGGCCAGTGAGCCTGACATTGGTAGTGGGAAAGTTATTGGAAGGTGTTCTAAGGTATCAGACATATACTTAAGTATTTGGATAGACAGGTTCGAACTAGGGATTGTCAACATGGCTCTGTGTGTGGTAAGTCAAGTCTAACCAATCTTATAATGTTTTTCAAGGAAGTTATCAGGAAAGTTATAAAGGTAAGGCAGTGAATGTTGCATACATAGACTTTAACAAGGCACTTGACAAGGTCCCGCATGGAAAGTTGTTCAAGGTGGTTCAGTCACTTGGCATTCCGGATAAGGTAGTAAATTGGCTTTGCGGGAGAAGCCAGAGAGTGGTGGTAGATGGTTGCCTTTCTGACTGGAAGCCTGTGACTAGTGGTGTGCCACTGGGATCAGTGCTGGGTCTGTTATTGTTTGTCATCTATATCAATGATCTGGATGATAATGTGGTTAACTGGATCAGCAAATTTTCTGATGACACCAAGATCGGTAAAGTAGTGGACAGTGAGGAAGACTATCAAAGCTTGCAGCAGTATCTGAAACAGCTGGAAAAATGGGATGAAAAGTGGCAGATGGAATTTAATTCAGACAAATGTGAAATGTTGCACTTGGGGTGGCCAACTAGGATAGGTCTTACACAGTGAGCTGTAGGGGACTGAGGAGTTTGGTAGAACAGAGGGATCTGGTAATATAGATCCATAATTCCTTGAAAGTGACATCATGGGCAAATAGGGTTATAAAGAAAGCTTTTGGTACATTGGCCTCCATAAGTACAGGAGTCAGGATGTTACGTTGAATATGTATAAAGCATAGGTGAGACCTAATTTGGAGTACTATGTACAGTTTTGGTCATCCACCTACAGGAAGATGTAAATAAGATTGAAAGAGTGCAAAGAAGATTTACAAAGATGGTGTCAGGACTTAAGGACCTGAGTTCTAATGAAAGGTTAGGACTTTATTCCCTGAAACGTAGAAGATTGAGGGGAGATTTCATAGAGGCATACAAAATTCTGAGGGGTGATGATGATGGTTGGTTCTTCACTTGTGAAGATCAGTCCTTCTTACTGATGGCACAAATGGTGACTGTGACGGCCAATTCTAGATCCACAGACTCTGGAGCAGGAGGAACACAGGAACAGCTGGGAAGTGGGTGCTTGGGTAGAAGGATCCTTCCTACATCTCCCCTTCTCTTCAGCAGTCTTTCTTCTGGATTCCTCAAAGTTCTTGGCTGTGCTGTAGATCAGTGTTCTCCAGCAACCTCTGTCACAGGCCAGCTGCCGCCACCCTTTGCCTGAGAGAGCTGCTGCTTAAGTTGGTACTATGTACTTCTTGCACAGGACACCACGATCTCTCTTGTCCTGAGAGAGTTTTCAGTAGATTACTGCTTTTGGTAACATGGAGTTGTCAAATTGAGACACGTATCCTGTCCAGCAGAGCAGCCTGAGCAGTATTTCGACGCTTGGAAGCTGAGCCATGTCCAGGACCTCGTTGTTGGAGTCACGATCCTGCTAGCTGATATCCATGATGGAGCAGAGGCAGTGCTGATGGAAGCACTCAAGCAACCGGATTTGCTTGTGGTACAAGACCCAGGCTCCGGAGTCATGTTGTGATGATGACATCCCTGTACACCTGGCTGTTTATGGATAGTCATAGCTGGTGGTTCTTCCACATGTTTCCGGAGGTGCCCAGAGGCACTGCTAGCGCTGGCGAGTCAATTGTCAACATCCCTTGCTACCGTAGTGTCGTTGGAGATGACACTGCCCAGGCAGGTGAACTGCTCACCCGTGGTCAGTGACGGTGATCCGACGTGGGTTGTAAATGCCACGAGGGGGCTGCTGATGGAGGATCATTGTTCTCTTCAGACTGACCATTAACAAGAAAGTTCTTGCAGCCATGGCGAACTGAGTAACTGCAGCCTGTAGCACATCCTCTGTGTGTGTGAGAAGATCACAGCCACCCGCATATAGTAGCTCAAGAATGGGCTCTTACATAGTTTTTGTTCAGGCGAGAAGGTGGCAGAGGTTGAGGATATTTCCATCAGTACAGACCCAAATGTAGATGCCCTCCGAGATGGCCTCTTTCGCTTCTTGTAGCATCATGCTGAAAGAGCCTTGGTGCCAAAACAGCCTTGTTTCATGCTGGTGCTTTTGGTGAATGGGTCAGACAGGTCACTGTTGTGTTTGACCTGACCGCTTTAGCCTTCGTGGGACTGCTGCAGGATGGTGAGGAATTTCGAGGTACATCCGAGCTTCAACAGAATCTTCCAGAGACCATCATGGCCGACAGCATCAAAGGTCTTGGTCAGGTCAATGAATGCCACATATAGTCCCATGTTCTGTTCGCAATACCTCTCCTGTACCCGGCACAGATCGAAGATCATGTCAAGTGTGCCTCTGTTCACTCTTAATCCACAGTGATGCTCTGTGAAGTTGTCTTCGGCAATGCTAGGGATGATTCTGTCTGAGAAATCAGATTTCTCTCCTTTTTTCTTGTACAGGGAGACAATTACAGCATTGCGTAGGTTGTTTGGGACTGAACCTTTCTCCTAATAGAGTGTGATCAAGTTTGTGAGCTTGGTCAGGAGAATATCTCTGCCAATTTTGTATACTTCCTCTGGGATCCCATCAATTCTTGGGGCTTCATGGCATTTCAGCTTGGAAATAGCTGCTTTGACCTTGGCCAGAGTTGGCGGGCCATCAAGCTTAAGCCTGACCTCACTTCATTGGATGCTACTTGTACTTGACGATTATCCTCGAAGAGGCTCTCATAGTGTTCTGTCCATCGCCTTGCGATGGCTTCCTTGTCTGTCAGCAGGCTGGAGCCGTCGGATGAGTGTAGAGGGGCTTGAATCTGATAAGTCGGACCGTACACTATGCACAGCAGTTCGTAGAAGGTTTGAGTCTGCATTGTGCGACGTTTGTTCTGCTACAGCAGTCAGCAATCATTTTGCATTTGTCTCAGTTGGTTTGCAGCTCTGTATTCTGCCTTGGTTGTTTGGTCATTGGGTCCAGACAGCAACACTTGATGGGAGGAGTGTTTCTTCTGCAGCAGGTTCCAGATTTCAACATTTCCATCAAACCAGTCTTTGCTTCTTATTGAGGAGTACCCAACTACCTCAACAGCCTCATCTTGAATGGCAGTCTTCACGTGCTCCCATTTCTTTCCTGAGTTGGAGTCTGAGCTTGGGGTGCCTTTGCTGTCCAGTTTCTTGATCTTGATCTTGAATACATCACTGAGGCCAAAGAGTGTATCCACCTGGAGTCTTTCCACCACGGTCCCCTTTTCTTTCGTGCTGATTTGATAGCCAGTCTGACTGGTCTGTAATCCATATAACAGTCTGCACTCAGCACGACCTGGTGTGTAGAATATCGGACACACCCTTTTGGTGCACCAGGATGTGGTTCAGGAGGTGCCAGTGTTTGGATCGGTGTGTTTCTAGATCATCTTGAACCTGGTTTTCTGTTGAAAGAGCTTATTTGTTATAACCAGACCTAATTTTGTTAAGAGCTCCAAAAACATCCTCTCATTGTCGTTGCAGTTTCCAACACCATGATGACCTCAGACTCTCAGCCATACCTTGAAATCCCTACTCACTCTGGCACTGAAGTTGCCTAGGACAATGATCTTATCTGCCTTGCATGTTTCCAATAGGAGGGATGTCAGCTCCCCATAGAACACCTATTACAAGGGTGACAAATTGATTGTCTTGCAGGGACATAAGTTAATCTGAGCGTCTGACGTTAGGCTTTGAAGCTTATTAATGATGGTGTTTTTGATCATGAAGCCCACTCCTGAGAGTCTATTCTTGTTGCTGTTTCTGTCTGACCAGAAGAGAGTGTAGCCTGCATCATGCTCTATCAAAGATCCTTCATCTGCAAAACGTACTTCACTTATAACAGTGATGTCAATGTCAAGCCAAGCTAGTTCTCGTGCCACAAGCTCTGAGCATCTGTGGGGTCAGTCACCTTCTGTAGAGTCCTGCACTGTGAGTACACTGCAGCACGCAGTTCTGAGATATGTCTACTTCTTTGATTTATTTTCCTTTATCTTACCGTTTGAGTGAGATGCCCATTGGCTGTGGCGAACCAACCGGCTGGTTGAGGAGTATAGAAAGGGTAAATGCAAGCAGGCTTTTTCCACTGAGATTGAGTGAGACTACAAGTAGAAGTCACGGGTTAAGGGTGAAAGGTTAGATTTTTAAGGGTAACATAAGGGGGATTTTCTTCACCCAGAGGGTGGTGAGAGTATGGAACGAACTGCCAGTGCAAGTGGTGAATGTGGGTTCAATTTCAACATTTAAGAGAAATTTGGATCTGAGGGAGGGGTATGGAGGGCTATGGTCTGAGTGTGAGTTGATAGGACTAGGCAGATGACTGATTTGACATAGCCAAAGGACCTGTTTCTGTGCGGTAGTGATATGTGATTCCATGAAGGATGTTTAATGATGACAATCGTCCCTCACATGAATAGACTCAATAGACTGGCTGAACACTTCAAGTAATTCAATTCTGTATGTTTGTGAGCCTAACACGTTGCAATCAGCTACACATATGTAAGTCAACTAATTATATTTCTCTGCTCCCACTTCCGCTAATAAATCTCATCTCTTCCATTATGTCTGTAGATAAGCCTTAAGTTGACATCTGTTCAGTTTCATTATTGTCAGTACCTTTTTAATCTCTTCAAAATCAGCACGAGAGTGTTTCCTACCTGATATCTGCTGCAGCAGCTGTTCTGTGGATGAGCATGAAGAAGCACATGGTGGCAGATAAAAACTTCAAGCATTCTCTGAGGGATCAGATGCATTCCTTTGTGGAGAGGTTTGATAAGGCAGATGCAAAATGGATGTTTCCACCTTTGTCTGACTCCAAAACTAGGCAACATGAAATAGATGATTTTTTAAAAAAGTGTGCCCAGTAACTGGATCACATTACACTGATATTGTTAGCTTTGCTTGACTGAATATGAGATTAACATGGAGTAAGTATCGTTTGTGACCATTTCTGAGTTGAATTATGCTAATTATGAAATCATATGGACACTCCTGTTGTCCCTTGTAATTCTAATGTGAGTTCTGTATCAAAGCTGCACGAATTGATATTGCTCCCTGTGCGATGTATTGCTCTGGGTATGAAGCAAATGGTCCAGGGAACACCCTGTGCAGAGCACTCCTGGGAGAAGGTGCTCTTAATCCTGCAGCTTCAGATAAAAGATCCACAGCTTCAAGGTTGAAAAGTTAAAGTAATTTTATTATCAAAGTATGTATATATAACCATATACAACCTTGAGATTCATTTTCAGGAAAAATAAATTAAATAGAACTATGAAAAATTAAACATAAACAGACAAAACCTGACAAACAAGCAATGTGCAAAAGGAGAAAAACTATGCCAATAAAAATTCACTTTCTCCCCATGCCTGCCCATCACCTCCTTCTGGTGCTCCTCCCCCCCTTTTCTTTCTTCCATGGCCTCCTGACCTCTCCCCTTCTCCAGCCCTATACCTCCTCTCCGATCAACTTCTCAGCTCTTTACTTCCCCCTCCCCCACCCGGTTTCACCAATCACCTGGTGTTAATCTCTCCTCTCCCCCACCTTTTGAACCTACTCACCTTTTATTCTCCAGTCCCACTTAAGTGTTTCAGCCCAAAATGTCAACTTTCCATAGATGCATTTTGTGTACATTGTTTGGATTTCCAGCATCTGCAAATTTTCTCGTTTGTAATATTGAAAACATAATCACTTTCTGTTCCTGGGTGTTGAGTTGGAGGCGTGAGTACAGTATACACAACAATGTCAGATGGACTGAACTGCTCCTGTCCTGTGTTGGGGATGTTGTATAGAACTGGAATACACCATGAAGCAGATGCAGAACTAGATTACTCTTCCTGGCAGTCAGCATAATGATCAGAAAACAGGCAATTTCCATTATGTACGAAGTAACACCTGTTTGGTATACGTTTATCACTGCACTGATAAGACTGCTGTTTGCTTTTGCAATGATTTTCCCTCCTCCTGTCACTGGTGTTGTGAAACCTCCCTGCCTGTGGCTGAGACCCAACATACACATAATAAGCTCTAAAGTCTCCGCCAGTGTCGTCTGAGGCCAGCTGCAGGGAGTGGAGGTAGTTTTCTCAGTCACTCAGGGCCACATCTACAGTTCCTCTCCCCAGCCCCAGCCCTGGCCATCTAAGGACATTTTGCAGCCAATAAGATTAGGCAAAGGTGCAGAGCAAGAAAGGTGGGGGGGGGGGGGGGATGGATGGAAACAATTTATGCACAGCAAGCTCCCATAAACAACAGGACCTCTGCCATTGGAACTCATGCATGAAAAGGGTGGGATGAGTTCAACAGAGGTCACCACCTATATACCAGGGTGGCACCTCCTCCTACTGCCACAATGTCTTGACCAGGTTTCTGTCAGATATTGTCAAACTTATCTGGTAACCAGAAGCGAAACCCTTCCAGCCATTTAAGATAACTCATAAGAATAAATAAAACACATTAGTTTTCATGTTCTGTGTCTGGGAAGCCAGGTCATGACAGCCATAAGCAGAAGTTAATCATCAGCTCAATCCTTTTAATTAAAAATGCAATAACTCATTCATTTGTAATCTTTCAATGTTGTATCACTTAAATAAGAGAGTAATTCAACACTTTCATCTTCCACATCTTTATTTGCCTCAAATCAATCCTCCCAAAATGACAACATTGTTACATTGTATAATATGCGGTCTTCATCATACAGACAGATTCATTCAGCTCTTGTACAAAGCAGACATATAATGAGTTACAAAGTTATGCGTAATATTACTCCCTTTAATCAATCCTCTGGTCACTTAGTTAGCCTATTGCAGACAAGACAATAAGAACCCTTGAATCAGTAAGAAATGAGGGGAAAGATTTCACTTGATCATTGTTCAAAAACATAATGAAATGGCACAAGACCAGTTGCTGAACCAGGATGGTAAGTGTTCCTTTATCCCCATGTGGTTGAATTAAGTTGCTGACATTCACATAGCTGGAGGAGAAAACTATTAAAAAATACTTTTAACACATTTTGCCTAAAACTAAACATCAACAGTTAATAAAGTCACTGAGACCTGATGCATAATCTGGATTCTAAATCATCGCAGTACAAAGAAAGAAAGCACTGATACTCATGTCCCTCCCTCTTTCCCTTATCCACTCATCTCTCCTGCCTCTTCCCCTCCCCTCCCACAAGCCCAAACATGAAGTCTTTCTTTAGCTGAAATATGCACAGTGAAACAAGAAGTTTTTACTAATTATGATCAACCGATGCCATAGCTTTTTAAAATTCCTATCTTTGATTTCGATACTCTCTGCATATGCTTTAACCCAGACGTGTTGTCACTCTAAGAATGGTGGTTTGTATCTTCCTGGGAGCAGTTGCACATTATAGATCGCCTGTCCACATGGAGACTGACAAAGATGAGTCAGAGAGGGGGAGGAGGAGTGGAGAGAGAGGGGGAGGAAGGGAGAGGAGGATGGACTGGGAGGGATTGAGGGGGAGGAGTGGGAGTGAGAGAGGGGGAAGAAGAAAGGCGAGAGGGGGAGAGGAGGAGAGAGAGGGGGAAGGGAGAGAGAAGAGAAAGGTGGGAAAGAAGGGAAATTGCCAGATGGGAGAGAGAGGGGGAAAAGAGTGTGCTAGGGAGAGGTAGAGAGAGAGTGAATCAGAAAGAGACACCTACAGTGTGAGAGATACAGAAAGGAGTATAGAGAGAGAGAAAGAGAGAAATGGAGAGCAAGAGAGGGAGGAGAAGCGACAGAGAGAACAAGAATCCCACTTGCCTCTGCACAGGACTGATCTATCACACATGTACATTTCCTGCTCTATGCTCAGCCTCTGTATGCAATTCTGAGCTATGGGCTGTTGTGACTGGATATCTTTAACCCATCATACACTACAGAACAATCAGCAGAAGTAAGAGGGAATGCAGCAAGTAAATCCTGATGGATGTTTTGTGGGTAAGAATTTATATCAACAACAGGATGCTTGGATTTGCACCGGGATTTTTGCCAAAGACAGCAGGGTAGCTTAATTTCACTTGTATTTTATGTCAACTGGTGAGAACAGTTTCATCATTTCTTAATCATGTCCTTCACTCCAAAGTCCCTGCATCTGAAAAACCAGCATTTGTCTCACTCCCTGCAGGAGAAGGAGACCCCTGAAGGCAGTACTGATATTGGCAGCTGCGAAGTTCATGCTCTGTTCACTCTCCTTTCCAGCTGCCAGGAGATGAACGAAGGCAAAGAAATTAATTAAATCCACAACTAAAGCAAAAATAAATGTTTGGAAAACATATTAAGCAAACATCCCATCACAAATCTACTAAATGTTGAACCAGTCTCTAATTAACACTTCTAAAATAAGCTTTCTTGCAGTATAACAAAATATATAGAAAGGTTCTTCAGTGACACAGATTTCCACCTCCACTATGCACAGGTCTGGCGACTGAAGAGGTCAAGGGTGATGGCACTAAGGAATGCTGGGATGCTGTTCTGATGATGCAGGTGAAGGTTGATCAGGTCGGTGAGTGAGCGGGAGAAGTCTGTCTCCAACAGTTGCATCTTTGCTCCAAGACTATTGGCAGCCTGCAAGGAGGAGGAATATAATTCAGCCATTGACAGTATAAACATCACTAAGTTTAAGCCAGTTTTCTTCTGTTTCATTCATTGCTTCCTTCTCTTATTTTACATCAATCTCAGTCCACCGTTCAATCCACATGCACAAATTCAGTCTTTTAAGTCTCCTTAAATAACAAGCTCATGTCTAAAAAGATTTAGAACTTTAATGGAAACCAGTCCAGATCTGCAATACACTATTTACTCTGAATATCACACCCAAAAACTGAGGGCATTCATAGATCTTTGCTGTGTGTCTTGATCAATATCATTTTAGATAAACAATTACATTAATAAAACCTGATTGGTTGTTCTCCAGACATTTGTTTGACAGTATCTCCATCAAATACCAGTGTATCTTTGGACCAGTAATCACTGCAAGTCTGAGATCTGTACAAAGGCAACTGTGGGACAGTGCCTGGAGCTTCAAACTACCCTATTGCTCTGATTCCATGGCCTTCATTATTTTCTCATTGATGGCCCCTAGACCCTAAGGTGTCGCGGTCCTGAACTTGAGTCATGAGCCTCTTCTTGCTGACATTTCCCTAAAATCTTGGGAACTACCACTTAATGAGATATCAATTAGTGTTGAGAGGGTAGTGGTAAGGGATTAATAATCAGGAAATAGCACCTTTCTCCTTCAATCATGAGACATAATAAGTGTGCACAGCGACAGCCACTGCTGCCAATATCATTCATGACAGTCCCTTCAGCTGTGTATGGCTTTGTATATGTGCAGCCCTTTGAACTACTCCCACTTTGTTTAAGTTCCATAAGCCTTATGTGAATTGGTTTGTACACTATGCAATGCTCTTCATTCCACATTTAGACCTCACTGGGAACATTGGCAATGAAGGAGAGGTGGCAATGAATCACAACCATCAACAACACAGTTACTGAGCATCAAATGACATGACATGACTGCATTGGAAGGGTAGATCTGAGAAACATGACATGGCATAGCAAATCTGATGAAAAGACAACCATGTGGAGGATAGGAGAGGTAGGATCAGAGGACATGCCAGAACAAAGTGACAGCTCAGTTCCAAAGAGGTGAAATTGAGAACATTAGTGCTTAAGACAAAGAGAAGAAATGCTTCTGTTTGCAAGCAGAAAGAATGGAGATGTTCTTCAGAAGTCCAAAGTAAAGGTAAAAATATTCCAAATGCAGCCAACTGTGAATGTTGGGAAACATTCATATTGATACTTACGTCCACAAAAATATTCAAGTCTTATTTGAAGCAGAAACAGACTAACTGCAAAAACCAATTTAATCCTGTGCCAGAGATTGTTGTATCATTGCCAGAGTCAGAAGAATCAAAAGGTGAATTATTATCTGAATGGAAAGAGATTGCAAAAGGATGAAGTTTGCAGGCAGCTCCAACAAGTAAAGGTGAAAGGGCTGGTATTTTACAAGTAGGGAGGCTTTGCTTCAGGGTGCTTGGTCAAACCTGGAATAATATGCCCAGTTTCCTTACCAAGTAAAATATATGGTAGTCCTGGAGGGAGTTCAAAGAAGATTCACCAGGCTAATTCCTGGGATGAAAGGATGGTGTGATCAAGAGAGGCCAGACAGCTTGGGTTTTTAATCTTGGGATTTAGAAGAATGAGAGGTGATCCTAAGGGAACTTGACAGGGTAGATGTTTTATTTTCAGTGATGGGAGAATCTAAAGCAAGGAAATGTTGCTTTTAAATAAGGGATCAGTTATTTTAAACAGAGGTGCATTTAAATTTCTTCACTCAGAGGCCATCAAAGTGGTGGATGCCAGATTATTAAATATATTTAAGGTGGAGATAAATGAATATTTGAAAGACTAAGTAACAATGGGTTACGGGAAGCTAGCACAGAAGAGGAGATGTGGCCTGTTGCAGATGATACTAGAGAGATTTGGTGGCCTACTCCTGCTCTTACCTTCTTGTGCTCTTGTGTTATAAAGTTTGAAGATAGTAACCAGATGTGAGGAGAGGCCACTAGTCACGATATTGTCACTCTAATAAATCTATAGAAGCATTGTAACTTTGGTGGCTGTTCACTGTAAGGTAAGATTACAGTGGATTAAACGATGCGCACTGGGAATGTTCCATTAGATTGGAACATAGAAAATGTAACTTTTATTCAAATCAGGAGAGAGGCAGAAAGAGCAAGAAATTAAAAGTCAGTTTAACATCTGTCCTTGGGAAAAAGTTAACTAAAATTAGTTATTACAACAGGGTGCTTATAAAAAATTGTCATGAGGTAAACATGGATTTGCAAAAGAGAAATCAAGTTGACCAATTTATTGGAGATTTTTGATGAAATAGTATGAAAAAGATGTTGTATTTGTTGGAGATCAATTATTCAGTCCAGGACATGGTTTAGGACTTCTTCAGGGCTCGGGTAGCTTCACTAAAGACCTTCCCGTAATTATGCATTTTGAAATGTTCACTGATGATGTTGCATAATATACGCAATTTTATTTACTTGGATAACAAAACAGTTGTTGCCTGCATGCTGCAAGACTAGATAACAAACAGGCAAGATTAAAATATGGCAACTAACATGTGTGCCACGTGTGCATCTGTGGAGGAAAAGGAATAGCTGCCAAAATAGCCTTAAAATTGAGGGGTAACTTTTTATAACAGAGTAAGGAGAATTTTTTTAGCCAGAGAGTAGTGCATCTGTGGAATGCTCTGCCACAGACTGCAGTGGAGGCCAAGTCCATGTGTATATTTAAAGTGGAAGTTGATAGTTTCCTGTATGTTCAGGGCATCAAAGGACATGGTAAGAAGGCAGGTGTAAGGGGTTAAGTGGGATCTGGAATCAGCCATGATGGAGCAGTGTCGGTGGGCTGAACAGCCTAATTCTGCTCCCATGTCTTATGGTTACGTGCGCCGGACAAGTCCACCTCCAACAAAACCCCTTTCTGCAGATCTTCAACCCGAACTATTACTTTGAATTCTTTTTCACAGATGCAGCCTGACCTGATGAATGTTTACATTTTCATTTCATAGTTACAGCCTTTTGATCCTTGGGCTCACCTGTGACTAGAAACCTAACTGAACCTGCCATGTTAATACTTTTGCTACAAAAACCACATGACTCAATTGGAGACACATGATGCTTTTATCTGGAGCGATAAACAAACTGCCAGACAAACTGATGCAGAGTCAGCTGTTCCTTTGCCTTCACAGATTCTGCCTGACCTGCTGAGTTTCCTCCAGCAGTTTCTTTGTTGCAAGTCCTATTCACTGTAGTTAGGAGCATGATGAAATGTTCTGCATCCCTCTAAGTGTTTGTGTTTCCAGCAAAACAGACGCTCAAAACTACCTATTTCAAAGCAGTGTGTATTCATTCCTTCCACTTTTGCTGCACCGTTAACCTCTGGCAAAGTTCCAGAAGATTGTTGGGGAGCTAATGTTGTTTCATTCTTTAAGAAAGGTAGCAAAAATATGCTTGGGAATTGCAAGCTGGTGAGTTTAACTTCAGTCGTAGAGAAGTTACTGGATGGAATTTTGAGGGATAAGATCTACCATCACTTGGGTAGTGAAGGTCTGAGCAGGTATAGCCAGCGAGGTTTTGTGCACAGGAAATCATGTCTGATGAATCTTTTGGAGATTTTGAAAGAAGTAACTAATGAGATAGATGAAGATAGGACAGTGGATGTTGTCTATATGGATTTCAGTAAGGCCTCTGACAAGGTCCTACAGGGCAGTCTGATCTCGTAGGTTGGTTCACATGAGATTCGAGGGAACTAGCAAGGTGGATTCAGAATTGTCTCGATGATAGGAAGCAGAGAGTGATGATTGAAGATCAGTTCTCCGATTGGTGGCTTGTGACTAGAGGAGTGCCCTAGGGGTCAATGTTAGGTCTTCTGTTAGTCATTATTTAAGTAAATGATATGGATATGAACATATGAACATTAATAGCAAGTTTCTTGTTGATAGTGAAACAGTTTGCAATAAGTTGCAAAGAGAATTATCAGTTAGGGAGATGTGCTGAGGAAGGACAAATGGATTTCAATTTAAGTACGTAAGTGTGAAGTGATGCAGTTTGGATAGTGAAGCCAGGGTAGGACTTATACGGTGAATGGCAGAGCACTGATGAGTGTTGTGGCATAGAGGGTTCTAGGAGTACAAGTGCACAGTTCACTGAAAATGGTGCACAAGTAAGTTGGACATCAGTTTAGGAGTAAGGACATTATGCTGCAGTTATACAAGTCATTGGTTAGGCTGTTCTTGGAGTATTGTATGCACTTCAGGTCACCCTGTTATATGAAAGACTGGAAAGGGTGCACAAAGATTTACAAGGATGCTATCTGGGTTACAGGATCTGAGTTTCAGGGGGAGGTTGGTCATGCAGACCTTTATTCCCTAAAGCACAGGTGCAGGAGGGGGATGACCTGGTAGAAGTTTATAAAACCATGTGGGGCATCGATAAGTTGGATAGCCCAAGTCTTTTCCCTAGGGGTGCAGGGTCCAAAACTAGAGGACACAGATCTAGGAAGGAAGTACTTTAAAGAGACCTGAGAGGTAACTTCTTCACCCAGAGGATAATGAGTAGCTGGAATGCACTACCAAGGGAAGGAGTCCAAGAGGGTATAACGACGACAATGGTATGTATAGGGGAAGGATTATGGGCCAAACACAAGCAACTGGGACTAGCAGGGATGATGCTACAGTCAGCATGGACCAGTGTTTTCATGCTGTATCACTCTGACACTTTCTGTGAGTTATCTAAAGCCTCAGTGCACCTTGACATGGAAAGACAATTTGCTGCCATTACATGATTATCACTTGATCTAAATCATGAAATTCCATACCCACGGCACCGTGGGAGTTCCTTCAACATACTGCCTGCAGTGGCTGAAGAAGGTGGCACATCATCTTCATCTCATGGGCAACTGGGCATGGACAATAAAAGTTGCTCTTACTATTTAAATTAAATACTTGCATCTTTACTGTTAGAAACCTGTTAAATAAATAATCAAAGGTGAAAACGGATTAAAGATGTTTAATTCATAAAAGAAAATGTTAAAGTCATTTGGCACAGCACACAGCTTTCAGGATGGTTGCTGTGTTCAGAGATAGCAATGAACTATCACGAGTGGAAAGAGGGTACCAATTGAAAGTAAGATGCAAACACAATAGCTAATAAACAGTAAATAGTGTTCATGTATTTACACTTGCCGATTGGTAATCCCAGCTACTGGCATTGTCACCCTTCTTATTTTTGGCTTTTTGATTTATTTTGTCACGTCAAATAAACCAGATAAATCCAAATTTGAAACTGGATGGAAACAACAGAGAGGTTGGACAGGGACCTTTCATTGTGGCAAGAATTTTAAAAAGATATTGTGTATTTCACCATGCTTTCAAGTGTAACAAGTTGCTTTTGATAAGAATTTAAGTGTGAATCTCAATATCAATTCAACAATTTCAGATAAACTTCTTTCCTTGTCAGTGCCAGAACTTTCAAATTCTGATCCAAGGTAATCTTCCTTAACACGGTTTTCTCTCTCCACAGAAACTGCCCGATTTACTGGGTATTTCCAGTATCTGTTTTGTTCTAATTCTTACAGATCCAGTATATCCTACAGTTTCTTTCTCAACTGGACCAACTACAAAACCATCATATTACTGCGCCAACCTTGGTTTCTACCCTATCCTTTATTGTCTCCCACCACTTCCCACCCACCCAACAAACTTTCTGCAACATTTGCTTTCTTACTTATCCAGTTCTGAATAAAGTTTACTGACCTGACTAAGGTTTTGTTTCCAAGTTTCCAGCAGTTGCAGATACAAATTGTAGTTTAGGCGTTGTTTAAAGGCATGGTAGAAAATCTCCACTCAATAGAAACATAAGCCTCAATTTTGAGTGAAATGATCAACCTCTACATTTGTGACTCAGAGAAGGGAGTGTAGAGTCATAAAGATATATAGCATGGAAGTTGCCCTTTGGCTAACTTATCCATGCTGAGCAAGATGTCTATCTGAGCTAATCCCATTTGCCTGTAATTGGCCCATATCCCTCCAACTCTTTCCTGTCCATGCACCTATCTAAATTTGTTTTAAAGGTTGTAATTGCACCTGCACCTACCATTTCTTCTGGGAGTTCCTTCCATAAACCCACTCCATTTCTGTCAAAACACTTGTTCCTCAGATCCCTCTTCCCTTAAACTTATGCCCCTAGTTTTAAACTCCCCTAAGATGGGAAGACTGTGACTGTCTACCCTATTGTGCCCTTGGTGATTTTGTGGAACATTGCCAATTTGTTGAGCTAACCCTTGGTATAAGTTTTGCTTTTTAGTTGGTGTAAATCCATTAACAATCAAATAAGTACTGTGTCAGCACATAGTGATGGACGGAAATAAGATTAAGAGCTGGATTTCATAAACAAAATTGTTGCATATTTTACAAACTTCCAGTTAGTCCCCTGACAAAGAACTGCCCAGTTCAAAGATCTTTTTTGTGCCTCCTAGTTTGTGATACATTGAAGCTCACACACAAACAGTGATGGTCAGTTCCATTGAATAAAAGCTATCTTCAAATGACAGTCTTCAGTATTACATTACTGTAAAGAATTCATAATTCTACTCAAACAGCATGTAGTTCAACAAAGAAAACAAAAAGATAAAGGGATAGAACTTGGATTATACAAAGGGAATAGTTTTCAGCTCCCCACACTGTTCACCTGCCTATCACAGCTTGCTTTAAGGACATGAAAGCCATACTCTGGAGAACTGCCCTGATCTCTCTCTCTGCTGTAACCATCTGGAAGCAGCAACACCAACAAAGATGGGGGATATTGAGCACTCTCAGATCTAGAAATTTCTTTTACAGCCTTGTATGATGAGCTGCTGCTAACTGAAAGTCCAAAGTTTACTGGTAGAAGGGAACTAAATGATTAAAACCTATTTGGACGTGTGGGAGATCAAAACCCAGTCCCTAATATATTGGATAAGGACAGAAAGTGTCTAGATAATGGCAAGTACATGGAATTTGGGATCATTGGGATAAGAGAGGTGAGTAGCCCAGGGGCATTTAGAGGAAAGGGAAAAGAATTGATATACTGTTGGAGTTAAAGGAATAGAGCTATGACAAAACTCTATGGAGCAAACGCTGCATTAGCTAGTTGGACTAAATGGACAGTTCCTATGCATTAAATATTACGTAATTCAATGAAGTGTGTAATTTGTGGAATGGTTGCATAAATGATGCATAATAGTTATAGAATATTAGAAAAATTCTATTAAAAAGTACTTTCACGGGGGGGGGGGGCACCTCGCCTCCTCTGTTTAGTCACTCCTAGGGTTGTTTCACATCAAATACCAATGCAGCAACATGAAACACCAATTGACCAGCTGCAAACTGAGGAGTGTAATAGAAAAATAAATTGCAATTTATTTTTCAAAATAGAAATTCCATTTTATAACTTAATTTTAATTATTCACCTCATAATACAGAGACATTTGTTCTGCAGCCTGCTTAGACACCAAATTGCTCACCCTCCTGTGCTGAAAATGAAAATCCAGGCAAACTCTCCACATGAGGGAAATGTCACAGATTATTTTCAAGCAAGGTAAGCCCATGCATATTCTAGATCATGGTTTATTTTCACCTGTTGCTGTCTTTAAAACTTCTTCACCCTCTTATTGTTGTATCTCTTTATCATCAAGTGAAGCTTGTACAGCACTGGTATGAAGACATGTGTTGATTCAAATAAGCAACAGACTACACTCCATTACCAACTGAAGACCACAATTCCCGAGAGGCACGAGAGTCATCAGGACTACAACCCCCAGAATGCAATAGCACAACTCCAGCACAAGTCCCATCCAATGTCAAGCACATCTGATATTATGAACATGTGGATATTTTAAATAAATGAACACAAAACAATGGGAGAGTATGTATCTATAATTTGGGTAATTTTTTAAAAGTTTACCATGAACTTTTCAATTTACTTTGAGGTAATTTCAAAACAATGTAGCGAACCACACAAATGAATGATGCCAGCAGTTGTTTTACCTCTGGCATCAGCATCCATTACTTACCATCCAACGACACCCTCTCCACCTCAGCACATTCATTACCTCTGTTCCACCTCCATCCTAGCACTGCCTTCTCACCTTACTCCCAGGATTGTTTCCTTCTCCAGACTCAGCCCTATCATTGTCACTGCTCTCCATTTAAGCCCAAGAATTGCCTTTTGCATCAGCCCCTAATCTGCCTTTGCTTCATATCTCTGGCTAAAATTGTTGGTACCTTCAGTTGGCTGATAACTGAAAATATCTCAGCACCTCGACATTGCTCACCTCCTCTGTCCCCACTTCATCACATCTTGGCTACAGGTAAACAATGCCAAAGAGATCTCGAGGTAGTGAACATGGCTGATTGGAACTGTTGTGTTGAAACTGCTGTGAGTTAGCCTCTTAGTGTGAGCTCCCTTCTATTCTTTACCTTTAACTAAGTAAATAGATGAAATACCCAGTGAGCTTCTGCCGTGTTTAATTTTGAGTATTATTCATGGCAAGCAGCATATTGAAATTTACTGTTTTACAGACAGCCTCTAATTGATTAGTGCACCACTAGAGTTGTAGCAGTTTTGATCCCCTTATTGTTTGTTAACTGATTACAGTAATTACAACTTTATTATAGTGTTATTAATTATTCATTGCACTCATATTGCAACTTCTTCTGATTAATTAGGTGTCAATAGTGGCCATTTAAAAACCCAAATCTGTAATGTGCACTGGAAGATGAATGCCTTGTGAGGAAACATGGAGGCAGAGTAGTGCTTCACCTATTAGACTTCAACAGAGTGACCATCAACCGGTTTGCTTTGAGACACGATATTTTTCTGCCAACATTGAATACTTTACTATGGGGGATTCAAGACACAGCAGGTTGCAGTTTGAATGGTTCAACAATGTTAAGTGCACACCTGGGACTGGATGATGCCTCAAGAAATGAATGTAATATTCATGATTCCCTGTTTATGGACTACACTATATTGTGCAGCAGTGTCCGAAGTGTTTCCACATGAGAATTAGTCTTGTAAACAGCATAGTCTTGCATTTAAATATGCATTTCAATTGTTCCTTTCACAAGCCCAGAATACAGCAAACTGATTTATAGTTAATAGAGGGTACATCCCACTTCCAATATTACGATATTGGAGGCTGATAAGTACAAAGCAAGATTCAATAAGTGGCCACAAGACAAATTATAACATAATCTGCTTTAGGTGTTGTTTTGGGGAAGGATTATCTAGAATAATGAGAGGTTCTATGAAAAGTACTATGGGATCTTTATAATCAACTGTTGGGATCTTGAATGTATCATTCAACAGAGCAGCATCAGCTTAATGCCACACCAGAGATATTAATATAGATTGTGACTTCAGTAAAATGGAGTTGAAGAATCTGCATTTCTTACACGAGGAGGAGAGTGCTCCCATGGCTGGCAATTAGAAAGAATAATGAGCTAACCAACACCTACCCCCTTATTAAATGTCAATAGCAGACAATCAATAACGATAATAAAATGAAGACATAAAATTCCAGAAATGCCCAGCAGCTCTGGAGAAACTGTACACACAGAGAAGTGAATGTTTCAGGTCAATGGACTTTCATCAGAAGTCACCGACTAGCAACATAAACTTTCTCTTGCCACAGGTGCCTCTAAATACTGAACATTTCCAGCATCCATATTATTTTGCCTTTGTAAAAGAAAAGACCAGCTAGGCTCTATTAACATGTGCTCCAGCGTGAACTGAAGCCTGTAATTACATAATGCTGTTGACTGAGGTTCTGGCGAAGTGGTACTCCAGCAAGAGGCTGTGACTAAATCTGGATAAATACAGTGGCTTCCGTATGCATTTTGGGGAATGTCAAAGTGTTCCAAGGTCAACAAAAGACTTTTGAAATATGAATGCTGTTGTAATTTAGGAAATGTAGCAGTGAAATTAACATAGAAGATCTCAACAAGAATATGATGACAAGAGGTTTTTTAGAATCCTTTTTAATGTTAAGGAATAACTTGGCTATAATTCACCCTCTTTTCTCTTTTAAACCCTGTGTTGTTGAAACTTTCACATCATCCCCAGGGGCCAAAATTAATGGCTGTTCTGAAGATGCCAGTTCAACAATGCAGCAATTTCTCACCATGGACTGGGAGAGTTGGACTGGATTTTGTGCTTGTGACATTCTAACACTGAAGCGAGTGTAACCCCGCCCCACCCTGTCACAAGATAGCAGAGAGCTGGTCAAGTAGTAGACTTGCAAGGCAGTTCATCGAAAGAACCAGAACAGGAAATCAAACTATGAAACAATACACAGACATTGAAAAAAAAATGGATTAGAAGACAGGCTTAATTCTACACATGGTGGGTTATCAACCGAGACTAGCACTTTTAGGTAACTTGGTCTGTATGGACAAGTTGAACTAAAGAGCCTGCTTCTGCAAAGCTCTGTGACCCACACATGGAACAAACTACCTAGATGTGTAGCTGAGAGTAGTACTTTAGAGACTTTCAAATCTAAACCCAATAGTTATTTCAACACACTATGTGAATAGGAATTTGGCAAGCTTTGTTGGGCCAATTGGCCCGTTTTTGTCAAAAACTTTCTAATGTTCTAATGATATCTCACATTCAAAGCTAGCATGTGAGCAAATTGAGTGACATGTTACCATGGGAACCTGTACTTGTCCTTTTGGAGTAGGTAAATCATTCTTTGCTCCAATCATACTCAGTTCTTTCCACTCAGAGTCCTTCAGTACAAGAATGATTATATTAGAACTATTTTTGGGTACACTTTAACAACTTTCTGGTTTCACTCATCACTTCCCTTCACGGGGTCCATCTCCAGTTCATCACTTCTCTTTCTCATCTTCTCTGTCTCCATTTCTGGGATAGCACAACAGCTATTCATTCAAACTTCCCTTACACCCACAACCATCTTCCCTACGCACTCCATTCCCACCATGTTGGTCCTGTCCACGCAGCTTTCATTCTGCTGCAGGGGAATCTTTCTATTGCATCAGCTGAGGATTCTGCTACACTGTAGCTGAAACTGTTGCCTTTCACTGTGTCCACCCACTTTGGTGACTTAGATCAGATGATTTTGGCCTGGGGTGTCGGCAGTTTTGGGGTCTAGGCAGGAAAGTGGATGGTTCCAGCTCAGTGTTGATCCATGCAGAGTATGCTCTTAGATCTACTTATGTTCTTATTTATGCACTTTTTCTTTTATTCTTCCGAGAACCTTGTGTTTACCTTCCACCTCACCAGCCTTCAGATTCAACAAATTATCATTTTAGGTCATGTAATTATTTAATATACCTTCCTTTCCCCCCACTTTAAAGGATCCCGCAACATTCTGGTCCACCGCAATCATTCCAGCACCCACTGCTTTTTGTACAGTATCCTTCCATGCAAGGGCAACATCTGCCCTTCTGCTTCCTCTTTTTTCATCACCAGAGCCCAAGCACTTCTTCCAGGTGAAAGTATTTTACCTCAACTTCATGCAGTTTACTACACTGCACTTGCTGATCACAATGCAGTCATCTCTTTCAGAAAGACTAAATACCAAAGGAATGAGTGCTTTTAAGAACTGCATCCTATCTGTAAGTGTAAATCTGAGTTTCACTTGCTTGTTGTATTTATTCTTCATCCCAACCAGATTTATTGATCACATGTAAAATATACAGTGAAATGCATAGCTTGCATTAACAACCAAAACACCCAAGGATGTGCTGGAGGCAGCTGGAAAGAGTTGCTACACTTTCTGGCACCAACATAGTATGCCCACAGTGCTCAGCAGAACAGTACAAGCAGCAGCAATGCCCACAGTACAAAATAACAACAGCAAAACAAGACCCTTTGTCACCCATCTACTCACACACACAGACAGGCTTCCACGCCATTCACACCCCAGGACAGGCTGCTTCCAGGTTTCCAGCCCTGGGCCTTGGATTCTCAGATACTGGGTTTCCTTTGGACACTCCCAGACTCTGTGCATTGACCCCAGAACTTGCCAATCATGGGGGTGACCAATTTCCAGACTAGTATGTACTTCTAACCTTGGCGAAATCATGACTCTTTTGAGCGTCTACCTCCAGGCTCACTAACTTCAGTCTTCAGCTATAATGCTCCTATCTCCAGACTCCCCCATCTCAGAGCTTGGGATTGTGCAAACGGTTGATTGTGGTGAGTGAGTGCAATTTTTAAACAGTGAGCAGGGGTTGATGAGTCTTGCAGCAGAGCTTGAGATCAACTTTTTGATTCCCGTCTTTGTATATAGGCTTAACATCACCTTTCCCTACAACCACTCCTATGTCTTCCCTGGCATTCTGGTTCCCATCTCCCTTCCACTCCTGTTTAACTCTCCCAATCCCCAATGCCCCCAGAGCAGCACTAGGATATTGGATCCCCTCTGGTTCTGATGCAAACTATCCTGACAGTACAGGTCCCGCCTTCTCAAGAAGAGAGCCCAATAATTCAAAAAAAATGAAGCCCTCCCTCCTCCACTACCCCCCTAGCCACATATTGAACTATATGATCTTCCTGCTTTGGGCCTCACTAACCTATAGCTGGGCAGAAATCCTGAGATTACAACCCTGGAGGTTCTGTCATTTAACACATAATTCCCTGAACTCAATTTTTTAGGACCTCATCACTCTCCTGCCTATTTCCTATGGTACCGACATGGACCACAACCTCTGGCTGCTCATCTTCCCCTTGATCCATGATGTTCCTGACCCTGGCATAACAGAACCTCATGTCTGTTCTCTTAATCAATGAATTCCCTATCACTAGCTCTAGCTTCTTTTCCCCACTTCCCTTCTGCACCACAGAGCCAGACTCAGTGCCAGAGACTTGACTTTCCTCTGTTGTGCCTTTCCTCTACTTGGCTGTCCCCTGCAACTGTATCCAAAACAATATACTTGTTATTGAGAGGGACAGCCACAAGTATACCCTCCACTGACTGATTATCCCATTTCCCACTCCTGTTGGTCACCCAGTTACCTGTGCCTTGCACCCTAGGTATAACTACCTCCCTGTATATCTTGTCAATCAACCCCACAGCCTCTGAATGATCAGGAGTTCATCCAGCTCCAGCTCTACTTCCAAAACATTTGATCCTAACTGCCTATACCTGAGACACAACTATTCATTCTTGTTAACCAGGGCCTCAATATCCCTTGAAAACCAGGAACATTCAAACTCAGTACTCTCAATACTTGGCTTTTGAAAGCCTCCCACTTACCAATCATCCCTTTGCCAAAAAACAGCCTATCCCAATCCACATTTGCCAGATCTCTTCTGATGCCATCAAATCTGTTTTACTCCAATTTAGAAGCTCATAGTACTGCCCAGGGAAAGTCACACCTGATTGGGTGCACAATCCTCTGAAGTCAGTCCAAAAAGTTGCAAGAGTTGTTTCAAATGCATATTGAAAAATCTGACAAATGATTGATAATCCTGACTTCATCAGTGCAGTGTGCAGAGAAATAATCTGCACTGATTTGTGGTGAAATTCCAATGCTGGGTTGTAACAAGATTATAAATAATGCAATTAAACCAATCCAGAAACAGTTCACTGTGTGAAGTGACTGGAACCATTTTAACCAATGCTGCGGCAAGATGTGAATGCAAGTATGATGATTTTTGCAGCTTGTGACTTCAAACATACAAAGAAGCTTGAAGATAAATTGTTTGCCTGCTTCTCTGCAAGGCTTTTAATGGCTGTTTTCATCACCATCTGCAAAGGAAATGGGAGGAAGTTTTAACAGGAACAGAGAGGTAAAACTGGCTAGCAATATCAATATACACATGGAAACCAAAGCCCTGCTGCTAAGCCACAGCATAGAGACAGAAAGATCAGTTGAACAAGAATAGATCCTTGGATGGTTCCAGAAGTAACAGAGAGAAACCAGTATTGTCGACTATTTACAATCAGGGTAGATAAAAACATGAACAAACCAAGATGGTCCTAGTCAAGCAGGCAATGAAAGAAAAGTTCTGGAGAAGGATTTTTAAAGATTCAAAAGTTGGAGAGCACTAGCACCCAATGAAAGGGAGCAATGTTTGCTGATGTGTCCAAGCTCTCATCCTTACATTTCTATGGACAAATAATCTGAGCACATAGAGAGCAAAAACAAAAAAAAAGCTAGAAACACAGCGGGTCAGGCACTATCTGTGAACAGAGTTAATGCTTCAGGTGAAAGACCCTTCTTCGAGTTATGGGGCTGAAACGTTAACACTGCTGCTCTCTGTGCCTTGTCCAGCATTTTCTGGTTTTATTTCTGATTTCTAGCATTGACAATTCTTGTTTTGATTTATGTGCATGAAGATTTTTTACTAATTAGACCATAAGACCATAGAGCCATAGGCCATTCAGTCCATCAAGTCTGCTCTGCCATTCTATCATGGCTGATCCCAGATCCTACTCAACTCCATACACCTGCCTTCTTACCATGTCCTTTGATGCCCTGACCATTCAGGAAATAAATCTGCTTTAAATATACCCATGGACTTGGCCTCCACCGCAGTCTTTGGCAGAGCATTCCACAGATTCACTATGTACTCTCTGGCTAAAAAAATTCCTTTTTACCTCCGTTCTAAAAGGTCACCCCTCAATTCTGAGGCTGTGCCCTATAATTCTGGATACATCCACCATAGGAAACATCCTTTCCACACCCACCCTATCTAGTCCTTTCAATGAGATCTCCCCCCACCACATTCTTCTAAATTCCAGTGAGTACAGGCCCAAAGCTGCCAAACACTCCTCATATGTTAACCCCTTCATTCCTGAATTATCCTCGTGAACCTCCTCTGGACTCTCTCCAATGACATCACATCCTTTCTGAGATATGGGGGTTGACAATACTCTAAGTGCAGCTTGACTTGTGTCTTATAAAGGCTCAGCATTATCTCCTTGCTTTTATATTCTATTCCCCTTGAAATAAATGCCAACATTGCATTCGCCTTCTTTACCACAGACTCAACCTGTAAATTAACTTTCTGGAGTCTTGCACAAAGCCTCCCAAGTCCCTCTGCACCTCTGATGTTTAAATATTCTCTCCATTTAGATAACTGTCTGCACTATTGTTCCTTTTACCAAAATACATTATCATACATATCCCAACACTGTACTCCACCTGCTACTTTTATGCCCTTTCTTCCAATTTGTCTAAGTCCTGCTACTACTACCCCTCCACCCATCTTTGTGTCATCCACACACTTTGCCACAAAGCCATCAACTCCATTATATAAATCAGTAATTGAATTGAATTTGAACTGAATGATCTTTATTTTCATTATACATAGGTACAATGAAAGATCAATGAATCCGCTATCTCTTCAGCAACCTCTCTCAGGTCTCTGGGATGTAGTCCATCTGGTCCAGGTGACTTATATACCTTAATACCTTTCAGTTTGCCTAGTACTTTTTCCTTTGTAATAGCAATGGCACTCACTCCTGCTCCCTGACACTCACAGACCTCAGGCACACTGCTAGTGTCTTCCACAGTGAAGACTGATGTAAAGTACTTATTAAGTTGATCAGCCATTTCTTTGTCCCCAGTTACTACCTCACCAGCATCATTTTCCTGTGGTCCAACATCAACTTTCACCTCTCTTTTACTCTTTATATCGTTAGCATTCAATAAATTCCCTTTCTTATGATCCAACACCAACTTAATTTTCCCAATCCCTTTGCATATTGAATTCTACCACTACAATTGTGACATTACCCTTATTACATGCCTTTTCTAGCTCCCTTTGCAATTTCAACCCCACATCTTGGCTTCTGTTTGGAGGCCTAGATATGATGTCCATAATGGGTGTTTATACCCTTGCAGTTTCTGAACTCCACCCACAAAGATTCAACATTCTCTGACACTACGTCACCTCTTTCTAAAGCTGTAATTCCATCTCTTACCAACAGAACCACATCACCGTCTATATTTTCCTGCATGTCTTTTTGATACAAATTATATCCTATGATGTTAAGCTCCTAACTATGGCCTTCTTTCAGCCACGACTCAGTGATGCCCACAACATCATAGCAACCAATCTCTAATTGTGCCACGAGTTCATCTACCTTATTCCGAATACTACATGCATTTAAATATAGCATATATACATATACGTTCAGCTACCACCGACTAAGTACCTGCAGGTTGTTTCAGAATTCATGAAACATCTGACTAACAACCAAACATTTCACACTTAGAGGAAAGAACTTTCGGGTTGAGCAAAAACAGGTTGTGACAGTTGGGGGTTTATCTCATCTCCTCTGCGGCATGCACTGTGATAAACTGCTCACTTTGCCATACACTGCTGTATCTGATGCTTCGATTTAACACACAAAAAAAAACACTCAGTTGCAGGCACTTGGAAACTTTTGAAGATAAATATCTGAAAAGAAAGTTGTTTGTTTCCCTCTGTAGTTCCTCACCATATGATACTGTGATCCAGAAACTAATCAGCATTCAGATATAGTTTGATAAATTATGAATACTTCTCTCTTGCCAGTGACAGAAGATTTTACAGTGTACAAGATGTAGATCTTTTTAAATTTCAATGTGAGCAACAGCCTCTACTTTTCCACATCAATGATAACAGTGTGAACACTTTTGGAAGTTCAGCCAATCTTCCAGCAGGATCTAGCACAACGTAGAGAAATAACTCATATTTGTTGGTAGGAACAAATATAAAGGCTGTGCAGATCCAGGAGAACCCAACATCCAACAAATTCACAGAAGTAACAACTCAGGAACAGATTGTTTAAGCTCTGCAGTGTGGGCCATCCATACCAGCCTTGAACCACCCATTTCACTATTGCTTGCCATATCAACATAATACTTAGTCCCTTCACTTCCTCTTAAATCTTTTATTTTCCTCATCTATTCTATCTGACAGTGAGTTCCTCATTCTCAGATTCTCTTGGTAAAAAAGTTTCTCCTGAGTTGGTTATTGGATTTAATTCTGATTATTGTATATTTATGTCTCTATTCAGGTTGGCAAATTCTTGTACAATTACATGCAGCAGTGCCAGAAAGGGATTATTCCCAAAAATGCCAATGGCATCAAGGCATGGAAACATCAATGTCCACTCCTACTGATCACCTTGCCAACTTTTGCTTCGTGGCTGATGGTTGCCTGAGTTGACTGACCTACAGCACTGTGCAAAAGTCTGAGACAGATAAAAAATTCTGTAAAGCGAAGATGCTTTTAAAAAATAATGAAAACGTTTTTAGACATCAAAAAAATTACTATAAAGGCCAGTAAGTAGTTTTTAAAAAGCTAAATAAAATTAATATTTTGTGCGACCACCTCTTGCCTTTAAAACTGCATCAATTCTCTTAGGCATACTGTTGTGCAGTTTTATACGAAAAATAGGCAAGTAAAATATCTTGGAGACCTTGCCACAATTCTTCTGTAGATGTTGGCTGTCATGCTTTCGCCAGGTAATCCCAGAGAGCCTTGGTAGTTGAAATCAGGGCTCTGTGGAGGCCATACCATCTGATGCAGAACTCTTTGTTATTTTCAGTGAAGCTAGTTCTTTATGGCCTTGGGGTCACTGTCCTGCTGCAGAGTGAAATTGGGACGGATCAGATGCTTCTCTAATGGGTATTGTGTGATGGATGAGAATATGCCTGTACTTCTCAGCATTGGGGATTCCATTAATTTCGACCAGATCACAACTCCATTTGTAGAAATGCAGCCATAAACCTGTAGTAAACCTCCGCAGTATTTCACTGTTGACTATAGACATTCATCCACCTAGTGCTCTCCAGCTCTCCCACTGACAAACTGCCTCCTGCCTGAGCCAAAACCGTCAAATATTGACTGGTCAGTCTAGAGCACTTTCTGCCATTGTTCAGCACCCTGGTCTCTGCGTGTTTGAGTGCAGGCATGTCCCTTGGTTTTATTTCCACTTTGCAGGAATGCCTCTTTTGCAGAAGCTCTTCCATGAAGACCACTTCTGACAAGGGTTCTCTGAACAATATGTAAAGGGGTGTACTTGGGTTCCAGTAGTTTCTGTGAGTTCAGAGCTGATGGACTTCTTCCAACTTAGAAAGCACATCAGTTTGATGTATCTTTCATCTGCTGCACTCTGTTTCCATGGCAAACAACTGCATTTCTGGTCCTCAACCTTGCCTGTTTCTTTGTGCTTCTTCAGAAGAGCTTGGACAGCACATCTTGAAACTCCTGTCTGCCTTGTAATTACTGCTTGGGAATGACCTTGCTGATGCAGGATGACAATCCTGATCCTTGTTGCTATGCTCATTCTTGCCATGGTGATTTGAAAGTTAAACTGTCACATCCATCACACCCTCACCTTTTCATTTGGTTGTCCATCACCCAGTTTGATTCCTCTGTTTCGGTTAATCAGTTTAGTTCATTCAATTCTTTGTCATTGATTATTAGCACCTGTTTGTTATCTTTCTTTAATCATCCTACAAAGTAATCATGTTTTTATTTAATTGTTTTCACTTAAGGTAATTGAGCTTCCAACACCAAACTAGCCTAGTGTCACAGCTCTGGGTTTTAGCAAAGGAAGTCTTTTAAAAAGATCTTTTATAAAGCTACCGACTCTCCCGCCTATCTCAATTTTACCTCTTCCTACCATGTCTCCTGTAAAAATGCTATTTCCTTTTCTCAGTTCCATTTGTTGCTGCTGCATCTGCTCCCAGGATGAGGCTTTCCTTTCCAGGACATCAGAGATGTCCATCTTCTTCAAAGAATGGGGTTTCCTTCCTCCACCACTGACGATGTCACACCCACATTTTCTCCACTTCCCTGACATCTACACTCATCCCATTTTCCCACCACCTTAACAGGAATAGAGCTCCTCTTGTCCTTACCTATCACCCCATGAGCTTCTGCATCCAACTCATCATTCTCTGCAACTTCTGCCATCTTCAACGGGATCTTATCACCAACCTATCTTTACCTCACCCCAACTGTCCATTTTCTGCAGGGTCTGTCCTTCCATGATTCTCTTGTCCATCTGTCCTTCCCCATTATCCTCCCTCTGGTACACATCCCTGCAAATGACAGAAATACTACACCTGCCCATTCATCTCCTCTTTCTCCTCCATTCAGGGCCCTAAACAATTCTTCCAGGTGAGGCAACACTTCACCTGTGGAACTGTTGGGGTCACCTGTTGTGTCCAGTGCCCCTGATGTAGCCTCCTCTACATTGGTGAGACCTGACATAAATTGGGGACTGCTTTGTTAAGTACCTCTGCTCCACCCACCAAAAGTGGAAATTCCCAGTAGCCAACCATTTAAATTCCTATTTTCATTTGCGTTCTGACACGTTGATTCATGACCTCCTCTTCTGCCAAGATGAGGCCATTCTCAGGGTGGAGGAGCAACAGCTTATTTTCCATTTGGCTAGCCTCCAACCTGATAGCATGAACACTGATTTCTCCTTCCAGTAATTTTTTTGTTTCTTTTCTTTGTCCTTCCCCTTCTCTCTTCTTCTATTCCCCACTCTGGTCTCTTACCTCTTCTCACCTACTTTTCAGCTCCTCCTGGTGCCTCTCCTTCTTCCCTTTCTCCCATGGTCCACTCTCCTCTCCTATCAGATTCCAGCCCTTTACCTTTCCCATTCACCTGGCTTCACCCATCAACATCTAACTTGTCCTCCTTCCCCTTGCCCACCCTTCTATTCTGGCATCTTCCCCCTTCCCTTCCCCAGTCCTGATGAAGGGTCTCGGACCGAAACTTTGACTGCTTATTCATTTCCATATATGCTGCCTGTTGTGTTGGCATGTGGTCAAGTGGTTAAGGCGTTGGTCTAGTGATCTGAAAGTTGCTAGTTCGAACCTCAGCTAAGGCAGCATATTCTGTCCTTCAGCAAGGCACTTAACCACACATTGCTCTGCGACGACACTGGTGTCAAGCTTGCCCTTCCCTTGGATAACATCAGTGGCATGGAGAGAGGGCAGACTTGCAGCATGGGCAACTGCCGGTCTCTCATACAACCCTGCCCAGGCCTGCGCCCTGGAAACTTTCCAAGGCGCAAATCCATGCTCCCTCAAGACTAACGGATGCCTAGATATACTCTGTCTGACCTGCTGAGTTCCTCCAACATTTTGTGTGTTGCTCTGGATTGTTCCACAGCGTTTGCAGAAGCTTTTGTTTTTAAAAGAAATCTTTGCATAGCAGTGATTTTCACAACTGATTAACCTGAATGATAGGGAGGGAGCTTAAAGAGTTTAATGAACCACAAAGAAACTTCATATTCCATATAACTTTCAGGCAGCATTCTTAAACCAGAATTATTAAAAGTATACAATCCAGAGGGAGCCATGAGCTTCCCTTTGACAATTATTCCGATGCAAATAAAGCCAAACTGAACGGAATGACATGAGGCTATGTAGGCTGATCCACACCAATGAAGCAGTGATCATTTGTACTTCTGGGCTTGAATGTGATACTTGCAATGCCAATCAGCTAGTATATGTTCAATCAGCATCCAGTCACATACAACTGATTTGACCAACTAGAACACATCATGGTTTAAACAGAGCAATGGTCTGGACAATGCTCAATGCAACTTCATATGACATGGGGTGTTTCTCTTTTCCCAAAGCATGATATCCAGCGTCAATTGCACATTTCACAATATTTATTAGGGATTTGCCTATTAAGTTTGAGCATATCTCTACAACATGTTGGCTAAGTGATCAAGCTATGTCCAATTCAATTTTTTACAAACGCTCTGTTAGAATAATCACTTTGTATTTTCTTCCTAATTCTGCAATATTCTCTCAGCAGATTTACAGTGCTTTAATTATGTTGGATAGAGGTGTATAGGGGCTTGCTGGGTCAGAATGACTTGGGAAAATCCAACAATGTATACTTTCATACACATTTCTAAAGCATCTTTCAAGCTCGTAATGATAAAATGAAAATGTTTTCATTAATGAATGGATGCAGTATATATTTCATTAGTTTAATTAAGGGTAGAATTTGGGTCATTATTCAATGAAATGGAAGAATTATAGCAACTATACAATGGCACAGTATGGAAAATGTACATTTCTTATATAGATAAATCAGTTTATGGACAGTTGTCAGGAACGAAACGTTGACATAACCCAAGGATTGCCTGCATCTTTGAAGGCATGGCTTATTTGACAGCACTTTAGATCTCTGGGCACTGGTACCAAATGTGTTAGAGGAGGAATTCTTTAAGAATAAGTTACTGGCAATGAATGAAGGCTGAAACAAAGGGATAGCTCTACCAGATTATAATGATAGAATATTGGAACATCCTAACCATGCCCTAACTAATCTGATCTGGATACCCACTCACTTTGATGGCTTCAGGGAAATTAATGATGAAAGTGTTTAAAGAGGCAGTGTGATCCAGTCTTTGCTTAAGTGCTCAAGTGAATGAGTTGGGAAGGAATTATCTGCTGGGTGATTCATACAACCCAAGAACATTTGAGCCTAAATGGGTTTAAACTCACTTTGTTCTACAATGTTTCTTTGTGGCCCTGTGTAATAGCACACATTACTCATACAATACACATTACAATAGCACATATTGGTTAATTGAGAGACAATTACAGTCACAAAGAAATGGATGTCTAACAGCTTGTGGGTCCTAATCACAAACTGTAATATAGAGAGTGTACATCCACTTTGAGATAATTCTGTGTGTGATTATATTTATCCAAGTAAGATGAGTTTCATGCACTATATGGATTCATCTCACTTAAGCAATGCTGAAAATTACACATTCAGTGAATGCACAATTGTAGAAAAAGGTCTGAAAAATTATTAAATAATTTGCTACTGTGAGACAACTTGGGTGTCCCTAATGACCAAAGAAAGATGTAAATTTGTTGAAAGCCACCCCCATAATCCCCACTGGCCAGTAAAAGATGTGTTGGAACCTTTAAGCCTCCCATTCTGTACATAGCAGGAACCATAATGTGGGAGATTGAAAACTCACCACATTTTCTGGAGGATGTCTTTATACCTGGCCAGCAGCCTGGGAGAGGCTGAAAGATGTGATTATGGGTTGGAGAGAGAGCAGCAAGCATGGCATGGTTAACAAAAGAAGTAAAAGGCAGTTGGTCCAAGGAATGAATGGTGTGTGTATATGTGTTTGTACGTGTGTTCAGAGTTTATCTGAATGCACTCTCTGTGTAGAGGCATTTGTGTATGTATGACCACATACACGTCTGTAAGAGACCAGTATCCAATTGTCTTGAACCTTCTCACTCTGTCAAGTTGGCTTAGTAGGTGCTGTTCAACAGTCAGTTCACATTTTTTTTCCTTAAAAAATATGGAATGCTTCACGAATTTGCGTATCATCCTTGCGCAGGGGCCATGCTAATCTTCTCTGTATCGTTCCAATTTTAGTATATGTGCTGCCAAAGCGAGCACAACAGTCAGTTCACATTAAATTGTATCCAGGCTTCCAGCAATCTCGATATTTGGACGTGGTATTTTGATGCTCCAATCAATCTCTTCTAATTATTGACTATAGCAATTAGCAATTTTATCAACAGTTACAGATAAGTGCTTTTTAAAATGGCATCCACAGAATCTCAGTTTTCTCAGTTTTATTTCAACCCTAATCAGACTGCTATTTAAAAGATAGATGTCGATATGGATCACAAACTTTTGACAGCTTTGGAATTTGAATCAAGCAATTTTTCTGGACATTAATCATCTCAGTGATGAAAGTCAGAATGTTTGCACAATTCTGGATTACGTGAAATGTATATGAAGAAGAGAGTGGCTGCCTGGCCAGGTCCCAACAGCTACCAGAGTGATGAATACAAACGTATACTGGCTTCTAACACTGGTGTTTTGTTCAGAATTTGTACCAGTCACTTCATCTCATTGGAATGACATGTTAGGAACAAGATCAACAATTGGGCACTGCTGTTGAATTCACTAAATTAATGCACCAATTCCCTCCAACTAACTCATGGCTGCAAGGACAGAGTGAAGAAGAGCATGAAGGAAGACACAGCACTACCAGACCATCTCTATGTTTTGGGCAACCTGCAGGGTCAGAGCACAGCAACTGACCAATACTCTGGTTACATATGTTACCTATGTGCCTTGTCAACACTGTTTATGACAGTCAAATTTCTACAGCAGTAACATATTTGGAGGTGGCTTAAAAGGTCAAAAAGAATCAAAAGAAGAGTATAACAATGAACCGATTAACTGAGACTACCATTCAGCGCATCATGCTAGCCCATGGCCACATGCAACTGCTGCTTCTATCAACTTAGAGGACTCCTGCCGTGGGTGTGTCACCAAGTGATGATTCAAGCCACTGCCAGCTGGCTTTGTGCATGGACTGGCTGACGGTTGCCGAACAGCTGTCCAACCTTTTCACCATTTCCTGGTGATCGGAGAATTACAGAAACAGCCAAGGGCCAGGTACGATAGCAATCTGGATCAACCTGGAAATTTATGTGAAGTACTGGATTACTGATGGAGCAAGAGGTGAGGAGCGAAGGGAGAGATAAGGTTAGGTGCTGAAGAGAGGTGAGGTGCTGAGAGAGAGGTGAGGTGAGGAAGGTGAGGTGTGGAGGGTGAGGCAAAGTGTGAAGGGTGAGGTGAGGTTGGAGGGTGAGGTAAGATGTGAAGGGTGAGGTGAGGTGTAGAGGATGAGGTGAGATGTGGAGGGTGAGGTGAGGTGGAGGGTGAGGTGAGATGTGGAGAGAGTAGGGAGCAGAGGAAGGGGTGAGGTGTTCAGATTCTGATCTCCAGATTGTTCAGTACTTTCACAAGACTGCTGAATAGCACACAGCAGCAAGCTGGTTGTTCTGCAGAGATCACAGGCTAACTGACAGCTCATTCCAGCCCAGCTTCCCCATTACCACCAGATATAAACATTTTATTAGAACATTTGGAAAGCAGTGATCAAAAGGGAAGTTAGTATTTCAGGTAGAGTGATTTTTCTTATTACAGGCATCTGAAGGATGAATCACAAGAATGTTGTCCAATAAGATTGAAGCCCTGTATTATCAACTATATAATAAGTGCACTCTGCCATTCAAGGTAACAAATACAAATTAGAGCAAGAATGTAGTCTAGCATTCGAGAGCACCCAGCACAAAACTGCTCACTCCTTCCACCACTGGCACAGCACAATATGCACTATCTATCTACAAGAAGTAATGCAACAGCTCACCAAGTATTCTTCCACAGCACCTTCTGTGCCTGGCACCTCTAACACATTGAAGGACAGGAGCTGCAGGCTCTTGTAAACAGCAACTGCAAGCTTCTGGTCTAGATATACAACACCCTAACTTGAAAATATATCATTGTTCTTCAGTCATGCTGGTTCTGCATTAACAAGAGATAACTTTACCTTTAGTCCAGTGACAAGAAGGGTTTGAGAGTGAACTACTGCCTGCACAAGAGAAAGTAGGGGGTGGGGATTAAAAGCTGACTGTGTGACCCCACTTCAAGCCATTAATAAAAACATACAGAGCCAAGTGCCCTAAAGGAAGGTCATCTGCTCCTTGGCCTTAGTCTATGCATTAGTTTGTTGAGCTGAGTTATACAGGATCAGACCACACTAATGAGGTTGAAAGAACAGCAGGAACTTCCTGCAATAAAAGCAGATGCAGAATAGTTCCTCTTTGTGACTAGGAAAACAAATTCCATCATAATACTCATTACCTAAACAAAAGCTTTATTCATCAGTAAAACCATTTTCAACAATCACATTTCTATTTTTACAGGATTTATTAACAGCACTTGCATTAAAAAATCATCGATGCTGACATACATAAGCAGTGTAATTACCACTTGTAAATCCTCATTCTCATTGACTTGCCTATTTAATGCATTGCTGGCTAGTTTCCCTCAAATTACTTTGCACAAACGAGGTTAAAACCTGTGCAGCCAACGTACCAATCCCAAGTTACCAATTACCCATGAGTTTTTCAAGTTATACCGGCTCCTCTGTGAGCATTACTCTCATATCCATCCAGATCCTCACATTTCTGTATCTCAAACCAGCTGTCCTGAGAACCTACATTTACGTCAGTGGTGAGCAGCTGACATAAGACATGAGATCAGGATTGCCTTGCATTGTTATTCTGAAACCAACTTGCTGGAAAGCACCATCTGCTTGGAAAGGCAATGCCCCACAGAAGGGGTTCTTTCTCATTAAAATATTGACTGCTACTCTCTCCAGAGATGCTGCCTGACCTGCTGAATAATTCTAGCAATGTCTGTTTTTATTTCAGTGCGTAGGAAAGGGTGGTGATCAGAACATGTTCCATACATGAAAATACTGTGAATAACTTGCATAGTGGTAAGCCACATTCCGGCTTAGTTTTCTGTCAACACTTTCAAAGTGCAGTGAATATTTCTGACATTCAGAAAGATCAGAAGAAATAAAAAAAAACAGAAGCACATTTAAATAAAAAAGGTTTTATAAAGCTAGAACACTAATACAGCTTCTTTTCTCACACATGCCTCCTCCACTGAGGTCCACTGGGAGTCTATGACTGGGAAAGTCCCAAATTGATGCCATCATCAACGCACCTTCAAACCCCACTGTCTTTTGTTAAAGAATTTGCTCTCTGCCCCTCTCCCTTCCTTAAGAAGCTTCTTAAGATCTTCCTCTGTGGCAAATTTATTGATCACTGTCTGCTTCTATGGCTAAATATATTGGTATATATTATATAGGTATAATGGGATATTGTTAATTTAAAGGTGTGACATAAATACAAATTATTGGTGATGTTAGACCCTAATACTTGAGATAAGAAATGTAATTATTTGATGGATTCACTTTAAACTGTTCTTTGGGTGTGCTGAAATAGATTCTTTTGTTCATAGTTTCCAGCTGAAAAACACAAAAACATTTGACTGTTTTGATCTTAGATTTTCTTCTGGCATAACATAAACTATGAAGTTCATAAGGAATAAAAGGATTTTTTAAACAAGGATGTATGTAATGTGAGAAAAGGCCTACAAGGAGCAAGCACTCCAGTGGAGAGTCACGTGGCCTATTAACATTGGAAATAGGAGACTGCAGCTGCTGAAGCTGGAGCAAAACACAAACCATTGGAGCAACTCAACAGGTAAGGTGGCAGCTATGGAGGCAAAGGGATGGCCAACAATTCAGGACTGACAATGTAGCTGGAAGATAGCCAGTATTTAAAAGTCAGAGAGGGACTGATACTGATAGGTAGAACCCAGACGAGATGAAGGATGCAGAGCAGTTGGGGTCAGATGGGGGAGGAGGAGGTGGAAATTGAGAGGCACAGGCTGGCGGAGGGGGGTGACAGTTGAAAATAGATAAGGAAAAAGTAGGTTGATGGAGCCAGATGATGAGAGGGGAGGGGGAAGATAAAGGCAGAGGCTGGAAGGTGCTAAGTGGAATCAGAAATGGGAGGGATGACGGGCAGGTAGAACCATATAGAGGATAGGGGGATGGAAAGAGTAGGCCAAGCTAGAAGAAACCGAGGTAGATAGGCACATGGACAATGGGCAGATGCAATCAGGTGGGGCAAGCTAAAGATTCAGGTAATGGAGAGAGGGACATTGAAGGAGAGGAATGAAAAAGGTGAACAAAACAGAGAGAATCTGGGTGGACCAGATTAGGGAACACACAGTGGGTGATTTAACTGAAACTAGAAATTTCACATTTATATCCTTCTGCTGTAGGCTACTCTAGTGAAATATAAGGTGTTGTTCATCTAGTTTGCGTTTGACCTCTCTGTAGCAGCTGTTTTGCAAAATGTTCACTCGTCTACTTTTGCTGATGAAGAGGAGCCACATTAAGAGCATCGAATGCAGTGACAAGGTTGGAGGAGGTGTACGTGAATGTCTACCTCATGGAGAAACTAGTGGAGAAACTGTCGCTGCTTGGCCTTAACACTGCCATGTGTTGCTGGATTCTGGATTTCTTGACAGAGAGACCCCGTGTTGGCAGGAACACCTCTGACTCCATCACACTGAGCACTGGATCCCCACAAGGCTGTGTGCTTGGCCCATTGCTGTTTACACTGCTAACACATGACTGTGCAGCCAGATTCAAGGGGAACCTGATCATTAAATTTGCTGTTGATACCACAGTGGTGGGGCTCATCAGCAAAAATGATGAAACAATGTACAGGGAGGAGGTCAAACACCTAGACAGCCGGTGCAGTGACAACAACTTGATGTTTAATGTCACCAAAACCAAGGAGATGATTGTCGATTTCAGACGGTCTCAGCCTGAGCACACACCCCTCGGCATCAGCGGATCCACAGTGGAGAGAGTGGAAAACATCAAGTTCCTTGCGGTGCAGATCTCGGACAATCTCACCTGGTCCAGGAACACCACTGGGATTGTGAAATGAGCCCAGCAGAGATTGCACTTTCTGATGAAGCTTAAGCAAGCATCACCCCCCACTAACATCTTAACTACATTCTGCAGAGGCGTGGTTGAGAGTGTGCTGACCTTTTGCATCACAACCTGGTACTCCAGCTGCAGTGCTGCCGACAAAAAAGCCTTGCAGAGGGTGGTTAGAGGAGCAGAGAAGGTTATTGGGGTCTCCTTACCTTCTGTCCAAGACCTCTTTCAGAGTTGATGCCTCCAGAAGACACGGTACATCATTAAAGACCCCTCACACCCTCTCCATGAACTGTTTGTTCTTCTGCCATCAGGTAAACATTACAGGAGCATCAAAACTAAAACCACAAGGCTACTAAACAGCTTCTTCCCACAGGCAATCAGACTGCTAAATAGCTGCTCTACCTGGCTCTGCTTTGGACACTTTTAACTTGCACTGGACACTTATAACGTGTTTTTAACTGACATGTGGCTGTTGCGTTTTACTATTTATTGTTATGTTTATTATTTAGTGTTGTGTTTGTTATGTTATGATTGCACTGCTCCTGGGAAATGCTGTCTGATTCTGCCCTGCAGAGCTGATGTACAGTTAGAATGACAATAAAGTTTTTGAATCTTGAATATTGAAGTTCTGTTTAGATTCTTGGATGGTGGTGGTGTAGAGACATGAATTGTACTTGCTGTGGTTGCAGGGGAAAGTTCCACGGTACAGGAAAAGGTAAGTGGAAGGAATGAACAGACCAGCAAGTCACAGGGTGGCCTTTGCAAAAACAGGAAAGGAGGGACAGGAGGAGACATGATTGACAACAATATTGCAGCTCACAGCAATGACAAAAGATGATATGCTTGATGTGGAGAATCTTGGTGTGAAATTTGAGGACTCTATCTCTGTTCTGTCTGGGAAGGGCTGTGGTTAGAGCACATATCTGGGAAATAGAAAAATGCTGGAAAGGGCTCCATCAACCCAGTAGAGGGGAATACATATTTCCTGAAAAGGAAGAACATCCTTACAGAAGACAAGGTGGGAAAAAGTGTTACCAAGGTACAGTAGCTGTGGGAGTCAGTGGATTTACAGGATGATCCAGTAAAAGAAGTATCTGAAATAGTCCAAGACTATCTAAAGGCATGGTGGAAGTTGGTAGCAAAGGTGATAAAATTGACAAGTTTTCAGTTACTTTGCTGGAAATTTGACACCATAGATATAATGTTGGGAGAATCACATGTTACAGCACAGCTGTAAATACTGTTAAAAGGTGACATAGTGCAGAATTTAAGTGTACAGAATAGGACCCATTTCCCATTTCTTTGAGGGCTTTGGTGACTTTGTCCCTGCTCTGGAGTTTTGACTCAGGGTTGCTGAGCTGACTGATAGTCATTAGAACTGCAAAGTAGGTGCAAGCATGCAAAACGGAATATAAAATTTTTCTTAGCAAGATTCACCCTGACCTCACCCCCCCCCCCTTCTGGTCAGCTGGTGGCGCAAGCAAGATAGCACCAGGCTCGAGACAGACCACTCCCTTGCCGGGTTGATGTCGATTCAGTGACTCCTGTAAGGGGGCTGCAGAGGCTTGTAGACACAGCCAGCTCCATCATGGTACAACTCTCCCCAGCACTGAGAATATCTTCAAAAGGTATGTCTCAAGGAAGAGGCATCCACCATTAAGTACCCTCACCACCTGGGATATGCCCTCTCCTCATTACTACTATCAAGAAGGAGGTACATTACACTGAAGACACACACTCAATGTTTTAAGAACAGCTTCTTCCTCTTTTCCATTGGATTTCTAAATGGTCCATGAACTCATGAATACTCCTTCACTGTTCCTCTTTTACATTAGTTATTTATTTATACCTTACAGCAATTTTTATGTTACACTGTACTGATGTCACAAAACCAAACATTTCATGAGGCTATCGGCCGTTTTGTCACTATTGGGCATGAAGGACCTGAACCTCTGTTTATCAACGTGTCTCAGCACATCCTACTGTTTACTGTATATCCGATCAGACTTCACAGAATGCACCACAGATCTGGTTTACTATCACTGACATACAGTGTGTTGTGAAACCTGTTATTTTGTGGCAGCAGTACAGTGCAATACATGAAAAATACTACAAAAAAATATACACAAGATTAAATTAAATCACCTCCCATTTGCCAGAATAAAATTCTCTGCCAATGTCTCACCCAATGTTTCATCTGATCTCTATGTTCTTGTCTTTCTTCCTGTCACATGATCACCATGCATGTGATGGCTCCTTTATAACACACACACACACACACACTAACAGGACCAAATTGGGATGAGTTATTGGAATGAGCACCTCTGAAATCTGACCATCGGAAGTGGTGGGAAAACTGGCCTATGAGGAATTGATACTGGCATTGGTGCCCTTACAGAAAAGAACCATACTAGCAGCAATAGGGTTAAATTACAAGAAGAGGTTGCACATTCTGAACTTGCAATCCTTCAGGACAAGAATGGTTGAGGAGTCATCTAATAAAAATGCTTAAGACATTTGTTAGATTAATAGACAAATAATTTCCTTCAATGTGACTGTCACGTAAAGGGGTATAAGCCTACACAGGAATACTGCAAACCTAGAATTCCCCAGCCTCTATAAAGTTGTTGAGGTTGGATCAATATAAACTGATAACACGGTTTTGCTCACCATAGCACGTCCCAAGACCTACACCTTCCTGAAGAACTTCACAATGTAAGAAATGCAGTAACCAATTTGAGTGCAGTAAGCTGTCATACAAACAGCTGTGATAATGACCAGATGATTTGATTATGTATTGTTGATTGAGCAAGAAAGGTGGGGTGAATACCCCTATAGGCAGCCATTGATGCCCACGAGCACCCACCTACACTAAATGCTCAATTCTCATTCCAGACCATTAAGAAAATGAGATTGTTTCCCTCCAAAATCTGGCAAATATCTTCTTGTATATTACCCTAACTATGGTGATGATGCAGAAGAGTGCACTGAGATGCTTTATGTTTTTGTAGGTTGTTCCAGTCAGCAGCTCATTAAGGCATTAAAGTTTTGGGCAGAAGAATCTGAAGAGAAAGACACATCTGATCATGATTTGCTGCTCCCCTCAGGCTACAATGGAAGTTTTACTACAAATGTTTTCTGATATTATTTGAGTCAGAAGATGAAGAGAGATTTAAAAAAAAATCAATAGGATGCAATGCCAATGAGATGAAGCACTTTTCCACTTTAATTATTTCTTTCCTGTGAAATGTACATGGATAAAAACAAAAGTGGTTTCATGATTTAAGAGGGCAGTAACACAGCCAACCATCTTCTTTTCCTAACAAGAGAAAATCTGCAGATGCTAGAAACCCAAGTAACACACACACAAATGCTGGAGAAACTCAGCAGGGCAGGCAGTATTAATGGAAAAGAGTACATATGACGTTTTGGACCAAGACCCTTCAGGAGGCTCAACTGTTAAGTTTTCTAGCACTTTCTGTTTTGGTCCTGTGTAAATTAGATGCTGTTTCTCCAACATTACAGAAGGAGTTATAGAGGAAATGGCCCTTGATTTGCTGTGAAGCATTTTGAGATGTCCTGTAATCAACATGAAGAAATGCGATAGGAATGGAACTATTCCTCTTTACAACTAACAGATTTGAACTGTTCCCCCTACTCTCTCCTACACCTTGTAAAGAGTTCTATACATCAAATGAATCCATGAGAATTTTATAACATTGCTAACATGAAGCATAGTGTGTAAGATGTTTTCAACCCCAACATAATGTATGTACTGCCTCGTCCATCAAATTCCCAATGACTGGCAGGCATGTGTGTGTTGCAGCTTTCTATCAGCCAAAAAACAAGTGTCAAATTTCAATCCCTGTTAAAATACTCGAGAGGCTGCCTTCATTGAAACACCAACACATGCCATGGCAGACTGGTACATTGTACTCCAGTGCCTCTGGTGATTAAATATCTCATGCAGGCACAATTTCTCAATTACTCAGAGCAACTAAAGGCACACCAATATTATACAAATTGATGTATTTTGCTCGTAGTGCAGAACCACAAATGTACAGCAACATGCTTTACAGCTGTCATGTAAAAGCAAGTTGCTATTTAGAGAAAACAGAAGGTTTTTGTCCACCACCACACCGCCCCCCCCCCCCCCCAATCTTCTCCAGCACACCATTCCCAAACACACATTAAGGCTGCTTTGCCATTCTATTCCTTCTTTGTGTGTCAATGGATGATTGGTGAGACTCCTGTGGGCAAGTCGAGGATATCAGCTGTCTCTGGACTGCCTTTGGCAGTGCGATTAAAAATTAATGTGATATTCTTTGGGCAATGCTGTGATAATTAGAGGTGGCTTCTGAAGAGAGGCACTATGCTAACAGGCAGGCTTTATTCATGATTTTACTGCTAATCCAACCAACACCAGGACAGACTGACAGACAATGACAGCAACTTTCGTTTATATATAGCATCTTTAACATATCAAGACAACCCCAAGGCCCTCCACAGTAACATTATGAAATAAAAACTGATGTTGAGCAATAAAAGGAGACATTAGAGCAGAGACAAGAAACTATGTCAAAGATCAGGTTTAAGAGGAGTCTGAAATAGATTTACAAATAGAGATGGTTCAACCATCATGAGGGGTTGGGGGGGCGGGGGGGCGGAGAGGAACAAGTAGACTCAGAGACTAGCCAGAGCAGGAAGATCTTGGAATACAGACAATAGGACAAGGTGATGCAATGGAAGTATTTTAAGATCAAGACATTGCTTAACAGAGAGACATAATAAGTTGAGCTGGGCAGTGAAGCAAAACATACTAACTAAAGAATCCAAAAGTCATACAACACAGAAACAAGCCTACCAAGTCCATGCTGAACATCAGTCACACTTTTATACTAATCCTTCATTAATCCCATTTTTCATTTTCTCCACATTGCCATTAGCTACATCCCAGATTCTACCACTCACCTATACAGCAGGGGCAATTTACAGTGGCCAATTAACCTTCCAACCTGTACACCTTTGGATGTGGCAGGAAACTGTGGATTCCCTAAGGAAACTCAAGTGGTCATAAGGAGAACATGGAAATTCCGCACAGACGGAATGGGAAGTCAAAATCAAACCTGGATTAGTGGCAGCACATCTACTACCTGCATCACTGAGAACTCATCTATGATTAATTTTTGATCATCATATTTAGTTCCAATTTGGAAGAAAACTTCTTGTTTTAAACAATATAAGTTGAATCTAACTATGATTTTTTTATATGGGACATACATGCACAACTAGAAAAGAGGTGCCATAGTCACAGTGGGATAAATAATCTAAGTCTGACATTAAAACATCACATACTTAGCTTCTGCAATAATGTCGCATGAAATTCTAGCCAAAGGCCAATTGAATTTTCAGGATTTCAGAATTCAGAGGCAAGTTATTCAACTTGCTGATATTTCCACCATTTGCAGTTTTTATTTCACATTTCCAGCTTTCACAGCTTTTTGCATGTAGATTAAAGAAATGCTTCAGGTTGTTTATTTTGTAAACTAAAACAATATTTCCTTGTTTTTAATTAAAATGAGAGAAACAACTTCCTCATTAGTGAGTTTTCTGGTCCACTTTATTCAGACCTTGTGCCCCAAACATATTTCTGTGATCTACAAATACTGACACAGAGCAAGGACCATTCCAGAAAGGAAAGTAGGGAGTTCGACACTACCAAATATCTTTATAAGTGACACACTTACAGAAGCTCCTTCCCACAGTCAAGAATTCATCAAATGTCCCATGTCTCTTTCTCAGGGAAAAGCTTATCTCCAGTGACCCAGTCAACACCTCCCTCTTTAACTCCCTCTTTAAATTATTATTTAGTCATTATCATGTTCCTTTTGGTGGGTCATGTTATCCACAAGTTACCTGTTCCCCAATATAACATAACTTCCGCATGAGACCATCAGCACGTTATTGCACGTGGTAGGCTGGTGGGTCTCAGTGATAGGATCCAATTATTTCCTGTGCAATCAGGACCATCTCAATTAGCTGCTGGCACGTTTGCCAGAAGCTATATTGTTAGGTTAGAAAGGCCATCTAACAACGGAAAACCAATGACAGACAAAATCCGCATTGATATACTACAACAAAGTAAATCAGGCACCTCTCTCATTTGTGAAGAGGTCGCCATTCAAGAAAGGAAACAAATCTACCAGTAGTAATTACAGAGATAGTCTATGCTGCTGGCTACAGGAAATATCAGCATAAAAGTCCCTCAAATGCATCCTCCTTGATCTGTAATGGTGACTGGCAATCAAGGAGTATGATGAATATGATTTTCATTTCCCAATAACTCTTTAATATAGAGTGCAATGCCAACATGGCCTTTCACAAAAGCCTTCAAATTCATTAACCGAGAAGGATATGGAGAATCCTTCTCAAATCTGGCTGTCATTTGATGTTTGTTATAAAATGACACAAAAACAAGTGCACAAATGACTAATTCCAGTGCAGACAGAAGTCAACCAAAACAATGTCCTTGCTCCAACGCACTGTCAAGCTTCCTTGCTGCATCTCACCACGAATGAGGTAATTCTTCAGGATAAACAGGAGACATTTTCATCTGTCATTTTCATTCCAGAATTATGATCATTAAATTATAATACACAATCAATTCTTATGCTTGTTCATATTTGTCCAACCTTCAAAACATGATTGTCTTTAATGAAGAATATAATAGAATAGGCCGTACACTAAACGTCCAGTCGTCTTTCCTGCACTGTGCCCAACAATAAACAAAGGACTAGGAAAATGTCGATCACATTGCACATTTCTGGACACATCTCACAGTAATGGCAGGCAGTGAATAATGAAATTTAGCAAAACTCTCAATACACTGACAATCTGTTCACTTCAGAAAGCTTAGTGGTACCCAAGCATGGCCTGGTACAGCAATTTGACCACGCAGGAATCATTGAAGCTGCAGAGAGTAGTGGACTCAGCCAAATACATCTCAAGATATCCCTCCACACCATCAGAAACATCTACTCGAGACACTGCCTTAAGAAGAAAATATAGATCATGAAATATCCCACCATCCAGGCCGTGCAATCTTCTCAAAGCTACCAACAGACAGAAGGTACAGAAGCCTGAATCCTACACCACCAGGTTCAAGAACAGCTACTTCCCTTCAAGAATTTGGTTCTTAAACCAACCTACACAACTCTAATCACTTCAACAGTATAGCAACTCTACCACCACTTGCATTACAATGGAGCTTTTTTGTTTGAATTGTGCTCTTTCTAATTCTATGTAAGTTATGTTTTTCTTGTGGATGTTATACTTCCAATTCTGTGTGTTTATGATGTTACGTACTCGTGACACATGACAGTGGAGCCCTTGTTACGTGACTGGGGTTGAAGCTGTACTGGACTTGAGGTGATGGTCTTGTGATGGTGGAATGACGTAATTTTCCCGCCAGTAGAGATAATGTGATGGGTTTTTTTTACAGGTTATAAAAGGTAGACCCCACCCTGTGAGGAGGGGCAGTTCGTGGCTGGATTTGCCAGGTTGACTTCATGCCACTGCGTGTTTTAAGTGATGACGCAGTTTAGTTGAAGGATGAAGTTTTTATTTAATGCCTAAAGTTTAAAAGGTCATTGCCAGCAGGTTCTTTACGATTCTGCTAGTTCGAGAAAATTAGTGGAGAGTGAAGATTGGAAGTTCGGAAGTTAAAGATCGAGGAGAATCGCTTTCTACGGTGAAACGGGGGCGACCTTTGTTTGATCCTTATTTGGAAGGATTTTGTTGACTATCTTCACGTTAATCCCTAGGTTTAACTAGAAAGGATTGAAGGTAGTGGAGAAGGAAAGGTCAGTGCCTTTAAGCCGATCTGTTTTGTGAATTCTTCGTGGGAAGTTCGACGTCGGGGATCGAAGCCAAGCGATGTGAAAGAGAATTTAAATCGTCCTATAAAGTCTCTCTTTTTTAAATGGACCATGAGCATATCAAACTTTTGGCAATACCACTTTAAAGAACTGTTTTTGCAATACCACTTTAAAGAACTGTTTTTGCAATATCGCTTTAAGAACTGTTTTAAGCTGCCGCACCGCAGCTGTTTCCGGTTACGGTAGTGTTTGTTTACTTTTGGGGGGTTTGTTTTCGGTGTTTAATAAAAGTGTTGTTTGTTATAAGAAACCCTTGCCGAACTCATATATTTACTGTTGCCTGAATACGTAACAATGCATCTGTGCATATACATATTTGTGAATATGACAATAAACTTGACTTTGACTTTGAAAAGCACGTTCAAAGACCAAGATAAGCCTAACACTAACCTCATGGATTACAAACCACAGAGACTCCCATCGTCAGGTATTGCCTGGAGACATAGACAACGTACAGCAGGCACCTCAATGTACTACAAAACCAACAGCAATGTTGCTTCCACACAAGTCATTGCAGGTTTGGTGAACAATATTACTGTCTTCTTAAAGGCCAACAAGAAGAACCTGATCAGGCTCAACTAACTCCAGTTCACTGTACACCCAACATGTGTAAGAATTTTTTATACTGTGCTTAAGAGAAAGTAGAGGAATCAAATACAACCACTGAGTTTAAGAGGCACTTAGTCAGTACTTAAATAGGCAGGGCATAAAGGATATGGCCCTAATGCAGCCAAATAAGATTAGTGTAAATGGGCAAAAAGATCAACACTGAAGTGCAAGCAATAGGACATGTTTCTGTGCTAAATGATTCTATAATCAATCGAGCTCCAAAGCGGCAAAAGATTCTAAAAGGACAGAAGAAATGCTTTAAGTATATTCTCAAAAACCTCCTTGAACAAAATGTGTAACATTATACTGACCCTCATGAATCTTGGCCTGTGACCATTCAAAATGGAGAAGGAGCATCCGGGAAACTACTGAACAACTTGAGTCTATGGCGGGAGCATGCAGAAACAATGGAAAGAATACACAAAATCCCAAAGTTATGCCCAACTTACCCTCACTGTGTGACTGAGTTTGTGCGTAGCCTTGTTTTGGATACGCCAGTCACTTCAGCAATGAAGTGGAAGCAAATATTCAATGCCAAGGGAATGCCTACACTGAAAATGACATAAATTGCGTTTCAAAAAAATGCTGCCTTGCAAAACACTCTAGAATTTTCTTTCAGATTATGGAAGAACTACTCTACTTAAGGAATCACTTATACAATGGCATGCAAAAGTCTGGGCACCCCTGGCCAAAATTTCTGTTACTGTGAATAGCTAAGCAAATAAAAGATGACCTGATTTCCAAAAGGCATAAAGTTAAAGATGACATATTTCTTTAATATTTTAAGCAAGATTACTTTTTAATTCCATCTTTTACAATTTCAAAATAACAAAGAAGGTAAAAGGGCCTGAAGCAAAAGTTTGGGCACCCTGCATGGTCAGTACTTAGTAACACCCCCTTTGGCAAGTATCACAGCTTGTAAATGCTTTCTGTAGCCAGCTAAGAGTCTTTCAATTCTTCTTTGGGGATTTTTGCCCATTCTTCCTTGCAAAAGACTTCTAGTTCTGTGAGGCCATCTTGCATGCACTGCTCTTTTGAGGTCTATCCACAGATTTTCGATGATGTTTAGGTCGGGGGTCTGTGAGGGCCATGGCAAAACCTTCAGCTTGCGCCTCTTGAGGTAGTCCATTGTGGATTTTGAGGTGTGTGTAGGATCATTATCCTGTTGTACAAGCCATCCTCTTTTCACCTTCAGCTTTTTTACAGACGGTGTGATGTTTGCTTCCAGAATTTGCTGGTAATTAATTGAATTCATTCTTCCCTCTACCAGTGAAATGTTTCCCGAGCCACTGACTTCAACACAAGCCCAAAGCATGATCGATCCACTCCCATGCTTCACAGTTGGAGAGGTGTTCTTTTCATAAAATTCTGCACCCTTTTTTTCTCAAAACATACCTTTGCTCATTGTGGCCAAAAAATTCCATTTTAACTTCATCAGTCCACAGGACTTGTTTCCAAAATGCTTCAGGCTTGTTTAGATGTTCCTTTGCAAACTTTTGACGCTGAATTTTGTGGTGAGGATGCAGGAAAAGTTTTCTTCTGATGACTGTTCCATGAAGATCATATTTGTTTGGGTGTCACTGCCCAGTAGAACAGTGTACCATCACTCCAGAGTCTGCTAAATCTTCCTGAAGGTCTTTTGCAGTCAAATGGGAGTTTTGATTTGCCTTTCTAGCAATCCTATGAGTAGTTCTCTCAGAAAGTTTTCTTGGTCTTCCAGACCTCAACTTGACCTCCACCGTTCCTGTTAACTACCATTTCTTAACTGAGGAAACGGCTACCTGAAAATGCTTTGCTATCTTCTTATAGCCTTCTCCTGCTTTGTGGGCATCATTTATTTTAAATTTCAGAGTGCTAGGCAGCTGCTTCAAGGAGCCCATGGCTGCTGATTGTTGGGACAAGGTTTGAGGAGACAGGTATAAAGCTTTGAAATTTGCATCATCTGACCTTTTCTAATGATGACTGTGAACAAGCCATAGCCCTAACAAGCTAATTAAGGTCTGAGACCTTGGTAAAAGTTATCTGAGAGCTCAAATCTCTTTGGGTGCTCAAACTTTTGCATGGTGCTCCTTTCCTTTTTTTCACTCTAAAATTATACAAGACAAAAATAATACACTAATCTTGCTTAAAATGTTGAAAAGAATGTTTCATCTTCAACTTTATGACTTTTGGAGATTAGTTCATCTTCTACTCACCTAACTATTCACAATAAAAGAAATTTTGACCAGGGGTGCCCAAACTTTTTCATGTCACTGTATATATATAAAAAAAATAGTTAGTATGTTGTACCTGTCCTTGAGTTAAAATAGAACATCATTAGTAGAGTGGTGAATTGCCTATAAAGAGCCATTTGGTCTACACCATTGCACTGTGACAAGCTGTGCTTATTGGGCTGCAATATTTCACACTCATTGATTGAGAATAGGTGCCTATGCCTTCTGATGGTTATTCCTCCAGTATGTCTTTCTGGATGATCTTTAGCTTTCAAGGTGGTGCCCTTGATCTGGTAGCACAGTCTCTTATCAACACCTTGCAGAGTCCAAGCAAGATAACAACTTTCTTTCCTTCTGCCCTTTGCTTTTCACATATATACATATACAATGTGTGCCCTGTAGTTTTGTGTTACCTTAAATCTCAGAATTCTCCTTCTTTATGCAATCTTTATTTTATGCCTTCCTTTATTTTTAACCTTTTCAATTCCAATTAGATAAGTAATTCACATCCCATAAGTCCACAATATTCTCAGATCTCCCAGTGATAAATCATGGTGATTCCTGATCTAGTAGTGGAAAGTATAGATAATTTCTCACTGTTTCTCTGTAGGCAATAAACCAGTTCAGTATTTCCACCATCATCCATGTAGGAGTTAGCAATCTCCACATTGACTTGTGATTAACACAGTATCAACGTCAACTAAAAGCTCAAGTCATGCACTGATGTAACTTTGGTGAAAGTATAGCACAGGTGAAATCAAACAGACCAGCATCAAATAAAAAAAAACAGACATTAATAGAAGACAAGTTAAATCACAAAACAACGGTACTGAGTTTTATGGGAAGAATGGAAAATGGACAAAGACAAAGAGTCCTTGCAAAAACTGATCTTTATTTGGCATTGCTCTAAAGGAGTTGATTTCAATTCTGAGAATGCAGTGACGGGAAGATGTCGTAGAACAGTGTTTGAAGCTTAGGAGGAATAAAAAAGGAATTCAGAGGGTGATGAGCAAAGCTCATTACACATGGGCAAATGACTCTGAATGTGCATTAAGGTCATCTGCGACATCTGTTTAAAGAGCCCTACTCTTTACTACATTGCAACCAGATAAAGTCAGTTTCAAAATCTAAATCCTGAATTAACTGGAAAGAAATGCAACAGTGTAGCCTTTAGGCTGAGAAAATATTACAAATTAATCCAATCAGAATATTAACAATCTGAAAATGATTTTTAATTATCATATTTTAATGGGCAAAGGTGGCATAAACCCTTTGGCTCATCAGCAGAAAGAAAGGGGCAGGGAGGAGAAATGTAGCTCTGCTGAAAGAGGAATCCAAAAGATTAAAGTTACAAATCAAATGAATAAAAAATTTTGCAGTAATGCCAATTTAATGCAGAGTGCAAATCTTTCTTGAGCAATGTAGGCTGCTACAACAAAAAAAAAATCAAACAGAAATGTACGACAACTGAGAAGGCAAGGTTTAAATTAAAACACACGGGATTTCAATCAGCTCTCTTTGATTCTGTACTGCAAGAAGATAAAAATAAAACTAAACCATGAGAAGAAGCCACTTAACCCCTTCAACAATCAGATGGGAAGGGAAGACAGATGTTTTGTTGCACCTCTATTAAGCATGGACAAGCTTCATTTTTTTCCCCTTGTTAATAGAGAAGGTTTTGTTGGTGGCAAGCTTTAAATCTTTTGGTAACGTGTCTTGGATCCACTTTGCATTAATAGACTGAAAAATAGTCTTGTTCCTGCTAGACATGCTAAATTGATTTTAGAGCAAGTCTTAAGGTGAAGCGTACTGGACCAGTATAAAAACCCACCCTAAATTAGGGGTGAAAAAGCAACAGAGTGCCCCCATGGACTGTTTCTATACTTCTCAATGTCTCAGTAAAGACAGCAGCATGATCAAAGACCTCACCTACTCCAGACAGTCTCCTCCCTCCCCTCTCCCATCGGGCAGGAGACACAAATGCCCGACACCACATACCAATAGGCTCAAGGAGAGCTTCTATCCCACTAATATCAGCTCTTGAGTGGACCTTTTGTGAAATAAAATAAAATTAAATTGACTCTTGACCTCACAATCTACCAGATTATGATCTTGTACTTTATTGTTAACCAGATTTGCAATTTGTCTATGGCATTTACACTTAATTTTACATTGTTATTGTTCTGCCTCAATGCACTGTGGAACACGCAATGCTGGAGGAATTCAGTAAGTCAGACAGCATTTATGGAGGTAAATAAACAGTCAACATTTCAGGCTGAGACCCTTCATCAGGTCTGGAAAGGAAGAAGGCAGAAACTAGAATAAGAAATGGGAGGATGGGAAGGAGTACAAGCTGGCAGGTGACAGGTGAGATCAGGTGAAGAGGAAAGTGGGTGGACGGGGGAGAAGGGATGAAGTAGGAACCTGGGAGGGAATATATGGATGAAATAAAAGGCTGAGGAAGAAAAATCTAATAGACCAAGACAGTGGACTATCCTCTCCTTTTAGATTCCTTCCTTATCCCCACCTTCCCCACCAAGCTAATTTCATATTTCCAGTACCTTGGTTTTATTCTTCAAAGTTGTATCACAAAGGCCACAGTAAGTGTTTTGCCACTCAGTCCAGGGATGACAATAAATTTCAATCTTGGTCACAGTGTATTCAAGGTAGAGATGAAGAAGTTGCTATATATGAATGGGGTCAAGTGATATGGAGTTAGAGCTGGAATGCTATGGAATGACATAACAGGAACCAGTTTACCACATTCCAGACACCTCACCATAAGCTTTCAAGAAACACCCATGTATATGTTATATGTTTAAACTTCATCCTCAAAAGAAGCCAAATTTAAATTCATTCACAGGCACCTAACACATTCATTTTTCTTTCCATTACCCAATACTATCCCACAACCAACAGCACTAAACCCTAGTCATTATCACACTGCTTTTTGTGCAACATGGCTATGTACAATGGAATCACAAGAGAGTACAGAGGCTGGAATCTGGAACATGAGAAAAACAATCTGCCGGAGGAACTCTGGGTCAGGCAGCATCTGTGGAAGGACATGGTCAATTGACGTTGAGTCTAAAGTAAAGGGCTTGATACAAAATGACGAATGATGCTGCCTGACCTGCTGAGTTTCTTCAGAAATTTGTGTTTTGTGCTGCGTACAAATTGACTGCTGAGATTCCGACAGGAAAGTGTTTGTTCAGTGCAATTACTGTTGTAAAATTTCCTAAATTGTTTCACACAAGGTTTATTAAACAAAATCTAAAACTGAATAACAGAGGGCAATTTCAGTATAAATAGCCAAGGGCACAGTTAGAAAATACAATTTAAGGAGTGAAATAAATAAAAACAGAAAACCCTAGAATCGTTCAGCAGGTCAGGCAGTATCCATGGCAAAATGAATAGCCAATTTCTCAGGTCCACTACTCTATGTCAGAATGGGTAATGAGAGACAAGGTTTTAAGGAATGTTATAAAGAAAGCAAGACGGTGAAAACGTTGAGATTTTTAGGACAGAAATTCAGTTGGAAGTTGTGGCAACCAACAGCGCAGTGGTCCTCCAGGGGGCACGAGTGGAAAAGGCCAGCTGCTCCAGAGATTCCAGAGGTAAGGAGGGGTTAGGCTATAGAGAGATCTAGAGAGAAAGGATTTTTAAACTTTAGATTTTGCTTAAACTGCAATTTAGAGTGAGTTATGACATAGATAGCAGAGATATGGATAACCTGAACTTTACAAAAGGTAGAGTGTGTTAGCTTGGTCAGGAGCACAATAGAATAGAGTAACCGCGGTGAAAACAAAGGTTTTAGTAGCACTGGCATGGAGTTGGACTTATTTATGGTAATGGATATAAACAGATTGAATAATTATTCTATATGTTGTCTCAAGTTCAGCTCAAAGCAATTACAATACCAGGATTGCAAACAGTGTGGTCAGTAGTTGTGACTGTTCACTTTGGAACATTCTGAGCTGTGAAAGGTGCTGTATAAATATAAATTCTTTCTTGCATCTTTCATCCCCTCTCAGTGGAATATAAGACAGGGCTGATACAATGGAGAAACCAATATACCTCTAATTACAGTAAAATCAATTTACAGAGAAGGTGATTACTCTCTGGTAAAACTCTCATAACCTTTGCGATTTATCTCCCCAATAATTTAATCCCTGAGGAGGGTCTACATTTCCTGGTTGTTATTCATTCACCAGGTTTCATCTTGTGCTGGTCTCCAGCTTCCCATTTTTGGCTGTGACTTCTTTACCATTTCATTATTTAGTGCCTCAGACAATCAATAACACAAGGCAACACAGCTCCTCTTAAAGAGGCATCTTTTCCAACACTTAAAAGCCTGTAAATGAGCAGGTGTGCAGGCAATTTGCTACTTCAATTGCAAAATGAATTTCTTTACACAATTATGGCACTTGCAGCACACGCTAAATTTATTCGAGTATGGAATAAACATAAAAATCAGACGGATTAAATCATGATGTAATAAATTCTAAGAAGTTATCGGAATCATTCAGACTGGACTGAAGCAGCTCAAATGAATGGGAACCCTAAATAAAAATCCAGGTGTTGGGAATTGGTTGAATTATAAATACATTTAACTGAAAGTGGAATAGGTCTGTTCTGTACATGCAATGTATAAGTACTGAACAGAAGTGGTCAGTGCACTGTGTTGCTATAGACACAAGAAACTGCAGACACTAGAATCTGGAGCAATACAAAATGTGCTGGAAGAACTCTATGTACCAGGTAGCATCTATGGAGGGAAAAGGACAGCCAACATTTTGGTCCAGAAAGATTGGGCAGATGGCCAGTATATAAAGGTGGAGGGAAGAGATGGATCAAGAATTAGCAGGTGATAGGTGAATCCAGATGAGATGTGGAGACAGATAAGTGAGGGCAGGAACAATATCAGAATAGGTGAAAATGACAAAAGGCTTTCTAATAGCTGCAAGTAAAAAAAAAGGTTATGGGCTGAAATGGTACAAATTGATGAAATTAAAGGGAAGGAGCCATTCCTGGCTTGGAACATGTTGAGCAGAAGCTTTTCTCGTTACTCTTCTCCGCTCCATCTAGACTCACTGTGAATTAAGGTTTAACAGCATACAGTGGTTGTGATTCAAAAATGTAGTCGTAATTCAAAGTTTGCTGGTGATTTCTGAGTTGCTTGAATTTGAGTCACTGGAGGTGCTTTTTATCTGACTGAGGCAGAATTCACATCCACACATTTTAAGGATGATGCAGATGGATACATTAATTAACATCTAAATATCATCTGTAGATTTGTGAAATACACCAGGCACGAGTCTTATCAGACAACATCCGTTACAAGCTATAATCAGTACCCAAAGATTTGCTGAAATATTTCAAATGACGAAAAAGAGTCAGGGACACAAGAAACAGCAGATGCTGGAACCTGGAGCCACAGACAACTTGCTAGAGGAACTCAGTATGTCAGGTAGCAACTGTTGGGGGGGGAGAGGGAGATAGAACATAGAACAGGCCCACTGGCCTACAATGTTGTGCCGAGCCAGCTAAAAAGTAAATCAGAACCCCCCCCACCAAAAAACTAATCCTTCCTACCTACACCATGTCCATATCCCTCCATCTTCCTCATATTCATGTGTCCATCTAAATGCCTCTGAAAAGCCTCTAATGTATTTGCCTCTATCACTATACCAGGCACCTATCACTCCCTGAGTAAAAAACTTACCCTTCACATCCCCTTTGAACTTACCCCCTCTCACATTCATTGAATGCCCTCTGGTATTTGACAATAATCTATCCTGAGAAAAAGATACTCTCCGTCTACTCTATGATCCCCATAATCCTATAAATCTCTATCAGATCTCCCCTCAGCCTCTGCCTCTTCAAAGAAAACAACCCAAGTTTACCCAGCCTCTCATGATAGCACGTCTCTAAACCAGGCAGCATCCTGGTAAACCTCTTCTACACCCTCTCCAAAGCCCCAACATCCTTCCTATAGTGAGGCAACCAGAACCTAAGATTTATAAAAATATAACTTCCTGACTTTTGAACTCAATGCCCTGACTAATAAAAGCAAGCATTCCCTATGCCTTCTGAACCACTCTATCGACCTCTGTAACCACTCCCATGGAGCTGTGAACTTGGACCTCAAGATTTCTCTGCTCAGCAAAATGTCATGTCTTGGGTTGAAACTTTTCACCTGAGAAGCCGAGAGAGGATAACCAGACCTTTGGCACAAACAGCTAAAGCCATTTGGGAAGTGCAAAGTCAGAGTTGCAGATAAAAGCCCCATCAGAAGAAGGCAGGAATCTTGAAGAAGTACTGAGATTGGAAAATGCAAAATCACAATGATAATTGAAAACAATCACATATTTAGTCATTTACACCTTTTTGCATTCATCTGATTTTCTTCCAACTATCCACTGCATTTGCACTTGTTGTTTTGTAGTGTTCAAATGAAAGGTCATTGACCTTTTTCTCCTTTCACAGATGCTCCCTAATCTGCTCACTAATTTTATTTCAAACTTAGTCTCTGCAGTTTCTTTCATTTCCATCTCTTATTCTCTTGTTTAGCCGTTTCCGTAAGAGATTTTAAAATTCGTAACTGACTATTTGGTCAGTTGAGATTGCTGGGCAAGAAATACAACAGTCTATTCCTGTCTGAATGAATCTAGGCATTCCACAGTAATTAACCAAACCCACATATATAAATTTTAACTAACATGAGCTTTATGTTCCTTGATAGTTAGCAGAGTGCTGAGCCTCACATTATTTTTATTTTTGAAATGGCTTATTAAAAATTCTGCAGCCCAAGTCAGATCAACTTAATTGTGGCTGTTTGACCTTCCTAGATAATTTAATTCATAATTTAGAGCTTCACTCACAGTCTGATCAGTATTTATTCTTCCATTATCCAAAGACTCGATCATATGAAGTATGCATCAATTTTCTGAGCAATCACAGCATAATTTTTTTTCTTCAAGTGCAGAGAATGAAGAATGATTTAGAAAGGAAGCCTCTTGTTGATAATGTCTTTCACATACCTTTCAGGATAACCACAAAGCAGTACTTTCAAAAAATAGGAAACAGAGTAGCTAACTTACACATAAGTAAGCTCAATATTGCTTTGGAATATCAGTCAGGTATTTTGCACTCAAGTTAATGAAATGAGACTTAAATCTATGACACTCTTACTGAGTCAGAGACATAAAAAACTACAGATGCAGGAAACTGGAGCAAAAAAAACTGCTGGAGGAACTCTCTGGGCCTGACAACATCTGTGTAGGGAAATGGACAGTCCAGGTTAAGGTCATCTGGTTTGAAGGATAGAGGTGAGATAGTCAGTATAAGGAAGTGAGGGGAAGTGGGGGAGCAAGAGCTGGCAATCAATGAGTGGATCCAAGTGAGGACAGGTGATTGGTAAGGGAGGAAAGGATATTGGAAAAACCATTGGAGGATCGGAGGAGTTGGTGGAGGCAACAGAGGGCTGAAGATGATGGAATCTAGTAAGAACTGGGCAACTGAATAATGCTTCCCCATCCACCCATTGTCCATAGGCGTTATGGACAATTTCTAAGTGCAAAACATGGGTAATATTTGTGTTTAAATTGAGCAGCTATCTTCGATTTCAAAGCTCTTTGGTTTTTTTTAAATTTCAGCTTTAATTCTCAATGCTATTTTCTATTTAATCATTGTATTTTATAACATGGGCATGTGCAACACTTGAAAGGGGCAGCAATTGTTTCTTTTAATTTTAGTTGCTTGTTTTTAATTCTCTTGTAACATAGATGTCATTCTAACTAACTCAGACGTTATTTTAAATATAGTCATTGTGTTTTTAGTAAATGCATTGCCAGTATGCTGTTTTGCACTGAGAGGAATAGCACTGCGATCTCAGTGTCCTCAGTAATGACAATGAAGCTCTAAAAAAAGAAAGGAAGGCAGATAAATTCAATGCTCCTCAGTTGAAATTGAGATTTCGACCATTGATTTCTGATGTTTAGCATGTAAGTCATATCTGGTAGCACCTCTGAAAACACAGCGCAACACAGGTCGTGTCTTGTGATTCAAATACGAGTCATGATTATTCATGATGTGCTGCACATTGTGACCATGAGGACTACTTCATATGCTGAGGTGATCCCCTTAGCTAATTGGTATCATTGTGATCACTAAGGCAACATTTCAGAATCAGGTTTATTATCTCTGACTTATATATGGTGACATTTGTTATTTTGAGGCAGCAGTGCATGTAGAAATATGAAAATAAAAAATAAATAAATAGATAGTGTAACTCAAAAGAAATAAAAAAAGCAGTGTTCATGGACTGTCAGCAATCTGATGGCAGAGGGGAAGAAGTTGTTCCTAAATCATTGAGTGTGGGTTTTCAGGTTCCTGACCTTCTCCCCAATGGGAGTAACAGGAAGAGGGGAGGTCTCCGATGGTAAAGGTTCTGAATGATAGATGCACCCCTCTTTAGGCATCACCTCTTGAAGATGTTTTTGATGATGGTGTGAATTGCGCCTCGTACATGATTTATTTATTTTTGTAACTTATAGTAATTCTTACGTCTTGCAATGTACTGCAGCCACAAAACAGTAAATTTCAGTGATAATAAATCTTATTCTGATTCCGTGATCCTGTGCTTTGGAGATTCCATACCAGGCTCTGATACAACTAACAAGAATGTTCTTCACCACAAACCCGTAGAAATTTGTAAGTCTTTGCTGACATACCAAATCTCCTCAAACTCTTCATGAAGTCAAGCTGTTGGCAAACTCTTTCCATGATTGCATCAAAGTGTTGGGCCCATGATTGATGTCTAAGATGCTGACACCAGGAAATCGAAGCTGCTCATCCTTGCACTACTAACCCTTCAATGAAGGCTAGTGTGTGTTCTCCCAGCCTCCCCTTCCAAAAGTCCACAATCAGTCTCTTGATCTCGCTGACGTGGGTCCAAGTTTCCTGTTGCGACACCACTCAAGCAGTCAATTTATCTCACTCCTGTATACCTCCTGGTCACTATATGGGATTCTACTAACAACTGTAGTATCATTGGCAAACTTATAGATGGCGCTTGAGCTGTGGTTAGCCACACAGTCATGAGTGTAGAGACAGTAGAGCAGTGGACTAAGCACGCATCCTGAGCTGATTGTCAGTGAGGAGGAGATGTAGTGATCTGCACTAATGGTGGTCTCCCAATAAGGAAGCTGAGGATCTAGCTGTAGATGGAGTAACAGGGGCTCAGTTTTTGAAGCTTGTTCATTAATTCTGAGGGGACGATGGTGTTGAATGCAGAGTTGCAATCAATAAACAGGAACCTGATGCATTTTGCATTCATTGTTTTGTCAAGTCTATTCTAAGTTCCCTGCTGAATCTCAAGCATGGTGTATCTCCTACTGCAACCTATACAAGGAGGAGCTCTGGAAATTCTTGACGAGGCTCCTAAACTGCGTACTAGACAATGGCAAAAGTACTTCTTCTTTCATAGGATGAATTTTTGTATCTATTGAGATGCAGGATGAAGTGACTATTTATTCTATTCCATTCTTATTCTCCAGAATGGCTTCAGCTTATACATCCAATATTTTAATAATCTGCCAGGGTAAATACCTATCTTTGAGAATCACTGATGCTATAAAAATAGTTTTTAAATTGGCAGGTCAAGAAAGAGATGAGGCAGAAGTATCTCCATCACTCTTGGTTAGCCATCTACTTCATACTGACACAGATAAACATTGATTCATATTAATATTAATACTTAGGGAGTCAAAAGTCAGGAGAGCCAGAAATCAAAGTCAGCCCTCTTCAAAACTCTTAAAAGTACATAACCAAAAGAAATATGCTAACTTACTAACTGAGCTTAAACATCTGCTGACGGAACATTCTACTGGAAACATCAGGAGTATTTACACCTAAAAGTATATAATCAGGTAACTTCCATGTTAGAATGCTTCATGTTACAGCACTATACACTAACTGTATGTGGGAAAATTTGTTATCATCTATTGCCCAGATTGTAAGTACCCAGTAGGTAGAAGATAATGATAATGTATACAAGTTTACCAATGGACTAGTAACTCAAAAGCACCAACAGAAAAGCAGGATTTGGGTTCCAACTTGGGGCTGCAGCCCACCACCATTACACTTCTGATTATTCATTCAATTCATTCATCAAATGTGGGTAGCCCGAACCCCACACCTCCAGCTTCAAGAACAGTTACTTCCCTTCGACCATCTGATTCCTGGGAAGCTGAAAGGTCTGACATAGATAATTTACCTGGAGCAGATGGTCTACACCCCAGTGTTCTGAAACAGGTAGCTGAAGATATTGTGGAGGCATTAAGTGATCTTTCAAGAATCGCTATATTCTGAAATGATTCCAGAGGACTGGGAAATTGCAAATGTCACTCCACTCTTTAAGAAGGGAGGGAGGCAAAAGTCAGATTCAGAATCAGGTTTACCATTACTTATATATATTGTGACATTAGGTCAGTTAGCCTGACTTCAGTGGTATTATTAAAGATGAGGTTTTGGGGTACTTTGGAGGCACATGATAAAATAGGCCAAAGTCAGCTTGGGCTTTCTTAAGGGAAAATCATGTTGACAAATCTGGAATAAGGAAATATCAGGCAGAATAGACAAAGGACAGTCAGTGGATGCTGTTCATTTAGATTTTCAGAAGGCCTTTGGCAATGTTTCACGTATGAAGCTGCTGAGCAAAATAAGAGCTCATAATATTGCAGGAAAAGTACTATGAATAGGCTGGCTGGCAGGAGGCAAAGAGTATGAATAAAGGGGGCCTTTTCTGGTTGGCTGCTGGTGACTCCTGGTGTTCCGTAGGTGTTGGGACCGGTACTTTTCATGTTATATGTCTGAACTTTGGATGACGGAATTGATGGCTTTGTGGCCAAGTTTGTGGACAATATGAAGAGAGGTGGATGAGCTGGTAGTGTTCAGGAAACAGGGAGCCTGCAGAAGTAGTTGGACAGATTAGGAGAATGGGCAAAGACGTGGCAAATGGAATACAGTGTAGGAAATGTATGGTCATGGAATTTAGTAGAAGGAATAAGCATTTATAGGCATCTGTTAGTCTCGAGAGACCAGGGATTTGCACCTTGGAAAGTTTCCAGGGTGCAGGCCTGGGCAGGGTTGTATGGGAGACCGGCAGTTGCCTATGCTCCAAGTGTTCCCACTCCACGCTACCAATGTTGTCCAAGGGAAGGGCAAGGGCTGATACAGATTGGCACCAGTGTCATCACAGAGTAATGTGTGGTTAAGTGCCTTGCTCAAGGACACAACACGCTGCCTTAGCTGAGACTCAAACTAGCAACCTTCCGAGCACTAGACCAACGCCTTTACCACTTGGCCATGTGCCAACACAAATAAGCATTTAGACAATTTTCTAAATGGGAGAAAATTCAAAATTTGGAAGGATCTATGGAAACCTAGTGCAGGATTCCCTAAAGGTTAACTTGTAGGTTGAGTCTGTGGTAACGAAGGCAAATGCAATGTTAACATTCATTTTGAGAGGACTAGTATCATGAGCGAGGATGTAATGCTGAGGCTTTATAAGACATTTCTGAGAATGCACTTGGAATACTCTGAGCAGTTTTGGGCTCTTTATCTAAGAAAGGATGTGTTGGCATTGGAGAGCATGCAGAAGTTGTTCATGAGAATTATTCTTGGAATGAAAGGGTTAATATATGAGGCGCGTTTGATGGACCTGGGACTGTACTCGCTAGAGTTTAAAAAAATGAGGCGGGAATCTCATTAAAACCTACTGAATATTTAAAGACTTTGATAGAATAGAGAGGGTTTCCCAATAGTGGGAGAGCCAGGATATGAGGGCAGAGCCTCAGAATTTCAGGAGTTCCCCTTAGAACAGAAATGCAGAGAAATCTCTTTAGCCAGACAGTGGTGAATCTGTGGGATTCATTGCCACAGACCTCTGTGGAAACCAAGTCATTGGGTATATTTAAAGTGGAGGTTGATAGATTCTTGATTATTAAGGAAATCAAAGGTCACTGGGAGAAGGCAGAGGAATGGTATTGAGAGGGAAAAGAATCAGCCATGATCAAATGGCAGGACAGACTTAAAGGGCCAAATGACTGAATTCTGCTCCTATCTCCTTTGGTCTCAAAATCCTAATTACTACAATTTAGCAAAACTATAGCCACTTTCATCACTTTGCACTAAAATGGACTTGTTTTTTGTTTTTACTGTGCTCTATTCTGTAAAAATTGAGTATAATTTATGGTTAATTTATAGTTGTCTTGTGAATGCTGTCTATACGATGCTATGTGCCTGTGATGCTGCTAGAAGTTTTTTATTGGTTCTGTGCATACACATGCTTGTGTATATGACAATAAACTTGACTTTGATTTTGCTCTCCACTGTTAGAAACCCTTGACTTGACTTGACTGGTTTGAATTGAATTGACTTTATTTTTTACATCCTTCATATGCATGACGATAAAAATCTTTACATTACTCCTCTGTCTAAATGTGCAGTGTGCAATTTATAGTAATGTGTAATAAATAATATGTACAACAGCACAGTCGATATAGCGTAGAAATATAACTCTAATTAGCATGAATTAATCAGTTTGATGCCCAGGTGGAAGAAGCTGTCCTAGACTCTGTTGGTCCTGACTTTATTGCTGTGGTAGCAGTTGGAACAGTTTAAGGTTGGGGTGACTCAGATCTCCAATGATCTTTCTGGCCCTTTTTATGCGCCTGTCTCTGTAAATATCCTGAATAGTGGAAAGTTCACATCTACAGATGTGCTGGGCTGTCCGCACTACTCTCTGCAGTCCTGCGATTGAGGGAGGTACAGTTCCCAAAAGTGTCATGAATAGTCATAATGCTCTCAATTATACTCCTGTCAAAAATCCTTAGGATTTGGAGACTCATGCCAAACTTCTTCAACCATATGAGGTGAAAGAGGTGCTATTGTGCTTTTTTTCACCACAAAGCCAGTATGTACAGATCCTCGGTAATGTGTATACCAAGGAATTTAAAGCTGCAAGCCGTTTCAACAATAGTGCTGTGGTACCGTAGTCCTGAGTAAACAAGGCCAAGGGTAGCAGATTTTCTTACCTACAGTACCTTATTAGTGAGCCGATCCAGTAGTTCCCATTGTGTTTTTAACAACAACCTACAAATTTACAGTACCAGTTCCTTTTCATTTCTGAATTTATTTAAATTGCACCTCTGGATGCCCCAAAATGTCTGAAAACAAGCAGCAATGTCCTTTTCCACATTCTCACATATAACGCTCCTAATATGTGACTGGATAATGACTGAAAAGGAATTGATATTGGTCAATATCAATTGTTACTGATTCTGATAGTGATGCCAGTTGAAACTTCAATTCTCTGTGGGCCATAAGGTCCCAGACACTGAACTGTTAGTTGACCTCAATTAAGGAGGAAGTGTGTGTGGTTTGAGATCTGCAGATCCAGCTGCTTATTTCTTTCCAGCGTGAACCAGACTGGGAAATCTCACCGCCTTAAGAGAGTCACTTTTATAAAACATTCACCCACGCTTGCAGAACTGTACTCTAGCAAACATTGCCACCTTAGCCAGGGAGGGAGGATTAGGGCAATAAAATAGTGGGGGAAATTAATATATGCAGTAGGATGCCAAGGTGTGTGAAAAACCAGAGACCAGTGACCTCTTCACAATGCTCTATATCTCTTGTTAATTTTATCTTACATAGCAAGTTTCAGAAGAAAAGCCAAACTCTATGAGAAACTCAGTATCTCACTATATACATAAAATGCTAGAGGAATTCAGCAGGCCATATAGCATCCATGGGGTGGGGGTGGGGGTAATAAACTCACTGCCTAATTTATCTAATTCAAAAGATCTCTATATTCACAGTTCCCTGTAACTCAGCTCATAGCATGTATCATGAGTCAGGGAAAATAGTACATACACAATTTTTGGTTCTGTTACTTCAGCCCGACCTGACCAGCTTTCCAGGATTTTCTCTTTTGATTCTGCTATATCACATATGCTTCCCTCTTTCCCATTTATATGAAATCAGGGAATGGGCTCGCTAGAACATTTCATTTGAACCATAAGTACCTAAAAGTTTGTGAATTCTGAAATGCACACTCGCATTCCAGCCTTTAGCAATCCCCCAAAATGGAATTATGATTGTAAACAGCCAACCTTCAGCTCCTTACACTCAATTGGACAGTGGACTGGCCACAGTACTAAATAAGAGCAACTGAAAAACTTAGGTTCCAAAAAGTTTTTGATTTGGAGAAGTAAATGCATGCATGATCCACTGTGTACATCAAATCATCCATCACTACAGCAAGCAGTGGATTGTTCAGACAGATGCTGTTAACCGAGTGAACAAAAGTACTGACAGACAAAGCCAACTGCACTTAACATGCAACAGGAAAAGATACTGGAATTTTAAAAGTCAGTCAAGATTTTTGACTGACTTGTTTACATGGGACAAAATGAAATGTAAATCGCAAACACTTGGCCACTTAATTCTGTTTATTTAGCAGTTCTATAACCAGATATTCTATCCTTTCTAAAAGAGAAGTGTTATTTATTCTTATCCAGCTAGTAAAACAACAATTGATTGCTTTATACAAAAGAAAGAAGATTTTATCAGATCTTATTTTTAAAATAAACCTTTATACTTACATAGCATTTGTGGTCTCCCTTCCAGGATAGACCAAAGCACTTTTACCACTCTATGATGTGTAGTTGCTGGTGTATTCTAAGAAAAGCAAGTCACTCATCACATAGCAAACACTCAGCAATGTGATAAGGATTAGATAATCTGCTTTAATAATGGGAGATAAGTATTAGGCAGATACTAGGAAGGATTTTCACTCTCTTTTTCACACACCTTTGAAGATTTTGAATCTTTTACCTCCATCTAAGAGAGCAAACAAGGCCTTGCTTAATGTCTCACACAAAAGATAGCATCTCTAACAGGATTCTCTGCACACAGCTGGAAAGACAGCCTGGTTCTTTGTGCTATAATTGTTGGAGTGGGATAAAACGATAACCTTCTCATTCAAAGGCAAAGGATCTTTCCATTATAATAAACTAGATGAGTTAATGGCACAGTGATAGTACTCTTAACTGCTCTTAGCAGACAAGCTTCCATGAGTTTAATTTGGTAATTAGATAACATAGTAATATACAGTATACTTGACTGAATCTTATTTCTGCTGACCATAAGACATAGGGGTAGAATTAAGCCTTTTGGCCCATTGAGTCAGCTCCACATATGATTGCAACTGATTTATTATTTATCATATGTTAACCCTTTCATCCCTAGGTTCATTCTTGTGAACATCCTCTGGATCTTCTCCAACACCAGCACATATCTTTCTTAGATATTGGGCCCAAAGAGGCTCACAATACTCAAAATGTGGGCTGACAACACCTTGTAAAGATTCAGCATTACATCCTTGTTTTTATATTCTAGTCATCTTAAAATGAATAAGAAAATTGCATTTGCCTTCCTTACTACTGACTCATGTGTGGCACCTTGTCAAAGGCCTTCTGATAATTCGATAATTCACTGTCTCTCTCTGCCCCTCCTGCTTGTTCCTTCAAGAAATTTCAACCGATGTCAGAAGCGATTTCCCCTTAATGGAACCATACTGACTTCAGCCTATTTTATCAAGTACCCCAGAACTTTATCCTTGACAATCGACTTCAACATCTTCCCAGCCATGACTATTGTAACAATGCCCTTTTTACATGCATTTTCCATCTTCCATTGTAACTTGTAGCTCACATACTGGCTACTGTTTAAAGGCCTCTATATCCCAACAAGGTCCTTTTACTCTTGTAGTTCCTTCACTCTACCCATAATGACTCTACAGCTTCTGATCCTATGTCTCCTCTTTCGAAGGATTGCATTTCATTTTTCCCAACGGAGTCATGCCATGCCCTCTGTCTTCTCTTCTGCTTCTTAAAGCTTTATTCAAGTTCACAGTTCAAAGTACATATATTATCAAAGTATATATTTGCCACTATATACAACACTGAGATCTGTTTTCTTGCAGGCATACATAGTACATTTAAAAAAAATCATAGAATTGATGGAAGACAACACCTAACAGGATGGACAAACAACCAGTGTGCAAATGAAAACAAATTGTGCAAATACAAAAGAGAAAAAGGAATAATATCAATAAAATGTTATTTTAAATAAATAACAAATAAATAAATACTAAGAACGTGAAATGAAGAGTCCTTGAAAGTGAGTTCAAAGGTTGTGGGAACAGTTCAGTGATGAGGTGGGTGAAGTTGAATGAGGTTATCCCCTTTGGTTCAAGAGCCTGCTGGTTGAGGCGTAATAACGGTTCCTGAACCTGGTGGTGTGAACGCTGAGGCTCTTGTACCTTCTTCCTGATGGCAGCAATGAGGAGAGAGCATTACCAGAGTGGTGGGGGTCACTGGTGACTGATGCTGCTTTTCTGTGACAGTGCTCCATGCAGATGTACTCAGTGGTGGGGAGGGCTTTACCTGCGATGGACCAGCTGCTAAAAAGTTTTATGTCTTTGATGTGGAGTCCACAGCAACACTTAAAGACAATGCATTGTTCACTCCCCTGAAAACCTCATCTGCTCAGACAGGTATGTTAGGGACAGCCAAAAGAGAAAGATGTTAAAACAGGTTGCAATTTTGGCAAGCCATCTGTTGTGCTTCTTCTTAAGAGATATCTTTAGCATTCTCCATTCTCTGTTTAATCCAGCAATAGCATTAGTGGAAAATGAATTTCAAAGTTGCTGGTTCAAATTCTGCAATCTCAATTCTGCATCCTATGAGGGATATTTTCAATGTAAAGACTGAGGTATGAAGCTTCTTCAATGGGTTCACACAGGAATGCAACAATTGCATGGTCCATGTTTAATTTTGCCAAATTTTATTTTAATGAGTACAGTATAGTAGAAATGCAAGTTATTTTTGCCTTGAAACCATAGGGCATGAAACGTGGCAACCTTTAAAGACTCAGGCTTGGACAATCCAATGTGCTAGGAGCTTCCAGCAGGCAGCAGTATCTGGATATGCATTAAATGGCCTTGATAACAATAAGGAAGAAGCTTCCGAAGGCAGAAAGTAGAAGGAAAGTGAAAATCTGGGAGCGTAAAAACCTGAGAAAGAAGAAATTAGCAAACTCTTAATCAATTTTGAAAAGCATAGTGAGCAATGAAAGAGTAAAAACATTTCCACTGACTGCTGACATCCCGTGATACTTTTCAAACTGTAGATCTAAGCCATCACTGTACAAGCTATTCTGTTATCCAGGCTGACATGAAAAAACCCAGACAACGACTATGCTGAATCTCATTTCTATTACCCTGGACAGGCCACAATGCGGATGGCAGGCACTTGTCCACATTCATGATCCAGGAAAAACAACACTGTTGAATTTTACCCAAACTTAAATTATAGGCAATAATCTTTCACACACATCTTCCAGCAGGCATACTAGAATGTACATCGTCATCAAATATTAAAATTGAATTTCAATTTTAGGGACTTTTATGTACTCAAGGCCCTTATCTTGGCATAAAGCTGGCTGTTTTGATATCACAGCTACTGACAACATGAAATATCCAGAAAAGTGTGATTCCTAATATATTGTCTAATAGGAATTTAGCAGCAGTTGTGGAGAGCATCCCCACTGAACCGCAGTGCTTATTCTATTTCTTACTAGCAGCAGCCTTAATCTTCTTACAGGTAGATGAATCAATACTTAATCTATTATTCAATCCACTAATATGCAGCTGCTTGAAGTCTCCTCTTCTCTCATCAATATCTTCACAGACTGTAAACAAAATTAAATCTTTGTTTTATTAACAACCAGGGCTTGCCTATTTTACAATGAGAGCAATTGATGGTAGGAGACCTCCACAACAGTACAAGGCGGGAGAGGCTTCAACAGTTATGAAAGGTACATACTGTAAGTTGCCCATTAGTAGAACTTCCAAGGCATCATGTGGCCTCTACAGTTGTCAGCAGGTCTGGCATGTCTAGAGTAGGGTTTTAAGGGACACAGGGAAGCATAGTCAAAAGAAACTAAGAGCAACAATATAATGCATACATCAGAATGTTCTTCATAGACGACAACTCAGCATTCAACATTACCATCCCACCAAAACTCATCACTATGCCCTGAGATTTAGGCCTTTGTACCTCCACATGCCTGATTTCTTTTCTGGCTGACCTCAATTAGCATGCTTGGAAACAACATCTCCTCCACACTCACCATCAGCACTGGTGCACCACAGGGCTATGTGCTTAGACTCCTGCTTTACTCACTTTATACCTATAATTGTGTGGTTAAATACAGTCCCAATGCCACAGTTATGTTCACTGACAATACCACTTTTGTTGGCCGAATCAAAGTTGGTGTCAAATCAGCATACAGAAGGAAGACTGAAAATCTAGTTGAGTGGTGCCACAACATCTCACTCAATGTCAGCAAAACCAATTATTGACTACAGGAGGAAGAAGCCAGAGGTTTATGAGACAGTTCCCATTAGGGGATCAGAGATGGAGAGAATCTAAATTCCTTGACGTTATCATAGCAAAGGATATATCTTCGGACTAGCATACAAGTGCCATCATAAAGAAGGCATGACAGCACCTTAACTTACTTAGAAGTTTGTGCGATTTGGCATGTCTCCAAACACATTGACAAAGTTCTATAGATGAATAATGGAGAGTAATAACTGGTCATATCATAGACTGGTATAGAATCACTAGTGCCCAGGAATGGAAAAGACTAAAGAAAATGGTGGATACAGCTCAGTCCATCACAGACAAAGCCCTTCCCACCACTGACCATATTTACATGTTGCGCTGCCACAAGAAAGCACCATCTGTCATCATAGACCCCCACCATCCACAACACGCCCACTTTTCTCTATGACTGTAAGGCGTGCTGTACAGAAGGCTTAGGTCCTACACCAAGAGGTTCAGGGGCAGTAATGATCCACAACCATCAGAATCCTGAACCAGTGTGGATAATTTCACTCACCACAACTCTGAACTGATTGGACAATCTACAGACTCACTTTCAACAACTCTTTATAACTCTTGATCTCTGTAATTTTTTTTATTTGCACAATTTGTCTCCTTTTGCACATTGGTTGTTTGTCAATCTTTACGTATGGATTTCCATAAATTCTGTTGCATTTCTTTATTTTCCTGTGAATGCCTGCAAGAAAATAAATCTGAAGGTGGTACAGTATATGTTAACATATACATACTTTGATAATACATTTTACTTTAAATTTGAATATTATTACTGTAAAGTAGTTTTAAAGAAGTATTTAATATGAGGTATGATGTATAACCCTCACCTCCAAGTCAGAAAGCTATGTAATCTAGGCTTTCTCCAGGGATCCCAGCACAGGACTCTAGGTTAGCACAGCCAAAGCAGGTTTGAGAGAGCACTGCACCCTCAAATGCTTCATCTTTCTGATGTGGTATTAACAGATTTCTCTCTCAAGTAAAAGATCTAGGCACTATTTTAGAAACATAGAAACCCTACAGCACAATACAGGCCCTTTGGTCCACAAAGTTGTGCTGAACATGTCCCTACCTTAGAAGTTACTAGGCTTACCTATAGCCCTCTATTTTACTCTCCATGTACCTATTTAAAAATCTCTTAAAAGACCCTATCTTATCCACCTCCACCACCGTTGTCAGCAGCCCACTCCACGCACTCACTATCTTTGCAGAAATAGGTGACAAAATTCCCTTCACTAGACTGGATACAATCTGTTTCAGTTACATTACCATTACAGGTGTCCCCCACTTTGCAAATGTTTGCTTTACGCCACTTCGCTTTTACAAAAGACCTACATTAGCAGCCTGTTTTCGCATTACAAAGAGGATTTTCACTTTTACGAAAATTATTCCCATATAAATTAATGGTTCTTTGCTTTACGCCATTTCGGCTTAAGAAAGGTTTCACAGGAACACTCTACCTTTGTAATGGGGGGAGGAAGACACCCGTACAGGGGTACCATCCAGCAGAGCAGTCATCGTGGGAACAGTCATCGTTGGAGGGGTCTGAGTCACAATGGTAAGGGGTTGGTTCACCAGGGCTTTGGTGAGCATGGCTGAAGGTATGTAGGTAAATTCATTCCTTATTTCTTATTTAACTCTTGAGAGAATTGGGGGTTTATCTACAGGGCTAGTGCTCTGTTCTGGGTGTCAAATATGGGATTTCTGGAAGACTACCCCATTGGCCACATCTGCACAAGGTGCATCGAGATGCAGCTCCTTAGAGACCATGTTAGGGAACTGGAGCTGCAGCTCGATGACCTTCGGCTTGTTAGGGAAAGTGAAGAGGTAGTAGACAGGAGCTATAGGAAGGTAGTCACACCAAGGCTACAGAAGACTGATAAATGGGTGTCAGGAGAGGGAAAGGAAAACGTCAGATAGCGTAGAGCACTCCTGTGGCCATCTCCTTCAACAATAAGTAGTCCATTTTGAGTACTGTTGTGGGGGGGGGGGGGGTACCTACCTGATAGAAGTAACAGCAGCCATGCATCTGGCACTGAGTCTGGCCCTGTGGCTCAGAAGGGTAGGGAGCTTAAGAGGATGGCAGCAGCAATAGGGGACTCTATAGTTAGGGGGGCAGACAAGCAATTCTGTAGACATGAGAAAGAAACATGGATAGCAGTAATCTCAGGATTGCAGCCTGTGCCATGTGACAGTGAGGATAGGAATAAAATGAGGTGGAAGATAAATGCGTGGCTGAAGAATTGGAGTAGTGGGCAGGGATTCAGATTTCTGGATAATTGGGACCTCTTCTGGGGCAGGTGGGACCTGTGCAAAAGGGACAGATTGCACTTGAATCTGAGGGGGACCAATATTGTTGCAGGCAGGTTTAGTAGAACTGTTGGGAGTGGTTTAAATTAATATGGCAGGGGTTGGGAACCATATGATAGAGTTGAGAATGAGCCAGAAGGTTTACAAGTAGATGGTGGATGTAATATGAATGTAAAGAAGGATAAGCCAATGATTGGGTATAAATGCAGACAGTATGAAGTACTTAAATCCATGTAGCATTCGGAATAAGGTGGCACAATTAGAGATTGGTCAGTATGATGTTGTGGGCATCACTGAGTCGTGGCTGAAAGAAGGTCATAGTTAGGAGCTTAACATCAAAGGATATACTTTGTATCGAAGGAACAGGCAAGAAGGCATAGGTGGTGGTGTGACTCTGTTGGTAAGAGATGGAATTACATTTTTCGAAAGAGGTGACAGAGGGTCAGAGAATGTTGAATGTTTGTGGATGGAGTTAAGAAACCGCAAGGGCTAAAAATCATTATAGGAATCATATATAGACCTCCAAATAGTAGCCAAAATGTGGGGTTGAGATTGTAAAGGGAGCTGGAAAAGGCATGCAATAAGGGTAATGTCACAACTGTAATGTGCAATATGTAAGGGGATTGGGAAAATCAGGTTGGTGTCTGATCGCAAGAGAGGGAATTTATTGAATGCCTATGAGCAGCTTGGGCTTGAGCCCAGTCAGGTAAAGGCCATCTTAGATTGGATGTTGTGTAATGACCTAGGTCTTATTAGGAAGCTTAACGTTACGGAACCCTTAAGAGGCAATGATCATAATATGATTGAATTGATACTGCAATTTGAGAGGGAGAAACATAAGTCACATGTATCAATATTGCAATGGAAAAAAGGGAATTACAGAGGCATGAGAGAAGAGCTTGCCTAGATAGATTGGTGGAGGATACTGATGGGGATGACTGCAGAGCAGAGGTGGCTAAAGTTTCTAGGAATAGTTCACAAAGGACAGGATAGATATGTCCCACAGAAAAGGAAGTTCTCAAATGGCAGGGCTAAGTAACGTGGCTGACAAGGGAAGTTGGGGACTGCATAAAAACTAAGAAAAGTGCATATAAGGTAGCAAAAGTGTTTGAGAAGTCGGATGATTTGAGAAGCTTTTAAAATCCAACAAAAGGCAACTAAAAAGCTATAAGAAGGGAAAAGATGAAAGATGAGGGCAAACTAGCCAATGTATAAGGCAGGATACTATAAGTTTTTTCAGTTATATATGCAGTAAAAGAGACATGAGAATTTATATTGGACCACTGGAAAATGATGCTAGTGAGGTAATATTGGGGGAGAAAGATATGGCAGATGAACTTAATGAGTCCTTTGCATCAGTCTTCACTGTGGAAGACGCTAGCAGTGTGCCAGAGGTCCATAGTGTCAGGGAGCAGGGGTGAGTGCCATTGCTATTACAAAGGAAAAAGTGCTAGCAAACTGAAATTTCTTAGGGTGGATAATTCACCTGGAACAGATGGACTACACCCCAGAGTCCAGAGAGAGGCTGCTGAGAGATAACGAATGTATTGGTCATGATCTTTCAAGAATCACTTGATTCTGGCATGGTCCCAGAGGACTGGAAGATTGCAAATGTCACTCCACTCTTTAAGAAGGGAAGAAATCAAAAGAAAGGAAATTATAAGCCATTTAGCCTAATCTCAGTGGTTGGGAAAGTGTTGGTGACTATTATTAAGGATGAGGTTTCGAGATACTTGGAGATAAATTAAGTCAAAGTCAGCATGATTTCTTAAAGGGAAATCTTGCCTGACAAATTGAGTCCTTCAAGAAAGTAACCAGCAGGGTGGATGAGGATGTCACTTACTTGGACTTTCAAAAGGCATTTGATAAGGTGCCGCACATGAGGCTACTTATCAAGATAAAATCTTATGGCGTTACAGGAAAGATACTGGCATTGAAAGAAGAATAGCTGGCAGGCAGGAGGTAGCAAGTGGGAATAAAGGGGGCCTTTTCTGATTGGCTGCCTGACTAAACTACTTCACATTGCCTGTCAATGATGTGTGGCATAGTTTAAGGATGATACAAAGATTGGTGGAGGGGTTAGTAGTGCTGAGGAAGCAATATGATTGCAGCAGGACTTAGACAAATTGGAATAATGGACAAAAAGGTGGCAGGTGGACTATGGTGATGGGAAATGTATGATAATGCTTTTTGGTAAAATGAACTATAATGTGGACTATTATCTAAATGGGTTGAAGATTCAAATATCAGAGGTAGAGAGGTATGTAGGAGTCCTTGTGAAAGACTCCCAGAAGTTATTTTACAGATTGACTAGGTGGTAAAGAAGGCAAATGCAATGTTGGCATTCATTTCAAGGGGAATAGAATATAAAAGCAAGAGAGAAGGCTGAGGCTTAATATGACACTAGTCAGGCCACACTTGAAGTATTGTCAACAGTTTTGGCCATATATCTAAGAAAGGATTTGTTGTCATTGGAAAGAATCCAGAGGAGGTTCATGAGGATGAATCCAGGATTGAAGGGGTTAACATACGAGGAGCCTTTGGCAGCCTTGGGCCTGTACTCACAGGAATTTATAAGAATGTAGGGTGGTGGGGGGGGGGAAATCTCATTGAAACTTACTAAACATTGAGAGGACTAGATAGAGTGGATGCAGAGAGGATGTTTCCTATGGTGGGGGGTCTCCAAAATTAGAGGGCACAGCCTCAAAACTGAGAGGCAACTTTTTAGAAAAGTGGTAAGGAGGAATTTTTTTAGCCTCAGAGTAGTGAACCTGTGGAATGTTCTGCCATAGGCTGCAGTGGAGGCCAAGCATGTGGGTATATTTAAAGCAGAAGTTTATAGTTTCCTGATTGGTCATCACATGAAAGGATATGGCAAAGAAGGCAGGTGCATGGGGTTGAGTGGGCTCCAGAATCAGCCATGATGGATTGACTGAGCAGATTCAATGGGCTGAATGGCCTAATTCTGCTCCTAAGTCTTATGGTCTTTTAGGTAATGTAGCTGAAACAAATTAACTCAGTTTGATCACTTCACTGTTTGAAACAAAAGTTCTATCATGACATTGCTGTCCCCAAGTTAAAACAATCCTTATTTCAGAAATTACTTTACAGGGTTCAAAGTGAACTGAAGTCTTTAGAGGCTATGAAATGCAGAACAGAAATATGAAAAAATGTTCTGTCCTTAGTCATATATCAAATATAGTGAAGTTCAGTAAAATATAATAGCCAGGAAAGAAAGCTAATTCTGCAGACCAACAATATTGACAAACTAACTCAACACTTTGCATGAAAATGCCTTTATTATCTGGTCAATACATTTTTTGTTAAAATAGTCATCATAAAAGCTTATTTTATCTCAAATCAATGAGTAATTTTCCAGAGGAAGGCAATCCACTACCTCAAATCCTGGCTTTAATTGAATCTTATGTGTTAAGCACCCTCAATGGTAATCACAAACTCTTCTGCAATTGATTTTATCCTCTTCACCTTTAGTTTCTGATGGTCATCAGTAAATTTGCTGTGTTAACATTGGATTCAGAGAAAGATGCTGCGTAACACACTCACCAGCCAACTATTTCTTCTCTGATTTATCTTCAGATTGCATGACATTCAGCAAAACTCCTATCTGCCGAGTTTCATCAGCTCATTGCTAATGCATGTTCATAGAGCAATGCCAAAGCTACCAAAAACAGCAAGAATAATGCTAAGATGGGATAGTGCTCAAGACATTTTTCTCTTTTGATACAAATCATCTGCTCAACAGTGACTACCATTTCCAAAAACGCAGTTTTAAGCTAGTTTGCTCAATTTGACCTTATAGCTTCCCTTGCTTATGATTATAGCTTAATTCAGTCCATTTTAACATGGAGATCTTAAAGGTACATTAAATAATATATTAGCAGTAGTAGTTAAAAATCAAACTCATGTTCAATAGAAAGAGCGAACTTTGGTTCCATCTTTCCTTCTCTGGTCACTACCTCAGCCTGTGCAAAAGCAGTTTGCAAGCCTGAGCAGACTTTATGACAACACTGAACACCAAAGCCACTTACCTTAACCATTGTAACCTTACCTCAAGCCTTCTACTACTAAAATTCCCTTAAGTATCTTTTCCTCCTCTTTTTCTACTGTTCCAATGCCTTCTGTCACCTTCCACAGACTAGTTTTAAACTCATCTAAAGCCCAGCAGATCATAACTCTCATTGTTGATCCATATTGACTCTTCGTCACATAAATCTCATAAGTAATAATTCTTTTCTTGCATTTATAAATTTCATTGCCGCTCCCTGTTTCTGTGGTCCAAAGACTAATATCTTCTCTTAATATGTCTATTATTGGGATACTAATTCTTATGGATCCCTCTAACCCTGTTGTTATTACAAGTTGAGTAAATGCTTGGGGCCGGATGTTTCAGATTTAAAATTTTGGGACCACTATCATTTCTGACTCTGAATCCATGTGCTACTGGTAAGCAGTCTTTAGCTTAGAACATAGAAATCTACAGCTCATTGCAGGCTTTTTGGTCCACAACATTGTGGCGACCATGTAACCTACTCTAGAAACTGCCTAGAATTTCCCTAGTACGTAGCCCTCTATTTTTCTAAGCTCCATGTACCTACCATGTATCCCACGTGTTCGTCACACATGTGTACTTAACAGTGATAATTATTACATGACATTAATATAAGGAAAATATGTCTGCAGAGTAACAAGCAGCATCAGGAGAATACCCGGATCAGCTGTTAAACAACAAACAACAGCAGGCTTTCAATCTCTGCCGATGATGCCATGTTTTGATTAAAAGGTTACAGTACACTGTATTTGTATTTTACTTTTTTTAGGTTTTATTTAAGGTATAAAAATAATCAGCATTGTAGAATTGTTCTTCTGTTAGATTTTCATCAGGGACAATCCTTGCAAACTCATCAATGAATTTCTCTGCTGCTTCATGATAAGCACAGGCTTTATCTTTAAATAGTTTTAAATCTTTAAAAATGTAATGCTGTGCCTTTTCTTAAATTTCTGCTACAAGCCTGTTGACTATTCACAATTATATTCAATTTTCAGTTTGTCGTGATAGATCTTTCATTGTTTCATTATTAGCATACCATTAAGTAACATATGTTCATCTCCAACGCTGACAAGTCCATTCTCTCAACACACATTTGAGATCTTCATTTTTCACTAATGCAATGTTTTTCAGTTTTTCATTAACTTCTGTTCATTACATGCGCAGAACTTTCTGTGATGCGCAGAGACCTGTGTATCACCTGGGAACCTCTGCAGCACATTGTGGGATTTTCCATTTGTGACGTTATATCAGCACTCATTTTGGATTTTGGAATTTGGATAAGTGATAATCAATCTGTACCTATAACTTTCACCATCTAAACGATCCACTCTGAATTGTTCCCTACACATTACTGTTGCCCTTCAAGATCCTCCTTAAAATTCATGCTTTTAGTATAGCTTTTGATCATGCCCCAATTTTGCTTTGCTTGGGTCAACATGTACTTTTTTCTGATTATATATCCGTGAAGATCTTAAACACAAGAGGTTTTGCAAATGCTGGAAACTCAGAGTAACACACACAAAATGGTGGAGGAACTCAACAGGCCAGGCAGCAGCTATGGAGAGGAATGAACAGTTAGTGTTTCAGGCTTTCATCAGGACCCTTCCTGAACAAGGATCTCGGCCTGAAAGGTTGACTGTTTATTCAGAGTTCAAAGTATATTTTATTATCAAAGTACATATACCTCACCATATACAACCCTGAGATTCATTTTCCTGTGAGCATACTCAGCGAATCTATTAAATATTAACTATAGCAGGATCTGAATGGTCAACCAGAATGTAGAAGATAACAAACTGTGCAAATTGAAATATTAATAATTAACAATAAATAATGAAAACATGAGATAATTAGATAAAGAATCCTTAACGTGAGATCCTGTTCCATGAAGAATTTGTAATGCTTTCCTATGATAAGGATGCTTAAAAAAAGGTGAATGTTATCTTTGTCTGGATGAGCTTACAATAGGTGTAGGTCTTTGTTCCCACTCTCATAGCTATCCTGAAGGTAATTACTACTTCTGGCTCTTGGTGTATACTGGATGCATCACTTAACTAGGTACTTTGTGCCAGTCAAAAGCTGAGTGTTGTCCATCACTTTAACTTTAGTGAGCATTAATGTTAACTTCACCTTGTCTTTCATTGGCACCCTAGCTAATCCAGTTTCTGATTAAAGGCATGGACTGCCATCAAAATAATACAATACCAAGGCAGATTTTGCCTGCATGTGAAAATCTTAACTCCAATTCTCTTCTTCCTTGTAAACATTAAGCACACATAGTGTGCAGGGTATTCTACATATTAAATTAGATTACATAACAAAGACTATCTGAACTGGTGCTCTTTGTAATCAAAATATCTCCCTGCTTTCCTAGAAAAGATTCATAGCTTTGAAATATTCTACTAGCCAACTGAGGAAGGAAACATTGCCTGTGATTCAAGTGAGGCACTTTGTAACAAGAGGATGTTACAAAGAGAGGATGGGTTCTTTAAATGTAGTGCTTGAAATTTCAGTAGTTAAAGGTTAAACCAATTTAAATTGGTTTGTAGGAAAAGATGCCCATGTTTGGTAAATTTGAAAGTAAACAAAAGTAGCTGCAAAAATTTGGACAGGTAGAGGAGCAATCCTGTGAAAACTATTCATTAGCTCAAACCCCCATTTTAATCCGTCCATTGTACATATTTCAAAGACCTTACTACAGCACTAATTACTGTTTTCTTGGATGTTAAAATCACTCTTGATGTGTTTATCTGCGCAAATTTTTGACAACAATTTCATTAAAAGCTTGGTTCAAGTGCAATTCATTTTAAAGCATTTTTCCATGCACATTTAGTTTCAACATTCGTACAAGGTTGCATGGACAACTTAAGACCTAACTGATGCACTCGAGTCAGACTTCCAGCTCTTCTCTCAGGATGATCTGGCATTACATGAAAAGGACAAGCAGTGGGACATGTGCATTCAGAAGAGGAAAGTAAAACAAAGGAAGATATATGCCATAAACATAACAAGCCCAGGGATAGCCATGAGAAACACACCATTAGGAAATAGGCAGGGATACCCTGAAAAGCTTAGGAAACATAGAATATGCATCAATCCAGCACAGGATCAGTCCTTTCAGCCCAAAATGCTGTGTCAAACTCATTAAATTAGTGATCAAATGCCAAATTAAACTAGTTCCTTCCACCAACACAATGTCCCTATCTTTCCATTTCCTAGACATTCATGTGTCTATCTATAAGAGTCTTGTGAATGCCTCTATTGCAGTTGCTTCCAGTACCACCACAAACAGCTCATTCCAGGGTCTCTGTGTAAAAGACTTGCTCTTTACATCTTCTTTGAGCTTACCCTTTCTCACATTAAATGCATGCCTTCTGATATGAGACGTTGCAATAAAGGGGAAAAAAGTCTGGCTGGTTGAAGAACATTTAGGAAACATCAAGGAATACAAAATATAATTAAGCTGTAATAGAGGACGTTTGTTAAAATCTCTGTGCACTGCACTGATGGAGAAGTCATTATTTTAAGTGCAGGGACATTACGGCCAACATTTGCACAGATCCATCTCATAGGACACATTTCTGCTCAGTTTCTGACTATCTGACTTGTAAGCTAAGATAGTATTACTGCCGTTCTCGGCTCTGACCACACTATACCATCTTGCATATCCATTGCTATTGCTCTGTCATGACCATGTGGTAGCCAATGTGCCACAGTCTCCCCACATTAAAGGGAATCGTGCTCAAGGCAACATCAACCCTACAATATAATGAAACAAGTCATTCTTGACACTGAGAGATTACACAAGAATATAAAGGTAATCCATGGTGATTCATGTCTATCATACTTCATTGGTTATAAAGTTCTTTCAATTTAAGACTTTAAGCAGATACTAAAGATACCTTTTTAATGTCATTATTATCTGAAAGCAAAACACTTACTTTGCAGCAATTTAGACCAATTTTTCTGATAGGAATCAGTTAATTTAAGAGTTCAAAGTTTAAAGTAAATTTATTGCATTATACTACCATGAGATTCAATTTCATGCAGGCATTTACAGGGAAAAAAAGAAATACAGTAGAATTTCATGAAAAAACTAAGCCTAAACAAAGACTGACAAACAACCAATGTGCAAAGAAGACAAACTGCAAAGATTTTTAAAAATAGTACTGCGAACAATAGTTGTAGAGAGTGTTTGTAAGTGAGCCTGTGGGTTGTAGGATCAGATCAGAGTAGTGGTGATTGAAGTTAACCACACTGCTTCCGGAGCCTGATGATTTTAGGGTAACAACTGCTCCTGAACCTGGTGGTGTAGGACCTAAGGTTTATGTAACTCATGCTCAGTGTTAATAGCAAAAAGAGAACATGGCCTGGATGGTGATGGTCTTTGATGATAGATGCTCTATGAAAATGTACTCAATGGTGGGAAGCGCTTTGCCTGTGCTGGACCGGGTTGTATCCACCACTTTCTGTAGCCTTTTCCATCACTGGGCTTTGATGTCTCTATACCAGGCAATGATGCAACCAGTTAGGATACTCTCCACTAGAAGCTCATCAGAGTGTTTTTAGTGACATATCTAGTTTACGCAAACCTCTGAGAAAGTAGAGATGCTGTTATGCCTTCTTTGTGATGCCATTTATGTGCTGGTCCTAAGACAGATGCTCTGTTATGTTAATGCCATAGAATTTAAAGCATTCCTTCCATATTCATTCCACCAATGAAAACCGGCTCATGGACATCTGGCTTCTTCCTCCTGTAGTCAATAATCAATTCTTTAGTTTTGCTGATGTCGAGTGAGAGGTGGTTGCTGTAGCACCACTCAACTAGATTTTCAATCTCTCTCCTATTTGCTGATTTGTCATCTCCTTTAATTTGGTCAACAGGAGTGGTGTCATCAGCAGCATTAGGACTGTACTAAGCCACACACAATCATAAGAAATGGATCCAGCAGGCAGCCCTATGGTGCAACTGTGCTGATGGTGAGTGTGTAAGAAATGTTACTACCAATTCTTACTAACTGGGCTGCCAATCAGGAAATCAAGGAATGAGTTGCACAGCAAGGTATCAAGGAATACGTACACAACACTGGAAGAACTCAGTAGGTCAGGCAGCATCCGTGAGAAAAGAGTAGCCAATGTTTCGGGCCGAGACCCTTCATCAGGAATGGGGGGGAAGAGAGGGCCGAAGCCCAGTAATAGAGATAGGGGAGGGGGTAGGGTATCAAGGTCCAGGTCTTGGAGCTTACTGATGAGTTTTGAGGGGATGAAAATGTTTAGAAATGCTCTAAACCTTTATTCCATCTACCAAAGTGCATGACCATACACTTCCCTGCACCATATTCCATCTGCCATTTCTTTGCTGATTCTATCAAACTGTCAAGGGCCTTCTCCAGATTCCCTGTTTCCTCAGCATTACTTACCCCTCTACCTATCTTCATATCATCTGCAAACCTGGCCACACCAAGATGATTGATATATAACATGAAAATAAGTGGTTCCGACACTGACCCCTGCAGAACATCACTAGTCAGCAGCGGCCAACCAGAAAAGCCCCTTTTTCCACCTGCCAGTCAGCCTATCTTCCATCCATGCTAGTATCCTTCCTGTAATAGGATAGGCTCATATCTTGTTAAGAGGCTCATGTGGCACCTTGTCAAAAGCCTTCTGAAAATGCAAGTAAACAACATCCACCGACTCTCCTATATTTATCGTGCTTTTTATTTCTTCAAAGGATTCCAACATATTTGTCAAGCAAGATTTCCCTTAAGGAAACTATGCTGACTGGCCTTTTTATCATGTGCCTCCAAGTAATCCAAAACCTCATTCTTAATTATGGACTCCAACATCTTGCCAACTACTGAAACTAGCCTATAATTTCCTTTCTTCTGCCTCAAAACTTTTCCTGAAGAGTTGAGTGACATTTGAAAATTTCCAGTCCTCTGGAACCATTCCAGAATCTAGTGATTCTTGAAAGATCTTTATTAGTGCTTCCACAATCTCTTCAGACATCTCTTTCAGAAACATAGCATGTAGTCCATCTGGTTCATGTGACTTATCTACCAGCAAACCTTCCAGTTTCCCAAGCACCTACTTAGTAACAGCAACTACAGTCACTTCTGCCCCCTGACATTCTCAAATTCTTAAAACGTAGAACATACAGCACATTACAGGCCCTTTGGCCCACAATGTTGTGCAGACCCTTAAACCCTGCCTCCCATATAACACTCCCACCTTAAATTCCTCCATATACCTGTCTAGTCGTCTTTTAAATTTCACTCGTGTATCTGCCTCCACCACTGACTCAGGTAGTGCATCCACGCACCAACCACTCTGAGTAAAAAATCTTCCTCTAATATCCCTCTCAAACTTCTCACCCCTTACCATAAAGCCATGTCCTCTTGTATTGAGCAGTGGTGCCCTGGGGAAGAGGCACTCACTGTCCACTCTATCTATTCCTTTTAATATATTGTATACCTCTGTCATATCTCCTCTCATCTTCCTCCTCTCCAAAGAGTAAAGCCCTAGCTCCCTTAACCTCTGATCATAATGCATACTCTCTAAACCAGGCAGCATCCTGGTAAATCGCCTCTGTACCCAACCAGGACTGGACACAGAACTCCAAGTGTGGCCTAACCAGAGTTTTATAGAGCTGCATCATTATCTCGCGACTCTTATACTCTATCCCTCGACTTATGAAAGCTAACACCCCATAAACTTTCTTAATTACCCTATCTACCTGTGAGGCAACTTTCAGGGATCTGTGGACATGCACCCCCAGATCCCTCTGCTCCTCCACACTACCAAGTATCCTACCATTTACTTTGTAATCTGCCTTGGAATTTGTCCTTCCAAAGTGCATCATCTCACACTTCCCTGGGTTGAACTCCATCTGCCACTTCTCAGCCCACTTCTGCATCCTATCAATGTCTCTCTATAATCTTCGACAATCCTCTGCACTATCCACAATGCCACCAATCTTTGTGTCATCTGCAAACTTGCCAACCCATCCTTCTACCCACACATCCAGGTTGTTAATAAAAATTACAAGAAGTAGAGGTCCCAGAACCGATCCTTGTGGGACACCACTAGTCACAACCCTCCAATCCGAATGTACCCCCTCCATCATGACCCTCTCCTTTTGCAGGCAGGCCAATTCTGAATCCACCTGGCCAAACTTCCCTGGATCCCATGCCTTCTGATTTTCTGAATAAGCCTACTGTGTGGAACCTTGTCAAATGCCTTACTAAAATCCATGTAGATCACATCCACTGCACTACCCTCATCGATATGCCTGGTCACCTCCTCAAAGAACTCTATCAGGCTTGTTAGACACGATCTGCCCTTCACAAAGCCATGCTGACTGTCCCTGATCAGTCCATGATTCTCTAAATGCCCACAGATCCCATCTCTAAGAATCTTTTCCAACAGCTCTCCCACCACAGGCGCAAGACTCACTGGTCTATAATTACCCAGACTATCCCTACTACCTTTTTTGAACAAGGGGACAACATTCGCCTCCCTCTAATCCTCCCGTACCATTCCCGTGGACAACAAGGACACAAAGATCCTAGCCAGAGGCTCAGCAATCTCTTCCCTCACCTCGCGGAGCAGCCTGGGGAATGTTCCGTCAGGCCCCAGGGACTTATCCGTCCTAATGTATTTTAACAACTTCAGCACCTCCTCTCCCTTAATATCAACATGCTCCAGAACATCAACCTCACTCATATTGTCCTCACCGTCATCAAATTCCCTCTCAGCGGTGAATACCGAGGAGAAGTATTCATTGAGGACCTCGCTCATTTCCACAGCCTCCAGGCACATCTTCCCACCTTTATCTCTAATCAATCCTACCTTCACTCCTGTCATCTTTTTGTTCTTCACATAATTGAAGAATGCCTTGGGGTTTTCCTTTACTCTAGTCACCATGGCTTTCTCATGCCCCCTTCTTGCTCTCCTCAGCCCCTTCTTAAGCTCCTTTCTTGCTGCTCTATATTCCTCAATAGACCCATCTGATCCTTCCTTCCTAAACCTCATGATGCTGCCTTCTTCCACCTGACTAGATTTTCCACCTCACTTGTCACCCATCGTTCCTTCACCCTACCATTCTTTATCTTCCTCACCGGGACAAATTTATCTCTAACATCAACCACATGTCCATAGTACATTTCCCTGCAAAAACATCATCCCAATTCTTGCATGCTGCTAATGTCTTCCACAGTGAAGACTGATGCAAAATACTTAATACAGTGCCTTGAAAAAGTATTTGGGCCCCAACCCTTTGTTCACATTAATGAGTATTACAACCAGGGATTTTGATCAAGTTAACTGAGAGATTTTATTAGTGCATCACATGTTCCTTTATCATAGCAGAACCAAAACAAAAGCAGGGAAAAATGTAAAGGATGAAAAACTAAAAATTCAAAAACTGAAGTGTCAGCACTTCAAAGTATTCATAGAAACATAGAAAACCTACAGCACAATAAAGGCCCTTCGGTCCACAATGTTGTGCCGAACACGTTTTCATCCCCCTTTGCTCAGTACTTAGTTGAACCACCCCTTGCAGCTATTAAAGCTGATAGCCTTTTTGGATAAGTCTCCGTTTGCTTTGCACAATATGATGGAGCAAGATTTGCCCATTCCTCCTTGCAAGATTGCTCAGTTGGGAAAGGTCAGTTGGGAAATGGCAGTGGACAGCAAGCTTGAGGTTTTGCCAGAGATGTTCAATCACGTTATGTTCAATCACATTATGACTGGGTTACTCTTGGACATCAATTTTCTTCATTTAAATCACTCCATGAATACTCTGGCAGTATGCTTTGATTCTTGTCCTGCTAAAAGCAAACTTACTCCCCAGTAAAAGCTTTCCGGCAGGGGCTAGCAGGTTTTCATCCAGGATCTCTTTGTACATAGTAGTATTAATTTTCCCATCAATCCTGACCAAGTTTCCACTCCTTGCTGCTGAATAGCATCTCCACAGCATGATGCTACCTCTACCATACTTTACAACTTGTCCGATTCTGCCAGAAGAAGCAGGATCTCCCAGTGGCCGCACATTTTAATTCAATGTCCCATTCCCATTCTGATATGTCTGTCCATGGCCTCCTCTTACTGTCATGATGAGGCCAAACTCAGGTTGGAGGAACAACACCTTATATTCCATCTGGATAGCCCCCAACCTGATGGTATGAACATCAATTTCTTGAACTTCCAGTTATGTCTCTCCCCTCTCCTTCACCATTCCCAATCCCCTTCCCCCCCCCCTCACCTTATCTCCATTGTATCCCTCTGGCGGTCCTCCTCCCTTTTCTTTCTTTCATTGTCTTCTGTTCTCTCCTATTGGACTCCCCCTTCTCCAGCCCTGTACCCCTTTCACCAATTTCCCAGCTTTTTACTTCACCCTCTCCCTCCTGGTTTCTCCCTCCCCCCTCCACCTTTTAACTCTACTCCTCATCCTTTTTTCTCCAGTCCTGCTGAAGGATCTCACCCTGAAATGTCAACTGTACTTTTTCCCATAGATGCTGTCTGATCTGCTAAGTTTCTCCACCATTTTGTGTGAGTTGCTTGGATTTCCAGCATCTACAGATCTTCTCTTGTTTGTGAAGCTATTTCCTGCCTTGGCATTCTGACTGAGTTTAATCCGGATGGTAAAATGAGCAGTCAGTTGAGGTAGAAATATTTTTCTATCCTTCTCATCTCCCCAATCATGATTGTGATTTCAAATATACTACATCAACATAATTTAAAAAGGGATCATAATAAATTGTTATACTCTCAGGACTGAGCCAGAATTTGTGAAGTAGGTCACCACTGAATAATTTAGGCTGAAAGGCCTTTTCCAGTAAATATCTATATCTGTGTTAATGTAGCTTATCACGATGACTTGGATGATAAATTAAGACAATAAAAACAAGGATTAAGGATACAATTTGAGTACAACTCTATCTCATGACACCTGAAAATATGAACTGACCATTTAGATGCAAACCACAATTATTTCCATTAAATACCTGCGATTTGTTGTTATCAATAGACTTGGATATCTCGCAATTTTGGATTATGAATGACATAAATATAGTTAATAGAAAATCCAAGCTTTAAGGAGTAAAATCCATTTTGGATGCTGATCTGGATAAGGTAAAAGGTTAACAGTTTCTCACTCCATGTGTGCTGCCTGATCAGCTGTGCATCTCAGCATTTGCCCTTTATATTTTATATTTCTAGCATCTGCAGTGTTTTGCTTTTCAATTACGTGCTTATCACTTGGCACAGTCTTCATTTCCTGAACTTTCTCATTTTTTAGTCTCCCACTGCACTCGAAATAATTGGAGCCAAAAACTAAAACCAGACTATTCCCAACAGAATAATAGAATTACAAACATTCTTTCAAGTGAATATTTCTACTTCAGAGTAAAGTAGCTCTGAAAATACATCCTTCACCAGACCTGCTCTCTGCAGTGCAACAGGTCCAGCTTGAAGCCATACTGTTAACAAATTTAGGCATATTAAAGAGCACTCAAACATGGAGAGTCAGGAAACGGTAAAGAACTGTTAGCTTGGACACATGAGTGTCTCCTTTGGGCGCCATTAACTGCAGCAAAAAAAAGAGAAAGCCCAGAGCCACCTGCACATATCTACATTTTAACCTGAAACTTGAAGGGCTAAGCACGAATCAGCCTTCCACTGTGATAACAACATCAGCTTCAAAGTGCTGAGTATATTCTTGTCTTATTGAGGCTTGGGAATGAGTACCTGAGAGTCCAGCACCAAGCTCCCCTGATCCCACTGACCCACTCTCTATCAATATCCACAGGAGCAACCATCTCTTTTGGAAAATCTCTCAAACATCAATGTATTTTTGACAAATTTAAAAAGAAATGAGAGTTATGCACCTTTAGTTCAACTTGGCTTAGTGTACAGCTATAGATTAGAAAAAATTAATCAATAATTTTGCAACGTAACTTGCTTACATTAAAAAGCACAATGTAAATTTCTGACACGATATTAATATATTGTAGAATGCAGAATGTCACCAATGCTGACATTTTCATAAATATAATTGCATTCTTATATCAGGAAGGAGCTGTTTTTGACAAAAAAGAATATGTGCAATCTCTGAAGCCAACCTGCAAGCAGTCTTAAGAAGGTGAACCCACAGAAAGTGTCTGGCTCAGATAGGGTACCTGGCCGAGTACTAAAGACCTGTGCTAATCAACTGGCTGGTGTGTCACTGAGATCTTTAAACTCTCGCTTCAGCAGTGTGTGGGACCAACCTGCTTCAATTATACTGGTGCCCAAGAAGAGCGTGGTGATCTGCCTCAGTGACTATCACAGCACTTTCATCCACAGTGATTAAGTGTTTTGAGAGGTTGATATGAAACCTATCAACTTCTGCCTGAGAAGCGACTTAAATCCACCTCAATTTGCCTACCGGCTCAATAGGTCAACAGCAAATATCAACTCATTGGCTTTTTGCTCAACCCTTGAATAGCTGGATAGCAAAGGTGCATTCATCAAGATCTCTTCATTGACTACAGCTTGGCATTCAATACCATCATCCCCTCAAAACTAATCAATAAGCTCCAAGACCTTGACCTCAATACCTCCTTGTGCAATTGGATCCTGGATTTCCTCACATGCAGTTCCCAGTCGGTTCAAATTGGCAACAAAATCTCCTCCAGGATCTCCATCAGCAGAGGTGCACCACAAGGCTGTGTGCTTAGCCCCCTGCTCTACACACTTTACACTTATGACTGTGTAGCGAAGCACAGCTCCAATGCCATAGTCAAGTTTGCTGATGACCCCACTGTTGTTGGCTGAATCAAAGGTGGTGATGACCAACATATAGGAGGGAGATTGAAAATCCGGCTGAGTGGTGCCACAACAACCTCATACTCAAAGTCAGCAAGACCAAGGAGCTGATTATTGACTTCAGGTGAAGAAAAACAGAGATCCGTGAACCAGTTCTTACTGAAGGTGGAGAGGGTCAGCAACTTTAAATTCCTCGGTGATATTATTTGGTAGAACCTATCCCAGACCCAGTACAAAGTGCAATAATCAAGAAATAATGGCAGCGCCTCTACTTCCTTAGGAGTTTACAGAGATTTGGATTGACAAACTTCTAGTGTATATTGATTGACCGTAACATAGCCTGGTATGGAAACACCAATGCCCTTGATGGAAAATCCTACAAAAGGTGATGGATAGGACCCAGTCCACTATGGGTAAAGCTCTCCCGACCCTTGAGCACATCTACATGAAACAATGTTGCAGGAAAGCAGCATCCATCATCAGGACATGCTCTCTTCTCGCAGCTGCCATCAAAAAGAAGGTACAAGAGCCTTAGACTCAGGTTCAGGAACAGTTATTACCCCTCAACCATCAGGTTCCTGTATCAAGGGGATAACTTCACTCAACTTCACTTGCCCAATCTTTGAAATGTTTCCACAACCAATGGATTCACTTTCAGGAACTCTTCCATCTTATGTTCTCAATATTTATTGCTTATTTGTTTGTTATTATCATTTCTTTCATTTTGTATTTGCAGTTTGCTGTCTCCTGCACTCTGGTTGGACAATCTTTAATTGATTCTGTTATGGCTGTTAGTCTATAGATTTATTGAGTATGCCCACAACAAAATTAATCTCAGGGTTGCATATGGCGGCATATAGTAGATGATTGTCTCTTTGACAGGATCCTTTATTGTTTGTCATCTATATCAATGATCTGGATGATAATATGGTCAACTGGGTCAGCAAATTTGTGGATGACACCAAGATTGGGAGTGTAGTGGACAGCAAGAAAGGTTATCATGGCTTACAGAGGGATTTGCATCAGCTGGAAAAATGGGCTGAAAAATTACAGGTGGAATTTAATGTAGATGTGTGAGGTGTTGCAATTCGGTAAGACCAACTAGGTCTTACAAAGTGAACGATAAGGCACTGAGGAGTGTGGCAGAATGAAGAGACCTGGGAATATTGATCTATAATTCATTGAAAGTGGTGTCACGTGTCGATAGGGATGTAAAGAAAGCTTTTGGCATTATTGGCCTTCATAAATTAATGTATTGAGTACAGGGGATAGGATGTTATGTTAAAGTTGTATAAGACATTGGTGAGGCCTAATTTGGAGTTTGTGTGCTGTTTTGGTCACCTACCCACAGGAAAGATGTAAATAAGGTGAAGAGAAAATTTAGAAGGACACAGCCAGGTCTGAAGGACCTGATTTATAAGGAAAGATTAAATAGGTTAGGATCGTATTCCTTAGAATGTAGAAGATTGAGAGGAGAATTAATAGTGATACTGTATACAAAATTATGGCAAGCTGTTTTTCCCCACTGAGGTTGGGTGGGGTGACAACCAGAGGTCATGGGTCAGGGTAAAAGGTGAAAAGTTTAAGGGGAACATGGAGTAAAACTTCTTCATCAGAGGGCCATGGGAGTGTGGAATGAGCTGCCAGCACAACTGGTGTACGGGAGTTTGATGTGAACATTTAAGAGAAGTTTGGATAGGTGCATGGATGGTAAGGGTTATGGTTCCGGTGCAGGTTGGTGGGAATAGGCAGTTTAAATGGTTTTGGCATGGGCTAGATGGACACAGGGGCTTGTTTTTGTGCTGTACTTCCCTATGACTCAGATATATGTACTTAGATAATAAATTTACTTAATTTTGATATAAGGTTAAGAAATTGACAGTTATTAATTTATAACACTGATGAAATGCAGAGAAGCAGATAATGAATGTTTTCACTTCCCTTTATGTTTCAAATCTCTCAGACTTTGTAATGAATAGACTAGTGACTCAATGGTTTTATTTAACGTCCAATGGCAAAAGTCAGATATACTTATAGCATCAATTACCCTCCAATTTTGCATTTTTTGAAAATTAGGGCATTTATGTTAGAATTCCCAGGGTCTGGAAAAATACTTGGCTGGAATTTCCAAGCTACCCAGCAAACACAAATCTTTTCAATTATCTACAGCAATTTCTAACACAAATGATGTACCTTTCTATCAATCGGCACTAGCTCTTATCAGACATACTTGCTACATTTCATTTGATTGCTGTGAAGTGAAACAAAGTATGAGTCAGCTTAGTCCTTGGGACTTTTAATTTCTTTTTATTAAAACTGACTAAAAGATTTCTTCAGGGCCCAAGATAAGTCTTAGGTTCTTCACTGGGTTGTGATGGAACCTCATCTTTTCAATTAGCTCAACTCTGTGCAGCAATGCAACAGCACTGTCTTATTCCAGTCCATCAGTCACTGAACAAAATGTATTTAGTACAGACAGGTAGAGAGGGGCTGATAAAGTGATGACACCGGTCAGAAGTGATGATTAATAAATAAAGGCATATAACTTAGTGGATCTTATGGACATTGTACCTTTGAAATTTTAGAATATAATGAACATGTTGGCCAATGGGCATAGTTAAACCTCCAGAAACTCCAAAGTAAAAATAGACATATAAGCTGAAATGATTTACACACACACACACATATATATATATAGAACTTGTGATAATTTTAACAGTAAGCATTTAACCAAATTGAAAGCAAGCCTTAGAAATGATGATGAAGTTTGGTTTAATCCCTCATCTGAAGTAGAGCATGTCAACCTTTGTTCTCAGAAATCATGAATGCTAGGAATACAGAAAGATATTCACAGAATAATGTAGCATAATATATCTCAACTTGAACAGTGAGATTCTGGAAAGAAGTGAGTGTGGTCATAAAGAAACAGATAGAAATACGCTCTTAGACCTAACTCATCCATGACAATCATTTGCCCGTGTTGGGCCGACATCCCTTGGAGCCTTTCCTATCCACTGCCATTAGAGCTTAGAAAGGACAAAAATAAAAATCTCAAAGCACTGAATACAAAGGTATTGCCAAAAAACAGATAGGGAAAGAAATAGAGAATTTAAAGTTAGCAGATAGAATAAGAGCTGAGTATTAAAATTTAAGCTGCTTCTTCTCTCCTGGTTAGATGGTGAAGATGGTTAGAGAGCGAGAGAGATAGAGGCTGTTTTCTCTAAAATTGCAATTATGCATGTGAAATGGTTACTATACCCCCCCCCCCCCACGGGCTTTACTTTATCCACAATTTACTTGCCACATTGCAATTAATATTGATATTTTCACGACAGCCTGTTTCACAAGCTCTGGAGTGTAATGGGAATTGTCAGAGAACTTCTCCCAAATCTCTATGCTGTCTCCTCAGGTAGTCTCAGCTGTCTTTATTTTTTGGGTTAGTATGTTCAGATGAAAACTTTGCAGTAATTACACTGTGGCTTTACTAAAATGAAGCATTTTTTAAAAAGCTGGTGGTCAAAAGGGTCAGTCTTCTGTGGGATTTTTTTTATATGAAACTGAAGGCACTCGTATGCTATTCTATTTATTTTTATTCTCTAAAAGGCACATAACCAAAATATTTTTTTCGGAGAAGAGGGATTTGTTTGCTTAAATTTTCAGGATTAAGGTTATAAACTGCAGGAATTAAATATTTTCACAAGCAGCACCTGTTAGAAAGATCATTAAAAATTTTTCCGTCTTATTTTTATACCGGTGCTATCAGTAAGGTCACTCAGCTCAGCTGTTGCTCACCCCTATTTGTGCATCCCCAGAACTGATATCATAATAATCCACTGCTTGGCTCCTGTCGTTCTAGGGATTGAATAATACAGCACAGGATTGAGACATTCAGCCCGTTATGACCAGGTCACCAATTTAACCGAAGCCCATCTGCCTGTATATTTACTATATTCCACCACTCCCGACTTCTCATGTACTGCCTAAATGCCTCTTAAATGTTGCTTCCACTACTTCCCCTAGCAACACATTCCTAGCAACTACCACTGCACTTATCTCATAAATCTCCTTTAAAGTTAACCCTATTCTGCTGTTTGCCGACTGAAACCTGCCATTTCTCTTCTCACATTCCTAATTGGTCTATATCCTGCCGAATTTTTTGGCAACATTATGCAGAACTCCACCAATGTTTGTGCTGTTAGCAAATCAGTCCGTTTGCATTTTCATCCTAATTATTTACTGTGTATATATCATAAACAACAGACCCTGCACTGATTCTTGTGGCATACCATCATAGACTTCTAGCCATAATAATGCTCTTGCACCACTACCTTCTTCTTTCAATGGCCAAACCACATCTTCATGGATCCTATGTGCCTTAATATTCTGGATCAGCCCACCATAAGGTACTTGGTAAAAGCTTGACAAAAGCCCATGAAGACAACATTCACTGCCCTGCCCTCTCCAACCATCTTTGTCATTGTGTGTGATATGTTCTTAAAGCATTCAACTTCTAACTTATTTTGAAAAACAGTCTTAATCTCTGACCTGAACACTGTTGCTCTTTCCACAGATGCTGCCTGACCTACTAAGTGCTTCCAGTATTTAGTTGTAATTCCAATCTATTTTGACTCTTTCATTAATTTCTATCCAGAAAGCTTACCATATATGTGTTTTGCCCTGCTGCATCAACCTTGTGAACAATCATATACACACCCCCACAAGACACTCGACTGGAGAGAAAAGAAAACAAATACAAACTAGGCAACAGATACTTAAGTCAGCAGTATTGCCTTGCCTGAAGTTTATAATATAACGAAACAAAAAGCCTCAAGTTTTTCTGGGAACCTATGCATCTCTTATTCATTCATTGCCCTAGTACATTTAACAACAGTAATTTATTTTTGCAGATACCTGATATTTGTACTTGATCTCTCTTTTCAATCCTCATTTACAATTCTAGCTGCCCTGCATCATTTATCACTAAGTGCTGTATTGCTATTTTTATAGTTTAAATCTTCTGCAAATGATCTTTTTAGTACAACAAAATAGACCAATAATGGGTATTTAAAAAACTGTTGTTGTTACGTTAGTGTAGAGTCTTTCCACCTTTGGGCATGATATTATGTTGCCTGTCCCATGGCAGGATTGAAAAAAGCTCATAAACATGCACATTATTTGTTACGTAAATTAGGATTAGTAAGCATGCAGTGTTGGGACTACAAAACCTGAAGCTTCAGGCGGAAGGAGAACAGTGTTGCAACAGCTGTGTCTTCTATGAAAAGCAGAGTCTGTTCAACACTGCTTGCAGTTCTGGTTTACAATGTTGAAAGGCTAATTAAAAAAAGACGATTGATTTTCTCATTAAGAGCTTCAGGACACACTGACTATTAGACAAAGGGTGAATCTACATATGTAATACTAAATTTTCCTTTCTGCGCAAACCTCAAAGTTACGGTATCTGGAGTGTTCATGAACTCTGCATATTGTACTTCTATTGTTCCAATCTTTTTTTTTAAACTTTTTGAAACTGATCTTTAGATGCTCTTTAGTGCTCTTAGATATGTTTAACTTGAAATTAAATTAAACAAAAATGTGCAACTTTATTTAAATTACTAAATGTGTAAGATAGCACAAAGGTAAAGGTCCTCAATGTGATAGTGGCTCACAAGTTTACTGAGATACTTAAAACAAAACTCTTTTAGGTTTTGAAAGGTCTGAATATGGAATTTGGTACCACAATGTGGAAAAAGTAGAAAAATATATGCATTAAAAGGGAAGCCAGATAAATCAGAGAGAGGAAAAACAGCATCTGGTGCCAAGATGTGAAGGTGTAAGCAGGAGTATTAACACTGTCACATACCACTTGTGCTGAATGTCTGGCTTCTGTTCTGTAAATTCAATGACCTTTGAAGAGGAAATTCTTTTAAATAGCAGGCAATATCTGAACAAAAATAAACACTTTATACTGCCCAGTTATTCCATATAAATGATTCATTGTGGGAATCTGGTTCTAGCTCTTCCTATCTACTCTACTAGTGATCAGTCTTATATATGATCACACAAATGGTAGTATACCTTCCATATTGTTGTTAACTCCTCCTATCCTATAACCCTCTGGGATCCAGGTGATTCTTCATTCTGGCCTTGCACATATCCCAATTTCCTGGATTATTTCTTCAGCTGTCCAGACCACAGGCTCTGAAACTTGCACTGTATAACATTCCTTCAAACCTTCGACTTCAATTGAGTTTTGGCCAACATGACCCAATATGTCTTCCAAATGTTTATCCAATTATACCTCATCGCATGTCTTTTGAGTTTTCTGTTTAAGGTGCTCTATACACACACACACACACACACACACACACACACACACACACACACACACACACACACACACACACACACACACACACACACACACGTGTATTGGGATTGAATGTAAACATCATCAAGCCCAATTTGTATATAGCTAAGGGACCCCTTCCAATCTGAAGACTTCATATAAAAATGGGAAAATGGAAATTGAACATTGGGAAAATGGGTGATGACATTGATAGATTGTGCAGGGCTATGGTACAGATCAATTAGAAACTTGAGTGGAGCAATGGACAATGGACTTTAATCCAAACAAGTGCAAGGTGATACATTTTGAAGGGTAAACAAGGATAGTATATACATAGCAAATGTATGTCCTTGGTAAAGCTTTGGGGAGTCTGATAAATAGAGAGACCTTGAATACAAATTCATACGTCCCTAAAAGTGGCAGCAAAGGTAGATAAGGTGTTGAAGAAGACATATGGGATTGGCCATGGCACAGAATACAGAACTAGTGTATTTAGTACAAACCTTTTTACAATGCTGGGGTGTCTAAAACAAGAGAAGTTAATAGATTTAAGATGAGAGGCTTTAAGCTTAGAGGTGACGTGAGGGGGAATATTGGTACTCTATAGGTGAGGAAAAGTATTTCTTACGTATTTACCAGAACAAGTCAGCCAACATCATTATATAAAGGCACAACCTGAATCTAGCTGTTCAATTTACTTTTTTGGTCTCCCAATTTTCACAACTTTTTTTTAATCTGTTCTACCACCTGTTCCCCATCTTCTCTCCTACTGAAAGCTCACTCGTTTTCCCTCTTTTTCAGGTCTGACAGAGGATCATTGACCTGCTTCTCTCTCCAGATATTCTGCCTGGTTTCCAAAATGTTCAGTTTTTGCATTTGTAGCCTTGTTCCTCATCTGAATGCAGCACAAAAATATCTTGAGGGCCTAGTGCGGGGGTCGGCAACCTGCGGCTCCCGAGCCATTTGTGGCTCTTTCACCTCTGTGCTGCGGCTCCCTGTGGCTTTGGGAAATAATTGGTCAGTATTTAATTAAAATGTATTTTATGTTAGTTTGTTAGCTTTTGAAATGTAATTATGGTGATCTTGTACATTTCCTGCCACATCCGAAACGGCTCACAATTAGCCGGCATTCCGGCTAAGGGAGATAGCCTACGGGGGTTTGTGAGTACGCGTCTTTTGCAGCATCTGCGTCCATGGGGGCTGGGTTGAGGGAGGCTTAAAAGCAAGGCTGTTTAGTTCGAATAAAGCTATCTTTGACTGCAGTTTACTGACACCGCTACAACGTGTTTTTATCGCTGGCTGTCCAGACGGAAGGTGCTGAAACGCTTTGTCGCGTGTCTGGAAGAAGTGAAAACTTTCCTGGGCAGCAAAGGGCTCACCTTTCCTGAGCTGGAACAGCCAGAGTGGCTGGAAAAGCTACACTTCATGGTAGACATGACAGCGCACCTGAACACGCTGAACACAGCTCTTCAGGGGAAAGGACGTACAGCCCTGCACATGTTGGAGGATGTTTTGGCATTCGAGCGCAAGTTGACAGTGCTTGCCAGAGATTTACAGAAAGGCACTTTGTCTCACTTCCCCAATTTGAGAGAGTTCAAACAAGGTCACGACATGATAATTTCGGAGTATTTACATTCTGCAATCATCGCAATGCAAACATCGTTTGGGAAACGCTTCTGTGAGTTCAGAGAGGAAAAAAACACATTATCCTTCCCGGTCACTCCCTTAAGCATCGATCCTTCCCTACTGAATACGACTGCATTGGCAGGTGTGAGTCAACCTGATCTTGAGATGGAACTGGCCGACATAGCCGACAAAGACATATGGGTGTCCAAGTTTAGACGCTTGACAGCAGACCTTGAAGATGTTGCCCGTCAGAAGGCCGTTCTTGCTCAGAAACACAAATGGAGTGATATTGAAAACCTCACAGATGACAGCTTGCGATCCTGTGTAAAGATGAAGGTGACATCATACAGCCCTGATGTGCAGACGCTATGCGCTGAGGTCCAGGAGCAGAAATCCCATTAACCAAGTATGATAAATATTTTAATTGCCTATTATTTTACTTATATTCATATTTTTTCATAGTTCAGTGAAATAGTCCTTTCATTTTTCAGGATGACAGCTGGCTGACGTTATTTTTGGTTTGCTGCTGGCGGAAAATTCAAGTTCGGCATTTTTCATAAATACAAGAAGGACTCAAATAGACATTGAATATTTTACTTAAAAGTAACTTTCAACCCAACGTCTTTTTTTCGGAGTTCAAAATGTTTTTGTTGCATGCAGAAATGTAATTTCGTTTTCTCTGCAGGAGTTCATCAATTTCATAAATGCAACACATTATAGTTTGTTTATACATAGCATAAAGGCAAAAAAAAACGTTGTATGCAGTGTTATTTCATTTTAAATGTCAAACGGGTTTTGCGGCTCCCAGTGTTTTCTTTTCTGTGGGAAACGGGTCCAAGTGGCTCTTTCAGTGGTAAAGGTTGCTGACCCCTGGCCTAGTGAATTGTGTGCACCACCACGCTTGATCAATATTGTTGAACAGAATGTTGGCAACTGAAGTCATGGTGAGTCAGACTGATCCATTTTTATGTACAACTGAGATCAGTGCACGAGCCAGCAAAGCTCAATGGTGGGAGATTATGGTAAATTTATGATTTATGATAATGTACAGCCACTGAGGCTCAGTGGAATTTAAATTCAACAGCATGAATTGAAGTGAATTTTGATTTCAATGATAATAAAAACTGACACTTGTTGACTACTTACTGTTATCAGATAGGATCAAAATGTTCTGCTAAGTCTTTGCTAGGCTTTGGTGGTGCTTGTATGGTAGAAAATGGTGAACTCTCCAGACAGAACATAAGAATTAGAAACAGGTGTAGGCCACCTGGTCTCTTTAACCCTGCTCATGGCTAATCTTCTACCTCGGCTCCACATTCCCGCTTGATCTCTTGTTTCCCTTAGTATAGAGATATCTGCTGAACTCTATTTTGAATAAAAATAATCAAGTTCCCACCAACTTTTTGAGGCATTTGAATTGTGAAGTTCACCACAAATAGACTGAAGAAGTGTTCTGTAATCTCAATCCTAAACAGTCTGCTTTGACAGTCTTAATTCTAGACTGCTACTCAGTCAGAGGAAACAGCAACACATACAAAATGCTGGACAAATTCAGCAGGTCAGGCACCATCTATGGAGGGAAATAAACAGCCAATATTTTGGGGCAAGACTCTTCATCAAGACTTCCTATATGCACTCTGAGGAAGCCTGTAAGAATTTTATAAACTTTGATGGAACCTCTTCTCGCTCTTCCAAAGTTGAAATAATAGAGCCTCATTTACTCAAACTCTCCACATACACCAAGCCTGCTCTCCAAGGAAGCAGACTGTTGAATCTACCTTACACTTTCTCCATGGAAAGTATATCCTTTTGCAGGGAAGATATACAAACAGTGTACACTATTCAAGGTCTGATACAATTACTCCTGCACTCAAAGCTGTTCACAGAAAAGGCCAGTATCATTTGTCTTCCTGATTCTCGGCCCCATTGAATATTAACTTTCAAGCAGAGTCGTTTGGGAGATGTTAATCTTCAAACTGTCATCATTGAAAACATACTGTCTTTCTGCTTTGTGCACTGAAATACATAATTTGTTCCCCTCACCCAAACCATTGATATGAATTAAGAATAGCTGGGGCTCAAGAATCTATGCCTGCAGTCTCACTACTTACAGCTTACCAACATGAGAAAAATCCTTTTCCTGCTCATTGGTTTCCGCACTTGTCCTGTTCTCTATCCATTATGATATAATACCCAAATTCTATGAGCTCTAAACTTATTTACCAACCTCCTGTATGGGACCTTACAGAAATCTTCTGAAAATGCACTGTCTGTGGACTGTGCTCAATCTTGAGGACCCTGTTACAAATATGCACTGACTTTGTTCAACTCCAATATGCTTTTCAAGATGTTCAATTGTTACCTATTGTATTCTGCCTACAATTCCCACTGCCTTGGGAAAGCAGCCAACGTAATCAAAGACCCCTCCCACCCCAGACATTCTCTCTTCTGCTTCCATCCATTGGGCAGAAGATATAAAAGCTTGAGAACATGCAACATCAGGCTCATATCCAGTATCTGTCCTGCTGTGAATGGACTTCTTGTATGATAAGATGTACACTTGACCTCACAATCTATCTTATTATGACCTTATATCTTATTGTCAACCTACACTGCCCTTCCTCTGAAACGGTAGCACTATTTAGCACTCTGTTTTACCTTGTTCTTCCTCAATGCTCTGTTGCAATGAATTGATCTGTATGAATGGTATGCAAAACAAAGGCTTTGACAATAATAAACCAATTTATCAAGTGACAATAATGAAGCAATTGTCAAGTACATCCTTCCATTATGGATTATAGCATTTTCTGATCCTACTGATGTCATCAGGTTGGTAGTTTCCAGTTCTCTTTTCTTACTCATTAAAAATTGGTAGTAACATGTTCCACTTTCCAGTCAGTAAAAACCTTTCCAGAATTTATAGAATTTTGAATAATGATAAGTAGAGCATCCACTAACTTTAGAATTCCTTTTTTCAAGACAAGGATGTAGTAATGAGGTACTTGGGATTTTTCACTTGCTTTCTCACAAGTTGATTTAGTGTATTTTTAAAAAATATTATTTTCTAACAGTTCTTCACTCTGTTAAACCCTTGGTTGTTCAGTATTTGTGGTATTTTTTTTGTCTGTCTTCACAGCAGGCCCCTTTAGAACAAAGTTATTGATTTGACCCTCTCTCAATAGATCAAAAATAGCTTTTTCTCTGGTAAAACATATTGATTTAGAAAAGCATCTAGTATACATTCCATGAATTCGTCCTACATATTATTACTAATCTGTCTTCATCAGCTCCTGTGTCGATTACATTCCCTCATGATTTCTATATTACCCTGTTACATGCATCTCCAATTTCCAATTAATGCCTTGCCCAATAATACAATTACTATTATAAATGACTCCCACCTACTGTATGGCGTTTGCCCATTTCTGTACTCAATCTGATTCATGGCTAGATTATGTTTCCTGTTCTTTTTTGCCTTCATGGTTTATATATTATTTGAAAATCACACATTTATTTTTAAGAGTTAGCCATTGCTTGTTTTGTATCACACAATTTAATGTAATTTTCCAATTTTATTTCTCCCTCAATCAAAAATCAGAACCATGTTAAGTACAATAAGAGCTCACTCAGTCCATTAGGTCCACGTCCACTTAAAATTCAGAGATTTAGATTACTCATAACTGTGAGGAAATATTAAGTATTTAGAAATTGGTGCTTTGGTCCACCATATGCATTCTGAACATAATTCCAATTTAAGCTGATCCCTGGGCAAAGTTGTATACAGCTACACGTGGTGTGCTAATTTTTATACACAAAGCTCTGACTGATAATGGTAGGTATGCTGTCTATCTTCTTTACCACCCTATTTACTTGAACTCCCACTTTTAGGGAACTTTGGACTTACAGCTCTCATCTCCTTATACATCAATGCTCTGAAGAGTTCTTCATTTAGTGTTTACTTCCCTCTTTTTTTGACCTCCCAAAGTGCAGCACCTGAATTTAATGGCTAATTAAATTCAATCAGCCTTATTTCCAACAGATCTATATTCTGCTATATCTTTGACAACTATAAGACTTAAGAGCGGAATTAGGCCATCAGCCTATTGAGCCTGTGCTATCGTTTGATCACAGGTGATTTAATTTTCCCCCTCAATTCCATTCTCCTGACTTTTCTCTATAACCTTTGACCTTCTTCCTAAATAAGAACCTATTATCTTTACTTTCAGATTACCTAAAGACTTGCCTCTTTGCCTTCCTTTCTTTTTCAATTGTGGTTAACTCTCACCTGTTCTCTTCTCCCTCCCTTCTCCCACTGTCCACTCTCATCTCCTATCAGATTCTTTTTTTCCTTCAGCCCTTTTCCTCTTCCACTTATCATCTCCCAGCTTTTCACATCATCCTTCCTCCCCCCACCTTCCCCCTCACTTGGTTTCACCTATCACCTGTCAGCTTGAACTCCTTCCCCTCCCACGACCTTCCTATTCTTGCCTTTCTGCTCCCCCCTCCTTTCCAGTCCTGATGAAGGTTCTCGGCCTGAAATGTTGACTCTTTATTCCTCTCCATAGATGCTGCCTGACCTCAGAGTTTCTCCAGCATTTTGTATGTGTTGCTCTGGATTTTCAGCATTTGCATCATCTCTTGTGTTTTAGGATCCTTTTATTCTGAGACTGTGCCATTCTGTCCTACACTCATCTACTACTGGAAACAGTCTCCATGTCCACACCCTCCAGGCCATTCAATGTTCCGTAGGTTTCAATGATATCCCCCCCCCCCTTGTCCTTCTAAACTGCAGCAGGTATGGGCCCAGATCCATTAAATATCCTTTATCCCTCATGATTCCTTATTTTTCTTTCCTGCTTCCTTTGTATTCCTCAAGGCTCTGGTCCAATATCAACATCCTAAAACTTACATATGCTTTGTTTTTCTTTTTGACTAAATTTACAAGACTTCTCATCAGCCACAGTTCCTGAACCTTAATATGCTCATCTCTTTTTCTTCAGTAAATCCTGACCAGCTAGACTTTAAACAACTCCCACATGTCAAACGTGGACATATCCAATACAGCTGCTCCCAGTTTAAAGTCTCCTGCCTTCTCTCAATTTAGTATCCTACCCTGAAGTCCAGGCTTGTCCATAACTTTCTTAGAACTTAAGGAGTCATTCCACTGAAACTCCAAACACCTTACTAGACCTATGTCCTCCTGGAAATGTCTAACAAATTATGCCTCTGACACTAAGGAAATCAATATTGAGGAAAATAAAGTCACCTTTCAGAACAACCCTGCTGCTCTCACACCTTTCCAGGATTTGCCTATGCATCTGTTCCTACATCTCCTTCTGGCTATTGGATTAGCCTATAGTATAAGTCTATCATAGTGATTACACACACACACACACACACACACACACACAAAATGCTGGAGGAACTCAGCAGGCCAGGCAGCATCAATGGAAAAGAGTATAGTCGACATTTTGGGCTGAAACCTTTCAGCAGGACACGGTCAACATTTTGGGCTAAGACCCTTCAAAATTCCTCCAACATTTTGTGTGTGTTGCTTGGATTTCCAGCATCTGCAGATTTTCTCTTGTTTATAGTGATCACACCTTTATGTTCCTGCAGCCCACTCATATTGTCTCATCGGAATAGCCCTCCAGATGTCCTAAGTGTGGCTGTCACATTCCCTCTGATCAGTAATGCAACTCCCTTTCCATTGCATTCGAAACATCTAAGTCCTGACCATTGACCAAGTCTCTGTAATGGCCATAACACTGTACCTCTAGCACTAAACCAGCCTCTAAATTCATCTACCTTGTAATGCACTTCAGACCATCAGTCCCAGTCTATTCATTAACCTGACTCTGCATGTCTTTCCTTTCAAAGCTACGTGACTTAACTTCTACCTTCTCTTCAATCCATTCACTTACTGACCTACTGCTCTGGTTCCCAGCCCCCTGCCCTGATAGTTTAAGCTGTCATAACTATTGAGCAGGTTAATCATCCAGGTTGGGTGCAGGCAATAAATCACATGTACTGACAGAAATGTGCATCTTCTGTATCAGTTAATGTACTCTCTATTAGGACAAGTGAATCCACTAATCAAACTGAAATATTAGCTGTTAAAGGCCTTGCCAAATTATTAGGAGTGTTTCAGTCAAGTCAGGGATGATTAGTGCTGCATATGTGTGTGTAAAAATGATCCATTTCTACCAGGTTTTGTAAAGCACTACAGGGAAACTACAAATAACAGTGTTTGTACTCTCCAAAAAATTGATGATACTTGGCATAAGCTGAAATATACAGCTAGGAGAATCAGTAGCATTCAGAGGCAAAACATAGATGTTTCATCAGAGAGCAAACTTCCAGCAACAGTGTGGGAGGAAAATGCTCCCTGTTCTATCTAAAATTATAATGTTTAATAATGAAAGAATTTATCATTTGTTAACCTATCATGCTATGATCAAACAATCACAGCCCTATCCAATCTCCTCCACCTAATATCGCAGAGGTAATGTCTGATCTTTATCCTTGCGAAATACCTATATGTCTATGATGCTGCTGCATGTATGTTTTCCAATGCACCTGTGCATAAATTTACTCATTTATATATTTATCAACTTTGATAAAATTACAATGAAGAAACATAAAGTTAGAACAATATATCACAGGAACAACCCTTTGGTGCACAATGCCCATGCTAACCAAGATGTCTATCTGCCTGCACATGGTCTCCATCCCTTCATTGCCTGCCCAACAAGGGGATTTTTATAAATGACTTGGATAAGGAAGTGGGAGGGTAGGTTAGTTACTTTGTAGGGGACACAGAGGCTGGTGGAGTTGTGGATAGTGTGGAAGGTTGTCGTAGGTTACATTGGGATGTTTGTGAGGAGACGAATCTCAAGGTTGTATAATGTATACATACTTTGCTAATAAATATACTTTGAATTTCCTTGAAAAGCTCTACAAGTTTGATTAGACATGACCTAGCACATTCAAACTCATGCTGACTATCCCTACCACAGTCCCTGTCTCAGTTCCCATCAATACAAATGCTCATATATCCAGTTCCTTAGAATACCTTCCAATAACTTTCCCACTACTGATGCTACCAGCCAATAATTGCCTATCTTATTTTTAGAGACTTTCTTAAACAACAGAATACATTGGCTATCCTCCATCCCATGGCCAAGGATGTTTTAAATATCTTTGCTTGGGCCCCTGCAATTTCTACACTAGGCTCCCACAGGGTTCCGCAGACCCTGGGGATTTATCCACCCTAATTTTTGTCTCAAGACAGCAAACACCTAAGATCTCCCCCATCTCTTTCAGCTCCACGCGTAGAATATCAGACGACCAATTTTGTCCCTTGTTACCCTTTTTTCCTTTAATATATCTGTAGAAGCCGTTAGGATTCTCCTTCATCATGTCTGCTGGAGCATCCTCATGCATTCGTTAAGGCTTCCTGATTTCCTCTTTAAGTGTTATCTTCTCAAGTACCTCATTTGTTTCTAGTGCCTAGACCTGCTATTCATCTCCATTTTTTCTTAACCAGGGCCTCAATATCTCTCAAAAATCAAGGTTCCCTAAACCTGTTAAACATGCTTTTATTAACTTAAAATTTTTTACTCTCAAAATTTCACTTTTGAAGGCTTCCCATTTACTAAGTACACTTTTTCCAGAAAACAATTTGTGTATCACGGGCTCCTTTTTGCAGTAGTAAGACCAGGGAAAATTGTAAATCATGAAAAATTAAAAATTTGAAAACTGAAATGTTAGTAGTTCAAAAGTATTCATTCCCCTTTGCTCAATACTTAGTCGAACCACCTCTCACAGCTATTACAGCCAGTAGTATTTTTGGATAAGTTTCTATTAGCTGTGTGCAACCTGTTGGGAGCAAGATTTGCCTATTCCTATGTATAAAGTTACTCAAGCTGTGCCAGGTTAGTTAGAGAGCAGCAGTTGACAGCAATGTTGAGGTTTTGCCGGAGATGTTCGATTGAGTTAAGGTCAGGACTCTGACTGGGCCACTCAAGAACATCAATTTTGTTCATTTGAAGCCACTCCATGGTTGCTCTGGCAGTGTGCATGGTTGTTGTTCTGCTGGAAGATGAACTTCCTCCCCGGTTTAAACTTTCTGACAGAGGCCAGCAGTCTTTTTTTTTTATCCAGGATTTCTGTACTTAGCAGCATTCACCTTTCCCTCAATCCTGGCCAGATTTCCAGTCCTCACTGCTGAAAAGCATCCCCATAGCATGATGCTACCTCCACCGTGCTTTACAGTAGGGCTGGTGTCACCTGGCTGATGTGCAGTATTAGATTTATGCCACATGTACTGCTTTGCGTTAAGGCCAAAAATTTCCATTTTAGTCTCATTCAACCACTAGACCTTCTTCCACATCTTTACAATGGCCTCAAAATGACATTTTGCAAAGTCTTCACTGGAAAGATATGCTTCCTTTTTAGGCAGGGCTTCTTCCTTGCCACTCTTCTGTAAATACCCCTTTTGTTCAAGGCCTTAGAGATTATGGAACCATGAACTTCATCTCCAGCTGCAGCCACTGAGTTCTGCAGCTCACTCAGGGTGACTGTTTGCATCACAGTAGCTGCTCCTACAAATGCCATTCTTCTCCAGCAGCTAAGGCCTTGAACAAAAGGGATATTTACAGAAGACTAAAGTGGCTTTGCTTTCGTATTTTTTCAGGATCGATTGCACTGAGCTCTGAGGTATGTTCAGGGCCTTTGAGATGGTCTTGTACCCTTCCCTAGATTTGTGCTTCTCTGTTATCATTTCCCTGACTTGTCTTGAATGCTCTTTTGTCTTCATTTTGATTTAGTTTCTTGAAAATCTACCATACTGTTGGACCTTACAGAGAAAGGGAGTATTTATTCTTATGAATTAATTGAAAACAGGTAATCCTCCAATTTTCTACATCAACAAATTGGGTGAGTTGGTAAGGTAGAAAAGTTAGTGTTGTAATTGCAAGGAGGATGAATATTTTTTCAGTTTCACAAGTTTGGTTTTTAATTTTTAGTAAATTATTAACAGGTTTTAGAATTTTTCTGCCCTGTTCCATCTAAAACAATTGGACCCTGGAAATTTGAGCTGACAGTCCTTCCCTTCCTGTAACCAAATCTCACTAATGGCTACAATGTCATAGTTCCATGTGCTAAACTCATCCATCTTCCCTATAATTCTCCTTGCACAGAATTATCAAAGTTTCAAAGGTTCATTTATTATCAAAGTATGTACACAGAATACAATTCTGAGATTCATCTTCTCCAGATAGCCACATAAAAATACAAAAGAAACCATGGCAGTCATTGAAGCCCCTCCTGCAAGAAAAAGAAAAAGACACAAAACTTGCAAACCACAACCCCCCCCATCCCACCAACCTTTACCATACACAAAATCTAACAGTTCGCCCACCCGGACACAGCAACTAAAACACCAAACCCCGAAGCCCAAGCTCTGTCAACATAACATCAAACACCCAACCCGTCCCTCACCCAAAAGAGTAACGTAACGTCCACCCTCCAATCGGTAACAAGAAAGAAAACACAGAAAGACTGAAGAAGGCCAATATGAACTACAGCCCACACCGATAATCACATATGTCTCGGAATTTCAAAAACATAACATCCTCCATCAGCATTGAGGAAAGCAACAGCTTGAACTCAGTCCTTCCATGAGGCTTTCATCCACTGAGAAACGGCCTCTCCACCACTAGCCCTATATGGCCTCCCATGGGACATATAATTATGGACATGTAATCATTATAGAGTGTACATAAGCTATTTATGTATTTCTATTTTTTTATTATTGTGTTCTATTGTGTATTTATTGTGCTGCATCGGATCTAGAGTAACAATTATTTTGTTCTCCTTTACACTTGTATACTGGAATACATTAAGCAATTCTGAACCTTGAATCTTGAAATCACTCCAAATCTTACTTAACTCTATATAACTTGCCTCTAGTTCAACAACCCCGAGATCTCTGCATTGATCCAGTACCTCCCCCTTGCGCGTCTCTTACAATTATTAGTCGAGTTCCTTCAGCTGCTGAAGCCACAAGTTAAACATAGAACATAGAACAATACAGCACAGTACAGGCCCTTCGGCCCACAATGATGTGCCGACCCTTAAACCCTGCCTCTCATATAACCCTCCACCTTAAATTCCTCCATATACCTGTCTAGTATTCTCTTAAATTTCACTAGTGTATCTGCCTCCACCGCTGACTCAGGCAGTTCATTCCACGCACCAACCACTCTCTGAGTAAAAAACCTTCCTCTAATATCCCCCTTGAACTTTCCACTCCTTACCTTAAAGCCATGTCCTCTTGTATTGAGCAGTGGTGCCCTGGGGAAGAGGTACTGGCTGTCCACTCTATCTATTCCTTTTAATATCTTGTACACCTCTATCATGTCTCCTCTCATCCTCCTTCTCTCCAGAGTAAAGCCCTAGCTCCCTTAATCTCTGATTATAATGCATACTCTCTAAACCAGGCAGCATCCTGGTAAATCTCCTCTGTACCCTTTCCAATGCTTCCACATCCTTCCTATAGGATCTGAAAATAAGTTCTGGAAATTATTAACACTGTAGATGCTGGAAATCAAAAATAAAAACTGAAACTGCTGGAAACTGTAACTCACGTGGTTATGCTGCTGTTAAGTCTGATGAAGGGTGTTCAACTCACAGATGCAGCTTGACTTGCTCAGTGTTTTCAGCATTTTTATTACACAAATTCCAGAAATTCCCCTTTAAGGGCCTTTTCTCCTCCTTTAAGATGCTCCTTTTAACTTCAGTTTTTGTCAAAGCTTTTGGCTACCTCTCCCTCAGTAGAGTTCAGCACCTCTTTTTATGTACAGCTAGTGAAATGAGCTTGAATGCTTTACTATGGCAAAAATAGTATAATGTAGCAAGTTTTTAGTTTTTTTGCCCATGCTCTTCTGGGCAATATGTGTTAACCTCTCTCACTCATCAAATTCACCCATGCATTTTTGTGGGCCTGCCAATAAATGAGGACCCATCCTTTATCCTATTAAAAATATTGTGGCAAGCATTTGGTCCATAATGACAGACGAGGAAGCTCTTTAACTCAACAACCGTTTTATTGTGACAGACACAAACAGACCAACCACCATGATCTGGTGAGTGAACCCAAACAGTCCCATACAAACAAAGGAGGTGACCATCACATACCTCGGTTACAGTTAGGGTGACCCACAAATACACAAGCAAATAACTGAACTGGAACTTCTCACCATAATCCCACAAAAGCATTTTAACACAAGAACAATAAACAGTACTGGTCATTAGAAATGTAATGGCAGGCTGTCGACCACACCACCACCTAGAACGTCACAATATTAAACCTCCTGGGCTTTATCAAACATATCTCTTGTTGCAAGATCATTCCATTATGCAGCTACACAGCCAAAAGAGAGTATCAACTTTTATGCATATTTCAAATGCTGGGCCAGTATCCAGTTAGCCAAATCTGAGAGTTTGGTTAAATGTGGCCACTCTCCCCCACCCAAACATAACAATCAGAAGCATATCATATTTGTTGAATTTAGATCCAATCAAACATCCCTTCAAAATATTGAAGCCACTGTACAGAAATATTTTAAATCACTCTAGAAATATGGCATATTTTAGGTTTACTGAGGCTCATTTTAAATATAATAGCCTGACTTTCAGGAGGGCAGTAGAATGAAGAAGATTGCAAATAAAAACAAGCTTTGTATCTAGTTGCTAATGTTATTGTTTAAGTAACACAAGAACAAGATAGATGGAGCACCGATCCTCATTGTTACTGAGGTCCTTGGCAGTGAATGAAACCATTCTTGTCATGTGAAAGTCAACTGCTGCATTTTCACACTAAAATGCTTTTGCTGCAAGATTGTTTAGGAGGCCGTAAAAAGTATGCTGTCTTCATTTCATTTCTACATGTAGCACAGAACCACAAGAAAACCTGCAATTGTAAATAAAAGGTGGAAAATGTTGCTTTCACAGATAACAGCCTGTCCAGCAATCATTTGGACATGCTGTTATGCTCCTACAGTACAATCACAGCCTCCCTCTGTCACTCCACCTTCAGTGGCCCTCAGTTCCATTCTGATCTATCTGACCAGAGGCAACGATGTTCTTATCCAATCCCACACCACCACCTCTGGTAGCTCATTAAACTATTACTGGTCTCTGCCAAAGATCCCCTTCAGCAACATCCCAAATGTTTCATTGATTCTGCTGTATTCCTTTGTTCTACTGTAGTTCCCTACAAGAAAACAAATCTCAAGGTGGTATATAGTGAAATATATGCACTTTGATAATAAATTTACTTTGAACTTTGAACATAGCCTTCTCCATTTTTCTATCATCCCAATGCTTATCTAAGAGTTCCTTAAATGCCCCTAATTTATCTGCCTCTACTACAATCCCCAGCAGAGTGTTCCATGCATTCACCACTCTCTGTGTAAAACTTACTTCTGACATCCCTTCTATATTTTTCTCCAATCAAAAATTATGCCCCCTGGTATTAGTCATTTCTGCAGGTTATCCTGGAATGATGTGGTGCATTGAGGAAACATCTGGAGTACAGGCAGTCCCCGAGTTACAAACATCCAACTTACGAACAAAGGGAGGAGAACGCATTCCACCATTTTAAGTCGTTGCTGTTAACACCGTGTTGGGTGTATAACTTTATACTTGGCTTAAATATTTCTTAGCAAGATTCACCCTGACCCCCCTTTTCCAATCAGCACTGCCCCCACTTGTCCTATTTAACTTGTCTCAGTGCGGGTGGACTTTAGGACCCAGGGGAGCAGAGGACCCACCACCCGTGGCTGCTGCTGAATCTGCAGTTTTCTGTTCCGTTGACGGAAAACGATCACGACTGAAAATAAAGTGGAAATAATAAAGTGATCAGAAAGAGGTGAAATGCCATCAGTCATTTGAAAAGTGTTAGGCTACAGTCGGTCAACGATCAGAACAATTTAAAAAGATACAGGTAAAGGATAAAGTGAGAATAATGGAGCATGTGAAAGGCCCTGCCCCGATGAAAGCTACAATAATTACTAAGCAATGCAGTGGTTTAATAATTTAAATACATATGTTTCTTAAGTGTTTTGTATGCATAGAAAGGAAAAATACGTGTGACTAACTGACGCTAAATAATACCAGATGTACCTGTTCCAACTTACGTATCAATCCGACTTAAAGATGGACTCAGGAACGGAACTCGTTCGTAACCCGGGGACTGCCTGTATTGTGCACTGTGTTGGTCTCCTTCTCTAATGAAGAATGTCAGTGCACTGGGAACAGTTTAGAAAGAATAGTTGGGTTATCTAATGAGAAAAGGCTGAACACCTGAAGTTTATATCCATTGGAATTCAGCAGACTGAGAACAGAACTATCCAAAAGGGAAAATGTTTGAATCTTATCAATCCTGAGAGAGATATAGATGTGGAGAAGATGTTTATCAGAGAAACTAGAACCAGGCATCTGTGTTTGTAAAAAAAGCTTATATTACTCAACTACCTTGGGACATTCTATATTAATTGTAATTAAAGCATTTCCGATAAAAGTTTAGATAGCACTTGAAGGACCTGTCAGAAATGTTCTTACAGTTATTGAAAAAAAATGCAGTCAGAATTTAACTTTTTGGTAGTAGTGTTCTTAAATTATACTTCAACCTGTATGCTGTCTGACACCCCTCCAGACTTCCTTTAGCTTAACTGTTTCCATGCTAATAACAAGAGAAAGGATTGCTGACAGCAAAATGGCGTACGTAACAACAACATAACAGCAGAAGGAAAGCAGGTGACACAGATGAGTATTATGGCAAGATTAATCACGCACATGGGAAAGGCCATCTGCTATTGGCAGGATGAGTCAAGTACCTGAGCTGTGTGTGTTCTTTGTAGACATTCAGAACACAGACAGAGACACAAAGTCTGCCATCAGCAAAATCCAGATTTTTGCATCCTCTTCTCCAGCAAACAGCAAGTCAGGCTGGGAGATCCAGTACCATTATGCGGATTTTTGTACGACACTGATCTTCCAATCACTTTCATTAAAAAGCTCAGAATCATAAACCATCCAGCCCAAAGGAGGGCTGTCATCGTTAATTCAAGGTTTCAGTAAAAGCAGGGACCGAGGCTTGCTAATAGAGAAGGCATCCCTTATGAACATTATCAATATAGTGCTTTATCAATTAGACTCCTACAAAGCCATTTTACTCAAGCTGCCGTATTGCACAGACACTTTCTCAACTAAGGACTGTGATTTTATTCCAAGACAGAATTGAGAATAAAATTGAGTAGAACAATAAGGTACCAACAACTGCAATTAATATGAAAAAAAAAGACCTAGTTTCTTGGTCGTTTTGGGCCTTTCCCAGTCCTTAGAGATGAAATCTCTACAAACCTCTATCAAAGCTACAAGCTATATTGCTTTGTGAATTGGGGTGAGTTATCTTTGCGGAATTTCTGAACATTTACAAATAAGCATCTACAGATAAACTAGTACATAAAACTACCAGCTTTGATTTAATTTTTCTCGCTCTGCAGAGAAGTTCAGCATGAGATTGCGCCTAGTTTCATGCAATGTCCCCAAAACATGTGGGTATATAGAACCATGTGGGTGGTAGTATTGGGGTGTGAATAGTTACATGGAAAACTAGAGGGGGAAAGGGTGGATGAGATTGGACAATAAACCAGCAGAGACTTGATGGGCTGAATGGCCTCCTTCATTGTCAAAAGGAATCATGGAAAATAAGAGAAAGTTAAAGTCTATCAAACCCTCGACTGCGAAATAACATGATTGAATCTATTTATCCATTCAAGAGGATGGATCAGGTCGAGGTGTAGCTAAACTAAAACTCTAAAAGAGGTCACCTTCAGGTCAGTATTCCCTTAGCACTGCATCCATGTCAAAGGCAAAAATGAGCAATTCTTTTTCTATTTCTTTTAATATCAGCTTTTCTTTTCCGACAAATGTATTAAAGCAACTACACTGATATAATAGAAAATTAACTCACATCATCTCAAATGTCAATAAAAAAAAATCAGATTTTTAATTTAAATATTTGTGTAATAAAGGTCATCTCAATTAGATGGCATTTTAGAAATTAGATGCATCTTTCTTCTTCCAAATTGCAGCTACTTACTCTGAATGACTGTAATTAAAGTCAATATCAAGCACAGATTTTAAGCATCAATACAGCATTTAAATACCTTATGTGTTATGCAATGCAGATCTTCTGCAGTTTAGGACATACATCCAGGTTTTAATGGCCTCTACCACTGACATTACATGCCATGCTCCATATCCTGTCAGTCATAGCCTGATTACTATGGGCACTGAGTGCTACTTTTGGTTGTTTACATGAAGTGTTGATTATGCAGTTTGAATATAAAATACAACCCCATCACTGAAGGGCCAGTGACTTTAACTGGGTGACTCTGTCTCAGAATGGACCACTGACTCAATATTTTTCTCCTGGAAGTCCTGGAGTTACTGTTACTTTGAACTGGGGCTCTTAAGTTATTATTTACATTATTGCCATTATTCCAGGGAATGGTGTGGTGTGGCATCCAGGTTGGAGTTGGTGCTGCCTCCCAGTGTTCAATTGGCAGAAGACAAGCCCTATTATGGTCGTCTGCAGATTTCAGCAGAGTTGGATGCTGTCAGTTTGGTCTCTTTTATTGAATGGTTGTATCTTTCTATCTTATATATGATATGTGTGCTTGTGCTGTGTGTGACTGTTGGTATTGTGTTTTGCACCTTGACCCCAGAGTAATGCCTTCTCATTTGTTTATATTCATGTATGGTTGAATGACAATTAAACTAATTGAATTGAATTAATACAATAAACGATGACAACAAAAGAGTGCAGCAGCTCACAAAGACTTTTCCTGTATTATGTGCTTGGCCCATGATATCCACCAACCAAAGGTAAAAAGGGACAACAAAACTGCAAGTCCACCTCTAAATCAGACACTGTTTCTTTGCCATCGTAGATCTCCCTATGTAATACCAACACTTCCACAAGGACTGCAGCAATTAAAGAAGATGACTCAACGCCATCTTTTCGAGGGTAAATAAGGATGGTCATTGAATGCTTACCTTGGCAGTGACATGGCTTGAAACGCCCCCAACCCCACCCTCCAGCCCTGTCACAACACCACAGCCTACAAATAAATAACAAGAAATGAGAGGAAAGAAAGGAAATCTCAAAACTAGCAGTAGGCAATGCAAGAGGTAACTCGTGCAGGCTAGCTAGTGAGTTTCCACACAATAAAGCTTCTTAAAGGGATCCAAATTCATCTGTTATACATAGGTCATCCCCTACTCTCTCTGCTCATGTCATATAAACCTTGCAAAAATCTCTCTCTTGAAAACTAATGCCTCTCAGCTGTGTGCTAGGGATAGGATGAGTTTATAAAACACCAGTGTTCCATCAACAAATGACAAATGGGATACCACAGTAACATAGTGGTTAGCACAGCGCTCTACAGTAAAGGCAACCCGGGTTCAGTTCCTGACACTGCCTGTACAGAGGTTACATATTCTCCCCATGACTGCGTGGGTTTCCTCCAACTGTCCAAAGGCACACTGGTCAGTAGGATAACTGGTCACTGGACAATGTCCTGTGATCAGCCATGATGGAATGGCAGAGCAGACCTGATGGGCTGAATGGCCTAATTCCGCTCCTATGTCTTCTGGTCTTATATTTCCAGCAGTTTTCACTTTTATTTCAAATTTCCAGTACCTGCAGTTTTCTCACTTTTATGCCAGACATCAGAGTCAATGGAACAATATATTCATAATTGGACATGGAACAATGATGTGCTCTGTAATTGAAGAATAGCAGAGCATCTATGAATGACACGAGGAAGTGTTTTGTTCCACTTCAGATTTCTAGCCGTAAGGAATGAACACTGTTTGGGCATTTTGACTGGAACAAATTTACCCACAAGTCATTTATATATAGATCAAAGAATTAATCTAACAAAAAGGGACAATTAACTACAGTAAAGAACCAAAAAAATGAATTCAACACTGACATTGTAAAGTAGCATTCATTATAAAAGACCCTCATCACCCAGGCCATGCTGTTTTCTCACTGCTGCTATTAGGTAGAAGGACTCACACTATCAGGTTCAAAAACAGTTCCTACCCCTCAACCATCAGGTTCTTGAACAAAAGGGATACTACATTCATTCTATTTCTGGTGCTTCCAAAACCAATGGTCTCACTTTAAGGACTCTTTATCTTGTTACTTCTTAATTCTTATTTGTTGTTAATTATTCATATTTGTATTTGCAGTTTGCCGTTCATTGACCCTGTTTACAGTTACTGTTCTATAGATTTGCTAAGAAACTCAGGGTTGTCTGTGGTGACATGTATGTACCCTGATAGTAAGCTTCACTTAGAACTTTGAGCATTCTGTGTCTTGGTTCAAAGCTTGCATCATCCATTGCCCTCTGTCAATACTGCCTGGCCTGCTGAGTTCTCAATTGCTCCAGGTTCCAGCATCTCAGTCTCATGTGCCCCTACACACACTAATCCATCAATTTCAGTACTATTGCACCTATACCTGATATATACAGAATAAAACTGTAATCTTACAACATCTTCAAGCTGCAGAAGGTGAAGATCCAATTTTTTCCTGCTGAGCTCTCAAGTAGTATTTAAAAACTCCATTATTCTCTGACTTAGTAATACACTTACAAAGTTATTTTGCACAATCAGGAACATTGATTGTGAATATATTGTATTATTGAAACCCACCTGGCTTACTAACATCCTTTATGGAAGAAATATACCATCCTTATCTGGCCTGACTGTATATGACTCCAGACTCAATGATATTGTTGGCTTTTAACTACCTCTTGAAACAGCCCTGTAAGCCACTCAGTTCATGGGGCACTTGGAGACGAGCAATATCCAAGTCCCAAGACCAAACAACTAACTAAGTCCAACCATGTTGTGAATGTCTTACTTGAAGTACATCCCTGTGAACCAGAGCAAGAAGGAAAATGGGTCACAGGCTTGTAAAGCTATCATGACTGAAGACAGAGACAGCTGCAGAGTGGCTACTGAACAGCACCTGCAAGAATACATTTGCTACATGAACAGCAGCAGTTCAAGAAGGCAGCTCACTATCACCTACTCAAGTTCAACTTGCCAGTGATGTCACTATCCTAAGTGAAAACAAGTATTCCCTAGCATGTCTGGCATCATGGCAGTACAATCCGGAGTTTTATTTATTTACTTAAGATACAGCACAGAACAGGCCATTCTGACCACTTTGAATAACACTGCCCAGCAATCTCCTATCCTACCTAATCATGGGGCAATTTACAATGTCCAATTAACCTACTAACCTGTACGTCTTTAAAAACCAAGCACTTGGAGAAAACCCATGCATTACATAGGGAGGACGTCTAAAATCCATACTGAAGACACCAGGATTGAACTCGGAACTCTGAAGGTCTAAGCTGTAATTATGCTGTGCCAACTGCTATACTATTTAGATAGAAAATGATGGAACAGCCTAACAAGATCAAACAGCATTAGCCGAGATAGGCGTCATAGTCAGCAAGGACTGGAGGAGGGGGGAGGAAGTAAGCACAGCCTAAAATTAGGAGGATGTCCGTTTAGAATAGAGATATGGAGAAATTTCTTTAGCTAGAGAGTCACTGAGTACATTTAAGGCAGAGGTTGATAGGCTATTGATCAGTCAGGCATGAAAGGTTATGGGGAGAAGGCATGGGAATGGTGTTGATTGGGAAATGGATCAACACTACTGAAATGGCAGAGCAGGCATGAGGTGCTGAATGGCCTAACTTGCTCCTATGTCTTATGGGCTTTAAGTCCCATTCCTGTGCTGTACATTTCTATGATATGTCCACTAACTTTCAAAGATCTTTCTACTCTCTGCAGGACTTAAGGAGCCGTGTAATGGAATACTCTTCTTTCAACTTGGTTAAGTTCTGCTCCAGCAGTACTCAAGAAGTTCAACATCCAGGAGCAAGAAGCCTACTTAACTGGTTCCCCACCTACTATAACAAACTTTCATCCCCTACGTTGTGAGTGCCATCAAAAACTGCAATGCAACAATTCACCAAAGCTTCTTCAGTAACACCTTACAAACACACAACCCTCACAGCTAGAAGCACAAGAGCTGTAGGCGTTTGGGAAAACTGCCATCTACACGTGCCCTTGCAAGTAACACGACAGGATGACCTGAAAATGCACTAATGATCCTCGTTTCTTCAAAATACTGAAGCTCCCTACTTAACAACACCGTGGGAGTATCCTCACTGCAAGTCTGTGGCAGTTCAAGAAAGTAGCTAACTACCTCCTTTTCTAGAACTAAGCAAGGGCAATAAAAGCTCATCTTGCCAATATCCTTTCAAAGAAAGAAAAGTAAAGGCTGAAAATAACAGGAGTTCAGAAGGATGAGGTAAGTGAGAGATATTCACAATCCTTTAGTATCTTTTTGCGATCAAGTTGTGCTGATTGGAAATGTTCATAGCTGAAAAACTGGGTACTCTTCAAAGGAGATTGAGGATGATAGTTCAAGTGGTTCTCCATGAGCCAGTCCTCATTAGGGGATCGGAGATTCCTTGGCATTATTATACCACAGGATCTGTCCTGGGACAAACACACAAGTGACATCATAAAAAAGGCATGTCAGCATTTCTACTTTCTTTGACGTTTTACACAAAATCAGCACATCACCAGAAACTTGGACAAACTTTTATAGATGCACAGAGGAGTGTGTACAAACTGGTTGCATCATTGGAAACACCAATGCTTAGGCTTGGAAATGTCTACAGAAAGTTGTGTATACAGCTCAGTCCATCACAGGCAAAGACCTCCCCACCATTGAGAGCAGTTAAGTGGAACAATGCCTTGCGGCATCCATCATCAAAGACTTCCACCATGTCTATGGCATGTTCTCTTCTTGCTACTACCTGTGTAGGAGGTACAGGAGCCCTAGGTGCTACACCACCAGGCTCAGGAACAGTGATTACCCTACAATCATCAGACTCCTGAACAGATGTGGATAACTTCACTCACTCACCACAACTCTCAACTGATTCCACAATCTCCAGGCTCACTTTCAAGGACTCTTCAACTCATGTTCTCAGTATTATTGTTTTTATTTGCACAATTTCTCTTCTTTTTCACATTTGTTATTTGTCACCCTTTGTTTATGTAGAGCTTTTTTAAAAAATTCCATTTTATTTCTTTATTTTTCTGTAAATGCCTATAAGAAAATGAATCTCGTTAGTATGTGGTTCTTTGATAATACATTTAAATTAGTTCTGCTATTATCAGAGGTAAGAATATCAAAATTCAAAGTTCCAAGTAAATTTATTATCAAAGTACATATACAGTATGTCACCATATACAACCCTGAGATTCACTTTCTTGTGGCACTCACGATAAGCACAAAGGAAGACTGCACACAAAGAAAAGCAACCAATGTGCAAAAGCCAATAAATTGTGCAAATCAAAAAAAACCCCAAAATAATAATAATAATTAAATAAATATTGAGAACATGAGTTGTAGATACCTAGAAAATGAGTCTGTAGGCTATGGAATCAGTTTAGTGTTAGGGGTGAGTTATGTACTTCTGGTTTGGGAGCCAGATGGTTGAGGGATAATAACTGTTCCAGAACCTGATGGTACGGGACCTAAGGCACCAGTACCTCCTTCCTGATGCAGAATCGAGAAGAGAGCATGGTCTGGATGATGGGGTCCTTGATGATGGATGCTGCAGGGCAGTGCTCCATGTAAAGAGCTCAATGGTGGGGAGGGCTGGACTGTATCCACCACTTTCCGTAGACTTTTCCATTCCAGGGCATTGGTGGTTCCACAGCAGGCCAAGATGCAATCAGTTTGGATATGCTCCACTGTGCAGCTACAGAAGTTGGTCAAAGCTTTTGATGACATGCTGGATTTCTGCAAATTTCTAAGAAAGTAGAAAGTCTTCCTGCAACAGCGCTCCTTGCAGATATGCTCAATAGTGGGGAAAGTATAAATAGAATTATCAAAGGACTAACACCAGGAAATCTGCAGATGCTGGAAATTCAAACAACACACACAAAATGCTGGTGGAACACAGTAGGCCAGGCAGCATCTATAGGGAGAAGCACTGTCAACGTTTCGGGCCGAGACCCTTCAAACTCTGTTCACAGAAAACGTCAAACAAACAATGCATGAAAAAAGAACCAATCATGCAAACAGCAAAAAAAGCAATTTACACACAGAATATTAAACATCAATCCACAGTGTCCTCAAAATGGTCTATGACTGTTCTACTTGCTTCAGTTCAATTCAGTTTAGCGCTGTGTTATGTTGCTGCAGAGCCAGTCCGCACCGAAGTGTGCTGATCAAAACACAAGAAACAGCAAAAAAAAGAGTATTCAGAAACCAGAAACACGTGTAACATGAACTGCAGAGTCCTCCAAAAACAAGTCCACAGCCATGAGCCATGTCGATCAAACTTTGTAGCATGAGGAAGACTCCAGCAGCTGCGAACAAGGAGGAGAGGGACACTGATCAAATGGGGTTGAACACCTGCTCGCCTTCTGCTCTCGTCCTTGTCAATGTCAATGTCAATCTTGCTCGACGCTTTAATCGGTGAAGGATAATGGAACCGATCATGGGTTTGCGCTCCTTTAGGCCACACACTCTACTCTCCACCTCACCTAAATCGCCTGAGGACAGCCAAAGTACCAAATTGCTCAGTCAGCCCAAAATGTAAATTACTTGTTCCAATCATATGCGGTTTAGTAATACAAACATATTTAAAAGAAGAAGGAGAAGATGTAGTTTGTGAACTGACTGCAGGACATTTCTGTTGGTCGCTGGTGCCATCTTGTCTTGAATTATAACTCTTCATGAAGAAAAATTTTCCTAATCTCGGTCCTAGAATTCAGACATCTTACCCAAAGACTACACCCACAGTTTAAGACTCTCCTGATAAAGGAAGCAGCCTCTCAGTGAAATCATATAAATCATAGTGAGCTTTCTTTTTGCATTACTAAAATTCAATGATTTTTTCTATTTATGAAGGTCAAGCTGCGCATCCCTGTTAGTTTTGTGAATCTACACTGCAGATTCCACAATATTTCTATAATTATTTAAACAGGGAGACAAACAATGCAATGGTTCACCATATGAGGTCTTATGCAATCTCAGTGTGATGTTCTTGGTTCAGTAAACCAACCCTGTTTCAATCAAGGCCATCATACCATCTAACTTCCTAATTGCCTTCTATACATGTACATTACTTTCTGCATTGCATGAGTTACAGACTGAGTTTGTCACTATATAAAAAGTATTACAAAATATTATTTCTATTAAAGTCAATAAACCTTGCATTTTCTCACGTTAAACACAACACTGCATGGAAACAGGTCCTTCAGCTCGATCATGGTGACCAATATGGCTACCTAAACTACTCTCATTTGCTATGTTTGGCCCATCTCTCTCAAAACCAGTGATTCCCAGACTTTTGGATTACCAACCCCTAAGCTCCCAGACATCATCGTCAGAGCCCCCTCTCTCTTTCCAGCTATTACATAAAACTATAAAAAACTTGAATTACAATGCAGAGTAAAAGAAAACAGTTATTACAAATTCAAAGCAGTTACAAATGCAAAAATTATCCAAATCTTACAAATAAATTTATTTATTTACAATAAAACAACTTCTATCAACAATTTTAGAGCATTCATTAGTAGTGCAGCTATTCATTACTTTATTGCTTTTTCACCTTTCAATGAGATGGAAGGGTTTTGTGCAGTGATATCAGCTTCTCATCATCAGGGTAAATGTCACTCAGGAGTTTCAGATCCCCATGTTCAGTAACTTGTAGTTTGTTTTGTTGCTTTGAAAGACTGCACTGAAACTGCGCTTCACTAAGTATATTGATGGAAAGGCAATAGAGAACATCTTGATCTTTCTCCACGGTGCAGGATAGCGTTCACAGATTTCTTTCTGCAACCAAAAGTCTTGATGTGATTTTTTGAACTTCAGCTTCAGCTTAAGGGCATTTTGCAGTGAGATCAGTTCTTCCTCCCTGTTAATTTCCTATTACAAGTGTTCAGGAATGGAGGGAAGATCCTGAAAACCCTTTGACATGTCTTTATACAGCTCACTCAGGGGGGCACAGTATACTTGAAGATCATCATCTGGTATTCTTTCTTTCTCTTACAACTCAGACAGGCTCAGAAATTGGAAAAGGTCACGATGGCCAATTTTGTACTTAAATAAGGTTGAGGACGACTGATTTGACTTTGAGAAGATTCACATCATTTCCCTGCAACTGAACATTGATTTTATTAAACTTTGTTAATAATTATGACAATTAAGCAATGCCATGCCTAATGTTGTTGAATTGATTTTATTAGGAGTTTGAGATTTGGTTTGTCAACTAAACCACTCGAAAACTTCTGAAGAGCATTCTGACTGGTTGTGTCACCATTTGGTATGGTGGGCTACTGCACAAATTCAAAATAAGTTGCAGAAACTTGTAACATTAGTCAACTCCATCATGTGTACAGGCCTCCATGGCATCCAAGACATCTTCCAGGAGCGGTGTCTTAGGAAGGTGGCATCCGTCATTAAGTATCTCCACCACCCAGGCCATATCCTGTTCTCACTGTTACCGTCAGGAAGGATGCACAGAAGCCTGAAGGCACAGTCAGTGATTCAGGAGCAGCTTCTTCCCCTCTGACACCGGACTTCTAAATGGGCATTGAATCCATAAACACTATCTCACTACTTTTTTGTATCTGCTTTTGTACACTACTCATTTTAACTTAACTATTTAATAGACATATATATTTAATGTAACTCTTTTCTCTCTATATTTATTTATCATGCATTTCATCATACTGCTGCCGTAAAGTTAACAAATTTCATGACATATGCCAGTGATATTAGATCTGATCTTGATTTTGAATGAAGTGGTTGAGTCTTCACCGATTTTATCCTGTTTCAAAAAGTGCATAAAAGTGTTACAGGCAGTTTCCTTTTCAGAGCTCTATGTGCAACAGCAAGCATTCAAACTGTTCATCGATCTCAATACAAAGCTCTCAAAATAGTTAAGAACTGAGAGCATTGGACTTGATTTTATTTACCGCTGTGATAACAGCATTTAATGATTTATACAACCATTCGCTTAGTTTTTTTGCGATAAGATGTTGTCTGTGACTTACACAATGGTAAAAATGTTAGATACAGTAATGACTCTCTCTTTGTATTTGATTCTAGTCCTCTTGGAAATAACAACTCTTGAACCATGCTTTCATTTTATATAACCAAGAAGCAAAGATTCATTGCCTGGCAAAGCTGTCTCATCCAACTACAGAGCAAATTCTGCTGTCCTAAGTATGTTGCACAACTTGTCTTTCACATTCTCAGAAATTTCATTTATTCGTCTTTGAACAGAGTTGTTGCAGAGCAGAACTGTTTCAATTACTTGGTCTGGTGACTTATACAAAACTGTAGTCAGAATCTCCCTTATTGCTGGCAGAATCAGTTCTTCTCCAATTATGCAGGGTTTTCCAGATGTAGCAATGAACAATGAAATGTTGTATGAAGCACACAAACCATCAGTGTTATGTTGTGCAGTGCAGGCAAATGTTTGAAGTGTTTTTGGTTTCTAAAAGTTTTCATGAAGTGACAAAATCAGCCCAGTCTTTGTTTGCTTTATCAGAGTGTATTCTCTTCAAACGTTCCAGGAGCCTGAACAGTTTCATTGCATCTTTTGAAAGAACTTTTTCACACAACGGACACATTGTTGCTTGGTGCTGGTATAAATCCATATATCAGGCACTCCACCCTAAGCTGTCTACACTTTTTCATTTAGTCTTCCTCTGCCATTTTCATTATGGATTAATGACCACAGTGAACCACTTACTGTTTAACTCCAACCTCAATCTCTGCGATCGATAAAGGAGAAAGTTATAATGTCATAATAGCTGAGAAAAAAAACTGATTCTTTGTCTGAAGCTATATAAAATGGGACAGCAATATCTTGGTTACGCCATGGGCAACCGAGATTCTGAACTTTACCCCACTGAATGCCATACCCTAATTCACAGGAATTGCATGACTGTGTGATTAGAGTATGGGAATTATACCAGCTAATATCGTGCTGCAGTAGTGAATGGCAATAATGCGGCAGGCGCGGAAATTACACAATTTCTTCAGTCCAGGTTCTTCATCATATACCAAATACAGAAGAGTCACACTGGTCTTCAACTACACTGTGCTTCAAGTATAGTCTACTAGAATGATGGGTTAGCAAGAAATGAGGTGATTACGTGATCATTGTAACCAATTATGAGGCACTAAGGATGAAATAGTTATAATAAATAACTAATTTCCTGAATTAAGCTGTAATCCATGCCCCCCCTTTACAACTGAGTGCTCCCACTGCCCCAGGGGGGTGCAATATCACCCACTTTGGGAACCAAAGAGTCTAAACCTTTCCTATCCATGTACTTATCCAAATGTCTTTTACCTGTTGCTATCCCCATTGCTTCTATTTTCTACCTTCTCACAGATCTCATTCTCAATTAATGAAAGATTATTGACTTGAAATGTTAACTCTATTTCTCCTTCCATATATGCTGTCTGACCTGCTGAACATTTCGGGCATGTTCTGCCTAAGTTCGCTCCCAAATCCTCAAAGGCTTGGTATTGTTGGCAAACTTATATAGGGGAACTGAGTTTCCATTCATATACAATGCTAGTTATAATAGTATTCCAACCTGAAAAGGTATGCATTCTTCAGTGATTATCTATGTTAATATGCCAACCTGATGAACCTTTGTTTTATATGTAACACACTGGGAAAGGTTTCACTGCTAATGTAATGGTCTTTCTGTAGAAGCATGGTTAGAGATCATGGGTGCTTTGGAACATGAGCCGTCCAATGAAAGGAGTGTGTTTTTCGCGCTTTGTGGCTGACACCGGTGTGTGAGCTGGGTCTTTGCTTCAGCAGGGGATGAAGGGAAAAGACGCCAGAGAGAAGAGGTTATAGGACTTGACCTGGAGCGGGGCCATGATCCAACGAAGGCCGAGGAGATCGAAGGAAGATCGGTGAAGGGGAAACTGTGAGCTCCAATTTGTACACGTTAGACTGTTTCATTAAACTGGGCCCTTTTCTTTTTTTCACATATATAATGATCTTTTATGTGATAGTTTATCAAAAACATTGCTAGTTACCATGCTAGATTTATACATCCTGGAAAAACTCCCGTCAAATATGATTTTCCTTAGACTACCTAATGATTTTAGGATTTGCAAAATACCCAAATACCATGAGCTTAATAATTGAGTTTAGCATTTTTTCCGACAGATTAGGATAGCTTATATAAAGTTCTCTATTTTTCACTTTACTTGTTTCTTCAATGCAAAGGCACATTTGTGTCTTTACGATCAATTACAGATGTTTCAGAACCTTGGAACTTGGAAGATTATCACTAACACATCTACTATATTGAGTCTCTTCCTCATGTTATGGAGATGAAGCCCATTAGGTTAGATATATTTGCTTAATTTTAGTCCTCTTCTCTCCAATTCTTTCCCATTAGTAAAATAAATTGCTTTAATCGCCCCAGTGTAACTAAACCCTTGGTTCTTCTTTATGTATTACTTTTATTGTACCTTCTGCAATAAAGACAGGTATTTTGTTTAATCCCTTAGCCATTTTCTTGTTCTCTTTAAAATATTTGTCGCTGTTTCTTTGGGATCTACATTTAGTTTTGCCAGTTTCTTTCCTTTTTCAACAGTTATACTCAAGCAATCTGTGTTCATATTTCCCTGCTCATTTATTCCCACATTCTATCTCCTCTCATTTCATTTAATAATTCCTACTTTCTAAAATTCCCCCAGTATTCAGGCTTTCATTGTAAGACTTTAATCCAACACATCTTTAACCTCAATTATTCACAAACAGATAATTTTCCTACTAGTAGTTTCACTTCTCAATGGTATGTAAATGAGTAAAAAATTCTGAAAAATTTCTTTAAATGCTTGCCTTTTATTATCTTTTGGTAGAATTGTTTCCTAATCTACCAATGCAAATTCACTTCCCTGACTTAAATTACTGCCTTTTAAGTTCAGGACTTTATTATAGAAAACCATCCCAATTGCATTTTTAGAATTATTCTTTAAAATTACCTTTGACAATTTGATTTGCCCCATGCTCATGACATTTAAAGTCCTCGATGATAATAGCATTATCTTTGCTAGAACTTTTTTAAAAAATTCTCTCTTCAAGCATTCTACTATTCTTCCATGTTATCTCTTTCCACCAATATTGATCCTACTTCTTCTTGCTCTGGACCAAGATCATTCCTCACAGCTGCTCTTGTCCAAAGGGCAAATATTCATACACACTTCCATTTTCTCTGTTCTACTTATCATGCTTCTCAAAATATGTCACTCCCTATGCTGGATATTGTGCAACTATAGTTCTATAACAGTTACAGTGGTTCTGGTCTCTGGAGGACCCATTCGTTTTGTATCCAGTTTGCTTTGTATGAACATCACTTTTTACATCACTTCCTGAGCAGGATAATTTGGATTTCAACTTGAAGCACACAAAGGCGGAAAGACATCATCTCCATCCACTCTTTATTTGCCCTTGAAACACTCTGGTCTACACAGCATAGTTATAGAATGTTGCATGTGTGTATTACCTTGGTTAACACGGATGGTGAGAATAGCCAATAGTATTAGTATACTCAGGGGCACCATGATTCTGTATTCAATATAATACATATTTTAATTCAAATTCTACAGTTTCACAACTTTTGTCATTAAAAACCCTGAAGAAGACTTCCAATCAGTTGATTTTTGAGAAGGTGTTTAACTCCATTCCTAACTTTGTACGCACACTGTAGCTACACAGTGAAAAGATAACTCATCTTCAAAGGCATTGCCCGCAGACCAAAGATGCATCTGAATGCCGTATGCTGCAGTGTTAGCTTCCAACACCAGCAACGTTGATAGCTGAGCCCTGGAAATCAGGTCAGAATGTAGTGCATTGATGACGACACCACAACAAGCATAGCTGCAGCATGGGCCTGCGTCAGAGCTGAAGCGGCGAGAATGAGAGCAGCACCAAGTTGAAATGCTCATGGAGAAAGCTCACACAGACATGGAGAAAGTGAGGTTATACCCAACCCTATTGTTGGTTCATTTAACTTGATCTAAATTCTTTATCCATTCAGATATATCGATTTTTTAAAATTTATACTTGAATCAACTTTATTTGTTGATGCGCTGTTAAACTGTCAATTCTGTCTCACTGTTTTTCTACTTCTATGATGTTTGACCTTTCTCTTTAAAATCTAGCACATCCAACTTGACACCTGTTCCTCCTGCCTGCTGCTATCAATGTCATGCATTGATCTGATTCACAGATCAAGCCTAGTTTATTTGCAGCATTCCAGTGAAAAGCATTCTCCAAAAAACTAGTGCCAATGTCCATAGAATTCAAACCTTCCTCTCAGATTACTCTCTGTGTCATCACATTGACATAGAGTGACAAAGCACAGAAACAAGTACTACAAGCCATCAGCTCCATACAGACATCAAGAACCAACAAGTACCCACTTAAGGTAATCCCGTTTTTTTCAATGTTTAACACTTTGAACTGTTCAATCCTGGCAAAGGTAACAATCCAAGGATTATTAACTTCGAGGTTTTGAGTTTAAATTTTGACCCTTGCTCCTCAAAGTGCCACTTCATTCAAGGCAAAATAAACTGCAAATTCTGGAAGAACTTTGCAGATCAAATAGCATCTGTAGAGAGCAAAGGTAAAAGGTAATGTTTTTGGTCAAGGTTTTGCATTAGGATAGAGAGAAAAAATTGGGGTGGGGATGGTTTTGAGGCTGACAAGTGATGGGAGGAAATGATGGGCAGTTGAAACCAAGTGGAAGATGGGAAGTAGAATGGGTAAGATGAACAAGATCTTCTGATTACATGTCAGCTTCACTTTCCTTTCCAATCCCACACCGACCTGTCTGCCCAAGGCCTTGTTGTTGCAATGGAGAGCCAAATACAAGCTGGAAGAGCCTCAACTTAAGGTAGCTTACAACCCAATGCGGACTTTTCCAAATTCAAATAATTTACACTCCCAGTGCTCTGCTCCCACACAATCACCTGGTCCACCAAGTTTTATTCTCCCTTTGTTCACTTCTGCCATCTTCTCCCACTGCCCATCATTCCCTTCCTATTGGATTTCATCTGTCATTGAACAGCCTTCCTTCTACTCTTCCTTACACTGCCAATCCACTCAAAAGATTGGCTCACACCTTTCGTGTGTGCAGATGCTGCTTGACCTACTGAGTTCTTTCAGGGTTCTGTATTGTGCTCCATATCACTTAATAGTTACTCTATGGACCACAATGGGATCCTAAGTTCTTCATATGACCGTATCTTAGGAGTAGAATTAGGCCATTCAGCCGACCAAGTCCACTCCAACATTCAATCATGGCTGATTTATTTTCCCTATCACCTCCATTTATCTGACTTCTCCCAGTAATTTTTGACGCTCTTACTAATCAAGAAGCTATCAAGCTCCACTTTAAATATACCCAGCTGTCTGTGACAATGAATTCCATAGACATATCACCTAAAGAAATTCTTCTTCATCTCTATTCTAAAAGGAGGGCCTATTCTGATGCTGTGGCCTCTAATCTTAGACACTCCCATTATTGGGAAACATCCTCTCCAAGTCCACTGAGTTCAATATTCAATGACAATTCCACCTCCACCTCCCACCACCATTCTTCTAAACTCCAGTGAGGCCCAGGGCCATCAAATGCTCCTCATATGTTAACCATTCCATCTCTGGGATCATTCTTGCAAATCTCCTCTAGATTCTTTTCAATGCTAGTTCTAGCACAACATCTGGTCATAGATAAGGGGCAAAATACTGCTCACAGTACTCCAAAATATGGTCTGACCAATGTCTCAATGCCTTATAATGCTTCAGCATTATATCCTTGGTTTTATATTCTAGTCCTCTGGAAATGAATGCTAACATTACATTTGCCTTCCTTACTGCTGCCTCTGTCAACAAATTAACCTTTAGGGAAAGATTGAACAAGTTGGGTCTTTATTCTTTGGAGCGTAGGATGTTGAGGGAGGTATTTAAAATTATGAGGGGGATAGATAGAGTTGACGTGGATAGGCTTTTTCCATTGAGAGTAGGGGAGATTCAAACAAAAGGACATGAGTTGAGACTTAAGGTGCAAAAGTTTAAGGGTAACATGTGGGGGAATTTCTTTACTCAGAGAGTGGTAGCTGTGTGGAATGAGCTTCCAGTAGAAGTGGTAGAGGCAGGTTTGGTATTGTCATTTAAAGCAAAATTGGATAGGTATATGGACAGGAAAGGAATGGAGGGTTATGAGCTGAGTGCGGGTCAGTGGGATTAAGTGAGAGTAAGCGTTCGGCACGGACTAGAAGGGCCGAGATGGCCTGTTTCCGTGCTGTAATTGTTATATGGTTATATGGAATCCTGCACTAGGATTCCTAAGGGCATGCCCTTTGCACCTCCAAATTCTGAAATGGCTCCCCATTTAGAAAATAGTCTACACCGTTATTCCTTTTTCCAGAGTGCATGGCCATAAATTTCCCTACATTCTTTTCCATTTGCCACTTCTTTGCCAATTAATCTGCTCAAGTCCTCTTAGTCTCCCTGCTTCCTCAACACTACCTGCTCCTCCACCTATCTTTGCATCATCTACAAACCAGGCAACAAAGCCATCAATTTTGTCATACATATTATTAACATATAACACAAAAAGTAACACGCCCAATATTGACCCCTGTGGAATACCACTAGTAACTAGCAGCCAAATAGAAGAAGTCCCTTTTATTCTCACTCATTGCTTTCTGCCAGTCAGCCAATGTTCTGCCTATGCTAGCAGCCTTTCTGCAATGCATGGGCTCTTATCCTATTTAGCAATCTTATGTGTGGTAACTTGTCTAAGGCCTTCTGAAAATCCAAGTAAACATTCACTGACTCTCCTTTGTCTATCCTGCTGTTATTTCATCAAAGAATTCAAAGAGATTTTTCAGGCAATTTTCTCCTTTGGAAACCATGCTGATTTCAGCCTACTTTATCAAGTACCTCAAAACCCCACCTTATAAGGAGGACAATGCCTTATAGCACAAAGTCAATGTGAGCTGGTGATGTTGGTAGAAACCTCACACAGGCACCAATTTATCTTGTTCACTTCGGAACCGACGAAGAACACAGCCATGTTGCCCCTGGGTGCTCATGGGAAGAGTTTCATGTGGCTCAATGCTTTCTCATTGCCTCTCCTTTCCTCACTATCACAGAGCATGCACAACGTGCTCATGGGATTGTGGCCCTGCCTAAGAGCTTGCACAAAATCAGAGATTTTAGTATAGTCTCCAGGTGAATATATGCCGACAGTTTGAATGACAATCTGTTAGCTTCTGTGAAAATAAATTTATTTTCAAATATGTTTCATGGTTTGTTTTGAAATCTCTCTCAAACTGTTAACACTGAGTGACGAGCAAGCTTTAGGTGAAATTAGACAAAAACAGATAGAGTTCAGCAAACTCCAAAATGGTTTACAGCCAAGAAAACACTCTTGAAGTGTAAGCCTTATTGTTTGACAACAAATGAAGTAATAAGCTTACCTTGCCACCCACAAACTGCAGGGGGATAACTAACAAACCTAATATTATCTGAGCAATAATGATTGAACTGCCCAATGTTTCATTAAAATATTACTGTGGGAGATCTTGTATCCATACCAGGACCTTGGTTGCACATATTATCCAAAAGGAGGCTCCTTGTTGTGCACTGAAGTGTCAGCTTGATTTACAGGCTAAAGTCTCTGGAGTAAGGGATGAACTTGCAATTTTCTGAAACATAGATGGGATTGATGCCTTCTGATCTAAGAATAATATCAGTCATTATCACTGCCAGTGGATGCTGAAGAAATGTTTGACAATGAAATGATCTTTTGAGTTTTTTTATAACTTCTGTGCTCTGTGGTCAAATAGCTGAGGAACACTCAAGGTTTGACAATTAAAAATGGGCACTGACACAAAGGACATGGGAGCAGCTGAAATCCAACACTAACAAGAGTCATCACCACACGGTTGTAAGAGTAGACCTTTACAGTTTTCCGATTGCAAGGAGATAATTTAACATTTTCCTGATGAATTACAAGTTTATTCAAAATGAAGGCAGAAAGCACAAGGTAAGTTGATCCAGGCTTTGACTGACACTGTAAAGAATGATATATTGCTGTAAACACATATCGGCTTCATTATGCTTCCAATTAAAAACTACAATGTGCTTTAATTCTCTTCTCGATTTAAATTCCCACAGATAGAATACAAAACTGAAAATAAAATCAAAACTCTTTATTTATGAACAAGTTATGCAATTCAACAACAAAATCCTTTGCCAAGTTTTCAATCAATTTGATGAGTTTGCACAAGAGAGAAATCTGATACAGTTTAGAAATCTTTGATTGCACATATAACTGTGAAGTCAATTAAGGCCCATCCTATAAACATCAGAGCAAACCACTAGTCCCTTGACATTGATATTGACACCATTGCTGGGACTGAAATAGCTTTGTTTGTGCTCTCTAGATTGAAATCAATACAAAATAACAAGATATGAACCAAAGAACAACGGTCAAGTTACATGCACAGATTATGCAACTCTCATTTATTGTTCCCAGTCTTATTTCACCCTCAGTGCAAAACACATTGTGTGAATGACCTAGCTGGTTAATTCAGTGAGCAATGGAATCTTGAAATCTACTAATGTTCACACTTTATCCCCAGTGGGTGTGTCAGTAGAACCACAAATGGCCTATGGTTAAGGTCAGCAAAATATGAACCACACTAACACTTAATACGGCAAAGAACTGGGACCAGCAATGATATGGATGTTTATACTTAGGGTTTCAGAGTTCTGCAACAGAAAGAGGTCCCATGGCTCACCTTGTCTATGCTGACCATCATGTGTACCTACACGAATCCCATTTGGCTGAATTAATTCTATATCCTGGTCATTCAATTGCGTGTTAAGATACCTCTTAAATGTTTATACATTTCCTGCCTCTACCACCTCCTCTGGCAACTCAGTCCAGGTGGTAACTGCTCCATGTGGAAAAAAACCCTCAGATTCTTTTTAAACCTTCTCCCTCTCATATGGTTCCTTTGGTTTTACATATCACTACCATGCAAAACAGACACTGTCCTTCTGCTCTATTGATCCTGATAATTATACTTACACTATCACTTTACCCTTCAGCCACCACTGGTCCACATAAAACAGACCTAACCTATCGGATCATTCCTGTTAACTCAAACCTTCCATCCAGGTAACATCACTGAGAATTTTTAAGCACCTTGTCTAGTTTAACCATGCCTTCCCTATAATGTGATGACTAGAACTATTGACCAGCAATCAAGCTACCTGGTCCTGGGATTTGGGGGCAGCCACACAAGCTTGCTCTCAAAGTTTCACTAGATCTGTGGCCATGCCAAAAAGTTTGATTGCTGATGAATTGCAGGGTGAAATGGTGGGGACTGTGAGAATGAAACTGTGTTTAAAGCTAATCTGGACCTTCTTCTGTTGCACATAGTCATTAATATTGCAAAACAATGTTTGTTGCCTATCACTCCCAGCCTGAAAACTATTCTTTCAGGCATTTCTGTATGTGAGCCTGCTTGACTTCATCATCTGAGGAATTGTGAACGGAGATGAGAAGCTGTAAATCTACAAGAATGTTAGCAGGACTAAAAAGATTTATCGATCACAAATATTTGACAGGCTAGGGTTATTTTCTCTTGGGAAGGGAAGCCCAGGGTAAGACATGATGGAGGGTCTTTAAGATTATTAATGGGTATGACAGGGGAGATGTTGAGAAGGTGTCCTCATTTATGAGGAAACCAAAACATCATTAATATAAAAGATGAAAGCACTCATAAATCCAGTGGGGATTGCAAGAGAAATGTCTTTACTCAGAAAATTGTTAAATATGGGACTCATTACTGTTGTTCAGAGTTATTGAAGCAAATGGCAGAAACACATTTAAAGGGAACCTGGATAACTTAATGAGGAAGATATAAACAGAAGGATATTCTAGAGGGTAAGATTTTTAAAAATTAAGGTATGTGCAGTAGCAGCAGCATGTATTGGGTCTATCTTTAATTAACAATGGGTGACCAATATTTGTAGAACAATATTCCAATATCAGAAGGCTTGTTGAAATGTGGGAAAAATGAGAAAAATACATTTTTTAAAATCTCTCTGGGATGTGCTAACAGAGAGCTATGTTGTGTACTCCTGTTTCAACTGCAACTTCTGCTAAACAATGGGAAACATTAAAGAATTAATTGATGAAGCGGTCTGAAATCAGTCTGCAAATACTATGAGGATTATGTACTGCAACCTTGATGCGATAGGGTCTTGTGTGTGATATACTCCTGACAGAGTTGTGCACAACAAAGATAAAAGGGAGGCACAAATAGCAATCCAACTGGACTGCAGTGGTAAAGCAGGAAGGTGATGGGGCTCCTGGATTGCTATAACAATGAAGGCTGTAACAGAAAACCAATCTCTGATGCTCTGGTTTAACATTCAGAGGATTCGGATTTGTCTTAGCTGAAGGTATGTGTTATTTTTGGTGCTTCTGCTGAAAGAAATCACCAGCAGCCTGTTTCCATATTGTCAACTCTTCCTCTAAACCTCTTGGGACAATGGATAAGTGTTGTTAACTGGGAACTCCAACATCATCTGTAAAGGCCCTCTCCGTGGAATACATGGGTTTTCTCCAGGTGCTCCAGTTTCCTCCAACAGTCCAAAGACGTACCGGGTAGGTTAACTGGTCATTGTAAATTAGGTTAAGATCGGGCTAGTCGGGGTTGCGGGGCAGTGTGGCTCCAAGGGCCAGAAGGGCCTACTCTGCACTGTGTCTCTAAATCAACATAAATAAGACAAGTGTATTGATGAGGGACAACTGACTGAAAGGAAGGAAAGTTAAACTTTCTATCGGAAGAGAAAACTAACACTGTGTAGGTTTAGGTTTTGTCATGAAGAATAAACTCTTAAATTGAATGTTGGAATTATTAACAGGATGTTAATAATAATCCAAAATGTTGGATTCTTACAATGAACTAGTCAATAATTTTAATGGCTATCAGTACATATGTTCCAGATCATAACTCTGATTTATGCCAGTCTGGATGAACTTTTCACTTCCATCTTTTAGGAAAACAAAATTGTCCTCCCTGGAGACCATTGCAAGAGTTGGTACAGGCACAGATCTTATGAGCAAAGACAGAGTTGGCCACCTGTTCCCTAGTAAACAAATTAATGAGACTTTTAATTACCAAAGCTATTTATGGACAATGTGACAAATTCCACTGGACTCACCCTATTGTAATCACTGGTATGTCCAAAACTGCATCAGTGTGAGCAGTTAGGACCCAAAGATGTTTGCGACACTAAAGTCAGAAGAGTTTTGATGATTGTCGGACTGGTCATGTTTATATGATCAATTACGCCTTTCAAGTGTTTCCAATACAATTTCAATACATTAAAAGTCTCCAAAGAAAATCTAACACCTACAGCTCCAAGATCCCAGAAAATACAAGGAATTTAAACAGCTCCTGGGAAAGATGCTTTGGGTTGATAATGAAGATCCTAACAGTAAGGTGAAAACTTTCAGAACTGGCCTATGCTGAAACCCTAGACATTATTAGAGCTGTTCTGATCTCAATGATACCATGATCAAGAAAACAAATGAAAGAACAAGGCCTTTTACCACTGACAAGACAATCCTGAATCTTTAAAAATGCTATATGTAGGAATTCCTGCTGATCTGAAAACTGGTAAAAATCAGGATCTTCAATAAAAGGGATTGATTTAATTGTTGAAACTATCATGGCTTGTCTCTCCTCTCCACTGTTGGTAAATTCTGTTGGGAATTTACTTGGACTGACTTGTCTCTGAACAAATTCCTGCTGGAATCACAGGCAAGAGAAAATCTTAGATGCTGGAAATCCAAGCAACACACACAAAATGCTGGAGGAACTCAGCAGGACAGGCAGCTTCATGGAAAAATGTATGGTCAACGTTTCGGACTAAAACCCAAGGGTCTCGGCCCAAAACATCAAATGTACGTTTTTCCATAGATGTTGTCTGGCCTGCTGAGTTCTTCCAGCATTTTGTGTGTGCTCCTGCTGGAGTCACACAATGATTTTATACCAGTGAGAACTGGTAACATGATTTTCACGGCCAACCAAATCCAAGAGAAATGCTTAGAGTAACACCAGGAACTGTTGTAGTTATGATCGATCTCTCCAAGCCCTCTCACACAGTTAACCATATGGCAATTGCTGCTTAAGTGTGCCTGCCTGCCTGCAGAAAAGGAAGAACCTTTTACATACTCGTTTGCCCAGCACAGTCTTTGGCAGTAGTTCAGAGTGAACACTTGTGTCATCAGTACCAGTCAAGCAAGGTTATGCAGTTGCTAAAGGGATTTTTGTATCCATCCTGTTCCTCAATGTTTACCACCTCCTGCTAATGATTATCACCGAGTACCAAGTAGATGGGAATTGCTTCAGTCTTGCCTGTGTGCATGCTGTCCAAAATCAAGAAAACATTATTAAACCCAAGGTCATTGACAATTGTGCCACTGAAGCACACACAAAGGAATACATGAAGACCACTGTAAAACTCTTTCTGACAATGTATGTTAATGCCCGGTATTCAACATCAAAACAATAGTGTTCCATCAACTAGATCCCAGCCAACTGATACAACATGGATCAAAACCTAAAAATCGAGCACATGTTTGAGAGTATGGTGGTTAATGGGATGTTATTACAGCTCAGGGCATCAGAGTTCAGAGTTCAATACCCAGCATCCTCTGTAAGGCGTCTCTGTACATCCTCCCCATGGAACATGTGGGTTTTCTCCAGGTCCACCCATTTACATCTACAGTCAAGGATGTACTAGATAGGTTAATTGTTCATTGCACATTGTCCTGTGATTAGGTTAGGGTTAAATAGTCTCATAGATAAGTACAGCACAGAAACAGGCCCTTGGGCCCATCTCGTCCGTGCTGAACCATTTAAACTGCCTAGTTCCACTGACCTGCACTAAGATTATAGCCATTTATACCCTGATCATCCAGGTACTTATCCAGACTCCTCTTAAACATTGAAATTTTACTTGCAGCTCGTTCTATACTCTCACCACCCTCTGAGTGAAAATGTTTCCCCTCATTTCCCCTTAAACATTCCACCTTTCACCCTTAACCCATGAGCTCTAGCTGTAGTTCCGTACAACCTTAGTGGAAAAAGCCTGTTTTCATTGACCTTATAATTTTGCATACCTCTTTCAAATCTCCCCTCAGTCTTCTACATTCTAAGGAATGAAGCCCTAACCTATTCAATATTTCCTTTTAACTCAGGTCCTCCAGTTCCAGCAACATCCTAGCAAATTTGTCTGTACTGTTTCAAACTTATTTACATCCTTCCTTGAAATAGCTGACCAAAACTGAGCATAATACTCAAAACTGCCCTGTCAATGTCTTCTATAATTTCAACATAACATCCCATCTCCTGTACTCAATATTTTGATTTATGAAGGCCAATGTGCCAAAAGCTTCCTTTATGAACCTATCTACCTGCGATGCCACGTTCAATGAATTATGGACCTCTATTCCCAGATTCCTTTGTTCTACCGCACTCCACAGTGCCCTACCATTCACTGGTTAAGACCGACCCTGGTTGGTCTTACCAAAATGCAACACCTGGCTCTTGTCTGCATTAAATTCCATCTGCCATTTTTCAGCACATTTTTCCAGATCCCACTGCAAGCTCTGATAGTCTTCCTGACTGACCACTTGTTGGTGTCACCTGTAAATTTGTTAATCCAGTTAACCACATTATCATCTAGATCATTGATATACAAGGGGTGATTGATAAGTTTGTGGTCTAAGGTAGGAGTCAAACCTAGCACATTTATTTTTCAACATAGTCCCCTCCTACATTTACACAGTCCAGCGGTCATGGAGCATACGGATCTTGGACCTCCAGAAAGGGTCCACAGCAGGAGTGATTGATAAGTTCGTGGCCTAAGATAGAAGGAGATGAGTTATACAGCTTCCATTACATGCACATGCAGTTCAACTCTTTGAGTGATTATGCAAAGTTTGAAGTTAATAACTCATCTCATTCTACCTTAGGCCAAGATCTTATCAATCACCCCAATGAGTTATTCACTTCAAACTTTCTGCATAATCACTCAAAGAGTTGAACTACTTGTGCACATAACGTGAGCTGTATAACTCATCTCCTTCTATCTTAGGCCACAAACTTGTCAATCACCTTTGCTGTGGACACTTTCTGGAGGTGCAAGATCCGTATGCTCTACGACTGCTGGACTAAGTGTGTAAATGTAGGAGGAGACTATGTTGAAAAATAAATGTGCTAAGTTTTCTAAAATTGAGTCCTTCTTCCTTAGGCCATGAACTTATCAATCACCCCTCATAGATGACAAACAATAAAGGATCCAGCACTGATCCCTGCGGCACTCCACAGGTCACAGGCCTCCACTCAGAGAGGCAACTATCTACTACCACTCTCAGGCTTTTCCTCCGAAGCCTATCTCTAATCTTCATCTTGAACGCCAAGCGACTGAACTTTCCTGACCAACCTCCCATGTGGAGTTGTCGGGGGCTGCTGAGGCAGTGCAGCTTGAAGGGGCAGAAGGGCCTACTCTGTGCTGTTTCTCGAAATAAATGAATAAAATTTTGCTGACCTATGTAGCTTTTTTTTCCCCAAGAAGCAAATATTGAGAAGGATATCCAGCACAGGATGAGCAGAGCAAATTAAAGCAATTGGAATCAACACAACAGCTTTAATTTAAAGCAATTGGAATCAATACACATCAGAACATCCCATAGCCCCTACAGGTTCTCTATATAGCCCTGACTACCAGACCACTTTGGGATTGGGGTGGCAGTAAAGATTTCAGCCTCTTTCCTACAGGTCTGAAGTAGAATGCAGGCTGGAGTGGGTAAGAACAGTGGGTCTCTTAATGAATGATAATAAACTATAAAAGTTAATTGAGTGCATAAACGCTAATCCACAACTAAATATAAAAAATATAGGCATCAAACAGATGGAGCTTCAGATCCACAGAACTCAAGGGTCAGAATTCAATGTCAAGCAGGCCAATGCTAGCACAGAAGTTTAAGAACCAAAGTAACCCTGTGCACAACCAAAAGTGTTCCAAATTCACTCTTATTTGCAAACAGGCTTTGATCAGTGGTTGAAGACCCATGTACCTTTTCATGCTTTAACACAATGTTGGAGCACTGGGATGTGCAGGACATTACTTCAGTGCCCATCGGCAAGAAAACAGTTGCTGTCTATCACCTCTGTGTGCAATCTGTCACTGCACCCAGCAGAAATCCATATAAAATCAGCTATGTCTCTCACAAATGCCAAGTTCAATCATAATACAGCAGTTACGAGAACATCAAATTTGCTTTTATTACAACTATCATACAGTGGTGTCTGACAACTAGGACAAAAATGTTAATGTGTCTAGAGTTTGACAAATAATTCAGTTAAACAAACCATGCAGATTTTGAATGAAGATAAAGGACCATTAAGTAACTGCTCATTTTGTTGTTTCTGTTGATCTAGGTTTATAAGTCATATGTCTTCCTAAAATTATTGGCGGATTAACAGTCTCTGTGTTTGCACAGTTGTATAATAAAAAGAATATCAGTTGCATTACTGCATAATGCATAGAGTGCTATACTAAAGTATTGTGTTGCTGCCAAAATGGAACTTTGTCTACAAGTCTGTCCCTTTATAGCATCTAAAGCAAAATGCTGTTAAATAAACAGACTCAGGTCTATGTTCTTGCTGTTTAGAGAAGGACATTTGCTCTTCAGGTGCAAGTAAATTTCCAACTACAGAAAAGCAATCTTAAATAACTCTCATATTTTCATCCCAGAAGAAATCACAGACATATACGGTTTTGGGAACAGTTCATATATAAAGAGAAAATTGTTCAAAAGCATATGATGCCATTTCAATTACTTCTTACCATTTATTGTTTGGGTTTGTTACTCCCTTTTGCTTCTTTACTGATCCTTAAATTCCTTTGGAGTTCTCCATTTTATTGCAGTTTCTCAATGTGGCCAACAATCAGTAAAACAAAATACAAGTGTAATGTAACAAACACAATTTCACTTCTATGATCACCAACATAACAAGACTATTTATGTGACTGTTATTAAACATTCAATACACGACAAGCCATAAAAAATAGGTAAAGACAAGTGATCTAAAACTTGGAGAAAGAATTTACCATAAGGAGCAGATGGGCTTCTTAGGAAGGGGTGGGGTTTCCAGAGCCAGCCCCCTTCTGTATCACATCCCACTGCCTTACTACAAGATGTTAATTTTTCTTATTTCTTCTATCATCTTACTTACATAAGGTCCCTCCCTCCACCCCTCTTTCCAAACCCTGTGTTTGGAAACACTTGTGTTCGATGCAAGAAACCCCCCATCTCTTTTGGCTCCACACATAGATTACCATTCTGATCTCCCAGAGGACCAATTTTGTCTCTTGCAAACTTTTTGCTTTTAACATATCTATAGAACTCCTTAGGATTCTCCTTTACCTTGTCTACTAAGGCAACCTTATACCCTCTTCTAGCCCTCGTGATTTCATTCTTAAGTGTTCTCTTGCATTTCTTATACTCCCTAAGCACCTTGTTTGTTCCTACCTGCTGCATTCCTTTTTTTTTCTTAGCCAGGGCCTCAGTATCTCTTGAAAACCAAGGCTCCCTAAACCTGTTATCTTTACCTTTTATTCTGCTAGGCACATACAAGCTATGTACTCTCAACATTTCAATCAGTTGTGTAGTTCATACAAATCCAAGGTTCAGAGTGTTCGAATGAAAGTTTGAATGGATCTGGACGTCTTGCTCATTGAATTCACACTGCACTGAATCCGGAAGCCTATGGCTGTTTCTCACATTGAGTTCACTTGCTCTACAATTTTAGTATGAGATAATCATGAACATTATGGGTCTCACATTAAACTGACAGCTAATCAGTGAAAGGCATCTGTACTGAAAGTGATTGACAAAGTGTCCATGGACAAATTGGCCACTGCATGAAAAGCCCTGCTTGTAACATGGTGATAACACTGAGTTAGGATTGCCATCTTGATTAGATAAACTTCAAATCACTCCACTCATTTAAACAGCTCTGATTCCCAACTTTCTCATCTCCGGTGTTTTTAAAACTAATAAAACCTGCATTTTTTCCTCTGGCTCAGACTTTTAGCCATTAATATTTGTGGTTCCAATTCCAGCACCCCATGTTCTTCCACTAGTGTTTGGCAAATCCTTTCTATAATTAAAAGAGAGAAGTAGTTGGATCACCAAGAAATAATACCTATTTTACAAAATAGTTGAAGTACCAAGTCAAAGCTTATCTACAGTGCTCATCTGTTTTTTTTACTGCTTAAAATCAGATCCTTAAGCTCATTTTAGCTGACAATCTTTTGGTCTTGGGCTAGCCAGAAAAGAATTTACAGCTTAAATCCCTCTGGAATATACTGGTCTATTCCAGCATTTTCACAGGAAGTGCTACTTCACCTTAGTGACCATTAATTGACACAAACCCAGGAATGCTGCCAGTCACTGTATGTACCAGTTCACTTTATGACCAATTTAACTGGCAATACATTCCAGCCCATTAGCTAGAGAAACCCCTGAGAGATCATAAAAATACATTGAACTTCTGGCAGAGAAAGGGCTAATTAGCTCATAATGTATATCAGAATGAGTCTTTACTATTCACCTTTATTTCAGTTTTGCAATCTACTCTCTTCATCTTAAATATTGTTTCTAATTTCTTTTAAGTCAACCTAGACTATAGATTTGACTTTTTAACATGCTGCAATCTCTCCTCGATAATTTAGTGCCAGAATAGTTAATAATTGTTCTTGATAAAATGTGCCTTTAGCTCCATTTGAAATTTGTTTGAATGCTCCACTGCACTTTTATTGGACCTTAACTCTATGCCAGGTGAGTGCTTTCTGCTGTATGTCTGTCATCCTTGAAATTAAACGGAAATGTAATCAGTGACATTAACAGTGGTACTGCAAACCACCTCCTCCATGCCCCATTATCAGATTTCATTAAAAAATCAATTAAAAATACATGCTGTCCTGACACAGAATACTGTCTTATCTATTCAGCGGTAAAATTTTCATGTTTATTTCTGCTCAAGAGCTCTCAGCGCAAAATAATCTTTACAGTTTTCAAAATCAACATAATTTATAGCCAATAATATCGTCTAATCATATTCTGTAAATATTCACTATGAGCATTAATGCTAAAGTGTTATTTTTCCTTTATCTAAAGCAAAATTTGTTTCTATTTCATTCATGTTTTATATCCTAGAGATTCCTTTGGCTATTGATCTTGCATTATTTTGTCTATTCTGGTACTTACATTTGGTTAGTAGAACTGCCTACTTTACCAAGACTGGTGATTGGTCCTTTCTATATTCCCCCCAATATCCACCATGCAAGGAGTTATGTTTGAGGCTCGCACAAGAATTCCTTCTACTAACTCAGCTAATAATTAGTAAGACATTTTAAATATTTTTGAGTTGGCTTAATACGTATAAAATAGTGTTTGGTTTCTTGATTCTCCATTTTCAAATATTAATCCACTGATATTTTCCAAGATTACCCTATTTGTATTGCATGAACCAACTTGATGTTACCTCTGACTCAAACAGACCATGATACACACAGAATGTATGTGCAGAAGAACATTTCTGTTAGGTAATACACAATACTTGTGCTTGATATTTTCTTTGGAGTTGTAACCAGATGTCAACTCCAAATTCAAACGGTAATGGAAGCCCCATTTTTAAGAATATGACTTTACTGTTAATGAGGCTAGGTCAGTGCTAGCATTATCTATGTAGTAGCGGGTCACTCCTTCTTCAGTTCATGAATTGAACAAGTCCTACTTTCTCAGACCGGATGATTTCAGATGAAGTACTAAAAATGAGTATGTGTTTGCCTTTCCCTTTAAAGAAGAGTTCAAAGTTCTGGGAACCAATCAATGTTCTTTCCTTTTGAAGTAATGACAAAATAATAAAGCACTCTGCTGTGTGCAGACTGAGTGGATTTCTTGCAGTTCACTCAGTGAAACACTTGCGTATCTTTTCTGAGGGCATGGCAAGGCACTATATAAATGCAGGTTCTTTTTCCTTTCACTTCGACTGATTGAATGTTTTACAAATAGATGCAATTGCAGTAAAAATCAATTCAGCATTTAATAGAATGCTTTAATAGAAGGCAAGGGTAATATATAGAATTCTAAGGTAATTCTAAGATAATATATAGAGTTGATCTATCAAAAAGAAACTACTTTCAAAACTTGCAATTTCTAAAATTTCTTATGTTTATGGTTTTTATCCACTTTCTTTAATACCTTTCAAACTAGTATTGATGGCCTATCATACCATAATCTTGGCTTCAATATAAACATTTTGAGCATATTCATGGATAAATGATTACTGAAGGTTCTAGCTTTGTAGTTCATTGTAAGATTGGAGTATGTTACTCCTTTTAGCTAGTATGTAATGTTAACGCCCAAACAACACAGGCTTGGGTTTGAGTTTTCCAAACTTTTGATGTGTCTCACAGCTGTCAATTATCTGCTTTAGAGTGGAAAAATAATTTGCATCTTTGTTTCCTGAACTCCTGAGCAGTTTCTGAAGTCTATCAGTTGAAGTGTGTCCAAACTGCTTGTGAAGTTTGAGCAACACTTTACACTTTTCATCTATGGTCATATTTTGTGTGACAGTTAATGCTTCTTTCTCACATTGGTTCTCAGTAATGTCTTTAACTAGAATGCAATCTCCAGAGCTGGTGAGCTCAAGAGACTCTGGCTGTTGAAACATCATTGCTTGGTCACTCTCCTTATCCAGTACTACTCTTGCCGTCTTTAGAGGAGATTTACTAAAGAGTAATGGAATATTCACTGGCACCACCTCTGTAACATTTTGTCTGCCCTATTTTTGCAGGAATTTTCACTGTTTTGGTGGAATGTACAATCTTTTCATCTCCAAATATCAATGTTTCGTTACTAGGTGTATCTGTGTTCACTGGTTTCTGCACTTCATTCTGGTTTAGTTCACTTACACAGCTTTCAAGCCATTTTTCTCCACACACTGAGCTGTATCAAAAGCAGCAGATCCTAGAGATTCTATCATCAAAATCTCTGCTTCAGATCTCTCTGCATTAGAAAGTGATTCCTTCACAACCGATGTGATTTGGTACTCTTCTATGTCTTCAGATTTGTTATTTTCTTCAGTTCGTCTAACTTATTAGGTTCTGTGTGAACAGTTTCTTGCCCAGTGGTAAATACTTTGACATTCTTCACATTTTGATCACCTACCATACTTCTTTATTGGATTTATACCAAGTAATGGTACCCTCGTCTGGTCCTTCTGGGATCTAGGCTTGCTATACTCTAATTTCTACTCAGTGAGTATGCTGCTTCCTGACTCAAACTAATTCCAACTGTTGTTTTAGAGGCCTTTTGTCCAAAAATCCTCTTCGGTGCTGATTTCATAGATGAAAATGTAAGTTCTGTGCATGCAACACTAGCTGTCTGTCCAATGTCTAAATGTTCCATTTTGTATTTACACATGGAAGTGTACTTTTGTTCAAAATCAGCAATATAATCAGCCATATTTTTAGAATTGTCTCTAAATTTTGTCAAAGTCTGAATATGCCTCATCAATCAGATCCTTTTCTTCTTTCAAAAAGCAGTCAGGTATATTTATTAGCATATTCATACTGTCATCTTTGTTCAAGTCTTGCACCGAAATTCCCATCGTGGACTCTCTCACTCTTACCAAAAGCAACAATGCAACAGCCGAGGTTTGCTTCAGCTTCTCCAGTCCGTAACACAAGTCCTTATTCCAATTTTATTTTTCCAGATTTTGTAAAGCTTGCTCTCAACAAATGCTTGAGGGATCTTATAACTGGAAGCTATCTCTGCTATCACTGTTAGCGCCCAAACAACTTTAAACAAGTTCATTTTTTAAAACAACTCTACTTTCAACATATCCGTTCAATACCTGAGGGCCGCCATCTTTACTTCCCATAATTCCCCTTCCCATGCACATAACTGAGAGAGTGAGCATGCATATTAAATACTTCATAGTCCAAATGAACAGAACTGAATACGTAATTAAGCACTTCATTCATGCTTAGTACCTCATCTCTGTTTTCCAAGCTCAGCTCTTTGTGTTATCACAACTTTGTCTTACCTTTATGTCCTACTGAGTTATCTCAAGTGTATTACTCCCCCTAAGATCCTGACCTTCCCTTTTTTCTACATTCTTCATTTGTACAACTGGCTGTCATTAATCTAGACTCCAAGACATTAGAACTTTCTTCCTTTGACCATGTCCTTCTGGGCATTCTGACCTCTCAGCCTACAGCTTGCCACTCTTCTCTCAGACAGTCTGTCAAGCCCCGCTGACTGGAATTATTTGCCTCCCTCTTCTGCTTTAAAACCCCTCAAAGTTGCGCTGACCAAGGTTTGGAGCAGCAATTTTTGCTGCTTCGATTTGGCATTCATTTTTTCTTACGCAACTGTGTTGCAGATTTGCCTACATGAAAGCTACTATTTAATCCAAATTATTGAAGTCTAAATGTGGAAAGCTGATCTAGAAGTATTGTCTTTATATAAAGCAGAACTTGATTGGCTATTCAAGTCCCTACTCTAATAAATGAGATCAAAACTGATTGCTTCCATCTTTACTTATGCTTTCATTTAATTTGACTTTAGTTGTTTAATGATTATTCTGCCTAATTGCACATCCTCGTGTCAAGACATTAATTATGATGTGATTTTTTTCAATCACTATTGAAAAAAAATTTCCTGAATTCAGAAACAGATTTCTCATGCATTGCCCAAACAGCGTAAAGATTAGCTTTAATGCAAACCCCAACTTTATGAAATAACAAATTTACTGCACCCGTTGAAAATGTATTGTCCTCTTTGAAACTAAGTGTTCTTTTCAGTTAACAAAATGGTTCCTGGGTTACTTGTAGCAGAGCACTATCTATGAAGCAGATACAGACTATTTTGATAACAGATTTGTCGATTGTAACTACTATCAGTGCTTTGGACAAAACTAAATTAGCAAGTAAATAGCACTGAGAAAACTGGTTTTCATCTCAAGAAAACATTGATATTAATTGACCTTCTCTGTCAAACTATGTGAAAGTCTTCAATTTGGAAACAAGACACAAGGCAGATCGGCATTCCATTGTAGGTTAATATCCCAATTAGTCATCTATGAATTTCACTGTTTCACAATGAATGGACATACTGAACAGTATAACATACCGACATACTGGCTGTGGTTATAAGAACACAAAAGTCTATAGAAGTGAGGCAGCGAGGTCATGGACCCTTTACAGATTACAGAGGAAGAGGGTTTGCTGTCTTGAGGCAAATTAGGATGGATAAATCCCAAGGGTCTGATAAGGTGTTTCCTTGGACCTTGTGGAAGGCAAGTGCAGAAGTTGCAGAGGCTCCAGCAGAAATATTTAAATCATCCTTGGTGACAGGGGAGGTACCAAAGGATTAAAGAATAGCTAATGTGGTTCCATTGCTTAAGAAATGATCTAAAAATAAACCAGGAAATTATAGGCAGATGAGCTTTACATCAGTAGTGGGAAAGTTATTGGAAGGTATTCCAAGGGACCAGATAGATGAGTATTTGGATAGATAAGGGATAATCAGCATGGCTTCTTCATCTCTAACCAATCTTACTGAGTTTTTCGAGGATGTTACTCAGAAAATTGATGAAGGCAAGGCAGTGCATGATGTTTACGTGGACTTCTGCATGGAGGTTGGTCAAGAAGGTTCAGTCACTTGGTATTTAAAATGAGGTAGTGAATTGGATTAGACATGGCTTTGCGGGAGAAACCAGAGAGTGGTGGTAGATGGTTGCGTCTCTGACTGGAGACCTGTGACTAGTGGAGTGTCACAGGGATTGATGTTGGGTCCATTGTTGTTAGTCATCTATATCAACAATCTGGCTGATCATGTGGTTAACTGGATGAGCAAATTTGCAGATGACACCAAGACCGGGGGTGTAGTGGACAGAGAGGAAGACTACCAGAGCAGATCTAGACCAACAGGAAAAAATGGGTTTAAAGTGGCAGATGGAATTTAATGCAGACAAGTGTGAGGTGTTGCACTCTGGTAGGACCAAACAGGTTGGGTCTTACATAGCAAAAGGCAAGAGCAGTGAGAAATGTGATAGAACAAAGGGACCTGGGAATTCGTTGAAAGTGGTGTCACAGGTAGATAGGGTTGTAAAGAAAGCTTTTGGGACATTGACCTCCAAAAATTAAAGTATTGAGTACAGGAGAAGGGATGTTATGTTGAAGTTGTATACGACATTGGTGGGACCTAATTTAGAGTATAATGTGCAGTTCTGGTCATCTACCTACAGGAAAGATGTAAATAAGGCTGAAAGAGTACAGAGAAAATTTTAAATGATGTTGCATGGACTGGAGGACCTAATTTATAAGGAAAGATTGAATAAATAGGTTAGGACCTTATTCCTTGGAATGTAGAAGTTTGAGAGGAAATTTGACAGAGGTATACAAAATGAGGTGGGTTTAGATAGGGTAAATGCAAGCAGGCTTTTTCCACTGAGGTTGGGTGGGACTACAGGTAGAGGTCATGGGTTAAGGGTGAAAGGAGAAAATTTAAAGGGGAACATGAGAGAAAACTTCTTAAAAACTCAGAGGGTTGTGACAGTACAGAATGAGCTGCCAGCGCAAGTGGTGCATGTGAGCCCGATTTCAATGCTTAAGAGAAATTTGGATAGGTACATGGATGGCAGGGATACAGAGGGCTGTGGTCCTGGTGCAGATTGATGGGAGTAGGCAGGTTAAATGGTTCAGTAAAGACTAGATGGACCAAAGGGCCTGTTTTCTATGACTCTATGACCCTAGTAATATCATAAGCTTACAAGTTTCAATTTAAACTTTTCATGCAAACTGGTGAAATTTTATAATTAAAATATGCACAATGTTAATGCAAATCAGCAGCAGTACACCCAAAAAACTAAGCAAAGAGCAAAATATTTAATAACAAATTCCTGGTTAGTCTTATAGAGCGTATCCACATTGCCAAAACACGTTGGTGAAAGGGTTACAGCTGAGAACCCTGCAACAATTTCTGCAGGATGTGTTTATAAACCATCACTGGCAAATTACAGAAGGTCAACTGGTGTTATTCTCATCTATTTATGCTTCAAGACTAAGAGACAGTTGAGATTATCCATCAAGGTAACATATTCAACAGATGGACTATTTTAGACAAGTGCATCAGTTAAAGGTTAAAACTATCAACTTCTACAAAGTGCTGGTTGACAGCACTTGCTAACGGACAGGAAATTCCTGCTGACAAACATTCCTGGACTACCGATGTGAGAATTGTACAAATATAATCATTTACAGTCTGAACTGTAATACAATAGAGCAAAACTTAACTGGAAGGTTGAGATAATGTCATGGACAATGAGAGTGTAGCAAATATCAGGTGTGGCAGTGTAAATTCTATTAACATGCTTCTCCCTCACCTTTACTGCCCTTATAAACCTCAGTTCAGTTAGTTTTTATTTAACTATCCATAATGAGTAAAGAGTTAGCTGTATGAAATTTCAGATGTAACAACAAAAAACATTATGAATTGGCCTAAGTGCTAATTGACTGCAAACAATCCAGTTAACAATTTATGAGCAGACATGCATCAGAAGTTTAGCCTTCTTGCTGGTCCTCTCCACTAATAACTAAATTCATTGACCCAAAAAGTGATTTCTCCATCACATCACAGTCACTAAATGTAACAGTACTGGAAATGAATCGCTGCCTCATTTGTGAGAATTGTTTGGATTCCTGGATGGTGGGAAGTTGGGGTAAGAGAACAGATGTAGCACCTCCCATTTAATCTCATTAAGCAGTGTATCACCACAGCAACCCTGACGTCATCACTTTAGAAAGATTTATTTTGTCCTATGTGTCCTTTCCCCTACTCTCTGTAACTTAACAATGTCTTGAAACTAGGCCCCGCAACTACCCATCATACCCACCTTCAATCAGTTTGTCAAGTGTCATACAAGAGAAAATAAAACACTGGGTCTTTTGTATGCAAATATTAAAGATGAATACAGCTCCACAGCTCTCCCCCAACTTGGAAGATCAGATCACAACCTGGTCACCTCACGTCCTTGTATTAGCCCAAAGAAAAACAACAGCTAGCTACCACTAAGATGGTAAAGAAATGGCCTCCAGAGGCCATCATGGTCTTGAAGGGCTGTGTTGAGGTTACTGATTGGAATGTGCTTTGTGAACCAGTCCAGGTGCAGAGGCGCCCAATACTCCCTCAGCACCCTCCTCCAACTCAACACGTGGATGAACAACACAGGCTACTGAGCAGGTGAGAAGGGCTCTGGGGAAACTCAAGACATGGTAAAGCACTGTAACTGGATGGTGTGAACACCAGTGTCCTGGAGGAGTGTGCTGAGCAGTTGTGTGGAGTTCTCCAGCACATTTTCAATCTGAGTCTCAGCCTGGAAAGGATCTCGACTGTGGAAAGCATTACATGTGGTCCCAGTACTGAAGAAGGACCAACCAAAAGTTTTGAATGACTACCATCCAGCGGCCCTGACCTCACACATCATGCTAAGACCCCAGAGAGGCTGAAGGGTCTGCTGATGGGTGAAAACCAAAACATCAGACATAGATGCTGCCTGGTCTTCTGAGCTCCTCCAGCACTTTGTATACGTTGAAGTAGTTCTGCTCCTCTCCCTGATCGGATTTCTATCTGCCTGGTTCATCCACAGCAGTATGTATTTCTATTGTTGCCTTTGATAATCTGCTGGCCCAAACTCACTTCCACAACTACATCTCTTTCCTTAGCAAACATCCCTTTTTGCAACATGAACTCACTTGATCTCAAAGGCTGCTGTTCTTTTTCCTCCTCCAACAAATTCAGTGCTGCAACCACTTTCTCTTCGCCTTCAAACACCAAAGAGAGCAAAATTCAAGAACTCTCTAATTTGAATAACAACCCACCCACATTTTTCTCATTGGCCTTTCTTGTTCTCTGCTTTCTTCAGACCCTGTCTGTGGCCTCTGGAATTAGCCCATCTGATCATGAATGATCAGTCCTCAGCAAAGATCTCTGTTTTATTTGCCCCAAGTCCCATTTAAGTGAATTTGAAGAAGACAAACTTGGCTTTTGCTACCTCTACCAACTTGCCTATTTCTTTGGCTGGGAGTCTTCTTCCCAGCCATGGGCCCTTTCTCCAGTTGCAGTACTCCTGAACCAAACAGATCCCTTCCTCAGGCCTCTTACCTTCTAGATCTTTTGTAGGTATCTGTTTGTGAATCAGTGACTCCCATCAAACTTGTAACAAACCCCCCTCCCACCCATCTGTTACCCATCCATAATGGATAACCCTAGGTCAGGGGTCAGCAACCTTTACCACTGAAAGACCCATATGGACCCATTTCCCACAGAAAAGAAAACACTGGGAGCCACAAAACCCATTTGACATTTAAAATGAAATAACACTGCATACAACGGGTTTTTTTTGCCTTTATGCTATGTATAAACAAACTATAATGTGTTGCATTTATGAAATTGATGAACTCCTGCAGAGAAAACAAAATTACATTTCTGCATGCAACAAAAACATTTTGAACTCCAAAAAAAAGACGCTGGGTTGAAGGTTACTCCACAGTTAGCCTACCTTGGATCGAAAAATTAAAAGAAATCGCGCACTGGCGGGTGTCAGGCGTTGGCAGTGGTGACGTATATTAATAGCGATAAAAAAACAAGTTGTAGCAGTGTGCTACACGCAGCGCTAAAATAACGACACTGCAGTCAAAGATAACTTTATTCGAACTAAACAGCCTTGCTTTAAAGCCTCCCTCAACCCGTCCCCGTGGGCGTGGATGCTCCAAAAGACATGTACTCACAAACCCCCGTAGGCTATCTCCCTTAGCCGGAATGGTGGCTAATTGTGAGCCGGTTCGGATGTGCCAGGAAATGGGGTCGCCACAATGTTTTATTTAGATTGTACAAGATCACCATAATCTTCAAATTTCGAATTACATTTCAAAAACTGACAAACCACGGGGAGCCGCAGCACACAGATGAAAGAGTCGCCTGCGACTCCGGAGCCGCGGGTTGCCGACCCCTGCCCTAGGTAATTTCTAAAGTAAGTACATGTTCGGCACAGCATTGTGGGCTGAAGGGCCTGTATTGTGCTATAGGTTTTCTATGTTTCTATCTATCGCTTTCTAAATTTGGAGTAATCCATTCACTCATAATCACCCCACTATCTTCACCTTGTAGTTTGATGAACCAATCTTTATCTTGCAGTGGCTGAAGTTTAGCTTTTTGACAGAATCTCATACCTCACTCTGGATCAGAATCGACCACATTTCTGTGAGATCTTCCCACCACATCCTTCAGCTTGTGGTCTCCTGTCTCTGCACTGCCCACTTCCACTTCCTCCTCAAGATAGATAAACAGAGTGGGACATTTTTTTTCAGTTCTTGCCTCAATAAACAATTGTTCTTCCTTCTATGATTCCATCCTTTCTCTCCTGGTCCAGTCCTTTTCCACATACTTCTATTATATTTTTACTACTGTGACCATTTCCATTTTCTAGTTTCAAGAATCTACAACTCCTCTGCACTTCCATTCCAGGGACATCAACACATCTATTTGCCAGGCTGAACTAGTTCTCACAACTACTCCTCCAACTCCTCTCACCATCTTATGGAAACTCACTAATAAGAACTTACTTAACCAAGGTATGCCTGTCTTATTGTGGCTGTGGAACAGTCTTTGACTGAGTCTTGCTTAAGTTCCTTCCTTCATCAATGAACCCATTGGTATTGCTTCTTGCATTCGTACAGTACAGAACTTAAGAATTTCAAGACTTTTGCTGCAAATTTCCACCCTGTTCTCACTTTTTCATGGTTTATCGTTCAAGCTTCCCTTCTCTTACTGGATTCATTCCCATCTTAGGTGATAAGCTACCAACAAAACTTCATTTCAAATTTACAGATTCTCACCATTTAACCAACTATACCTCTTCCAAAGTTGCTTTCCATAAAGAATCAATTCCATTCTCCCAGTTCCTCCATCTCCATGATAATGATCAGATTTTTCATATATGTGCCTCTGAGATGTCCCTCGTCATAGTGAACCATGGCCTTTTCTCTACCATAGATGACAGAGCCCTCAATTACATCTCATTTGTTTTTTGCACTTCTGCTCTTACTCCTCTTGGCCAGAGCAAGAATAAAGTTCCCCTGGACCTCATTTTCCACCCAACAGGCATCCACATTCAATGGATCATACTTCACAATTTCACCTTCATCTGAATTCCACCACCAGACATGTAATCCGAACCTCTTTTGGCCTTCAAACCCTTAGTCTACTCTTCCATCTTCACCGACTACTTCGGTCACACCACTTTCTCATGTATATGCAGAAGATGCAAAACCTGTCCTTTTGCATCTTTCCTTCCATCAGTCCTTTGGGGTGAAGCACTAATTGACTTGCCTTTCTTCAAATCCAGCACATTGCATTTGGTGTTCACAATGTGATTATCTATCCACTGAAGAAACAAAACACTATTTTGTTGACTATTTTCCAGAGTACCTTCATTCAGTCCACAGGCAGCACACAGAACTTTAATGCCAGTTGCTTTAATGTTCCATTCTAGTCGCACTCTGATCCATTTGTCTTTGAGACCAAGAGTAAGTTTGAGGAACAGCACCTCATCTGAGCCCTTCAAAGCTTTCTGGTACTCAATGTCAAATACAACAACTTCAGGTGGCTTACTTGTCTGCATCAAAACTGACCAGTTCTACTCTAGATTACTATCTACAAGCTTAACTAAGTTTTTTTCGTCACTCCTGTAGTCACTGCTTTGCTGGGCATTTCCTTTATTCTACCTTTGAATTCAGTTCTCTGCAACAGTTCTTACCTACAATTCTGACCCACGTGTCTCTTTGTTTATCTTCTCCCACTCTCTCTAACTGTTTGCCCTATCTCTACTCTATTAGTCAGAGATAGCGTAAGGCCATAATTGTTTGGTTGATACACTCATTTACAACTGTGCCCCTGTGACTCTCTGTGACTGAAACTAACACGTTTTCTTGCTTCCCCAGTTCTGACAAATGGCAAACAACTTGACTCGATATCTCTTTTTCTCTTGTCGTAGACGCAGCTGCTCCTGGTGGACTTGTCACATTGCCATTGCTCTGTGCAATTGTGGATAAACTACTCTGCATTTGGAAACCACGATATATGTTAATGTTGATATGAGATAGAGGGCTAAAATTTTGAGATGAATAACCTATGCTGCCTGAAAATGTGCAAAGGAAATTTTTAAACATTGCAATATGACATAGATCATATCTCAACTGGTATTTTGATGCTGTCTCCCTTTGTGACAGCCAATTCTTTCTAAATATCTTGCTGGAGTGATAGGTGACTTGCATATAAGAGAGGTTTGTTGTGCAAGCTTGACTCTATCACAGGCACACCTGGAAGTAAAAAAAGCTAACAGAAATACGAATCTGAAATGGAGTGAGGCTGGATTTCATGTCTTGGCATTATTGATAAGCAGTTGATATTCCAAACTCTCCCAGCACAGCTAGGCACATTACAATATGGATTGACCCACACATTCAGTGTATTTGATCTCCAGGGTTGGACAATTACAAGGAAAGGACATCTATACAAAATATTCTCTGCCCTGGGACAGATACTGAAAGATAGATTAAACACACCTATACTCATGTTGCTGTTTTTCCTTCTGATAATTTAAATGCAAAGATAAGACACTGCAAAGGCTAAGGAATTCTGCTACACTTCCTCTCCTCAAGGCCACTGAGAATGAAGAAGCAACTTCATCTTGGAGTAAGTTCATTTCTCAAACACAAGGTAGGTCTACAAGACAAATGCTATAGTATGGAAATCTGAAGGACTCAACAGATCAGGTAATACCCATCTCAAGTTAATGTTTCAGATAGTTGACCTTTAGTAAGAACTGAACGAATGAAGATATTAAATTGTCAGTTCTTAAGTACAGAGGAAGGAAAAGGGAAGGGTGATATGGAATTGAAAGGAAAAGACAACAGGTGCTTTAAATAACAAAAGGACAATTGTACAAAACATAAAGTTGTTTGGGGGAAGGCCACAAGAAGCGATTTATGCACGGGGATATATAAAAAAACAATATAGCTCTAGAGGAACTGCAAAGGTTGACAGCAAAACTCTGGTCAGTTTCTCACCTCAGAAGATGATAAGAAAGTTATGATCTGAGATTGTTAAACTTGACTCCGAAGTGGTTATAAAGTGCCTCGTTAAAGTCCTTTGGAATTCACAGGGCCTCAATAGAACAGCAAGGACATTCATTTTATTTCTGTTTTCATAGATGCTACCTGGCTTACTGGGTAGCATTTTCTCTTCATATTTATGGAACAGTGATAAGGTTGGAGAATCAACACACATGGAAAACATCAGCTGGGCTAATGAGCTGTTTCTAGGTTGTACTTCCCACAAATCATATCACCTAATTTCACTTAGAGGAAGAAAAATATCAGAACCTTTGCTGCTTCCAGGCAATTGTTATAATGGTGCAATATTAATAAGGTTATATGAGAAAGAACTGATTGCATTTCTTTGTTTTTATGGGATAAAGAATTATTAATATTTCAAATTTGAGTTATTTCAAATAAATTTGATGATGTAGATAAGAATATTTTTATAAAAGTTCCCAAATATAAATTGAACTACAAATGAATTTCAAATTAAAAGGTTAATTCCAGTTGCAACAGACTGTTGACTATCCTGCTGAGATACTGACAGATAGTGGTTCTGCATTGTACAAAATAGTACCTGTCTAACATACTAGGACATAAAGCAGCTGCCCACTGACTGCAATGCAAGTAGGAGAATGGATATCATTTAGCTGTAAGTTATAGGACACAAATAGGATACTTAATTCTGTAGCCTGTCCTGCAATTCAAAGATACCATAGCTATTTTGTAACCTAACTTAATCTTAGTCCCAGTCCTAGGGTTTACAAAAGTCAATCAAGCTCAGATGTAATGTTATACATTCACTGCTATTTTCAGGAAGAAAGTTCTGAATTTCCAGCATTTGCACATAGAATTGTTTCCATATTTCATTCATGAAAGGGCTAGCTCTGATCTTTGGATCAGACTAGCTCGTTAGTGAAAATATGTTCTTTCTAGCAGTCCCTTTTATCATCAACCCCTGTGGTCAACGACTGACGTCTATGGGCTCTGTGCATGAAAACTGTTGACCCCCCATGTTGGTGAGTCCCAGGATTGAAGATTTGCGTGGGTAAGAAACACAAGGGTTGATGACCACATCTTCCTTCCAAAATTGGCGAGTCATGGCATCAGAAGTCTGTGTGAAAGATGGGTCTTTATAATACTTTATAACCATGAAACTGTGTATGTGGAATCTATCACTTCTGCATATTGTGTGGATAAGTAAAGAAATAACATTCTAGTTAATTATTTGCAGGGAATTAACAATTGCACTCATATATTGCCCATAATCAGAGGTTCTGATAGTCTTGTCTAGAACAAAAGCAAAATACTGCAGAATCTCAAGATGTAAAATAGGAACATAAAATGTTAGAAACTTGTGAAGGGCGAAGATGAGTTAACATTTCAATTTGAAGGCCCTCCACCAGTTTGTTATTTTACCAGGTCATTAAATAATATTATATGAAATTATATATATTATATGAAACTTAAATATAACCAGGTCATTCGGACTGAAATCAGTATAAGTTTTTTTGCATGACCAATACTTGGATACCTCTCCATCAAGAAGCTGCAGCTGACAGAAGTCAATAAAAATGTCAAAGCTAGATTGGTAGAACTTTTATTTACTGACAATATGAAAGGGCATGGAGGGAAATTAAAAAAAAATAAGAGAAGATGGAAATCAATTGCTGATTTCACAAGAGTGCCAGGTTAAACGTACTATTGATGTATTCATTCCCTCTATTTATTATATACTGGGGAGATGAAGTTAGGCTACAAATTTTGTGTTTATACAGTGAAATATCCCAAAAAGCATTAAAATAACAACATTTTCAAATAAAATGCAACAGTTAAGCATGTGTTGGGATATTTGATCAAAAGTCTGGTGGAACAATTACATTGGGGATAATGAAGAACACAGGAATGGAGAAGTAGAGATATCTTGAAGGGTTTAGGAACTTGAGATTATGAAGGATCTGAAAGCAGGGGTGAGAATTTAAAAACCTGAGTCTTGCTTAATGAGGAGGAAAAGCCTATGAGCAATAAACAAATGGGACTTGGTTGGTAAAGGACAACGGCAGATGATCTCACATTTATAGAATATAGAGAAGAAGCTGTGTAACAAAACTCCTGGTCAGCAAATAAACCAAAGTAAGGATGGGATCTGGCTTTATTATGGAAGGGGGAAGAAGTGACATAAATGCAGATGGAACCTCATCTCTGGGTCAAATATGGAAACAAGGATAAGAACAATACAGTTCATGGAGTCAGTCACTGGGGAACCAAAACTGTGACAGTAACAATGTCTTTTCAAAATTTAGCATCAGGACAAGAAGGATTTCAAAATGTGTGCAGGGAGAAGAGGGAAGAAATTAAACACAGGCTGATGCGCTGTGTAGCATACCAAGTTCACAGAATGTTTTTGTAAAGAGAAATGAAACTATGGCAACAGATACAAGTATAAAAAAGTCAAGAGAATTCTTTACCCACATGAATTGCAAACAGTATCAGATAGCCTGCTGTGAATTTAAAGCACTAATCTGCTAGCAATGTTGAAACTACAAATGCTGGCTTGTCTGTGTTTTGCCCTTACGGTTTGGGATGTCATTGGAATGTATTGATTGATTGGATTAATGCTTTGAAATGCACAGAAGGTATCAAATATCTTTTAAGTATCTAATCTTGCTGCATTACTCTTCAACTTACTGGCATGGATGATGATTGTGCTACATAGTTTACACCTTTTTGACAGGTGAGTTTGGTGATTACGCACCACAGGTTAATGAAAATAATGAATGCACTAGAATTTTTTTAAATGATACTTGTGAGAACCTGCTTTTATTAATGGGAAGCTGTGCATGGAGGTGGGTCAGAAAAACCTTTGTGTTCTCAGTGGTGCTTGGAACATGGCTGGGGTCAGGTATTCTCTTTAATTTTATGGCAATTTATAGAATCATTCAATGATAAAGCAGTTCCTAAGTAAGAAAAGCATTACATTTATTCAGCAGTACAAAAATATCCCTGAGTGGTGGCATACAATGAACTAGTATGAAGTGCAGTGACCTTTTCTGTAGTTGATCTTGTATTGGATACTAACTCTTATATCAGCCATGAAGTAAATAACAAAAGATACACGCCATAAGAATTATGATCTATCTTTTCTCTTTATAAGAGTTAACTGTATAAACTCTTGATTTCCTCAGGAATATCATGTACAGCTCTGGTTGCAATGCTATAGGAAGGATGTGCTTGAGATGGAGAAGGTGTAGAAAAGATTCACAAGCATGTTGCTGTGATGGAACAGCTTGAGTTGGTGAGGCTGGGATTATTTTCACTGAAGCAAACTAAACTGAGGGTGACCTTATAGAGATCTATAAAATCATGAGGGGCAGAAATAAGATGGTTGTTCACAGACTTTTCCCCAGTGTAGGGGAGTCTAAAACTACATGGCATAGGTTTAAGGGAAACGATGTAGAGGAATTGAGGGGCAAATTTTTTCACACAGAAGGTTATGGTTATTTTGAATGAGCTGCCAGAGGAAGTGGTTGAGGCAGGAATAATTACAATATGTAAAATATATTAAGATAGGAAAGGTTTAGAGGGATTTGTGCCTAATGCAGGCAAAAGGGGTTAGCTCACGAAGGTACATTGGTTGGAACTGATGGGTTGGGCCAAAATGCTGTATAAATATGATTTTATTATTTTGCATATCTGATGCTTGTTGTACAAGCAATAGTTTTCAATTTCAATTTCTCAAAAAGAAACTAAATCTCAACAAGCCATTTAAGTCCTACATGGGAGACCATGGATAACAAGCAACAGAATTACTTAAAGATTGGTTAACCTAAGTACATCTTGCCTGGGCGTAACACAGTCTATTTCAAAACTAATAGATTAAGGTTACAAACAGAAAGCATTTTGCAGTTCCATGTTTCCCTTAATTTTGATTTTTAAAGAATGAGTCCAGATAAACATACTGGAAGTAATTTCATCCTGAGAATGAGAAAGAGAACGAGAGAGGAAAGGATGAGTGTTGTTAAGCCCTTGGTGTCAACATTGATGTAATCATGAAGAAGGCACACCAGTAGCTCTAACTTGTTTGGAGTGTGAGGAGATTTGGTATATCATGAAACACTTTTGCTGATTTCAATAGATATATGGTGTACAGCTTTCTGACTGGTTACATCACAGAAAAATCATCGCAAAAGGCTGCAGAGGGCTAAAGACTCAGCCAGCTCCATCACAGGCACAAACCTCACCATCACAGTGGACATCTTCAAAAGGCAGTGTCTCAAGAAGGCAGTATCCATCATTAAGGACCCTCACCATTTGGAGCCTGCCTTCTTCTCATTTCTACTGTCAGCGAGGAGGTACAGGAGCCTGAACACCCACACTCAACAATTCAGGAACAGCCTCTCCACTAGCAGGTTTCTGAACAGTCCTTGAATCCATGAAAACTACCTCATTATTCCTTTGTTGGCACTATTTTTAAATTTTATAATTTAAAGTAATTTTATGTCTTTGCATCGTACTTTTGCCATAAAACAACAAATTTCAAATCATAAATGACAGTGAAAATAAACCTGATTCTGATTTTGATAAGGGCACAATCCACTAAGAAACTAATTTAAAGGGATTTATCATGTTGTTTTTCAGATCCATACCACAAAATTTTCTAGATCTGCTGCAGTTTACCTACAGAGCCAACAGATCAGTAAATGATGCAGTAGGCATCAGTCCTGCCTTCATATTACAGCACCTAAACTCCCTTGGGTTATGCATATATCAGCTTTGATTTTCTTTCTTTATTTCATCCCAGAGCTTCTGCAAGAGAAACTCTCCAAACTTAATGTACCAGGTCCCATCCACAGGTGGATCACAAACTTGCTCGCTGACAGGAGCCAGCAGGTGAGACTACGCAAGCATATCTCCACACCCCACTCACTCAGGACTGCTATGCCTCTCCTCTCCCATTTTCTCAATACACCAATAAGTGCATCGTCAGTGACGCATCAATTAAACTGATAAAATATGCGGATGACATCACTGTCATTGAACTAATCACCAAAAGTGACAAATCCAAGTACCACCAGGAAATAAACAAGCTCATGTGCTGGTGCAATCACAACAACTTGGAGCTGAATGCCGTGGCCTTCAGGAGAAATGTGTCTATTCTCTTCCCACTCGTCACCAACATCTCCCCAGTTAGCACCATTTCAACATTTAGGTTCCTGGGCATCATTACTTTACAGGATCTCATTAACTAATAGGCTCAGCAGAGAATGTGTATACTTCTTGTGGCAGTTGGTACAATTTCATCTTCTCTGGATCATATTTCTGCAATTCCACATTGTCATCATAGATAGCATCCTCACATCAGCCATACTGTCTGGTTTAATGCAGCCTCCTCTCACAATATACAACAACATCTGTGAACTCAGGTCAGCAGAAAAGGTCATTGGCTGCATTCTACCGTCACTGCAGGACTTGTACATGTCCAGAATTAAGAAACAGAGAAAAAAATCACCGAGGACACTACCCATCCAGAAAACTTTCTTCTTCCAAAAGCACCTTCTTCAAAGTGCTATAGGGCTATTAAAACAAAACTTCATGCCATCTTAAAGTTTTTCCCTGCAAACAGTTAATCTGATCGACTATTCTTGTTAGCCTCCCTAACACCCTCTATCTATTACCCCTCTCACTACACTGCAACCACTCTAAGCCACCAAATACACACTGGTTTCTGTATTTATGCACATTTTATTCTGTATCTGTACTTTAATCTCTAACTGTATTTTTTTATAATTCTTCAGTCTTTATAATTATTGAATTCTGTTTTCTCTGTTTCATGTCACACGCCAAAACACCACGGCAAATTCCTAAAACGTGTAAATGTAATGGTGAACAAAGTTGATGCCTGATCCTTTATTTAATAGGTTTACAGTACAGGATCTGGCCATTTGGCCAAATGCCCATTGCCAGCCAGACCCCCTTAAACTCTTTAACTTACCCCTTTGAATGTAATCCTTCAACTGCTTCTTTCTTGGGTGCTTATCTGGCTTCGCCTCAAGCACATCTAAGCTCATCAAAAGTCCTATTTTTATTTTTACTATTGATTATTTTATATTTATCGCCCCCAATTTTCCACTGCTATCCAGTTGATTATCTTTTCCTGGGCTACTCTATTAAGCCCTTCTATAACCTCTGGCAGGTCAATGCACTGATTCTAGGGAGACTAATTCTGCTGTCTGAAGTGTGATTGAGTAGATTTGGCTTGTATAGAGTTCAAATCAATGTGAAGGTATCTCACTGAAATGATCATGTTTCTAACAGAATTTGACAAATTGGATACATGGAGATGAGGAGTGTAAACCAGGGGTCGAAGCACCTGAATAAGAAGTAAGAAAGATGGCAACGTGCTTAGTTACTCTGGGTCCCACAAATGGTGCAAGGGTTTGTCTTAAACATTTTTCTTGTGAGCATGATCCTTTTCGATGTTGGTAATACAAATACTGTAAGTCCAGTTCATTAGTTTATTGGTGAGTTTGACTGTGTGGCCTTGCATTGTTGGGCAGACCAGGCCATCATGGCTTCATCTTTGTCTGTGGCTGACCCAGTGTTAGATGAGGAACTGCTACATGCTTGTTCTTGCAGAAACATGGCTTATGGACAATAACCCATGCACCTTCAAACTGGTTTGTGCTAAAATTATTTTTGTGACCGTATGTGTTGTATGCTGTACATGACTGTATGTACCATGTTTCACATCTTTACCCTGGAGGATTGCTGTTTCATATAGTTGTATATATGTGTGTGATTGAATGACAATTTAACTTGAACTTGATGCACTTTTTAACTGACAACCTTGGATTTTGCAACACAGAGTGCTGTGGATGCTGAATCATTGAACTCATTCAAAACAGAGATCAATAGATTCTGCACATGAAGAGCATTGAGGAATATGGCATGAGGTAGATGATCAGCCAAGATTTTGTTGAATGCTGGTGAAGGTTTGAAGATCTTGATGTCCTTTGCTGTTCCCAGTTCTTAAGTCTGCATTCCTTTTTTCTAAAAGACAGCACCCCACTGTGCTCAGTCTTGTCTCTGTTATAACGCCTGAGTTATAGAACCTTATTTGTAAGCTTCAGCAGTGCTGTTTTCAACAAACAAGCTGTAACTGCTTGTTTTTATCAATGATCATCAATAAATGCTCCTGCTCAGTAATTTAGTCTGGCATGACCAACGATACATAATCTTCTGAAATAATACAGAGGAACAGTAACAATACCGTATGTACTGTAGAAGTAACAAATGGATCCAGACAGTGTCACATTTCATTAGTAAGAAAGATAAGGTTTAGCTTATTTGTCACATGTATATCTAAACATACAGTGAAACGTATTGTTTGTGTCAACAACCAACACTGTCTGAGAACGTGCTGGGGGCAGCCTGCAAGTGTTGTCATGTTTCTGACGCCAACATGGCATCACTTCAATTTAAAGACCCAAAACATACGTTTTCAGAATGTGGGAGGAAACCAGAACACAAGAAGAAACTGATAGGATCACGGGAACGTAAAAACTCCTTACAGACAGTAGTGAAAATTGAACCCTGATCACTGATTGCTGGAACAAATTTAATTTAATACTTGAGCAAAGGAATTTGAAAAATTCCAGATTATCACATCATGGTCATAATCTGCTGAAATGGTGAAGACCAGGATGATAGAAAACTTCTTTACTTTTCCAATGGGCATTTCCTCTTGTTCAACAGGTTCGCTAGATACATTTAATGTCAGAGAAACATATACAATGTACATCCTGAAATTCTTTTTCTTTGCAAATATCCACAAAAACAGAGGAGTGCGCCAAAGTATGAAATACAGTTAAACGTTAGATCTTCAATGCCCCCCAACTCCCCCTCCCAACGACTCCCCCCATGATCTGTGTGATTAAACCAGATTATGCTTGGCAGCAGACAATTCCAGGAGTCAGTAACAACACTTTGAAACCACTCCACCTCATCGCTGAGCACAGTCCTGTGCTGGAGGCTAATTTATCATACAAACTTGTCTCTATACAAAGATCACCATCAACCTGAAGACACAAGTTCAGTTGCACTCTGACTCCTCATCTTTTTTTTCTCCAGTTTTGATGAAGGATCTTGGCCCAAAACATCAATTGTACTCTTCTATAGATGCTGCTTGGCCTGCTGAGTTCCTCCAGCATTTTGTGTGTGTTGCTTGGATTTTCAGCATCTGCAGATTTTCACTTGCTTGAGTTCAGCTGCACAGACAATGTTCACTATAGTACTCAAGCACTATCTTTCTGTGACCCTGACTGCCCATGAAGAATGATCTGGCTATGTTGCCAGGCTAATTTATCTTATGGTAGCTCACACCACGCCAACACCAAAGCTGTGTCAATTGGTTTTCCCTTCTACAAATCTAAATAGGACACGACTCCATTAAACCTAGGAGTGACATGAGACAGAACTCTAAACCTTCAGGAATATCAGCAAAACTAATGGTCAAAGAACACAGCTGAAACAGAAACACTAAGGATGTTGACCTTGCCTCTGTCACTGGTTATCTCCAACATACAAACAGGAAAATTCCAGCTGAATGCAATCACACAGATCATGGGGGGAGTCGTTGGGAGGGGGAGTTGGGGGGCATTGAAGTTCTAACGTTTAACTGTATTTCATTCTTTGGCGCACTCCTCTGTTTTTGTGGATATTTGCAAAGAAAAAGAATTTCAGGATGTACATTGTATATGTTTCTCTGACATTAAATGTATCTAGCGAACCTGTTGAACAAGAGGAAATGCCCATCTCATTTCTCAGGTTATTTCTACATCCATTCATTAACATTTCACAACAACATCACCAAAAGAAGTAATTACCATGAGAAATCTTGGTCTACAAAATCTACCTTCATTAGAATGGTAACCAACCTTCAAACATATGTCATTAGTTATAAAATGCATAGGGATATCCTGAGGTAACAAAATTAATGTAAAAATTAATAAGTATTTCTTCTTTTTATGTGCTCTTTTGCTCGTTAGAAAGTAAAGGATTTCACTAGCGATACAAAAGGGATCTCTGAAGGAGGCATCCTAAACAGAGATAACAACATTTGTCTGTTTTGAGTTGATACAAATAACTACTGTATCATTGTGACAAAGGGTCACAAAGAAGAAAAATTAGTTTATTCTGAAGCAAATACCAGCTATGAATTCATGTAACTATATGGTAATGAAGCACTGGTGCTTGATTGCATGTAGCCCGAATTCAAATATGAAACAGAGCTGATTAAATACACTGAGCTGTCACTTCGTCCTTTTAATCAGCGCCTCTTTCTTTCTACACACATCCTAATCAATCACACAATGCAGCCATCAGGAGGCAGTGTGAGCTCAGGGGTCAATCTGCATCAGCACAAACATTTTATTCCGTTACCTTACAGGAAAAATTCAGTGAAAAATAACATAATACGAAATGATGATCCATTGCCAAATACCAATTGCTGATTAACTAATTTTCCCAGATTTAGATTGATTTAATCAAGGAATCAGATTAAGAAACAGCCTTAGTCTGTGATTAAAATCTGGATGACAGAGGTGCCAAGGTAAAACACACAGTTGTATGCCTGGGCTACATTTCGAAGCAATCCTAATAAACCTCTAAGTGTATTATCCAGCTCTTGAGCTGATTAAAGCAATCTACTCTATCTCACAGTTTAATCACTTATCTGGCTTCATCAAAGTACAAACATTTCAATGTAGATGGAATTGTTAAAAATGGCTAATTACAGTAAGGCAAATTCAAATGTATTTTCATGTAAGAAGGTGATCATTTATTACTCATCCCTTGAAAAGAACGGATCACTCCTCGGTCTCTCAACGCTGCTGTGAATGGACTTCCACGATTTAGACCCAACAAGATGTTTCCCATTATACAACTCAAAAAGTACTTTTCCCGGTGCCCTCTATGTTTCTTCCTGAACCAGTTCAGGTGGTCCTCCACAAACAAAGAGAAATCTGCAGATGCTGGAAATCCGAGCAACACACACAAAATGCTGGAGAACTCAGCAGGCCAGACAGCATCTATTAAAAAAAAGTACAGTCGACATTTTGGGCTGAAACATCAACTGTACTTTTCTCCATAGATGATACCTGGCCTGCTGAGCTCTTCCAGTATGCTGTGTGTGTAGCTCATCCTCCACATTGTTTGCAGTGTCCAAAATTTCAGTGCATTTGGTTTGTTACCAGATGCAAAAGTTAGCTAACTTGTGATGCATCACAGCATGTAACTTTGCCTAATTACATCTTGATTTTTGAAGTTTTCTATGAAATCCACCATTTTTTAAACAATAGGCTAACTGGCCTATCATTTCCTATTTCTGTCTCCCTTCCAAATTATATTTGTGCTTTTCACTCAGTGGCCACTCTATATGGCACCTCTTGTAATTAATAAAGTGGCCACTGAGTGTGTATTCATGGTCTTATGTTGCTGTAGCCCATCTAATTCAAGGTTTGATGTTTTGTGTGTTGAAAAATGCTCTTTTGCACCCCATAGTTGTAACACCTGCTAATTTGAGTTATTGTCACTTTTCTGTCAGTTTGAATGTCTGGCTAATTTCTTCTGGCCTGTCTCATTAACAAGCCATTTTCACCCACAAAACTACCACATATTGGATATTTTTTGTTTCTCACACCATTTTCTGTAAACTCTAGAGATTGTTCTGTGTGAAAATCCCAGGAGATCAACAGTTTCTGAGATCCTCAAACCACCCCATCTGGCACCAACAATCATTCCACAGTCAAAGTCAATTAGATCACATTTCTTACCCATTTTGATGTTTCGTCTGAACAACAATTGACCCTCTTCACCACGTCTGCAGGCTTTTATGCACTGAGTTGCTGCTACATGATTGGCTGATTGGATTTCTACAGGTGTACTTGAAAAACTGGCTACTGAGTGTACTTGCCCATTGGAACTTCTCCAAAATCCCAACTGAGGGAGTTAAAACAAAATCTCTACTAGTGCATTCCTTTGAGCATCTAGGATGCAGTTTGTGAGATTCAAGGGATTAGACATATTTTCTTCCACCGGTTTAATTGGTACTTTTTCTCTGCAAATAATGATTGCTTTAAGTTGCTCCTTCCATTCCACTATTGTTTCCAGAATATTCTACAGTGAATACAAAAAACTTTGTTTACAGTCTCGTCTCCACTTCCTTATTCCTCCTTGTTAATTCTTTTCTCTCAGCTTCATAGGGGCCCCCAATATATTATTTTGCTGCTCTCTTCCATTTTGTAATCACATGGTCTTTGCAAAGCTCAAAATTGTAAAATAAGTTTTATCTTCACAGTCCTTCCTTTGTCCTACAGTTTGCAACTGTTTAAAAGCCAAGCTTGACAAACCATCACCTTACAAATGAGACTACTTTTTAAAAAATCTTCCCATGTCTTGCAGAAATCTCTGATTCAGGGACATAGACCTATTGGACTTACTCCGTACGTCACTGAGGCATCCACTATTTCCTGCATCATTAAATTTAAACCTGTCACCTCCAATATTTTGCCATCTGTAAACCAAAGGAGTTGAAACTTTTGAAGAAGATCAAACGTTAATGCTAAAGTAGAACTAGAGATGCACAGCAATGCAGCAGGTGTTAGACTAGAGCAGAAAACAGATAACTAATTAAAACAAGTGATGAAAGCAATGGTTGACATCCCTGATGGATTATTAATTACATAGGTCAGTATATCCAAATGAAATAGCTTTTCAAAAATGTGTTTTGATCTTTTTTTAATTCACGGTAAAGAATTCTTCACTTGTTTTGGAGAAGGACTCATTTCAGTCAGCCATTCATAGGAATTGGATAAATGACTGTCTCGTCTTTGGTGGCATTAAACAGGGGATAATTGTCAGTCTTGCTTTTCTTCAGTGAATGTCAAGGCATCTTTGATGAACATTTCAGTAAACAGAGCTTCATGTGAAATCCCTCAATATCAATTGAAGCTTTGACCAAGGCTAAGGACAGAAAACTAAACAAATGAACAGAAAGTAAAGGCTGTGCACTGCCCAATTCACAACTGGTTTGTAATGCTAAACTCAATGCAGAGTAGCAACTGCACATTCTATTCTGCTTCACTTCCATTTAACATGCATATTTAGTAGCCTGTCATAGAATCCTACACACTTAATTACTGAAGGGTGCTATTGGATTGGAATAAAATATAGTAAAGCACCCTGACCAGTTCACACCAAAAACGGCTTCCATTTCCCAAAACATATTTTGATCAGATTGAGATTGAAAAATTATTGGCAATTGTTTGTCCACAGGGCTGGGTTGGTTCAAGATGTTTGGTTCTTTGATCTAGGCTTTGGTCAACTGACTTAATTTTTAAAGTTATAATAATTGCACATTTTGACTGATTTCTGTGAAATGCTTGGGATGTAATGCTATTTACATGAATACGTAATAAAAGCAAACCACTGATTTATTTAAGCACCATACACAAAATGCTGGTGGAACACAGCAGGTCAGGCAGCATCTATAGGAAGAAGCGCTGTCGATGTTTTGGGCTGAGACCCTTCGTCAGGACTAACTGAAAGGAAAGATAGTAAGAGATTTGAAAGTAGGAGGAGGAGGGGAAAATGCAAAATGATAGGAGAAGACCAGAGGGGGTGGGATGAAGCTAAGAGCTGGAAAGGTGATTGGCAAAAGGGATAAAGAGCTAGAGAAGGGAAAGGATCATGGGACGGGAGGCCTCGGGAGAAAGAAAGGGGGAGGGGAGCACCAGAGGGAGATGGAGAACAGGCAGAGTGATGGCAGAGACAGAAAAAAACTAAATAGATCAGAGATTGGGTAAGAAGGGGGGGAGCATTAACAGAAGTTAGAGAAGTCAATGTTCATGCCATCAGGTTGGAGGCTACCCAGCCGGTGTAAAAGGTGTTATTCCTCCAACCTGAGTGCGGCTTCATCTTGACAGTAGAGGAGGCCATGGATAGACATATCAGAATGGGAATGGGACATGGAATTAAAATGTGTGGCCACTGGGAGATCCTGCTTTCTCTGGCGGACAGAGCATAGGTGTTCAGCGAAACGGTCTCCCAGTCTGCGTCGGGTCTCACCAATATATAAAAGGCCACACCGGGAGCACCGGACACAGTATACCACACCAGCCGACTCACAGGTGAAGTGTCGCCTCACCGGGAAGGACTGTCAGGGGCTCTGAATGGTGGCAGGGGAGGAAGTGTAAGGGCAGGTGTAGCACTTGTTCCGCTTGCAAGGATAAGTGCCAGGAGGGAGATTGGTGGGTAGGTATTATTTAATGTGCTTGCAACCTTGAAATCTCACAATGGTTTAGTATTTCAGAGTGCATTGAGGAGTCAATCATAACACTGTGGATTCCTGAAGAAACTGCTCTTTGATACGGTTCCAAAGACATTGCCCTTCCAATGTGGATTCCCACTGGGAACGGTGGAAAAGAATAAAAGGAAGCTATGGCCAACCTCTGTCTTGAACTTCTCTTATTTTCCCCTAAAAGATATATTACAAATTTTCTGATCATTACAAGCACTTTCTCAGTTCCAATACACCAATGCTTAACTGGTAGCCTGCTAGTTATTGAGTCAGACTGCTGTGTGCCCAAGTGCTGCACAAGAGAAATAAGCACCAACACCAAGACAGGTAGTACTGAGTGAATGCTGTACAACTGTAAATGCTATTAATCTGATAAGACATTAAACCAAAGCTAAGTGGTTTACCGGCCTGTATATCTCCTCCCTCACCACCATTCAGGGCCCTGAGCAGAGCTTCCCGGTGAGACAGTCCTTCACATGTGAATTCGTCAGTGGCATTTATTGCATCCAGTGCTCCTGGTACAGTCTCCTTGACATCACTGAGACGTGACATAGATCAGGGGACCACTTCACTCTGTCCACCCTAATAGATAAGATCTCTCAATGGCCAGCCATTTTAATTCCACTTCCTATTCACAAATCTACATGTCCTCTAATGCCAATTTGAGGTTAGACATAGACTAGAGGAACAGCAGCTTGTATTCTACCTTAGTGGACTCTAATCTAAAGCATGAACATTGATTTCTTTAACTTCTGATAATCACTCCTTCTGCTCCCCTCCTTCCCTCCCCTTCTTTTGCCTTAGCCCACCAGCTCTATGACCCCTTGTCCTTCCCCTACCACACTCTTGATTGGCCTATCATTACTCATTCCTTGCTCTGGGTCCCCTCATCACCTCCTTCCCTTTATTCAGTGGTCCACTGCCCTGATCCATTACATTCAATTTTCTTCAACCCTTCGTTACTTGAACCTATCTCCTCTGAGCTTCTTAAATCATTCCCACTCTTCCCACCCCCACCTTCCTAACATCCTCTTGCTCGGATTCATCTACCTATCATCTGCCAGCTCTTGCTTCACACTCTCCTCCACCTTTTTATACTAACTATCTTCCTTCTTTTTTCCCAGTCTTGATGAAGGGTCTCGACCTGAAATGTTGACTGTCCATTTCCCTCCATAGATGCTGCCTGACCTACCGAGTTACTCCAGCATTTTGTGTGTTCCTTCAGATTTCTGGCATCTGCAGTCTTTCTTATGTCTCTATTAATCCCTTCCACCCTCTAAGATGGATATAAAAGACCCCATGGCATTATTATGAAGAGCCACAATTGATTTCTGTCTAGTATCCTAACTAACAATATAACCCTTAATCAGCGCTGCTATGGCAGATTACTTAATCATTTTCTTATTGCAGTTTGCAGGAGCTTGTTGTTCAAGCTGGTTGCCCCTTTCTCTACATTACAACAGTATTTCAAAATTAAAATGTTAAAGATTCTGGAAAACTGAAATAAAAACAGGTCTGCCAGTAAACACAGATGTAATTAACCTAAAATGGTAACTTTCAGAAGATTCACAAAATACTTGGTTGTTTGTCAAGCACTTAAGAATGACTTGAAATTTTATTAGGTGTTTTTTATTCCTTCTGCTTTGCAGAAAAGTGAAATTTGTTCATGAAGAATACTATTAAAGAAATGTGTTAAATATTTATTCTGATCCTTCTAAATATATTGCTTGAGGAAAAGTCAAAACATATAACCATATAAAAATTACATCACGGAAACAGGCTATCTCGGCCCTTCTAGTCTGTGCCAACGCTTACACTCACCTAGTCCCACTGACCTGCACTCAGCTCATAACCCTCCATTTCTTTCCTGCCCATATACCTATCCAATTTTACTTTAAATGACAATACTGAACCTGCCTCTACCACTTCCACTGGAAGCTCATTCCACACAGCTACTACTCTCAGAGTAAAGAAGTTCCCCCTTGTGTTACCCTTAAACTTTTGCCCCCCAACTCTCAAATCATGTCCTCTTGCTTGAATCTCCCCTACTCTCAATGGAAAAAGCCTATCCACGTCAACTCAATCTATCCCCCTCATAATTTTAAATTCCTTTCAAAACATCAGTTGAAATTTCCCTTGTGGTTTTGGAATCAGTATTTGAGTTTTTTTTATTATGTCGCACCAGTCAGTCAGTCATTCTTGAGTGGCGCGTGGTGTCAGGATTGGTTTCCTTTCAGATTAACCGGGTCATGATATGAACATTCCTGACTCGACCTTCGTATTCTTTACGAGGCCGAGTGGCTGGCTCGACGTTCAGCCCGGCATGAATGGAAAGCATGCTTGGGGGTGGCCCGACTTGGATTCGAACTCGGGAGCCTTCGCTCCAGAGTCCAGCGCTGATGTCATTGCGCCACCAGCCAGCCTAGTATTTGAGATAAATGTTAGTAATTGTTTATGGTAAAAGATTTCTATTAATGCCATTTTTTCCTCTTACTATTGCAACCTTCTTAGCATTTACAGAAAGAAGCCTCAGACTATTCGTACTTTTCTTATAACTGTATCATCCTCGTAAATGAGTCAGAAACCTGCAGCGTTAAATTTGAATTAGCAGCTTTTTACGAGCATTTGGAATTATATGATTTAAACTCTCTGGCAATGCTTTAAAAATGCCAATCACTGACTGATTCAAAGTAAACTGATTTCTCAACTGTTGTACTGGTGTGTCTATGCTTATGTTAATGCACTAAAAGAACCTCAATTAATCAACAGGGCTTGGACATACAACAAAACTCTGTCACATTTTATCAGCACAGAAATGTCAGAGGTCATGGAGGAAAAGTTTTGCTCACTGAAAAATTCTGTGCACATATTGATTAGTCACAATGCAAGTGTCTGCATTTTATACTAGAACTTGTTTCAATGATACATCAGCATTTTGATCAATGGGGTTGCAAAAGAGTTGTGGCAAGTTCTAATGACTAAACTTAATTGTTTGTGTTTAAGTTTTTAAAGAAACTGGCTGATTTGATTGATATTTCTGAGGTTCCTTCGCACAGACAGCTATTCACTTGCTGTAATCAATTAATATACTAAGATAAAAAAAACTGGACCCTACATTTTCCGTTTGGCTAAAAGCCCTAAGAATCTGGGTGGACAGCTCTTTGAACCCTCCTTAAACCAACTGACCTGATCTGGCTCTAATATCAGTTGTCTAGAAATATTGACTACATAATACTGTTTTCTTTAGCTACAGAATTAGAATCAGATTTATTACCACTGACATATGGTGTTTCATTTCTTGTTTTGTGACAGCAGTATGGTGCAAATGCATAAAAATCTATAAACTACAGAAATAAATAAATTAACAGAAATTTGATGGCGAAGGCAGAACATGATGAGAATTGAGTTGACCCAGAGTGAAACTCAGCATCACTCCACGAAATTAAATGTAGATTTCTTGAACTGATTCACCCTGACATTACATCTATATCATTAGTGCACAATATGGTATTATTTTCTAAGCAACACTCCTTATAGAGTGTTGTGGGAACTTTAGATCAGTGGCAACAGAATGGTAATGCCAGGAGAACTGTGTTTTAATCTTTAATCAATCCATTCTCCCAGCTTCTCTGCATTTGTCATATCTACCTTAATGACACTAACCTCCCCACCCTTGTTAGCAAAATGCAGTAGTGATACCTCCCCACCTCCATCCTTGCCAATAGTTGATAGGGCTCTGTTCCATAAAACCAAAAGACCATAAATCAATGGAGCAGAATTAAGCCATTTAGCCCACTGGTGATTTAGTTTCCTCTTAACCCCATTCTCCTGCCTTCACCCCGCAACCTTTGTCATCCCGACTAATCGAGAACATATCAACCTCTGCTTTAAATATACCCAGTGACTTTGTTCCATCCACTACAATTCTCTTCCAACACTGAGTCCACATAACCAGGGTACTAGATCCCATGGCTCCTGACTTCGTGAATGAGCCTACCATGGGGAACCTTATCAAATACCTGACTAAAATCTATATACACCACACCCACAGCCTTGCCTTCACCAATATGTTTTGTCACTTCCTCAAAGAATTCAATCAGGCTTGTGAGGCATGATCTGCTTCTTTTGAAGCTATGCTGACTATTCCTAATCAGACCTTGCTTCTCCCAGTGCTGGGAAATTATGTCCCTAAGAATACTCTCCAACAGTTTCCCCTCTACTGACATGTGGCTCACTGATCTGTAATTCTCAGGTTTACCCCTATTACTTTCTTGAAAAAAGAGTAACATTTGTCACCCTCCCTTTTATGTTATTAACGTCCAGAAACTTCTTGAATGAAAAACACAGCAGCCACATACTAGTTCACTTGTTTTCCTTCCCAGTGTTTTCAGTGACATATTTTCACTCATATATGACATGGTGGCACAATGATGTATACCATTCACATATACATGGGTTATATGGGTTATATTCACGTATAACCCATAATGAATTTGGTAAACAAATAATACTTAATCAAACAATGTATTTACAATATTACTCAAATATTATACACACTACTAAGCTCCCTGCTTAGCTATAAACTCCAGTTCAATATAGAATGCATCTCAGTTCAAATATGTAATGTACTGATCTCTATTTATATATATATATACACACACACACACAATATAATATAGTGAGTACACAGACATTCATAGCATAGTAAATTTTTAATTGCTGCATTCAGGCCTAAAGATTTAATCACTGTGGAGGATTTCTTACACCTTTCCTGATAAGGAAGGATCACTTTGCTTGGCAGATGAGACTTGAGGCTGTGGAACAATCTCAGGTTCTGGGCCCTCCTCCGTGGTGCTTGTAGGAGTTGACTCTGGGACTGACAGCTCTGGACCCTGCTCTTCTCTAACAATTGACTCTGCTCTCCTCAACTGATTAATGTATCATATCCAAATGACATCAAATGCAATCTCCAATTCTGTCCTTAATTTTTCCAAGTATCTACTGTTGTGTATTTAATATTTCAGTAATATTAGAGCAATATTGTAAATATATTGTTTGATTGAGCATTCTTTGTTGTTTACATAATTCATTACATGTTATATGTAAACGTATGTGAATAAAGACTGGCTCGGCTGTTTCAGTTATTCCACAAAATGAGTTTGAATGGCATTTCAAAGATACTGAGCTGAAGCCTGCAGATATCCAATTAAGAACTTATACTGGGAAAAAAACATAATGCTGTGGGAATGACATTCATAACAGTGAAATGTGACAACCGACAAGCCACATTAAGCTTATATGTGGTAAAAATAGGAGGGCCAGAATTGTGGGGTTGTGACTGGATGAGACAACTACAGCATCATAAACAAAATGCTGGAGAAACTCAGCAGGTCGGGCAGCATCCATGGAAATGAACATTTGGCCGATGTTTCGGGCTGAGACTCTTTTTCAGGACTGGAAAGGAAGGGGAAAGACACCAGAATAAAAAGCTGGTGGGAGAGGAAGGAAGACATCTAGAAGGTGATAGCTGAAGCCAGGCGGGTGGGAAAGGATAAGGGTAGGAGAGCAGAGCGGACCTTAAGAGAAAGGGAAGAAAGAGGATCACCGGGGAGGTGAGAGTAGGGGAATAGAGAAGAGGGAAGGGGCAAGGAATTGTTTTTTACTGGAAGGAGAAATTGATATTCGTACCATCAGGATGGTGATCACTCAGACGGAATATAAAGTATTGCTCCTCCACCCCAAGGATGTCCTCACTGTGGCAAGAGAGGAGCCAGGCCATGGACTGGCACTGGAATGGGAATGGGAATCAGAAATAAAATAGTTGGCCACCAAAAGTTCCACTTTTGCTAGTTGGAATGGAGGTATTTGCTGAATGGTCCCTCAGTTTACGGTGGGTTTCACCAGTGTCGAGGAAGCTGCATTGGGGACACTGGACACAACAGACGACCTCAGCAGATTCACAGGTGAAGTGTTGCCTCACCTGGAAGGACTGTTTGGGGCCCAGAATGGAGGTGAGGGAGGAGATGAATGGGCAGGTGTAGCACTTGGCTACTTGCAGGGAAAAGTGCTAGATGGTAGATGAGTGGGGGGAGACAAATGGACAAGGGAATCATGGAGTGAAAAGTCCCTGGGGAAAGTGGAAGAAGTAAAGATGTCTTTGATGGTAGCATCCTTTTGAAGATGGTGGAAGTTGAGGCTCTTGGGGTGGAAGCTATAGTTCCAAGTCCACAGAAAAATTTATTATCAGAGTACATTCATGTCACATACAACCCCGAGATTCATTTTCTGTGGATACACTTAGCAAATCTACAGAACACTAACTGCAAACAGGAACAATAGACAGCAAACTGTGCAAATACAGATAGAAATAAATAGCAATAAGTAACGAGCATGAAATAACAAGAGTCCTTAAATGTGTGTAGTTATCCCCTTCTGTAGCAGAGGAAGAGTTGAGGAGCATTACTGGAGAAAGTTTGGAACATGGAACTTCCTACATAACTAATGAAAAGGCAGGCATAGCTGGGGCCCAAGGGTGCCCATGACTACCACTTGAGTCTGGAGAAAGTGGGAGCAGCTGAAGGAGAAATTGTTGAGCGTGAAGACCAGAAGGGTGATGGTGGTGGAGAACTAGTTGATTGTTTTATTGATAAAGCAGAGGAGAACTTTAAGGCCTTCTTGATGGAGAATAGAAGTGTATAGGGACTGGATGTCCATGCTGAAAATGAGGTGGTTAGGGCCAGGGAATTAAAAGTTATTGAGGAGATCAAGGACGTGAGAGGTGCCATGGAATAGGTGGGAAGGGACTGAACCAAGGGGGATAGAATGGAGCTGAAGTATGAGGACACCAGTTCAGTGGGACAAGACCAGGCAGAGAAAACAGGCCTACCCGCAAAGTCAGATTTGTGGATCTTGAGTACAAGGTAGAAATAAGCAGTGCAGGGTAAGGGAACTATGAGTTTTGTGGGAGTTCTCCATAGACGATGAGGTCAGTGATGATGTCAGAGACAGTTTTCCAATGGTCCGGAGTGGGATCTTTTTCAAGGAGTAGGAAGAGGAGATGTTTGGCCTCAGCAAGGCAGAGGTCAGTCTGTGACACTACCATAGTACCACCTATGGCTGTGGGTTTGATAGTAAGGTTGAGATTGGTGCAGAGAGAGTGCAGGTAGCACATTCTGAGGGGGTAAGGTCAAGGAGGAGTGAGAGTGCTGAAGTTGAGTCTGTTGATGTCTTGTCAGCAATTGGAGATGAAAAGATTCAGTGCTGGCAGAGAACCAGTACTGCATGTCCAGGAAGATGAGGAGGGGTCATTGGTGTGGGGTGGGGTGGGGAATTCTTGCTGAAGAAGTGGACTTGAAGACAGAGGTGATGGAAGAAGAGCTCAGCATTGTGGCCAGCGTAGAACTCACTGCCATATGGTGATAGAAATGAAGAGATCCAGTGCAGGCAGAAGTCAATTACAACTCGAGAGGAGAACCATCCACCATTTGCATGCCCCATCCCCTGAAATAGAGTCAACTGAAAGCAAATTAAGGAAGGTAATGGATGGTGCCACAGCAGTATTGAAGAATGGTATTGTAAAACTCAAACATACCAAGGGTAAAGTAGATGAAAATGCCACAACCAAATTTTACAAAAAGCCCGTCAAGTTCCTTGTACCATCCGGTATAAAGCAGCCAATGAGCTAGATTGTATGGAGGCTGAAGGAGTCCTTTCTAAGGTTGAGCGGAGGCTAAGGTATCACCACAGATCCTGACAGACCCATTCTTCTTGGCTACAGGGACCACTGGCGTTTTCCATGTGCTCTACTCAACCTTGGAAAGAACACCCGCCCGCCTACTGCTCTCTTCCTTGTTGATTTCAATCTTGCTTAACACCTTAATCAGTGAGATTGGCAGGAAATGGAGTCGATCATGGGCTCATGCCCTTTCTTCAGGCTTCTTGGCTTCCAGGCCACACACTCCACTCAAAATCTCACCAAACTCTCTCAGAGATAGCAAGGCGGCAGCTTGTTCAATCACACCATCAAAATGTAAATAACAGGTTCCAATCACACATAAAAGCTTAGCAATGAAACATTTTTGAAAGAAGAAGAAGTAAAAGAAGTAGTTTCGTGAACTGTCTGAAGGATGTCACCTTTGGTCGCATAATTAGCTGATATCACCTTATTAAAAGCAGAAGAGAGTTAATGGGCTGAATTGTCTTACTGTCCTTTGATCATGTGTACTGATACCTGATATATTGTACAATATCTATAATCATAAGCAAACAGTGAACAATGTTAAAAATACAGCAAACATTTCATCTCTCTTCCTTATTATTTTATAATTCTTGTAAGTGTGGTGGTACCTTGTCTCAAGTTTAACCAAAAAGAATGCATTAGACATTCAACAAGATAAAATACAACAAAGTGTATGCATCAAACTGTCCAAAGCCTTAGCTCCATATCCCACGTGGATTGCATCTGCCACTGCTCAACAGTTCTTGTCACCAATGTGTAAAAATCTTTTTAATCTTCTAGCTCTAGCTCTTCAAAAGAAAGATAACAGTGGAAAGAAGGACTGGGGTGGAGGGTGGGGTGGAAGAAAGCACCTACTCAACCTCCAAGATGCTACTACTAAAATATGCCAGACTTCACTAGGGTCCCTTCTATTTTTGTTTCTTTTCCATTGTTACAAGTATTCATCAGAGCCTTCCTAACTTCACAAATGCTAAGTTTCAAAGACAGGTTGAAGCATTCTGGCTGAACTATACTAGCATAATAATAAAAATATGTTGTCTAAATGGTCCTTTTGTGTGATCTGCTTTTTGTGACAAACATGAGAAGTATCTAAAATGAGAAAGAAAACTGCAAGGGCTGTAAAATCTATAACTTTGCTTTTTTTGAAGTGTTTGGAGATGTGTTTCAAATTCTAGTGACCTACAAAGAATTAGGAACCTCTTACATCAGTGCATCTGTTCACACAGTGCTCAGCATCATTAATAGCAGTTGAAATTGTTCATCAGCCTACCTGCAATGTGACATTTATGAACCATATGACCTACCTGGGTTTTAAACCTTCTTATTCAGGGAAATGCCATATTTACTATCAAAGTAAGGTTGTTTTATGCAAGAGTTTTTAAACTGCCATCTTAACAATCGATTTCAAGCAATTAAATCTGAAGGATTCAAGTGCTTTCCTCAGCTGATGACTACCTACAATGAATGAGCTACTCAAATGCAGATGTCCACAGCCTGTAAATCAATTGGTTTGAGGGTGTAACTTACTGCTGGTGTGCTCACTTCCCTAACTTCAGAATAATTGAAAAATTTGACAGGCTTTAATTTGTTCTTGTTTTTTAAACCTTAATGAAATCATTAATCTTACATGACTTTGATGGGTAATTTAATTAGTGCTTCTTTGTTATAAGTTAATATTGTCAATTACTTGGGCTGCTTCTTTCAAATAGCTTATCTTCAGGGATTGCCAACAGGAAACAGTGTATTTAATAATCACAACCTATTTCTATATCCCCCTGAAGCAAGTTTTGCCAGAGTGTGTTGCAGCTTATGTTGTTCTATTCATATATACAAGCATCTGAAGAGATTTGAATTTTACAACTATCAAGTAATAACTCTTCTTCCTTTCCTTTCAACTCGTTTCCTGGAGAAGTCCAACATCAATGAAAAGTCTGAGGCACTTCAAAACTATTTTGTATTTGTACATGCGTGTTTTTGAGCACTTGCAATTGTTAAGACCTCAGTTGTTTTAAATTGATCAGCAATAAAGGAAGAAATGTGACCAGGAAGCCCCATAAAGAGAAACCTGCTGTTTCAGTTGAGATGCAAAGTACAAAGGTGATACATCTCAGCAGTGAAGTTACATCACATTTAGTTTGTTCTCTTGTACCTTACAACACCTGCCCCTATTGTCCACAGATTGAGCGAAGATACTCCTGACCAAAACTCATAAACACCCTGAAAAAATCTCCCTCCGCTCATGTGTACATTTTCAGAACAATGCCCACACCTTTCCTAATTCCTCCTTTTTTTTTGGCTCCTGTTGGCATTTGCTGGTCTCTGAACATCATCCAAATTGCTACTTCCTCCAACTGGCTTTGACAGCAAGAATTGCAAGCAGCCTCAGTTCTCTCATCATCTGACACAAAACAAACACTTCCCAAAACAAAAATCAAAGGCTTTCAAGACTGAAAGCTTATGTAATTTTCTCACTGCAGCCCAGAGAAACTGCTGCCAACTGTAATAGATACTTCAGTTAAGATCAAATGATGTAACACAAAGTGGGCCTTTCTTGAGGTTTCCTGGTCTTTTTAGTTCAGTATCCTGCAGCAACAACTGGCATTGATTCAGTGCTTTCGATGTAGCAAACATGTTGGACATCAAACTGCCAAAACAGATTTTCTATCCTGAGCCCTCCCATGGAAGAGATTACCAGATGTACAGAAAAAAAGGTACAAGAATGTGGATAAAGCCCCCTGATTCCTGGGAATTCCATGTTATTACCACTCTAAATGGAGGAGAATTCCTGATAGATCTCAAGCCAATACTTTGGAAGAGCATGAGATGGGGTGCACCATCTCACAAAACTACCCACCCACCCAGTTAGGCACTTCCTGCCCCAGCTGTGGCAGAGTCCACGGGTACCTCAAAATTCAGAATCAGATCAGCAGCAAGTCTCGAGGGACTATTTGAGGAGAAAATGAAAACTGACCTAGGAGCTTAACTGGAGTATAACATTCAGCAACACAAGGTAATCTTAGGATTTCAAATTTAAGAGACGGATTTTCATGATAACATTGATAAGGACAATTAAGAGGAAGTATCAAAACAAAGATGTGGCCATCAGAGAAGAATTATTCACTTAGCTATTGAGATGAAATTTACCCTTTGCAAAAACAAATGAAAGAACATATGGCATAGCCACAAAAATATGAAAAATCATACTGTTCCTATGTAGCATATCCAACACATTCACCTAATCAATGAAAATCACAACCTATAAGTGCTGGATATCTGAAATATAAACCAAAAATATTGTAAATTTCAACAGGTCAGGCAGGATACGTGGAGAGAAAAGCAGTTCAAATCTGACACTATTTGTCATTCAATTGATTGTTCCTCTGAATCAATTATGGAGGTAGAGTTGAATGAGACCCCAATCCATTGGTCAGACGAATTCCAACGAATTTATGCTGCATCCAGTACTCAATTAGTGACACAATGACTCACTAAATGCCATAATAGATAAGTGAGAGCACCACGCTTGTTTTCTTTCAGATTCTAGAAACCATTGCCTGTGACAATTGTGTTAACTTTGCAAATTTAGAGGGTGAGAGATCTTATTACATTTGGAGTAAAATACCTTGATCTCAGCTGTTACGTATTCAGGCAACAATAAATATATGAGTTAGGCAAGGGTTTATATAACAAGTAACACGTTTATTAAACACTGAAAAAAAACCCCAAAAGTAAACAAACACTAACGTAACCGGATATCAGCTGCTGTGCGGCAGCTTGAACAGTTCTTAAAGCGATGCAGCTCAAACAGTTCTTAAAGTGATGTTGCAAAAACAGTTCTTTAAAGTAGTATTGCCAGAAGTTCAAAAATGCTCACAGTCCATTTAAAGGAGAGACTTTTTAAGACGATTTAAATTCTCTTTCATGTCGTTTTGCTTCAGTCCCTGAAGTCGAACTTTTCCCACGAAGAATTTACGAAACGTAACGGCTTAAAGGCACTGACCTTTCCTTTATCACCATCCTCAATTTTTTCTGCTATCCTACAGAGTCAACGAATTCCTTCTGAATAAGGATTAAACAAGGTCGAACTCGTTTCACCGTCGAAAATCGATTCTCCTCGATTTTTAACTCCTGAACTCCGATCTTCACTCCCCACTGATTCTCAACTAGCAGTATTGTAAAGAAACTGCTGGCAATGACCTTTTAAACTTTAGGCATTAGATAAAAACTTCATCCTTCAACTAAACTGCGTCATCACATTAAATCACGCAGTGGCATGAAGTCAACATGGCAAATCCAGCCACGAACTGCCCCCCCTCAGAGGGTGGGGTCTTCCTTTTATACCCTGTAAAAAAAAACCTGTTACATGATCTCTACTGGCGGGAAAATGACATCACTCCACCATCAAAAGACCATCACCTCGTCCAGTATAGCTTCAACCCCAGTCACGTGACAAGGGTACCACTGTCATGTGTCACGAGTACGTAACACAGCAAATGACTGAGGTGATGTGCACCAACTGAAAACTGACAAATAAGTACTTGTAAGAATGAAAATATGATTTCAGACTAACATTCAGTAAGTGCGAACAGGCTTCATTGTGACAATTAACAGTAAAATTATCACTAAGGAGTGGATATTTTTGAGTAAGAATTGAATGCTCAAAATATAGTATCACCAGAAGACCATTACTGGAATACCACAATCTGTGCGAATTGGAAATAACATCTCCACCTCGCTGATAATCAACACAGGTGCACTTCAGGGATGTGTGCTTAGCCTACTACTCTACTTTCTCTCTACACCCAAGAAAATCCTACGAAAGATAGAGGATTTGGCCCAGTGCATCATGGGTAAAGCCCTCCCAACCATTGAGTACATCTACGTGAAATGTTGCCATAGAAAAGCAGTATCCATCATCAAAGATCTTTACCACCCAGGCCATTGTTCTTTTCTCGTTGCTGCCATCAGGTAGAAGGTACAAGAACCTTAGGACTTGCACCACCAGGTTCAAGAAAAGTTACTACTCCTCAATCATCAGGCTCTTGAACAAAGGAAGATAACTACACTCAATCTATTATTTCTGTTCCCACAACTGATGGTCTCACTTTAAGGACTCTTTATTGTGTTATTTAATTCTCATTATTTATTGCTATTTATTTATATTTGCACTCGCACAATTTGTTGTTCATTGATCCTGTTTACAGTTACTATTCTATAGATTTGCTAAGTATGCCCACAGGAAAAAGAAATTCAGAGATGTATGTGGTGACATGTACATATGTACTCTTATAGTACATTTTACTTTGAACTTTATGTGGCTAGGTACAGCTCAAATACCATCTATAAATTTGCTGACAACACAACTATTGCTAGCAGAATTTCAGAAAGTGATGAGAGGGCATACAGAAGCGAGATATAGCAGCTAGGTGAGTGGTATTGCAGCAACAATCTTGTACCCAATGTCAGTAAGACCAAACAACTGATTGTGGACTTCAGAAATGCTAAGAAGAGGGAACACACATCAGTCCTCATAGAGAGATAAGGTGAGCATTTTCAAGTTCCTGGGTGTCAGCATCATCTGAGGATCTATCCTGGACCCGACATTTTGATGCAGCTACAGAGAAGGCTTGACAGTAGTTATATTTCATTAGGAAATATAATGAAATATTAGGAGTCTGTGCAGATTTGATACGTTACCAAAAACATTTGCAAAGTTATACAGATGTGTTGTGGAGAGTCTGTATGTTGGGGGGGGGGGCACTGCACAGGATCAAAATAGGCTGCAGAAAGTTGTAACCTCCACTCCATTATGGGCACGAGCTTCTGTAGTATCCAAGACATCTTCAAGCAGTGATGTCTCAAAAAGGACATTAAGGACCTCCATCACCCAAGACATGCCCTGTTCTCATTGCTACCATCAGCAACGAGGTATAGCAGCCTGATGGGACACACTCAATATCTCAGGAACAGCTTCTTCCCGTCTGCCTTCAGAGTTCTGAATGGACATTAAAACCATGAAAACTTCCTCACTTCTTTGCTTTTGAGTTTTTTTCAGCACTTATTTAAATTAACTATTGTAGCGGTGTGCTACAAGCAGCGCTAGAATTACGACACGGAGTCGGTAACTGCAGTCGAAGGAAAAACTTTATTCGAAAACTTCAGCCTCACTTTTAAGCCTCTGTCAACCGGCCCCCCATGGCGAAGAGGCTCCAAAGCTCTGTGCTCGCAAACCCCCGTAGGCTATCTAATTGTGAGTCGGTTCGGATACGCTAGGAAATGAGGCGCTACATAACCCCCCCCCAGAACCGGCGATACACCCCCCAATGTCCATAGCCTGGGCCAGAACCTGCTTGGGAGGTCGGCCTCTGCGCCGAGGCGCCGGAAACTCGGCCGGTTGCGCCAGGTCCACATGGGCCGGCTTGAGGCGGTCCACCGTGAAAACCTCCTCCTTCCCCCCAACGTCCAGCACGAACGTGGACCCGTTGTTCCGGAGCACCATAAACGGCCCCTCGTATGGCCGCTGCAGCGGTGGCCGATGCCCGCCCCTTCGCACAAACACAAACTTACAGTTCCGTAGGTCTTTGGGTACGCAGGTCGGGTGCCGCCCATGCTGTGAAGTGGGTATGGGGGCCAGGTTACCGAGCTTCTCGCGAAGTCTGCCCAGGACTGCAGCGGGTTCTTCCTCTTGCCCCCTCGGGGCTGGTAGGAACTCCCCGGGGACGGCCAGGGGCGCGCCGTATACCAACTCGGCCGACGAGGCGTGCAGGTCGTCCTTGGGCGCTGTGCGGATGCCGAGAAGGACCCAGGGAAGCTCGTCCGCCCAGTTGGCTCCTCGCAGGCGGGCCATGAGGGCCGACTTCAGGTGACGGTGGAAACGCTCCACTAGCCCGTTCGACTGTGGGTGGTAGGCAGTGGTGTGGTGCAGCTGAGTCCCCAAAAGGCTGGCCATAGCTGACCACAGGCTGGAGGTGAACTGGGCGCCTCTGTCGGAGGTAATGTGGGCTGGTACACCAAAGCGGGATATCCAGGTGGCGAGCAGGGCTCGGGCGCAAGATTCGGAGGTGGTGTCGGTGAGTGGGACCGCCTCTGGCCATCTTGTGAACCGGTCCACGATAGTCAGGAGGTAACGCGCTCCGCGCGACACTGGCAGGGGGCCCACGATATCCACATGAATGTGGTCGAAACGCCGGTGGGCGGGATGGAACTGCTGCGGTGGGGCTTTGGTGTGCCGCTGAACCTTGGCCGTCTGGCAGTGCATGCACGTTCTGGCCCATTCACTGACCTGTTTGCGGAGACCGTGCCAAACGAACCTGCTGGAAACCAGCCGGACAGTTGTCCGGATGGAGGGATGCGCCAAGTTATGAATGGAGTCGAAAACACGTCGCCGCCAGGCTGCGGGGACGACCGGACGGGGCCGGCCGGTGGCGACGTCACAGAGTAGGGTCCTCTCACCTGGGCCCACGGGGAAGTCCTGGAGCTGCAAACCAGAGACTGCAGTCCTGTAACTCGGAATCTCCTCATCTACCTGCTGTGCCTCTGCCAGTGCCTCAAAGTCTACCCCTTGGGAAAGGGCATGAACGGTAGGGCGAGAGAGCGCATCCGCCACGACATTGTCCTTACCCGAGACGTGCCGGACATCCGTTGTGTATTCAGAGATGTAGGACAGGTGGCGTTGCTGGCGGGATGACCAGAGGTCGGATGCTTTCGTAAACGCAAAGGTAAGCGGTTTGTGGTCCGTGAACGCGGTGAAGGGCCGGCCTTCTAGGAAGTACCTGAAATGCCGGATTGCCAGGTAGAGCGCCAACAGTTCCCGGTCAAAAGCACTGTACTTGAGCTCGGGTGGCCGCAGGTGTTTGCTGAAAAACGCCAGGGGTTGCCAGCGACCTGCGATGAGCTGCTCCAGCACCCCACCGACTGCCGTGTTTGATGCGTCCACTGTGAGGGCGGTAGGGGTGTCCATTCTGGGATGTACTAGCATTGCGGCGTCAGCCAAAGCTTCCTTCGTTTGAACGAAAGCGGCGGCGGACTCCTCGTCCCAGGTAATGTCCTTGCTCGGACCCAACATCAGGGCGAACAGGGGGCGCATGATCCGGGCAGCTGAAGGGAGGAAGCGGCGGTAGAAATTGACCATACCTACGAATTCCTGAAGGCCTTTGATCGTGGTGGGTCGGGGGAAGTGGCGGACCGCATCTACCTTAGCGGGCAGAGGGGTTGCCCCGTCTTTAGTAATCCTGTGGCCCAGGAAGTCAATGGTATCAAGTCCGAACTGGCATTTGGCAGGGTTGATTGTAAGACCGTACTCACTCAGTCGGGCGCAGAGTTGACGGAGGTGGGACAGATGCTCCTGACGACTGCCGCTGGCTATGAGGATGTCATCCAAATAGATGAACGCGAAGTCCAGGTCCCGTCCCACCGCGTCCATTAACCGCTGGAACGTCTGTGCGGCATTCTTCAGGCCGAACGGCATGCGGAGGAACTCGAAGAGGCCAAACGGGGTGATGAGAGCCGTTTTGGGGACGTCGTCAGGATGCATCGGGATTTGATGGTACCCTCGGACAAGGTCGACCTTGGAGAAGATCCGGGCGCCGTGCAGGTTTGCCGCAAAGTCCTGAATGTGCGGCACAGGGTAGCGGTCCGGTGTGGTAGCCTCGTTCAGCCTGCGGTAGTCGCCGCACGGTCTCCAGCCCCCCGTCGCTTTGGGCACCATGTGCAGGGGGGAAGCCCAGGGGCTGTCGGACCGCCGGATGATCCCCAATTCCTCCATTCTCTGGAACTCCTCCTTCGCCAGTCGGAGCTTGTCCGGGGGAAGCCGCCGAGCACGGGCATGGAGGGGTGGTCCCTGTGTCGGGATGTGGTGCTGTACGCCGTGCCTGGGCATGGCTGCTGTGAACTGCGGTGCCAGAACCGATGGGAACTCCGCCAGGACCCTGGTGAAATCGTTGTCGGACAGCGTGATGGAGCCGAGGTGAGGGGCTGGCAACTGGGCCGCGCCCAGGGAGAACGTCTGAAAGGTCTCGGCGTGTACCAGTCTCTTCCTGGGCAGGTCAACCAGCAGGCTGTGAGCTCGCAAAAAATCCGCACCCAGAAGCGGTTGGGCTACGGCGGCCAGTGTGAAGTCCCACGTGAACTGGCTGGGGCCGAACTGTAGCTGCACCTGACGGGTGCCATAGGTCCTTACTGTGCTGCCATTCACGGCCCGCAGGGGGGGACCCGGTGCCCTGCTGCGGGTGTCGTAACTCGTCGGAGGTAAAACGCTGACCTCAGCCCCAGTATCGACCAAAAACCGGCGTCCCGACCTGCTATCCCACACATACAGGAGGCTATCCCGATGGCCAGCCGCCGTAGCCATCAGTGGCGGCTGGCCCTGGCGTTTCCCGGGAACTTGCAGGGCGGGCGGCAACGGCGGGCTTCTGCGCCCCACCGCTGGTGTAGAAGCACCAGTGGTCATTGGGCCGGGGGTTAGTGGGCTCTGCGGCCGGGCCTGGACTGGTTTGCTGCCGGGAGTGTGGCTGGGAGATCTGTGCGATGGACGCCCCGCTCACCTTTTTGGCGTTCCACAGCAAGTCCGCCCGGGCTGCCACCTTCCGGGGGTCACTGAAATCCGCGTCGGACAGCAGCAGGCGTATGTCCTCGGGCAGCTGCTCCAGGAATGCCTGCTCAAACATGAGGCCTGTGTGTCCCTCGGCCAGAGACAACATCTCATTCATTAAAGCCGATGGAGGTCTGCCGCCCAAGCCGTCCAGGTGCAGTAAACGGGCAGCCCGCTCGCGCCGTGAGAGTCCGAAAGTCCTGAGGAGCAGGGCTTTGAATTCCGTGTACTTGCCATCTGCCGGGGGCGACTGTACGAACTCCGCGACCTGGGCAGCTGTGTCCTGGTCGAGGGAGCCCACCACGTAGTAGTAGCGGGTGTCTTCTGAGGTGATCCGGCGAACGTGGAATTGGGCTTCGGCTTGCTGGAACCATAGGTCCGGGCGCTGTGTCCAGAAACCCGGCAGTTTCAACGAAACCGCATGAACAGAGGCGGCGTCGGTCATTTCTGGTCCAAAAATCGTTTGGACCGTCGGGGTCACCAATTGTAGCGGTGTGCTACAAGCAGCGCTAGAATTACGACACGGAGTCGGTAACTGCAGTCGAAGGAAAAACTTTATTCGAAAACTTCAGCCTCACTTTTAAGCCTCTGTCAACCGGCCCCCCATGGCGAAGAGGCTCCAAAGCTCTGTGCTCGTAAACCCCCGTAGGCTATCTAATTGTGAGTCGGTTCGGATACGCTAGGAAATGAGGCGCTACACTATTATATATATTTACTGTAAGTCAGTTTTTTCTCTTTATTGTTATGTATTGGATTGTACTGCTGCCACAAAGACAAGTTCCACTGGTGATATTAAACCTGATTCTGATTCTGACATAGGTGCAGAATTAGGCCAATCTGCCCACTGAGTCTGATCTGCCATTCTATCATGACTGATTTATTATCCCTCTTAACCCCATTCCTCTGCCTTGCCCTGTAACCTCTGATGCCTTGAGTAATCAAGATCCATCAACCTCCACAAATATACCCAATAACTTGGTCTGCATAACTGTTTGTGGCAATGAATTCCACAAATTCACCACCCTCTAGCTAAAGAAAGTTTTCCTCATCTCTGCTCTCAGTAAATGTCCCTTTATCCTAGATCCCTCTACCCTCTGGTCCTAGACTCCCCTCCTGCAGGAAACATCCTCTCCACATCCATATCTATACCTTTCATTTTCTGATAAGTGTCAGTGAGATCTAACCCCACCCCCCATTCTTCTAAACTGCAGCAATTACAGGCCCAGAGACATAAAACACTTTCCTCATATGTTAACCCTTTCATTCCTGGGATTGTTCTCATGAATCTCCTCTATAGTCTCTCCACAGCCAGCACATCTTTTCCAGATAAGGGACCCAAAACTGCCCATAATATTCCAAGTGTGGTTTGGCCAATGCCTTAAGTTAGCCTCAACACTACATCCTTGCTTTTGTATTCGAGTCCTCTCAAATTTAATGCTGACATTGAAATGCAATGTGTTCCCTACCACCGACTCAACCTGCAAGTTAATCTTTACAGAATCCTACACAAGAACTCCCAAGTCCCTCTGCACCTCAGATTTTTAATTTTTTTCCCATTTAGAAAATAGTCCACACCTTTATTCTTTCTACCAGAGTGCATGACCATGCCCTTCCCTACACTATATTCCATCTGCCAATCCTTTGCCCTTTATCCCAATCCTTCTGCTGGCACCCTGCTTCCTCAGCACTTACTCCTCCCTTCATATTGTCCACAAAGCCATCACCTGCCTCTTCATTTCAAAGCAGGCACGACACTTAGCTTTACAGCTGCTAAAGTCCAAACTGAAATGCATTTCACAAATTTCAAACACCCACAGCTAAGCACATAATCATTTGAAATTTGTCACTAATTAGTCAAGCTGCTTTACAGACTACATCAACTTTAGATATCACTTATGGACATGACATTTGCCTGCAAGTTAGAAGGTAGCAAACTAACACCCATGCGGGAGACTTCGGCACAAAATGTGCACCAACAAAGACTAAGCCTCTCAACCTAAACACATTGCTTACTGCACCACTTTTTAAGTTATTTGTCTGTAATTACCTGCCTAATATTGTACAATACAACATCCAAAATGATTTAATGAACTGCTAAAGGGTTTCCGCCCAAAAGATCGACTGTACTTTTTTCCATAGATGCTGCCTGGCCTGCTGAGTTCCTCCAACATTTTGAGTGTGTGATTCAGATTTCCAGCATCTGGAGAGTTTCTCTTATTTGTCAATGACTACAAGGCACTTCTAGTTGCCCTAGGTTGGGAAAAGTGTTCCAGAAATGCAATTCTAGTATTTTTGTTATTTCAGTGAGAAAGGTAAGTGGGTTTAAGATGATGCTGGTGAAGCACAGCAACTACATGCCTGTAGCAAACAAAATGAAGAAAATTAATAAGTAGTTTATTAATCACACTCTTTCTGGCAAAAGATCACTGCAATCAATAGCTGGTGACTTCCCTTTTGGAGTTGAGCCTGAACAATCCGGCATTTCTACATTATGAACTGAAGTTTTAATGGTGCAGGACATATGCAGTGTGACATGTACAGGCTGAATTGAGGTGGTACAGTGAAGAAAAAGCCAATGTTTAACCATTGCTGGAGCGGACTTGGAGACCATTCCATGTGGCAAAACACAGGCGAAGCGCAAAGAGTCCGGCCCAGGTCCGAAAGTGAGTAAAGACACAAGGTTTGATCGATTTAAGTACCAAATTGGAAGTGTGGCCGAATTGAGGCAGCAGGGTTCGGATCCAAGAGTGTATTGAAGTGGCAGCGCCCGGGTCCAAGAGCAAGGAGCAATCCAAGGCCAATTTAAACGATTTAAACACAAGGCCAAATTGAAAAGTTCAGGGTGTCTTGTTTCTGCGCTGAACTGAGGGTGGGCCCTGTAACTAACGGGCTCTCAAATCAGCTGCAGTGTTGACTGGCTTTATGGCTGTGGACTCACTTTCATAAACTTCAATTATTGCTTGCTTTTGTGGTTTACATGATATTTTTTTTCTGTTCATTGGGTGCTTGACAGTTTCCTTTTCTTTTGGGTTTGACTGGGTTTCTTTGTTTGGTTGCTGCCTGTAAGGAGACGAATCTCAAGTTTGATCACAAGTGTACTTTGACTTTGATTTAAATGACAGAACGACACACCTGGGACAACATCAGAAATTATTTGAAAAATTGTGTGTGACGTGGAGATTTTCTGCATAAGAGTCTACCTACTATTTATTTTTAGACACTTTGGTGGAGCGTTAAGTTATATTAATGCAATATTAATGCTAGAGAAAATTAGAAAACTTGATTTTATGCAACATACATAACAAGCATGTCTGACAACCAAAAAAAAGCCATGAAGTTTGATCAAGAAAACACTTGAAGAGTCTAGCAGGCAAACAATTACAAGGAACAAAAGAAAAGACTATAAATATGCCTCGATACAATACTATTCAAATCACTTACTTATTTCTGGCAAACGAGAGGGACTTATTCAACCTCAAATGCAAATAAGTCATATGATGGCACCCAGAAGATTTATTTGTGTTATATATACACACTATCATTTATTTATTGACGTCTCAACCACAAGAGGACCTCCTGCTTAATTGTGTGAACTAGAAAAAGTTTTTCATTTGCATTCTTCCTTGTATATCTCTGATTTCCCTCGGCACACAACCAGTCACTAGACCCTCAACTGCCAGGGTACAAAGCTTGGGAATTCAGACCCCACAAACCACTTCATCTCTCCTCCTCCAGGATATTCCTTGACAAAGAGTAAAAATTGCATTCAGTAGAGAACCTATAAAAATCTATTGTAAGCAATTTTTGTAACTGCTCTGCTGGGAACTTGAGAAGCAAACTTGGCCTGATGCTCATTAGTAATAGAACATGTAATGTCTGTGTCATCTAGGAGATAGATTCCTTCATGTGGGTGGATGGGGATTGGAGGTTGATATAAAGCATATTAAAAAATTAAATATGAACTTATGAAAACATTGACAAACATTTAAATAAGCTCAATTTAAGAAATAAGAGTCCCTCATGGGCATCCCTTTATTTTGAAATCTGTGGAGAAACTGTCTTGTGCTAAATTACACTACACCTCCCATCATAAATATTAGAGTAGGTAAAGGGATTTTGATAAGATGGATGTAGGGAGCATGTTTCCTCATGTGAGGGTTTCAAGAACTCGGGATAGCTACTTAAAATGGAGAAGGAGGATGCCATTTCCTTTTCTTTCCATAAAGTGCTGTGGAAGCAGAATCATTAAATACTTTCAAAGCTGAGGTACATTTACTCCTGATGAGCAAAAGATAAAATAATACCAGGGTAGGGGGAAAGGATGAAGTGAAGTTACAGTCAGATCAGCTATGATATTCTTGAATAGCGGAGCGAGATGAAGAGACCAAGAAGCCTACATGAGCTGATATGTAACTTCATGCTTCAGTGCTCGATTCTATGAAGATTTCACACTGAAACATAATTGAAACATAATCAACTGATGCATCAGGACTTCTAAATTTGTAAAGAAATCAAACAAATGCAAAAATATAGATAAAGCAGTAAGCCATATATTCCCTTGATCCTGATCTACTATTCCATTAGATCACAGATCATTCTTGTCTCCAAATTCATTTTCCTACATTTGCCTACCATCATAACAGGTCAACACCAGATGCATTGGCTCTAAAATCAATCCTGGAACATCTCTAGACAATAGACAGTAGGTACAGGAGTAGGCCATTCAGCTCTTCTAGCCAGCACCGCCATTCACTGTGATCATGGCTGATCATACACAATCAGTACCCCGTTCCTGCCCTCTCCCCATATCCCTTGACCCCGCTATCTATAAGAGCTCTATCTAACTCTCTCTTGAATGCATCCAGAGACTTCGCCTCCACTGCCTTCTGGGGCAGAGCATTCCACATATCCACCACTCTCTGGGAGAGAAAGTTTTTCCGCATCTCTGTTCAAAATGGCCTACCCCTTATTCTTAAACTGTGGCCTCTAGTTCTGGACTCACCCATCAGCGGGAACATGCTTCCTGCCTCCAGCGTGTCCAATCCCTTAATAATCTTATATGTTTCAATCAGATCTCCTCTCATCCTTCTAAATTTGTATTGCAAATATGCATACATCAAGATGCTCTTCATTGACTACAGTTCAGCATTCAATACCATCACCCCCTCAAAACTAATCATAAGCTTCAAGTCATTGGCCTCAATATCTCCTTGTGCAACTGGATCCTCTATTTCCTCACTTGCAGATCCCAGTCAGTTTGGACTGGCAACAACATCTTCTGCACATTCACCATCAGCACAGTGCACCACAAGGCTGTGTACTTAGCCCCCTGCTCTACTCAATGTATACTTATGACTGTGTAGTTAAGCACAGCTCCAAAGCCATATTTAAGCTTGCTGATGACATCACTGCTATTGGCCAAACCAAGGATAGTAATAAATCAGCATATAGGAGGGAGACTGAAAATCTGGCTGAGTGGTGCCTCAACAACAACTTCTCACTCAATGTCAATAAGACCAAGGAGATGATTATTGACTTCAGGAAGAGGACACTGGAGGTCTACGAGACAGTCCTCATCTGGGGATCAGAGGTAGACAGGATCAGCAATTCTAAATTCCTAGGTGTTAACACTTAGGCGAACTGTCCTGGATCCAGCGCATATGTGTCACTATGAAGAAAGCATGGCAGCGCCTCTCTTAGCACTTTGTGAAGATTCAGCATGCCATAAAATGTTGACAAACTGCAATAGATGTGTTGTGGAGAGTATATTGACTGGTTGCATCACAACCCAGAGTGGAAACACCAATGTTCTTGTACAGAAAAGCTTACAAAAAGTAGTGGTTATGGCCCAGCCCATCATGGGTAAAGCCCTCCCCACTATTGAGCACATCTACACAGAGCGCTGTCACAGGAAAGAAGCATCTATCACCCAGGCCATGCTCTTTTCTCACTGCTACCATCAGGAAGAAGGGACAAGAGCCTCAGGACCCTCACCACTAGGTACAGGAATAGTTATTACACCTCAACTATCAGGGGATGACTTCCTTAGCTTCACTCACCATCATCACTGAAATGGACTCACTTTCAAGGACTCTTCATCTTATTGATCATTTATTACATTATTATTTCTGCCAGGATTGTTCCCTCCACAGTTCCCTTGTCCATTCATTCTTCCCCACTAGTCTCCCTCCGAGCGCTTATCCCTACAAGCAGCTGTACCTGCCTATTCACCTCCTCCCTCACCTCTATCCAGGGCCCCAAGCAGTCTTTCCAGGTGAGGCAACACTTCACTTGTGAATCTGTTGGGGTCATATACTGTGTCTGGTGCTCCCAATGCGGCCATTTCTACATTGGTGAGTCTTCTACCTGTCATAAATTAGGGGACCACTTCATCGAGCACCTCTGCACCATCCACTACAAGCAGGACTTCCCAGTGGCCAAACATTTTAGCTCCTTTTCCCATTCCCTTTCCAATGTACTGGTCCATGGCCTCCTCTTGTGCCAAGATGTGGCCACCCTCAGAGTGGAAGAGCAAAACCTTATATTCTGTCCTCTAGCTTGATGGTATGAATATTGATTTCTCCTTCCAGTTAAAAGATACCCCTCCCCTTCCATTCCCCATTCTGGCCTTTTATTGCTTTTCAACTGCCTATTACTTCCCTCTGTGTCCCTTTCTCCTATGGTCCACTCTCCCTCTCCTATCAGATTCCCTGTTCTCTAGTCCTTGACCTTTCCCACCCACCTGGCTTCACATATCACCTTCCAGCTAGCCTCCTTTACCTCCCTCAGCATTTTATTTTAGTACCTTCCCCCTTCCTTCTCAGTCCTGAAGAAGGGTGTTAGCCCAGAACATCGCCTATCTTCTCATATCCATAGATGCTGCCTGGCCTGCTGAGTTTCGCCAGCATTTTGTGTCTGCTGCTCATGAGTGTTATTTATTTTATTTTTCTCTTTTGTATTTGCACAATTTGTTGTTTTCTCTTGCACAATGATTGCTGTCCATCCTATTGTGCACAGTCTTTCATTGATTCTACTGGGTTTCTTGTATTTACTGTTATTGCCTGGAAGAAAACGAATGTCAGGATTGTAAATGGTGATATATACGTATTTTGATAAGAGTAGATCAGGATCACACTAGAAGGGCTGGCATAAATGTTACTTCTCTTAAATATACATTTGGATGAGATAACACAAACCAATGTTTATTAACCTATGGGTAACCATTAATATAACTCAGCAGAATGGCATTTATTGTAGTTAAATATGTTCAAGGATAAATCTTATTTAAGATTATAGTGTATCTAGTTTAAATTAATGTAGCTAAGTAATATAAAATAGCACAGTTAAATATTTTTGAACAGCATTATTTAATACTTACAATTTAGAAAGATGCAAGATAAAATAAGATTCCATTAAAAGTACATCTTGAGAGCAATCTATCTGAATTTAAAATTCTTTGCCATGTAAAGCTACATTATCACAGATCCATTCGCCCAACCACACTCATCCAATTTGCCAGCATAATGTCTGTTTCATTCTAGGCTTTGCCTATTCATGTGTCTGTTTAAATGCCTCTTAAACATAGTAATTATATCTGATTTCGCCACCACTCTATTTTAAAAACTTATCCCTCAGATCCCCTTTAAACCTATGCTCTCTTATGTTTGTTACCCCCAGCACAGGAAAATATATCAATCTGCCTACTACTTGCCTCTGGGTCCCTTTCTCCTATTACTTCAATATATATACTCTTTCTTTGATTCCTATAAAATCCAAAAATCTATTAACCTATTCAATCTAGCCAATCCCATTGTCTACAGTATGTCTCTCGTCTATTGTATATCAACTCCAGGAATAGCACATTAAACCAGAACATAGTGAGCAGAAAGAACTGGTTGAGATAATATATTCTGCAGTCTACTCTATCCACTTTGTTGAGACTTTCAATTATTTTCTATTTAAACAGAAATAAATAATTTGTTACATTCATTAGTCTGCAAACTACTTACAATATTTGCTGTGCAGTTCCCCTTCTATACTGGTAACCAGACAACTGAGAAATATTATATAAAGTCAAATCCCAGGATCAACATAATAGCTTATTTTAAAACTCCCTCATCTTTTTTGAGGCACATGTCCATACCATAAGATTGTAAGACATAGGAGTAGAATTAGGTATTCAAGTTTACTCTGCCATTCCATCATGACTGATTTATTATGTTTCTCCTACCTTCTCCCTGTAACCTTTGATGTCCTTACTAATCAAGAACCTATCAACCACCGCTTTAAATATACTCAGTGACTTAGCATCCACAGCTGACTGTGGTAATGAATTCCACAGATTCACCAGCCTCTGGCTAAAGAAATTTCTCAACCTTTGTTCCAAGGGGATGTCCTTCTATTCGGAGGAAACATCCTCTTCACGTCCAATCTATTTAAGCTTTCACTATTCATTAAGATCCCCTCATTCATTCTCTGCTCATTCTTCTAAACTCCAGCAAGTACAGGCCCAGAGCTATCAAACTCTCCTCATACGTTAACCCACAGTGATGAAGTGTTATGAAAGGCTGGTGTTGAAACATATCAGCTCCTGTCTGGGTGACAACTTGGATCCACTACAATTTGCCTATTGGAGCAACAGGTGCACAGCAGATGACATCTCATTGGCTCTTCACACAACTGTTGAACATCTGGACAGCAAAGATGCATACATCAGGATGCTCTTTATCAATTGCAGTTAAGCATTTAATATTATTATCTCCTCAAAACTAATCAGTAAACAGTGCCTCAATGACCCCTTGTGTAATTGGATCCCGGATTTCCTCACTTGCAGACCCCAGTCAGTTTGGATTGGCAGAAACATCTCCTTCACAATCTCCATCAGCACAGGTGCACCACAGGGATGTGTGCTTAGCCTTCGGCTCTACTTGCTTCACACCTATGACTGTGGCGAAGTACAGCTCCAACACTATATACAAGTTTACTGATGACACCACTATTGTAGGCCATATCAAAGGTGACGATGAATCAGCATACAGGAGGGAGATTGAAAATTTCACTGAGTGGTGTCACAACAACAACCTCTCATTCCATGTCAGTAGGACCAAGGAAATGATTACAATATAATCTTCAGGAGAGGGAAACCAGAGGTCTGTGAGCCAGTACTCATCAGAGGATCAGAGATGGAGAGGGTCAGTATATTTAAAAACCTGGGTGTCACTATCACAGAGGTCCTGTCCTGTCCTGGACACATCATATAAATATTATTGCATAAGAAGTACGACAGTACCTCAACTTTCTCAGGAGTCTGCAGGGATTTGGCATGTCATCGAAAACCTTGGCAAACTTCTACAGATGTGTAGTGGAAAGTGTGTTGACTGGCTGCATTATAGCCTGGTATGGCAACACCAATACCTTTGAGCAGAAAATCCTACAAAAGATACTAGATTTGGCCCAGTAGATCGCAGGTAAATCCCTTCCAACCATTGAGCACATCTATATGAAACTTTGCCGCAGAAAAGCAGCATCCATCATCAAAGATCCTCACCATCCAGACCATGCTCTTTTCTCACTGCTGACATCAGGTAGAAATTACAAGAGCCTCAGGACTTGCAACAGGTTAAAGAACAGTTACTACCCCTCAACCATCAGGCTCTTCAACAAAAGATGATAACTACACTCATTCCATTTCTGGTGTTCCCACAACCAATGATTTAATTTTAAGGACTTTTTATCTTGTTAGTGAACTCTTTAAATTGCTATTTCATGCTCTCATTATTTATTGCTATTTACTTATGTTTGCATTTGCACAGTTTCTTGCTCATTGATCCTGTTCACATTTACTGTTCTATAGATTTGCTGAGTATACCTGCAGGAAAAAGAATCTCAGGGTTGTAACTAGTGATATATATGTGTACTGAAAATAAAATTTACATTGAACTTTTAACCCTCTCCTTCCTGCCATCATTCCTGGCAACCTTCTCTGGATCTTCTCCAACGCCAGCCCATCCTTTCTTAGATACAGAGTCCAAAACTGCTCACAATTATCCAAGTGTGGCCTACCAATGCTTTGTTGAGCCTCAGAATTATATTTTTGCTTTTATATTGTAATGTTCTCCAAATGAATGCTAACATTGTACTTGCCTTCCTTACCGCTGACTCAATCTTCGAGTTAACCTTCAGGAATCCTGCTCAAGGACTCTCAAGTCCCCATGGACCTCAGATGTCTGAATTTTCTCCCCATTAAGATGATTCCTTCTACAAAAGTGTGTGACCATACATTTCCCTACACAGTATTACACCTGCCACTTTTTTGCCCATTCTCCTAAACTGTCTAAGTCCTTCTGAAGACTCCCTTCTTCCTCAACACAACCTGCCCCTCCACCTATCTTTGTATCATCTGCAAAATTGGGCACAAAGACATCAATTCCGTCATCCAAAACTGAGTCATATATTGTGAAAAGAAGTGGTCCCAATAATGTAACTCACAAAAAAACACTGGTCACCAGCAGGCAACCAGAAAAGGTACCCTTTATTCCCACTTTTTGCCTCTTGCCAGTCAGCCAATCATTTATCTTTCTTGTAATACCATGGGCTCTTATTTTGTTTAGCATCTCATGTATGGCACCTTTTGAAAATCCAAGTTAATGTCATCATGAAATTTTGATACTTGGGAATCAACAAGGCGAAATTTGTATGCTACTAGAATGAAAAGTAGCGAGGTAGCTAATTCAGCATAGTTTTTTTTAATTTCTTTGGCCAAAACACAAATGACAATTGAAGTTTAGTTTACTGCCTGGTTAGCTTTAAATTACTAATGTCAGGAGATCATTGTAACCACTACAGTGATGTTTTATCATCTCTGGGTGAAAAAGTGGGGTCTGAGAGATAGGGGAGTCTGGGGAAAGGAGGGTGAGAGAGAACAGAAAGACCTACAAGATTCTGTGGATGGTGATCTGGAGCAACAAGCAAGATGCTGGAGATGCATTTCCTCCACAGATTTTGCCTGACATGAAAGGGGAGAGAACTGGAGAGAGGAAGGGTCTAAGTAAGGGAGGGGGCATGACAAAGCAAATGGGCAGAGGGAGATGAAAGAGGTAAGAAGGGATTGGGGAGGAAGCTCAAAATAATGCAGGCCCTTCCTTCCATGATGTTGTGCTGAAGCTTTTATCTACTCCCAAGATGAATCTAACCCTTCCCTTCCACATAACCCTCCATTTTCTTTCATCTATGTACCTACTTAAATATCCTGTAAATGTCCCTAATGTATCTTCCTATGTCACCAACCAGGGAGTGTGTTCCACACAGTTATCACTCTAGGAATAAAATAACCATCTCTGACATCCCTGCTATACTTTCCTCCAAATTCCTTTGTTACACCCCTTGTAACAGCCATAAACACATTTGGAAAAAGTGTCTATCTGTCCACTCTATCTATGCATCTTATCATCTTGTACACCTCTATCAAATCAGCAAAGAAAAAAGCCCTAGCTCGATCAACATAAGACATCTCTCCAATCCAGGCAGCATCCTGGTAAATCTCCTCTGCACCCTCTCTAAAGCTTCCACATCCTTCCTATAATGAGGCAAACAGAAATGAACATAATACTCCATGTGTGGTTTCAGTGTAACAAACATATCCAGAACCGCACACAAGTGATCTTTAAATAACCTCCATATTGTTTCATGCATTTTGCTGAGAACACCTGTCACAAAATTATGCTTGCAAGTTCCTGCCAAATAGCATCATAATTTGTCTCTCTCAAGTTATATACTTTCTATACTGTCTGCTCCTAAGGCTATGGTAAAGGTCAGGGAGTTTCCAAAATGCTCACCTACTGAGAGATCTATCACTGAACCAGTTTCATCATTTAGTACCAGATCCAGTATGGCTTCTCCTCTCATTGGCCAGTCTACACATTATGTCAGGAGTCCTTCCTCGACACACGTAACAAATTCCATTTCATCTAATCCTTTTGCACTAAATAGATGCCAATCAATATTAGCAAAGCTGAAGTCATCCTTGACCACAATCCCATTATTTTAGCATTTTTCCGAAGTTTGTCTGCTGAACTGCACCTTAGTGTCCCTGTTGCTGTTAGAGTGGTCTTTAAAATCCTACCAATTGAGTCATTGCTCCTTTCATGCTGTTACTTCACCCACACTGACTGAGTAAACAATCCCTCCAGCAGTCCTCCCTTTCTGCAGCTGTGATACTATCCCTGATTAGCAATGCCACTCCCCACAACAACAATGCTGTTTTTACATATTTCCCTAATCTGCCTTCTTATCTGTTTCTCAATGCCGTGGTGGCTATTGTTGGGTGGGGGGTGGGGGGGTGGGCTGTAGTTCAATCCCAGCAGAATGATTGCACCGTCCTTATTTCAGACTCATATAGACTCAGTGGATGAGCCTTCCATAATGCCCGTATGTCCCTTCTGAATACAGCTGTGATATTGTCTCTGATCAATAGTGCAACTCCACCCCGCATCCACACACACACACACACACACACACTTATTTTATTTTTAATTCCCTCTTCTTCACCTTTTCTAAAACATCAAAACCCAGGAAACTTGTAATGACTCAGTTTTCTTTCCTTGAGCCAATGTTTTACACACGTTTGCACAGATTTTTTATTCCAAAGGCCTCAAGTTTAGTAAGATACCTTTTGCGTGGGACTTTGTCAAAGACCTTCTGAAAATCCTTCCAGGAGGACTTTTTCATTCCATACATCAACCACCTCTGTCATATCACCAGGTTAGACAAATATAAAAATTTTTTAAAAGAAAGTTGAAGTTTATCAGCTAGAAATATTAGTTGCTTCATTCTCCACACATTCTGCCTCAGCTGCTGAGTATTTCTAAAAAGTTCTCCTTTATTTCACATTTCCTACATTTGTAGTGTCTTGCTTTTTGATTACTAGTCAAATATGAATTGTCTTTAACTTCTGATTAACTTCATTAATTTGAATTATTTGCTTAATCATTTTTCCTTAATGATAACTTTTAAAAGGTTCCCCAACATTAAAGTTAAACTGATTGGTCTGGCAATTCTAACACTCCTTTTTCATCAAGATGTTGCATTTGTCATTCTCCAATCCTCCTCTGAACTTGGAAACAATTAAAAAAATTATACCATGATCTTCTGCAATCCCTACCCTGACTTCATCCAGCAGCCTAAACTGCATCCCATCTTATTTAATTTTAAGCATAGCTAGTTTTACTAATAGCTTTTCTTTATCAATTCTCACCTCATCCATCATTACTACTACCTCTACTACTGAGATTTTGGCAATATCCTCTTCTTTAATAAAGACTAATGCAAAGTATTGATTGAATATTCCAGTCCTGCCTTCCACCACTCAGCCTTAATTACCTTCTTAGTCCCTTGTCAGTCCCAGCCCTACTCTTGCTATTAGCTTTCTATTTATGTACCTAAAGATCTTTGTGTGTTAATGGCTATTTTATCCTCCTATTCTCTCTTTGCCTGGACCATCATTTTTACTTTCCCTTTTCAGTTGACTCTTTCATTCTGATCCTCCCTCAATTTATTTACATGACAGGCATCATGCATCCACCTCAGTTGTTTCATCATATTTTCTGACTGTTTTATTGTGTAATTCTCCTTGGTATTGTCTCCTGTTCTATTGTTCTAGTACACTCTCACAAAGGTATTGCATGAATTTGCCCTCATGACTATCTTTGTTAAATTGATTAGCTCAGGTTAAATGAATATCAATGTTGCCCATGATTATTCCATGATTCGCCACATGCTCAGTCCAACAGAAAAATAAGCATTAGAGGTTCCATAGACTACCACTGATTTCTTTACTTTGTTATTACTCATCAGCACTCAAACTGATTCCACTTCCTAATCTGCTGATCCAAGATCATTTCTCAAATGCTATCCACTCTTCACATTTATTAATAAAGTTCCCACACTCCTGCACTATTCTGCCTATACACTATTCTCAGTTTGGTCACCTTTACAATGGCTATTTAATTATAGTTATTTATCACTGATTGTGCTAAAAAAAAATCCTTGTTACGAATGCTTTATTCATTCAGATACAGAACCTGTAATTCAGAGTTAGCATTTCCCCTCTTTTCTGCTGCACTGGGTATTTAAAGCTCCATTCCTTTCCGTCACATCCAGGCTGTAATTACTCATATTACTATGTTTCCCTTTCCCATTAAAGTTCTAAACATCTCTTAATGCCACACTGAACAAATCCTTATCCCTCTTCCCAATTCATTCCTTTACAGACTTGTTCCCCCCTCCCCCTGGATACTGGCCCAGTACCGATTCATATGAAGCAACACACAAAATGCTGGAGGAGCTCAGCAGGTTCAGGCAGCAGCGATGGAGGGAAATGGACAGTCAGCATTTTGGGTCAAGATCCATCTTCTGAGTTGAAATGTCTTTTACCACACCTGCACTGATCTGAATATTTGAGTCCCTCATCCTACATTGATCTGAACAGAGCTCAAGTAGCAACCCTTTCTGGGCCGACTTGTTAATCTAGTTCCTCACACCCTCATGTCTTGAGAAATATTGTTGGTTCCATTGCCAGCTGCACCCTCATCCTCCATTCCAAGTTGCTCTTTGGCCTTGAGATGTCATTAACACCAGCACATAAGTAAGCAGTGCAGAAACCCAACGCCCACCCATTTACATTACTCCTACACAAAACCAATTTTTATTCTCCCTACATTCCAATTCCTCACAGATTCTACCGGTCACATACACACTATGGATAATCTGCTCTGAGTGATTAGCCTGTCAGCCTCACACATCTTTGGGATGTAGGAGGAGACCAGAGCACCCAGAAAAAACCCATATACACTCAGGAAGAATGAGCAAAATTCCACAAAGATAGCAGCAGAGATCAAAGATAAACCCAGGTCACTACATTTGTCAGGCAGGAACTGCACCACAGAGTTGCCCCAAACTGCTGCTACTTCCCAGTTGCTCTTTCTTCAAGCTATCTCACAGCAGTCCAGGGCCAACATTTCTCTATGTGGCTCAGTACCAAATTTTGTTTGCTGATGTTCCTATGCAGTATGTTAACAACACCCAAATATTAAAAAATAGAAGCACTACTCATATATATAGAACATGAGCATGTGCCAACAATCAGTAAGACCATAGATGATCTTATGCATCCAGTCTATTTCTCCTCCTTATCCTGCGCCTTCTGATGACCTGAAAGTTGAAAAGTCTGTTTACTTCAACCTTGAACATACTCAATGACTGAGGATTCTTCATTACCTACTCTTCAGTGGAGAAGACCTCATTCAAAATTTTGGTTGGGGGGGGGGGGGGTTAAGGGTTAGAGAAGGAAGTTAGGCAAGAGAGCTTTAAAAAAGTCAGCCAAGATTGAATTGCATATCAGACTTAATGGGCTAAATGGTCAAATTCCTCTCCTATATCTTATGGTTTTAACTCAAGTATAAAAAACTTCCCCTTTCAGTCCAAAATGACCTGTCCTTAACCTGAAACTATATCTTTAGGTCCTGCAGTAAGAAACAACAACTTTGTGCTCGTCTCTGTAGAGCCACTGACCTTCCAATTTCTTTGTATGTCAATCCTACCAAATCCTCATTATGGTCCTAAGGTCCCATACATCTCACTGTCAAGAAATACCCACTCCTTGCATGGTAAATGGCAGTGATACAACTGGGCAGAGAAAGGCCTCTGGTCCATTGGGACCTAGGAAAGGTCTCTGTGCTAAGCTATGTAGCATTTCGATGGTCCTATTGATTTTGTATAAATGTCTCAATATAAAACTAATTAATTATTTTGATTATTAATTTGAAAACAGCTCAACACAGAGAAAACATGTATAGCAGGGGCCCTTCGGCCCACAATACTGTGCTGATCTTTTAACCATAATCAATCTAACCCTCCCTCCTTCATAATACCATAACCCTCCATTTTTCCTTCATCCATGTGCCTATCTAAGAGTCTCTTAAATGTCCCAAATGTATCAACATCTACCACCACTCTGGCAGTAGTTTCAGAGGATCTATTCTGGGCCCAGTATACAGGTGCTATTATGAAGAAAGAACGGCAGTGCCTTTACTTCCTTAGAAATTTGCAAAGATTTGGCATGACATCTAGAACTTTAACAAACTTCTACAGATGAGTGGTGGAGAGTATTTTGACTGGTTACATCACGGCCTGGTGTGGAAACATTAATGCCCTTGAATAGAAGATCTTACAAAAAATAGTGGACAGAGCCAGTTCTTCACAGGTAAAGCTCTCCTCACAAATAAGCACATCTATACAGAGCACTGTTACATGAAAGCAGCATCCATCATCAAGGATGACCACCACATGAGATCATGCACTCTTTTCACTGTTGCCTTCAGGAAGAAGGTACAGGAGACTCAAGACCCATATCACTGGATTCATGAACAGTCGTTACCACTCAATCATCAGGCATGTCAACCAGAGGGAATAACTTCACTCGCCCATCACTGAACTGTTCCCATGACCTACAGTCTCACTTTCAAGGGCGCTTCACCTTATGTTCTCGATATTTACCACTTATTTATTATTAATTTATTTGCTTTTTTTTCTTTTTATATTTAGACAGCTTGTCATCTTTTGCATAAAGGTTATTTATCTGTCTTGTTAGGTGCAGCCTTCCATGATTCGATTGTATTTCTTGGATTTACTGCAAGAAAATGAATCTCAGGGCTGTATATAGTGATACATATGCACTTTGATAATAAATTTACTTTGAACTTTGAACATGGCAACTTTGAGTGATCTATGGACAAGAGCCCAAGATGTCCCTTGGACCCACACTGTCCCTTGTTACACTGCAAAAATCCTGTCTCAGTTTGAAAATAACACAACAAAACCATGAACTATAGCACAATTTGTCCAAATCTGTGGTAAATATTCACTGTCCAGGGTCAAGGGCATTTTTGTCAAGCTCAGCTTTCTAAACGCAGCAGGTGACAGTCCTGGAGTTCAAAGAATTGTTTTGAGTAAGTTAAATTTCCAACTAATATTGTTTGTTCTGCTTCTTGTCGTAAACGGAAGCCATCTTCAGTTCTTAATGAAAATAGCAAGCAATAATCAGTCTGAAATTAAAAGGATTGCTTTGCAAACAAATACCACTATTTATCGAGCACAAGGCACTGCCCCATAGCATGGGGTATACTGCTCAAGAGAAACTGTGAAAGACAATAGGGTTATGTTAATCGGGCTTAAGTCAAACCAGACAACACTATCAAAATTCTTTAGCTCAAGGAAGCGTGCAGACCAGATTGATAACATTATTTAGCACATCAAACAGTTGATATATCAATAGCTGGAAGATAGCTTTCACAGCATTAACTTTGGGTGTTTGGAAACCCTGCCACAAGAAGCTTTTAGGGTTTCTCAAACTTTTTTTATGCCATGGACTACTACTGTTAATCAAGGTGTTTGTGGACCCCTGTTTTAGACCATCTGTGTGAAAAGGTGTCTGGAAAAATATCTCATGCATCTGAAGTCACTGAAGCCGTAAAAAACTGTATAAATTTAAGCGTGCAGTCAGGCTTGTTATGAATGGTCAAGAAGTGACAAGAAGAATGACATAAAGATGGGTAAACTAGAATCCATTCCTCTGCCTTCAATTTCTGTGATGGACAACTTGTTCATCTGCAACTCATTGGTATGTATTTTTAGTTTATAGGGATTGTACCTCTGTTTTGAAAATCCTTTGTGTTTTAGAAATCATTTGTAATTTGGAATTTTTTTGTGAAATAGAAATCTTCTGATAGTTTTAAATGTATTTTAAGAAATGTATCTACTCTTTGGTAGGGAGAGGGAAATCCACCAGTCAGATAGAGGCATTGGCAGCTGAAGTCACCATGGAGGATAAACAGGGAAGTGAACCAGTCTTTGAAGAATAGGTAGCTGCAGAATAACCTCCCGTTAGTGAGGGTACTTATAGCTATCTATATCGGATAAGGCTCAAGATCTTTGTATGAGTTTAGAACTTCACGGTCAGCAAACCCAATATTATCATAAGTCAATGAATTCATTCTCTGACTGAGTCTAAGGAGATATTTTTTCACTTGAAATTTTGCTCATTCTACTGAAATTATGATTAAGTCTGCTGAATCACTTCTTAGCTTATTGTTTCCACTTCAACCATTTCCACTGGTGACTGTTCACCTTCTATATCTTCAACTAAAAGAAAAAACAGCCAAAGGTTCCTTAACATAGAACAGTACAGCTAGTACAGGTCCTTCACTCCATGATATTGTGCCAACCTTTTAAACTACTCAAAGATCAATCTAACCCCTCCCTCACACATAGCCCCTTCATTTTTCTTTCATCCACATGCCTATGAGTTTCTTAAATGCCCCTAATGTAAATGCCTTTAACAATATCCCTGCCAGCGTGTTCCATACACCCGCCACTCTCTGTGCAAAAAACCTACCTCTGACACACCCCCATACTTTCCTCCAATTATTTTAAAATTATGCTCCCTCATATTTCAGCCCTGGGAAAATGTTGTCCACTCAGGTTGTCCACTCTAGGGCATCAAGGTTCAGAGTTCAATTACAAAGCCATCTGTAGGGAGTTTGTATGTTCTCCCTGTGACTGAGTGTGTTTTCTCTGGGTGTTCCAGTTTCTTCCCACATTCGAAAAACGGTACAGGTTAATAGGTCCATGTAAATTTTCCTGTGATTAGGTTAGGGACAAGGTTAATTCCCAGAATGGCGGGACTGTCATATATTGAAAGATTGGAGCGACTGGGCTCGTAAACACTAGAATTTAGAAGGATGAGGGGGATCTGATTGAAACGTATAAGATTATTAAGGGATTGGACTCACTGGAGGCAGGAAGCATGTTCCCACTGATGGGTGAGTCCAGAACTAGAGGGCACAGTTTAAGAATAAGGGGTAGGCCATTTTGAACAGAGATGTGGAAAAATTTTTCTCACCCAGAGAGTGGTGGATATGTGGAATGCTCTGCTCCAGAAGGCAGTGGAGGCAAAGTCTCTGGATGCATTCAAGAGAGAGGTAGATAGAGCTCTTATAGATAGCGGGGTCAAGGGATATGGGGAGAGGGCAGGAACGGGGTACTGATTGTGAATGATCAGCCATGATCGCAGTGAATGGCGATGCTGGCTAGAAGGGCCGAATGGCCTACTCCTGCACCTATTGTCTATTGTTAAATAGGTTGGCTAAATAAGCCTATTCTGCGCTGCACCTCTGAAGTAGATAGATAGATAGATAATTAATTATAATAGACAGATAAGCAGATAATAAATAAATAATACATCACCAATGCCTTAAAACAACTTCAACATAACTCCTATATTCAATAATTTGACTTATTAAATCCAATAAGGTACATGATAAAATAGGCCACAGTCAGCGTGGTTTCCTTAAAGGGAAATCTTGTCTGACAAGTCTGTTGGAATTCTTTAAGGAAGTCACAGCTAAGGTTGACAAAGGAGAGTCAGTAGATGTTATGTACTTGGATTTTCAGAAGGCCTTTGACAAGGTGCTGCACATGAGGCTGCCTAACAAGATAAGAACTCATATACTAGCATAAATAAAGCACTGACTTGTTGACAGGAGGCAAAGAGTGGGAAGAAAGGGAGCCTTTTCTGGTTGGCTGTCAATGACCAGTGGTGTTCCCTAGGGGGTCAGTGTTAGGACCATTTCTTTTCACACTAAGTGTCAGTGATTTGGATGATGGAACTGATGGCTTTGTGACCAAGTTTGCAAACAGTATGAAGGTAGATGGAGGGGCAGGTAGTGTTGTAGAAGCAGGGAGTCTGCAGCAGGGCAAATAAGTGGCAGATAAAATACAATGTAGGGAAACATATGGTCATGCACTCTGGTAGAAGGACTAAAGTCTATTTTCTAAATGGGAAGCAAATTCAAAAGTCAGAGTTTGCAAAGGGACTCGGGTGTCTTTGTGCAGGATTCCCTACAGGTTGAATCACCGGCAAGGACAGCAAATGCAATATTAGCATTCATTTCAAGAGGATATAAGACCAAGACCAAGCTGAGACTTTATAAGACATTGTTCAGACCGCAGTTGGAGCTTTGTAAGCAATTTTGGGTCCCTTATCAAAGAAAAAATGTACTGGCATTGGAGAGGGTCCAGAGGAGGTTTACAAGAATGATTCTGGGAATAAAAGGGTAAAGCATGAGGACCCATCTGATGGCTCTGGGGCTGTCACTGGAGTTTAGAAGAGTAAGAGGGAGCTTATTGAAATCTATTGAAAATTGAAAGGCCTGTATAGAGTGAATGCTTCCTATACTAGGGGAGTCTAAGAGTAGTGGGCACAGCCTCAGAACAGAGGGACGTCCATTTATAACAGAGACAAGAAGGAATTTCTTTAGCTAGAGAGCTGTTAATCTGTAGAAATTGCCACAGGTGATTGTGGAGACCAAGTCACCGAGTATATTTAAAGCAGATGTTGATAGGTTCTTGATTAGTCTGGGCATCAAAGGTTATGGGGAGAGGCAGGAGAATGGGGATGAGAAGGATAATAGATCTCCATAATGGAATAGTAAAGTAGACTCGATGAAATGAATAACCTAAGTCTATTCCAATGTCTTATGGTCCTAATGTGCCAAAAGTTCTCTTCATGACCGTACTTGGTCATGCCACCTTCAAGAAATTATGGGTAATTTCCCCGATCCCTCCGTCCATCGCACTCCTCAATGTCACTGTGTAAGTCCTATTCTAGACTCCCTGCCAAAATGCCATACTTGTCTGAATTGAATTCCATCTGCCATTTTCAGCCGAATTTTTCCAGTTGGTCCAGGTCAGATGCAGGCTTTGATAGCCAACCTCACTGTCCACTACACCCCCAATCTTGGTGTCATCCACAAATTTGCAGATCCAGTTTACCACATTATCATCCAAATTGTGAATACAGATTCAAACTATCCCCATGGTCACCCTGGTTTCACCACAACTCCCCCCTTGAAGATCAACAAGCCTTTCTGTTCTGAAGTAGGGTCTTTGACTTGAAATGCAAGCACTGTTACTTTTCACACTGATACTGAATAGTTCCTGAATTTTCTACTTTTACTTTTCCATCACAGTTTGAAAAACGTCACAGAAACTTTTTTCTGTTTTATCAATAACAATCGCTGTCAGAGAAGTGGTAGATGCAGAAATGAAAGGAACATTTATGACATCTTTAGACAGGCACATAAATGGGCAAGGGATTGAAGGATATAGAGCATGTGCAGGCATATGGGATTTCTTTACTTAGTATCTTGGTTATTACAGAGAAAATACAGAAGGTCACCAAAAGACAAGCCAAAAATTCCCTTACTGTAAGGGATTTTGTTTCTTCAAAGCTGTACAAATGCTTTTCAGTTCTTACCATTTGACCTTGATTTCACTTTGTTGATGCACTATTATGGTGTTTGTTCAGGGATGTATTAGAACACAAGTTGGTCTATAAAAAACAAGGCTCTTATTGCAGATGTAAAATTAAGCATAGTTGCAAATGTATATTATAGTATACTATGGATTTCCCTGTGCTTTTGAACTCACCACATTATTGCCTCGGTCTTCGACCTCTTTAGTTCCTGAACTGTCTCCCGTACCTCTAAGCAAAATCATCATAAAGCTATCAAGTATGAAGTTCACTGAAATAGTTATAGTTCAGTCACAGAATCTGGACCCTTACTTTAGATTGCAGACACAACAGAAGAATCAGAAAGAGAGTCTAAAGAATTTAATGAAAAAAAAAGAATTTTGCACTTATATTGCTTGAGAAGCTCAAAGGTCTGAGTGGAACGTACGAGTTGAGGTCTATGGTCATTGTGAAAACTTGACAGTACCTCACTCCTCCCTATGCTCCAGAGGCCCACCTGAAATGTCTGATTGCTATCTCTTGCATAAAGGCCTACAAAGATAACAGTAGATACAAAACTCATGATTTTATAAAAGAAAAACAAAAAGAACTTACTTAGCAAGTCCTGGGAGACAGGAAAATTCTTCTGAAATACCACATTCCTGCTCGCCTAGCCATTTCTTTTTTCTCCTCCTGTCAGCATTTTCTCTTAGGAATTCTAAATCTGATCAATATTCCTGCTTAGTCCACAGGAGAGCAAAATGTTTATTTCATCAGTATCTCTTCTGCCACTTTAACTCACTTTAATCATAGAATTTTGTATTAAACTTACTTTTGAATTTCAAAGTATAAAGAATAAGGAGGTTATTTTTATCACACTTCCTCACTTGGTTTGGGTGAAAGAAAATCAGGATTTACCCACAAGTCTAAGCCATAATAATAGCATCAGATTACTATTTCATTACTGGTCTGTAATCCTTATAACAATTGCAATATATCCACTGGAACGGCTTCCATTATAAATTTTTTGTGTGTTTAATCACCATAAAGATTCGAGGATATTAAAAATAAAATCCCTTTCCTGTATTTTGCCTTTATTAGCAGCTTCTAATGCAGCCACCTCAGCAATTTCATAAAGCAATCCACCGTGTAATATATCAACATCCAGAAAAAAAAATCTTTCAAAACATTATCATTTGTAGCAAATATCTTGTGGCCAAAATTTATCCCTTACCAACAACATTTAAATACATTATTTGGTCATTTTTAACATTGCTGTACATAAACTGTCTGCCACAATTCCTACATTTTGACAGTGACTTCCTTGGTTTATAGTTGTTCGGATACGCTGAATTTGTGAAATGCACAAGAGCATATTCTATTCTCCAAGTTTATTCAAACCTCTGCTGTGGCTATGACCAGCACCACTGAACTTGCTGCTTGATAATGCTACCTAGCAAAGCAAAGATTAGATTTTAAAACTCCTGTTCTTGATTTCCAATCTCCTTATGGCCATTAAACCTTACCAAATCTCTAGAAACTCCAAAGCTAATGGTTAATCTACTGAAATATTACAACCTGCCATGATAAGTTGGTAAAGTGGAATACTATTGTCACATGTACAGAGGTACAGTGAAAACTTGTCCTGCATACTGTTCATACAGATCAATTCATTCCTGCAGTACTACAAGGTGGGACAATAACAGAGTGTAGAATAAAGTGTTATTGTAACAGAGAAATTGCAGTACAGTTAAACAATAAGGTGCAAGGCCACAGTGACATAGACTGCGAGGTCAAGAGTCCATTTTATCATACAGTTCAATAGTCATAACAGTGGATAGAAGCTGTCCTTCAGCATGGTGGTACATGCTTTCAGGACTTTGTATGTATCTTCTGTGTGATGGGACGGGGAAGAAGAGAAAATGTTCTAGGTGGTTGGGGTCGTAGATTATGCAGGCTGCTTTATCGAGGTGATGAGAAGTATTGGCAGAGTATGCAGATGGGAGGCTGGCTTCTTTATAGCATTTTCTGGTCATGGGCAGAGCAGATGTCATACCAAGCTTTGGTATATCTAGATAGGATGTTTTCAATGGAGCAATGGTAAAAATTGAGGCTTAAAAGGTACAGGCTAAATTTCTTAAGTCTCCTCAAGAAGTAGAGGTGCTTGGACTTTCTTGGTGATCTTATCAACATGGTTGTATAAGATCACAAGCTACTTGTGATGAAGCGCTCAACCCTCATAACCTCAAAACCAGTGAGGTAGACAGCAGCATATGCTTCCTGAAATCAATGACCAGCCCTTTTGTTTTGCTGACACTGAGAGAAAGGTTGTTGTCTTGACACCATGTCATGAGGCGCTCTGTCACCTTTCTGTTTCCAACTTACTGATATTTGAGACAATACAGCAGTATCATCTGCAAGCTTGTAGATGGAGTCAGAGCATGAGCAAGCAGTTGGGATTTGGTTAACTTAAGTTTCATGGTCATTATAGTCATGAGGGGGCAGGCTGAAGGCCTTGATCTTGTGTTGTTCTACTCTCTGTTCTAAGCACAGAGACATATTGAAAAAATAAAATGGGTGAGAAAATGCAGGTCATCAAAAGAAAAGGCAAAATTCCCTTACTGTAAGGGACTTTGTTTCTTCAAAGAGAAATAAACTGTCACTTCTGGGATCAGTATGGGTCATTGTCCTCAAATCAAATCCTGAATCATGAAAGATCTAACCTCCAGAATTTTGCTGCCAGCAGGGAAGACAAAGCACTGTTGGCTCCCTGCTGACTAAATAAACACACCCTGCAGGGATTCTATCAATTTCTGGGGACAGCCAGCGAATGGGGTGTAACCTTGCCCATGGAAATACTACTCAAAACACAGCAGTCAAAAGTCCAGCTTTGACATCTGTCACTTGTTGCTGGGACCTGCTGGAACAGGAGGCTCTCACCTCACCCCTCTGATTCTCAATACAGAAGTCCCTCAGGGCTGCATACTGAGTCCCCTCCTTTACATTGCCACCCAAAGCTCTAATCTGCTTGTGCTGTCTTTACGACAGTTATTTAGTTTATAATATTTCCGCTTAGTAATTCATTCGATAGTATTTTCTAGTTAGAATTAGAAGTGTTTAAAGTATATTCATTGCATGTAAAATATATCGGCATGTGATGACGTCACATCCGGTTTCGCCGCGTCTTGTGGGAAAATACCGGTTTGAAATTAGCGCAAGGGTGGGGGCTCACCACGAGGCAGACCCGAGCAGAAGTTGTTTTGCAGGCATGAGAAATCACAGTGAGAGCAACGCTGTAAGTTAATAGATAATCGATATATTGAACTAAGATGTTAATGCCGATCCTGTTAGAAGTAACGACGGTAGATAATGTTTATGCTTTCGTTAGTTAAAGAGTCGCGGATAGTTTGCATGGAAGTGTATTTAAAGTAGTCAATGGAGCAGGTAAACTCTCCCTGTATACTGCACCTTAGTGTAATGTAGTTATAGTCACCTTTGCAAGTATTTACACTTGAAATGTGATATTAAGGAAGGAACAAATACTGTATCAATCTTGCATTGTTTTATCAACAGTTTTCACCATATGTTAATGTGAAGAGTGAACAGTAAATGGTTAATCTTACTGCGATCTGGTTCTTATTAACTGTGGTTTATCTCGACGTTTAATTCGGCGTTTCGTTACACGCGAAGGAGAACGTTACAGTGCTACTTAAATTTGCTGATGACACTACATTGATTGACCTTATCTCAAGCAATAACAAGGCAGCCTACAGAGAAGAAGTAATCTCTCTGACACAGTGGTGTCAAAAAAACAACCTCTCCTTCAATGCCAAAAAACAAAAGAGCTGGCTGTGGATTAAAGGAAGAATGGAGATGGGCTAATCCTTATTGACATCAATGGATCTGGGGTTGAAAGGGTGAACAGCTTTAAGTTCCTCAGCATCCACATCACTGAGGACCTCATGTGGTCTGTACACACCAGCTGTGTGGTGAAAAAGGCACAACAGCGCCCTATCCACCTCAGACAGTTGAAGAAGTTTGGTATGGGCCTCCAAATCCTAAGAACTTTCTACAGGGGCATAATTGAGAGCATCCTGACTGGCTGCATCAGTGCCTGGTATGGGAACTGTACCTCCCTTAATCACAGGACTCTGCAGAGAGTAGTGCGGACAGCCCTGCGCATCTGTATTTGTGAACTTCCCATGATTCAGGACATTTACAAGGGCAGGTGTGTAAAAAGGGCCCGTATGATTATTGGGGACCCGAGTCACCCAACCACAATCTATTCCAGCTGATAACATTCGGGAAGCGGTACCGCAGCATAAAGGCCAGGACCAACAGGCTCTGGGACAGCTTCTTCCACCAGGCCATCAGACTGAAGAATTCATGCTGAACTCTTTCAGTTGCCTTCTATTGATTTTTAAAAGCTTCCCAATCCTCCAAATTATCACTAATCTTTGCTATATAATATGCTCTTTCTTTTGCTTTTATACTATCTTTGACTTCTCTTGTCAGCCATGGTTGCCCTATCCTCTCCTTAGAATACTTCTTCATCTTTGGGATGCATTTTTCCTGTGCTTTCCAAATTGGTCCCAGAAACTCCAGCCACTGTTGTTCTGCTGTTATTCCTTTCCAATCAACTTTGGCAGCTCTTTCCTCATGCCTCTGTAGTTCCCTTTACTCCACTGTAACAGTGATACATCTGATGTTAGCTTCTCCTCTCAAACTGCAGAGTAAATTCTATCATACTGCCTCCTAAGGGTCCTTTACCTTAAGCTCCCTAGTCAAGCTGGGTCATTACATAACACTCAATCCAGAATTGCCATTTTCTTAGTGGGCTCAACCATAAGCTGCTCGAAAAAGCCATCTTGTAGGCATTCTACAAATTGTGTCTCTTGGGATCCAGCACCAATCTACCTGCATATTGAAATCTCTGTGACTATTGCAACATTGCCCTTTCTACATGCCTTTTCTATCTTCCATTGCAATTTGTAGCCCTCATTCTGGCTACTGTCTGGAAGACTGTGTATAGCTCCCATAATGTTTTTTTCACCCTTGCACTTTCTTATCTGTAAGCACAAGGATTCTACATCTTCTGATCCTATATCACCTCTTTTTAAGGATTTGAATTCATTTTGTTTTTACCAACAGAGCCAGCCCACCCTCTCTGTCCACCTGCCTATCCTTTCAATACGATGTGTATCCTTGGATGTAAAGCTCCCTACTATGATCTTCCTTCAACCATAACTCAGCAATGCCCACAAGATCCCTGCCAATCCCTAAGTGCACTTCAAGATCATCTACCTTATTTATCTTATTCCAACAAATCTAACACTGTATTCATCACCCTTTTTGATTTTGCCCCATGTTACACTTTATTTCATCCCACTGACTGCAATTGTGCCCTATCATCTGCCTGGGCTTCCTCACAGTCTCACTACACACTGTATCTAGTTGAACAGCAACTGCCCCATTCTCAGCCCTATCACTCTATTTCCTATTCCACTTACCAACAACTCTAGCAAACCTGCTCAAAAGGCTATTGGTCCCTCTCAGGTTCAGTGTAACCTGGCTTTTTTGCACCTGATCATTCCTATATCTAATAAAGTGGCCACTGAGAGTAAATCAGCCATTAGTGAATGGTAGAGCAGATCTGGCAGGCCCAATGGCCTAATTCTGCTCCTATGTCTCGTAGTCCGATGATCTAGTTTTAAATGCTCTCATATACTGTTGCTGGCCTTTTCTCTGGAAGCTATTTTTTAATCAAAACTCACAAAGGCCTATTCTAATCTGAACCCCCTTGACTAAATGCATCGTTAGGCATACAGCTCACATTTTGATGTATCAATCACACGTGTGACTCAAAATGTCACAGAATTAGTACTTGAAACTGAATGGTGCCTGTAAACAGATTCTGGGGCACATGAGAGCTGGGGAAATGAGACAAGTTCAGGACTGTGCACTGCCTTCCACAAGTCCGAGCTGGGAGGTGAGGCACAGAAGAGATCATCAGATCAGTTAAGACTCATCTGACAGAGGCCTGAGATAGCAGTCAGGAAGTCAGGGCAAAGATTTGAGAAGGGTATTCTTTCAGATATCTAGGGAGGCAGGTTCATTAGGGGAGACTTTTAATGATCTGGCCAAGTGATAACATGGGGAGTCAGGACAAAGACTGTGGTTTTCTCAAGGGGTGACCTTGCGATTCAGAGTATTCAGGCAAGAGATGGACTGGAATATTTGAAAAGGATGGACTCAAAATTTCTGGTAACATGGCAGCATGTGTGAACACTGTGGCTTTTCAGGGGCCAATGAAAGATGCTTTTCTTCTTTGTAAAATTTGTTAACAATCCAAAGACAATTCTACTCCAAGAACATCAGATACTGCAGGGCCACTGCATCAGCAATCTGCTCACTGACCAGAGTAGCTGGACTTGTGGCAGTGGCAGAGTCAACAGAGATGTTGAAGAGATCGACTGGGATATCGGAGGAGCCCACTGGGGTAACAGATCTGTCGGAGGAGCTGGTTTGGGTGCAGGGGAGCTGATCTGGCTGCAGACCATGCTGCCCACTACTCGGAAGCATTGGAGTAGGTGCAGTTTATCCGTGGGAAATTGCCTCAGACATTTCACTTGCAATCGCAAGACTCTATTGGACAGTGATAATGTACATTGCAGCAGGTCTGTTACTCTTGTCTGATGGACGGACAGTCGACATGGGAGCTGTGTAGCCTCAGTTGTAGCAAGAACTAGGCCTTAAGCTGCAGACCAGGGAAAGACGTGGAAGTACTACAGCATGGTTGAGCTTGGCTGGAGCCTGGCCTCTCCCATCAGTGCTGCCCTCCCATGTTTGAACAGTGGAATGACAAGCCAGATTGCATGCGCCTGTACACTGCTGGGAGACTGTACCGTCGATTGCTGGACATTGTCGTTCAGGGCCTTGGACTATATATGCTTTTATTTTCAAGTTAATATACTTCTTTGCTCAATATTCTGAATTGTGTTACTCGCTATTTTTGAATGTTTGCTTGCTATTTTGAATGTTCTGCACCTTGGTCCCTTCATTGGTACACTGAAGCAGCAACCTAAACCTGAAAGGTTAACTGTTTTCCTTGCTGCACATGCTGAGTTTTCAGAAACTTCTGCTTAGATGCATTTTTTTAAGTTCATTTTAAATAAAGCAGAGGCGGAACTCACAAGAATCCGGAGGACCTGCACTCAGCTGGATGGGCAAAAATCATTGAGAAGACATCCAATGAACATGCCCAGGTGCTTAAGCATTAGCCAGAGGTCCAGTAGGAAAATGAAGTTTGTAGAACTCAAAGGCTTTGTGGATGGTCTTCTTATGTAAATAAAATCTCACTGGACACAAAAACAGTTGAAATGAAACTGCTTCTTTCCTACAAAAATGGGAAGACTTTATGAACCAGTGCTGGCATGGCGGCACTGATAAATATCACCACAGGCCATTTCATATCCCCTTTAACTTTCTTCTTCTAAAATGTTCCATTAAAACAAACCATTGACAAAACTATTGGAAACCCAATATAATGCTTTCTTTAGTGGCCTAATGATAATTTTAGGCTGATTATATCCCAATGAAAGGTGCTTTATAAATCAAAGGGTTTTTTCTTTGCATACACTGAACAGAATTTAAAGTGAATTGCACTTTTTAGTGCCTGAATTCCAATCCACAGAACCAATGTAGAGTCTTAGAACACCTAGGAAGCTGATATAATTAAGGTGCTACTCATTGTGACTCTGCTTATAAACTGTATGTGGATATTGCATGAGTTTAAGGATCAGGCTCACTTAGTCTGTGTCGTTCAGCTCTAACTGAGCAAAGACTACTGATCAGTGGCCAAGGACAGCTGTATCAGTGGAACCAGAACCAGTATCTTAAGGAAAAGGAAGCATATGCTGGATGCATGGATTCAGAAAAACAGTATTATACTGGAACACTAGTCTACTGTAAAAGGGAAAGATTCCCTTCCATAACATCAGGATATCATAAAATATCTGGCAGCCCATGAAATACTCTGAAAGCTCTGTCACTGTTCTACTGTCCTCACAGTGCATATGTATAAAGCTAAACAGTGAGTTAAACATTTTCTCAAAAATCACCCAATACGGAAGATTTCTTCAGAGTTTTTATTGAGATATCACTTGTGAAACTGCAGAAAGTTAAGTAAAATATGTATTAAATTTGATACAGAATCATCGTACGCCTGAATATACCAATACTGTCGAATATTCTCGCAGTTGGTATCAACCAAAAGGTTACACACATGCAACATTCCATATCTATGTTCTGTAGACAAAAATTAACTCTTGGTGCAACAATAACTTAATAATGATAAATGATAAACATAATACTTGCTTCAAAATATAATAACTAAATGTTTACCAATATTAACAAACCTTAAGCCTTGCAGATATTGCCCTTTCAAGGGTAAATAAAGAGAAGTTGGAGATGAAACATGAGGAAATCTGCAGATGCTGGAAATTCAAACAGCATACACAAAATGCTGGTGGAACACAGCAGGCTAGGCAGTATCTATAAGGAGAAGCACTGTCAACATTTCAGGCCGAGACCCTTTGTCAAGACTAACTGAGAGGAAAGATAGTAAGAGTTTTGAAAGTAGTGGGGGGAGGGGGAAATGCGAAATGATAGGAGAAGACTGGAGGGGGTGGGATGAAGCCAAGAGCTGGAAAGGTGATTGGCAAAAGTGATACCGAGCTGGAGAAGGGAAAGGATCACGGGTCGGGAGGCTTCGGGAGAAAGAAAGGAAGGGGGGAAGCACCAGAGGGAGATGGAGAACAGGCAAACAACTAAATATGTCAGGGATGGGTTAGGTAAGAAGGGGAGGACGGGCATTAACGTTAGTTAGAGATGTCAATATTCATGCCATCAGGTTGGAGGCTACCCAGCCGGTATACAAAGATCAAGATGAAGCCACACTCAGGTTGGAGGAACAACACCTTATATACCGGCTGGGTAGCCTCCAACCTGATGGCATGAACATTGACTTCTCTAACTTCCGTTAATGCCCCTCCTGCCCTTCTTACCCCATCCCTGACATATTTAGTTGTTTGCCTGTTCTCCATCTCCCTTTGGTGCTTCCCCACTTCCTTTCTTTCTCCCGAAGCCTCCCGACCCGTGATCCTTTCCCTTCTCCAGCTCTGTATCACTTTCGCCAATCACCTTTCCAGCTCTTAGCTTCATCCCACCCACTCCGGTCTTCTCCTATCATTTCACATTTTCCCCTCCCCCTCCTACTTTCAAATCTCTTACTATCTTTCCTTTCAGTTAGTCCTGACGAAGGGTCTCAGCCCAAAACGTCGATAGTGTTTCTCCTTATAGATGCTGCCTGGCCTGCTGTGTTCCACTAGCAGAAGATGGAGATGAATGTCTTTCTACCACGTGCTTCAAATCAACTCAACTAACCTTCACAGGAAATCATTTTTAAAAAATTAAGTATAGGGAGTAATGTTCACACGATGAACTGCGCCTCTAGAGGCCAGAATCTAAAGTGAATTGCACTTTTTAATACCTGGATTCCAATTAATTTTAAGTAAGGAGGCATACAGATTGCATACAGCAAGCTCTCACAATCCATAGTGTGATAATGACAGAAAGGCTGTTTTCATGATATTGACTTAAGTATAGATACTAGGCTGGATAATTGGAATAATTCTTCTGTTCTTTAAAATGGCTCATGGTATTTTTGAGAAAACAGATTAATTTCTCAGTGGAAAATTGCACCTTCAGTATACTACACTCCTTTGGTACTGTATCTTTGTGATCAAATCTCTAGAGAATAACTTGATATGAGGATAGCATGTCACTGTAAAAAATCTATGCTGAATGAAGAAGAAACCGCAGTTGGAATTTATTGATTGTGCCTAACAGAAACTAGGATCACTGTATAGTTAGTTAGTTTACAGATCTTCACATCCATAATAGCCCAGCTTCAATATAGGTAATCACTTTTAAATGGCTAGGTCTGCAATACCTTGACGTTGTTATACCACACGGTTTTTAAGTCAGGCCTGAACTGCTTTCAGTCCCTAGTGAATGAACCAGGCTGGTTTAATCAGATGTGTGCTGCAGGTGTCAAGCCAAACAGCCACCTACACAGCATAAAAATATGGAATGCTGAAAGAAGGTGGAACGCCATGTTGAAATTTCAGATCAACTGAGCACTTACTTCAAAGCAACTCTAATATTTCAGCATGTTTCCATACGTGTTGCTTTTATGAGAGAAAAAAATAACTTACAATGTCATGAGTGAATGCAAATTTCTTGTTTGACAGTCATTTTACAAAGACTTCTAAGGAGAGTAAAATGCTTTTGTTTCTCAAAGTACAATGGAACTGATACTCATTTTAAAATCTTGTTCAATGACAAATTTTGTTTGTTCTAAGAAGTACAACTGAAAAAGCTTGGAGAGAAAAGAAGAACAGAGACCTTGCCAAAGTGAGAACAAATTTACAGAGCAGGAACAGCACTTCAGCCCATCTGTTTTCTGCTGATTTAGCTTGCACAAAACCCCAGCTACAATTCCTCTCTCTTCCAAAAATTCACCTAAGCATCACTAAATCAGAAAAGAATCTAAATAGTATTAGAAACCTTATGTAGAACATTCTCCAATACATTGGAAATGTCATCATTTAAATCAACTTTTCATATCTCCACATCATCATGAATAAAATAGTTTACTCTACAGGTAAGATTAGTGAATTAGTAAATACAGTGTGGGTGCTGTGGTGACTTGGCAGTGAACGTGATGCTATTACAGCTTGGGATGTCAGAGTTCAGACTCAGTCAGGAGTCTCTGTACCTCCTCCCCATGGAACGTGTGGGTTTCCCCAGCTGCTCCGGTATCCTCCCCAGTCCAAAGACATTCTAGACAGGCTAACTGGTCATTGTAAATTGCCCTGTGATTAGGGTAGGGTTAAATCGGGGTTGTTAGCGCAGAGCAGCTCGAAGAGCCAGCAGGGCCTAATCCGCGCTGTGTATCTAAATAAAAAAGAAGTACAATAAAATAATGTTTTATATTCTAATGATTTACTTCTCTCTCTGGTTTGGAATGTTCTAAAAAATAATGTTTGGAAAAATGCAAATATACCTGGAAAATTAATTAATGATGGACTTCATGTGTTTAAAGTGGTTGGGGGTTAGGTTCTGTTGTGGCCTCTTCTTGTCTTGGTGGGTGACTCTCATATCTCCTCCCTTTGTTAGGACGCTGTCTCCAACTGTGGCTCGGGAGACCACAGCTGTCACATATTACACATCTCCTATGTCTAGTGCAGCAGTCCATCGATAAGTGCCCTGGTCAGTGGCTATCAAAGCAAGATCACAGCAGCTACCTCTGTCATGGCCACCTTATGATCCTTCTTCCCTCTCTTTTGATCTATTTCCCCAGCCCATGGAACAACTGTATAGGTGGATCCCACCGTTATCCTCAAATCTACAACTGCCTGGTGAGCTGAACTCAGCCCTTCCTCGAGCATTTTCACAAAGACTGAATCATCCCTCCTGTGACTGTCCATCCCTGAGTATTCCTCATTGGCCCAGTAATTTCAGTCTGCATAGTCCCTGGTAGGTTCACCACCATTCTGAACAACCAACATTACCATTCTACAGTTACTTTCTCCTCCTCCCCCCCCCACCCCCCCCCCAAGTCACTGCCTCACTTTCTCCTTAAAGTTCCAATATCTTTCCTCATTGCTGCCATTCCCATGAGCTGCCCATGTTCCATGATGCACCTCTGGAGTCAGACTGCCATAAGTATTTTTTGGGCATTCAGCTTTAACCAATATGTGTGTGTCTTTGTGGTGCATCTGTGGATTTCAATCATTGTTTCTAATTTACGCCAACATTCTGCATTGCCACACACAGCTCTAAGTGAGGGCAGTTCAGACAGATCTGCTTTTTCCCTGAGATGAAGGGCTTGTAGTGTTTGTGGGTATTTTTCACTTGTCAACTCCCTGGTCCAGCACTTCCCAATTTACTCATCACCTTCCTCAACAGTTATTCCCATGGCTGCTGCCCTGTAGGCTCCTACCTGCTGGGTCTTTTCCCATTTACCTCACAGTCTGCACAGATCCCTGACTAATTCATCCTTGTATTGTTCTGCCTGTTTTTCACCTATGTGTGTCTCTCTGCATAAATTTTCTAACTGTTCCTTCAATGTGTCCAGCACACTGTTCACTGTATCAGTCCCTTTCCTTCTGTAGCTCTATTATTTGTACACTCTGTGGTTCCTGACACTGTGTGCTCCCTTGCAAATACACATGACATAGAATGATTTCTGATTTACCTCCCTTTCTCTCTGATTGCCAATATTCCTTCAGGCTCCAGGTTTGAACCCATTTAGCCTTGTCCATTCCCTGTAGAACCTTCTCAAGTATATACACAATGAATTCTCCCCTCTTCATAACTGAGCTCATGATGTTGCTGTATCCCTTTTATATAAAAAGTTAAATATTTCTGTACAATCACCCAATTTAGGCTTTAATTCTGAGGTTTTCCCACACACAGCCAGGCACAAAAATTCCCTGAACATATATACATGCACCCTCTGGTATCCTGAGCAGTATCTCCCACACTACCCAAATGTTCTTAGTAGCCTTGCTAAACTTAATCTGTTACCTACCAAACGAGTATACACTGTGGCATCCTGACTAGTTAGTAACCACCTTTCACAACTGGTGGCACTGTCTTGATAGACTAGCCAGCGCTGTTTGGTAGCTGGTCTTTTTACACAAAATACAGAACCACACCGCACCACACCACACCACCACACCTATATATCTACCAGTTCAGCTCAGTGCTGTGTCCTTTGATATCCGTAATCCCATGGCCACTGATCTAAACAGATCTAAATATGGGTGCTACTCTTAAAAAAAAACTACCTCCGTAAACTGCTTAAGTCACTGGCCACACTATGGGTCATGAATATATCCTGGATGAGCCCCTAAATATTGAGACTGTAATCAAAATCAATGGAGACACACTAAAGCTGGTGATATAGAAGTCTTAATTCAGCACAACAAGCAGGCATCTTTCTGGACACACTCTCAGAAGAGGCTCACAAATGCAAAGGTACATTACATTTTTATACCCTTCAGATGAAAGGTAACAGTAGGTTAATTAATACAATTTCAATAGTTACACTGATATGGGTTACTTCAAAACTTTGGGTTGGCAAATGTTTCCTTTGTGATACATAGTAGAAGTGCATTGTAATTGATAAGACACCTTTGAAGGTCCAGACACCTTTGGGAGAAACTAATTAACACAAATATTCTACAACTTTTTGTTAACAGAGAGCCAGACACCCAAAAATAATGTTGACAGGGCTGTCCCTGAATCCACGATATGGTAAGTACACAAAAACTAGTGATTGCCACATTTCACGTGCTAAGTGACAACAACCGCCTGGTTTGCCGGCTTGCACTCAAGTCACAATGATGCAAATAACTTAGCCACATTGCCTGCTTTGATGCAATCCAATTAGCACAACTCCTGTTGTCTTAATGTTTGGCCCATGCATATATAATCTCTTAGTCTGTGAAGCAGAATGTGCTTTTAACTTTAATTTACTGCTTTAAATTTACATAAAAATTGAAGGCTAATTGCAAGCTTCCTGAACTTATTTACATTTACAGAACTCAAGCCCAGTTCGTGTTTGAATTAATATCTGCTATATTCACATAATCCCAGAATACTCCTTACCAGTGTGTTAGAGACAACATGACACAAGAGATGGATGGGCAATATGAAAAAGGATCTGTAGTGAAGGATGTGGTTCAAAGAGCCGTGAGTAGGAGGGATGTTGAAGGGAGATGTGTGTGGCAAAGGGGAGCTACATGAGAAACAAATACACTTGGGTCAAGGAAGCTTCCAAAGTTCAAAGTAAATTTATTATCGAAGTATACATACTGTGTATCATCACATAGAACCCTGAGGTCCACTTTCTTATGGGCAAACTCAATAAATCCATAATAGAATAAAACCCATAATACAATCAATGAAAGGCTTGGGCACCAGTAAGCAATAAATATCGAGAATGTGAGATGAAGAGTCCTAGAAATTGAGTCTACAGATTGTGGGAACATTTCAATGATGGAGCAAGTGAAGTTGAGTGAAGTTATCTCCTTTGGTTCAATAGCCAGTGGTTGAGGGGTAATAACTGTTCCTGAACCTGGGGTGTCAGCTCTGAGGCTCCTGTACCTTCTTCCTGATGGCAGCAGCGAGAAGAGAGCATGGCCTAAGTGTTGGGGTCCCTCAACAATGGATGCTGCTTTACTGTGACCACACTTCAAGTAGACGTGTGCAATGGTGGAGAGTATTTTACCTTTGGTGGACTGGTTTACTTTTTGTAGGATTTTCTGTTCAAGGGCCTTGGTGTTTCCATACCAGGCAGTGATGCAGCCAGTCAATATACACTCTTGCACACTTCTATAGAGGTTTATCAAAGTTTTATATATCAAACCAAATGTTTGCAAAATCCTAAGGAAGTAGAGGTGTTGCTGTGCTTTCTTCGTAATTCCTCTTATGTGCTGGGGCCAGGATAGGTCCTCTGAAATAATAACACCAAGGAATTTAAAGTTGCTGAACCTCACCACCTCTGATCCTCCTAAGAGGACTGCCTCATGTATCTCTGATTTCTTCCCCCTGAGGTCAATAATCAAAACTTTGGTCTTGGTGACATTAAGTAAGAGGTTGTTTCTGTGGCACCACTCAGCCAGAATTGCACTCTCCCTCCTGTATGTTGATTCATCGCCACCTTTGATTCAGCCTACAATGGAGAGGGTTGTCAGCAAACTTGAATATGGCATTGGAGCTATGCTTACCTATACAGTCATTAGTGTAAAGCAAGTAGAGCAGGAAGCTAAGACCACAGCCTTGCCGATGAAGATTGTAGAGATATTGTTGCCAGTCTGAACTGACTGGGGTCTGTAAATGAGGAAATCAAGGATCCAATTGTACAAGGAGGTATTGAGGTTGTCTTAAAGCTTATTGATTAGCTTTGAGGGGATGATGGTGTCAAATGCTGAGCTACTGTCGATAAAGAGCATCCTGATGTATACACCTTTGCCATCCAGATGTTCCAAGGTTGAACGAAGAGCCAATGAGATGGCATCTGCTGTGGACCTGTTGTGCCATTGACAAAATGGAACAGATTCAAGTCACTTCTCAGGCAGGAGTTGATATGTTTTGTTACCAGCCTCTCAAATCACTGTCGATGTAAGTGCTACTTGATGATAGTCATTGAGGCATGTTGCCACGTTTTTCTTAGGCAGCAGAATAGGTGAAGTCTGACTGAAACGGGTGGGCACCTCAGACTGCTGAAGCGAGAGCTTAAGGATCTCAGTGAACACTCTAGCCAGTTGATCAGCACAGGTGTCTAGTACTTGACCGGTACCCCATCTGGGCCAGATGCTTTTGTGGGTTCACCCTCCTGACAGTAGTTCAGATTGGCTTCAGAGACTGAAACATTAGGAGCTGTGGGAGTTCGTAATGGTTCCTCCATGTTTTGAAGGTCAATGTCAGTATAGAAGGCATTGAGCTCATCTGCAAGTGAAGCCCAGTTGTCGCCTATGTTGCTTGATTTTACTTTATTAGAGGTGACAGCATTCAAGCCCAGTCACAAATGTTGAGCATCCTTCGTTGGTTAAAGTTTAGTTTGGAATTAACACTTCGCCAATGAGGTGGCTTTCCAGAGGTCGTACCTGGACCTCTTGTACCTTCCATGGCCTCTGACCTGGCCCTCAGCAGTTTGGGGTTAATCCAGGGTTTCTGGTTGGGGAGGACTGAATGATTTCTGAGGACACTCATCCACAACTGTCTGAATAAAGACTGTGAGAACCATGATGCCTTCATTCAGACCCACAGATGTGTCCTTGAACACGGCCCAGTCCACTGTCTAAAAGCAATCCCGTAGCTGCTCCTCTGCCTCCCGTGACCACCTCTATGTCATCCTGATCTCTGGAGTTTTGCTCTTTAGCCTCTGCCTGTATGCAGGTAGAACGGCAGTCAAGTGATCTGATTTCCTAAAATGTGGTTTGGGCTTGGAACAGTAGGCATTCCTTATCTTAGTGTAATAGTGGTCAAATGTGTTGGGCCCAGATGCTACAAATTGTATGCTTACAGTAATTGGGTAGGGTTTTCTTCAAACAAGCCTGGTTGAAATTCCCAACTATGAACTGAAATGCATCGGAATGGACTGTTTCTTGTTTGGAGATGTCACCATGCAGTGTCTCAAGTGCTTGATTATAGTTGGCCGCTGGTGGTAAGTAAACTGTGGTCAGGATCATGGATGAGAACTCCCTCAGTAAATAGAATGGACAGCATTTGACCATTGGGTGTTAAAGGTTTGGGGAACACAGATTCAACGAACCCACCACCGAGAGTTTACCATGAAACACACACCTTTTCCGAATCAGCAGACAGTCCATCCTGTGAATTGTCATATCGGGTGTGCTGTGAGTAAGCTAGGTCTCGATTACACATAGAATACAACAATCTCTCATTTCCCTCCAATACAGCATCTTGCTCTCAGGTCTTCAGTTTTGTTCTCCAGTGACTGCACGTTTACTAACAAGATGCTGGGTAGAGGGGTTCTCATACCTTTGTGTTTCAGCCTGGTTTGGAAATCAGCCCCTCTCCTACCATGCTTCCAGCCATGGTTATGAACATTTGTCTGCTTAAAGGTGCTGTTTGGTTCCGAGTCCTTCAGAAGATGTGGAATCCATAGTTCATTCAGTCGATTTAAAATTACATTGCTTAAAGGGAAATTACATGATGCAGGTTACAGTGAGAGTAATTTAAAAGAAGTATACTTAGAAGAATTGTATGCAGCCCGCAGAACATTGCCTTGGTTCACCAGTGCCATCTTGCAGAAGTGGGTAAGGGAGAATCCCTAAGGGGAGCAGAAGATGACAGCAGATTGGGTTGAGTGTGGGGAGGGCCAATGTTGTGAAAGGCTTGTAGAGACCAGTACATGGCTGGGCTTAAAGAAAGGTAACACAATGGGGGAAGATCAGCATTTGAATGGTCACTTTAACATAACATAAGCCATTTATTTGGTTGTCCATATTTCCAAATCATATTTCAAGGTAATTATACTTATTTTGATTTGGACATTACCTTGGCACTCCAAACAGCATCAACCACAGAACTGAGCTACTACGATCAACATAGACAACCTGTGCCATTTCTTTCATTAAGTGGAATAATGCTGTTCTGAAAAGGCATTCTCTTTCCTTGCCTCATTGCTCCAAATCATTTATTTTCAAGCCCCATGGAAGTAAAACTTCCCACGGTACTTGATACTTCTTATCAACTTTGAGCCTCATAAACACACAGTAAGGTTAGAGAGAAAAAGTGAAAGCAAAGGGATTGATTTAGATTATAATTGATGAGGACCAAGCAACTGGAAGAGCAGACCTGAGTATTGGAGTGACTAAAACTGTTGCTTTTACTCATGGATGTCAGATACTCCACAACCACAAAGAGGCAAACATCCCCAAGGGTTGTATAGTATAGCACAGTTTTCAGAGATGAAGAATTGGAAATGAAAAAAAATTAAAATGGTAGTGCTGATAGTCCTTATTGAGAAACTAAAACTTTCAGAAGTATAGCCATCAGGTTGACCAACAGGCAGTTTAGTACTTTAAGTTGGCTTCCATTTCTTTATAAACTAAGCACTGTTGTAATTACTACAGGCTGAATAATGGTGAACAAATAAAGACATTCCTGCATCCCAATTATACATTAAACCAGCCAAACACTCATGTACATCTCTCCCACACCTCCTCTCCCATTTATTACATCCAAATGATCAAATCATTGTGCCAGTTTAAGCCCAAAAAGGCCTTAATGTTGCTCTTTAAACCTAAACTATGCAAAAACACTCCTTATTTTATTTATAATCGTGTTGGTTTAATCCCACCCAATTAATGCAGATTCACAACAATTAGAGTTTGCCATTGTAATCATGTGATCAGATTAATATGCTGCTGTAAATTTGCCCATCTCATCCATCCTCATCAGCAGAACATCATATCTACCTTTTGCATAAATTCAATGACCAGAATTGTTAAAAAAGAAATCTGGCCTAGCAATAAAAAAGATAATTAACTGTTCATAGTAAACACAGGCAAACTGGGAAGAAACAAATGACCCTGACAACAACAGGAATAGCTCATTCTTCAGGTCAATTGTATTTGCTGCCTCAGCAACAGGAGATGGAGGTGAGAGGAACATAACTGCAGCTTAAAGGGCAAATGAAGAGCACAGGGGCATGGAAATAAACGGTGCCTGGGTTTACAGTGGTTTGAAATGGCAGCAAGCAGGAGAGTTTGAACTGACCACTGTCTGGAAGAGCTGACAAACTCTATACATTCTTGACATGAACATTCATGATTCTGGCTTTTTCCACCTTCCTTTCCAGTCTTGATGAAGGGTCTTGGCCTAAAACATCAAATGATTATTCCTTCCCATAGATGCTGCCTGATCAAATTTATTTTAAGTGATGGCTTCATATACAAAATGCTGGAGGAACTATGCAGGCCAGGCAGCAACTACGAAAAAGAGTACAGTCAACGTTTTGGGCTGAAACCCTTCATCAGGACTGGAGAAAAAAGATGAACTGTTAGAGCTAGAAGGTGGGGGGAAGGGAGGAAGAAACATAAGGTGGTAGGTGAAACCAGGAAGTGGGGGAGGAGTGAAGTAAAGAGTAGGGAAATTGATTGGTGAAAGAGATAAAAGGCTGGAGAAGGGGGAATCTAATAGGAGGGGACAGAAGGCCATGGAAGAAAGAAAAGGGGGAGGAGCACCAGAGGGAAGTGATGTGCAGGTAAGGGGATAAGGTGAGAGAGGGAATTGGGAATGAGGAATGGTGAAGGAGAAGTGGGGCTGGGGCATTACCAATAGTTCGAGAAATCAATGTTTATGCCATCAGGTTGGGGTCTATCCTAACGGAATTTAAGATGTTGTTCCTCCAACCTGAGTGTGGCCTTATTGTGGCAGTAGAGGCGGCCATGGACTGCCATGTTGGAATGGGAATGGGAAGTGAGACCCCGCTTTTTCAGGCAGATGGAGCATAGGTGCTTAGCAAAGCAGTATCCCAATCCACGATGGGTCTCATTGATATACTTCAAGAGCATTGGCTATGGTAGATGATGTTTTCTTTTAAGGGGTCACCATTTCACAGCTTTCACTGACCACAAACCTCTCGCACACACGATGGATAAAACATCAGACACTTGGTCTGCATGGTAGCAACACCACCTGGCCTACATATCCAAGTTTAAAACTGATATACAACATATCAAGGGAAAAATATAATACAGTACTGTGGCTGACTGCCTCTCACAGCCAGCCACTGAGGCCGTACACATAGAGTTGACTATGCTGGCATGGCAGCCGACCAAGCGACTGACCCAGAGATTCAGCGTTGCAGAACATTAGTCACGGGCCTGCAGTTGGCTGATATTAAGTTCAGTGAAGCTGCTGTTTCTCTCCTGTGCAATGTCTCAACCAGTTGCCCTCGCCCCATCATAGTATTGACTCCAGACGTAGCCTCTTGCATCTGGGCCAGAAGTTTGCACTAAAGTTTATGTGGCATAGCCTTCGAAACGTCATTTGACTGCAGCCTGTATAGAATGTCAGTGAGCAAAAATTAACTGTCATGTTCAGGTGCCAAGGGCACCTTTTGCGGTTACTGAGCGATGGTTTGACCATCTCAATGTGGGCCTTATTGGTGCTCTTTACCCCCTCCTGTGGTTTCACACATGTCCTCACCATCATACCACCAGGTAGCCAGAGGTCATCCCCCTAGCATCGAAGGCAGCCGCAGATGTGGCTCAAGTGTTTATCAGCACCTGGGTTGCTCGGCTTGGCACTACATCTGTGGTCCCCGATTCATTTCAGATCTCTGGGCTGCGCTGGCCCAGAACTTTGGCTTTAGGCTATATCACACCATGACATATCATGCACGACATATCAGTGGTCTATGCGAGCGGTTTCATCACTCCCTAGAGGCTGCTCTGAGGGTTTCCTGACTGCTGAGTATTGGCGTGATTGTCTCCCGTGGGCCCAGCTGGGAACATCTCAAAAAGAGGATCTGCAGCTGTCTGTGTCTGAGTTGGTGTATGGACAGATGTTATGAGTGCCAGTGATTTCATTCCTGATGCCATGACCACCTGGTCAGCCTCACAACAGCATTCCATCCTCCTCGGTAAATTCAATTCCTTGTCACCTATTCCCATTCCCATTCACCACACCTACCTCCCATCATGGCGTACAGTACTCTTGAGTTCCTGTTGACCTACATTCCAGCTCATTTGTTTTATCCACCATGATGCACACCAACATCCTGTTAGGCTCCCTGGTAGCCAAACTGCAGGGGATCAAGGGCTGTTCTGACCAAAGGGTCAGAAGTGAGCCATGACTAGCCTCATTATGTGTGAGGACAGAGCCACTGGATGGGAGTCATTCAAGACTTTTGGTTGGCCCTTCTTGGGTACAGGGATCACACATTATGTATTCCACACAGCTGGGACCGTTTCCAGGCTGAGACTCAAATTGAAAATGCACTGGGGAACTCCTCACAGCTACTCAGCACTCTCCTTCAGGACCTTCGGGTTCATACCATCCAGTCCCAATGCTTTGCCGTCCTTGAGTTTCCCCAGTGCCCTTCTCACCTGCCATGAAGGTGAGGCCATGATAACTGGGGAGTTGGTGGAAGGTGAAGATTGGGATAATAGCAGTTGGTATGTGGAGGTGTGGATTGTAGGTGTTGGGCAAGGAGGGGATGTAGACAGTGATAGCCTGTCGATGCCGGTTTTAGTGAATTCTGGAAGAGCCTGTGTAGGGCATTGTAAATGGTGGAAATATACAAAATTCATAATCACTGATATCGAGTTGGGGTTTCATTTTAAGGGGCTGGTCTGATGTGATGATGTAATCACATAAAGGGTTCTTACTGCGCTTTGAGTTCAGTTTTTTGGTGTTTAATAAATGAGTTGCTACAGCTTTTCAGAAACATAAAACACCTTTGCTACTTTCTTTGTGAAAAGTACAAGTGCAGTGCAGGTAAATGATAAAATACAAGATCATAACGAGGCAGATTGTGAGACCAAATGTTCATCTTATTGGACAAAAGGTCTGCTCCAGAGTCCAAGATTAGTGGCATAGAAGCTGTCCTTGAGCCTGGTGGTACATGCTTTCAAGCTTTTGCATCTTACACCTGATAGGAAAAGTAGGAAAAGGGTGAAGAGAGGAAGACTGGGGTGTGTGTGGTCTTTGATTATGCCGGCTGTTTGACTGAGGCAGTGAGAAGTATAGACAGAGTCCAGAGAGCAGAAGCTGTTTCCCATGACATGTTGACTTACTGCCCATTATGCTGCTGCTCTGATTGTCCTTGGCCAATCAGATGTAACAGTTTTGTTTAACCAGTCAGGTTGTTAGCCCTGAGCTGAACCCCTGAACTTGGAGGACCAGTGCTCCACTCTGAAACTGGATTCTATTCTTTGACTTGTTTGACATGAGTAATCCTACCAAGAGCTAAAGCATAAAGCCCTGACTCCAGCCGACATAGCTCTCTGGGTCATTTTGGCATGCAAGCCTCCAATCCATGACAAAACTGTGGTCCTCTTGGAGATGGTATCTGAGCTGTGTCTACAATTCTCTGCAGTTTGTTGCTGTCATGTGCAGAGCAGTTGCCATACCATGAATCCTGACAGAATAATTTCCATGATGCATCAATAAAAATTGGTAAGGGTCAATTGGAACATGCCAAATTTCATTAGTCTCCTGTGAAAGTGGAAGCATTAGTGAGTTTTCTTGGCGGTGTCATCTGCTGCATTCTTCCTTACAATTTATCACATTTCCTGATTTGCTACCAAAACTTAATGCATTTCTTTTTCTTTTCATTTATATAGTAGATCTAGTGCTTACAGTAGATGTGTTAATAGCACAAGTAAAATAATAAGGCTTTTATGGATTTCAAATAAAATAAAACATGAATACTTTCAGTGGAATGACCTTTTCCTTGCAGGATCTTCCATCTGCACACATTCACCTGCTCCGTATAAACTACGTCTCCTTCTCACTTAGAGGAGATTGCAAGGACCAGTACATGAAAGATAACTGAATGTATGTTTATATGGTTTCCAGCTTTCAGCACACCTTAAAAGGATGCAAATTAGTGAATAAGCATGGCCGCTTCTGCTCTAAGCAAAATGAGCTCTTAATTCAATTTCTGTCAACTCAGAAATTAATGTTGGTGCAAACAGCAATACCATTCAGCTGATATCAGCAAAGGTGACATGGTAGCATAGTGGTTAGCAAAACGCTTTACAGTACCAGTGACCCAGGGTCAATTCCTGCCGCTGTCTATAAGCAATTGTATACTGTCGCCATAATTGTGTGGTTTCATCTGGGTATTTCTGGTTTCCTCCCACAGTCCAAAGACGTACCAGATGGTACGTTATTTGGTCATTGTAAATTGTCCCACGATCAAGTTAGGGTTAAATTGGAAATTGTTGGGCGGTGCAGCTCAAAGAACCAGAAGGGCCTACTCTATGCTGTGTGTCAAAAAAACTAGAATGAAAACTGATGAAAGCTCCTTATATTCTGTTTGGGTAGCCTCCAACCTGATAGCATGAAATTTGACTTCTCAAAATTCTGATAATGCCCCCCCCACTTCACCATTCCCATTTCCCTCTCTCAACTTATCTCCTTAACTGCCCATCACCTCACCCTGGTGCTCCTCACCCTTCCCTTTCTTCCATGGCTTTCTGTCCTCTCCTATCAGATTCCTCCTTCTCCAGCTATTTATTGCTTTCACTATCAAATTCCCAGCTCTTTACTTCACTCCTCTCCTCCTCTCGGTTTCACCCATCACCTACTAACTTGTATTTCTTCCTCTTCTCCCCCCATCTTCTTACCCTGACTTTTCATCTTTTTTTCTCCATTCCTGATGAAGGGTCTTGGCTCGAAACCTCGACTGTTTACTAGTTTCCATTGAATTTGCTTGGCCTGCTGAGTTCCTTCAGCATTTTGTGTGCATTGCTTGGATTTCCAGCATCTGCAGATTTTCACTTGTTACTGATGAAAGCTCATTGGCCCAAATTGCTCAGACATTCCATTTATGCTGTCAAACCTGTTGATGATTTCTCATGTTTTCTGCTTCAATTTAAAATAGGACCCTGCATGGATCTATGGACACATTGTTGCTGATGTTCCAGAAATCTAAAAAAACAACCTCCTTTGTACATTTTGCTGTTCTTTAACTAGCTTTCTATTCATTTACCTTACATCCTTCAATACCATAAAATACCAAAAAATACAATTAGAGAACACAGCAGAAATTCCATCATGAAGGCTCCTCAAAAATCTATTGTTACCCTAGAAACCATAATTACAAAAGGTTCCAACAAATGCCAGTCCATTGACAAACTGAGGGAGATTGTGTAGCTGTGGGCATCTTGCAAGATAAAAAGATAAAATGCAATTAAAGGGATTAAGTATAGGTTCAAGAAAATTTACTTGTACTTATAAAGCTCCTTTCACAATAACAGGAAATTGCAATGTACTTTTTAGCCAATTTTTAAATAATTAAGTGTTGTTTGATATGGAGAAAACGCACGCAGCAAGACCTCACAAACAGCAATCAGCATGTGTTTCCAATTAAGACAACGAAGGTTAAACAGATCTTCTATATCCTTTAAGCATATTTTCTGTTAAATATTCAGAACTCAGTTGAATTGTCCAATGCAGGATTACGCAGTTGTTTGGAACTATTAGCTATTTAACAGAAAAGGCATAAGTGAAAGCTAGTGAGGTAATTGTTTCTTTTAATTCTGAACTCAGTGCAATCAGCTTCAGGGTTCTTAAAACTATGTTGTTAAATATACTATTACTAGAATACCTGATTGAGAGGTCCTTGCAAACTAGGAAAGTGAGCCAAGGAATAAAACATCATGTAAACTGATAAGGTGGCTAGATAAGACGAATAGTCACGGTCTTTTCTCCAGGATAGGGAAGTCTACACTAAAAGGTGAAAGGAGCCCTGACCGGCAGGCTTTTCATATAGATATTGGGGGGTACTGATAGAGAAAGTGGTTGAGAATCAGAGTCGGGTTTATTATCACTGGCACATGTCGTTAAATGTGTTAACCTAGCAGCAGCTGTACAATGCAATACATCATAACATAGGAAAGAAAAGTAAATCAATTACAGCAAACATATATATGTATTAAATAGTTACATTAAAAATAGTGCAAAAACAGAAATAATATTAAAAAAGTGAGATAGTGTTTATGGGTTCAATGACCATTTAAGAATTGGATGGCAGAAACAGATACATAAATTGGAAAGACTTAGGGGTATGAGCCAAATGAAGGTAAATGGAACCAACTTAGATAGGCATCTTGGTTGGCTGGGTTGAAGAACTTGTTTCAATGCTGTCTTTTTACTATAACTATGACTCCGTGCATAGAGATTCAAACAAGTTCCTCCACTGGCAGATCATTTGCTGAAGCAAAAGAAACTTAATTAAAAAGCTTGCAACTGTTCATGGAAGGTAGTTCAGGACTCATAGTGACACAATAGTGAAACTCCATTGTGCTCTAATTACTGATAAAGCACAGTATAAACACAATCTGTTAAAAGCTGTTGCTAGCACTCTTGGATTGACAATAATAATGTTAAATTAATAGTGTATTTCCAAAGAAAATAATCTTATTCACAATTTCAAATCGACTGCTAAACCCAAAGTATAGATGAGCTCAGATCATTCAAACATTGGGATAGAATGAGGCCATTCACTCCTAAAACCATGTTCCATCAGGCAGGCTTACAAGATTGATTTGAGTCAATCAAGACGTAACTGACACAAGTCCATGTATCTGGCTTAGCCCTTCATCTGATGAGTTAAAATTGATCAATCTCAGAATCAAATTAACAAACTACAATTTAAGATGGTGCTACTAAAGTCAGGTGACAGCTTACTGGTGGTTCAAAAGTTAAGAGCTTTATTAATAACACCATTTCTGTGGTAAATTATCACCATAAACAATGAAGAGGTGAGCAAAGGCAAACCTGACTCGAAGATGAAGCTGTGGGGGTGCGATGCAAAGTTGGAGCGTGGCATGGTCAACGAGAAATGGGGTCAAGATGGTTTAGTGTCAGAGTTGGAGCAAGTGAATCAGCAAGAAGACAATGTGGAGGAGTTTTGGAGCCCATCCACCTAAACCAAGAGCGAGGTTGGATCGATCTAAGCACCAAACTGATTTAGAAAGGTTAGGAACAGCCTCAGACTGGGTGGCAAGGTCTTGGCAAAGAGAGTATTGCTGTGATGGGGCCTGGGCCTGAGTGCGGGGCATGACTCAGTGATTGGGTGATTTTAATGCCGGCTCAGACAGACTGAGAAGGTAGGGTGTCAGGACTAGAGGTAAAGGTCGGGCTGATTATACACTGTCTTCTGTGATGTTCACTCCTCTCTCAGCACCACTGAGGCTGTAAGACTGCAAGTTCCACAGCAATTTGCCCCACTGTGTGATAAACTGAGACCGAGGTTATGGGCCTACTCCAGATGCTTCGGGCTCCGGGTCTATAGACTCAATTTGGTTTGGAATGCTGTTCCTTGCTTTTATTATTTGCATGACTTTTTTTTCTCTTTCTCTGCACGTTGGGTGTTTTTCCTTTTTTAAAATTGGGTTTCCTTGGATTTCTTGCTTTGTAGCTGGCTGTAAACAGATGAATCTCAAGGTTATATAATTTACACATTCTTTGATAATAAATGTTCTTTGAAATAACCTTGCCTTAATTTTATTTGTGGAAGGGAGTTGTAAATTTCTGCCATCCTGTATTCAATAGCTTCATTACTGTAAGGCACAGTTCTACATTTTAGACTATGCTCCTTTCCCCTCCATCCCAAACTCCTTAACCAGCTGACGTCATTTTCAGTTATCTACACAATCAGTTCCTCCTGATACTTTGAAAACTTTAAACTACAGAGATACAGTCTTAATTTCTGTAATCTCCTCACATAAATAAAAGTACCTTTCCAATAAATCCACATTGCACTGTCTCTGTGGCCAACAACATGGTGCCCAGAATTGCTCATAGTACAGCAAGTGTGTGATAAACAGGGCATTATAGTGTGGTGGTATAACATCTATCCCTTATCTTTGTGTATAATGACCATCAATACTTCCAATTATTTCCTATAATTGATTTTAATTACAAGATTTTAATTACCTTTATTCATGGACCCCTAAATCTCAACAGACCATTGACTCTAAACTTCTCACTTTTTATAGAGTACTTAGTTTTTATCATTTTAGGTCCATTGTAGGTTCCCACACAATTATTCCTTTGCTTATAAAAAAAGTGACAACAGTTACCTCTTCAATAAGCTTCATCTTTACATAAAAGCTACCTCTCTCCAAACAACTGAAAATTTTCAAAGCTTTCAGTTACTCAATCCTTTGATGTATTAACCAGTAATCTCCAGATAACAGATGTTATATCTGATAATATATACACATACCTAATGATATATAATTCCCTGTACTCATTTCTCACCTAAGTATTGTAGCAACATTTACAATTTCCTAGCATGAAGGAAAAGTTCCCAAGTTGGGAAACTTATAATTGGACAACTGCAGCATTCTTGCCTTCTTTCTTTAAAATCTTGTTGCTAATTTTGTATTATTTTTCTCAGTAACGTAAGATGCAAACACTGAAGTCACACAATCATGTTCTTCTCTGGAAACAATTTTATATGGAAAAAATGCCAATTCTGCACAACCAATATGCCACGCTTCCTACATCCAAATTCTGTAATATTAGATTAAAATAGGTAGCAATAAAATACTATTATGCTGGTATGGAGGCTCCAATGCACAGGGTCACAAGAGACTGCAGTGGGTTGTAGACTCTGCCAGCACCACCACTTGTGGCTGAGCTGGCTGAGTCTAAGCCTTCCCATCACTCAGGACATCTTCATGAGGCAGTAGCTCAAGAAGGCGACATCCATCACGAAAGATCCTCATGATCAGGACATGGCCTTTTCTCATTCCTATCATCAGGGATGAGACCCAAACTCAACAATTCAGTAACAGATGCCATCAAATTTCTGAACAGTTCATGAATCCATGAATATTAACTTGATTATTTTTAACATTAAATTTACTTTGTGATTTATAACTTTTATATCAGCTTTCTTACTACAGCTGCAAAACAAGAAATCTCTCATCACATCTGTCAGTGATTATGCATCTCTTTCTGATTCTAAATCTGATTCTGATTTGGAAATGAAGTGATTAAGTAAAAAAACTGTTTAAACCACACTAATATGAATAGCTATTTTGTACAAATAAAGGACAGTACATCTAAAAGTTAATTTGGTTGTGAAAGAGTTTCAACACTACAATCACATCTCAAGGATGTGACATATTTTCCAACATTGAAGAAATTTATTAGCAGTCAACAGTACAATTTTGTTGAATTGTTACAATAACTTATGCTGATGGAAATAGATTCAAAGCATTTTAGGAGACTCATAAATATATGGCACATTCTAATGCAATATCTATTCGCTTGTTTCTGGAGTCATGTGAATACAGCAGATATTAATTCAAACAAGAACCAGGCTTTAGTTCATCTGTAAATGTAAATAAGTTCAGGAAGCTTTCACTTAGCCTTCAGCTTTTTTTGGTACATTGCAAGCAGTAAATTGAAGTTAAAAGCACAAGTTGCTCCACAGACTAAGAGATTGCACATGCAAGAGCAAAACATTAAGACAATTAATTGGATTGAATCAAACTGGGCAACATGGCTAAATTACTTGCACCACTGTGACTTGAGTGCAAGCTGGCAGACCAAACAGTTGTTGTCACTTAGCATGGTTATAGGCATAGGCAATCAATAGTTTTGATGTACTTATGATGTTTGTGTACTCAGAGACAGCCCTGACATTAATTTTGGGTGTCTGGTATTTTTGCCCCCAGAAGCTTTTAGACTATTTGTGCAAATTAATTTTGTGACAAAGATACTTGAACATTCAGAGGTGTTACTCACTGTAAATATGTAATTCGAAGTATTCTCATCCCAAAATATAAAAGGAAATGATGTCATTGTAACTATTGATATTGTATTGTATCAGCTACTGTTACCTTTGATCTTAAAGGTATAAAAAGTGTGATGTACCTTTGAGTTTGTGAGTCTCTACCAAGAGCATCTCCAGAATGAGTCCTGCTTGTTGTGATGAATAAATACTTCTATATCACCAGTCTTCAAAATCAGTCACAACACACTTTAAAGTGCTTTTTTAAAAAAAATACAACACCTTTGGATGTATGATAAATAAGTAAATTTGGTTTAAAACTAACCAGTGCAATAATGTAATACTGGAATATTTTGTTGGAGAGTGGTACAACTTGTTTTTTAGCAGGATAAGTTAGAAATTTATGTTGTTTCACACCAAAAAGAATGCCAGTGAAGATTTACTCCCTAGCCATTTCCCCAGTATTTCTTATGTCATAGAGCATATCAGTATGACTTTCAGGATGTATCCCGAATCTCTCAGATTAATGGATGAGGGGTAATTGCATAGGAAACTAAACTGCCATGATATCAAATTTGTGTTCCCTTGAATAAAATGGAGGATTACGAGACAGATCATAAAAGACAAATGCAGTATAAGAGATAATGTAGTCAATTTTTCTGATGTCCTGCTCTGCCATTCGATCATGGCAGATTTATTATCCCCCTCAATCCCATTCTCCTGCCTTCTCCCTGTAACAACCTATCAACCTCCACTTTAAGTATACTAAATTACCTGGCCTCCACAGCTCACAGATTCACTACCATCTGGCTAAAGGAATTCTTCTTCATCTCTGTTCTAAAGGGACGTGATTCTATTCTGAGACAGTGCTGCCTAGTCTAGGAGTCCCTCACTATAAGACACATCCTCTCATGTCCACTCTTTCTAGGCCTTTCAATATTCACAAGAGATTTCACAAATACTGGAAATCCTGAGAAACAGACTCAAAATGCTGGAGGAACTCAGCACATCAGGCAGCATCTGTGGAAAGGAATAAACAGTCGATGTTTCCGGTTGAGACCCTTCATCAGGTCCTGATATGTTTTGGATTTCTTTGGAATTTCAAGATATATAATGAGACAGCTTGGGATCACCGTCATTTCTGACTCTGAATTTATGTGCTACTGGAAAGCAGTCTATATCTTACACTTAAGAGAAAACATTTTTACATGCAATTAACATAATGGAAGTATAATGTGTGCAGAGTAACAGAAGCTGCACAGGCAGCATTGAGAGAGTACCTGAATGAGCTGTTGAACAACAAGCATCAGCAGCCTTTCAGTCTCCACCAAGCATGCCATGCTTTGACGAGAATGTTACAGTACACTGTTTTTGTATGTTACTTTTTTTAGGTTTCATGTAAGGTATAAAAACAATCAACATTGCAGAATTGTTCTGGTGTTGGATTTTTATGATCAGCAGATGTTTTAAAAAATTAATGCCATGCCTTTTCTTAAATTTCTTCATCCAGTCTGCTGAATATTCACAATCACGTTCAATTTTCAGTTCGTCATGGCAGATCTTTGCTTGTTTCATGATCAGCACACCACTAAGTGGCATATGTTCACTCCAACAATGACAATTTCATTTTTCCAATACACGATCAAGATTTTCAATTAACTTCTGTTCATTACATATGTGAGGTCACTTTTCAGAACTATCTGTGGTGTGCAGAGACCTGTGTTTCACCTGGGAAAAGTCCCAGTGTCTTGTGGAATTTCAGATAAGGGGTACTCAACCTGTACTATCTTTGTTTTCCCTGTTTGTAAATAGCTGAGGGCCAAATACTGGTCCTTGTGACATCCCGTTCAAGACTAATTCATTTCCACTCTGGTTCTTTTACCTGTCAACCAATTTACAATCTATGCAAATATTAAGCCTACCTCATGTGCTGAGCTAGATATTCTATGAAATTGCATGAATCTGTGAAAGATGTTCTAACTGTAAAACACCAACATGGACATTCCTTCAAATTAACCAAAAATGATCATATCTTTTCAGAAGCCATATTAAAACTCCTTAAAACTTGTGTTATAGAACCATTAATTAATTCAACAATATAATTAATCTATAGCCAATTAATTTCCTCTTAGCAACAACTGTAGCTGTAAAGGGGGAGCACAGTAGCCAATTTACATACAGCATACAAAAACAAAGACAAGATATCAGCTTCATACCCCACCTGAATGCAGTTTGATGTAAGGCATAATCCACTCACTTTAGAATGGGTTCAATCCACATCCAATAAATTAATTTAACCACCAAAGTGGTTTGATGCAATATGTGTGACTGACTACAGAAGTAACAGCTTTCCTTTGTTAACATGTAAGCTGTATAAACAGTCAAATTTCAGAGAAAGATGAAAAAGCCATGAAAAAATGGATTCATTATTCTACTGTCAGTCTAATATGTGCCAGCAATAGCAACAAACATAGATTGATTCACGCTATTGCCTAAGGATCTTTGCAGAAACCAGCTCTATATAGGTCAGGGAGAGAGAAAGACCACTGTCAGATATGGTGAAAGTACAGAATAAACACTCTGTAAAAGTATAGTGGTACAACCACTATATCTTTAATGATTTGCTTTAATCCCTAACCTTTTTTTCCCTGGAGGGGGTGTTTAAGCACAACATCCCACATCAATAATTTTTAAATTTGTTGAGTTCAGCATATTGCTGACCGGAGTCTCAGGAAATAATAGTAAAATTTAAAACAAAACATCTGGTTACTAGTTTAAATTTATTATAAATGACAACAAATATCAGATAATATTTATTTATTATTTGATGGGAATTTTTTTAAAAATTGAGGTAAAAAGGATCAAGATGGAAAAAATACAGAGACAGGAAGGTCAATGTAAGCATCCAGAGATAACATACAGGCAGGGCAAGGCGAGTAGATATCCAGCAAGGACATACTGTCACAGAGAGAGGATAAAGTCAGAGGCAGTGAGAGAGAAACTGTGAGTGTGTGCACGTGCGATAATTAAGTTACTGGTAGTGACAATGGTGAATTACAGACACAGAAAGATAGAGGCAGAGAACACTGACCATATATTTACAGAGGCAAGGGAAGGAGTGTGACACATATATAGAAACAACAAGCAAACAGTGTACTGTAACATGGGCATATAAAGTCATTCTTAATGAGGTTTATATGTATTCAGTGTTGCAATCTTGCTGCAATCTGCTGTCTGACCATTCGGGAATCCTGATGGTTCAGCACTTGATTCACCAAGTAATTTTGACGTGCTTGCTTCCGACTCCCTGAGCCCCTGTTCCCATACTCCCACAAATTCACCATAGCTGCAGTTCCCACATGCCCTTCCATTCACTATGTCCCAATTTTTGACTCACCATGCTCCCAATTCCCACAGTCTTGTTCAAGTGACCAAGGAATCCTTTAAACCGATGCACATAACAGAGAAATTTATTATATATTGTTTAATAGATAAAAACATGAATTAAAAATTTATTGGAGTATTAATTTAAGTAACACCTAACAGCCTGTAAAATTTATGAACCCAGCATCAACAAAGTCCAGAGGATACCAGATTACCAGATATGAGTGTGGTATTCGCTATTTTCTCAGCTTCCCACATGTATGAAGCAACCCTATTAAGTCAGTACTCACATTGCAGGCACTGGAGGTATTTGTAAGGAGATAAAGATGATTTGATTGCCCAAAAATAAGTAAGCAAAAGGGGATTAACAGCTGTGGAAAACTTACTGATCAAGAAGAGGCTCAGGATGAAATTTGGTTCTTTACCACAGATTTTCTTTGCCACAATTTGACAGATCAATACATTAAACTACAGGCTGACATTCAGGAAAGACAAATACAGGTATGAAAATACCATCTCCAATGACATTTTCTAATTGTTTTTAAAAAAAGATTTCTACATTTGAAGACTAGGAGATTGAGAGCATATTTATAAACCCAATGATGATAATTTGCATTGTAAAACATTAAGCAGAGACATCTATCACCACAGGCTCCTTGCAGGGCCTCAACAACTTTGGATACAACAGTTCCAATTTTACATATTCTATACACTAAAAGGTAGCAGGTTCATGGGAGCTTCATCACCCACAATCCTGATACTGAAATATATTGCTCAGCCACAGAATATGACAGCTCCCTTCACTACCATGCAGTGACTTAAACAGGTCTTCATGTGAAGATGGCATTGGTGAGACATGGTGACACTTTGCAGGCAGCAAACAAAACTCCTAACAATCCTACTAAATATGCTTTTTTGGGAGTAAGATCACTTCCATCAGCAGCTGTCACTTTATGCTGGGAGGTGTGCTTTTGAACTGTCTGTACAACCTGGTGTTTTGTGCTATCCTGAAATGTTTGGCGAACTGGACTCTCGAGAATGCAAATAAGGCCATGACAGTCACTGATGGAGCACACTTGGGGCTGGAATGAGCAGAGGGGTCCAGGCCAAAGAGCAGATAACAAATTGATTTAAGTGCCGAGCCAGATTAAAAAGATTAAGGCATCGAGGCCATGGGTGAAGGACAAACTAGTGTTCAGCTTACTACTCTGAGACTTTACTCTGCAGATGCGGCCTGCAGCCATTAGCACTCACCTCTGTGCTGGACCTGGCTCCATGGCTGTAACCTGCAGACACTGGGCTCCTGGATTGGCTGTAGTTGACCTATGTAGCTCTGCAGTCTATTGTTTGCATAATTTGTTCTTTCTTTTTCACCCACTGGATGTATCACTGTCTTTGTAGTGTGGGCTTTTTCACGAATTCTATTATGTTTCTTTGTTTTGTGGGTGCCTTCATGAAGATTCATCTCAAGGTTATATATGGTGTATTAATGTACTCTGTACTTCCAGGTGAGGCAAAGATTCACATGCACACCTCTAACCTTGCCTATTGTATTTGATGTTGTTGATGTAGCCCTTTCACTTCCCTCTGGAGTAGCCTGTGTCAAGCCATCTAACTCCCTTGCCCATTCCCATACCACTCACTCTGTCCTTGGCCTTCTTCACTGCCTGAATGAGGCCAATGACAAAATCGAGGGAAACCACCTCATATTCTACCTTTGTAATCTATAACCCAATGGCGTGAATATTGAATTCACTAATTTCAGAAAACCCATACTCCCTGTGTACCTTTCTCTCTCATCTAAGTCCTCTCACAAACCTACCTCTTTCCAAATCCCATCTTCCCCCCGCTCCCTGTTATTCACTTGCTTTCTACTCAACAACCTAGTTCTGTGTGCCTATCAACCACACACTTAATCCACTGGGTTCCCTCTCTTCCTACTATTCCCATCCCTCCAGCATCCTTCTCCTCTCATCAGATTCCATAATCTGTGGTCCTCTATTGTCTTCACATAATACCTCCTGGCTTTGTCACCATCTCCAGCCTTCCCTCCCTCACCTTGCTTCATCTTCATAACAAACCCTCCCAATCTGAATCCACCCCACACCAGCCAGCTCCTTCCTCTCACTCTTTACACTGGAATTCCAGTTGCTGGAGAGTGATGATCTATAAGCTTATGTAGCCAAAGATACAAGAGATTCTGCAGATGCTGAAAATCTTGAGCAATACATACAAATGCTGGAGGAGCACAGCAGGTCCAGCCGCAGCACCCTTCATTAGGATTCATGCGTATAAGTTTATCTATAACAGTTACAATTGAATTCACAGTACAGACGCAAGAGAGAATGCAGAAGGTCAGGCAGCATCTATGGAGGGAAATGAACAGCTGATGTTTCTGGCCAGGACCCTTAGTTGACATCAGATCCTGATGAAGGGTGTTTGCCCAAAATATCAACTTTTCATTTCCCTACTGAGTTGCTCTAGCATTATGTGTGCAGTCAGAGACAAAGTATGTATACATTACAAAGTATTTCAATTTTGTTGATTCATAAACCAATGGTAAACTAAATATGCAGCACATGATAAATGAGACAACAAAAGGAAAAATGGAGAATTTCATAAAATTCACTTCAAGGAAATCACATTAAGAACTCCACGGCACATAAGGGTCCCTAATTTCACTGGTGAGAGCACAGTAATCAAGGGATTATTTTTGTAATGCCAATCACAGTCAGAGCTGCTGAAGCTGATATTAGCTGCATTTTTATACTTAAGCAATCAGGTCATTTCAAACTATCAGTTTGTGGAGAGTAATACACTTCAACATTAACCAAGTTTCTACATTTCATGTAATCTGAAAATTATGTTATTTAACATTAAAAGTCACAGCTCTTTGTTTTCCCTTTTGTATATGGAGCAACAGACTGTCATGAGTTGTTTCTATCTGCATTAAAGATTGTGAATCCAATAATGGGAACAATTATAGCATTTCATCAATCATTCTTTCCTTATTACACACATTTTTTAATCAATAGAGAACGCTACATCCAAGTGGCTGTGAAAGGAATGGTGTTAACTAGTTCTGCGTTTCACACACGGCAGAGCTTTGCTTTCACATCTTCACACTGTAAATGATTTCACAAAGATTGCTGTGAAATTACAATACCACCTTGGGGTATACTATGGGCAGAAGGTAAGATCAGCAAAGCCAATTTTAAAAGAATAAAGAAAGCTTAGAAAAGAAGCTTTTAGTACAACTTATTCTATTTTATATTCCTACTAACTGGAGATAATCTCGTCTCAATAATTTATTTACATGGCCCGGATACCTCTAGTTTCCGTGTCCTGATCTTGTTTGAGTAAGTTTAATTTATAGTGTAGTCCACAAATTTACAGAAGATAGGTTTGGCAAATGGAATAGGTTTTCAATTTTAATTAAAAACTTTATTCTTGCTTCAACAATGCCCTATGAAAAATAAATTAAATGGAACAGTTGATGAAATATCAACTTTTTCCACAGATGCTGCCTAACCTGCAGAGTACTTTTAATTTTTACCATTCTCTGTATTTCTTTCACATTTCAAACATTTGCAGTGTATTGATTTCTGAAATTAAGCCAGTTCTACATAATAATGTTTGCTGATCAAAGAGAGGGAACGAGAAATCCTACGGATAGTATTAAACTTTATTTGATTCTTCAACATTCAAACAGCTTGTTATGGAAACAGAAAATAATATCTCCCAAAAATCAATTACAATTAATCACAATTAGAACACATTTAGTAATCTTAAATGGTAGAATGTGAAAGGGAAAAGGATTCCCTTTAGCAGCATCATTACAGAAAAAGAGCAAACAATTCAATCACAATTGCATTTCCATTTCTGCTAATTAAATAAAATATGAATAAGCTAAATATCAAAAGAGCAAAGAGTAGATTAAATCAAAACTTCTGGGTGCTTCCGCTTAAGCATTATTCCTGAAGTCAGAAATAAGTGAAATTTCAACCTCCACTAATTACAGAATTTTGACACAGATGATATCAATTCAATCTATGGTGCTGTGCAAGGTCTTTCGAATACCCTGCAGTTATATAACTGTTGGGCACTTTTGCTTGAGTACTGTTCCTACAGTCAGCGTTATCTAAAATTTTAACCTGATAAAGTCATTAAAAATGCAACATTGAAGATGACAATGTGACAAATAGTACCAGGGTGAGCTCCTTATAAAAGCCTCCAGTTATATCCAGGGTTTTCCAAGACCTCAGCATATTCTAAAGTGCTTGACAATCTCGATGCATGTGAAGAGCTACTGGAGGGCAGATTGTATGCAAAGAATCAGACCTCAGCACGTCAGAAACACAACCTGCAGAGGAACCACTGGGGTAAGGTGGACAAACTCATCAATTTCTTTTACTTACATCCTTACTTAATAACAAAGTCCTTAGAATTATAAAATGTTTAACATAGTTTCTGTAACACCAGTTGCTTCACAACTTCAGATATCTTATAATAATAATCAGAAGTACAATTAAGGAAATACAGACAGGTAAGACAACCAAGGCTTACAAGTCAACAATCTGGCTTGTAAAATAAATACCCTAAATAAAAGGGAGCAATAAGACTTGAGCCATAACACTGTTTCATCGCCAGTATTATGATTAATTAAGCACCATGCTTTTAATACCCACTAAATGCTTTGCCTGAAGGGTATTTTTTTTTATATCAGGAAAAGCAGATCCCAGAGAAAATTAAACATAGCACAAAGGATGTTCACCAAACCCCAGATTTGCATATATGAGAGATCTGAACCCAGTAATTAAAACTCATAGCAAATCAAGCAATATATATTACATTTATGTCTTATGGCCTTATTCTTTATTTTCATATGCCATTAGTGAAAATTCAGTTTAGTACACAGAATGTTAAATATTGATTGTGCTCACTGCATCAACTAAATACCACTGCAGACACCCAAGAAAGAGTGCTCAAGGTGATTAATTAATTAATCTTAACGACAACGAAAATACAATAGGTCAACCAGATACAAGACGCTGAAATGCTTTATGTTTGTTTTTCATACATACATAGCTTAGACAAATAAAGAAGAGGAATAGAGGGTATGTTGTGTTTCATTCCACAAAAAGACATTTCAGCCAACAAACTTCTGTTAGTATTGAGGGAGTGCTGCACCTTCAGATAAGCTGCTTTTTTAGGTGAGATGTTGAAGTGAGATTCTGTCTGCTCTCTGAGGTGAAGGTTCATAATCAGAATTCCTTCATGTATAGGTAATACTAGTGCTTCTACATATCTACAATCTAAAACTACAGAATTGACACCAAGAATCAGCAGCTGTGCCAAGTCAAGTCAAGTTGCTTTTTATTGTCATTTCAACCATAAACTGCTGGTACAGTACACAGTAAAAACAAACCAATGTTTCTCCAGGACCCTGGTGCTCCATGAAACAACACAAAACTACACTAGACTATGTGAGACAACTCAAGGCTACACTAGATTACGTAAAACAGCACAAAAACGACACTAGACCACAGGCCTACACAGGACTACATAAAGTGCACAAAACTGTGCAGAGCAGCACAAAAATTAATTAATAATTAATAAACAAGACAATAGGCACAGCAGAGGACATATTTCAATATAATAATAAATGATGTAGATGTCAGTATAGACTCTGGGTATTGAGGAGTCTGATGGCTTGGTGGAAGAAACTGTTGCACAGTCTGGTCGTGAGAGTCCAAATGCTTCGGTACCTTTTGCCAGGTGGCAGGAGGGAGAAGAGTCTGTATGAGGGGTGTGTGGGGTCCTTCACAATGCTGTTAGCTTTGCGGGTGCAGCGTGTGGTGTAAACGTCTGTAATGGCGGGAACAGAGAACCCGATGATCTTCTCAGCTGACCTCGCTATCTGCCGCAGAGTATTGCGATCCGAGACGGTGCAATTCCTGAACCAGGCAGTGATGCAGCTGCTCAGGATGCTCTCGATACAACCCCTGTAGAATGTGGTGAGGATGGGGGGGTGGGAGATGGACTTTCCTCAGCCTTCGCAGAAAGTAGAGACGCTGCTGGGCTTTCTTGGCTATGGAGCTGGTGTTGAGGGACCAGGTGAGATTCTCCACCAGGTGAACACCAAGAAATTCGGTGCTCTTAATGATCTCAACGGAGGAGCCGTCAATGTTCAGCTGAGAATGGTCTTTCCGTGCTCTCCTGAAGTCAACAACCATCTCTTTGCGAGGTAATATACAGCAAAGAGCACTGAAGGAACCTCAACATCCCTAAAGGAAACTTCAGTGACCGCTTTTTGAAGTGCAAGACATAGAATTGATTCAATAACAAAAACTTGATGAGCTGTTAGGTTCACTAGAAAGTGTCTGAATTACAGCCTGAGAATACATTCCTTCAAATAACCATAAAGTTCTTCAGTATTAAGGGATCTTGAGGTCCACATCCATAGATCCCATAAAGTTGGCAAGCAAATTGATCAGGTGGTTAAGAAAGAGTATGGTATGTTGGCCTTCATTAGCTGGGGGATTGAGTTCAAGAACTGCAAAGTAAAAGCTCTTGTTCGATCACACTTACATTTTTGAGAGAATTTTGTTCAGTTCTGGTCACTTCATTATAGGAAAGGTGTGGAAGCTTTGGAGGGGGTGCAGAAGAGATTTATCAGGATGCAGTCTGGATTGGAGAGTATGTCTTATGAGGAAAGGTTCAGTGAGCTAGAGCATTTCTCTTTCAAGTGAAGACTTGATGTATAGAATGATGAGACATAGGTGGAGTGGATAGCTAGCAGTTTTTCCCATGGTGACAATGCCAAATATGAGAGGACAAACTTTAAATGAGATTGGAAGAAACTATTGTGGAGATATCACAGGTAGGTTTTTTTAACAGAGAGTGGTGAATGCATTGCTGGAGTGGTTGGTGGTAGGAGCAGATACATGAAGGACATTTCAGAGACTCTTAGATAAGCACATGAATGAAAGAAAAATGGAGGGCCATGTGGGAAGGAAGAGTTAGATTGATTTTGGAGTATTTTAAAAGGTCGGCACAACAGCATGGGCCAAAGGGCCTGTACTGTTCTATGTTCTAAATGTTCCTTTGACTATGCGTGATACACAAACAGAATTTCTTACACTTCTCCCCCCCAATACGAGCAACCTCAAAACACGTTCCTCTGTAGTTACTTTTCTCATTCGTTATATGGCTGTTGTGTCATAATTTAAACATTTTATCTATTTTAATTAACATTTTACAATCCCATCAAAGCCTTTATTTCTGAAATGATTCTAGAAACATCATCTCCACCACATTACCTGGATCATCTACTCTCTCTTTCCTCTCTCTTGCTTTTATTTAAGCACCTTGGATACTTTTACGATGTTAAAGGCAATATATTAACAGAACAGTTGTTGCAAATATCACTTGCATTCTTAAGTATATTTCATATATTAGTAAAATCAGTTCATATTCAAATTTCAAGAGTAATTTTTTCAACTTTTACCTTAATCCACCCCTAATGTTCTCTGACAATTATACTATTTATTTTTAGTCTAATTTTGTGTTGCACAAATAAAATTCTGTTTTACTTAAATGCAATTCTGCAATATACACATTTTCCTGGCTATATTTGCCTCCTGAAGTTATCAATAAACTATTTTCTCATACCATGCTAAATACATTGGCCAGAATATACAGCACATTAGTGTTTCTGATTCACAAAAGCCTTTCCCACCTTTCTTCATCTAACCATCTTGGTAAAATCAGCATTTTGAAACCTTTACAGAAATGAAAGTAGTTGCACCAAGGTAAGTTCTGTGAAAACACTGATAAATTGGCCAATTGCAGAGTAGGAACTGTCTTAGCACAGTTCATAAAATAGCATATAATAGTGGTGAGGCCCCTCTTCAGAAATACTGCTGTCAAACCCACCAATGTTATTGAAAGAGTTGTAAATCATATAGTGACTACAGGACAAACAGAGGTAATCCAGCCCATCACCAGATCTCTAGTAATACAAATCACTATTTCTACAACTCTGCTCTTTTTCACATTTTTTCTCACTGTATCTTTATTGAATTTTCTCTTGAAGATGCAATGGAAACTGCCCCCATTACATCTTCAGGCACTGCATTGGAGATTACAACCACATGCTACATAAAAATGTTTTCCACATGTTTCTCTTGCCCTTTATTTTATACTCAGGAACCAAGGTTCTCAGCCTTCCACCAACAGAAGCAGTATTTCACTATCCACCCAGTTCAGAACCCTCATGATTTTATATTTGGTCTTTTCTCAGTCTTATCTCCTATAAGTACATTGTACCAGCCTCTTTTTAAAAATTTTTTAAATTTTCAAATAGGATACATAAGATAGAAAAGAATAGAATAATGAATATGTCCCAGCCTCTTGACTCAATTTTGTATAATGACACTATTCTAGGGACTATTTTGGTAAATGAGCTCTGGATCCTCTGTAGCGCTTCCACATCTCCCCAATAATGTAGCCAAAATTGAACACAATTGATACTTTACAAAGTTTCAGCATGACTGCCCTGCCTTTATACTTGATACCTCTTTTGGTAAAGCCTAGAACTGAGTACCACTTCCACAACTATAAGACTGACAATAAAAAAGAGATGAGCATGAACTGCCTGAACAGAATGCCCCACGTGTGTGGATTCCATTTATTGACTTGCATCATGCCTAAATGGGCAGGCTTCCCATTGATGGCAGGGAAAAAGCTGTTAGCACTTAGATCCATGCTGGCAGTTGGGACCCATGGGAGAGATGCAAATCTGCACATTAGCATTGGTGAGTTAGAAGATCTAAGCCATTATAAATCAGAAAAATGACAGCCAGATTAAATAATTATGTTTACAGAGGAAGAGCATATCAGACCTACATCTTTGATAAGATTTTGGTCATCTGCAGTAAGAGCTATAAATCCACAGGGATTTTTTAACTTAGTAAAGTGAAAATAATTCACTTCATTTTATAATTTACATGGTGTTAGTCTTTTTGAAACTACTTCAGGACTACAAATCAAACCTAGACAGTATAAGGAACGAGTAACTAAATGTGAACATCCAATAGTTGCTGAAAATACTTCAAGTTTAATTGTATACGAAATACTCAGAGAAGCAAACTGCTGAAATGTGAATAACTTAATCAAAGGGCATATTCATTTTCACATAATTTCAAAAGTGTTACTTTTTAAATTAATGTTTTCTAAATACTGGTTGTGATGCCTATTGGTGATATTCAAACTTTATAGAAAATATGTTCGTCTTAAATCATGAATTCAATAAGATTATAACTCAATGATGTGAAAGCTTTTTCAAGAAGCCTGGACAGTTTCATTGCCTCATTTGAAAAAAAAAACTCTCTCACACAATTGCTGTTGGTTGCTTGGTGCTGGTATAAATCCATTTTTCAAGTTGCCATTTACACTTCTTTTGCATTTGGCTTGCTTCTGCCATTATTGTTACAGATTAACAACCACACTCAATCACCTATCGTTTAAATACAACCTCAAGCACTACGATCAATTAAGGGGAAAGATATCATGTTATAATAGCTCAAGCAAAACCTGACTTTCTGCCTGAGGGTAGATGAACTGGGGTAGTGATATCTCAGTGGGTTGTGGACTAGAGAAAATGTGGTCAAGACCATTCAAAAGGGCAGATTCTGAACTTTACCACACTGAACAGAATACACTAATTCAAGGAACTGCATCACTGCGTGATTAGTGTATGTAAAGTGTACAACTTAACACTGTACCACGATAGGTTGGGGCATTCCAGATTTCAGAGTTCATGTCCTCCCCATGGAACGTATGGATTTTCACCAAGTGCTCTGGTTTCGTCCCACAGGCCAAAGGTATGCTATTAGGTTAATTGTTTTAACCTAACATTTTAAATTGTTCCATGATTAGCTTATGGTTAAATTGGTGTTGCTGGGGTGGCAAAGTTTAAAGTGCTGGAAGGGCCTACCCCGCACTGTAAGACTAAATAAATAAATAAATACAGTCGGGAACGACATAATGTGCGGGCTGGACCCAGAAATAACAGGATTTCTTCAGTACAGATTTCTCATGACATGCCAATACAGAAATGTCACATTACTTTTCAACAACTAGAACATGCTTCGAGCAACGTCTAAGAGAATGGTGGGTTAGAAAGAGATGGTGATTATGTGATCATTGTAATCAATTATAAGGCACTGAGGATCAAATGCTTATAATAAGTGTTATGAATGAAGGGAGCAAAGTCGTCGTCCCCTTTTTGAGAATCGCAAAATCGCTATTATTTCGGGTCTGATACCCAGGAAATGAGAGAGATACACAGCATGTCAGTAATGAGAGAGACACAGGATAACAGCAAAGGCAGTTGTTATAGACAACGCAGAATACACAAGGTGGAATGTCTCCTATTGACAAAGAGAGAGATTACTACTATTGTCTCTTGGAGGAGGAATTGTGTATTGAGTACTGTTCTATTCATTGAAACCCCTCAGGGGGCAACCACAGTGGTCTGGTTGAGGATTGCATCATCCCAACCTGATTGACACCTGAGACCCCGTGAGTGGGGAGAAAAGTCGGGTCTGGGGAACACCCCTCAGACGCACCAGGAGAAACGCTACGAGACTGGTGGGGGCTTGTGTGTGTGTCCATCCTTGCCTGGGTGACAAGTCCTCCACGGAACAGTCTAGCTAAAGGATGGATACAGATCAAGATCATAACAAGGAAAGTCGGCAAGTTTCTCTCTCTCTCCAACAATTGCCACACGGTGATCAGCAACGAATGCAGCCTGTATGACCTGAACTGAACTTTATATTTCCATCAGACAATTCATTATCCCCTAGACAATGATAGAGCTTATTTCTTATTGATTATTATTATACCCGCACTTTTAGGTTTAGTATTGATGACGTATATTATCTGTATATTTGCATTGATATTATTTTTGTGTATTTTTATTAATAAATACTGTTAAAAATAGCATCATCAGACTTCAACGGCTACTCCTATCTTTGTTGGTAAGACACCCAGTTATGGGGTTCATAACATAAGTAATTCATTAAGCCTGTAATCCCTCAGCTGCCCCCATGCTACCAAGCACCCCCAGCACTCCCTTTATCTTTTATCGCCTCCTTAAAAACTCCAAGATAATCACTCACTGTCAGACTGCGCACCATCTTCATGCAATGTCTTCCTGTAGTAGGCAGTAATGAGGTCCACACAAGTCTAGCCCCTGCAGCTCTGCAGCTAATGAGCAGCTTGCTGATGCAGTAGACCTGTAGGACCTTAAGTTCTTAATGTTCAGCACTGTCCGGCAATCATAAAAAAGTATCTCAAAAAAGACAAAACCACTTTTGGTTGGCCATCTTATAGAGATGCATCTTGCATCTCTTGAACTCAATCCCCGGACAAATGAACACCTTAATCACCCTCTCTGTTGAACTGCAACTTTGAAGGATCTACAGATATGAACACTAAGATCTCTCAGTACCTCGACACTGTTAATAATACTGCCATTTAACCTTGAATTCTAACTTTAAGTTCAACCTTCCAAAGTAAATAATTTCAAACCTTTCCAGACTGAATTCCATCTGCCACTTCTCAGCCCAGCTCTACACCCCTTTGTAACCTATGACAACTTTCTGCACTATCCACAGCACCGCCAACCTTTGAGGCATCAGCAGACTTATTAACCCACCCTTGCACTTCCTCATCCAAGTCTTTTACAGAATTCACATAGAACAGGGGTCCCAGAACAGATCCCTATGGAATATCACTGGTCACTGACCTCCAGACAGAATAAACTCAATCTACTACCATACTCTGCTTTCTCGGGGCAAGAAAGCTCTGTATTCACATAGCGAAGTTTCCCTGGATCGATGCCTCCTGAGCTTCTAAATGAGCCTACCATACGAAATAAAAATCCACATACGTCACATCCTCAAAGAATTGAGTCAGGCTCTACCCCTCACAAAGCCATACTGACAGTCACTAGTCAGGCTATGCCTCTCCAAATGTTTGTAAATCTTAGCTCTAAGTTTGCCCGCTACTGACCAAAGACTCATTGGTCTATAATTGCCATTATCTTTCTAGAACAAAAGAATAACATCTGCCACCCTCCATAGACAGATGATCTTTGCTTCTTCACTGGCCACAGAAGCAAAGGTCATTGCCACTGGCAATCCCTTCCCTCCCTTCCGCTAGGAAACCAGTGCGCCAGAAGGAAGCCCACGAGGTTAGAGGGAGAATATACAAACCCCTTACAGACAGTGGCAGAAGCCAACCCAAGTTGGTGGCACTGTGATAACCTTCTGCTAATTGCTAAGCTACTGAGATGTGAACTCAATCAGCCATTATTGAAAGGTGGAGCAGACTCAATGGTTTAATTCTGCTCTTATGTCTTATGGTCTTACAGGGCACTGACATGACTGTACCTGGAGTACTGAGTACAACTTTGTCTCCATGTTTAAGGAAGGCTATACTTGTATTGAAGGCAGTGCAGGGAACATTCACTTGAACATTCCCAAGGTGAAGGGTTTGGGTTAAACGAACAGAATTCAAGCAAGGGCTCAGTCAGACACTGGAATTTGGAAGAACAAGAGGTAATTTTATTGATACACATAGGACATGGGTGGGAGAGGGGTGATGGCATGAATATTGAGACAAAGGGGCACAGTTTCAGAATAAAGGGTCACTCCTTTAAAACAGAGGTAAGGTGGAATTTTTATTTCTCAGTGTTGTGAATCTTTGGAATTCTCTATCCAGACAGTTAAGAACTTAAGTGAATCACTAGGTATATTCAAGATAGAGACTGGAAGAGATACGTGAAGTACAATGAGTCAAGTGGTGCTAAGGCCAAAATTAGATCAGCCATAATCTTACTGAATGATTGAAAAGACTTGTGTGGCCATTTGAGAAACTCCTGCTCCTGCTTCTTAATCTGGATGAAACAAGGAATTGAAACTTGGACTGGAAGGCAGCAGTGTGAATTTGTTTGGTATAAACACTACACAATCTTGTGCAAGATTAGCTTATAATCTTCGGCTTGTACAGGAGAGTGAGGAGATAATCAATCAGAGTTACAGGGAAGTAGTCACCACAAAGTTGCAGGAGGCGAGTAGCTGGGAGACTCTCAGGAGGAATGGAAATATAAGTAGGTAATTAGAGCAGAGCACACCTGTGGCCATACCCCTCAAAAATAAATATACCGCTTTGGATACTTTTGCGGGGGATGACTTCTGGGGGAATGCCATGGTGAACAGGTTATGGGCACTGGGCATAGTTCCGTGGTGCAGAAGGTAAAGAGAGAGAAGGGAGCAGTAGTGATAGGGGACTCAATAGTGAAGGGAACAGACAGGAGCTTCTGTGGACATGAATGGGATACCCGGATGGTATGTTGCCTCCCTGGTGCCAGTGTCAGGGACATCTCAGATCACGTCCACAACATCTTGGAGAGGGAGGGAGAGTCTTGGTACATGTTGGTACCAATAACATGGGAAGGAAAAGCAAAGAGGTCCTGAAAAGAGATTGTAGAGAGCTGTGTAGAAAGCTGAGAAGCAGGACCTCCAGGGTTGTAATTTCTGGATTGCTGCCTGTGCCACATGCCAGTGGGGGTAGAAACAGGATGATACTGCAGATAAATGTGTGGCTATGAAGCTGCTGCAGGGGGCAGGGCTTTGGATTCTTGGATCATTGAGAACTCTTCTGGGGGAGGTATGACCTGTTCAAAAGAGACGGGTTGCACCTAAACCCAAGAGGGAACAATATTCTTGTGGGCAGGTTTGTTGGAGCTGTTGGGGAGGGTTTAATCAAATTTGGCAGTGGGTGGGAACTGGAGTGAAGGGACTCAGGATAGGATGAATGGTAAAAAAGAAAAGATAGTGTGCAGTCAGACTGTTAGGATGGACAGGCAGGTGATGGGACAAAGTTGCAGCCAACAGGGTGAGTATCAGTAAATTAGGGATGCAAAATCAAAAATGGTAGCAAATATGGTATTTAATGTGTTGTATCTCAATGCACAGAGTATAAGAAATAAAGTGGATGATCTTACCACTACTACAGTTTGCCAGATATGATGTTGTGGCCATCACTCAATTGTGGCTGAAGGATGGTTGTAGTTGAGAGCTGAATGTCCAAGGTTATAAGGAGGGATAGGAAGGTGGGCAAAGAGGGAGGCGTGGCTCTACTGGTTAAAAAATAGCATCAGTAGAAAGATGTGACATCGGATCAGAAGATGTTGAATCCTTGTAGGTTAAGTTAAGAAACTGCAAGGGTAAAAGGACCCTGATGGCAGTTATATACAGGCCTCCCAACAGTGACTGGGAGGTGGACCATGGATTACAACAGGAAATAGAAAAGGTGTGTCAAAAGGGCAATGTTATGATAGTCATGGGAGATTTTAACATGCAGGTCATTTGGGAAAATCAGGTTGGCAATGGATCTCAAGAGAGTGAGTTCGTTGAATGCCTAAGAGATAGCTCTTTAGAGAAGTTTGTCGTTGAGCCTACTAGGGGATCAGCTATACTGAATTGGGTGTAATGTAATGAACTGGGGGCTATTAGGGAGCTTAAGGTAAAAGAACCCTTGGGAAGCAGTGATCATCACAATATGACTGAGATCAAATTGAAATTTGTTAGGGAGAAAGTAAAGTCTGATGTAGCAGTTATTTCAGTGGAGTAAAGGAAATTACAGTGGTATGAGAGAGGAGTTAGCCAAAGTAAATGGGAAGAAGCTGCTGGCAGGGATGTCAGCAGAGCAGCAATGGCATGTGTTTCTGAGAAAAATGAGGAAGGTACAAGACATATGTATTCCAAAAATGAAGAAATACTCAAATGGCAAAAAAGTACAACTGTGGCTGACAAGGGAAGTCAAAGCTCATGTAAAAACAAAAGAGAGGGCATACAACAAAGCAAAAATTAGTAGGAAGATAAAGGATTGGGAAGTTTTTAAAAACCTACAGAGTGCAACATTAGAAGGGAAAAGATGATAAGATGAAATATGAAAGCAAGTTAACAAATTATATAAAAGTGGATAGCAAAAGTTTTTCCAAGTATGTAAAAGTAAAAGAGAAATGAGAGAGGTTAACAAACAGCTAAAAAATGAGGCAGGAGGAATAATAATTGGGGACATGGAGATGGCAATAAACTAAATGAGTATTTTGCAGTAGTCTTCACTCTGGAAGACACCAGCAGTGTACCAAATGTTGTAGTGTGCGAAGGAAGAGAAGTGGGTGCAGTTACTATTACAAGGGAGAAGGTGATCAAAAAGCTGAAGACCTAAAAGTACATAAGTCACATGGACCAGAGGAATTGCACCCTAGGGTTCTGAAGGAGGCAGAGTTAGAGATTGGGGCAGCATTAGAAATGATCTTTCAAAAATCACTGGACTCTGGCATGGTGCCAGAGGACTAGAAAATTGCAAATGTCATTCCACTCTTTAAGAAAGGAGGAACGCAGCAGGAAGGGAATTATAGACCAGTTAACTTGACCTCAGTGGTTGGGAAGATGTTAGAATCAATTGTTAAGGAGGAGGTGAAGGAGTACTTGGTGACACAGGACAAGATAGTTCAAAGTCAGCATGGTCTCTTTAAGGGAAAATCCTACCTGATGAAACTGTTGGATTCTTTGAGGAGATTACAAGTAGGATGGATAAAGGGGATGCAGTGGATGTTGTATATTTGGACTTTCAGAAGGCCTTTGACAAGGTGCCACACATGAGGCTGCTTACCAAGTTACAGGAAAGTTACTAACATGGTTAGAGCGTTGGCTGATTGGAAGAAGGCAATGAGTGGGAATAAAAGGATCCTTGTCTGGTTGGCTGCCAGAGACTAGTGGTGTCTGCAGGGGTCAGTTTTGGGACCACTTCTTTTTATGTGTATATCAATGATTTAGATGATGAATAGTTGGCTTAGTTGCCAAGTTTGCAGAAGATACAAAGATTGGTGGAGGAGCAGGTAGTGTTGAGGAAACAGGTAGGATGCAAAGGACTTAGACAGATTAGGAGAATGGGCATGAAAGTGGCAAATCAATTAAAATGTTGGAAAATGCATTGTCATGCATTTTGGTAGTAGAAATAAATGTCCTGTCTATTTTCTAAATGGAGAGAAAATACAAAAATTTGAGATGCAAAGGGACTTGGGAGTCCTTGTGCAGAAAACCCTAAAGATTAACTTGCAGGTTGAGTTGGTGGTGAGGAAGGCAAAACAATGTTTGCATTCATGAGCAGAGATGTGATGCTGAAGCTTTATAAGGCACTGGGGAGGCCTCGCCTTGAGTACTGTGTACAGTTTTGGGCTCCTCATCTTAGAAGAGATGTGCTGACATTGGAGAGGAGGTCCAGAGGAGGTTCAGAAGGATGATTCCAGGAACAAAAGAGTTTTCATATGAGGAACGCAAACACAAGGAAATCTGCAGATGCTGGAAATTCAAGCAACACACACAAAATGTTGGTGAAACGCAGCAGGCCAGGCAGCATCTGTAGGAAGAAGTACAGTCAACGTTTTGGGCTGAGACACTTCATCAGGAATAACTGAAAGAAGAGATAGTAAGAGATCTTAAAATGGGAGGGGGAGGAGGAGATCCGAAATGACAAGAGAAGACAGGACGGAGAGGGATGAAGCTAAGAGCTGGAAAGTTGATTGGCAACAGGGATACACAGCTGCAGAAGGGAGAGTTTCATGGGACAGGAGGCTTAGGGGGAAAGAAAGGGGGAGGGGAGCACCAGAGGGAGATGGAGCGCAGGCAAGGAGTGATTGTGAGAGGGGCAGAGAGAGAAAAAAGAAAGAAAAAGAAAAAAAGAGAAATAATATACAAACAAACAAAAAAATAAATAAATAAGGGATGGGGTAAGAAGGGGAGGAGGGGCATTAATGGAAGTTAGAGAAGCCAATGTTTATGCCATCAGATTGGAGGCTACCCAAATGGAATATAAAGTGTTGTTCCTCTAACCTGAGTGTGGCTTCATCTTGACAGTAGATAGACATATCAGAATGGGAATGGGACGTGGAATTAAAATGTGTGGCCACTGGGAGATCCTGCTTTCTCTGGCGGACAGAGCATAGGTGTTCAGTGAAACAGTCACCCAGTCTGCGATGGGTCTCACAAATATATAGAAGGCCACACCGGGAGCACCGGACACAGTATACCACACCAGCTGACTCACAGGTGAAGTGTCATCTCACCTGGAAGGACTGTCTGGGGCCCTGAACGGTGGTGAGGAAGGAAGTGTAAGGGCAGGTGTAGCACTTGTTCCATTTACAAGGATAAGTGCCAGGAGGGAGATCGGTGGGAAGGGATGGGGGAGGGCGGAGAACAAATGGACAAGGGAGTCATGTAGGGAGCGATCCCTGCAGAAAGCATAAAGAGGAGAGGAGGGAAAGATGTGCTTCTTGGTGGTGGGATTCCGTTGGAGGTGGTTTATAGTGAGGTTGGGATTGGTGTGGAGGGAGTGGAGAGCAGAGCATTCGGAAGGAGTGAGGTTGAAATTGGAACAATTATAGTAAGGTTGGGATTGGTGCGGAGGGATCATAGTAAGGTTGGGATTGGCGCGGAGGGATCATAGTAAGGTTGGGATTGGCGCGGAGGGATCATAGTAAGGTTGGGATTGGTGCGGAGGGATCATAGTAAGGTTGAGATTGGTGCGGAGGGATTATAGTAAGGTTGGGATTGGTGCGGAGGGATCATAGTAAGGTTGAGATTGGTGCGGAGGGATTATAGTAAGAAATGTATGAGGAATGTTTGATGGCTCTGGGTCTGTACTCACTGGAATTTAAAAGGATGAGGGGGGGTTTTATTGAAACCTTTTGAACGTTGAAAGGCCTAGACAAAGTAAATGTGGAAAGGATGTTTCCCATGGTGGGGGAGTCTTGAACCAGAGAACACAGCCTTAGGATAGAGGGGTGCCCTTTCAAAACAGAGATGTAGAGAAATTTCTTTAGCCAGAGGGTGGTGAATTTGTGGAACTTGCTACCACAGGCAGCTATTTGCCAGGCCAGGTTGTTGAGTGTATTTAAGGCAGAGATTGATAGGTTTTTGATTGGAGATGGCATCAAAGGTTACAGTGAGAAGACCAGGAAATGAGGTTGAGAGGAGAAAAAAAAGGATCAGCCATGACTGAATGGCAGAGCAGACTCGATGGGCCAAATGGCCTAATTCTGCTCCTATGTCTTATGGTCTTATAATGTTTTTTCAATATCGAGATCTAGTTCAACTGATTATACAATTTCAGAAATGAAAAAGCATTACTTAAAATAAATGCAAGAATGGAAGTATATAAAGAAATTAAATATCTGGTGTAAAATTAGCCAGACTGAATACTGAACTCTCAATATTAAAAAAGTTAATCAGATCATCACATGCAGTTATATTTGTGTGCAGTACCACTAGGTATTAAAACATCTCTATGATTACAACTTCTGACAGTAACTTAATTATTGATCAAAAGGAATTGGAGTTTCATCATAAGTCATACAATAACTTATGAAGGGAATATACATACAAATAAAGTTCCATTTGTACTATCCCATCAAACACTAGTATGGCACAAGTTGAGAATAAAGCTCCCTCTGCCATATTCATGGCAGGTATCAATAGAAGAAGGCTAGTTTCGTATTGGTAATGACATTCGATAACAAGAAGAAAGCACAAAACTTAAATATAATCGAAACATTTAGTTTTAACCAAGGGTATGCTGTTATACATTGAGATCACTTTGTATAATGTACTGGAAATGGTGAAAATTAAGTTCTATTGAGAATCTGAAAACATTTATATTCTATAGATGATAAAGAAGATGCCTTGGTTATTCTAGGTAATTATTGCCCTCTTTTTGAACAACATCCAGCTATTAGTCACTAGCTTTTCTTACATTTCTGCAAGCATCATCTATTATTTTGGGACACAGTATAACTCCCACCACCACCCCTAAAAACAAATCTAGTAACTGCAGATTTCCTCATGTTTCTTATAGTAAGGATAGGGTTAATCTTTTCCTAATCATAAGGAGAATATACAACCACTGCTAACAGTTACAAAGCAGACACCGTATAAGCACAGCTTGAATATTAATTTAAAGAAACCATACTGAGCCTGTCAGGGTGTTCTCCTGCAACTGGACTGAGTAGCAGTAGTGTCATTATGTATTCAGTTGAATTAGAGCTGACTTGGCTTTTACTTCCAATAAATATCTAAAACGAAGGCTATTCCATTTGGAAGAAGTAACATCCTATAATATCTGGTACATAAATATCAAATTTAATACCGTTTCAAGCTTTGAAAGCCAACATCCTTTGGCAACAGAAATGGGATACAAAAGAAAGTTACATTGGTCTGAAAACTAGATTGATTGGGGAATTCACACTTGAATAATCTGTTCCATACAGGAGAGCTAACTATGTCTGCAAGGCACTCTTCAGTGACACAAGACGTCATTAACCCAAAGGTGAAATGCTTTTCAAACAGCTGGAATTCAAACCATCTAATTACAGGCACACAGCATCTATAAGGGAATCAATACTTGGTGAATTAAGATATGGAGCTAACAACTTAACACTGTGCTCTCCACAAGAAACACACTTAAGAAGCAAATCTACCATTATAATTCCATCTACTCGTCCTTTTCCCTTCATTAATTACAATCTCCTAATCGCCACTATTCCTTCACTAATTTTCTGCCTTTGCATTCCGATCTTAAAACATTCAAACTCAAATTTACTGCCTTTTAAATTTAGCTGGGCTAAAGATTGGCCTGTAGATGCACCGCTGTTCATTAATAAATTCAGCTAATAAATGCAAATTGTCATAAGAATTAAAGCACAGAATTCAGAGTTTTCAGGTCTGTACATACAAAATTCTTTAAACTCAAAATTGCTCAAGTTTTGCTTCAGAATTATGTATAGAGAAACCTATTTGATAGCCTATATTCTTGTTTTAATTTTAAACAAATAAATAATTTCAGATAACTATGATTATAGAACAGACCCTTGCTGCAATTGTAAAAACAAACTCAATTAGAGCCCAAACTTTATAAATAGGCTTTGACCACAAAGCATACAACTTTAAGGATGTTAATTAAAAATACAAGGTTGAGTAACTTTCCAAAAATCAAACTATCAAACATTTCTATTCAAGATAGAATGGCTTATCAAATATAACAGATAGATTTTGATGAAAAAGGAAGTATACAGGATGAAATAGACATTGTGCCAGATATTTTCTCATGTGGAGACATTGGCTAATCTTTCTTTTGGTTCCTTTGATCTGAACATATGTTGCAAAATGCATTCACATTTGAGATACACATTACCTGCTGTATTGTTATAAGTACAGTATAGGAGGCCATATGGTGGTTAGTTGCTCCAGGGAGAACAGATTCTAGGGACCTGCTTCTACTAATTTGGCATTTTGTAATAGTAAATGGGAGGTGCTGGAATTTAGGAAACTCATTGTGTATTGATGGTGCCTGTCAATAATGAAGTTCCTAAATCTGGGGGAGTGAAGGGAGCAAGGGATAGGATTCTAAGATCTAGGTTTGGCATTAAGTTTACCCACGTACTTTCCATTCTACTTGCAGTCAAATAAATTTATAATGGAAATATAAATAAACATAGAGAGCATAAAAATGGAACAGAATTTAATCTACTGTGCCAAATCCTTGTATTCCATTAGGAGCTCGTTCTTCTAAACTTGAAGATTGGTTTGCTTGAGCTTAGAATTTACACAGCAGAGAAGCAATAGGTCTATACTGATATTTATATTTGAGATACGTGGCTAGCCCCCAACTTCATCTCACACTTTCTGCATATCCTTCTTTTCTTTCTTCCCAGATGTTAAAGTTCACTGTTTTCATTATCAGCTCAATGTGGTTGCAAGTTTTACGTTCAGGAGTCAAAGAAAATGTTTCCCTTAAATGCCTTATTTTATTTATTAGCTGTACCCATTCTTCTAGACCTGAAATGCTCCTGTATGTGGGTCGCCTTTTCTATGTTCTCTGTCCTCATGTGTTTTGTTCACATATGCAGTACTGCTGGAGGTGAATTTCATAGTTTTTTCTTTCTTTGCAAGATCAGATACCCTTCCAAGTTTAAGGAATATTATTTCTGGAATATGAAACCTCTGTGTTGCCAGATTACAGTGATCTCCAGAAAATCCATTACTATTTATATTTCCAAATAAATATTCTGCTTTTACATCTCAGTTTGAAGACTTCTGAAGTAAAATCATTACAATTATTTATGTTATCATTACATCTATGACTCAACAAAACCAATAAAATGCTCAGAGAAAAGATATAAGGCTTCAGAGTCTTCCTGATACTATTAAACAGGCATTTCATATCTGTTTGGGGGCAAGTGATTTAGAGGCATGAGGTTAAGAAAAAGGGTAGCAAAAATGAGTTTGGGTGAGCAAGCAAAGGGCATCTGTGGTTGCATTCACTACCACTATTGCCAATTATTTTCAATATTCTTTTAAAACAAACTCTGAGCCTGGCAAACACAGGAAGAGCAGAGCTGATGAAGATTTGGGCAAAGTCATGGATAAGGAGGCTCAGTAAAGGACTGATGGAATATTGCTGTGCTGGTCATTGTCTGGCAACCTTCAAAACTAACAGTATGACAATACAAAGGACAATTGGTGGCAGGAAGTTGATTCCTCCCTCACTTCCACAAACCATTCATTTTCTTTTGCAGGAATCAAATTGACCTGCTTTCTCTAGTTCATTGTCTGGTCTTTTCAGTAAACATTTTCTAGGCAATTTGGCAACCTTGGATTTGACTTGTCCTATTTTTCTCTTTATGGGAAGAACAGTCTCACAATATTTTCTCCAACGTAGCAGAATGGGTGTATTTTCAGTTGCTATAGTTAATTTACCATGAACTTTTCAGAACCTCTTATGAACACTTATGAACTTTTATGAACCTCTGACTGATGGTATATTCTAAACTAAAGATGGGGGTCATATGGAATGGGAGCACAGAAGATTACCCTGTGTGCAAAGTGTTGATTATTCAATGTTTAATGATTGACTGGCATATTAACAGAGAGGGACAAGCACATTCAACTTGTCAACGCATGCCAGTTGTCTGTAGCAAGTTTCATTAACTAGGAAAATTGTTAGGGTACTGTTTCACTTGTAGAAAAACTGGGGCAAAAAAGCTTTCTGTTTCTTTTAGCCTTCTAAAGTTATCAGCATCAATAAATGTATCTCCTGTTAGCTGCATTCAGCTCTGCAAGACAGAGTGCACACCTTTAACCCTTCCCTGATGGGTGGCTGTTTGCTTTACTGCACTCATTATAGATAATTTCCAAGGTATCAATGACTCTGGTAAATCACACAATTAATATCAAATTGAATAACTCAAATCAATTGGAATGAAATAGAACACATGGCAAAGATGCCACTTGAGAGAATTACAACTCAGATTTTCAGCACAGACAATGCCCCCCTCTGAACCTAATGAAATTGGTAAATCACTGAAGCTGAAGTAGAATGTAAGACTCCTTTCTGAGAACGTGAATTCTGGGCACCCAAGCAAATTATTAATTCTTCCCACTGTACCAAATAGGTCAAATAATTGATTCCTGTATATTTGCTGCTGGGGTGCAGACCAACAATTAGAAACCAAAATAATTCTCAACTCAACTGTTTGAGTCTTTAAAAGATTTTTTCCTTATCAGCTTTAGAGATTCTGTACATGATTAAGACATGAGAACAGATAAACAGCCGATAGCCATACTTTCCAGGATTGCAAGAGGCATCCTTGCCAGCTCCAGCAAGGATACAAACCTCCAAATCAATGAAAATATCTTAAAGAGGGCTGTCTCAGAAAGGTGGTATCCATTACTAGGAACTCTCAATATCTGGAACAGACCCTCTTCCCATTATTGTCATCAGGAAGAGATTCTGGAGCCTGAAGATCCACATTTAATGAACCAGGAAGAGCTTCTTCTGCTTCACCATCAGATTTATGAATGATCCATTAACATTTGTTTGCACTATTTAGGTATGCATGCAAGTAATTTATAGTAACTTAACGTCTCTGCACTGTGCTTCTGTAACAAAACAACAAATTTTATGATTTAAAACTTGAATTAATGAAGGATGCTGTGGCAAGACTTGAATGCTAACACTTTTTATAAATGAAATCAAGTGACATAGGTGACAACCAAGCTTCACTTCCAGATAAGCTCAGTGCCTTCTATGCTCGCTTTGACCATCAAAAGAGGGAGGAACCATCATGACCTCCCACAGCCCTTGATGACCCTGTGATATCAGTTTCTGAGGTGAATGTGACAGCATCCTTTAGAAAAGCATTTAGCCCAAATGGGGTATCTGGCCGAGTACTAATTACCTGTGCTGATTAATCAGCTGGAGTAATACACACAAAATGCTGGAGGAACTCAGCAGGCAAGGCAGCATCTATGGAAAAAAGTAGTCGATCTTGTGGTCTGAAACCCTTCAGCAGGACAAGGATGAAGGGTCTCAGCCTGAAACGTTGACTACTTTTTTCCATAGATGTTGCCTGGCCTGCTGAGTTCCTCCAGCATTTTGTGTGTGTTACTTGGATTTCCAGCACCTGAAGATTTTTGCTCATTTGGGAATCAGCTGGAATGTTCATTGACATCTTTAACCTCTTGCTTTGGCAGTCTGAGGTACCCAACTGCTTTAAGCAGGCTTCAGTTATACCAGTGCCTAAGAAGAAAATGGTAACCTGCCTCAATGACTATCATCCAGTAGTACTTACATCCACAGTAAAGTGCTTTGAGAGGCTGGTGATGAAACGTATCAACTCCTGCCTGGGAAGAGACTTGGATCTGCTCCAATTTGCCTACTTGAGCAACAGGTCCGCAGCAGATGCCATCTCAGTGGCTCTTCACTCAACCCTAGAACATCTGGACAGCAAATATGCATACATCAGGATGCTCTTTATCAATTACACCATGGGCATTCAATGCTATCATCCCTTCCAAACTAATCAATAAGCTTCAAGACCTTATCCTCAATATCTCCCTGTGCAATTGGATCCTCAATTTTCTCACTTGCAGACCCCAGTCAGTTCAGATTGGTAATTTCTCCTCCACAATCTCCATCAGCAAAAGTGCACCACAAGGCCATGTGCTCCTGCTCTACTCGCTTTACACTAATGACAATGTGGCTAAGCACAGCTTTAATGCCATTTTCAAGTTTGCTGACAACATCACCGTCCTAGGCCAAATCAAGAGTGGTGATGCATTAGCATATAAGGAGGAGATTGAAAATTTGGCTGAGTGGTGCCATAGTAACAATATCGCACTCAATGCCAGCAAGACCAAGGAGATGATTATTGACTTCAGGAGGAGAAAACTAGAGGTCTATAAGCCAGTCCTCATTGGGGGATCAGAGGTGGAGAAGGTCAGCAACCTTAAATTCCTTGGTGTTATCAATTCAGAGGACTTGTCCTGGCCCAGCATGCAAATGCAATTACAACAAAAGCATGGCAGCACCTCTGCTTTCTTAGATGTTTGCAAAGAATCGGCATTACATTTGTAACTTTGACTAACTTCTATAGATGCGTGGTGGAGAGTATATTGACTGGCAGTATTACAGCCTGGTATGAAAACACTGATGCCCTTGAAAGGAAAATCCTACAAAAAATAGTGGAATCGGCCCAGTACATCATGGATAAACCCTACCCTCACACCACTGAGAACATCTACATAGAGCGTTGTTGCAGGAAAGCAGCATCCATCATCAGGGACCTCACCATCCAGGTCATCCTTTCTTCTCACTGCTGCCATCAGGAAGGTGGTAAAGGAACCTCAAGGCTTAGACCAGCATTTTCAGGAACAGTTATTACCCCTCAACCATTAGGCTCTTGAATCGGAGGGGAGAACCTCACTCAACTTCAATTGCCCCATCACTGAATTGTTCCTACATCCTATGGACTCACTTTCAAGGACTCTCACTTTCAAATTCTTGATATTTATTGTTTATATATCTATTATTATTATTTCTTATTTGTAGTGCAGTTTGTTGTCTTTGCACACTGGCTATCCTCCCTGTTGATGCGCTCTTCCATTGATTCTATTATGGTTATCGGACTTACTGAGTATGCCCGCAAGAAATTTTATATGATGACATACATGTAGTTTGATAATAAATTTACTTTGAACTTTGTGTCAGTAATAATGAACCTGATTCATATTGTAACAATGTAATATCGACTGAGAAATAAAATCATTAATAATAATATAATTCAGATTCTAATAATTAAAAATAGAAAATGCTGGAAATACTCAGTGGGTCAGGCCATATTTGTGGGAAGAGAACGGCCCAAAGTTTCAGTTTGTAAACCCTTCATGTGACCCACAGTGCTAACCCTGTTTCTCCATCCACAGAGCTTACTTCTAGCATTTTCTGTTTTTATTTCAGATTTCCAGCGTCTGCAGCTTTTTTTAAACATAATTTTCAAACCTAACAAAGATTCATTATGTACATTACAGGGGCCTGAAGATAAATAGACACTTTAAGAACAGCTGCTTCTCCTCCAGCACCAGTTTTCTGAATGGTCCACAAACACTCCCCAGTTATTCATCTTTTCCACTTGTTATTTATTTTTGTGACTTGCAGTAAATTTTACATCTTGTATTGTACCACTGCCACTAAACAACAGATTTCACGATTTGTGGCAGTGACAATAAACATGATTCTGATTAAAAAAATATAGTACCCACTGAAAAATAAAATATCCCAAAGCACTTTGCAGCACAGTAACAAAAAAACAGATCATACCCATAACTAGTGTCCCAATGGTGTTGCTTATATTGTTAGCACCCCGAGGAATTACAACATTGGTGAAATTTACCTTTAAGAATCATTGATTACTTTTTTCCATCTGGGTGCATTATAATGTAACCTGCTTGATTCCTGATTGCAACTACCTACAGGGTTTACAGATGCCATAATTACTGCTGCAGAAATAGGATGGATGTCAGAGTAAGCAGCCTTAAAATACATTACATGGTAGTTACATCAATTCTACAGAGTCTGACACAGACAGAAGAGAGTCCACACTGACCATCCAAAGGGCAAATACATAGGCGGGGAGAGCAATCGTGTGTTGTCACTCCCACTGGTGATCATAACCACTCATCCACTCTCATACCCAAGGTGATGGTAAGCTGCAGGATCATAACACAGGCAGAGAAACGACCAGCTAATACCTATTGCAGACAGTGATACTCTGTGATCAGACAGTTAGGCACGTTGAAGGGGCAATGCATCTATGCCCCAGATGGACTGTATTAAAATATATTTGCATTGTAGGCAACTTGGTAGGAAATCTGTTTCCTTGACAGTGTGAAGGTTGCACATTTTTACCCCAACATTGCATACACTAATGGCATCGTTAAACTCCAAATAACATCAAGGAAAAGATATTTACAGTAAGGTAAATCAGAGGACAACTAGGATGGGCAACTAAATGCTGGCTCAGCCTGCAAATTCCACATCTCTTGAGTAAGTTCAAGAAGTGCCCCGTCTAATTTCTTAATAGATCAAACTTCATTCAAAAATAGATGCAACTGTATTAAAGCATAAGCAAATTTATATTCAGATGCTTCATAGGGATAAAAAATGCAAATAAATCAATTTCTAGGCAATAATCTAACCACACAGGCAGAAATTAGAGCATATGACTAATAATTTAATTAAATTTGTAAACTTTAAGGTGCAGTAAAGGGCAGAGAAAGGTAAGAAGAATACTCCCGAGATTGGGTCCTGACCAGCTAAGATATCAACAAGAAGGTAGAGTGATGAAAATTAGGGAGGTTTAAGAGCTAAAATTTGAGTTCTGAGGATTCTGTTATTCATTCAATAGCTTTGGGCTTTGCAGACTGATTCAGCATTTAATGAAGGTGGCCAGGTGACAGGTATGACAGTGAGTGAGCATTTCAGTGACAGTGACCACAGCTCCCTGACTTTTATCATAGCCCAAGATGGGATATGAGCAGATGGTATAGAAAGGTATTTAAATGGGAGAGGGCTAACTATGAAGTTATTAGGCAGGAGCTTGGGAGCAAAAATTAGAAACAATGTACTCAGGGAAATGCACAATGGAAATGTGGAGTATGTTTGGAAAGCACTTGCATGGGGTTCCTGGTAGGTTTGTTCCATTGAGGCAGGAAGGATGGTATGGTAAAGAACCATTAGGTGACAAGGTGATTGACAGGAGTTACAGGCAGGTGGTCACTCCGGGGCCACGGGAGGCAGATAGGTGGGTCACGGTCAGGAAGGGGAAGAGGCAGGTACTAGAGAGTACCCCAGCGGCTGTTCCCCTTGACAATAAGTACTCGTGTTTGAGTACTGTTGGGGGGGACAGCCTAACTGGTGGAAGTGACAGTGGCCGGGCCTCCGGCACAGAGGACAGCCCTGTAGCTCAGAAGGGTAGGGATAGAAGAAAGAGGACCATAGTAATAGGGGACTCGATAGTCAGGGGTTCAGACAGGCAGTTATGTGGAGGTGGTCGGGAGTCCTGGATGGTAATTTGCCTCCCTGGTGCCAGGGTTCGGGACGTTTCTGATCACGTCCAAGATATCCTGAAGTGGGAGGGTGAGGAGCCAGAGGTCGTGGTACATGTAGGTACCAATGACATAGGTAGGAAAGGGGAAGAGGTCCTGAAACGCGAGTATAGGGAGTTAGGAAGGCAGTTAAGAAGAAGGACCGCAAAGGTAGTAATCTCGGGATTACTGCCTGTGCCACGTGACAGTGAGAGTAGAAATGGAATTAGGTGGAGGATGAATGCGTGGCTGTGGGATTGGTGCAGGGGGCAGGGATTCAAGTTTCTGGATCATTGGGACCTCTTCTGGGGCAGGTGTGACCTGTTCAAGAAAGACGGGTTACACTTGAATCCTGGGGGGACCAATATCCTAGCGGGGAGGTTTGCTAGGGCTACAGGGCAAACTTTAAACTAGTAAGATGGGGGGGCGGGAATCAATTTGAGGAAACTATGGGAGGGGAGGTTAGTTCACCAGTAGAGCAAGTAAATAGTGTGTGAGGGAGGAAAGGCAGGTGATGGAGAAGGGATGCGCTCAGCCCGAAGATGTAGGGGAGAAGAAAGAAAAGGATAATAAATTTGAATGCATTGTTAGGGATGAAAAGAGAGGAGGAGGTGGAGAGTATCTTAAATGTATCTATTTTAATGCTAGGAGCATTGTAAGAAAGGTGGATGAGCTTAAAGCGTGGATTGATACCTGGAATTATGATGTTGTAGCTATTAGTGAAACATGGTTGCAGGAAGGGTGTGATTGGCAACTAAATATTCCTGGATTTAGTTGCTTCAGGTGTGATAGAGTAGGAGGGGCCAGAGGAGGAGGTGTTGCATTGCTTGTCCGAGAAAATCTTATGGCGGTGCTTTGGAAGGATAGATTAGAGAGCTCCTCTAGGGAGGCTATTTGGGTGGAGTTGAGGAATGGGAAAGGTGTAGTAACACTGATAGGAGTGTATTATAGGCTACCTAATGGGGAGCGTGAGTTGGAAGAGCAAATGTGTAAGGAGATAGCAGATATTTGTAGTAAACACAAGGTGGTGATTGTGGGAGATTTTAATTTTCCACACGTAGACTGGGAAGCTCATTCTGTAAAAGGGCTGGATTGTTTAGAGTTTGTGAAATGTGTGCAGGATAGTTTTTTGCAACAATACATAGAAGTACCGACTAGAGATGGGGCAGTGTTGGATCTCCTGTTAGGGAATGCGATAGGTCAACTGACAGATGTATGTGTTGGGGAGCACTTTGGGTCCAGTGATCACAATAGCATTACCTTCAATATAATTATGGAGAAGGACAGGACAGGACCTAGAGTTGAGATTTTTGATTGGAGAAAGACTAACTTTGAGGAGATGTGAAGGGATTTAGAGAGAGTGGATTGGGTCAAGTTGTTTTATGGGAAGGATGTAATAGAAAAATGGAGGTCATTTAAAGGTGAAATTATGAGGGTACAGAATCTTTATGTTCCTGTTAGGTTGAAAGGAAAGGTTAAAGGTTTGAAAGCACCATGGTTTTCAAGGGATATTAGAAATTTTGTTCGGAAAAAGAGGGATGTCTATAATAGATATAGGCAGCATGGAGTAAAGGAATTGCTCGAGGAATATAATGAATGTAAAAGGAATCTTAAGAAAGAGATTAGAAAAGCTAAAAGAAGATGCAAGGTTGGTTTGGCAAATAAGGTGAAAGTAAATCCAAAAGGTTTCTACAGTAATATTAAAAGCAAGAGGATAGTGAGGGATAAAATTGGCCCCTTAGAGAATCAGAGTGGTCAGCTATGTGTGGAGCTGAGGGAGATGGGAGAGATTTTGAACGATTTCTTCTCTTCGGTATTCACTAAGGAGAAGGATATTGAATTGTGTAAGGTGTGGGAAACAAGTAAGGAAGTTATGGAACCTATGTCAATTAAAGAGGTGGAAGTACTGGCGCTTTTAAGAAATTTAAAAGTGGATAAATCTCCGGGTCCTGACAGGATATTCCCCAGGACCTTGAGGGAAGTTTGTGTAGAGATAGCAGGAGCTCTGATGGAGATCTTTAAGATGTCATTAGAAATGGGGATTGTGCCAGAGGATTGGCGTATTGCTCATGTGGTTCCATTGTTTAAAAAGGGTTCTAGAAGTAAGCCTAGCAATTATAGACCTGTCAGTTTGACATCAGTGGTGGGTAAATTAATGGAAAGTATTCTTAGAGATAGTATTAATAATTATCTGGATAGACGGGATCTGATTAGGAGGAGCCAGCATGGATTTGTGCGTGGAAGGTCATGTTTGACAAACCTTATCGAATTTTTTGAAGAAGTTACGAGGAATGTTGACGAGGGTAAGGCAGTGGATGTAGTCTATATGGACTTCAGCAAAGCCTTTGACAAAGTTCCACATGGAAGATTAGGTAAGAAGGTTCAGTCGTTAGGTATTAATGCTGGAGTAATAAAATGGATTCAACAGTGGCTAGATGGGAGATGCCAGAGAGTAGTGGTGGATAATTGTTTATCGGGATGGAGGCCGGTGACTAGCGGGGTGCCTCAGAGATCTGTTTTGGGCCCAATGTTGTTTGTAATATACATAAATGATCTGGATGATGGGGTGGTAAATTGGATTAGTAAGTATGCCGATGATACTAAGGAAGGAGGTGTTGTGGATAATGAGGTGGGTTTTCAAAGCTTGCAGGGAGATTTATGCCGGTTAGAAGAATGGGCTGAATGTTGGCAGATGGAGTTTAATGCTGAGAAGTGTGAGGTTCTACATTTTGGCAGGAATAATCCAAATAGAACATACAGGGTAAATGGTAGGGCATTGAGGAATGCAGAGGAACAGAGAGATCTAGGAATAACAGTGCATAGTTCCCTGAAGGTGGAGTCTCATGTAGATAGGGTGGTGAAGAAGGCTTTTGGAACGCTGGCCTTTATAAGTCAAAGCATTGAGTACAGAAGTTGGGATGTAATGTTAAAATTGTACAAGGCATTGGTAAGGCCAAATTTGGAATATTGTGTGCAGTTCTGGTCACCGAATTATAGGAAAGATATCAATAAATTAGAGAGAGTGCAGAGACGATTTACTAGGATGTTACCTGGGTTTCAGCACTTAAGTTACAGAGAAAGGTTGAACAAGTTAGGTCTCTATTCATTGGAGCGTAGAAGGTTGAGGGGGGATTTGATCGAGGTATTTAAAATTTTGAGAGGGATGGATAGAGTTGACGTGAATAAGCTGTTTCCATTGAGAGTAGGGGAGATTCAAATGAGAGGACATGATTTGAGAGTTAGGGGGCAGAAGTTTAAGGAAAACACGAGGGGGTATTTCTTTACTCGGAGAGTGATAGCTGTGTGGAATGAGCTTCCTGTAGAAGTAGTAGAGGCCAGTTCAGTGGTGTCATTTATGGTAAAACTGGATAGGTATATGGACAGGAAAGGAGTGGAGGGTTATGGGCTGAGTGCGGGTAGGTGGGACTAGGTGAGATTAAGAGTTCGGCATGGACTAGGAGGGCCGAGATGGCCTGTTTCCGTGCTGTGATTGTTATTTGGTTATATAGTTAAGAGAAGGGAACATCTAATCAAGAGGAAGTAGTAAACATAGTTAAGGTCTCGTAAGCAAGGATGCCTCCTGACAGTTTAAAGGTAGCTAGAAGGAGTTTAGGAAGGGTCTTAGGAGAGCTAGAAGGGGATATGGGAAGGCTTTGGCGAGTAGGATTAAGGAAAACTACACCCATGAAGAACAGGAGGATGACTAGAGTGAGGGTAGGACTAATCAGGGATAAAAAAGGAAAAATGTGCCTGGAGTCAGAGGAGGTAGGGAATGTCTTTAATGAAAACAGTATTTCAGTATTCTCCAGAAAGGAGGAGCTTGGTAAATGTGAGGACAATGTACAACAGGCTGATAGGCTCCAACATGTTGACTGTATACTCTGGAATTTTTGGGAAAAAAAGTAGGATAGACAAGTCCCCAGGGCCAAACAAGAAATAACTTTGGTTACCATGGGAAGCAAAGGAAAAGATTGCTACACCTCTGCTGATGATCTTTGCATCCTCATTGCCCACAGGAATAGTACCAGAAGATTGCAGGTTAGCAAATATTATTCCCTTGTTAAAGAAAGATAACAGGGATAATCCTGGAAATTACGGATCAATGAGTCTTATATTAGTGGTGGACAAACTACTGGAGAGGGTTCATAGAGACAGGATTTACTAGCATTTGGAGAAGCAATGAGTGATGAAGAATAATGAGCATGGCTTTGAGACGGACAGGTCGTACCTCATGAGCCTGATTGAATTCCTTGAGGTAGTGTCTACACAGTTTGATGATGATAGAGCAGTGGAAGTGGTGCATATGGATTTTAATAAGGCATTTGTCAAGGCTCTCCATGTTGGTTCATTCAGAAAATCGGAAGGAATGGGATCCTTGAAAACTTGACAGATGGATTCAGAATTGGCCTGCCTACTAAACAGAGGGTTGTTTTAGACACAGCATATTCTGCCTCCCCGCTGGGATCTGATCTGGGACCCCTGCTCTTTGTGATTTTTATAACTGACTTGGATGAAGAAGTGGAAGAGTGGGTTAGTAAGTTTGCAGATGACATAAAGGTTGGTGGTGCTATGGATAGGGTAGCAGGTTACAACAGGACTGATAGAATGCATATCTGGGTCTGAGAAATGGAAGATGGACTTCAATCTGGAAAAGTATGAAGTGATACACTTTGGAAGGTCAAACTGAAGGCAGAGTACAGGGCTAATGGCAGGATTCTTAGCAGTGTGGAGGAACAGTGAGATCTTGGGATCCATGTTGTTAGATCTCACAAAGCTGCCAAGCAAGTTGATCATGTGATTAAGACAGTGTTTGATGTGTTGATCTTCATTAGTTGAGGATGGAGTTCCAGATCTGTGAGGTAACGTTGCAACTCTATAAATAAAGACTGGTTAGACCACACTTGGAATATTGTGTTCAGTTTTGGTCACCTCATTTTAGGAAGGATGTGGAAGCTTCAGAGAGGGTGCAGAGGAGATTTACCAAATCAGAGTGCATGTCTTATGAGGGAAGGCTAATCGAGCTAGGGCTTTTACCTTTGGAGAGAAGGAGGATGAGAGGTGACTTGTTAGTGCTGCTTTAAATGATAAGAAGCAAAGATAGAGTGAACAATCAGCATCTTCTCCCAAGGTATAAATGGCATAAATTTTAGGTGATTAAAGAAAGTATAGACAAGAGGTCAGAGGTCGATTTTTTACACAGAGAGTTCTAAGTACATGGAATGCAATGCCAGGGTGGTGGCAGAGCTGGATACATTAGGGAGATTTAAGAGAATCTTAAATAGGCACATGAATGAAAGGAAAATTAAGGGCCATGTGGTGGGGGAAGCATTAAATTGATCTTGGAGTAGGTTGAAAAGTTGGCACAACACTACAGGCCAATGGGCCTGGGTCAGATTTAGTTAATTTTTAGTTGTTTCTTAGGTTTGTTAGGGATAGTTTTGGTGACAGAGAGGGGTCAGGTTAGGGTTTAGGGAGAGAGGTGCATGGGAACTAAAAGTCAAGCCATTGTCTAAGCCTTTGCCCCATATTGGAAGGGCAGCAAAGTGGATGCGGGACATTCATAACCAGATGTCAGATTGGCACACCAGCGTGGACTAGGCTGGTGGCCTCCCCCTCAGTGTCAGCAATTTGTTGCGAGTTCCGGAGATGTTGTTCAATGCAGCCAGGAAGAACAAGGATCAAAAACCCCAGGGTTTGTGAATCTGTGAGACTGAAATTCAAGGACTAGTGTTCAGGGCCTCATCATCAGCAAGTCTGGAGTTTGAGGCTTAGTGTTCGGCCAATGCTGACAATCGAGGCCAAAGTTTGAATGGGAAGTCCAGAAGTTGAGGCCCAGTAGCTTGAGCTCTCAGCTCTGAGTCTGTGAAACTCCGCGACCTTGGTGGGGAAAACAAAGCCCATTGTCTGCGAGCCTAAGTCCAAGTCAAAGTTCGCTGCGGGCTAAAGATGGCCTGATCTGGGGTTAAAGGACTATATATGTGCATGGGTGGGACAGAAGAACAGAGCTTGTTTTGCTGCTTGTTGTATCCTGTGTTGTATGTTGTGCTGACACTGGAAAGTGTGCCGACACTTGCAGACTGCCCCCAGCACAACCTTGGGTGTATTGGTTGCTAACACAAAGGAAGCATTTCACTGTTTTGACGTACACGTGGAAAATGAATCTGTGCTGCACTGTTCTATAGTCTATGTTAATTGTCCCTGAAAAGTTAAATGGTGAACTGATGTTTTGAACTGCTGCTGTCCTTAAGATGTAGGTACATCCTTGTTATATTAGAAAGAGAGCTTCAGCATTTTAACAACTATGAAAAAATGGCAAGATAGTGTGTGGCTTGGAAGGCGCTTCTAGTGATGTACCCTTGCTTTTGCAGACAGAGGCGGGATTGGAAGATGTTGTTGAGGGAAGTCTGAACATGATTAAAGGGGAAGGAAGACCTGTGGCAATAGAGAGCACTGAGTACAAGGTAGAGAATTATGAAGGTAACATGTTGACTTGATTATGAGACACATCAATCAGCAGAGATAGTTTGTAGGGGATTGAGTGAGAAGTGTGGGTTGGGGGAAGTGCATTTTCATCAGGTGATCCCTCGACTGATTACACTACAATACTGTCTTATCATAAAGATACCTTCTTAACTTTCCACCCACTTCACAAAATCACATTTCATATCATAAATAAGTGATTGCTATTATTGGTCCCTTAGGCTATAATTACATGCATAACAACATAGATTAAAAAGATATTGCTCTTTGTAACAACAGTAAAATTGCTGGGCACACCAAGGATAGGCAGCCATAGGAGCCTTGTAACAAAGGGCATTAACATCTAATGTCTTTTACCACTTCATTCAATCATAAGGTCAGGCCTCAACTATTAGATGCTTGATGTGAGAATGCTCCAGTTTCTAAGTAAATTATCTGCATGTTTTCTACACGGTGTTTCAGAAATTGCTTATGCAACACTTTGTGGAAGATGATTTCTAAAAGTACATTTCCTTTATTTCTGATTTCTGCCCATTGCAAAATTATTTCCCCTTCCTAGTCCTATATGCTGTGCGTGCCGTGGTAGTGAAGTGGTTAGCTCAATGCTATTATGGCTTGAGGCGTCAGAGTTCGGAGTTCAATTCCAACATCATCTGTATGTCCTTCCTGTGGAACGTGTGGGCTTCCTCCGGATGTTCTGGTTTCCTCCCACAGTCCAAAGACATACTGGTTAGTAGGCTCATTGGTCATTGTAAATGTTCCTATGACTAGACTAGCTTTAAATTAGGGGTTGCTGGGCAGCACCACTCAAAGAGTTAGTAGGGCCTATTCTGTGCTGCATCCTCAATAAATAACTGTCCCCCTCCCCAAACCACTATCCAGCTAAAAACTGCAAAGAATTTCATCTACTGTGGGAAGTGTTGATTCCGTGCTTGCTGGCTGCCACCTTGGTATCTTATGGGAACTCAGGATTCAAGGTGAGCCAAATGGCCAGTCTTTCAATAACCATGCAAGTGTGATTTGTTAAGGACTTCTAAATTTGTTGAGACTGCAGTAAGGAAAAGCATTTTTGTTTACGTATGAAAAGAAAATTGTGAAGCATATTGCCTGTTTATCATCCAGGGCTTGGCTTTGGGAGCATTCCTGTGATGAATTGCTGGGCTCTGGCAAGGACAATAACTCTAACAACCCCTGTGCACCACCGACGTCACCCAGTCACTCAGCTGACCAAATGCATATGAATCACTTTGCAAATCTACATATCAGCTGATCACAGCACTTGTCAGAGTTCGATGGGATGATGGATTGCAATATCATAAACTTCTGACTGGAATATTTAGAGATAGGATCACTTATCTTCCTTGGACATAGGATCTATTATTATTAATAGCATGTTTTGGAATAAACCATCCAAATACCTTGAAATAAAATAAACAAATATACAGCAGTAGGGTTAAAAATTAATTTATTTCTGTTGTCACAGTTTAATTTCAAAAGATGACAATAAATATTCAGATCAGATATTTAGATATTTTGTGAGCCTTTTCTTTTTCAATGTGTGCCAATAGCTACAGGCTCAACATGGATAAAGAGGGACATCAGTGATGCCACATTTTCATCCTTGCCTTCCAAAATAAATATCAATGTTTGGATTTAAATTAAGAAGGATAATCCCTGAATTTGCCTGGACTGGCTGAATGATTTGTGGGTTGGTGCTTTACAAGGGGTGATTGATAAGTTCGTGACCTAAGGTACAAGGAGTCAATTTTAGAAAACATAAAACATTTATTTTTCAACATAGTCCCCTCCTACATTTACACACTTAGTCCAGTGGTTGGGGAGCATACGGATCTTGCACCTCCAGAAAGTGTCCACAGCAGGGGTGATTGATAAGTTTGTGGCCCAATGTAGAAGGAGATGAGATATACAGCTCTCGTTACATGCACATGCAGTTCAACTCTGAGTGATTATGCAGAAAGTTTTAAGTTAATAACTCATCCCCTTCTACCATAGGCCACAAACTTATCAATCACCCCGACGAGTTATTAACTTCTTGTCAGGAATGGAAAAGTGTAGCAATGAGGAAAGATTAGAAAAACTGAAAAGTACACACACATAATGCTGAAGGTATTCAGCAGGCCAGGCAGCATCGATGGAAAAAAGAGTACAGTCGATGTTTCGGGCTGAGACCCTTCATCAGGTCTGGAGAAAAAAAGATGAGGAGCCAGAGTAAGATAGTGGGGAGAGGGGACGAAGAAACACAAGGTAGTAGTTGAAACCGGGAGGGGAAGGAGTGAAATAAAATGTTGGGAAGTTGATAGGTGAAAGAGATACAGTTCTGAAGGAGGGGAAATCTGATAGGAGGACAGAAGGTCATGGAAGAAAGAAAAGGGAGTGGAGCATGAGGGGGAGGCAATGAGCAGGTAAGGAGATGAGGTGAGAGAGGGAACTGGGAATGGTGAATGGTGAAGGGAGACAAGCATTACTGGAAGCTTGAGAAATTGATGTTCATGCCATCAGGTTGGGTGCTAATCGGACAGAATATAAGGTGTTACTCCTCCAACCTGAGTGTGGCCTCATCACGACAGTCGAGGAGGCCATGGACTTAAATGTCAGAATGGGAAGTGGAATTAACATGGGTGGCCACTGGGAGATCCCGTTTTTTCTGGCAGATGGAGTACAGGTGCTCGGCAAAGTGGTCCCCCATCAGCTTTGTGTCTCACCCATATGCAGAAGGCCACACCAGAACCACCAGATACAGTAGATGACCCAACAGACTCATAGGTGAAGTGTTGCCTCACCAGGAATGACTGTTTGGGGCCCTGAATGGTAGTGATGGAGGTGGTGGAGGGGCAGGTGTAGCACTTGTTCTGCTTGCAAGGAGATCAGTGGGGAGGGACGAATGGACAAGGGAGTTGTGTAGGGTGGCGACCCTTGCAGAAAACAGAAAATGGGGTGAGTGAGGGAGGGAAGGTTGTACTTGGTGTTGGGATCGTGCTGGGGTTGTTTTTTTGGGGGGGGGCATAGAGAGCTGTGAGGGAAATCAATTAGAGTGCAAATGACTATGAAAGAATATATAGGAAAAGAAAGAATATATAGGAAGGTCCTGTTTCCTGGGTAGAAAGCTAAAAAGAGAGAGGGGACATAAATTTAAAATAATTGCCAGGATTAGAGGGAAGAAAAGGAAAACATTTTCCCAGTAAGCAGTGGGGTCTGGAACTATTTGTGTGAAAAAGTAGGAGAAGCAGAAACCTTCACCATTCTTTAACAGTATTTGGATAGGTTCTTTAAGAACTATGACTTCCTTGACAATAGAGCTAGTGCATGAAGGCATAGTTACACTAAACAGTTTGTTTACAACCAGTACAGGAGTAATGGCCAAATGGCTTCTTCCTGCACTGATTATTTTCTGATTATTTTATCTAAAAACAAAACTCTAGAAACTAAAGTTGTGAAAAGGCAATTCTAGATTGGATGCCAGAAGGTGATCTTTACTTAATGAGTATCTGAAGCAGTGTGCCAGCTAGCGCAATAGAAGCTAACAGACTGAATTCTGCTCTTTAAGAAATAGAGCAGACTGGGGCAAAGATTCCATTTTTAGCAGTCAGGGGATGCATAATGTCGGTATAACCTCCTGCACTTTTATCCACGAGAAATGTTGGAGAAAAATGTTGGAGAATATTTCCTCACTCCTTCCCAAGTTAATCCAGGTTTTCAACTTCTCCCAGAAACTACACTATTCATTAATGAGGTAAGAGTACAATACAGTACAGTATTGTGAAGCAGAAGGCATCAATCAGAATACAGAGGGAAAGGTTGGTCGAATCAGGGAGTTCTTATTATCCATAACAAAAATTTAGTTGTTCTCCAATCAGCATCCTCTATTTCTTTCTCCCACATGTACTTATCCTGCTTCACATTAGCCACTCAGTTTCTAAACAGCCCCTAGATTCAGAGGTTTATTCTCAATTCCTTATTAGATTTATTAACAATAATTACGTATTCAGAATTCCTAGTTTTGAACTCTATTGCAACTAAAAAGATCCTTTTCCCCATGCTAACCTGCCAATTTCTTCAACTCCTATTTTCATTTGAAAACATTATATAAATAGTTTAAAGCAATTAACCTGCTAGTGGTAACCACCAATAGCAGACGTTTTTACTAAGGCCCCTTCATGCTTGCTATCTTGAATGAATAATCTTTGTGTCAATAGTAAAAACCTAAATGGATCTGCAGAATGTCTGTGCACCTTCACAGTAGCAAATGTTCCAATAGCTGTGATCAAAAACATTAAGAATTGGAGTTAAAAATAATCTTTCAGGACATCCCAAAGTGCTTTCAATAGCAAATTGCAAAGCTGCCTTTTAAAGTGTGCTAACTGCACTTCTCGTTTCCATCTTTCAAACTCATCAATCTTTCCACAGGACAGAAGTTCGATGAAGATTGATGGCAGGGTCTGCAGACAGACTCAAAAGACAAAAGAGACTGAGGATGCTGGAATCTACATCACAAAAACACAACACTGGGAGAACTCACACAATTAAGCAGGAACTGTGGAGCCAAAAAGTTTCATGTTGAAATCCTGCATCAGGATGATAGGTGAACTAGATGGGGAGGAGATAGGTGAATGAGATTGGGGGGAGGGCAGGTGAAGTAGATGGGGAGGGGACAGGTGAACGAGATGGGGAGGAGATAGGTGAACAAGATGAGGAAGGGACAGGTGAACGAGATGGGAAGGGGACAGGTGAAGGAGATGGGGAGGGACAGGTGAACAAGATGGGGAGGGTACAGGTGAACTAGATGGGGAGGGGACAGGTGAAGGAGATGGGGAGGGGACAGGTGAAGGAGATGGGGAGGGGACAGGTGAACTAGATGAGGAAGGGACAGGTGAACAAGATGGGGACGGGACAGGTGAAGTAGATGGGGAGGGGACAGGTGAAGGAGATGGGGAGGGGACAGGTGAACGAGATGGGGAGGGGACAGGTGAACAAGATGGGGACGGGACAGGTGAAGTAGATGGGGAGAGGACAGGTGAAGGAGATGGGGAGGGGACAGGTGAATTATATGGGGAGAGGACAGGTGAACTAGATGGGAGAGGATAATTATACACATGGAACTAGGTTTGGGGGCTTGAGATGGAAGTGAGACCACCTACAGTACTGTGTAGAATTCTTACACATCTACATATAGGGAGTGTGTCTAAGAGTTTAGAAATGTATTTGTCAATGTAGAGTGGAGAGCAAGATTGTAAGTCTGACAGAAGCCAAGGATGTTGGGAATGGCGAGGGCAGAGAACTGTGGGAGGGGTGTGGAACAGGTGGCACAGAAGGAGAGCTGGGGCAGGGTAAGGGGGTTGCACAGAAGCAGACATGTCCAGCCCTGAAACACCAGGCAAGGTAATTTGATTCCAAACAATTGGTTTATTGCTCATTACACAATGTTTCTCTGGTGCTTCTTGCTCCCTCCCCACTCCCAACCATGATTGCCCGCTCTCTGCCCCTTCCCATTCTCAGTTCACAAATGAGACCCATATCAGAATCCGGTTTATCATCACTTACATACTGTATATCATGAAATTTGTTTTTTTTGAAGCAGCAGTGCAGTGCAATACAGAATATTACTATAGTACTATGCTGAAGTCTTTGGAACCCTAGCTATGCTGCATATATGCGCCTAAGACTTTTGCACAGTACAGCACCAACCTCTGCCCCATCTCCATAACCCACAGGTTTCCATCTGTCCATCATCTCCTTTTCATCTGGTTTCACTTCAATCCTTGCCTCTTCAACATATCAGCAATCTTTTCTGTTCCCTCGTACACCTGATGCAGGGTCTCATCCTGAAACACTGACTCACACATTTTGCCTCAATAAACATTGCCTGCTGCATTGAGTTGTTCCAACATTCTGCTTCTGCTGCAATCTGATGTTCAATGTAAACTATTCTAATTTAACAAATGTGCCAGCAAAGTTGGATTTAAAACACTCATCAACACTCAGCAGCAACTTCTCATCAATGATAAAGTTCAGCATCTCTTTCAATGCCACATCACATACCCTTTGCTTAATTGAGGTAAACTAGGGCCTCAGACCAAGCAGACCTTAGTCTGTCTGTCCTCTACAATGCTTGAGACCTTATGTCCTACAGCAGGCACCTTGAGGCACAGGAAAAATATAACAAACACAAGTTCTGCAAAATCATCGAACCTCAATGGAAGGAAAAGCAAACCAACATCAGAGTTGTCACCCAGGTTAACATTCCTTGTGACAAGGTCTTAATTACACGTAGTTGGCTTGGTTGGACAGGAGACATTGCTTGCTTGACCAATACCATTTTCTAAAACAGACATTCTATTGCAAACACACTCTCAGGAGGCGATTATCCTCAGGAAGATTCAAGGACATACTCAAAGTCTTCTTGAAGAAATGGAATACCCTCACTGAATCTCAGGAATCTCCAGCTTGTGGCCAATGAAGTCATGCACACAGGAACACTGAGTAAATGGCCGAAGGACTGCACCACCCGACAAATTACTACCTGGCCCATTGGGTATCTCCTGGTCCATCTATTGAATTCTCTCTGGTTCCCACACATTGATCAACTGAGAACATGCCAAGTACTCTTGCAGAAGAGGAATCTGTTTCAGTGATGCTGGTTGAGGAATTAATATTGGTCAGGATACCAAAGTGCAATTTGTCACATTTTATTCCGGTTTAAGATGGCACTGGTGAACCTCTACAACTTCTGGCTGGTGGCTAACAAAACGAGAATAGCAACCAAATACTTTGTTAACCACACTTTTTCAGGCAAACAATCATAACAAGTAATAGTCTGTAATTTCCCTTTGGACTTGGAGGCAATTCGATGTGGTAAAACCGAGACAAGGCAAGGATGCAGGCCCATTGCCGAGAGCATGGAAGAGCATGAAAGATCAGGCATCGGCCAAATCAAAGCAGCAGGGTCCAGGCACCAGTTGCAACCGAGCACTACATGTGGATGGAAATTTACTGGCCAAATCGAAGCGGTGAAGTCCGACGTATCAAAATGGTAGAAGCTGTTGTCTGGACAGAGAATTAAGCCCTAGGTCAGACTGAAAAGGTCAAGGTGTCAGGGCCCTGAAACGAGGCATAGGCCAATTAAGATTGCTGCTCCACGATGTTTACTAGGCTCCACGCTGAACGATGGGACTCTCTTGCGGACTTCAATTCAGAAACACGAGTTGCTTGTGGTTACTGTGAATGGGATTTTTTTTTACATTGCATATTTTAGATGTTCAAAGGTGTTTTTTAATGGGTTATTGTATTCTTTTGTTTTCTTATGGACATGATGTGTGTTTTTATTCTCTGCACATTGGGTGTTAGACAGTCTTTTTCATATATATGGGGTTTATTTTCGTGTTCTTTGTTTCATTGCTGCCTGTTAGGAGACGAATCTCACGGTTGTATAATGCATACATGTTTTGATAATAAATGTACTTTGAACAGTACAATAAGATCCTTTGCAGACATGACAGAGAGTGGGAGATCAGACAAGGCAATCAGACATAGAATCCGAGAGCAATCGATGAAACAGGCCTTTGCCCAACTATACTAACCCCATTTGCTACTTTCGATGTCAATCCTGAATAAATCTCTCAAATGGAGAAACCGTGTTATTCCACCACATCCTCCAGCAAACATCCCAGAAAGCAACCAGTTCCTGATCAAACCATAATTATCTTTTGTCCGTGTTTCAAAACAGGCCTGCAATGCAAGAGTTTCTCCTTCTGTCTCCCTTTGAACTGGTTTGAGTTGCTTGATCAATTGTCTGTGTACATAAGTTAGCATACCAGTTAAGTGGTAGGATATCCAAGGCGGGGGTGAGGTGCAGCCTTGTATGCACCAGAGACGTTGGTATAAACCAGGTCTAATGTATCCTCACCTCTGGTAGCAAAGTCAACATGCTGATAGGATTTCGGAAGGACTGCTTTCTAAGTCAGCATGGTTGAAGTCACCAGCTCCAATAAAGAAACCGTTGGAGTGTGTGGTTTGCAGATCACTAATGGCACCATAGAGCTCACACAGTGCTTACCCAGCATTAGCACAGGGGGATGTATACAGCCTCATTCACAATGGCAGAGAAATCCCTTAGTATTAGAAGGGCCTGCCCTCTACCGTTAAAAACACTAACAGTGGGTTGTCACTACTGAAGCTTTCACATATTAACATACATACATAAACCTCTTCCACAGGTCTTGCCAGAATTTGTGGGATTTCTATCTGCCTGAAAAGAGATAAAACCTTCTAGCTGGCTGGACACATCAGGGCTGGTATCCTGGAGCCACATTTCTGTCAGGATGAGTGTGCAGCAGTCCTTCATCTCACGTTGATTCAGTTGCAGATGCAGGTAATCCAGTTTATTTTCTAGCAATCAGATATTTGAACGCAGAACTGACGGGAGAGCTGGCCTGCAGGGTTTCACCTTTACCAGCGTGTATGCTGTGCTTCTGCTTCCTCACACAGTTTCCAACGGCTTCTCTCCTGGGAGGATGTAGCAGGCGACAACACTGCATGCTATAAGCACATGCTGCAAAGCTCCGCTGCTAACCAGCAACTCACAAGTGAGTAGTGTTGCAGTACGATGCTCTTAATAACCAGCAGTGGCTTGCGATCATAAGACAGACATGAAGGACACCATTAGTTGGAGCCACAGTGGCCACTGCCACTATCAAAGTTCAAAGTGAAATTTATATCAGAGTACATTTATGCCACCACACATAACCCCGAGATTCTTCTTTTGTGAGCATACTTAGCAAATCTATCTAACAGTAAATGTAAACTGTAAACACCAGGAACAGAAAACTGTAAACAAACTATACAAATGTAGATATAAATAAATAGCAATAAATAATGAGCATGAAATAACAAAACAAGAGGCTTTAAATAAGTGAGGTATTGTGGCGACCCATTTCCTGGCACATCCGAACTGACTCACAATTAGATAGCCTACGGGGGTTTGCGAGCACAGAGCTTTGGAGCCTCTGCGCCATGGAGGGCAGGTTGAGGGAGGCTTAAAAGTGAGGCTGAAGATTTTGAATAAAGTTTTTTCCTTTGACTGCAGTTACCGACTCCGTGTCGTAATTTTAGCGCTGCGTGTAGCACACCGCTACAGTATCCCATTTTGTTCAAGAGCATGATGGTTGAGGGTAGTAACTGTTCTTCAACCTGCTGGTGCAAGTTCTGAGACTCCTATACCTTCTATGTGGTTAAGGAATGGCAGATTGCTGAAAGACAGCAGTGTAATATCAAGCATAATAAAATAATTGAAAGCATTACTGTCCACACATAACCATATCATGACTAACAGTGCTTCGTAAACTAATTTCCTAGTTAAACATATCCACACTTACTCCCCCTGACTTCACACGAAAAATACAGGCCAGGTGACTTAGCCATCAATCTATCTTCCTGTTATTTGATCACTTGAGATTGAAGACCAACAGGAAATTCTGAAGTACAGTCACTGTTAAAATGCAGTAAATGCTTTTACAAATCTGAACACAGCTCCCACAAATGGCAATCTGATAATAACAAGATCATCTTTTTTAGTGAAGTCAGTTCAGAAGTAAATTTTACTTGGACATAGGATAATTCTCTGCTTCTGTTTTTGAATAATGCTTTGGTAAATTTTACTCTCACCTGAAAGAACTTGATAAGAACATCACATTCAGTTGCTCTAACAGAACAGTACTCTCTTCTTGATCTTCCTAAAACTTAAGGTTCAGGGACCCTGAAATGTCCAGTTCTACACAATAATTGCTTCTCATTTGAGCCATAGATGACAATCAAAAAGCAGGCAGATTGATCTTCTGTGGCATATGCAATGGAATAATTCACAAAGCAAAGGATTTTACAATATCTTCTTAAACAGAGTTTATGAATAGAAATCTAGAGCACATTACAGGCCCTTCGTCCCACAATGTTGTGCCGACCATGTAATCTACTCTAGAAACTGCCAAGAATTTACCTAGTGCATAGCCCTCTATTTTTCTAAACTCCATGTACTAAGAGTCTCTTAAAAGACCCTATTGTATCCGCCTCTACCACCTTTGCTGGCAGTGCATTCCACGCACCCAACACTCTGTGTGTGAAAAACTTACCTCTGACATCCTCTCTGTATCTACTTCAAAGCTATGACCTCTTGTGTTAGCCATTTCAGCCCTAGGAAAAAGCCTCTAGCTATCCACACAATCAATGTCTCTCATCACCTTATACACCTCTATGAAGTTACCTCTCATCCCGTCATTCCAAGGAGAAAAGGCCAAGTTCACTCAGCCTGTTCTCATAAGGTACGCACTCCTATCCAGGCAACATCCTTTCTAAATCTCCTCTGCACTCTCTCTATAATATCCACATTCTTCCTATAGTGAGGTGACCAGAACTGAACATAGTTCTCCAAGTGGGGACTAACAAAGGTCTTATTTAGCTGCAATATTACCTCATGGCTTTTGAACTCAATCTCATGGTTGATGAAGGCCAACACACCTTACGCCTTCTTAACAACACTGTCAACCTGCGCAGTGACCTATGGATACTGACCCCAAGATCTCTCTTATCCTCCACACTGCCACTTATATTCTGTCTTCAAATTTGACCTACCAAAATGAACTACTTCACACTTATCTGGGTTGAACTCCATCAGCCACTTCTCAGCCCAGTTCTGTAACCTATTGATGTCCTGCTGTAGCCTCTGACAACTCTCCAGCATATCCACAACACCCCCAACCTTTGTGTCATCAGCAAATTTACTCTCCCACCCTTCCACTTTCTCATCCAGGTCATTTATAAAAATCACAAAAAGGAGGGGTCCCAGAACAAATCCCTGCAGACCACTGGTCATCCACCTCCATGCAGTTTCCAATGGTGATCTTTGCTCACCAGACCTGGAATATCTAGCAGTTAAGTGTCATCCTTTTTACCTAGCATGGGAGTTCTCCAGGGTCATTTTGGTAGCAGTATACATTTCACCTTAGGCCAATGTCAATCAGGCTTTAGATGATCTGAGCAATAGGGTCAACATCAAGAAATAGCCCACCTAACGCTTTCACCATTGTTTTGGGAGATTTTAACCAGGCCAGTGTGAAAAAACTTCACTAAGCAATTACCATGAACAGATTACTTGCAATACCAGAGGAAACAACACACGAGACCATTGCTACACCACCAGCAAGAATGCCTACCGTGCTAGTCCACACCCTGACTTTGGGAAGTCTGATCACCTGGCTGTACTTCTACTCCCTGAGTATAGGCAGAGACTGAAGACCGCAGCACCAGTAGTGAGGACCAAGAAGGTATGGACAAGGGAAGCACAGGAGCGCCTACAGGACTGCTTTGAATCAGTGGACTGGACTGTATTCAGGGATTCATCTTCAAACCTGGATGAGTATGCTGCAGTTGTAACTGATTTCATTAAAACCTGTGTGAATCAGTGTGTGCCTACAAAGACTTACTGTACATTCCCAAACCAAAAGCCATGGATGAACCAGAAGGTATGTCATCTGCTGAAGGCTAGAACTGTGGCGTTCAACTGTGGCAACTGCACAAGGTCGAAAGAAGCTGCAGAAGGCTGTAAATCTAGTCAGCTCCATCTTGGGTACTGGCCTACAAAGTACCCTAGATATCTTCAGGGAGCAGTGTCTCAGAAAGGCAGCGTCCATTATTAAGGACCTTCAACACCCAGGGCATGCCCTTTTTTCACTGCTACCATGAGGTAGGAGATACAGAAACCTGAAGGCACACATTCAGCGATTCAGGAACAGCTATCCAATTCTCAAATGGCCATTGAACGCTTGGACACTACGTCACTTTTTTTAAGAATACAGTATTTCTATTCTTTGCACATTTTTTCATCTAGTCAATATACATATGTAATAGAGTTATTTATTTATTATTATATTTTCTCGTCTACATTATGTATTGCGTTGAACTGCTGCTACTGAATTACTGCTATCACGTCACATGCCAGTGATAATAAACCTGATTCTGATTCTGAGAAGCAACTGTATGATTTCTCAGCCAGGGTCATGCAAATTAAAGTTGTAAGATAGCTTAAGAATAGAATCCTTTGTTCCATGGAAGGGGATCAATACCAAAAGGGTCCAGGTTTACAGTGAGAAGAAGTTATTTAAAGAACGTTTCAGGGGGAAAATTTTTCTTACAAACTCTGGTCGATATTTGAAAAGCAGTATCTGAGGAGGTGCTGAAATCAGATACTGTCACTCTATTTAAGAGGCATTTAGACAGGCACTTGAATAGGTTAGTCATAGAAGGGTACTAAATGAGATGAGTGTATATGGCAAATTAATTGGCAGGGACATGGTAGGCTAAAGGCCCTCCAACTCCATGACTCTAATGCATACATATATGCAGAAATCACACACTATGTAGATGCCTAAATCACTAAAAGTTGCAGTTGTTTAAAGTAAGTGACATTTTTAAATTTGAGCGGTATCTCATTCCTGTGTGAGGGTGTGTCTGGAAAGGAAGTTTAGATTGATGTACTCCTCATCTACAATCAATGATCTGCACTTCAGATTCATATTCATTTACACTCAGTAGCCACTTCATTAGATTCACATGTACACCTGCTCGTTACTGTAAAGATCTAATCAGCCAATCAAGTGCCAACAATTCAATGCATAAAAGCATGCACCAACATCAATTGTTGTTCAGACCAAACATCAGAGTGGGGGGAAAATGTAACCTAAGTGATTTTGATCATGGAATGATTGTTGGTGCCAGATGGGGTAGTTTGAGTACCTCAGAAATTGCTGACCTCTAGGGATTTTGACACACAGCAGTCTCTAGAGCTTATAGAGAATTGTGCAAGAAATTAAAAAAAGCCCGTAAGTGGCAGTTCAGTGGGCAAAAATCTCCGAACACACATCACATCGAAGCACGAACTGGATGGGCTACAGCAGCAGAAGTCCATGAATATACACTCAGTTGCCATTTTATTAGGTACAAGAGGTACCTAATAAAGTGGCTACTAAATGTATTTGCCACAGGTGCATCAAACGTTGAAATATTTCATTTGCAATTACAACCAACACAACCTAAGCTCGTAGTGTCACCATACATTCCAGCACCAACATAGCATGCCCACAATGCTCAGCAGAACAACTGCAGCAAAAGAGGCTCACTTTCTCCTTCCTATGTACCCACCCACTTACACACATGGTCAGGTCTCCAACCCTAGTAAAGGCTGCTTCCAACCTCCAGTCTCTGGCCTGGACTCACAGAAATCAGACCTGCCAACCCACAGGTCTCGACCATCGGACTTCCACTTGCATTCTCGTCAACTTCAGTCTTTGACCTTTGGGCTTCAACTTTTGGTATCGACCCCAGGATCATGGGCCTCGAACTCCAGGCTCGCATGGGCTTCCAACCCTAGGACCCGCCACTCACTGACCCAGGCGGTTGGGGGGGGGGGGGGGTTCACTGGCCCTCATGTCTCTTGCCCAGATGGCTTTTACTTGTCATGCACATGAGAAATACTTCTCAGGAAAAGAGCTCTTCAATAATCATTTGAGGAAAACTAACTTTTAGACTTCACAGTTTGATTCAAAAGAATTGACACAGAGTCATTTGTAGCACTATTAGGAAGACAAAGTAATTAAAGGTAAAAATAAAGGAAAATGAAAGAGAGGATGATAATAAGTGAGTTAGGAATAGAAATGTAAAACGATAATTATGACAAGCACAGTATTTGATTATCCCTTCTGATACATGAGGCACAAATGTTGCAACTATGAACCATGTTATTACCTTTTTATGTGAAGCAATGTCTCAGGTGGAACATTCATAGTTCAAAGTTTGAAGCCCGACATTTGTTCACAGTTGACAATACTTGCAGGCAAGGCAGTTACAAGACTTTTTTTATTACTGACACCTGCTTTGATTAAAATCATTAATGTACCATGTAACTGCAAAATAAGACTCTTAAGGAGGGTGTTGTTCCCTCTGCATTCTAATCATTTTGCCAGCAGGGCTGTGCCGTGGTTGGATGTCTGAATACTTGATAAATATAACTGCTAGGGTGCCTCCTTCTCATTAAAACAGATTATTAAAAAGCAAAATGAAAATCAGTTATCCACTTTATAACATTAAATATTAAAGTTTTATCCATTATTAAAACTGTTATTCCACAAAGTATCCTCCATATTTTTATACCCCTGTCAAACTCAGCATTTTTTATTCATAAAAATTGTGAAATGTTACTAACTTCCCTCAAGATATCCCTCTGAGCTTTTGGGCTCTTTTATTCTCCAGACTGTAAATCTTTCTTAGGCAATGCTTGCTATTATTGTGCATTAGGGCAATCCACTGTGGATTTAGCTTCATTAAAGGGAGAGGTGGGATTTTTCAACTGATTAATTAACTATAAATAAATAATTTCTCTTGACACTTGAGCTATGATCTTTGATTACATTCTTGATTAACAGTGACGGAACTCTACAAAAGAAAAGATTTGATGTGAAGAGGTGCCAAGTGGAACCAAGACTAAGAAAGCAAGAGGGGGAGAAATGATTGAACAAATGTGATTAACTGAGATCCTGGACTCTTACTGTTCGCCCTGGTGCCTCATGCTTCACCTGTAATTATCTCAGCTTCACTTCAAGCACTGTGGTTCCAATTTAAATTCAGGCCAGAATAAGTGCCCAAAAATGGCTGTCTCTAGCGCCTCTCTGCTGTGTGAGGGGAAGCATAACTTTCATGTCTCATTTGGAAATGCCTAACCTTGCCCAAAATGATACAGGTTTAACATTTCCCTTCATATTTTTTGCTTCTTTTTATCCCCCTCCCTTTTTAGTTTGATAATGTGGGGACTGTAAAGACTAAAAATTTATAGGTCCACTGTAAATAAATCAATGGCAACTAATGGTCGGAGAAGCAGAAGTAAGCAAAAAGCCAGCTTGAATATTGGTTTTTATCAGTCAGACCTGTCTCCAGTGCTGCAATCAGTTCTGGGCACATCACAGGAAAAAGGACATAGAACATAAGATACCAGAGCTGAATTAGACCATTCAGCCCATTGAATCAATGTGTCTTCCTCCACATTGGTGAGACCAAGTGCTGATCAGGTGACCACTTGGCCAAGCACCTGCGTTCGACCTAGTCAGCTGTCAGCCATTATCATATCCCTTCTCATTCCCATACTAACCCGATTGTCCTTGCCCTCTGCCACAGAAAGGGTGAGACTAAGCACAAATTAGAACAGAACCTTGTATTCCATCCTGCAGGTCTACAGCCTGATGCCACGAACATTGGATTCTCCAGTTAGATAAATGCTCCCCTTCTATCCTTCTCTCTACCCCTCCTGAGCTATGCAGTTTCTCTTACACCCCTAACACTCATCACCCTGTTTCCTTTCCCTTTCGCACCCACTCCATCTGCCCATTACCCATGCACTTCCCCCAACGGGACCTCTCTTCCCATCAAAAACTGTTCTCTTCTGCATATCTTACCTTCCTTATTTGATTCCATGATCCACCTTCTGTCAGATTATATTTTCTTTGTATCACTCAATGTCTGTAACACCAAGGAGCTGATTATTGACTTCAGGACAAGGAAACCAAAGGTCCATCAGCCAGTCCTCATCGGGGAATCAGAGGTGGACAGCAACAGCAATTTTAAATTCCTGTGTTATCATTTCAGAGGATGTGTCATGGGCCCAGCATATTAGTGCAATTACGAAGAAAAATGGTAGCACCTCTACTTCCTTAGAAGCTTGCAAAGATTCGGCATGACATCTAAAACTTCTATAGTGGCGTGGAGAGTATATTGACTGGTTACATCATGGCCTGGTATGACAACACTAAGGTATGTCCTTAAATGAAAGATCCTACAAAAGCTAGTGCATATGGCCTAGTCCATCATGGGTAAAACACTCTCCACCATTGATCACATCTATCTGGAGCACTGTTGCAGGAAAACAGCATCCATCATCAAGATCCACACCAACCAGGCCTCGCATATCTTACTCTTTCCTTACCCTTTGGCAAGCTATCTCATTGCATATCTTAAACCTTGTTAATGAATGATCCCACTTACATATTCCAGTAACAGACAATAAGCTATTCCAAATATATCACCTTACAGCACAGAAAAACTCTCTTCAGCCTACCACATCCATGCCAAGTTTTTACAATTAGTTATTCTGATGCAAGTAAGAACAAAAGGAATTTTAAAAATTTGCCCATCAAAACTTCTTTCCAGTAATAATGAACTGAAAACAACTGACAACTTCACAGTATAAACATTCTGTGTTTTGTTACCACCTGACTGACACTTCATCAATGGTGTAGATCTTTGTGTTTAAATGCTTATTCAGAACTTTTCCAAATTCAGCAAGATGAATGTGGGAGGAGTCTGGTGAGCACCCAAAGTTAATTCACACAAAAGTTAAGTCATCCAATACTTCTCACACTGCTGGCCATATTATACAAATTTGCACCAATTTGCTTCATTGATATCTGGTTTCTGTATTCTCAGCAGCTTGTGACAGAAACAGCATTCATTTATCTTTGTGTGTGTTCATTTTCACAAAACCTTCAAGCAATTCACCAAATAATCCTTTTGTTAGAAAGAGTAATAGTTGACACAGCACTAATTATTTATAGTTGGAGGTCAATTTCACAGATTCATTACATTTGAAGGAAGGGTGAAATTCATTTCTCCCAAAATCTTATTTGAATCTCGTTAATTTTATCTCACACCCTCAGAACCTGGCTTGGAGAAATGGTGAAGCTCAATCCAACAGTATAGTTACTTAGATCAGAGTTGAAAATTCATTCATAATATTTTCCTCTCCTTGTGCCTTTGCATTGAGATCACATCCCTTGAACTCAATTAAAACATACAATCTGCCGATCCTTTACTGAGTGTTTTAACCAGGCCTGCAATCACAGCTTATTAAATTACACCCGTAAGCATGAGTTTCTCCCTGCTATTAAGTTGATGGCACTCTAAGCTTTCAATTATATCCTCCTCAACTCCCTTCATCCCAGTGGAGATTTGTAATTTCCATCCCACCAATAATCTTTGCAATCAGTCATCCAAATTCCTTAAGTTCCTGTACTTGCCTGCAGTGTTTAACCAACTAAGGCACAAACACATAAGGAAAGTGTAAGATGAACATCTCTTTTCTTTTTAATTATCCAACTAGGATATTATGTTGGCATTTATTGCCCATTGCTAATTCCTCTCAAAATGCTTCAGTTTTTCTGGTAAAGGTACCCTCACAATGCTGTCACAGGATTTAGACCCAGTGACCAAGACAAAAGTTTTTTTCAGCACCCCCCCCCCACACTTTCTTTCTCTAACTTCTCATCTTTTTTTCCCAGTCCCAATGAGGGTCTCAGCACAAAATGTCATCTGTTTACTCTTTTCCCTAGATACTGCCTGGCCTGCTGAGTTCCTCCAGCATTTTTATGTGATCTCCAGTCTGGACAGTGTGTGATGCTGAGGATGTGCACTGTAAGGATGACACTTTGATGCTCTTGTTCTTCATGATTGTGGGTTTACCATCTAAATCAACGTAGTGAGTAAATTAAGTATAATTTATAGATGCTGCACACAGTAGCCAGTGAATTATTAGGAAGCTGGATGCAACACCAATCAGGAGGCTTGCTCTGTTTTCAATCACATTGAGGCTCCACAGTATTATCCAAACTGGCAGACAAACAAGATATGCCTTGAAAGGTTCTGGGGAAACACAGGTGAATCGCTCAATACAAGATCTCCACCCTCAGACCTGTAGCTAGTTCACTTAGATTACAAACTAGTCTACTGCTACAAACCCATTCTCACTCTCCCTCAAAAGAAATGAATATTTAATGAATATGTTACCTCATGGAAAACTATAGGATAAAAAAAACTTAATTCAAACATTGTCCTTAACAAAAAATAAAAACATATCCCCTTTAGAGTTTTTCAACTCAGCTATCAAAATCTAGGCGTCAGGTTTGTACAGAACAGAATCTCAATAACTGTTTCCATAGCAACAATTGTCATGAATCTGTTGCTAATTCTTGTGCTAATTTCACTGAACCTTCATAGTAATTCCCACGAGCCCCTTCTAACAGAGGCCTCTCTGTCATTCAATACATCAGTTCCACTTTAAAATAATTGAAAGTCAAACCTGCAACATTTCTTAATTGTGTGCCACGTTTAATGCTCCATGTAGTACAATGTTTTACATGTAAAATGCTAATTGTGACCTAGAGCCATCTTTCTGCTGCAGAATCATGTCGAACAGTGAATTGTGCAAACCTGCTTGCTTTAAGAGTGCATAGATTTTTGTTAAATGATGAAAGTAAGTGAAGTTATTATAACCTGGACATACGCCTAAAGAGGAAGATATTTGAAAGATCTTACAAGAACAGACTAATCCTTGAAAGCTCAAAAGAACACCAAGGCAAGTTTTTAAATTGATTAAAAATATTCTTTTTTGTCCAATATTCAATCAATTTCAACAAAAATAATTCAGGAATTAATCAATTGCACTTCCTTCAGAGAACACAGTAATGGAGAACAATCTATATTGGTATTGACAGAGATTATGAGTTAATAACATTGTAATAATATTTAATCTGTCACTCAATTTTTAAGAGGCAATGGAATGCTGGCCCAAAATTCAAACATCTTCAGAGATGCTCTTAATGTGATTCTATTTTTCATTAATGCTGTTAAAATCGAATCACATTCTCATATCCCTAGGCAGAGCAATTCATCCTCAATTGCACCACTCAACATACAGCATCAGAGCAGCTGCACGGAGTACTCTGCATCCGTTCGAATAGAGTCGATGGAATTGGAGTTTGGAAGTGAACGACATCCATACAGTCTTGAATATGCACGAGCAACTGAAGATGAATTTCACCCCGTATCCTTTTTCTGCACTTTCTTTAAGGATCCTAATGCAAACTACAGAATTTATTTTTAAAAAGTAGTTATTTAAACTACCGGCTCCTTGATCCAGGCTTTATCCTGACATCTGCTGCTGTCTGTGTGGAGTTTGCACTTTCTCCCTATGCTCATATTGGTTACCATGAGTGCTCTGGCTTCTACCCACATCCCAACGGTGTGTGGGTTGGTAAGTTAGTTGGTAACTGCCCCATGTGGCAAGTGAATTGGGGGAAGCTGATCTGTAGGCAAGAGAGAATAGATTATATAGGGAAATAAGTAAGGGAATGAGATTGATGGGGACTCATAGAGAGCTGGCAGCGACTCAATAGACCAAATGGACTGAAATGACAAAATTTACCATCATCATTTCCATCTACTATTATCCACAGATTGTACACAATTTGGTAGTTTAACATTAAGTATTTCAGAAGGCACAATTAGTTATACAGTAACTTTTATGACTTCAGCTAGCCCCAAAACACTTGCGAAATATTAATGCTTCTAGTATTTCATCTTTTAGTTAAGAAGGTAAAGTGGCAGCCATTTTAGGTGAACAAAGAAGAAGAAGAAGAAGAAGAAGAAGAAAGCCCTTAACTCCGAGTGGAGTCATGATGGCATTTTCTTAGCAGGCTTTCTTATTTTTACGAGGCCGAGTTGCTACCTAATGGTCAGCCCAGCGTGGATGGAAAGCATGCAAGAGAGCCGGCCTGATTCAAACTCAAGAGCCTTCGCTCCGAAGTCTGGTGCTGATGCCACTACGCCACTAGCCGGCCAGGTGAAGGAAGCTCACGCAAATACATTTTGACATCGAACAATAATTTATAAACATTGGTTAGAGTACTGAGTAGAACTCCTCTACTGCTCATTAGTGTTAGGTGTCCCTCATATCTCTCAGAGAAAGTAGTTAGGCTTTGGTTTAATGTGCCAAAAAATAAAGATTGTATCTCCATCTGTTCAGTTGCTCTTCAGTAATGTCCAGGAGGTTCAGTTTTAATTTTTACACTCAAAGCTCATGAGTGGAACATGAATTGATAACTAATGCACAGATAAGGGAGCTACAAAATAAGCCATGACTGCGTGCTTGTGGACTGTATATCAATTATGTAAAAAAGAGTGAAGTGATTTTCTGCAAAGGTAATATTCTTCATAACTTTCATACAATAGGAATTTTGATCCTGTTGCACACAAAAAAAAAGTTGATAGAGCAAGAGAAAGGAGATTATAATTGAATAGGGGAGGTAGCCATTAATGCACAGGGAATTTTCTATCATTTCAGAATAAGAATCTGAATCAAGTTTAACATCACTGGCATAGGTCATGAAATTTGCTGTTTTACGCCAGCTGGACATTGCAATACTGTAATGAAGAGCACTGTATTAAAAAAAATGGAAAAAATAGTGAGGTAGTGTGGATGGGTTCATTGTTACATTCATAAATCTGATGGAGGAGGAAAAGAAGCTGATCCTAAAAAGCTTAGCGTGTCTTCATGCTCCTGTACCTCCTTTCTCAATGGTAGCAATGAAAAGAGGGCATGTCCTGGGTGATTCTTAATGATCAATGCCACTTTTTAAAGGCATCATCTTTTGAAGGTGTCCTTGATGCTGGAGAGGCTCAAGCCATGATGGAGCTGGTTGAGTTTTCAACTTTCTGCAGCTTTTTCCAAACCTGTGCAGTGACTCCTCCATACCAGACAGACCATGATGCAACCAGTCATAATGTTAAATTAGCTCGAGTCTATGGTGACATGTTATATCAAATCTCCTCAGATTCCAAATGAAATATAGCTGCTGTCGTGCCTTCATCCAATCATGTGGCAGCAACTCTGTTCAGTTGTTTTTCAGACCAAACAACAGAATGCGGAAGAAGTGTGATCTAAGTAACCTTAACTCTGGACAAGCTAGTTTATCTCAAAACCTATTCACCTCCTGGGATTTTCATGCACAACTTGTCTCTAAAAGTTTACAGAACATGGTGCAAAAAAACCCAAAAAAATCCATTGAGCAGCAGTTTTAAAAGCAAAAACATCTTGATAATGGGAGAGATCAGAGGAGAATGGCCAGACTGGTTTAAGCTGACAGGAAAGTGCAGGAACTCAAATAACCATGTGTTACAACATTGGTGTGCAGAAGAGTATCTCGGAACGTACAACACAGCAAACCTTGAAACGGATGGGCTACAGCAGCAGAAGATCACAAACATACTTCTGTCCCTAATAAATTGGCCACTGAGTGTATATGGATTAAATGATATACCTTTGTTTTTTACTGTATAGTCTTTGAAAATAAAGATAGATAAAATTTTAATCATAAATAAAACTAAAACAGCATGCTTTGTAACTTACAGCATTTTGCAAAGAATTTTGCTTATAAATTATTCTGAAGTTCATATCTTCCATCAGGATGGATAAAAAAATTTAGTATGACTATTATCCTAAGATAATATTTTTGCATGCACAGGTAGATTTTCAGATTTTAAATACTACAAAACCCATTCACAAATAATATGTAAAGGCCCAAAATTCCAGTGAGTCAGAGATAGCTCTGAGAGTAGCTCTCACCCCTGCAACTTTCAAAATTGTGAGAAATCTGTAGCAATGACTTTCTGAGAACAAGCAATAAGATGAAATATAATGGCCCAATCCTGACACCATTCTCTAGTTTGAATCCATCTCAATGATTTACTGCAGAACTTCAGTACGATAAAAAAAAATCAATTATCCATATAGACTAATATACTGTTCTCTCTTTTGAGAATAACACTGCAGTGTTCTGCAGTGGTATTTTAGGTGCAACACATAGTGTTGGTGCATCATCCCACTAATATAATCATGCAAGGAATGAAAGATGGAATGAAAATCTAATTTATTTGAAAGATTTAGACAACACTCAGATTGATTGCGACTGGTTTCTTAGTCTTCTAAGTCCCTATTAAATTAACACTTCCCACTTCTAACCTCTTGGCTACTTTATATTATTTTGGAATTAACATTATACATGGCTGCTTTTAAATGTTAAATTAGAATGTGTTTCTGTAAAACCAAATTTAATCATGCAGCAATATAAATTAAACAGATAGCTCAAATAGAAGTAACAAAATATTTGAACATTAAGAAAAAATGGGCTTCTGCCAAAGGGTGGGACGATTAGATTTGGCCCAGCAATACCAAAAGGAAACCTTTTGCAGCCACTTAAGAAGTTAGATAGGAGCTTCGTGTTAAAAGTTTTCCAACAAGCAGCATCTGTGATCTTCATATCATTATCCATAAATGGTGACTGTATAGTCATCTAAGATCTCACAGTTAAAGGAGTGGACATCATCATCGGATTCTGATGGACAACCGAAGAAGGAAAAGATCCATAAATGACAACCTCCACGCTACAGAACAGTAAAAAGCTAAGTTTGGTATCTATGTCTGCTATGCAGGAGCAGAGGTAAGAGACAGCAGGTGTTGGAATTGGGATCAACAAACAACCTGCTGGAAGAACTCAGTGGGTTGAGCATCATCTGTGTGGAGAAGGGAAGGGAACTTTTCATGTTTCAGGACTCTGATGTAGGGATTCAACTCAAAACATCAACACTTTCCGGCCCCCTCACAGATGTTGCTTCAGCCGCTGAATTCCAGTAAATTTTGTTTGAACTTACAGCTTCTAATTTGGAGGCTACCAACTATATTAAGCTGATCCCTCTGATGTCATACAATTGAGAGGACTACTGCACAATGCATTTCTTGACATTGATGGCACAGGTATATTGGACACTGCTTGGGATGTGCATGTATCCTTGACACCTGAGGTACCATAGGAAGGTGGCCATGGGGAATGCAAAAAATTCCAGAAATCTATATATTGTACTGGAAATTTAAAAAATATGTACATTAAAATAATGCCGAGACCATACACAATGTCCCCTTGGTTACATTATGCCAGGCTCTGTCATAATATCCATCCTCCACACCTCATCAGGAACTCAAGTAAAATGAAACATCACACGAAATGCTGGCAGAACTCAGAAGGCCAGACAGCATCTATGGGAGGAGGTAATAATAACGTTTCCGGCCAAAACCCTTCATCAGGATTTCATCTCCTTCATCTCCTGATGAAGGGTTTCGGCCCAAAACGTCATTATTACCTCCTTCCATAGATGCTGTCTGGCCTGCTGAGTTCTGCCAGCATTTCGTGTTTTTTTTCCAGCATCTGCAGATTCATTCATGTTGCCTTTAAAAAGAAATATCAGCACTTTAACTGAATCTAGATTAACGGGATCTGACTAGTGTTTCAATTGCATAGAATGGCTGCCCAGAAGGTCTGCACCTGCTGCATGACTGACTGTAGTACAGGCGCGCAGAGTAAAAGAGCAATGACATGTCTTTCTGATTACTGTGTCCAGGCCAAACATGACACACCCATCAATACTAATCCTACATTTTCTCTTCATCTTCATTAACTCCTTAGAAACATAGAAAACCTACAGAACAATACAGGCCCTTGGGCCCACAAGGTTGTGCCAAACATGCCCCTACATTAGAAATTGCCTAGGCTTACCCATAGCCCTCTATTTTCTAAGCTCCATGTACCTATCCAAAAGTCTCTTAAAAGACCCTATCATATCCACCTCCACCACCATTGCAGGCAGCCCATTCCACACACTCACCACTCTCTGAATAAAAAACTTACCCCTGAGATCTCCTCTGTACCTACTTCCCAGCACCTTAAACCTGTGTCCTCTTGTAGCAACCATTTCAGCCCTGGGAAAAAGCCTCTGACTATCCACAAGATCAATACCTCTCATCATCTTGAACACCTCTATCAGGTCACCTCACATCCTTCTTCGCTCCAAGGAGAAAAGGCTGAGTTCACTCAACCTGTTTTCATAAGGCATGCTCCCTAATCCAGGCAACATCCTTGTAAATCTCCTCTGCACCCTTTCTATGGCTTCCACATCCTTCCTGAACTGAGGCAACCAGAACTGAGCACAGTACTTCAAGTGGGGTCTGACCAGGGTTCTATATAGCTGCAACATTACCTCTTGGCTCCTAAATTCAATTCCACGATTGATGAAGGCCAATACACCGTACGCGTTCTTAACCACAGTATCAACCTGCGCAGCTGCTTTGAGTGTCCTATGAACTCGGACCCCAAGATCCCTCTGATCCTCCACAGTGCCAAGAGTCTTACCATTAATACTATATTCTGTCATCATATTTGACCTACCAAAACAAACCACCTCACACTTATCTGGGTTGAACTCCATCTGCCACTTCTCAGCCCAGTTTTGCATCCTATCAATATCCCGCTGTAACCTCTGACAGCCCTCCACACTATCCACAACACCTCCATCCTTTGTGTCATCAGCAAACTTACCAACCCATCCCTCCACTTCTTCATCCAGGTCATTTATAAAAATCACAAAGAGTAAGGGTCCCAGAGCAGATCCCTGAGGCACACTACTTGTCGCCAACTTCAATGCAGAATATGACCCGTCTACAACCACTCATTGCTTTCTGTGGATCCACAAAGCAATGTCCCCTTGGGTCCCATGCCTCCTTACTTTCCCAATAAGCCTTCCATGGGGTACCTTATCAAATGACTTGCTGAAATCCATATAAACTACATCTACCTTCATCAATGTGTTAAGTCAGATCCTCAAAAAATTCAATCAGGCTCTTAAGGCATTACCTGCCCTTGACAAAGTCATGCTGACTATTCCTAATCATATACCTCTCCAAATGTCCATAAATTCTGCCTCTCAGTATCTTCTCCATCAACTTACCAAACACTGAGGTAAGACTCACTGGTCTATAATTTCCTGGGCTATCTCTACTCCCTTTCTTGAATAAAGGAACAACATCCGCAACCCTCCAATCCTCCGGAACCTCTCTCATCCCCATTGATGATGCAAAGATCATCGCCAGAGGCTCAGCAATCTCCTCCCTCACCTCCCACAGTAGCCTGGGGTACATCTCATCTGGTCCCGGCGACTTATCCAACTTGATGCTTTCCAAAAGCTCCAGCACATCCTCTTTCTTAATATCTACGTGCTCAAGCTTCTCAGTCTGCTGCAAGTCATCACTACAATCATCAAGATCCTCTTCTAAAATAGTGAATACTGAAATAAAGTAATCATTAAGTACCTCTGCTATTTGCTCCAGTTCCATACACACTTTCCCACTGTCACACTTGATAGGTCCTATTCTTTCACGTTTTATCCTCTTGCTCTTTACATACTTGTAGAATGCCTCTGGGTTTTCCTTAATTCTGCCTGCCAAGGTCTTCTCATGGCCCCTTCTGGCTCCTAATTTCCTTCTTTAACTCCTTCCTAGTAGCCTTATAATCTTCTAGATCTCTAACATTACCTAGCTCTCTGAACCTTTTGTAAGCTTTTCTTTTCTTCTTGACTAGATTTATTACAGCCTTTGTACACCACGGTTCCTGTACCCTACCATAACTTCCCTGTCTCATTGGAACGTACCTATGCAGAACTCCACACAAACATCCCCTGAACATCTGCCACATTTCTTCTGTACTTTTCCCTGAGAACATCTGTTTCCAATTTAAGCTTCCAATTTCCTGCCTGATAGCCTCATAATTCCCCTTACTCCAATTAAACGCTTTTCTCCTGCCACTCATCTATACCAGGGGCGAATTATGGTAACAAATTACCTACCAATCAGCATATCTTTGGGAAGACACCAGTATATCTTGGTGAACATCCATGCAGGAATATGAATGGTGTCCAAACTCCACACAGACAATACCCCCAGGCTCTGGAGCTGTGAGGCAATGGATTTAAATTTTGCAGCACTATGCTACTTTGGTCTGAGATATAATTTATTAAATCCGATGGCAAGTAAACATTTCAGAACTCCATTCAGAGGTGTGTTCTGTAGGACTGAGTTTCCATTTCAGGTCCTTGGGAATAGAAGAAATAGCAGTGATGTAGCGAGAAGAGAAAACTGTCAGTTAAGATCTGGAAGAAAGCTCCATAAAGATTTTCACCCATCCACCTCTCTTCTCCCAACCCACAACAAAATTAGTTCAAAATATTACCTTTCTCTCTCTTCAAATGATACCAAACTATACAGCTGTATTTGTGCTCTACGTGGATTGATCATGAGCTTTTCAGTAAAGAGTTTAGAATCTGGGGTGAGATTGGGAAGAAGATGTGGATTGATACAATTCAAAACCAGAATAAATTTCAAAAACGAGAGATAGAATATTGCATCTTGTATATAATATTGTAATGATCCCTGATGCAATCATTGAACCACATCATATTTCCTATGGCCAGCAATTTTTAAGTTGAGTCAGTCGGTGTGTAACCTTTGCTCTTGCACATCACAGCATGGACGAACTCAATGCAGTTAAACTCTTGCCTTACCACTGGAATATTACCACTTACAGTCTGGAATATGTCCAGATCATTTAAAGTAAAGTTAAAAAAAATTATTATCAAAGTATATATATGTCACCATATACTATCATGAGATTTATTTTCCTGCAGACATGCAGAGTAGATAAAAGGAACACAACAGAATCAATGAAAAAATACACACAGAGAAAGATGAACAATGTGCAAGTACAAAAATAAAAACAAAATAATAATCATAAATAACATTGTGAACACAAGTTGTAGAGTCCTTGAAAGTGAGCCCGTAGGTTGTGGAATCAGTTCAGTGTTGGGGAGAGTGATACACTCTGGTTCACGGTCCTGATGGTTGAGGGGTAATAACTATTCCTGAACCTGGTAATGTGGGATCTGAGGTTCCTGCACCTCCTTCCTGATGGCAGAGCAGCGAAGAGAGTGAAGCAAGTATAGCCTGGATGGTGTGGGTCCTTGATGATGGATGTAGCTTCCCTTGTAGATGTACTCAATAGTGGGGAAGGCCTTACCCATGATGAAACTGGGCTGTATTCACTACTTTTTGTAGGTTTTTCCATTCCAAGTCTTGATGCAACCAGTCAGTATACTCCAAGCATCTACAGCAGTTTGTTAACATTTTAGATGACATGTTGAATCTTCACAAACTTCTAAGGTAGTAGAGGCACTGCTGTGCCTTCTTTGTAATGGCACTTAACAAGCTAGAACCAGGACAGATCCTTTGAAATGAGAATGCTGACCTTCTCCACCTCTGGTCCCCTTATAAGGACTGGTTCATGGACCTCCAGTTTGCTCCTCCTGCAGTCAATAATCAGCTCTTTGTTTTTGCTGATATTGTGAGAGATTGTTGTTGTGGCATCATTCAGCCAGATTTTCAATCTCCCTCCTATAGGCTGGTGACACACCTTTGATTTTGTCATCAACTTTAAATAACTATGGTTATTTAATACATGGTTTCAACTGTGTACACATCATATCTAGCCTGTTAGTTCACCCCAGCCATAGGAACTTTAATTATAAGATAAAGGCTCAATTTATTATTTTTTAATTAACTGAGTTTAGAAATAGGATACTGTATGACTGCACCTAGAGAAAAAAACAGAAGATTACAACATGGAAAAGGCACTTGGATCCACAATGTCTGTGCTGGCTCTAATGCCAACCTAACTAATCTCATCTGTGTGCACATGGTCCATGTCCCTTTAATCTGTCTGTTCATGTGGCTGTCTCAATGCCTTTTAAATATTGCCATCATATCTGCCTGTACCATCTCTCCTGCAGGGTGGTTCAGTCACCTCCCAATCTGTGTAAAAAAAAAGCTTCTCGAGCAAAACTGAGCAAAATTTAAGCCTGCATCCAGCACTGCTGGGCACCAGTCAACTTTAACCAAATGAAACAATAATACAGGGTTATCCTGGACAGCAAAAATAATGAGATATTTTTTCCTTAAAAATCAACTTGCTTCTCCTGCCAACAATTCTATTCTCAGTCTCTGCATTTTATTCAATGCTGTAACTAGTTTCTGATCGCACCTCACTTTCATCAGAAAAACCATCAGCTTCCACGTACTTACAGCATAACTCCTCTTATATCCTCACCTTAATCAATTGTAGTGCTTGGTACTCTTACTATCTCATAAGCACACCAAACTTTTCCAGTCTTATTTTCTTTACTCGCAATCCTTTTTGAAGCAAATTCCCTTGGTAAAGGATAAAAAAATTGATGTCTCAAAAATATTTTGACAGTCAGGAATGCTCCAGTTGCAAGTTGGATTTATGAAATTCAGTTAATACTGTGGTCAAAGAATCAGGGATTTCAGCACAAAAGAGGATTATTCGGTTACTGACACCGTGAAACTCTATCAGAGCTCTCTTCTCCAATTCTATTTCCCCTCTCATCTTTTGCAACACATAATAACTCTGTCATTAAGAGTTTCTCAATTTGCTTTGAAATGCTGCAATTGATTGTGCTTCAATGGTCACTTGTGGAAATGCAACCCATTTTCTAATTACAATGAGTCTGCTATTAGCAATCTATTTGAGGTTATTGTTTTTTATTTAGTTGACAGGTTAGAATTTTAGGCTCCTCTGGCCTGGCGCTCCATTTTAAATGTTGGCCACTGCAAGGATTTTCAGCACAGGTAGTTCCAGCCATGCTTATTACAACTGCTGCACAGAACCGAAAGGGTGTCGGGGATAATATCTTTGCAAGTCCTATCCTGAGATTCTGTAGAGTATTGTTTATATACACTATATATCCATCGTAACTGAATACTCTGCTGACTGCACTGCAGAGTCAAACAGGGGGAGCTTGGAAATGTCAAATATGAGAGAGCAGAGGGTTAAGGTGAAAGAGAGGAAAGTTAAAGGAGATTTCTGGGAGTCATTTTTTTTACGCAGTATGATAGGTGTCTGTAAAAGCTGCAAGAGTGGATTATAGAAGCAGATACAGTAGCAAGATTTTAGAATAATTTAAAGACAGATGAACAGGCAGGGAATAGAGGGAAAGTGGCATTAGATCAGAAGACATGGACACGATGGGCTGAAGGGCCTGTCTATATTCATGACCAGCATGTTGGGTAACATACCAGATGTCTGTGAATATTGTTCCAGTTCCCACCTAGATCCGTATTTAAGGGGAGAACATGCATATATGTTTAAATAATTGTATTCATGCATTCCATCTTCAGTACCTGCGTCATGCTTGTGGCTATTTTATGTTACTTACTTTATACTTACAAATAAAATTTTATGTTGAGGATTCTTTAGCAAACTCGGACATAGCATGCGCAGACATATCCTTAGAATGGACCTTTTGACACAGATTATTCAAACGATTTCAGGCTAACTATTTCCAAATGCTCCTTTCTTCTCTCTCAACCATTAGCCTTCATCTTGAATCTTCCCTGAAACTCTTAGCAGCCAGGAATTCTGTACAAGAGTTCAAAACTATGCACTCCCTAATTGTGTTTACTTACAGCAGGAGGTAGAGCTGTTATTAGTTTATACATTTCCATGTGAAAATAAAGCAGGAATTTGATCCATCATTAAGCAGCAGTTTGATGTACCAGGCTAATGACAGTAATATTAGTGTTTCAAGCTATCAGTGCACAGAAGCAACAACCTCCTGTTCTAAGCTTCCATTAGCAGCCAGAGATCTCATTTACACAAATATCTGCTCAAATCAAAATACAGTGTATTAGGCTGTCTGGTACAGAAAATTGACACAAATGCAATGTGGGGTTCTTAAGTCTCATCTGCAACAACACATTCATAAATACTGGATAAGCAGAGATAAACAGAACATGGCCACTGCCCTATGTCTACAGTTTATAATTTGAGTTATGATGGCATGGGAGAGACATCATATTAGGCAAATAAAATTAATCTTAGCAGGAGATTCAGGATGAGCAGCCATTGACATTCTAGTCTTCTTACAGGCTCAAATAATTCGAAGCCAAGTTTTAACAACAACATCTAGCAAATTAACAACTTACACTGACCCTTATAAATATGCCAAAGCACTCAAAGGACCTTTATCCTGACACTAAGTTGCATGATGTTTATGGATGTAACCAAATGCCTGGTTAAAGAAGTAGATTTCAAAAGCAAATTAAAGCTTAGAGAGATGCAGAGGTTTGCAAAGAAATAGTTCAGAGCCAATGTGCTGGGTACACAGCCCATGAGGTCAAATCAAATAAATGCAGCAAACTATAATGCATCTTCCCAAAACAAAAATGATGAAATGAAAAGGCAATAAGCAGAAAGCAGTATAAATCTTTTCTTCCAGCCTTGTACACAAATAGCTGTGTTGATATTGCCTTTGTTCCTTAGAGGCCTCCTAATGTGGCCAGACATGGTTCCAGCAATGTCATATTAAAAGGATTTATATATCAGAGCTGATTCCCCTTGCTGACCCTCAATAACATCAACGTGTTAACATGGAAACACATTCAAAGATTACAATAAAGTCACCTCACCTTTGGATGATGATATTGTTACGCCTGTGCCCCAACTCTGAGGGGCCGAAGGGTACAAAGTAGCCCCCTCCTTTTTGAGAATCGCAAGATCGCTATTAATTCAGGTCAGGAGATCCAGGAAATGAGAGAAAGACACGCAGAATCCACAAGGGGTTTGGAATGTCCTGGCCCCTCAGCGATACAAAGCCACGGGAAACGGCCATTGTCTCTTGGAGACAGGATTGTGTATTGAGTACTGTACTATTTATTTGAAGCCCTCAGGGAATGACCAAAGTGGGCTGGGTTGAGGGATGGTACCATCCCAATCTGATTGACATCTGAGACCCCGTGAGTAAGGATAAAAGAGGGTCTGGGGAACAACCCCTTTAGACGCACCAGGAGAAACGCTAGAAATCCCGTGACAGCGTTTAATAGCGACAGCCGGTGGAGGGCCCACGTGTGTCCTTTCCCGTTGCCTGGGATTGGGGCCTTACCACGGAAGATGGCTTAGCTAAAGAAGAGACCACCCCCAACGACATTTCGAAGGATCGACATCATAAAAAGGAAAACGGGCAAGTTCTAAAAATCCGTCTTTCTCTCCAAGCAAAAGCCACAGCCTGAATGAACTGAAGTGACTTTTATATTTCCATCAGACAATACATTATCCCCTAGACAACGATAGAGCTATTTCTTATTGATTATTATTATACCCACGCTTTTAGATTTAGTATTGATGACGTGTGCATTGATATTATTTTTGTGTATTTTTATCAATAAATACTGTTAAAAATAGTACCATCAGACTTCAACGGACCTCTCTATCTTTGCTGGTAAGTGACCCAGTTACGGGGTATGTAACAATATAGGCACCACAAGTCCCTCAGATGGGTTTGATGGGGCAGCATGGTAGTGTAGTGGTCAGCACAACACTTTACAGTACCAGCGACAGTACAGTCTTAGATGAGCTCAATCGCTTTTACGCTCAGTCCAATGTCACTATCTCTGGGCCTCCAAGGAAAGCCATAATTACAACCTGCAACCTGGTCATCTCTGAGGCTGAAGTATGCAGATGTTTCCAACGTATGGACAGTTGCAAGGCTGCGGGACTGGACGGCATCCCAGAGCGAGTACTCAGGATGTGCGCAGCACAACTGGCAGGTCTGTTTACAGACATTTTTAATCTCTCCCTCTCCCAGTGCAGAGTGCCCTCCTGCTTCAAATTATCCACCATTGTCCCTGTACCAAAAAAGACCCAAGATAACATGTCTGAATGACTGGCGTCCTGTTGCACTCACCTCAATAATAAATAAATGTTTTGAGAGGCTGATCAAGGGCTACATCTACAGCATGCTACCACACAAACTGGACCCCCTACAATTCGCCTACCAACACAGTCGATTGACAGATGACACAATAGCCACTGCTCTACATACCATCCTTACACATCTGGAGAAGAAGGATGCTTATGTGAGGATGCTGTTAAAACCATATGACCATAAAATATAGGAGCAGAAATAGGCCATTTGTTCCATTGAGTCTGCTCTGCCATTCAATCATGGGCTGATCCAATTCTTCCAGTCATTCCTACTCCCCTACCTTCTCCCCATATCCTTTGATGCCCTGGCTAATCATTAAACTATCTACCTCTGCTTCAAATGCACCCAATGACTTGGCCTCCAGAGCCGTTCGTGGCAATCAATTCCACAGATTTACCACCCTCTGACTAAAGTAATTTCTCTGCATCTCTTCTAAATGGACATCCTTCAATCTTGAAGTTGTGTCCTCTTGTCCTAGACTCCCCTACCATGGGAAATAACTTTGTTATATCTAATCTGTTCAGGCCTTTTAACATTTGGAATGTTTCAATGAGATCCTTGGACTACAGTTCAGCATTCAACACCATAATTCCATCCAGGCTCGACAGGAAGCTCAGAGGCCTCGGCCTTGTGCAGCTAGATTCCAGATTTCCCTGTCAGATCACCGGAGGTGGTAAGAGCGGGCTCCTTCACCTCCACCCCTCTGACTCTCAATGCAGGAGCCCCTCAGGCTGTGTACCAAGTCCCCTTCTTTATTCCCTGTATACCCATGACTGTGTCGCCACCCACAGCTCTAATCTGCTAATTAAATTTGCTGATGATTGACCTTATCTCAAACAATAATGAGGTGGCCTACAGGGAAGAAGTCATCTCTCTGACACAGTAATGTCAAGAAAACAACCTCTCCCTCAATGTCACAAAAACAAAGAAGCTGGTTGTGGATTACAGGAGGAATGGAGATAGGCTAACCCCTATTAACATCAATGGATCTGGGGTCGAGAGGGTAAACAGCTTCAAGTTTCTCAGCATCCACATCAGCAAGGACCTCATGTGATCTCTACATACCAACTGTGTGGTGAAGAGGGCACAACAGCACCTCCTTTACCTCAGACGGTTGAGGAAGTTTGGTATGGGCCTCCAAATCCTAAGAACTCTCCAGAGGGACACATTTGATAGCATCCTGACTGACTGCATCACTGCTTGGCATGGGAACTGTACCTCCCTTAATCACAGGACTCTGCAGAGAGTGGTGCAGTCAGCCCAGCACATTTGTTGTGAACTTCTCATGATTCAGGACATTTACAAAGACAGGTATGAAATTAGGGGCTGGAGGATCATTGTCACCCCAACCACAAACTATTCCAACTGCAACCATCCAGGAAACAGTGCCGCAGCATAAAAGCCAGGACCAGCAGGACAGCTTCTTCCACTAGGCTGTCAGGCTGATGTGAGTGAATTTCTATGTTACATTGTTCTATTTATTATAAATGACTATGATTGTACATTGCACACTTAGACGGAGACGTAACATAAAGATTTTTACTCGCATATGTGAAGGATGTAAGAAATAACGTCAATTCAACTCATTTCAATTCCCAAGTTCAATTCCTGCCACTGACTGTAAGGAGTTTGTACGTTCTCTCCACATGCACGTGGGTTTCCTCCCACATTCCAAGGTTGGTAGGTTAATTGGTCATTGTAAATTGCTCAGTGATTAATCTAAAGTTAAATTGGGGATTGATTGGGGGGGGGCACAACTCAAAGAGCTGTTCTCAATAAATAAATAAAAATATGAAGACAACTTTGTACTGCTCTTGAGTTGGAAAGCTGGGCCAAATTTTAGTTAATACGGGTGAAAACTTTGTCAGCAATGGAGTGCAGATTTTATCTTTTAGTTACATTAAAAAAGAACTAACATTTATAGAGAACCTTTTAAAAACTTTAAAATGTCTAAGACATTACTCACTAAGCTTCAAAAACAAGAGAAAATCTGCACATGCTGGAAAACGAAGCAACACACACAAAACACTGGAGGAGCTGAGCAGGTAAGGCAGCATCTATGATAAAGAATAAACAGTTGACGTTTCAGGCCAAGATACTTCTTCAGGACTGAGATTGGTGACCTGGAGACACAATTGACTACAGATGTCCCTTTGATCTGGATTCACCTATCACCTGCCAGCTCTTGCTCCACTCCTTTTCTCCACCTATTTATAACCACATAACCATGCAACAATTACAGCACAGAAACAGGCCATCACGGTCTTTCTAGTCCATGCCGAACGCTTACTCTCACCTAGTCCCACCTACCTGCACTCAGCCCATAACCCTCCATTCCTTTCCTGTCCATATACCTATTCAATTTTTTTTTAATGACAAAATCGAACCTGCCTCTACCACTTCTACTGGAAGCTTGTTCCAAACAGCTACCACTCTCTGAGTAAAGAAGTTCCCCCTTGTGTTACCCCTAAACTTTTTCCCCTTAACTCTCAACTCATGTCTTCTTGTTTGAATCTCCCCCACTCTCAATGGAAAAAGCCTATCCACGTCAACTCTATCTATCCCCCTCATTATTTTAAATACCTCTATCAAGTCCCCCCTCAACCTTCTACGCTCCAAAGAATAAAGACCTAACTTGTTCAACCTTTCCCTGTAACTTAGGTGCTGAAACCCAGGTAACATTCTAGTAAATCTTCTCTGTACTCTCTCTATTTTGTTGACATCTTTCCTATAATTTGGTGACAGAACTGTACACAAAAGTCCAAATTCGGCCTTACCAATGCCTTGCACAATTTTAACATTACATCCCAACTCCTATACTCAATGCTCTGATTGAGGCCAGCATACCAAAAGCTTTCTTCACCGCCCTATCCACATGAGATCCCATACTATCTCCCCTTTTTTTCCAATCCAGATGCAAGCTCTTGACCCAAGCCATTGACTGTCCATTTCCCCTCATAGATGCTGCCTTTCCCAGTTTGCCTCCATTGCTTTTAATGTGGCTACAAATCGGGTGATTGCTTTGCATAGTGACCTTTGCCCAGTCCACAGTGGTTAACCAGAGCTTCTTGTTGTCGCCACTTTAATTTTCAGTGCCACTCCTATTCCTAATGCAGGGTCTCAACCCAAAATATTAACCATCCCTCTACCTCCACAGATGCTGATTGACCCACTGAGTTCCTCCACCAGTCTGTGTTTCTCCCCAGGTTACAACATCTGCAGTCTCTTACATTTTACCACTTCCATTCCAATCTGCCTGTAACCCCCACTGCCAGAGTAAAACCCAAACTTTTATTTGCAACTTTACAACCTTCTGGAATGAATACTGAAATCTCCAGTTTCAGGTAAATTGCTCTCTCATTGTTTTCCATTTTCATGATTATGCTCCCTCCTCACTGCATTTCTTTAAAATGTCTTGCTAATGGTTAGTTCTCATGCTCCTTGTCAGCTGACATATTGCCAGCAAACCTTACTAAGCGTAAATAAGTAGAACTGTAACCAGTTCTGATTGCTGTGGTCTCCTACCATTAACCCGAAAGCAGCGTTTATTATCAATTGCTGGTTTCTGTACCATGACGATGTATAGAAGAAGTCTATTCAAGCGTGCTTTGCCATTTGGTTAGAAATAACAGCCCTGCATCCACAAACATGCTCTAGCAACAGAAATCAACAGGCATGATGGACCAAATGGTGCTGTAAATCTGTAATTCTGTGCTCATGTCGAACTTCTCTCTGTAATCCCATGAAGCAGTGACTAGCTGTAACATCCAACCTGAGACTGTCTAATGCATCATAAACACTGCAAAACTCTGTTACGAAATGAGTAAATACAGAGGCGTTCTCACCCACTATGAACACTGGCAAAATATGCTGAATGTTGACAGCAGAAGCTGTGGTAGGCTTTAACCATCCTGCAGCACCTTCTGGTGTCAGGAACTGAGAACTGCAGCACTACATTTTTCAAGAGACTTTCAACTGATATTTTTAAGATTATACTTATTTCTACTTCAGATTCAAACCATCAACAACAAATCATGCCCCATTCCTGCAGCATTTGGATTGTTTTCAGACACTACAAAAAAAGTTCTTTGGTCATTTCATTTAGTAGTGAAAATAAAAGTTTGTTCATAACTTTAGTGACCAAGCTGCTTTCCATCAATTCCATAATTTTAGAAGTGTAATCATAGTTGGAACAGTATGATCCCACAAACAGTAATGTGATAGTAACCAGATTGTTTTGAGGTAGTGTTCATGGGTTCAATATCCATTCAGAAATATGACGGCAGAGGGGAAGAAGCTATTCCTGAATCATTGAGTGTGTGCCTTCAGGCTGCTGTACCTTCCTCCTGATGGTAGCAATGAGAACAAGGCATGTCCTAGGTGATCAGGGTCCTTAATGATGGATATCACCTTTTTGAAGAAGTCCTGGATGCAGGAGGCTACAGTACATGATGAAGCTGATTGAGCTTACAACTTCCTGCAGGTTATTTTGTTCCTGTGCAGGAAGCCTTACCCCCCCCCCATACCAGATGGTGATGCAGACAGTTAGAACGCTCTTCACAGTACTTACGTAGAAATTTCTGACTGTTTTTGGTGACATACCAAATCTTCACAAACTCCTAATGAAATATAGCTACTTTTGTGCCTCCTGCATAACTGCATCGATTATGTTGGGCCCAGGATAGATCCTCAAAGATACTGACACCCAGGAACTTGAAATCGCTCACCATTTCCACTTCTGATCCCTCAATGAATACTGGTGTGTGCTCCCTTGTCTTACCCTTCCTTAAGTCCACAATCAATTCTTTGGTCTTACTGATGCTAAATGTAAGATTGTTGCAGCAACAACACTCAACCAGCTGATCTATCTCGCTCCTGTACGCCTTTTCATCACTATCTGAAATTCTGCCAACAATACTTGTGTTGTCAGCAAATTTATAGATGGCATTTGAGCTGTGCCAAGCCGTACAGTCATGGGTGTAGAGGGAGTAGAGTACGCATCCGTCAGGTGCGGGTACTACTTCTGATCTGCACAGACTGAGGTCTTCCGGTGAGGAAGTCAAGGACCCAGCTGCAGTGGGAGGTTCCCAAACTCCCAAAGCAGTTCATCACTGTAGATATGAGTGCTACTGGATGACAGTCATTAAGGCAGCCCACCTGCACTTGGACATTGCTATGACTGTTATCCTTTTGAAGCTGGTGGGAACTCCTGACTGTAGCAATGAGAGAGTGAAAATGCCTTTAAACACAACCGCCAGTTGGCTGGGCACAGGTTTTCAGAGGCCTACCAGACACAACATCAGGGCCCGTTGCCTTGCAAGAGTTCACCCTCTTGGAAGACATTCTGATGTTGGCCTCTGAGACAGCAATCACAGGTCACTGGCAGCTGCAGGGATCCTCATAGCTGTAGCTTTATTCTCCCTTTCAAAGTGTGCATAAAAGACATTGAGCTCATCTGGGAGTGAAGTATCACTCCCATTTATAATGTTAGGTTTTGCCCTGTAGGAAGTAATAGCCTGCAAACTCTGCCAGACTCAATGGGCATCCGATTGCACTTCTACCCTCTTCAATCGAAACTTCCAAGCTTCTCACATAGAAACATAGAAAACTTACAGCACAAAACAGGCCCTTTGGCCCAAAAAGTTGTGCTGAACATCCCTACCTCAGAAGGCTAGGCTTACCTATAGCCTTCTATTTTACTAAGCATGTACCTATCTAAAAGCCTCTTAAAAGACCCTATTGTATCCGCATCCACCACCGTTGCCGGCAGCCCATTCCATGCACTCACCACTCTGAGTAAAAAACTTACCCTTGACATCTCTTCTGTACCTACTCCCCAGCACCTTAAACCTGTGCCCTCTTGTGGCAATCATTTCAGCCCTGGGAAAAAGGCTTTGACTATCACCACGATCAATGCCTCTCATCATCTTATACACCTCTATCAGGTCACCTCTCATCCTCCGTTGCTCCAAGGAGAAAAGTCTGAGTTCACTCAGCCTATTCTAAATAGACATGCTTCCCAATCCAGGCAACATCCTTGTAAATCTCCTCTGCACCCTTTCTATGGCTTCCACATCCTTCCTTCAGTGAGGCCACCGGAACTGAGCACAGTACTCCAAGTGGGGTCTGACCAGGGTCCTATATAGCTGCAATATTATCTCTCGACTCCTAAATTCAATTCCACGATTGATGAAGGCCAATACACCGTACGCCTTCTTAACCGCAGAGTCAACCTGTGCAGCTGCTTTGAGTGTCCTATGGACTCGGACCCCAAGATCCCTCTGATCTTCTACACTGCCAAGTCTTGCATCATTCCTACTATTCCTTCCTCATTCACCTAGCTATCTTCCTCCTCCTCACTATCACTTGCCAGTTTGTGCCTTCCCACTCCTTCCACCATTTTAATTTGGCTCCTGTCCTCTTTCTTTACAACCTGATGAAGGGGCGTAGCCTGAAAAGCTGACTATTCATTTTCTTTCACAGATGCAGCCTGAAATGCTGAGTTCCTTCAGCATTTTGTGTTTGTTGCTCCAGATTTATATCATCTACAGACTTGCCTGTGTTTCCATTGAGAGATATTTTATTTTTGTGATTGAGTGAACAGAAAGAATAAAAGGCTCGTATTTACGTATTTTTAAGAAAAATACCTACATATACTTCAACACATACTATTTTTTTAATGACCCAACTGTGAAACATCATGCTAGGTAATTAAATAACACTTTAAAAATTAAAAGCTTATCTCTTTGCTTTTTTGTTCTTAGATCCAATTTTGTTTTTGCGAATGTGACATCTTCATCTGGCTGAAACCAATTCCTTCATTTATATTGTCAGTCTCACACCACTTTAACAACAGATGGCTGCTCATAAACTACCGTTGATCAATATTTAAGATCATTTGGAATTTAGGTGCAGGATTAGGCCATTCAAGCCTGTTCAGCATAAATTAAACAGATTAAACACAATGTCTATTCAGTGTGCAGCTCAGTTACTTCAACTAAAACAATGTATAAAAAATAAGGAAAGACTTCTTTTCAATTAGAAATTTGTCATTTGTTATCGTCCCAACAATCCTCAAAGAATGAAACCTTTCCAATCTGGAGCCAAGAGATCAGTGGGAAAACACAGACTTACATTTGTATAACATCTTTCACAACATTAAGACAGTCTAAATAACTTTATTTGGGGTAGTTACAACTATAATGCAGGAAGCACATCTAGTAATTTGAAGCAAAAGCTCCTACAAACTGCAAGAAAGTAGAAACCTCAATGTTTTTAGCAATGTTAAAGATTAGCCAAGACACTTCAGAATACTACTGACCATCAATAGTACTACAGATATTTATAAAGGCCTTGATTCAACACATAAAATTACTGAAATATTCATACAGAAGTGGCCCATTTAGCTCACTGTACCAGTTCCATGAAAAAGTTGTCAAGCAAGCCATCCCACCTGCCTATTTTGTAATCTAACAATCCAGTTCTGGTTTGCACATTACTGCTGAATATGATTTCACAAACCTTTCAGATAGTAAGTACATCCTGGATCATAACAACAAACTAAAACTAAAACTAAATGCCCCTCATTGATGCTTGTGCTAGTCAAAAGATTATATGGCAGGTTGATAGAGAATACTTAAAACAAGAAGTGAAAATGTGACTGTTACTATTTCTCTCCAAACAATTTCATCCTTGTTTTATGGTCATCAAGTAATACCAGCAGCACAGCCATCAGATGACACTGGAACAAGAATCCTTTTTGAAAGAGAGACTGTATGTAACTTAAAACAACACATTTCTCCCATTATCAATTCTTTAATAGTCAAAACATTTTTTCTGTTGTCTACTGTGTATGGCTAGGAATTGGTGAATTCTGAGCTCATCAATAGCTTGTTAGTATGCCACCATTCATGTTCATAACAAAATACCTGGCAAATATTAAATGTAATGAGTCAATCAGTCTTAATAACACTGTTGAACAATATTAACATGGAACATGAATATTTTTAACTGGTACCAAGATTTGTGAAGGAGAAGAAAGTGGGAAAGCGTGGTCAAGAGGGAGATCAAAAAGATCATAAGACATATGAGTAGAATTAGGTCATTTGGCCCATCAAATCTGTTTTGTCATTCAATCAGACTGATTTATTATTTCTCTCAACCCATTCTCCGCCTTTTCCACATAACCTTTGACACCCCTACTAATCAAGAACATATCAGCATCTGCTTTAAATATACCCAATAACTTGACCTCCACAGTCGTCTGTGGCAATGAATTCCACAAATTCACCACCAACTAGTTAGATAAATTGCTTCTGATCTCTGTTCTAAAGTGATGTCTGAGGCTGTGCCTTCTGGTCTTTTATGGATTTTTCTTGGAAAATTCTTCTCCATGTCCACTCTCTCTAGGCTTTTCAATATTTGATTGGTTTCAATGAGATCAGGTAAACGACAGGGAGGGGGCATTGGGAGGTGGATGGGGAAGGGATAGGGAAGGGGGAACCTGTGGTGGGGAGAGTATACCAGGGCATTAAATAGGGAGCAGGAAGGAGGAGGAGTGGAATGGTCTCTCTCTTGCCAGTATCAGATGAGGTTCAATAAGAAAAAGAGAGAGAGATAGATGAAGAAGAAAGAGAGGAAAAAAGTGGGGCAGAGATAAAAGAGAAGAAGAATGTGAGGGAGAAAGAGGAAGGACAAAGAATGCAGTAGCTGGGAGAGAAAGTAGGAGTGGAGCAAGAGAGCAGGAGTGGGGGAGAGAAAAGAGGGAAAAAAGTTGAGGGTAGAGTCAAGAAGAGTTGGAGAAATCTGCAGAAAAGGATGAGAGTTGAAGAATGGGAAAGAAAAGGTATGGAATGGGGGTAGGTGATGTAGATAGGTAGAACCAGAATTGCGTTTAAGATCACTGGCATATGTCATGAAATTTGTTGTTTTGTGACAACAGTATATTGCAATACACAACAATAAAAACAATAAATTACAATAAATATATATGAAAAATTAAATTAAATAAGTAGTGCAAAAAGAAAGCACAGAAATAAAATAGAGAGGGACCGTATATGAGTTAGTTGTCCATTCATAAATATGATGGCAATGGGGAAGAAGCTGCTCCTAAAACATTGAGTGTGTGTCTTAGGCTCCTGTACCTCTTCCTTGATGGTAGCAATGAGAAGAGAGCATGTCCTGGATGATGGGGGTCCATCACGATGTTTGAAGATGCCCTCAATCACTCCCACTGGTTGGTTAGCATGTTTTCAGAACTTCACCAGACACACCATCAGTGCTTAATGCCTTGTGAGGGTACACCCTCTTGAAAGATGTGCTGAAATTGGCCTCCAAGACAGAGATCACTGGGTCACCAGATGCTACAGGGATTCACACAGGTGTAGTTTATTCTCCCTTTCAAAGCATACATAAACCGTGTTGAGCTCATTTGGGAGAGAAGCCCCTCAGCCATTTATCATGTTGAGTTTCACCTTGTAGGAAGCGATGGCCTACAAACCTTGCTGGAGCCAACATGCACCTGACTCTATCTCCAACTTCAATTGGAATTCTTTATTCACTCTTAAAATAGTCTTCCTTTAGTCATACCTGAACTTCCTGTATACTTCTGGATCATAACAGATCTTGCCCTCAGCAGTCTACGAATCTCCTGGTTCATCCATGGCTTTTGTTTTGGGTATGCCTCGAAGGCACACACTCACCCATACAGATCTTGATGAAGCTGGTGATAACTGTCACATATTCATTCAAATTTGAAGATGAATCCCTGAATACTGTCCAGTAAACCACACAAAGCAGTCCTGTAAAAGCCCCTCCACCTCCCTTGACCATAGTTTTTTAGTCCTCACCCGTGGTACTTGTCTGACAGAGTGGGGGTGGAGGAGGAGGGTTAGTGATAAGATCAAGGGAAAGCGTAAGGTGCAAGTCCAGCATGGTAGGGGAGAGATAAGGGAACGTAAGAAAAAAGAGAAGTAAGGGTGATGGGTATGGAGAAGCATGATAGGGATTGTTGATAGGGGAGGTAAATGAGTAATAGGAAGAGGGAAATGAGTAATAGGGAGCAGGAGAGGTGGTGGGAAGACCATGTTTTAAGGAAAAATAGTATGTAAAAGGAAAAGATACGGGATGGGGGTGAGGAGTTTAAGAGAAGGGGGAAAGGGACGAAATAGGGTAACAGAAGGAAACCGGGGTGGAGAGGTGGTGCTCAACAGGGAATAGTGAGAAGGAAGGGCCATTAAAGAGGGCAGAAGGAAAAGGAAAAAGGGGAAAGGGGTATTGAAAGGAGAGGAAAGAAAATTGAAGTGGGAGGAAAGGGAAGTGAAAGAAGAAGGGAAGCACAGGGACACGGTATGGCGAGAGGATAGCGAAGAGGGAATGTGTGGTGGGTTGTGTGGACGGCTATTAGATAGGGGGAGGGAAGAAGATGGAGTGGAGTGGGTTGGACAGAGAAATTGGATTTTGTGAGAATAGGTCTTTACAACATATCAACTTTGTCCTGTATATTACACTCTAAACCTATTTCTTCATCACCCATGTTCCCTGTTCCATTTCTTTAATCCCCTAATCAATCTTGTCCTCTCACACCCATATTCCTATGTCTCCCCTCACCCCATCTTCTGTTTCTGTTCCATCTTGTATTCCCCCGTTACCTTTTCTCTCCCCTTCCTACACATCCCTTCCTATGGATTGGGAGGTCACCTGACAATTGAGGCACATCAGGACATGTAGAGCCTGTGGACGATGCTGAGACATGCTTATTCTATTATAAATTCCTGTAAAGATTTTTTCCCTGTTGCTGGGTGTGGTTACTGTTACAAAAGTTAAGACAATGATATATATTCTCAGTAACCATACATACTAACACAATTAATTGTAGTTTGAATTACTTAGAAATCCTTCATAGCACTCTAATCCTATTATACTCAAGGAGATTATGCCACCTGTTCAAAACATGCATACACTCTTCCACTCTTTTCTAAGAGCTTCAATCATCAAGAATATCTGTGTTACAGCCATGTAATTCATGAATTTAAGTTCAATCTTAGCAGGTGATGTCACCTCAGAATTTGGCTGTAATCTTACCAGTTTATTTGCGTTAAGTGCTCAGAGAAAAGGAGAAGTCAACATGATTGAATTTGCTATTAAATACTGCCAAAATCTTATAAATACATTATATATACACACGATCTGGCAACTCAATACTCCCCTCAGTTTATATGAAATATAAATATCAGCCGTAACTGAAATCAAAGTCTGCTGAAAAACGTTCATTATGTTTTCAGAAGCCAAAGGTACAGTGGCACGCAAAAGTTTGGGCACCCCTGGTCAATATTTCTGTTACTGTGAATAGTTAAGTGAGTAGAAGATGAACTGATCTCCAAAGGTCATAAAGATAAAGATGAAATGTTCTTTTCGACATTTTAAGCAAGATTAGTGTATTATTTTTGTTTAGTACAATTTTAGATTGAAAAAAAGGAAAGGAGCACCATGCAAAACTTTGGGCACCCCAAGAGATCTGAGCTCTCAGATAACTTTTACCAAGGTCTTAGACCTAAATTAACTTGTTAGGGCTATGGCTTGTTCACAGTCATTGTTAGGAAAGGCCAGGTGAGGCAAATTTCAAAGCTTTACAAATACCATAACTCCTCAAACCTTGTCCCAACAATCAGCAGACATGGGCCCCTCTAAGCAGCTGCTTAGCGCTCTGAAAATTAAAATAAATGATGCCCACAAAGCAGGAGAAGGCTCTAAAAAGATAGCAAAGCGTTTTCAGGTAGCTGTTTCCTCAGTTCGTAATGTAATTAAGAATTTGCAGTTAACTGGAACAGTGGAGGACAAGTTGAGGTCTGAAAGACCAAGAAAACTTTCCGAGAGAACTGCTCATAGGATTGCTAGAAAGGCAAATCAAAACTCCCGTTTATGTTAATAGAAGGGTTAAAAATTAAACCAAGGCAAATACATGTTTGATAGAGCTATTTAGAAAAGCATATAATCCAGATAACGTTAGTAGAGTCATTTCAAGTGTGTATAAGGGTTTCTCAAATCTTAAAACACATTTGACTTCATACATTAAAATAAAATGGGAGAAGGAAGGAGGGATAATTATATCTGAGGAAGAATGGACAATAATATGGAGGTATCAATGGAAGTGTACTAGTTCACAGAAATGGAGGGAGTTTGGATGAAAAAACTTGATATTTTATTACACCCTCTCAGAAATCCCATGTGATAGTAATCTCCCTGTTTGCTGGAGAAATTGTGGAAATCAAAATGCAAACCATTATCATATTTTCTGGGAATGCCCCGTTATCAAAGACTATTGGAGTGGGATACACAATGCCCTACAAGACATCTTTAAATGTGAAATACCCTTGGAGAGTAAGACCATATATTTTGGGTATATACCTCAAGAATGGTTGAAAAGAGATAAATATTTAATGAATATACTGTTGGTGGCTGGTAAAAAGACTCTTACCAGGAAATGGTTATCACAGGAGAGCCCAACTTTAAATGCATGGATGGAAATTACAATGGACATTTACAAAATGGAGAAGATAACAGCATTTGTTAATCATAAGTTGGAACAATTTGATACATACTGGGAAAAATGGTTTAATTACATAACACCTCATAGGCCTGATTTTATTCTCACAAATCAATGAATATGTTGTAAAAAAAGATCACTCCCAACTCCAACTTCTCCTTTTGCTTGTTTTTTCTTTCCTCTCTTTTCTATAAGTGTATACCTCAGATAAATATTAAGTGGAGATTTGTGGCAAATATGACTATATGATATATATGTGTAGTATCTGAAATACATCTTATGGAAATGCTTGTTTGATGATAAACCAATAAAAAACAAATTACAAAAAAAAACCTGTTTGACTGCAAAAGACCTTCAGGAAGATTTAGCAGACTCTGGAGTGGTGGTGCACTGTTCTACAGTGCAGTGACACCTGCACAAACATGACCTTCATGGAAGAGTCATCAGAAGAAAACCTTTCCTGTGTCCTCACCACAAAATTCAGTGTCAGAAGATTGCAAAGGAACATCTAAACAAGCCTGATGCATTTTGGAAACAAGTCCTGTGGACTGATGAAGTTAAAATATGTTGCAGCCAGTGGCACGGGAAACATTTCACTGGTAGAGGGAAGAATGAATTCAATTAAATACCAACAAATTCAAGAAGCAAACATCACACAGTCTGTAAAAAAGCTTGAGGTGAAAAGAGGATGGCTTCTACAACGGGATAATGATCCTAAACACACCTCAAATTTTCCACATCCAAGTTCAGCCTTCTGTCTTCATTGGGTTGTGAATGTTTGCCCTCTAGTACAATACAAAGTACAGGGCAGCCACCACAAATGCTCAGTGAGGAAGGAGCACAGTTCTGCCAAGGGGCTGGGCCCTTCAAATAGCTTCTTAAATATTTCACTGAAGCAATTTTTAAAGATGGAACATTAGTCACGTTGGTGTTTTGTTAAGCTAAATGTTAAGCTACAGCAGTTTGGCTAACTGTGAGTTTAAGCCTTGAAGCAAGCAGCTTCTTTGATATTCTAGTCTTGTATCAATTTCAATTCTATGCATCAATAGTTGAACAATAAAACATAGTAATAACGTAACTTTTGAAATAAAGGTACTGATATATTTATTATCTGTACTCTTCCCATTAAGGGAAAATCACGAGCAGCCTTCCTTATTAACTGTAAAGCCTTCCTTATTTATATATAATTTATGCCCAGTAATATAAAGGTTGTCCACAGGTTATGAACACCAAACTTATGCACACCCTACATACAAATGAGCTACCATAATATTAATAAATTCATAATTACAACATACGTACATATTCCTACAAAAACAAATTATTTTCCCCTCTTTTTCCACTTTTAGTAATTATTCTTTCTTATCAGTCTTTTATTTTTCTTGCCATTCTTTATAGTTCTGTTAAGATATGGTTACCACCTTAAGTGAAATTTTTGTATCTTCTGACTTAAGGACAAAATTGACTTATGTATGTCTTTAAAAACAGAACCTACTCATTACCTGGGGATAACCTGTAGAATATGTATTTTGTGCAACCTGTCAAATCTCAAATTACTTCCTGCCCAGTTTATAAGAATGAATCAAGGGAAAAACTTTCTGTTGTACTGACCCAGAAGTAAACAAGTGCAAGCTTTGCCCAGTGATGGACTGGTAAGAACAACACTTGCTCCAGTCTACATTTATGCTTTTGATAACTTTTATTACAAAACTATTCCAATGACCAGATGTTTTACATTTCATGTGTTTCACAAAAACTGTACAACTTGCCTGGTCATCTGCCTTAATCCAACTAGTGCATTTACTAAGGGTGCCCCATTGAAGAAAGAGCACTTGCTTCTGCTCTTCCCAATCCTTAAGGTATCCTGGGACCAAGCATCTTTGCCTGCTTCTTCAATGGCCTTCCTTCCTTTACAAGGTCAGAAATGGATATGTTTGCTTTTGACTGCATAATGTTCACTTTCATCATAATCCCACTGTAAATGAGGCAGATTACGAGGGGTGATCGATAGGTTCATGGCCCAAGGTAGAAGGAGTCAATTTTAGAAAACCTAGCACATTTATTTTTCAACATAGTCCCCTCCTACATTTACACACTTAGTCCAGTGGTTGTGGAGCATATGGATCTTGGACCTCTAGAAAGTGTCTATGGCAGGGGTGATTGAGAAGTTTGTGGCCTAAGGTAGAAGGAGATGAGTTATACAGCTCACGTTACATGCACATGCAGTTCAACTCTTTGAGTGATTATGCAGAAAGTTTAAAGTTAATAACTCATTGGGGTGATTGATGTTCGTGGCCTAAGGTAGGAGGTAAGTTATTAACTGTTATTAAAAGTTACCAACTTTTCCTTAGTACAATCCCAGTTCAATACTATGAATATCTTGCAACCTCAAGACAAGAAATCAGTTTTTCAAACTAACTCCCACTGTCACGGGAAAGGTAGCACAGAATTTAGTTCCATAACAGCTCAGCTCCTGGAAAGTATGAAAATTTGGATTTTGACAAGTGAGAGAATTTTAGGGGTTGAAAATTAATTCTAAAATTTAATTGCTTTGCAATTATCTTTTAACCCCATGGTGACCTTAACTTGCTGTTTCTTTCATTATCTTAGTCAGTAGTAAACAAGCAGCTTGCTTATAGATCTTGTGTTGTTAATATGGTTACTCATTCTGTCAATTCATCTGGAAACAGGAGTGTAATGGAGATTTTGCATTTAAAGAGTTGCTAGTCTACCGTTCAGACAACAGGGAAATTTGAAAGCCAGGGTACAAAAGGACACATATCTGCAAATATGTGATTACCAAGAAATTTGGAAGTAACTCCAATGGAGTCCTAGACAAAGTATCCATAATAGAAACTTGCTATTATCAATATATGATTCATCAGAGAGGTGAAACAGCATGGCCTGAAATGACATTAAACATTTCATTAACTGAGCATAAGGTCACAAGGATGTCCAAATCATCCATGCATTACAGGTGCTTTGGCCATTGCTTGATCACCTGTTATCATCTCAAAATGGTCCCCACCCCCTACAAAAAAGCACAAAAAGAAATGCTGTGAGAAAAATAGATGTTGAATGCCTCAAAGCACACACTATTCAAATCAGTGCCTCACAAGCAACCTGATAACTCCAGATCAAAAGGAGTCACAGAGCTTCTATGGTGCTCATAATGCCCTGAAGTCTACAATCATGATGATACATCAAGAGATTCTTGGCTTCCCTATTAGAAAAAAAAATTTGCCACTGAAGTAAAATGTTCTCAGAATGAAAATTTACCATGCTCAAAGAAAAGAAGCCAGAAATATTTGAGACAGAAGTCAACTACAAAACATTGGACATACAGAATACATGGTGAATGGAAAGATCAAGAGAGCACTTAAGATTGCTCACTCAGTACCATAATGGTCCAAATAACCAAAGACATGTGTGATTTAAGGTGATTGACAGAAGGATCAGTAGGGAGAAGAGCAACATTGTCCTGATGCAGATGGTGATGAAGTTTGATAACTCACTGGCTGAAAACTGATCTTTCATCAGATTTACTCGAATAACCAATGTGAATGTGGTCCAGTTACCGGAATACAGGAATAATGCAGGAAGCTAATTTTTGACTGCTATGGACATGATGACCAAGGTCTTCAATCTATGCCTGTGATTTTCAGTGATTCCATGCCATCATTCAGGCAGGAGCTGTAAAGTAAGAAGCAGCACTGATGTAGCATAGAATGTAGTAACAGAGAAAGTCTAACTAACTAATGTTGATTTTCAATGGCATAACTATCTTTGAGTCCTTTAGCACTGACTAGAACCTCAACTGAACCTGATATAAACAATAGCATGGGCAAACCAACATAAGAAGGGCTACAGGGTTCAAAGCAGTAGCTGACATCCACTTCTCAAGGGCAATTAGAAATGGGCCTTAAGCAATGCCCTCATCAATGGCTGTCATATCCAATAAGTGAATGGAAAAAATACTGCATCAATTTGTCCTAATTTGCACTGGTTATTTGCATTTCCTTGATTAATCATTTGTAGAAAACTACTTGTGAACCAGTTATTTTTGTTTCATAAACATTTAAACCTCAAACCTAATTCTTAAAGCACTCTTGTCAAAGTCTACTTGGTGTGTAGGGGTGGGATTTGGTTATTCCACTGATTCACAATACTGTGCAGAGGTTAGAAGAGAGAAGATAAATCTGAATCTCTCATCTTGTTCATTAAATTTTGATTACCTGTGGCTCTCCTCCCCTCAACAAGTATCAACTGCTTTCTAATGTTATCATAAGATACAGGACAAATATCTATATTTTTCAAACAGATGTTCAGAGCTGATTAATTCTGAATCTTGTATTCCAAACCTAAATGTGTTTTTAACATCAGAATGGGATCAGTGCCATTGAAACTCAGATGCATTTTCCCATGGGCAATATATGTACATTATTAATTTGTATAGTTAGTACATTTAAAGTAAGCATGAGGAAAACTAGCTTGAGTTAGTTCTCCAAATGGTTAACATAACAGCAAAGATGTATACCTTCAGTGCATATTTAAATTTGGCAAGTAAACCGCTAAATATGAAGGATGATGTGAGTGATAGGCTCATGAAATCATTCCATTCACTATAACGCACATATCTAATTTAAAGTACAGGCTGCCAACACATTTATTGAAAAACATTACTTTCTTGTAGATATAAAGGTAGCTCTCAGGGTTAGCAGTTAAGCAATGATTTATAAATGACTATTTATAGTAAATATGTGGCAGGATTGCTTTATTAGCAATTTCTAGCAGGCTTGGACTTAAACCATCATCAGGCAAATTACAGAAAGGGGTAAATCAATATTGCTTGCTTGTCTGCGGCATGTTTCCTCTTTTGACACATAGTTCACGTAGCTCCCCATTGGCACTATATACCACATTGTATTGTACAAAAAATGCAGTATCTCCACAACGAAAGGCCTGGTTACTCGGTTTATACACTCTCAACAGAATCACGGAATGCTTACAGGACAGAAGGAAACAACATGGCCCATTGAATCCATTGTGCAATAAGATGGAAGGTTGACCAATGAAATGACTCATCTTGCTTGCTCATGCTTGCTCCAAACAGCAATTGCACATTGTGGCAGCATGATGCAGAATGAAAATTTCACAGCTATTTTAAAATTGTGCTTGCTTAGGTCACATTGTGGGAATGTGACATCCATAACATGACACTTAACAAGAAAATATTAAATCCTGTTTTTATTCTGGTGGGAGATTACAGATCCGGCATATTTATGGATAAAGTTATTGAATTTAACAGGACAATCACCAGCAGCTGGCTGCTTATTGGCATAGATGTTTCCATGTGAGTTGTGATTGGGGCATGGTTTATTTTGTGGTCTATTTACTCACCAGAAAGCAAAAGAAACATTAGTCTATTTGGCCTCTGTCCCCTTCCTTTCCAGCCCTGAAGGGTCTCGGCCTGAAATGTCAACTGTTTATTTCTTTTTATGGATGCTGTCCGACTTGCTGAGCCCCTCCTGAATGTTGTGTGTGTTGCTCAAGGTTTCCAGGATCTGCAGTATCTCTTGATTTTATGATTTGCTACTATACTCCAAAGTCTCAAGTTATGCCTGCCTTGAAGAAGTTTTAATCCTCTCCTCACAGGAGTTCAAGTAAGACCCTCTCTCTCTGCTCCCTTCTGTGATCTCTGCTGCTCTGCAACTCTTCAATCATGTGTTCACCCAGACTTGCTACTACAGCCACATGTCCTTCCTGGGAACTTGTCTCTGACGTCATCTTGAGTCTCCTGGCTTCTATCTACTAAAGTTAAAATAATGACCAAATTACCCTAAAACATTGCTGTGTTTAAACAAAATCCATCTGAAATGAAATGTTGATCAAATCCTGACCACATATTAGGTAAAGCAAAGAAAGCTACGAGTTATTTTTTGCTGACATGACAAGGCAAGACTCCTGAGGAATTTCCCTGTCAATGACACTTGCCCAAAAGTCATTTGTAGGTTCAGTGGTGCCAGTGCCAAACGGAGGTGGGTGGTTTATTAATGTATTAAAGACTCCAAGCAGCCATTCACAATTTTACATTTAAAACAGATGATCTGCCGACATTTGCCAAAAATTTCACATTCTCTGATGTACTAAGCAATTGGTATAACAACACAAGGGAAAGCAGAGGGTAGGAGTCTGTATAAGACTTGCCTTGTTTAAAAGAGGAAATTTATTGTTCTCTACTGCTTTTATTAAAATACAAACATAAGGAACAGCAGCACGTGGTCTCTCCAGTCAGCTTTGCCGTTCAATAAGCTCTATCTGATGTCAGCATAAGCCTCAGCTCCACTTTCCTGCCTGTTCAACATAACTCTGGATTCCCACCCAGGGCAAGAATCTATCTCGGCCGTGAATATACAATAACTCATCAATCGTGGCTCTTTGGAATAGAGAATTCCAAAGATTTGCAAAGAAGACAGAGAAAATACTTTTTCAGTGTTTATGGATGCCTTATTATCCTGAGGCTGCCCTTGAGTTCTAGCCTTCCAGAAGAAAAATACTTACAAGAATCTTGTATGTTTCAATAAGAACCCCTTTCATTCTTCTGAGTTCCAGAGTACAGACCAATCTACTCAATCTTTCCTCAGTGGGCAATCCCTTTATCCCAGAAATTAATCTTAAGAATCTTACGTACATTGTCTCCCAAAACAATTTTTAAAAATTGCCTCCTAAATCAAAGTTGTAGTCAATGTTTGGTCTCATCAGAGCCTTGTACCATTGACAGGAGATTTTCCAAATTTGTACTACATTTATCTTGGAATAACAGCCAACACTCCATTAGCCTCCCAATTATATGGTGGATCTGTTTAGTATCAGTATTTGCGTATGAAAAGATCCAACCAAATTATTGTGAATGGGAGCATTCATTAATCCTGTCATTTACTTTAAATAACTCTGCTTTTCTAGCCTTCCTACTCTTTTCTGTCAGTTAAGCAATCCTTCATCCATGACAATATTATCTTCATTAATATTATCTCTCATTTTACATGGTTCCGTAGAAAAGCTTTCTAAAATCACAGACACAAATATCCATTGGGTCTAGTTCTGTTATTTGCATTCTTTAATAATTCTAATAAGTTGGTTAATTTTTTTCTTTTTCATAAATCTATGTTGACTTTATCTAATCATGCAAAAATTTTGTTACCTGATTGCCAATTTTTTAAATAATCAATTCCAGCATTTTTGCAAAATAATATGTAATCCAAATGGATTAATAGTTAATAGCCGTACCCTCCCCTCACAGTTATTATTCCCCCAACAGACTGAAGGCTGTCCAGAACCATGGAAATTTTGTAAGACCATGACCAAAGCCACTTCTTTCAAAACTAAGGGATTTGATGAGTACTCTTGAAAATCATAATTTTAAGTTCTTCCCTTACAACTGCCCCTTAAAAATGAATATTTTTGACACTTTTAGTGTACTCCCTAGTAGGATTGTATGGAGAAAGACCTCAGCATATTTTTCACCTTCTACTGGTTCAACTTGTACAAGACCTTAAAATAATTTCCCTCCAAATTCACAAAAATTTTAATCATTCTTCGCTGGTTTCCAAAATTCTCTCAGAACTACTAATACCCTTTGCACTGGGATAAGCCTTTCTCCTTCTCATCTAATAGTAACACCCATTTGTTCATGTAATTTTCTTATTCCTCAATGGTACTGGGTCTTTGTTGAGAGTAAAAAAAGAATACTTCAATTATGTGACACTGCTTATTTATCTTCATAACTTCTATTTCTCAGCCCACTTTAAAAACTCTCACCTCATGTAGCAGCCACTTTTGTCTCTAGTTTCAGACCTACATATAAGTTGCCTGTCTCAAACTGAATATGAAATGAAATGTATAGTTATTATCCCTCAATCCATCCTTATCTTGAGATCACAAATTAATCCTTATTTTCCACACATGATTAGATCCAAAATAGTCTATTCATAGATCGGGTTCATGACATGCTGGGAAATATTCTCAAACGTTGCCTTTACCAACTTGATTTACTGAACCTGATCTATATCACATTCTAAGTGGTTATTCAAAATCAAATTCTATGAAGGGTCTTGCCCCAGAATATCGACTGTTTATACCTCTCCATAGATACTGTCTGACCTGTTGAATTCCTTCAGCATTTTGTGTGTTTCTTTGAATTTTCAGAATCTGCACAATTTCTTGTGTTTATGATTAGTACATTAGCTTTGTTATCAATAACTTTCATTCCTTGATTGACATCCTGTCCTATGGTATAGTCACTAACAGCATGTCAACTTCCATCAATGATTTATCTCCAGCCAATAATGTACTACTTTAGAACCAAGATTATTTTGCATTATTGTGCTTTAATATTACATCTATCCCACCCTTTCCATTTTATTAACATTGTTGGAAAGTCAAGTAACCCAGAATATTCTGTTTCAATTACAATCACTTTGCAAATGCACAACTGCAAATGGCTATTGGATCAAAGGTGCTGAGCCAAAGCAGGCAATATTAGGTAACAAAAAGCTGGTTAAATAATGAAATGATATGAATAATGAAATATGAAATGGAGTGGTTTATCGTGAGAATTCTTGAATATGTAGCAAAAAAAATATGGCGAACAAAGGGAGGACATAGAAAATGAAAAACAGTAGTGCTGATTTGAAGATTTAAGATACCATGGAAAGCCGTCAGAGTGAATGAGATTACAGAACTGTATACAGGGATTTAAAACCCAAGTATGATAATTATGAAGTAAAGACATTCATGGGTGCGGAGATTCCACAGGCCTGTAAGTAAGCACAAAATCTGACTAGTTCTAAGAAGAATGAAAGACCGACAACAGAATTTCAGATGAGCTGAAGTATGAGATACAGTTAGTTTGCTGATTCTATTATGCATAACAGTACCATATTCTAAACAGTAAAGAACTTCATTCATCACACTGAAGTGAAACTGTTGAAGGTAACATTTTAAACATCAAGGTAGGATTGTTGTTTTCTCCACACTTCCTACCTAATCAAATAGATTTTTCCTTCTTTAAAGTTCTATATTAAATCTGTACATCAGCTATAAAAGATAAACTTTAGCAAATAAAGGGTACTGTTACATCAAAATTCAATCCCACCAAATATAGTATTTAGATTTTCACCCTGAATTCATTTCTCTTCTTCTTACATGGTCTTTGAAGATTAACATTCCACTCTGGTTCTAAGTTCTGAAGGTTCTGAGGTGACAAATGAATGCAATATGGGAACCTCAGCCTCTTCCACAAATGGGGAACAAAGTGGACAGGGGTGTAATTCATCACAGGTTGGGCTTCACATGGCAGACCAATTGAATAACTACTTTGGCTCTGTCTTCACTAAGGAGGACATAAATAATCTTCTGGAAATAGTAAGGGACCAAGGGTCTAGTGAGATGGAGGAACTGAGGGAAATACATGTTAGTAGGGAAGTGGAGTTAGGTAAATTGAAGGGATTAAAGGCAGATAAACCCCCAGGGCTAGATGGTCTGCATCCCAGAGTGCTTAAGGAAGTAGCCCAAGAAATAGTGGATGCATTAGGGATAATTTTTCAAAACTCCTTAGATTCTGGATTAGTTCCTGAGAATTGGAGGGTGGCTAATGTAACCCCATTTTTTAAAAGAGGAGGGAGAGAGAAACCGGGGAAATATAGACTGGTTAGTCTGACATCGGTGGTGGGGAAAATGCTAGAGTTGGTTATCAAAGATGTGATAACAGCACATTTGGAAAGAGGTGAAATCATCGGACAAAGTCAGCATGGATTTGTGAAAGGAAAATCATGTCTGATGAATCTTATAGAAATTTTTGAAGATGTAACTAGTAGAGTAGATGGGGAGAGCCAGTGGATGTGGTATATTTAGATTTTCAAAAGGCTTTTGACAAGGTCCCACACAGGATATTAGTGTGCAAACTTAAAGCACACGGTATTGGGTGTATGGTATTGATGTGGATAGAGAATTGGTTGGCAGACAGGAAGCAAAGAGTGGGAGTAAACGGGACCTTTTCAGAATGGCAGGCAGTGATTAGTGGGGTACCGCAAAGCTCAGTGCTGGGACCCCAGTTGTTTACAATATATATTAATGATTTAGACGAGGGAATTAAATGCAGCATCTCCAAGTTTGTGGATGACACGAAGCTGGGCGGCGGTGTTAGCTGTGAGGAGGATGCTAAGAGGATGCAGGGTGACTTGGATAGGTTAGGTGAGTGGGCAAATTCATGGCACATGCAATTTAATGTGGATAAATGTGAGGTTATCCACTTTGGTTGCAAGAACAGGAAAACAGATTATTATCTGAACGGTGGCCGATTAGGAAAAGGGGAGATGTAACGAAACCTGGGTGTCATTGTACACCAGTCATTGAAGGTGGGCATGCAGGTATAGCAGGCAGTGAAAAAGGCAAATGGTATGTTGGCATACATAGCAAAAGGATTTGAGTACAGGAGCAGGGAGGTTCTACTGCAGTTGTACAAGGCCTTGGTGAGACTGCACCTAGAATATTGTATGCAGTTTTGGTCCCCTAATCTGAGGAAAGACATTCTTGCCATAGAGGGAGTACAGAGAAGGTTCACCAGATTGATTCCTGGGATGGCAGGACTTTCATATGAAGAAAGACTGGATCGACTAGGCTTATACTCACCGGAATTTAGAAGATTGATGGGGGATCTTATTGAAATGTATAAAATTCTAAAGGGATTGGACAGGCTAAATGCAGGAAGATTGTTTCCGATGCTGGGGAAGTCCAGAATGAGGGGTCACAGTTTAAGGATAAAGGGGAAGCCTTTTAGGACTGAGATGAGGAAAAACTTCTTCACACAGAGAGTGGTGAATCTGTGGAATTCTCTGCCACAGGAAATAGTTGAGGCCAGCTCATTGGCTATATTTAAAAGGAAGTTAGATATGGCCCTTGTGGCTAAAGGGATCAGGGGGTATGGAGAGAGAGATACAGGGTTCTGAGTTGGATGATCAGCCATGATCATACCGAATGGTGGTGCAGGCTCGAAGGGCCGAATGGCCTACTCTTGCACCTATTTTCTATGTTGCTATGTTTCTGCATGCTCCTGATGCACAGACTCAAGGTTCTCTGCAATACCCTGAATGCCAATTTATATCAATGTATACATTTGGAGAAGAGTAGAACTAAACAATGTGTAATCAATACCTAACATCTTTTTGGAAAGCAGCTGGCATATATCCAAGTTTTCTTCCCTGAACTTCCATTGCCAATACTGTTCACAGTCAATTTGTCCCATTGAATCACACTTTAGTTCCCTGCTTAATAACCACTTTTGTCAGCTTTGCTGCACAAATAATTTCAGATAGCACATTAATCAGACAACAGGTCCAAACAAGCATTCAATAAGCTTGGCAGTATGCATGTAATTAGGTAGTCAATGGGTCCCAAAATATTTTTTAAAATGACAATTTTATATAATTTGGTCAAGTTGCAAATTAAATTTAATGCATGTTTCAGAGAGCAGCATAATCAAATATTAAATTGGAGCCCGCTTGGGCTTTAACAAAAAATTGTCTGACACAAGCAACAATAATTTTGTGGCAGGTGAGTGGCGAGTTCATTCTCAAATTAATTGCACTAATCATATCTTTCACAACATGCTGAATATGAGTTAGGCTTTGTGAAAAGCAGTAGCCCCTAATGACAATAATCATTTACAATCAGGAAGAAATCAAGCACCAGTTGAATTACTCTGCAATTTAAAAGGCTAGACCTGGTATTTTAACTGATAAAATTATGATTTAACTTTGTTGCATGTAAAATAACTCACCTGATGCATGTCATCATACTTTGATAATCTGACTTTCCATTTTAGCACTTTAGGCCAATTGAGAAGACCGTTGCAACACAAGCAGTTAGGAAGCTTGCACGTACACAGAAGTGCATTAACTTCAAGTTAGTGTTTAAGGAGTAAAAGAGAATATAGGATCAAGAACTTAGTATTGACACTAGTAATCCAAAACCCTAATATTCAACACCTGTTTTTTTCCCGTACACTTATATCTGCATATCTGTGAAGTCCAGGTCCACACAATACCTAAGAACAGTTTCCATAGCTCAGGAAGCGAGTTTAACAAACCTCATAACCAAGCTCTAGTGCTTTCTCACATCACAGCTCCCTCAATCATAAACTGTTTCTACTTTATGGATAGTGCTTTATCTAGTTTTGGACTTTTTCTCACTTAAGTTCAGAATAAAACACAGTGTCAGATGTGGCTGAGTGAGGGTCATTCCTATGTTAGAACATCCTATGCTCAAACTCCACCACTAGACAAACTTCGGTGCAGCCAACCCCAGCCAGTCTATCCAAACTCTTAACACAGAGATTGATGAAGAATCAAACCAAGGTCCAACTAGCCCTCTCATTAATAGATCTCAGCACAGTTTTAAATGTGCACCCATGTACGGGGCAATTTATTCTTCAACTAATTAACTCAGTTAAAACAGAAAATATTGAAATATTTAGCAGCTTAGGCAGCATTCGTGGAGAAAAAAAAGTTAATGTTACAGGTCAATGATATTTCATGAAAGTTATGCAAAGTTATAAATCTGATAAAGATGTATGGAAAGGGGAGTCTGAAAAATATCAGAGGCACCTCGATGACACATTGGGGAACAAGCTAAATTGAACGAAATTAATGGCAATGCTACCAACCAAAGGAGAGTAGTTAAGGCTTGTTAATCACAGCTGATCTGGAGACAATGTAAACAGAGGGAGATAAATGAGAACAAAGGAGAAAGAAAACAAAACAACACAGGAACTGAGAGATACAAAACATTGCAGTAACTAGAAATTGAACTTAAAGAGAAAACTATAAGTACTCATGGGTCAGGTAGCATCTGTGAGGTTACTGTTACAAGTTACGACTTTTCACTAGAAATGGCCATTTCTTACATAAGCTGGTCAATTCAAATTAGTCCATTCAATACTGAACCCTGAGAGCTGCAATGTGCCAACTCAGATTAAATGCTATTGCTCAAACTTAGACTTGAACAATTAAAACAATTGTTAGAACAATTTTGGAGAAAAAAGACAAAGAGGTCAGATCAGGAATAAGATTCAAAATTAAAGTGTTAGGCACAAGGAAACTCAATGGTGGGTTAGTAAGTTTGCTGATGATATGAAGGTTGGGGGTGTGGTGGATAGTCTGGAGGGTTGTCAGAGGTTACAGTGGGACATTGATAGGATTGGGCTGAGAAGTGGTTTATGGACCAGCCCAGATAAGTGTGAATTGGTTCAGTTTGGTAAGTCAAATTTGAAGACAGAATATAGTATTAATGGTAAGACTCTTGGCAGTGTGGAGGATCTAAGAGATCTTGTGGTTTGTGTCCATTAAACACTCAAAGCTGCTGCACAGGATGACAGTATTGTTAAATAGGTGTTTGGTGTGTTGGCATTCATCAACCATGGATTGACTTCAAGAGCCGTGAGGTAACGTTACAGCTACAAAAGACCTTGGTCATATCCCACTTCAAGTTCTAGGTTCAGTTCTGGTTACCTAGGAAGGATGTGGATACTATAGAGAGAGGGCAGAGGAGATTTACAAAGATGTTGCCTGGATTGGAGGGCATACCTTATGAAAATAGTTTATGTGCCTTTTCCCCTTGGCACAATAGAGGATGAGAGACGACCTGACAGAGGTGTATAAGATAATGAGGGGCTTTGATTGTGTGGACAGCCAGAGGCTTTTTCCTGGGGCTGAAATGGCTAACATGAGCGGGCATAGTTTTAAGGTGCTTGAAAGTAGGTACCGAGGGGACATCAGGGGTAAGTTTTCACACAGCAAATGTTGGGTGCATGGAAAACACTGTCAGTAGCGGTGGTGGAAGTGGATACAATAGGGCCTCTTAGATAGGTACACGGAGCTAGAAAAATAGATGGCTCTGTGGTAGGGAAATTCTAGGCAGTTTCTAGAGTGGTTATACGGTCGGCACAACATTGTGGGCCGAAGGTCCTGTAACGTGCTGTAGATTTCTATGTCCTATATACAAGGTGACTGAATGTAGCTGTTCTGTAAGCCAGTCGCATATTGTGTATTTGGTTAAAGGAGGGGATCACTCTGTAAGCTCTAAGCACAGTGAACTGAACTTGTAGTAAAGGGATTGCCATTTCACGTGGAAGGGGAGTTTAGGTCTTTGGAAAGTTGAAAGGGAAGAGATGGAAGGACAGGTATTGCACGTTCTGCAGTTACATGGGAAGGTGCTATGAGAAGAAGTAATGAGTGTTGATGGAGATGGAAGATTAATTCAGAGAATCCAAGAGGTAATGGTGAAAGAGAAGGAAGGGAATCATTTGTCTGGTGTTGATATCATGTTGAAGGGACAAGAACCATGGAGAAAGATCTGTTGAATATGATGACTGATTGGGTGGATAGTAAGAACAAGGGAAATGTCATAGTTCAAGGCTAGAGAAGAGAGGGTTACATGGAACAAATATCATTCAGAACCTTGTGACCAGAATGGATGGCGAGCCACAGCAGAGGAAAAAAGAGTTTGTAGAAGCACTGGTGAGGAAGGTATCATCTTCAGAAAGGGTATAAAAGAGCTAGTGAAATTGCAACAAGGCAATGGAGTCCTTCGAGGAAGCAGGGTGAAAGGAGCTGCAGTCAAGGTAACTATGGGAGTGTGTGAGCTTGCTGTAGATATTGGATACTAACCTATCCCCTGGGCAGAGACAGAAGAGTCAAGAAAGGAAAATGAAGTTTCACAGATGAAATATGTGAAAGCTTGAAATGATGGGGACTGGCAACAAATATCAAAAAACTTGAATTCTGCACGAGCATGAACCAGTCATCAATAAATAAGATGAAGGAAGGGTCATAGTAGGAAGGAAATGTCTGTTGCTCTATGTATCCCACAAGGTGACAAGTATAGCTTAGATAAATACTGACACCTCTAGCTACACATTACGTTTGGAGAAAGTGAATGGAATTAAAGGAGTAGTTGCAAGGACAAAGCAATGCTGTTGACTGGTCTATTCAAGAAGCTGCACTGCTAGAGCTGCACTGCTACACTGAAGAGAAAAGAGCATGAGACCAGATGCAGAGGAGCCTAGTTTGTCCATTCAGCCCAACGAGTCTACACCCTGGCTGTGGTTGATTTATTCTTTCTCTCAATCTCCTACCTTCTACTGACAACCTTTGACATCCCTACTAATCAAGAACCTATCAACCTCCACTTTAAATATATCCAACGGCTTTGCCTCCACAGCCATCTGTGGTGATGAATTCCCACATACTCAACACCCTCTGGCTGAAGAAATTCTGTACTGGAGGGACATCCTTCTATTCTGAGGCTGTTCCCTCTGATCCTGGAGCAGAAATATCTTCTGCTCATCAACTCTATCCAGGGCTTTTAAAATTTGGTAGTCTTTAATGAGGTCCCCCTTTATTCATTTAAACTCCAATGAGTACAGGCCCAGAGCCATGAAGCGCTCCTTATACATGTGCCTATACTAATGTTTTCATTTCAGGCATCATTCTCATAAAGCGCCACTGGACAGCATATCCTTCCTTAGATATGGGGCCCAAAGCTGTTCACAATGCACCGTGTGCTGTGACCAATACCTTATAAAGCCCCAACATTACACCATTGCTTTTATATTCTCGTCCTCTCAAAGTAAATGCTAACATTGCATTAGTCTTCCTTACTACCAACTCAAACAGCAAGTTAAACTTTAGGGAATCCTGCTCTAGGATTCTCAAGGCTCACTGCGCCTCCAATTTCTGAATTCATTCCATCTTTAGAAAATAGTCCACAACTTCATTCCATCTACCAAAGTGCATAACCATACACTTCCCTACACTGTATTCCATCTATCACTTCTTTGCCTATTCTCCTAATCTGTCCTTTTGCAGAGTCCCTGTTCCTTAACACTACCTGCTCCTCCACCTATCTTTGTATTGTCTGCAAATTTGGCTACAAGACCATCAATTCTGTCATCCAGATCATGCACATATAATGTGAAAAGTAGCAGGTCCAACACAACCCCTGCAAAACACCACTACTCAACCGGCAGCCAACAAGAAAAGGCTCCTCGTATTCCCACTCTTAGCCTCCTGCCAGTCAGCCAATTTTCTGAACATTCTGGTGTATTTTCTGTCATACCTCATATAGAAGTTGGATGTGTGGCACCTTTTCAAAGGCCTTATGAAAATTCAAGTAAACAACATCTTCTGACTCTTCACTGTGTATCCTACCTGTTTGTTCCTCAAAGAATTCCAACAGTTTTGTCAGGAAATATATCCTCTTAAGGCAATCATACCTACTTTATCTTGTCCGTCCTATTACCTTGAAACCTCATCCTTAATAATGGACTCTGACATCTTACCAACCACTGAAGTCAGGTTAACTGGCATATAATTTCCCTCATTTGCCTCCCTCCTTTCTTAAAGAGTGGAGTGACATTTGTGATTTGCCAGTTCCTCCAGTACCATTCTAGAATCTAGTGATTCTTAAAAAATCACTACTAATGCCTCCACAATTTCTTCAGCTAACTCCTTGAGAACTATAGATGTAGACCTTAGGTGACCTATCTACTTTCAGACCTTTCCGCTTCACAAGCTTAGTTATAGCGACTTTACTTAGTTCTTCCCCAATATTCTAGAACTTTTGGCACACTGCTGCTGCAAACCACCATGAAGACTGACAGAAATTCCTATTTAGTTCATCTGCCATTTCTATGTTCCTTATTTATATGTCTCCTGTACCATTTTCTTGCAGTCCAAAGTCCACTCTTGCCTCTCTTTTACACCTCATATGTTTGAAAAATCTTTTGGTATACCCTTTTATATTACGGACTAGCTTACATTCATATTTCATCTTTTCTCTCCATATTTTTTAGATGTCTTCTGTAGGCTTTCAAAAGCTTCCCAATTCTCTAACTTCCTACTAATTTTTGGAATACTGTATGCCCTCTCATTTGCTTATATGCTCTCTTTGGCTTCCCTGTCAGCCACGTTTGTCTCATTCTCTTTTTAGAAAGCTTTTCTTGTTTAGGATGAACTAATCCTGCATCTTCTGAATTACTCCTGTGATGGATACTCACTGTCAAGGGCCGGGGGGGGGGGAGGGGGGGGGGGTGGAGGGGGGGGGTGCTTTTTGCCAAAATCAGCTTTCTAACACAGCAGCTGACATCTCTGGAGATCAAAGAGTTGTTTTTAAGTGACCAATATTCTTTGATCAGCTTCTTGTCATAAACAGGAGTCTTCCTTCAATTCATAATGTAAATTGGAAGCAATGATCAGTCTGACATCAAAAGGGCAGGGCAGCCTTGCAAATAAACAGCGCTGTGTATAGAGCACAGCAGATGCAGTGTAAAACAATGGTATTGTGTTAATTGGGCCTGCATCAAACCGGACACACAGGCTATGTTATTTAGTACACTTAGCACATGAAATAGCTGATCTATCAATAGTTGGTGTACTCATCGGGTCAGCCTTCACAACATTCACTGTGAGTGTTTGGGAACTCTGTCAGCAAAACTTTAGACCATCTGTCTGAAAAGATATCTGAAAAAATACATCTATGTGAAGTCATCCAAGAGGCAAAAAGCAGTGTCAATGTAAGAGAGCAGTCAGACCTGTTAGGGATGATGATTTCTGTTTTAGAAATCATTTGTAATTCAGAATCAGAATCAGGTTTAATATCAGGGGCATAAGTCATGAAATTTGTTGTTATGCGGCAGCAGTACTTTGCGATAGATAATAATAAATACTGTGAATTACTGTACTGAGTAGTGTTCATGGGTGCAATGTCCATTCAGAAATTTGATGGTAGAGCGGGATGAAACTGTTCCTGAATTGTTGAGTGTGTGCCTTCAGACTCTTGTACCTGCTCCCTGATGCAATGAGAAGAGGGGATGTCCTGCGTGATGAAAGATGCCACCTTTTTGAGGTATTACTCCTTGAAAATAACCTGAATGCTGGGGAGATTTGAAAATCTTTTAGAAGATAGAAAACCTCACCTTGTTTTAAATGTGCTTTAAGAATTTCTTCTAAATTTTAATGTGCATTACTAAAAATAAATGAACTGTGTTAGCTGTAGATATCTCCTCCTTGATAGGAAAGTGGGGGGGGGGGGCACTGATAAAACAGTGGCTATTAGCAGCTAAACTTGACATAGACGATACACATGGAAGTGTATGAAGCATAGATTGCTACAGTATAACCTATCTTTAATGAGGGCCTGTAGCTGTCTGTATCAGCTAGGGTTAAAGATCTTCATACAAGATTAGAACTTCACAGTCAGCAAACCCAATACTATTACACTCCCAGAAACTCAGTGCTGTTAACTCTGCTTGTGTGTCCTTCTAATCAACTTTGGCCAGTTCCTCTCTCATACCTCTGTCATTCCATTTACTCCACTTCAATAGCGATACATCCAATTTTAGGTTCTCCCTCTCAAATTGCAGGGTGAATTCTATCATATTATGATCAATGCTTCCTAATCATATTTGGTTCATTACACAACACTCAATACAGAATTACCTTTGCCCTAGTGGGCTCATCACAATACCCCAAAAATCCGTATTGTAAGCATTCTATAAGTTCCATCTCTTGTGATCCAGCACCAACCTGATTTTTCCATTCTAGCTGCATATTGAGATCTCCATGACCTCTGTCCTTTTCCACGCCTTTTCTATCTCCCATTGTAATTTGTATCCCACATTCTGGCTATTGTTTAGACTCCTGTAGAAAACCCCCATCAGGGTCTTTTTACACATGAAGTTTCTTAACTCTACCCACAAGGTTTCTACATCTTCAGATCCTATGTCACTTCTAAGTATTTTCAAAGTTCAAAGTAAATTTATGATCAAAGTTCATATATATCACTATATATTCATTTTATGCAGGCATGCACAGTAAATCCAAGAAAGACAATAGAATTCATGAAAGACCACACCCAACAGCATGGCCTGGGTGGTGGATGCTGATGATGATGGATGCTGCTTTCCTGCAACATCACTACATGTAGATGTGCTCAATGGTGGGAAGGGCTGTACCTGGTATGGCCAGGAATGTACCTACTACTTTATGTAGGACTTTTCCATTCAAGGGCACTGGTGTTTCCATGCCAGACTGTGATCCAACCAGTCAATATACTCTCCACAACACATCTATAAAAGTTTGTCAAAATTTTAGATATTACACTGTATCTTCGCAAACTTCTAAGGAAGTACAGGTGCAGCCATATTTTCTTCATAATGGCATTTAAGTGCTGGACCAGGTCAGACCCTCTAAAATGATTACCCCAGGAATTTGAAGTTGATGACCCTCTCCACTTCTGTTGGTGGCACTGAGGAGAGGTTCTTATTGTGGTACCACTCAGCCAGTCCCCTTCCTATATGTTGATTTGTCACCAGCCAAAGACTCTTGGATATGTACTTACAAAATAAATTTACTTTGTACTTGAACACTCCAGCCAGTTGATCTGGACAAATTGTTTTTTTTTAACTAACAAAGCCACTCCACCTTCCTCCACCCCCCCCCCCCCCGCCGCCACCCGCCCCTGCCCACCTGCCTGTCTTTGTGTATCCTTGGATGTTAAGCTCACAGCTGTGATCTTTTTCAACCTGTGATGTCCACAAAATCAGACCTGCCAATTGTGCTACAAGATCATTTACCTTACTTCATATACTACATGCATTCAAATATAACATCTTCAGTCTTGTATTTATCACCATTTATCTATACTTTTTCAAACTGTTGAACCCATCCTCCACTATTTAGTTTGAAGCCCGATCCACAGCCCTAGTTATCAAATTTGCCAGGACCCTGGTCCTGCTATGATTCAGGTGGAGCCTGACCTTCCCCAATACTGGTGTCAGCGTCCCACAAATTCAAACCTATGTCTCCCACACCAACCTTAGAGCCACACATTTAGCTTTCTGATCTTGTAACCCTGTGCCAATTTCCATGTGGCTCAAATTACAGTCCAGAGATTACTATCTTTTTGGTTCTTTTTAATTGCTCAGTTTCTCACAGCAGAATCCCTTTCATTGTTCTTTGGTTTCTCACCTTTGCTACAACCACAAATAGTTGGTGTCGACAATGGAAGATTAAAGAAAGACTGGAATAAGGGAACCTTTATACAAAGGGAAAAAATATTTAACGAGGTGGAGGACTGCAAAGCTAATATATCAATTCATCAGAGCTGGCTGTATAAAACACAACATTTGAGCTTTAACTTACACCTTACTTTGCTTTATTCTTTCTTGATCTCATTGAAGCGTGTTTGTCTCTATCTGCTCAATTCAAAAATAGCACTCACAAATAAAATCCATGTAGCTTTATTCCGATCAAGGGTTGCTGTGTCATTAACTACAAATTGGTCAGATGGAATTTTATTGGCAAATATGTACTGGTACTGTTTACTGATCTCACTCTTCACCTGTCTTATTAGGACTTTACTGCAAACTGGACCTTTCATTGCCATAGTTTTACATTGCAAGGGATGGGATTAACATCCTGAGTTTAAGGTCTAAGTCTATTCGAGTTGTCCAAAAAGATAAACTGCATACATTTTTTTGTATTGCAGAACTCTCTTTCTGGAAAATATTGATTCATTGAGCAGTGAATACAGAGTTAGCAGATCAAGGTAGAACACAGAAACTAGTTGGACTGACTTGGATAAGAGGAAAGAGCATAGGGTGAATTAATCAGGGATGAACTCATAAAAGATGGGGAAAAGAGCCAATTTACTGAAAAGGAACAATAAAGGGCTTGAGGAGAGACTACAGCAATAAGATGAGTGAGGATACGATATGTAGGATTTGGAAGATTAAAAATGGAATAATGTCCAAAGGGGCATGGACAAAATGGAATAACGGAAAAATAATGGAATAATGGACAAAATGGAAAAATGGAATAATGTCCAAAGGGGCATGGCAATCAGTTGGAGGACTGCTACAATCTGCAACCTAACCATACTGCTACACACAACCTTGCAGATTTGTTTAATGAATTTTAATAGGGATGATGAACTTATTTTTTTCCAGTCCTCCAATGTTCAAAATTTATGTGGCTTTTAAAAATTAACCAGAATAAATCATTATAAAGACAAAATGAGTGAATTAAATAAATACCATTGTATAGGAGTTAGACAACAATTACTGTTATACCATGCACCAGGACTGAGTGGCCATTAACAGATTAGCTGAACAGCTATTGTGGGGAAAAAGAGGTATTCACCAGTTGACAGAACACTGTGAGTGTTTTGGGAGTCATTGCAAAATAAAAATGGTTATAACAAGAAGAATAACACATGCTGTAGTTTTTAAATATTAAAGAACCGCCTTCCTCCCTCTCACTACATAAAAGGGTCTGGAGTGGACAATAGTTTTTCAAAAGAGGCCTCAGCAAATGGATGTAACTTTACTGGTTCCTATAAACCTGGAAACATCAGTGCACTGCTCTAATTTGCAACCACAGTTACATCTTGCACAATATGTGCAATTATTATACAAGCCACTTGTACAGAGTCAGCAGTGAAGTTCATCTATCAGTCTCAATATTGGGGAACACAAAAAGAATAAGCTGTTCCTCCATCAAGCCCAAGAAGTAATAGATAGAGTCATGTGTTCTCCTGTTGAATATGATTCCAAAACATAAGCTTGCAGCCATTTTGTTATGACTCTTCACTCAGTTCCTCAACTGCTATTAATATAATTTCAGGGATTGATTTCTGTCCTTGCAATAATAGGCTCATTAACTAGATGCATTACAGGGCCCAAGGTGCATAATGCTTTTTGTTGCTGATACCATTTATCTAGGTAATTTTTTTAAAGCTTTTTTGAAAACTGCAGAATAATAATCTAGTAGCATGGTAACTTGTTTAAGTAGGCTGCTGCAGGAATTGAGACAGGCGGAAAAATCTCTAATGACGCAACATTATCCCTTTCATAACACAATCAATCATTTTTATAATCTACTATTATAATGGCAAGTAAAATAAGTTTTAAAAAACTAAACAACTTGCACAGTAACTTCTTCAGTTTTCACATTGGTTGAATTTCAAGTTCATCATTGCCTGTGATGCCAGCAGTTTAACTACACACACTAATATCCCACCAGAATCTATGAGGTACAGCTCAATTAACTGGTTTGTTATAGTTCATGAAGAGTTGTGTGTTGGTTAGGATATGTTGTGTGCACTGCCACTGCCAACTAACACAACTGGGGCAGAACTATTACAGTCTTTGAATGACTACATGTCAGGCAAACTAGACTGGTCATTCTGTGTTGGAATATGCACAGACAGGGCTGCAGCTATGACTGGACAGCTGGCTGGTTTCACTACCTGAGTCAAAGAAGTTGCTCCTGAATGCCAGTCTACACACTGTGTCACACACAGGGAAATGCTGGCTAGCTGAAAAATGTCACCTGATCTTAACAGTGACGTTGTCGAAGTTATCAATCACATCAAAGCAAAAGCCCTTAACTCATGTCTGTTTCAGCAATTTTGTGAGGAAACGGATGCAGAGCACAAACACCTTCTCTTATACACTGAAGTCAGGTGGCTATCAAGGGGGAGAGCCCTGGCCAGGGTTTTTGAGTTAAGAGAGCCGTTACAGAGATTTCTTTCAGGAAAAAAGTCATCACTGGCAGCACACTTCAGTGACGAGGAGTGGATAGCAAAAGTCGCTAATCTGTGTGACATCTTCAACCTGCTCAATTAACTCAATTTGTTACTTCAGGGAGAATGACAACTGTCTTCAAGTTGGCTGATAAAGTGTCTGCTTACAAAGCCAAACTGGAACTGTGGGGACGGCGAGTGGACAGGGGCATATTTGACATGTTCCCAACATCAGCTGGGATTTTGGGAGAGACTGAGGCTGCACTGTCCTTCTCACAGCTGGTGCGCTGTGATCACATGTCTTCGCTGTCAACAGAATTCGAGCGTTACTTCCCAACTGCAAATGACCCAAGACGTGCAAAGGAATGGGTCCGTGACCCATTTGTGAATGTCCCCGGTGAATCACCCATGTCAGCACAGGAAGATCAACTCCTCGAGCTTGTAAATGACGGTGGGCTGAAAAGTATGTTTGACATAACATCTCTGCTGGCATTCTGGATCAAAGTCAAGGCTGAATATCCTGAGATAGCTACGAAAGCACTGAAAACGTTGCTTCCATTTCCAACATCATATCTCTGCGAAGCGGGGTTTTCTGCAATGAATGCAACGAAAACTAAATTGCGGATTAGACTGGACATAAGGAACCCCCTTCGAGTATCACTGTCTCCCATCACCCTTCGATGGGAACATCTTGTTGCAGGGAAACAAGCCCAGGGTTCCCACTGATTCAGCGATATTGGTGTGTTATAATGATTTTATATGTTCATAAGAGGAAAATATGAGCTGTGTGTTTAATATCCAAACATTACTTAAAATGTTATGATGCTATTGACTTATAAGTGACTTATAGTTGATTTATCACCTATATTCCAGTTATGATTAACACTGCCTGCCCCACTGTCGGCCGGTCTGCAAGAATATTGTCAATATTAAACCAGTCTGCCGTGCAAAAAAGGTTGGTGACTCCTGGGTTAGGACACCGGAGGGACTCATTCTTTCCAACATCATGTAATTTTTTTAAATCCCCCTGAACAAATGGATAGGGCTTCAGTTTATCTGAGAAATTATTGCCTGGAAAGCAGATGGCACCTTTTTTTATGGTGTACTGAAACAGCATTCTATGCAATAAGGCAATCTTGCAAGAGATTTAGTCACCTCTAAAGGTATGGCAAGATGGACTCCATTTGCTTTTCACTTACACGAATCCATTGAACAAATGCGCGCATCCACACACACACACACACACAATCAATCTACTCACATTTTCTAGTATTACTTACACAGCCTTACCCTGCCATTACATTATACTTACTCCCTCTCCCACTAAGGTTACCTCCAAATACAAGATAATGAACAAATTACTCAGTGTTGTTTATTCCCTTCTTTAGGCCCATGGTGCAAACTATTCAGCTGATGACCTGCCACGTTCACAGACCTACTTCTATCCCAGCTACCAAAGTGCAAGACCATAGACTTTGCTCCATCTCAAACTTCTTTGCCCCTTCTCTTAATCTGTCCAGGTCTTTCTGCAGACTCCCTGCTTCTTCAACACTACCTGCCCTTCCACCAATTTTCATATCATCCCCAAACTTGGCCACAAGGCCATCAAATGTGTCATCCAAATTATTAACATGAAAAAAAAAGTGGTCCCAACACTAACCCTGGAGAATACTACAGCCAACCAGAAAAAGCTCCCTTAATTTCCACCTTTTATTTCCTGTCAGTCAGCCAATCTTTTATCCATGCTGGTGTTTTTCCTGTAATACCATGGGTTCTCATCTTGGTAAGCAACCTCATACGTGGGACCTTGTCAAAGGCCTTCTAGAATTTAAAGTAAACAACATCCACTGACTCTCCTTTGTCCAACCTCTCCGTTATTTTCTCAAAGAATTCCAACAGATTTGTCAGGCAAGATCTACCCTTTAGGAAACCAGGCCGACTTTGGCCTACTTTATCATGTGTCTCCAAGTACCCTAATTGTCATCCTTAATAATAGACTCCAACATCTTCCCAACTACTGAAGTCATCAGGCTAACTATTTTCTGCTCCCTCCTTTCTTAAAGAGTGGAGTGACATTTGCAATTTTCCAATCATCCAGAATCTAGTGATTCTTTGAAAGATCATTACTAATGCCTCCATAATATCTTCAGCTACCTCTTTCAGAATTCTGGAATGTAGTCCATCTGTTCCAGGTGACTTAGCTACCTTCAGATCTTTCAGCTTCCCAAGCATCTTCTCCTTAGTAATAACAACACTCATTTCTTCCCCTTAACACTCTTAAATTTCTGGCATACTGCTCGTGTTTTCCACAGTGAAGACTGATACAAAATACTTATTGTTCATCTGCCATTTTTTATTCCCCATTACTATCTCTCCAGAGGTCCAATATCCTATCTTGCCTCTTTTACTTTTTAAACATCTGAGAAAACTTTTTGTATCATCTTTTATATCATTGGCTAACTTAACTTCATATTTTGTTTCTCTCCGAGCTTTTTTTGTTTGCTTTCTGTTGGCTTTTAAAAGCTTCCTAATCCTCTAACCTCCCACTAATTTTTGCCCTCTCTTTTCCTTTTATGCTGTCTTTGTCAGCCCACAATTGTGTCATCCTCTGTTACGAATATCCTTCTTTGGGATGTCTCTATCTTGCTCCTTCCAAATTGCTCCCAGAAACTCTAACCATTGCTGTTTTGCCATCATCCCTGTTAATGTCCCCTTCCAAACAACTTTGGCCAGCTCTTCTCTCATGCCTCTGTTATTTCATTTACTCCACTGTAATACTGATATGTCTGACTTTAGTTTCTCCCTCTCAAACTACAGGGTGAATTATATCATATTATGATCACCGTCTCCTAAGGGTTCCTTTGCCTTAAGCTCCTTAAACAAATCTAGTTCATTATACAATACCCAATCCAGAATTGACTTTCCCACAACCACAAGCTGCTCTAAAAAGCTGTCTATAGGACACTACAAATACCATGTCTTTGGATCCAGCACCACCCTGATTTTCTCAATCTACCTGCATATTGAAATCTCCCATTATCATCGTAACATTGCCCTTTTTATATGCCTTTTCTATCTCCTAATATAATTTGTATCCTATATCCTGGCTACAGTTTGGAGGCCTGTACATAACTGCCATTAGGGTCTATTTACCCTTGCAGTTCTTAACTCTACACACAAGGATTCTACATTGTCAATTCCTATGTCACCTCTTTCTAAGGATTTGATTTCATTTTTAACCAACAGAGCCACCCCACCCACTATGCTTAGCTGTCTGTCCTTTCAATACAACGTGTATCCTTGAATGTTAAGTTCCCAACTATGATCTGCTTTCAGCAATGACTCAGTGATGTCTCCAACATCATACCTGCCAAGCTCTAATCTGCACTGTCAATCTATGTTATAAGATCATCAACCTTATTCCTGTGTGCATTCAAATATAACACCTTAGCCCTGTTTTAATCACCTATTTCAATTTTGTCTCCATGTTACACACAGCTTATCCCACTGACTGCAATTTTGCCGCATCATCTATCTGTGTTTCCTCATCATCTCACAATTCACTAGATATCCTTGTATATCAATTGCCCTATCCTCAGCCTTACAGTAGGGAAGGGGATTCAAAGCTACAGAGAGGAGAGTTGCCACCCAAGATCTGTCCCCAGGGCTGTGTTGGTAGATGAAAATGTCTGGCAATACTGACTTTTAAATGATAAAGGAATTGTGAAAGCTGGCAAAGATTGACACACTGACAATCATTTTTCTAATAACCCATGTCCTGGACAATCAAGTAGGGGAAACACTTTCTGATAGGACCGATTAGATTATCAAGGACGCTGCTATGGAGATATACGATCTGCCAGGGTAGCAAGCAATGCTGTTAAAATCCAGTACCCAATGTTTCAACTTCTCCTCACTAAAATGGAAATGATTCCTTAATGAATACAGAGCTTAGAGACCTTTCTAATATTGTGGTGAGCAGCAAACTGGCAAATTGGCAATAATCAGCAGCAGGAGCTGCTTGAAATGAGCTGAAGAACAGGAAATTGTAAATTGCCATGGCCTTGACTTCTTCAGAGAGACCCTTGTAGGCATGAGAGTCCAAACAAAGGTTGTTCTCACAGAATGCCACAGATCTTGGTTACTGTTGCTTTAGGAACCTTGAGACTATGAATACAGTGCTCATCAGAGAGACCTAGCTACAATCTGGAGTCTTTAAAGACTATCTGTGTGTAGTGCCTTTTCGGATGGACATTGCTGTGCCTCTTGCTCCATGGCCCTCGGCATACCACAGCCTCAGAAATTCATTTCTGTCAGTGGTATTACATATTGAATGAATGGCATAGTAGCAAATGCTTTCATAAGCATTTCTTGCTGGTATAAATTTCAAAGTTCAAACTAAATTTATTGTCAAAGTATGTAAGTCACCATATACTACGCTGGTATTCATTTTATTGCAGGTATTTATAGGAAGATAAAGAAATACAATAGAATTTATGAAAACTATAAATATTGAAGACTACCAAACAATCAATATGCAAAATAAGATAAATGGTACATATAATAAAAAGGTAAATAAATAATACTGAGTTGTGGAGTCCTTGAATAGATTGTGGAGTCGGTTCAGCATTGAAATGAGCAAAGTTATCCTCACTGGTTCAGGAGTGCTAGCGTAAGTACGTATATAAGTACACTTTGTTGACTTAAGGAGGCTTTTGTGAGGCTGCAGCCAGTTCCAGAACTGCCTTGTAAAATAGTAAAGTGCCAGCAGTGCCACTTAATCTGAAGTAAATCAATAATATAAGTAAATTCTGCTCTTAATTCTTCTGTGATTTTTCCATTATGGTTGCTTTCAGAAGCCAATAACTCCAATTTATGTTAAAAGGGACTGAAATGTATATTATTTGGTCCACGTATGGCACCGTGAAAATGACAAGGACAATAAAGCATAAGTGCTCTGTATTGTAGCTCTGAAAACTAATCAAAAACAAAACATGGGAGCCAGGAGAACATGTCTACTTCATTTTCACTTTACTAAACAAACAAAGAATATTGAATTAAATCAATATTTACAATATTCTTCAAATATTACTGAAATATTAAATATACTCCACTCTTCCCTACTTAGATATACACTCCAACTCAATATAGAATGCATCTCAACTCAAAAATGTAATGTTTTTTTTGTTATCTTACACATATATACATTTAAAATAGTAAATTTTAAATTGTCCCATTCAGGCCTAAACATTTAATTCTTGTGGAGGATTTCTTATTCTTACCGGTTAACATCTTTCCTGACAAGGGAGTAGGGGGTGGTCACTCTGCTTGGCAGGTGAGGCTTGCGATTGTGAAACAATCTCAGGTCTGGGACCTCCCCCATTGACTCTGGGACTGCAGGAGTGGTTCTGACAGCTCTAGACAGCATTTTTCCAACAATTGATTCTACTCTCCTTAACTGATCAGTATTTCATCTCCAGATAACATCAGAAGCAATCTCAACTGTGCAGCAGAGAGGTCCTGTTCCATCCTTAATCTTTACAAGTACACATTTTTGATCATCTCTATAGTCCCTCACTAGGACTTCTTGTCCAGGCATAAAACATCGAATCTCCTTGCTTGGGGAGCCCTCAATTTGTCTCATCTGTTTCTCCTACATGCTCTTTCTGAGATCGAGTTTGAGGAGATTTAAGTATAAGCACAAGGAATGACCCAGGAACAGCATCACTGGTGAGTTGTTGGTTGTAAAGTGTGCTGCACTGTGATATGCAAGGAGGGAATTGGCAAACTTCAGATTCAGTGTCAGTGTGAGTTCTGCTGACATTGCTCGCAGTGCATTCTTTAGACTCTGGACAAACCTTTCCACTAAGACATTTGAACAGGGTGATGTGGTGCAAATGTAATACATCTTATTCCATTCATTTTCAGGAATGACTGAAACTGTTATGCAATAAACTGTGGTTCATTATCACTAACTAACTGTTCTGGAACACCTGTCCTTGAGAAGAGGCTTCTGAACACATCAACAGTGTGTGACGCTGTAGAGGAGGTTATTGGGAATTCTTCTGGCCACTTTGTAGCTGTATCCAGTACTACCAACAAGTCGCCTATCAGTGGTTCAGCAAAACCCACACGTATCTTCTGCCAAGTTATTCTCAGGGATGGAGAGGTGTGCTCTTGGCATCTTCTGGACATGTTAGCATCCCGAACAGTGCATGGCAAACTGCTTGATCTATTCCAGGCCACCAGACAAAGTTTCAAGGCAATGCTTTCATTTTGCCTACACCTAGATGACCAGCATGTAGCTTCTCCAACACTTTAGCTCTCAATTTGGATGGTACAACTCCTCTCAATTCCCACATAAGGCAGCCCCCATCAGGGGAAATTCATCCCAGTGCTGGTAGAAGTGGGAGAACTGGAAAATAGAGTTCAAGGGGTGGTGTACAGTAGCCAGATTTTGCAGGAATCTGTTATAGTAATTAATAAATCCTAAAAAAGAACCGTAACTGTGACACATCCTTTGGCGCTACGGCATCCATCACTACTTAAATTTTCTCAGAAAACTTAAGTAATCCTTGCACGTCAATAGTGTGACCAAAGAAAGTAAAGCTTGGTTTAAAGACTTGCTGCAGTGTGCACTGAGCATATAATCTTCCAATCTTTTTAACACTGTCTGATGATTTCAGAGATGTTCCTTGTCACCCACAGTGGTAGCACTGATGTTATCCAGATAACACTGAGTTCTCCGGCAGACTTGCAGCGCCTGGTCTATAGCTCTCTGCCAGAGTGTAAGTGCAGATGTTACTCCAAAAATAGGCCTACTATGGCAATAAAGCCCTTTGTGAGTGTTTATGGTGAGAAATACTTTGGACCCTTCTTCCATTTCCATCTGTAGGTAGGCTTCAGGAGTCCACTTTGCTGAAGTGTTTCCCTCCAGAAAGGTTTGCAAAGATATCCTCTAACCTGGGCGGAGGCTATTGATCTACTTTCAGTGCTGGTTGATGATGATCTTAAAATCACCACAGATCCTGACATACAAATTCGTCTTGGCTACTGGGATCCATGGGCTCCATTCAACTTTGGGAATAATTCCTTCAGCCTCCATGTAATCTAGCTCATTAGCTACTTTATCACAGATGGTATAACAAACTAGATGGGCTTTGTATAACATGGGTGTGGCATTTTCATTTAACACCATTTTACCCTTGATATATTTGAGTTTTCCAATGCCAACCTTGAACATTGCTGTGGCATCATCCAGTACCTTTCTAAGTTCGTTTTTAGTTGACTCTATTGCAAAGGATGTGACATGCAAATTGTGAATGGCTCTCCAATCAAGTTGTAGTTGCTCTACAGTGCTGCCCCTGCTGTTTTTACTACATACAAGCACATTGTGGCTTTTTGGTTGTTGTACTTCACTGTTACAAATGCCACTTCCACTGGAATTATTTTTTCCCCATTATGCATTCTTAGTTGGATATCTGCAGGCTTCAGTTCAGTACCTTTGAAATGCCATTCAAACTCACTTTGTAGAATGACTGAAACAGCTCAGCCAGTGTCCACTTCCATTTTAATTATCTTGCCATTCTCTTCTGGTTTAAGCCATATAACTTGGCTCTTGTTAGTATTCACATGGTAAATCTCAAGTCCTATGTCACTCGCATCATTGTCAGATTTTTTTAATCAACGACATGCAGATTAGTGTTCTTTTTGAAACTACAATGACTTTTTATCTTTATCTCTTCCCTGTGCATCCATTTATTTTTGTCCAGATGACATGTAAAGATATCTGTCCTAACTTGTTGCATTTTCTGCAAGTTTCATCCTTAAACCTGCATTGAGCTGGAGTATATGAACCCCTGCCGCAATAGTAATACAATTTATTCAGCCAGGCAGGTTTCTGTTCAGATACTGCAATTTTGTTCACACTCACTTTTATTCTTGACTGCAACTCAATTATGTCTCTAACTATGCATTGTTTCCATTGATACAGTAATTTCAATTGTGAGATGTGCTTCAGTTAGGAGCTGTTTCTGAATGCTTTCTTGGAAGATTTCACAATCTAAATGATCTCACAGTGCAACATTAAGCCCATCACTAAACTGACAATGTTCAGACAATTTTTTTCCAATTTAGCTATGTAAGCTGAAATGGACTCCCTTTTGATTCCAATTATGAAGCCTGCAGCACTCTGTAATTAACAATATTTTTGCTTCTAAATGTTGCTACATTATGTTCATGATATCAGCAAAGCTAATTTCAGCTAGTTTGGGTGGAGCAGTTAAACTTCTAAGCAAATTGTATGCTTTTCAACATATTGCATTCAGCAAAACTAGGACTCATTTCTCAATGCCTATTTCATTTGCTTCAAAATACTGTTCAATTCATTCAGCATACATCAACCAGTTAGTTATTTGTTGGGCAAGCAAATGTGTCTATCTTCCTAATGTAGCCAGCCAATTCTGTTTTTTTAATTTATGATTATTATAATCTGGTACTCACTATTTATGAACCCGTGGCTGTACCCATTGCTTGCTAACCTTGTCCCTTTTCTAATTTTTTTTAAACCCGATCGTCTTTCTTCCCTTGCCAAAGAAAAATGAAATGTGTTATTTCTTGAACTCGAATGTCTCGCTGACTTCAACAGGGAGAAATTCATTAAGTTCAACTAGCTGTTCATTTTAAAACTAGCTCATCATCACCATTATGTTTTGTAACTTCAAAAACTAATCGAGATAACAGGAGCCGGAAAAATGTGTCTACTTTGTTGTTACTTTAATGAGGCACCCAAATATGATGTGATGGCATAATGACATGTGCCATTCATGTACTTTGTACATATAGCCAACATTGAATTCTGTAAACAAACAAAGCATGCTTAATAATGCAATGTATTTACAACATTTCTCAAACATTAGTTAAATATTAAATACACAGCAATAAGTGCCTAGTTTAATGTCATAATTGATATGATTTCACTTGGAAATGATCACATGCAATTTGCTCTGCCTAAAACTGACTTTGGATTGCAAAATGTTGGAATAAAGTTGGAACAAACAATCTAATTTCTGAACAAGTAATTTCAACATTATGAGAGCAGATTCTACAACTTCTGACCACATTATTTTTTACATATTTACTGTGTCAGTTGCAGTAATATAGTAGTTCCTTGGCCCAATTCTTAGAACTATTTCAACAGCAAAAGCTGAGCACATAACAGTGTTATTGGCAACAAAAAGAAAGGAGCTTAATTTGATGTTAACCTATTGACAGTACCATTCAGTTCCACCTTCGAGGAAATCATCATTGGTTTTTCCAACATGTGGGGCCTTGACACTGCTAACAAATTACAAAGCAATATGTGTCAATATTCAATGCAAGGTGTATTTTGATTACTTTTTATAGTTCATTTGTGGTGTTAGTTCATTGGTTACAAGTGATTGCATTCCCAATTCTCCTCCACTATCTGCCGAACACTCACATCAATAATATGAATTATAATTCATTTACTGAAATGTTTGTTGAGTGTTTTAAAGAAATATAGCTAGTAGTATTTAAAAAGGTGAGTTGGTTCTTGGACGTTGAATTCTCTTTATTTTTCCTTTCTTTACAATCATTGCTTTGCATGCTCAGTCAGAATTATCCTCAAAACCATGTATGGTTGGGGCACAGTGGCTGGTGCATGACTCAATACCCAATACCCAGTCTACACATATCAGAACAAGTATAATTGTGGTAGTGGTGGAATTTAAGTTCAGAAACGATCTAGAATTTAAAGTTGCTCGTAATGATGATTGTTGTTAAAACCCATCTAGTTTGCCAGTGCCTTTCAGGACAGGAATGTCCTGTTTGGACCAAATGACATCAAACCAGTGCTACTTACTGAATGCCTTCTCACAAACAATTCAGTTGTGACACTTAAAAGCTAGTCAGGTATAAAACGAGATGGAACATTCAACATAAGGTTCAGACTCAGCAAAGTGGTTCACAGTTCAGATGAGCTTGCAAGTTTTTCCTTACAATGTAAGGGAATTGCTGTCTGCAGCGAAAGAGCTCTCTCACACGTAGTTTAATCAACAGTTTGACAAGGTGACCTCACATACTTAATCTTACAGAAGCGCCCTAGATTAGTCTGCCACCTTCCCATGTACTTCCTGCTTCAAAGCAAGTCAGAATTACCAGTTGGAAGGGTACTGTGGGAAGGATTAGCAAACACAGACCTTATCATTGACTTCAAACACCTACAGACTTTCATAGCTTTAGCTCCGATATGGGAATGGAAACCAGCTTCTTAACAGCACCTGCATTCTTTCCTCTTCTGATGGACCGGTTTCTCCACACTGAACAATGTTTTGAAGAGTACCAAAAGCAACTCGAGGTACAAATGGACTGAGTGGGAAGAGGACTTTACTATCCATCAACATGAGTAGCTTGATAGCAAACTGACTGAGTGAAGGGCATAACTTTCAGACTGGGCCGGGGGTCGGCATCCCACGGCTCCGGAGCCACATGTGGCTCTTTTACGTCTGTGCTGCGGCTCCCTGTTGCTTTGGGAAATAATTGGTCAGTATTTAATTAAAATGTATTTTACGTTAGTTTGTTAGTTTTTGAAATGTAATTCTAAATTTGAAGATTATGGTGATCTTGTACAATCTAAATAAGACGTTGTAGCGACCCATTTCCTGACACATCCGAACCGGCTCACAATTAGCCAGCGTTCAGGCTAAGGGAGATAGCCTACGGGGGTTTGTGAGTATGTGTCTTTTGCAGCATCCGCGCCCATGAGGGGCTGGTTGAGGGAGGCTTAAAAGCAAGGCTGTTTAGTTCGAATAAAGCTATCTTTGACTGCAGTTTACTGACTGCGTGTAGCACACCGCTACAACGTGTTTTTATCGCTGGCTGTCCAGAGGGGAGGTGCTGAAACGCTTTGTCGCGTGTCTGGAAGAAGTGAAAACTTTCCTGGGCAGCAAAGGGCTCACCTTTCCTGAGCTGGAACAGCCAGAGTGGCTGGAAAAGCTACACTTCATGGTAGACATGACAGCGCACCTGAACACGCTGAACACAGCTCTTCAGGGGTAAGGACGTACAGCCCTGCACATGTTGGAGGATGTTTTGGCATTCGAGCGCAAGTTGACGTTGCTTGCCAGAGATTTACAGAAAGGCACATTGTCTCACTTCCCCAATTTGAGAGAGTTCAAACAAGGTCACGACATGATAAATTCAGAGTATTTACATTCTGCAATCATCGCAATGCAAACATCGTTTGGGAAACGCTTCTGTGAGTTCAGAGAGGAAAAAAACACATTATCCTTCCCGGTCACTCCCCTAAGCATCGATCCATCCCTACTGAATACGACTGCATTGTCAGGTGTGAGTCAACCTGACCAAGTATGATAAATATTTTAATTGCCTATTATTTTACGTATATTCATATGTTTTCATTGTTCAGTGAAATAGTCCTTTTATTTTTCAGGTTGACAGCTGGCTGACGTTATTTTTGGTTTGCTGCTGGCGGCAAATTTAAGTTTGGCGTTTTTCATAAATACAAGAAGGACTCAAATAGACGTTGAATATTTTACTTAAAAGTAACCTTCAACCCAACGTCTTTTTTTCGGAGTTCAAAATGTTTTTGTTGCCTGCAGAAATGTAATTTCGTTTTCTCTGCAGGAGTTCATCAATTTCATAAATGCAACACATTATAGTTTGTTTATACATAGCATAAAGGCAAAACAAAATGTTGTATGCATTGTTATTTCATTTTAAATGTCAAACGGGTTTTGCGGCTCCCAGTGTTTTCTTTTCTGTGGGAAACGGGTCCAAGTGGCTCTTTCAGTAGCCGACCCCTGGACTGGGCTGTTGGCAAGAACGAGTAAACAAACACAAGGAATAGGCTGATTGGAACTTACGTTTACTGACCTACAGGTTTTAAGTGATGTAGCTTGCAAGAAAGTGACAATCACATGCTCACACCAAAGTCACCTTCTATAATGCTTATGATAAATAACATAGATTCATTGAAAAATCTGGCAGCTCAAACTGGCCATTCATGAGGCACTGTGAGCCATCAATCAGTGGATGATACACACCACTATGACCTGCAATTCATGGCCTACAAGATCAAGCCATATGGTTCAACAATAAGGACCATCTTAAAAATGAGACTTAATCCTGGCGAATCTGTAACACAGGAAGCATGCATGCTAGATTATAGACACAGAACACAAAGGTAGATTCATGCAATTCCTGGCTCATTCTTCCACCTAAAACCTTCTCCAAACACCTTAAACACCTACCTTTGTAATTACAGGTGAGGAACAATACTGGTCTTTTAACTCTCTCCCTTCTACCATTCAAGGACTCACATATTTCTTGCAATTAAGTGAACTGCATTCAGCATTTGTAATGTGGTCTCCTCTGCAAAGGAGAAACCAAACATAAGACCATAAGACACAGGAGTGGAATTAGGCCACTCAGCCCATCACCATTCCAGCATGGTTGATCCCGGATCCCACTCAATCCCATATCCTTCTTGCCACATCCTTTGATGCCCTGACCGGTCAGGAAACAATCAACTTCCGCCTTCAATATACCCACGGACTTGGCCACCACAGTCTATGGCACATATTTACTACTCTCTGGCTAAAACATTTCCTCCTTATCTCTGTTCTAAAGGGTCACTCCTCAATTTTAAGGCTGTGCCCTCTAATCCTGGATACCTCTACCATAGGAAACATCCCCTCCGCATCCACCCTATCCAGTCCTTTAACAGTCGGTAGGTTTCAATGAGATCTCCCCACATTCCTCTAGTGTCTACAAGCCCAAAGTTGCCAAACATTCCCCATATGTTAACTTCTTCATTCCCAGAATCATCCTCGTGAATCTCCTCCGGATTCTTTCCAATGACAACACATCCTCTTTGAGATATAAAACTGTTGACAAAACTCAAGTGCAGCCTGACTAATGTCTTATAAAGCCTGAGCATTATTTCCTTGCTTTTATATTCTATTCCCCTTGAAATAAATGGCAACATTCCATTTGCCTTCATTACCACAGACTCAACCTGTAAATTAACCTGCTGGGAGTCTTGCACAAGGACTCCTAAGTCCTTCTGTACCCCTGCTGTTTGAACCCTCTCCCCATTTAGACAATAGTCCACACAATTGTTCCTTTTACCAAAATGCATTATCTCAACATTGTATTCCATCTGCCATTTTTTTGCCCGTTTTCAATTTGTCTCAGTTCTGCTGCAATTGCATTGCTTCTTTCGCACTACCTACTCCTCACCTGTCTTTGTATCATCCACAAACTTTGCCACAAAGCCATCAATTTCATTATCTAAATCACTGACATTCAATAATGTGAGAGGCAGCACTCCCAATACTGATCCCTGAGGAACACCACCAGTCACTGGCAGCCAACCAGAAAAGACCCTTGTTATACCCACTTACTGCCTCCTACCTGTCAACCATTCCACTATCCATGACAATATCTTTACTGTAATGCCACAGGATCTTATCTTGTTACGCAGCCTCATGTGTGTCACCTTATCAAATGGCATGTGAAAATCCAACCAATGACATCCACTGCATCTCCTTTGTCCACCCTGCTTTTTACTTCCTTGAGGAACTCTAATAGATCAGTCAGGCAAGATTTTCATTTACAGAAACCATGCTGACTTTGACTTATTTTATCATTAGTCTCCAAATACCTTGAAACCTCATCCTTAATAACAGACTCCAACACTTTCCCAACCACAGTGGGTAGGCCAACAGGCCTATTATTACCTTTCTTCTGCCTTCCTTTCATCTTAAAAGTGGAATGATATTTGCAATCTTCCATTGCTCTGGGACCATGCTAGAATCCAGTGATTCTTAAAAGATCATGACCAATTCATCCCTTATCTCTTCAGCAACCTCTCTTAGGACTCTGGAATGTAGTCCATCTGGTCCAGATGACTTATCCACCTTAAGACCTTTGAGCTCACCTAGCACTTTCTCCTTTATAATAGTAATGGCATTCATTCCTGCTCCCTGACACTCATGGACCACTGGCACGCTGAAGACAGATGCAAAGTACTCATTAAGTTCATCTGCCATTTCTTTGTCTCCCATTACTACCTCATTATAAATCATAAATCACTTTGCATAACAACTCCACTCAGCCCACAAGGGCTACACCGAGTTTCCAGTCAGCTATCATTTGCATTCTCAATTTCACCCTGAGATCTGTTTTTAGCCTCCAACACATACTTAAAAAACAGAATATTCAGGAAGGTACATTACAATCTTTATGACATCATATTCATCAATTTAAGATAACAAGCTTGGCCATTTAATGAAAGGTCATCAATCTGTATTGTTGACTCCGTTTTCCCTATCTCAGTGTTGCTTAACACTGAGCATTCCTGGCACAATCCTTTTATTGCAAATTGTTTTGTATTTCACAATTCCAACACCGCAACAAGACATGGGCTGGCAAGTATCATTCACACCAAAAAGAACTGGGTAATAACCAGCTCTTAATAACAGAGACTGCCCATCTCCTCTTAACCTTCAATGGTATTATCTTGCCTGGTCTGTCATCATCAATTTTGTAGTTAGGAATTTGTTACTGAACAGAAACATAACTTGATGTTACATACAAGAGAAGGTTAGAGGCTGGCAAACCACCTCAACATCATTGCATGGACATTTCACAACCTCCATGTCATAATTCAGGAAAATAATACTCTTCACTTATCCAAATTTCAAGTTCTAGCAACTTCAGGGACTATTTGCCATTCAAAACATTGATTCCCTCCAAAACAGTGCATAGTGTACCAGTCACTTAATGCACTGCAAGTACTGGTCCAGGTTACTCTGACAGAACTCCACCATCAAGACAGTCATGGGAAAAAGGAACCTAAAAATAATAGTACCTGCAGGTTTCCCATAAATTTGAACACCATCCTGATTTGGGACTATATCATCAGTCATTCATCATCTCTCAGTCTAAATCCCCAATTATTCTGTAGGAGTAACTTCCCCAGAAGGACTGCAGTGGTTCAAGAAGGCTGTACACCTCCAGCATTCTGAGGTCAATTAGAGATGTTTCAGCAACAATTGGATCTTGATCAAATGATAAATAAATAAATCACTTGACAAATGTCATTAGAGGAACAATTGTTAAACTTTTCCCCTGTACCTGAAAACAGTAATTCATCAGCAGATCAGCGACTCCAAATAATTATTAGGACAGTTATTCCAAACGGACCCCAGACATCATTGTCAGCTCATCAGCAAGGTATCAGCAAGGTATCAGCAGGATATCAGCAGGATAGGAATACCAGTTCTATGTGAGCATGTATTAGTCATCAACAATAGAACAGGGATATGAATTGGAAATACACTTAAGGTTTGATCTTGCATTCTTCACATTATATGCATAGTGAAATTTCCCTTATTACGGCTGTCTGATTTTACTAAGAGATTTTATACAATAACCATATAACAATTACAGCACGGAAACAGGCCATCTCGGCCCTTCTAGTCCGTGCCAATGCTTACACTCACCTAGTCCCACTGGCCCGCACTCAGCCAATAGCCCTCCATTCCTTTCCTATCCATATAATTATCCAATTTTACTTTAAATGACAATACCGAACCTGCCTCTACCACTTCTACTGGAAGCTCATTCCACACAGCTACCACTCTCTGAGTAAAGAAATTCCCCCTTGTGTTACCCTTAAACTTTTGCCCCCTAACTCTCAAATCATGTCCTCTTGTTTGAATCTCCCCTACTCTCAATGGAAAAAGCCTATCCATGTCAACTCGATCTATCCCCCTCATTATGTTAAATACCTCTATCAAGTCCCCTCTCAACCTTCTACGCTCCAAAGAATAAAGACCTAACTTGTTCAAACTTTTCCTGTAACTTAGGTGCTGAAACGCAGGTAACATTCTGGTAAATCTTCTCTGTACGCTCTCTAATGCTAAAGAAATACAATAATATAAATTGATAAAATCAAAACATCTAACTAGAATTTTAACATGTAAATGTATACACCACTGAAGTTAGAACTCCTGCAGCTCATTACAGACAAGGCAACCAAATGAAACCAAACTCCAACAATAATGTTCTGTCTGAGATTTGGAAATTGTATACAATACAACATTTGTTAAAGAACTAATGACAGCACATTGATGATGCACTTCCTTTTTAATTTATAATGACAGGTTGTCCAATTTGGATCATTTCACTTACCTCTATTATGTGTAATTAGAATGTCAAAAGAGTACTTGACTTACGTGGCTGGATCTAACTCAGTTATTAAGTACAATCAAAATTGCCCATATCCCTGCAGCTTGACAATAATTAGATTTTTGCCTCTAAGGAATAGGGTCAACTTTTAGCAAATCCATTCAAGTCCATTATGAACTTCTGGGTTTGGCCAGGATGAGATCCTTGTGCACAGTACTTAATTAAACCATTTTGCCTCCTGATATCTCAGAGGCTAAATAAAAATGCAGTATAATCCATACAATATCTGAAAGCTTGCAGAGCCTTTGATGGACTGAGTTAACAAGCCTCAGCTGAGGCAATTGTCCAGAACCATTGGACTTCCCTTTGTCACATGCAATAGAATGGATAATAACATTTTTTCACCTGCAGAATTTGAACAACAAATCTGTTCCTTGGAAGGTATAAAATTGCATTTAAAATGCACAGTGGATTTGAAGACAATTGCTTAATGTCATAAGAAATATGAAAACTATTTCAGGGGATCTGTAAGAAGAGCAGAAGGGTGTGCAATTACATTCTATGCAGGGAAACACTATTCATTCATCAGCAGTATCCACAGCAGCTCCAGAAAGTTTGAACCTTCAGATGCCATACTGCATTTACTTGACTTTTTTACCTATTCCAAAATAAAAAGGAAATAATGTAGGTGATTCAAATGCTTGAGTGATCCTCTATTCAGTTTGATCAAGACTGAACTGTGACATAGCTCCATCTAAGCATATAACAATTACAGCACGGAAACAGGCCATCTCGGCCCTTCTAGTCCGTGCCAAACGCTTACTCCCATCTAGTCCCACTGGCCTGCACTCAGCCCATAACCCTCCATTCCTTTCCTGTCCATATACCTATCCAATTTTACTTGAAATGACAATATTGAACCTGCCTCTACCACTTCTACTGGAAACTCGTTCCACACAGCTACCACTCTCTGAGTAAAGAAATTCCCCCTCATGTTACCCTTAAACTTTCTCCCCCTAACTCTCAACTCATGCGCTCTTGTTTGAATCTCCCCTACTCTCAATGGAAAAAGCCTATCCACGTCAACTCGATCTATCCCCCTCATAATCTTAAGTACCTCTATCAAGTTCCCCCTCAACCTTCTACACTCCAAAGAATAAAGACCTAACTAGTTCAACCTTTCTTTGTAACTTAGGTGCTGAAACCCAGGTAAAATTCTAGTAAATCTTCTCTGTACTCTCTCTATTTTGTTGACATCTTTCCTATAATTCGGTGACCAGAACTGTGCACAAAAGTCCAAATTCGGCCTTACCAATGCCTCATACAATTTTAACATTACATCCCAACTCCTATACTCAATGCTCTGATTTATAAAGGCCAGCATACCAAAAGCTTTCTTCACCACCCTATCTACATGAGATTCCATTTTAAACAAACTTAACCATTTTAAACAAACTTCCATAAATGGAAATCACAAAACTCCATGGTAACTACCTCTAATTTTGATATGTCTTTTTGTTATTGTCTCATATTTAATAAGAAATCAGAAATACTTTCTCCTTGTCTATCCAACCAACTATTTAAATCATTTTAAACAATATAAAAATTAGATTCTATAATCTTCTAATTGAAGGGGACAAAGTTATCAAAGGATAACCTTCTGACTTAGAACCATCCTTCTTACCATGAACTATTCCTGCCAAACCTGGTAACAATGAATTATCCAATTGTCAATTTATGAGTTTGATCTGTAGCTGTGGAGGGGTTAAGGGGAAATATAATGTGGATTACAACTGAAGTTACTAAGATGGCAATGAAAGGCAAACTTTGAAGTCACTAAAAAAGCATATTAAACAATGATTAGATATCATGTCATCATTTCAAAATGCAATAATGGCAATTTGGATTCAATGAAATATTAGGTAAATATTCTCATAACTTGGAATTTTCAGGATTAATGGTTATCCAATAGAGAAGAGGTGATTAAAAATTAAACAAGTTAGGTTTATTAGCACCGCAGGAAGTCAAAGAATGATGTAGCAATGTGTGCAATGTTAAAGCAAATCAAAAACTGTAAAATTCCTGCAATTTCCCCTTCATTATTTACTTTGCAATATGCTGGTATTTAATAATTTAATCATCTAATCTACTTCCACAGTATTACTGTACTTGATTCACATAATCTTTAATATTCTTTTTATAAGCAATTAAAACACTGATTTGGCAGTGAATGGTACAATGCTGTGCAAAAACAGTCCTCAAACCTCCACTTGCAAGTCTATTCATGATTATGTTCAATCTGTTTTATTGTTACCACCTCATTGAACATGACAACCCTGTAATGTCATAAAAACTTCTCTCAGGTAAATACTTCACAAAGACACCTACTCCTCACACACTTCTTCATAACTGCAACTCTTCATCATTTCTGGCAACTTCATTAAATCTTTTCCATTATTTTCATATGTTTTCAAGGATAAGACAACTAATGCTAGATATAACAAGCTAGCAATAAAAGTCTTGTTCTGCTTCACCCCTTCTCCTTGCTAAGCAGATACAAAATACGTTATCTTATTAAGTGCAAATGTATCTACTTTGTGTTTTTTTTGAAGTGGCATCCTTGGGACAGTTAGAACACTGCCCGAGTCAAAATGATGCAATCAACCCAGTTATAATCCACAGCACAAGGAAATCTGCAGATGCTGGAAATTCAAACAACACACGCAAAATGCTGGTGGAACACAGCAGGCCAGGCAGCATCTATAAGGAGAAGCACTATTGACGTTTCGGGCCGAGACCCGGACACATCAATGCAATATCATGGGCATGCTACACAGCTGGATCAGTTTTTGGATTAAGTCAAAATGAAACCCTTTATCAGTATTCAGGTGAGATATAAAAGATCCAATGAGATTATTCGAAGTACAGCAATAAAGTCCTTCCCAAAGCCTACTCCTTGAACAATTGGACTAAAAATAATCAGGGACTTTCTTGTGCTCAGAATGATTGTTGCATTTCTTAGATAACATATATATATATATATACACACACACAGGCAGTCCCTGGGTTACAAACGAGTTCTGTTCCTGAGTCCGTCTTTAAGTCAGATTTGTACGTAAGTCGGAACAAGTACATCCGGTATTATTTAGCGTCAATTAGACAAACGTTTGTCTTAGTATATAGCATATATTTCACCTTTCTATGCATATAGAACACTTAAGAAACGTATAGCTTTCACATGCTCCATTATTCTCACTTTATCCTTTATCCTAAAAAATTGTTCCGATCGTTGACCAACTGTAGCCTAACGCTTTTCCAATGACTGATGGCATTTCACCTCTTTCCAAATGCTTTATTATTTCCACTTTATTTTCAATTGCAATCGCTTCCCGTCAATGGAACAGAAACACTGTGAGTGGTGGGTCCCGATCTCCGCCGGGTCCTAAGGACCACCACACTGAATTCCCCGGGTCTGAAAGTCCACCGCACTGAGACAGGTTAAATGGGATGAGCGGGAGCTGTGCTGGGTTTGGATATTTGATCCTCCGCAATATTCCACGTGGGAATTTAAACTGGAAGTGGCAGTGTTTTTTTCACAAGGTCGAGTTGCAAGCACAACATCAACCCGGCACAGATGGTACGGGAGTCACTGGATCGACATCAACCTGGCACACTCGGGAGCGGTCTGTCACTGGATCGAAATTGGGAACCTCTGTTCTCGAGCCCGGCACTGATCTCACTATGCCACCAGCTGACCTGAACGAGGGGGGAGGGTCAAGGTGAATCTTGCTAAGAAAAATTTAAGCCAAATACAAAGTTACACACTCAACACAATGTCACGGCAACGACTTAAAATGGCGAATGGCGTTCTCCTTCCTCGGTTTGTAAGTACAAGTTGTCCGTAAGTTGGACGTTCGTAACTCAGGGACTACCCGTACTTACAAAGTAATTTCTGGGCTAGATTGTCTTTGGGAGGATTGGAGCTGATGAAAGGCACTGTGCAATAGCAATTTTTTCTTCATCCTATATGTATTATTTTCTCTATTTTTACATCCAAAACGTTTTACTTCATGTTTTTTTACAGTGAACTGGATCCATTCAGATATCCAACATGCTATTTCCAAAGCAATCCTCATTAAAAGTCCGAAGTACATTTATTATCCAAGTATGTACACTATATACAACCTTACATCTCCTTACAGACAGCCACAAAACACAGAAACCCAATAGAACCCATTAAAAAAGACTGTCAAACACCCAAATGTGCAGAAACAAACAAATCTTGCAAATAATAAAAGTGAGCAAATAACATTCAGAACTGAAGTTCACAAAAGTGAGTTCACAGCCACAAAGTCAGTCACAGCTGAACCAGAAGCACATTAGTTGCAGGCCACAGCCTCAGTTCAGCACTCAGTCATGACCAATTTTATATCACAGTCATTCCCTTCCAATGTACATTACATATTCTTTTTCTATATACTAAGAATGACCTACTCAATGCAGGCATCTATGAACCATTACTGCACATGAGCTAAATATAATTTGGAACTCTGATTTAAGGCTCAGTCAATACATAACTTATAAACAGAAAGTTGATTGTTTATAGAGTGCTTCCAGCATTTTGCAAGTGTTACTCAAGATTTTCAGCGTCTGCAGAAACTCCTGTTTAACAGAAAGTAGATCATGAGCAAGAGTAGACCATGCAATCCTACACGTTTCCTGCATTATTCAAATGATCATGACTAATGCACGGAATTGAAATTCCACCTCAATTAAAACAAAATACATTTAAAAACAACATACCTTCCCTGAAACAGAAGGACAAAAGTGCAAAGATATTATGTACACCTTTTCTGGTAGACAAATGTTTTCTAGTACAAATAATCACAAAATGCATGTAAAACACATTTTGCATTAGCAACCTGTCAATTACCCTAACACATCATTCATGGATGGTTTATTCCAGAGTGTGCCCACTGGAGCAAGGGAAGGCATGGAGCCCAGAATGAACTGAAAGTGGGCAGCATATAATTGCCATTCTGTCAATCACATGCACCTAAAGAAACTAATCACAAGCCATCATAAATTATTTCTATCAAGGTATACTTAGTCACAGAGCAAAGGATCACAGGAAGGAATCAGCAAGAAGCCACAGTGTAGGTTAATTACGAGCAAAACTACTAGCTGCCAACTCAATAAGGATCTCATAGACAGGGCAGAAGAATATTAAGGACAACGGAGCATGGGTGCCACAAAGGGACTATTAGTCCTTCTTGCTGACTGACTTTCTTCCTCTAACCAGCCTATTATGTGAAATTTATGATATACCAGTTACAACTTCACTCATATAACACTGACTGAAAAGCAAAAATAATTAATTAAATATCTCATGGATGTTAAGCTGCTGCATAAATCCAACAGTCCAAGAATTAGGACAGGGGAATTCATGATGTCCTTCTGCAAAGTTTTGTTGTTAATAGGTGGAGCAATGCACTGATTTCAGTGGCTTCAAATCCATCCAGGCAATACTATTTTGAGCCTTCCTAAAGCATAACAAAGACCAGCTTGCTATAGAGGTGATTCATGTCATTCCCCAAAGTGAACAGCAGAATTTGCTGATGTGGCACCAATCAACAGTTTATGCCACTGGACATCTCTGTACATAACAAGGCCCAGAAAATTGCAAGTACAAAGAGCATGAAGTAACTTAGCATCATTTGGAAGCTATGCAGTAAATAATTGATCATTTTTCTTCCAAAATACAATAATGTAGCACACTTAGCACAATACTATTACAGCTTGAGGCGTTCCAGAGTTCGAAGTTCAATTCCAGCGCTGTCTGTAAGGAGTGTCTGTATGCCCTCCGTGGAATGTGTGGGCTTTCTCCAGGCCCACTGGCTTCCTTCCACAGTCCAAAGACTTATCGGGTAGGTTAAGTGGTTATTGTAAATTGTCCCATGATTAGATTTGAGTTAATCGGGGTTGTGGAGCGGCATGGCTCGAAGGCCCCACTCCACACAACATCACTAAAATAAAAATAAATAAAACAGTGCTTTGCAATAGAATTCCAGGCCAAATTCCTTCTACTTCTCATTGAAACCCAAGTAACATATAACCAACTGGCAAGGTTTTTCAGTAACAGCTAATAAAAAAAACAAATATTCTTTCCTTCAAAATTATGCCTTTGCCTCCTATTAGAAGAGCTTTAGAAAGTAAAGTGTGGGCAAAGTTGGGAATCTTAAGGTAATTTAGCAACATTGTGGAAGAAGAGGAATGAAAGTGGTCTAAGCAACCTTCCCCTCAGCTGGTTTTTGTCCTCCACAAAACAATCACGCTTTTCACAAGCAGTCTTTTGGAATGCTATTAATCTTAACAGAATATTTGACTGTTGGGGGGAGATATTCAACTAATACAGTATATTTTACTAGTGTAATCCTCAAGTTGGCCAGCATGCGTTTGTCTAGGAGAAAACAGCTTCTGGCCCAGCCAAACTGATAAATCTCATTTGTGTGGATGCTGCGTGATGCGTTGCCCGGTTAGAAATCCGAACTGCAAAATATCAGACAGTACACCATATGCAATTAAATGATTGGATTTTATAAGTCTTAATCTGACTATAGGGTTAGTAATGAAAGTAAAAAGGAAAAGGGCCCATTTTAATGAAACAGCCTAATGTGCACACTGGAGCTCACAGATTCTTCCATCCATTCCCCATCGACCTCCTCTGAGCGTCGCTGACCTTGGGACCGTTGCTCCCAGTCCACTCTGTCTGGCAGTCTACCAACTCTCTCCACTTGCATCTTCTCTGTTCATCTCTCACCACCCAAAGACCGCAAAAACCCTGTTCCCAGACCCACAAGAAAGAACAACATGCCTCTCATTGGATGCCACACACTCCAACCCCCCGTTATCACTAGTCATAATCCAAACATTGCTGCTACAGAGAAACCATTACATTAGCAGTGAACATCACAGAGAGGCCATTACTTTAGCAGTGAAATACTATAGCGTGTTCCACTAGTCTTTAATGGGCAGAGTTATGTCTTGCCAATTTTTAACGGTACTGTACTTCTGAAGACACAAAGCAATTTTGAATTACATTACCACCTGACCAATTCCAATATTACAAGACTGGCAACTCCCATTACAGCTCCATAATTGATTCCAATAAATGATTCCAGATGTTGCACAAAATAAGCTTGAGGAGAACAGATGCCATGCCTAGACAGCAATGGCAATAAGACTGAAATGAATCTTGAGCAATTCTTTGAAAGTGGAGGCAGAGTGTTGTTGGAAGCGATTCTCCAAATTTAGTATTGAAAAAAATACTAAAATTCTTGCCACTGGCAGTCGGACAAAAAGAGGAAGCAAGTTATTTAAAAGTCCACAGTTAGAAGAATAAAATATTTGCAATGCACATGTATCCCAATCTGTTAAAGTGAGATTTTATATATTTTAAAAACCCCAGCATTTTGATAGTACCTCAGCCCATCCCAGAGTGTCACAATGTCAATAACAATTACACAGGAAATGAAACAGAGGAAGTGAAGGAGCCATTTTATACAAAGCAAATCTGATCAGACATCAATGAGATAATGAACAAGTAATTTTTAGAATTCATATAATACAGAGCAACTATTTTGAAATTAATGTATTGGGACAAGGAGTCATTGAAGATCAAGAAAAAAGTAGAAATAATAATAAACTGGCCAATGCAAGACAACTTGTGCAGAGGAATTATGGACCAGATGGCACTTGTAATGGGTGCTGGATGTGAAATCTGCAAAGATTTAGAGGATTCAATTATTAAGGTGACAAATACCTCATTAATATACATGAGTAAGGATTACATTCTGTCACAACATGGCCTTGCCAGTTTAGCCTCATACACATTCCATTTTACATGATTCCAGTATATTATGTGTGTACCTAGGCCTAAAGTTCTCATTTTTCTTTAAGATTTGGCAATTTGGTGTCAAATATTTTTAGCTAATACTCCTCTGATATTCCATTATGTTAAAGATGCTATAAAAATGGAAATGCCTGGTGTTTTAGCCAGTGTGATTGGGTTGATGTAGGATTTGAGTGGCCTTGATATTAATATTCAAGTTACATATATACTGTAGCTGAGTTGTCTCTGCTGCCCCCCCAACCTAATGTCTGAGCAATAACAATTTACAGGTGTACTCCTGCCTTCCTGACACTTTTGCCAGGAAATAAAATCAAATGAACAAAATGTAACTTTAGCCTTATTAACCACCATCTGCATTCTTGGAACACCAGCTGGCATGTTTCCTGTTGGGTCCCATATCCACTGTTCAGACATTACAGCCTCTGACTAATGCCACTGATTAGGTCAATATAGAAAAGGATAGGGCTGGAAATAAGTTCAAAAATCCACATGGATTCAAACAAATGAGGAAGGAGGCAGGTGGTGAGAAGAGGGCACGGTCAAAGGAAATTGTCAACTAGAGTGTGTTCCCACAAATTCAAAACTTTCAAAAGCATGAGGAAGAAAAAGTTATTAAAATGAAAGGACCTTCTATCAGCTATGAGGATATGTAGAGTTTACAATTAGGCTTATTATATAGATAGTCTTGGTTGGCATTTATCCAGAAAAAAAGATGCCATTGCATTAGTATATATTGAAATTGATTTTGTTCCTGGATGTTCAAACATCTTATTTTCTCTGGGAACATTTCGTGACAAGCCATGGGGTAGCATGGTAGTGTTACAGTTTGTGTAATGTATAAACAGTGCCAGCGATCGAGGTTCAACCTCCGCTGGTGCCTATAGGGAGTTTGCACTTTTTCCGTCACCTTGTGGGTTTCTGCCAAGTGCTCTGGTTTCCTTCAACATTCCAAAGATGCACGAGTTTATGTTCGTAAGTCGTGGGCATGTTACGTTGGTGCTAGAAGCACAGCGAGACTTGCAGGATGCCCCAAAACATCCTCGGAGTGTGTTTATCATTAATGCAAATGACACGTTTCACTGTATATTTTGAAATTTTGACGTACATATGACAGAGCTAATTTGATAAAGATGATTTAAATTTCCAGATCTTCCATCCACATGCTCCAATGTTAATTCAGTCTTCAGTTGTTCTTACAAAATAGAAGGAAGGGAGGGGAAAGGAATGAAAAGAATAACAAACTAATTATCTGGGTTCAAAATCAAAATATGTGCAGATTTTGAAAGTCTAAAATAAAAGCAGAAAATAATGAAAATATTCCAGATCAGTCTGCATTGATTGTCTTCAGCTTCAATCATTAACTCGTTTTCTCTTACTACAGATGTAGCCTGATTTACTGAGTCTTCCTAGCATTTTCTGTTCTTATTGTCATCTGAGATAATTGAAAATACACGTGGGTTAAGAAGGTGCAGAAAAGAAGTATAAAGACAAACGGGAAGCATTGATTGAATTTTAATACATCAGTTAATTTATTTGAAAATGCATAGTAAAATATTGATTACATATCAGTGATAATTTAAATATTTTCCCCCATTATTCTGGTATTTCTTTCTTTTCAAGAAATTAAATTAAATAATGCGAAGCCTCATGCATCAAAACACCTAGTAAAACACTCAGCCACACTAAATGAAATGCTCTGGGTTCCTCCAGCTCTGGACTTTCCTGATTTTCATCAGGACATCACCTACAGCCATTCCTTCAACTTTCTCAGCCACAAGCTCTAAAATTTCAAGAAACACCTCTCTCATTGTTCTTTTAAGTTACTCTTTAAACTTGTCTCTTTGAGCAAGTTCTATTCACCTGTCCCAATATACTGATGTAACCACAGATGGAGGATTATGCTCCAATGGTCTCATTAAAAGAATGATACGAAGTCAATACAGAAAGCTCAGAAAAGTTTGAGAAAGGTTATTGGGATAAACAACTGAGTACAAGGAGAGACTAGAAATTGCGGCTACTTCCTTTGGAGGTAAAAAGGCTGAGGGAAGATAGAAGTATATAAAGTTAAGGCATCCGGGCAGAGTAGATAGTTTGTAGCTGGGGAAGGTTTGAGGATGAGAGGTCACAGGTATAAGAAAGCTGGGAAAAGAATTAAGAATGACACAAAGAAAATCTTTCTTATGCAACATCTAGTTAGAATCAGCAGCAGATGTGGTGAAGGTAAGTTCCATTAAAGCCTTCAAGAGAGAACTGGGCAAATGTAAGGAGAAAAATATGCAAGGCTGCCAAGAGAGGGATTGTAGGTGGCAGTACAGACATTTAATGGATTACATTGTCTCCTCCTGACCTACCTTTCTATGATTCAATCTCTTTACATGGTCTAGTGTCACATTTTGTCTAAAGAACTAATATGAATTACCCAATAATGGTTTACTTCGTTAAAAATACTATTAAAAGGCAACAATATCCTTTTGAATGTGTTAATTGATCTCAGCTAAACCGTAGCAACAGAATTGTTCTAAATGCTCCTGAGGAAAAGAGTAGGAAGAAAGTTAAATCAGTAAGGGACTTCTTTCTTGATTAATATTCATTAAATCCAGCCATAGAGAGTTGCAAAAAAAGGCTCAACTCTGACAGTGTCATTACTCGTGCCACAGTGATCTTCATTTACTCTCAAATTCCAAACAAAGATCAGTTATATGCATTGGAACACAGTTGAAATCTCCAAACTATCTCAGAAAATGTGCAAGAATAATAGAAATGCAGGTGATTATATAACAACATAACTAATTAAAGGACAAATCTTGTGAGCTTGAAAAACAGTGCTGTTATAATAAGCAGTTTCATATATTTATACCACTCAATATTTAGATCATACTTGTAAGGGGGAAATAATTTTAAAGACATCAGCCTTTTGCTCTAACAGACCTCAGCACAGTCCAATTATTAAGTTAATATTTTCAATTCTGCCTGGTAATTCCCCAAGCAGGGAGTTAAATTGGCAGTCATCTATCTTACTTAAAGTCTACATACACCTGGGGTATTATAAATTGAGATGACTTCCAACACATTTACTGGCAAAATGAAGCAAGTTTGCATATTTATTTTCATAATGCTTGATTTGTTAAATAGGGTTAAAAAGTTCTTCAGTTACTTTAATCTAGTGGTCATGAAGCTAAATATATTATATTCGACTAACCTCTGAAATAGACTATATAGTGCATAAGGCACGTTATACCTGCTACCATTGTTAGAAGACCATTAATAACTTGGTGATCACATTACAAGGTGCTCTAGAAAAATTAGGTTGATTCATAAATGCTTCAATTTCTCCTTCAGATCAGGAAATGTCAGGAAACATTACGAATTAACAGATTCTGGGTCATCCTCATATTGCTGCTGGGGGCAGGAAACTTGCTGTGTGCAATATAACTGCTGCTTTTTATACATTCTGACAATTCAAAAGTTATTCATTTGCTGATCAGGTGCTGTGAAAAGTATTGATACAATTCTGACTTTCATTTCCACATCTCAAAGTTGTTTTTCTTTTATCTTTATCTCTGTCAATAATGTGCAGGTGCTCATCTGTTTTCTTTCTGGACAATATTTGTTGAGGTTTACAATTCTGACTTGGTCCAATGTGCACTAAAGCAACACAATTTCTTGCTGAATATTTCAAGGGCAACAATGAGTGTTTAAATAAAAATTTGCACTTGAAGATTCCTCCTGTTTGTCTATGAAAAATTGTGGCAGATGCAGAGTGAAAACAGCTGCAACAAATAAAATTTAGTTATTGGAAAATAGAATGCTTTCCAGAAGGAGGAAATGATGTCCAGAATTTCTACTAGGTTGCATTTGGTTTTCAAAGTTTACATCAGCAAGTTATAGTGTAAAGTAAATAATGAATCATAAAGATGCTGAGTATTTCTCCACACCAGACTGACAGGTATCAGGAGCTCACCAGTCAGAATAGATTCTGTGGCAATGCTCCATAGAATGATGCTTTCAAATTGAAATTGTATCGGATAAAATGTAATCAACACACAGAGTGGACCATGTTGGGAATAAGTCAACAAAAGCAGTGATTTGCTACATATCTGCATCAACAGGATGATCAATCTTTACCAGAGTCATTTGGAACAGAGCTCAGTTCATTCCCTAGACCAGAAATATAAAACTGCTGAACTGTTCCTGGCATGGACTAGCCGAATCAATTCCTAGATCTGAGCATCATCTCTCAAAGAAGATACTTGTACATGATGAAATTCATTGTTTCCTTTAGTGCACTAGAACGGCTTACAACTGTCGAAGGATAGAAAAAAGTAGCAAACATACCAGAAGCATGTGGTCTACTCACTGGACCACTGTCAATATTGTCTATCAAACCAACATCCCCAGCTTTGATATCATACCTGCACTCACTTGATTCTGTTGAACAGATCTTATCGTTCCTATACAGGACACTAAAAACTTGCTATGCCCGTAATGGCAAGCTGAGTTTGTTGAACAGAGGAAAAGATTCAAGAATTTTATAAATGTGTAATAATTTCACTGTTACTTAGCTCGTGACTAGGAGACATTCAGTGAAGAGCTCCCTTTCCCCCACCTTCTTATTCTAATTTCCAGTCCTGATGAATGGTTCCAGTCCAAATTGTCGACTGTATATTCGCCTCCATAGATGCTGCCTGATTTGATGAGTTTCTCCAGCATTTTGTGTGAATGTTGCCCTTTGAAGAGCTGCAGCTTTGATGTCAGACTAGTATATTGGTTTGATACTGGGCCAAGATTGTGAAAGATAATATTTACTGTCAGTTACAGGTACTTATTTCAGTTGTAATGACTTTGGTCTGTCTGTGAAATTCTGCAGCCAAGTTAAATATATGCCTCCACCTGGACACAGACCATATTAACAACAATAAATTAATAATTAATAAATAAATAAATACCATTTAGGTTAGGAATAAGCATAAGTTTTATTTAGTAGAGTTAATAACAATTCAAATTTAATCATCTTAAAAGCAGTAAGCTACCTCTAGATTAGGGGTTCCCAAACTTTTTTATGTCTTGGACCCTTACCATTAACCGAGGCGCTGGAAAATAGGGGGAATATTAACCATGTTAGGAACCCCTGTCCTAGATGTCCCATAGAGTATACTCAGAACAGGAGCAAGGTATCGGGGAGACACTCTATTTGTAATTAGAATTCTGCACCAAGATTGTATTATCCAAAGTCATCACTCACTATTTAACAAAGATTCAACCTCTTCAACCCAACTATTACATACTCCTAAAGTAAATCTCCTTCTTCAAAAGGGATTAAAACTGTCAATTGAGGCTTGTTAATCAGTTCTATTAATCTCCTGGAACTCTCAAAATTCATCAGTATGATTAAGGGTCCAGTGCTGTCTTTAATAAATAGATCATCATAAACTTTAAGGATGACCTTAAGAACAGTACATCGTTATATACCCCGTGGGTACCTTATGACTGTCTTATGAGCATGATGTAATGGTCTTGTGATGGCGGGGTGATGTAATTTCCTGCCAGTGTGAGGTCACATGATGTAATTTTCCCGCCAGTGAGAGGTCATATGATGGCCTGTTTCAACAGGTATAAAAGGGGAAAGCCTTGCTGTAACGCAGGTCAGTTCATTGTTTAATTTGTCAGACTCCATTATGCTGCATATTCGTCTCATGACGCAGTTTTGTTTTAAAATGAAGTTTTACTTTCTACTGTGTTATATCGGCTGATTTTAAAATCATTGCCAGTTATGTTTTATGTATCTTCAATTTAATTTCAAAGTCTAAGTACTAGAGAGTGAAATTGATCGAAGTACGGGAACCTGAAGGATTGAGTAAAGCTGGTGTTGGCAGTAATACAGGACTAACTAATTTAATCTTCGTTCAAGGAGGTAGTAACCTGCATCCGAGATAGCCCCTGCATTGTGAAAGCAGAAAGGGTTGGACACAGCGTGATTTGCCAAGGAGAAGGTCAGTTCTTTTAAGCCGTTTTTAATTCCTTCATTGTAAATCCTTTGGGCAAGGCATATTTCGGCTGGAATCAGGAGTAACGTCATGTCATCAAGGAATTCGTTACTTCAGGGAAGTCTCTCCTAATTGACTGTGTAAATCATTTGGACTTTTGCATTAGCCACTTTTAAGAACTGTGTTCACATTTATCGCTTTAAGAATTGTGGTTGTATTTATTGCTTTACAAACTGTTCGAGGTGCTGTATAGCAGTTAACTTCTGGTTAAGTTAGTCGTTTGTTTACTTTTCATTTGTCATTGAGCTGAATTTTAAATAAATGTTTCTTTGTCTCAATTCTATATTCACTGTTGCCATAACAACATACAACAACTGTGGATATGCTATATCATTCAGTGATGTATTACTGACTACTATTTGTATCATAACTACAAATAGTAGGTATGATACACACTCAGTAATGACAGATACAGAAATGCAGTGGAAGTGCTAGTTTCAGATGTCAGTAACGTGCTGCAAGAGCAATAAATCCATGTCAACAAAGAAGTAATCTGTCCAAGATCATTCTATGTGATTTCAAATACAACATTATAGTCTAATATGTCACATGGATTGAAAAAATAATTAAACTGCATGAGTACTCATGTTTCAAAAGATGCATAAAATAAAATAGGCCTGCACACATGTAGAAGCCCAGACTATTGTGAGAAGTTGCTTTACATTTGTGCACCTCATCTTACTTCACATGCACAGGTGGGAAGCAACAATTCAAGCTGAAGAACCCTCTGAGACTTAAGAATGAAGTTCACAGGTATTTCCACCACAAAGATCAAAATGTACAGTCATTCTGACATTTCCTTCAGACTGTGATCAGTGAAACCAACAATTACTCTTGCTAATATCACAATACAGTACTGTTCAAGTAGAAGTTTAAAAAGCTACTTGTATAGCCTTAAGGCAGAAAAGATTGGGAGCTAAATACTAAGAACATTCTAAATCACAGTGCTTGGCATGAATATTAAATAACTACATTACATCAGGATTGCATTACAGGGTTGTGTTCTCCCTGTAGAGTGAAAACATCATGAGAACCTTACAAGACCTACCTGGAATAAGTATAGGAGGATACACTATCAACAACCTCCACTATGCGGGTGATACAGTACTGACAGCAAACAGTGAAGTAAATTTACAGAAACTAGTATCTACCATCAACACAGGGCGTGAAAGACTTGCCCTAACCTTAAACAAAAAGAAAACTGAAGTAATGGTAATATCAAAGAAACCTGATATCCCAAACTGTAGCATCGCATTGCAAAATGCAATCCTGAAACAAGTTCACAACTTCAAGCACCTTGGATCATGGGTAACATCTGATGGCAAATGTGAAACAGACATAAAAGCACGAATAGCAATGGCAAGGACAGCATTTACAGAAATGAGAAACATCCTAATGAACAAGAAAATAGCAATAGACATCCGCCTTAGAACTCTCAGCTGCTACATTCTTCCTATATTGATGTATGGCTGTGAGTCATGGACCATCACAAATGCAATGGAAAAAAAATCAATGCAGCAGAGATGTGGTTCCTCAGAAGAATGCTATGCATATCATATACGGACAGGATAACCAACGAAGAAGTTCTACAGAGAACAAAAACAAAACGTACATAACTTTAAAAAATCAGAAAACAGCAATCAAAATTCTTTGGACACATCATGCGAAGAGAGACATTAGAACATTTAGTTACAACTGGAAAGCTGGAAGGGAAAAGCAGAGGCAGACCAAGAATGAAAATGATCGATGAATTAACATCACAGTTAGAAACAGGGAAGGCAACAAATACAGTTCAGAGGGTCAGGGACCATGATGGATGGAGAGACATGATCGCCAAATGGCAAGGCACTTGAACACACACACATCAGGTGGAATATAGTTCTGTAAGAATATGTTCTTGTAAGTTGTATATCTTGTATTAAGTATCATCATAAATACATGTTATAACAATGACTCCTAATCAGAGTCATGCAAGCAAAAAACATTTATCTTAGTCCTGTGGTAACCTAGTCTTTCCCAGGTCACTTGATCTATGGAGTTTCTTGCATTATATTTTCCTTCTTTTAAATTCAGGCTTCTGAAACTCAGCTTGAACCCCTCTCAACATAATTTAAAATCCAGTTAATCTTTTCAGAGAGTGTTGCTCAAAGAGGCTGACACAAAACTATTCTTTGTAAATGCAATGCATTGCTTAATTTAGCGTTATATAATATTGCACTTCAAGTGCTTCATGGCAAAAGAAGATCTAGCTTCTCTATTGACATACTGAGTATTAAGATGGCAAACCAGCACCAATGTCAGAACTCTGAAACAAAGGCACACAAAACTTTTAGCATTTGTGTGGAATACAGACCCCAAAGAATAATACATAACACTTTCCAGAACTTCAAAACATCCCACAAGCATTTTATAACCAACGTGAAGTAATCACTGTTGTAATTCAGCAGCAAGTTATTTGGAAATTATGAGACTGCAGATGCTGGAAATCTAACCAAAGGCAACCAAAGGCTGGCTGTTTCCTGCACTTTCTGCTTTTGGGCCAATTTACTGCATTCACCTGAAACACATCAGGTCTATGAGAATTAAACAAGTAAAACCAACAGGCAACTTATTACAGATAGCGGTCACCACACCAACATGATAATGACCCAAAACATACTTCTTTATGATAAAAAATTGAAAGGCACAGAAAGTAATGATTAGCATGTCATACAATTAGAGCAAAGTAGTTAATGGCAGATTGAAGAACTTTGCAATTGTCTAGACATCACACTGAATGAATAACAAACACATTCAATTGACCCATGGTGATGAATAATTAACGAACTGGCATTAATCTTGTCAGTGCTCAATGCTGTACAGATTGTAAACATTATACTTTATCATAGTAATCAGCTTTTTTGCCGAAAATAAAGTTTTCTTCAGAAAATGAGTTTAACGGTCAAAAATTGCCCAGTTTATTATATTAAAGATGGGTATCACCCTAGGATATACATGCAGTAAACAAATTATATTTGCAAAGCTTCACACATGCTTAAATTTCTTGGACCTGGAAGTTATGAAAATGCTGTCTTCAGTCCATTCACTCAAAATACCACACCTTTCCAAAGAGCTGAATTTGTGAGATCCAACCAGGAACAGCACAATGAATGTTAAAAATAAGTGGGGAGATGGTGCCTTTAATGTAAAATTTCAAAAGGTGCTTCACATGAGTGTAATTAAGCAAAAAAGAGGGAAGTTTTAATAAGAACATACCGGGTAAGTATCATTGAAAAGGTATATGTTAAGGAGCAACTAGGAGTTGTGAGTCAAACTTTATCAGCTCCAGAAGCTTCAGGAGCACAGTAAAATCAATGGGAAGAAGGAAGGTCAACAGAAATCCTGCAGAAGTCAGAATCCAAGAAAAGTTCAGGAGATATGGAAATCGCAAGCTGGAAAATGGTAGAGTTTGGTAAAACTTGAAACTGAGTTGAGCTCTTGCTTTCTTGGCTCACGCCTGATATTGCAAAATATCTTTGTGCTCATTAAGATCTCTGGCAAACAGCCCTGTTATACTTCAAGGTTACATTGTCAAACATCTTGTCAGATGCATTGCTATTAATAGCACTACGATAACTAAATTCGGCCTTCATTTTGAAACCTAAATCTAGCCTATTTAGGACATTATTGTACTCAATACAATCAATATCACAGCATTAATTCAGCATCAAAAAAGAATATGAACTGATTTTTCAAAACATATTTTCATTAGTCTCTTACTACCTGCATCTACAATTTCAGAAAGAATGCTGCCTTGATTCTGTATTGAGTACAATAAATATGCTGACCATTTAAATATACAGATGTTACCAACATCTATGATGAGAAATGTTATGACTATGCAAAGAAATATGTTAGGTGTCTGTGGAGGTTCAGCAAGACATCAAGAACTTTGACAAACTTCATTAGATATGTCGTGGAAAGTATATTGACTGGCTGCATCACAGCCTGGTATGGAAACACTAATGCCTTTGAATGGAAAATCTGACAAAAACAAATACAAATACTTTATTGTCACCAAACAATTGATACTAGAGTAGTAGATATGGTCTAGTCAATCATGGGTAAAACACTCCTCAGCATTGAGCACATCTACACAAAGTGTTGTCACAGAAAGCAGCATCCATCATCAGGGATTCCCACCACCCAGGTCATGCTCTCTTCTTGGGCTGCCATCAAGAAGAAGGCACCACAGACTTAGGATCTGCACCACCAGGCTCAGGAACAGTTATGACACATACAACCATCAGGCCCTTAAACCAAAGTGGGTAACTTGCCCCATCACTAAAATGCTCTCAAAAACTATGGACTCAGTTCTAAGGACTCATCATCTCACGTTCTCAATATTTATTGTTTATATTTAAGTACAGTCACATGATTTATCAAGCAAGATTCCAAAAAAGCAAAATGAAAAGTGATCATAATTTATTTTCAAAGAATATTCCCTGACTAGTGTAGTAAAGCCACAAAAATAATTCTCCTTGTAAAAACTTGACAGCAAGACTTATTCCTCAGAGCCAAGACAATAATGAGAAAATAAAATTTGTTTGAGTGATTGAATAAGGCCTAAGGATAATGCTCAATCAAGCACTTCACAAACCCCCATCATTTGAAACCTATTGATATTCCTCCTGAGCAGATCGATTTGCAGAGATTCAGCTACTCACTTAAATTACTCTGTAATAGCTTGCAATGTTAACCAGTTTCTGCATTAGGTTGAAGCACAGCTATCTATTCCAAAGACACAAGGTCATAATTTGCAAAGAAACTTCTGGAAAACATCTATCGCCAAATTGAAAGATATTCTGAAAGACGACTATGTAGTTCAACTTTGCTATGGCAGCAGAAGAGGAAAAACTTTCTAAAGTCTTAATCCAGTAGGTCCTTAGCTCCAGCTCAGAATCTACAGAGAGTGCCTTCATCGCATTCACAATTTTACATTTTCATCATCACTGTTATGTCCTAACCTTATGAATTCAAAATTTGGAATTAACTCCCACCAATTTAGACCAGATTTAGCTTTGCTCTCACTTCTTTCCCACTAGGTGTAAACGATAGGAAGGGTAAGAAAGGGTTGTGTTGCAACCCTTCAAGAGGCAGGGTAGGGGACAGAAGCAGATTCAATGTAATTTGCTGATGCAACAATTTTTAAAGTACATTCTTTTTGGCTCCCTATCTTGAGTTTTATTTCAGAGGCTCCAAAAAGCAAGGTATAATAGCTCAGAAGAATTTTAATCAACAACGGCATGGAAGGATTATAAAGATCAGCTTTATTTGTCACGTGTATATCGAAACATACAGTGAAATGCAGGAGTGGCGTCACTCATCAACACAGTCCAAGGATAAGCCCCAAGTGTCACCAGGTCAGGTGCCAACACAGCATGCCCACAACTCACTAACCAAACATCTTTGGAATGTGAGAGGAAAACAGAGCACCCTGATAAAACATACGGGGAGAACTTACAAACTCCCTGCACACAGCAGCTGGAATCAAACCCTAAATGCTGTTTCAGGAGCCTCACAGCCTTCCAGTGAACAACTTGAATGCTGATGTACCACTACAAAAATTATTGATTTCAATTAATTTGGTGCTTGTCTGATTTAAATTATTGCCACTAAAAGCAAAATAGAGATTTGACCATAAAGTATCATATACACTTCACACAATTCGTACTTATCTAGATCTCTACTTCACACTGGAAACAACATCAGCTCCATAAAGATTCATGCTACAGTATATTTTCAACCAAAAAAGGAATGCAAGTCAACAAATTCCTTCAGTTAACAAACCTGAACATTAGAAGAAGTTTCAACTGTAAGGTAACATAATTGTTACAAATGTACATAATTCACAGTCATGGACATTGAGATGGGGTTTCACTTTAATAGGCTAGTCTGACATGATGATGTATTTCATAAAGGATTTTTAGCACACTTTGAATTCAGATTTTTGGTGACCCCGATACTTTAGGATGATTTCAGAGTTAATGAACATTTCGACCAATGCAGTTGCTTTGAAACTGCCAAAGTTTTGGGAGCAAACTGTCACTGCTTAATTTCTGCAAGTGGAGGCTCAATTTGTGCTTTGAGAAATCTCCGCAACAACACCAAATATTTCGATGTTGTAGTGTTGCTCAGTAACTCCACAGCTGTGAGAGTGGTGAATATACCAGAACACTAGCCTGATCACTGAAACTTATCTTTTACAGACATTTGGACTATCGGAAGTCTGAGCACACCAAACAGTTGCTCTCCTTTCCCAATCTCGGTGATGCTAGTCCTTCAGAGCTTATGGACCACATACTATCTCTGCTGGGAAATCACTATCCTTGTTTTAATTTTAAAGAACTCCATGCCCTAAATGTCTGATCAAGTTTGTATAGCCCTCGCTAATGCACCTGCAATAGACTGCAGGGAGCTTGGTATGAGCTTGGTACACTCAGCCAGGCAGTGATGCATCTTTTCTCCTCTTTTCTCTACCTCAATAAGCCTGGTCAGCAAGGCCCCCAACATAAGGATGCCTGCACCTGTGAAACAGACTGTGCCGGGCCTGTGCTTTTACCACGTTCACTTTGGAAGGAACACTTGGAAGTGCCGACCACCTTGCAGCTTTGATGGTGCCAGTGCATTAGGACATCAGAGGTCTGTGAACACTGTAGGTTCCAGCTTCTAGGGTCGTCTACTGTTCATTATGGACAACCTTTCAGGCTGATACTTCTTGTGTGACACGTGTGAGCGTGCTACCAGCAGCTGAGAAGGGAAAGAATGATAAAACCTCGCTGGAGCCCCAGCAAGATCCAAACTTACAGGACAAGACTGGTGACGCTCTGCTTCAGTGGGCAAGGTTACAAGTAGGACTTCATCCTGGCTGAAGTCATCTGCTCGGTGCAGATTTCCTGTGTGCTCAAGAACTTTAGGTCAATCTTAAGAACTGCCATGTTCTTAAGATGTCAAGGACTTTGGGTCATTACCATGCTCTCCCAGTAAGTTCCCCACAACAACTCTGTCAAGTGCATGTACCACCCCACGTGAGTTTACTCGAATGCTAGACGAAATCAAGCTGTACCTCACTAAGCCCACATCTCTATGGTCACAAAACATAGGGTCGAGCACCATATTTCTATAAATGGCTCACTAGTTCATACCCACATGTGTAAACTGGTAGGCAACCATAAAGGCTAAGTTTGCTAACATAGAAAGACTTGGCATTGTACACCGATTGAATAGCCCCTGGGCTTCACTCCTCCATATGGTCCCTAAGTCTGATGGTGGTTACCACCCATGTGGTGATTACTGATGCCTCAACAAGGCCACTGCCCCTAATCACTACCCAGTCCCACACATCCAAGTCTTTTCAGCACGTTTAGCTGGGAAGTTAATTTTTTTCCCAAGTCCATCTAGTTAGAGACTACCATCATCTGCCCGTGTGCTTGAAGGGCATTCCCAAAACAGCTGTGATAACCTCATTTGGTCTGCATGCTGTTGGGCTAAAAATATGGAGAACAGACTTTTCAAATGCTGATAGACTCTGTATTATAAGACATAGATTTTCTTTTTGTTTACCTGGATGACATTCTTCTCACCAGTGCATCCAAATCTGACCATGTATCCCATCTCCATACACTTTACGAGTGCTTAAGCCAACACAGGTTATTAACTAGTTCACTTAAAGGCAAAACCCTAATCAAGTGTGGACATGACCAAAGCATCTGATGATAAGCTCTTTCCAATGCAACCCTACTGATGCACCCACTCCTCAACCATTACTACTGACACAGTGGGTGCTGTGCATGAACAGTTGGTCTGAGGCATGTGTCAGCCGCTTGTCTTCTTCAGCCGCCAGCTCCAACACCCCCCTCCAATAGGAAGTACAACATGTTTTACCGCAAGTTTCTTGGTCTCTATCTGGCTATCAGCCATTTTCGTTTTCTTCTACAGGGTCGCCATTGGCACAAACCCTTTGCGTATGCAATGCCCAAAACATCAGACTCTTGGTTGGCAGGGCAGCAATGCCACCTGGTCCACATATTGAGTTCACAACTGATATACAACATGTCAAGAGGACAAGTAATGACATGGCTGACTGCCAGCTGTTGATGCCATACACATAGGGGTTGACTATGATGGCATGGCAGCCGACCAAACTACTGACCCAGAGGTCCAGGTTTGCAGAACAGCAGTCATGGGCCTGTGGGTGGCTGACATTAAGTTCGAGGAAACTGAGATTTCTCTCCTGTGCGATCTCTCCACAGGTTGCTCTTGCTCCATCATGCTCGCAAACAGGAACTGACTGTTTTTGACTCCATACATGGCTTCTTACATCTGGACTGGAAGACCTCACAGAGACTGGTTGCACTAAAGTTTGCTTGGCATGGTCTCAGAAAGGAGGTGCATGATTGGACTGCAGCCTGTGTGGAGTGCCAGTGATCAAAACTTAACCATCATGTTCAGGCATCATTGGCACTCCTGAGATCCCTCAGTGAAGGACCTTGTTAGTCCTCTTCCCCCCCCCCCCCCCATGATTTCATGCACCTCCTTACACTGGTGGATCGAACAACCAGGTGGCCAGAGCTCATCCCCCTATCATCGATAATGGCCGCAATTGTGGCTCAGGCATTTATCAGCACCTGGGTTGCTTGGTTTGGCACCCCATCTGATTTTTCCTCTTGACCACGGACTCAAATTCATATCAAACCTCTACGCTTCAATGGCCCAGAACCTCAGTGTTGGGCTACATCACACCATGGCGTATCACCCTCAGTCCAATGGCCTTATGTGAGTGGTTTCACCACTCCTTAAAGGCTGCTCTGAGGACTTCCCTGATTGATGAGTGTCGGTATGATCATCTCCCATGGGGCTCAGAACAGCTCCAAAAGAGGACCTGCAGTCATCTGTGACTGAGTTGGTATACAAGTGTGAGGTGATTTCATTTCTAAAGCCATGACCGAATGGTTGGCCTCTCGACAACGTTCCACCCTCCTCAGTACATTCAATTCCCTTTCACGTATTCCTATTCCTACCTCCCATCATTGTGTTCCTTTTGATCTACATTCCACTTCGTTTATTTTCATCCATCATGATGTACACCAACATCCTCTTAGGCCCTCTTATGATGGCTCATTCCGCATTTTGGAACTGTGAGAAAAGACTTTTATCATAGATAAAAAGAGTAAACCTGAACGTATTTCAGAAGATCACCTTAAACCAGCCCATCAAGATATGGAGTATTCGACTATCATGCCCCTGGCATCATAACATAAATATCGGTATGTCAATTCACCTCTGGATGAACCAGAGGCACCAGCTGTTTCTTTACCCTTGGAAAATAGGACCCGAGCTGGGTGGCTCGTCTGAGCTCCAGACAGATTCACAATGCCAATTTTAGTGAATTTTAGGGGTGAGGGGAAGGGAGTGCTTTGTAATTGGTGGAAACATATATAATTCACAACCACTGACATTGAGTTGTGATTTCACTTTAAGAGGCTGGTCTGACGTGATGACATAATCACATGAAAGGTTTTTTGTGCACTTTGAGTTCAGTTTTTAGCTGTTCAATAAATGAGTTGCTACAGCATTTCTGAAACATAAAACACTTCAATCATTTTATTTGTGAAAACCTACACAATAAGTAAATTCTTTTTATGAAGAACTATCAAGAATATGATCCTTTAAATTCTGTGCTCAAGTTTTACATCGGCTCAGAGAGTGCTGCCAGCTTTTGAAGACCATATATAACCTTGGGTACACAACTGTGGAACTGAGCTTTTATACCTCCTTACAAGCCAATGCCCCTTTCAAGACCTACAGACCAAGCACGTTAATGAGACACAGAATCTTTGCAGAATTCACCAACCAGAAGTTTCACAGATTCCAAGAGATTTGGCTTACGTTCATTAAAAGTAGACAAAAAATTGAAATATTAAAACATTAATGGTATATTAATTACATACAGTGTGTTCTTTAACTGCACTTTCTGGATATACCTGCGACCATCTGACTAATTCTTGGTCTATCAGAGCTCCAAGGCCAATTTATCCTTAATTACACATTTATGTTTCAAGACAGAGCAAGTCCCAGGAAAATGATACTTGCCAGCACATTGATTTATTAATAAAAGCATGCCATTTATTTGTGTTCACATGATGGTAACTGAACAATAACTACTTGATTCATATTTTAGTTAATATTTTTGTTAATTGAAGTTTTCATGACAGTTAATTCATTTTGATTCGCAGTTGTGCTTCTTAATTACTTCCACTTTTATGGTGGCCTCTGCTATTCAGCAATTAGGCAGTACAGGGAGTGTATCTCTTTCTCTACCAGTTATGCTATATACAGGCCCACAAAGCGGCAGACAAAAATACTTGGACTGAGGCAGAAAGAGGTGGGAGCAACATCATGGATATAAGCACAACCATAGAGATCCAAAGAGTATATTGATAATGGTCATTTTTTACAAAGTAATTAAAGGACTAGAAATTGACCCAGCATTGAAAGACATGACAAGTACACCTATGCTACTTTTAAGGTCAAAAAGGACTGATATTCTTAGATGCATAATATTTGTAACACACTGAGCATTAGAATTAAACAATAGGTCTGAAGCAATCTTCTCTCTTTCTTATCTTCATCCACTCCACTTCAGCAGGTTCTGAGAGATTGCTGAGATCAATGTGGGATTCAGACTCTATCATTGGTTGTGTTGGGCACACTGAATACTTTGGCAGGTGGCATGCTTCGTCCACTCTTCTGAAATTGCTTCCAGTGAAGAGATTTAAAGCTCTCAGATGTTTCTTCATTATTTTGATCAGTCACAGCTAGAGATGCTAACCTATGACTATGTTACTTTTCTTCAAGAAGGTTTTAACAACATTCTTGAAACATTTTTTCTGTCCACCCAGTAACCTCTTTCTGCAATGGAGCAATCTGCTTTAGGATTCTTCTGTCTGGCATTTCACAATATGGCTGCTCATCAGAGGTTCAGTACTGAGAATGGTGAACTGGAAGAGGACAGTTAATTTGGAATACTTTGTGAGGATCTTGTTGAGATTTTGCTATCACTGCTGCAAAGTAATTCATGTCTCTGAAATGCATAGGAAGCCTGCATTCTGTAAATCTTGTTTTTTTTTACAATATTTTTATTCAGAAGAAAAAGAAAGGAAACCAGGATTTCTGATAACTGTTTGATCATGAACTTTATGTTTGATCTTCAAATGCACTTTTCTTCAGCCAAAGGCTGTGGTGCACTTAAGGTATAGTGAATTGCATTGTCGTTACCTGCCTGCATTGAGGTGGCTCCCAAGGTACAGAAAGTAGCTTGTGTTATCCAAGATTTCATAATGGACCTTCAATGTTTTTTGTGGGGTGTAGTTGTGGTTTTTGTGGAGTGTGGAAGTGTGTCAACAGTGTCCGGGAGGACAGTGGATTAGGATGGTAGAGGACCTTTCTTTATATAAAGGCTTCAGTGAGTACTAATGCACAATCTGTCAGAAGGTCCTACCCTTATGCTCACTGTGGCATAGGTCAGTAATATTCAAAAGCAAGGAAGAGGAATTGGGGAGTGGGGAAAGAAGATCTATGCAGCCAGAAAGATGTAGAGTGAGGGAGAGAAGATGATGTTCGCTGAGGATAAATTTAGGAAAGGATTAGCAGGAGATTGATAGAAAGAATACTCTTAGGGGAAAGGTCATCTTAATGATTCTTAATGGAAAGAACCTACTTCCATTGCCCTTTCACACAGTGCAAAAGAATACTCAAATATAGCAGATCAGTATGACAAAAATAATTTGGCAGTAGCTTGATCAGTCAGAGTTGTTCTGCAGACTCCTGGCTTCCTCAACACTTCCTGCCCCTCCATTTATCTTTGTGTCATCCATTAATTTGGCCACAAAACCATCAATTCCACCAACTAAATCATTTACATACAACATGAAAAGAAGTGGTCCCAACACCAAAACCACGTGGAAAACCGCTAGGCACCAGCAGCCAACCAGAAAAGGCCTGCTTTACTCCCACTCCTTACCTCCTGCCATTTAGCCAATCTTCTATCCGAAAATACACCTTCCTTCTTCCTTCTCAGTCCTGAAGAAAGATCTCAGCCCTTAACATTTACTGTCTATTCATTTCCATGGATGCTGCCTGGCCTGCTGAGTTCCTCCAGCATTTTGTGTGTATTGCTTTCTATGCATTCTAGTACCTTTCCTGTAATACCATGGGCTCTTATCTTGTTAAGCAGCCTGATACGCAGTGACTTGTGCAAGCCGTTCTGAAAGTCCAAATTAATAACATCTTCTGACTCTCCTTTGTCTATCCTGCCTGTTATTTAGATCATAAGATATATTACAATCAATTTTCAGCAGCGCATGTACTTTATTTACGAAGGAACCACTACAGAAGAAGTGTCAGTTATGTTGTGTGCATTTCATCTTTGCAATATTTTGAAGGTAGTGCATACCATCTGAAAAAATGTAAATTGGAATCAACAGTTCTGCCACTGCACACTGTGACATGGCAATGAGATTCTTTCAGAATAGAGCTATTTATAGATAATGTTTAGAACAGATTTTCTTTTGAAAGCTGAAGTTAAATTGGATGCAAGCTTCAGATCTGTACAGATTAATCCAATTCAACTGAATAGTATTCAGTTGATACACAAGTGAAGACAAGGAAATATCATTATATGTGGTGGACTGAGAATTGGAGTCAGCACACTTATGATGTCCTTAGAAATGACACTACATGGCAGACAGGATAAAATACAGAATAAATTATCAAATACAACATATTTTATTGAAGGAAGTTAATGTCTATGAAAATCAGGTTACCAACAGATTTTCTGGGAAACAGAGAAAATTAGACCATTTATTTAACCGAATAACAGCAAAACTACAATGACCCTCTCATTACTATAACTTATTAGGAAACACTATAGTTGGAGATTGTACAAATAGTACACCACTATGCAGGTTGATGTTACAATTAGAAGTTGTTTAACCTGAGAGAATTTTATTTCCATGGGACCACTTTAAAACACTGAAACTTCCAGCCAATATGAAATATAAATCATTCCAGTTATCAATGTCTTGTGCCTTTGATTCAGACACAACTGAAAACAAGCTAGCCTCTAGTCACTTATGATAACACTCTTTCACAAATATTGGCCATCAATTATATTGATCCTCACAGATTCAGCAACAACAAGATCAATGGAGCCGAATGCACTGAGTACAACAGTAAATTCGACTAAATGAATCGTTTCAAGATATCTTGCTAGAGCTTGGTAAGAACAAAACAGATAACTGCCCACATATGGGACTTATGATAGGCAAACAAAGGCTTTATCAACTGGTCAGTTTCTAGGATTGTCTTAAAGAAAGGGAAAGAACAATCAATACTGACGGAAGGAATTAATGAACTTGGAGCATGGCAGTCAGGGCTATATGAGTCAGAAGTAGAGGAAATAAGAAATATGTCAAATGTGACAATGGTGGCTACCTTCAAAACTAAGGACAACATTTGGGAGTACGTGTGAGAGTCTTTCCACTCATCAATGTTTTCTGTCAGGAATGCAAACTATTGAGATCTTGTATTATGTTTCATAACACTGACAGTCATTTTAAACAACTCTCTTTATATTTAACAGAAGCATCCATACTAATACACTAAAGGCATGATGGTGGCCCAGTATGAATTTACTGTTCTTTGTACAATATCTCAACAATCCTTGAAAACTACCTGATGTTGACCTCAGTACTAACTTTAAAGACAGCAAAGTTAATTCCATACCTGCTTGCGAACTTTTTAGAAACTGGGAGAGTAGTGTCAGCTGGACATACTTAAATTCACAGAATTATATCTTTAAGTTTATGTGCCAGATTTTTTCATCAGAATCTTGAGATATGTTCGAACTCAGCACATTAACACAGTGGTCTTGGCATGGGACCACGTGGAACTATGAATCCTTACTATTGACTTCAGACTCAAAGTCTCAGGGCATCAGGTCAAACATGGGAAAGAAACCTTTTTATGAATGACATCTGCATCTTCCCCCATCTGATGAATTAGTACTCCAAGGCATCGAATAACATGGAACCAACACTAAAAGCATTAGGGCACGGGTGGAGACTTCAATGTCTATCGGAAATAGGGTTAGTAAAACTACTACTGATCAAGTCCCAAAGGATAAGGCTGCCAGACTGGTCTTTAGAGAAATCAAAAGTTCAAGGTATTTGTGTACAGTCTAAATGTTTTTTTCTATAAGAACAGTGCGGCATCAACAGCATTAGCAGGCCATAGAGTTATAGATTAATACACTGTGGAAACAGACCATTCATTCTAACAGATCCATGCCAACTGAGATTCCCTTCTAAGCTCGTCCCTTTGCCCACATTTGATCCACAGCCCTCTAAACCAGGGGTTTTCAGCCTAGAGTCCATGGAGTTCTTGGTTAATAGTAGGGGTCCATGGCATAAAAAAGGTTGGAAACCTCTGCTCTACACCCTTCCTATCCATGCCAAGTACCAAGGTGCATGCATATAAGAAAGAGAGGCACGAACAGGATGTGTAAATATTCTGTACAAGACAATTATTTTGTTCTCCTTTACAGTTGTGTACAGGAAATTACATTAAACAATCTTAAATCCTGAATTTTTAGTGAGAAAAATAGGAAAGCAGAGTGTTATTCAAATAGTGTGATACTACTGAATGCTAGTGTCCGGAGAAATCTTCTTGGCTGCGTACAAGAAATAAAAAAGCTAGTACGCAGGCAAACCAAACAGTTAGAAAGGTAAAGATCTTCTTTTATATTCAGTTTTGGGATCTGGAGGCTGATGGCAAGGCCAGCATATATTCTCTGTCCCTCATGAAAGTTATTTATGAGCTGCCTTCTTGAACCACCACATTTCTTCTTGTGAAGGTACTCCTATATTGCTATCAGACAGGGTGTCCCAGGATATACCTAGTGATGATACACCTATGATATATTTCCAAGTTAGGATCCTGCATGGGAACCTGCAGATGGTGGTGCTGCCTTTGGCCTCCTTGATCGTACAGGAGGTGAGATTTGAAGGTGCTGGTTGGAACAGGCTGGGTGGTCATTTCTTCAAAATGCCAAGTTTGGTCAAATCCTATTTCCTTCTTTTTATGAGTGCTTATAAGGTTAATGTTATACAGACAATTACTCCATTTAATCAAAGATGTGTCTATTTGATCTGTCCTTCCTCACTCTAAATCAAGTTTAGTTCATTCTGCCATCTATTTACAGGAGGTAAAGGGCCAATTATTTTTCCAGGTGAAATATGACTGTATTAACTAATTTCAGAAAGACATGTAGAAACTTAATTTTGATTTGAGATTTGTGAGTAGAGTTGTGTTGGGTCTAGTGAGTTATGAACCACACAGGAGGCTCAGCAAAAGAATTGCTGAATTTTAAAAGCCAATACCTCTTGATTTCTCTTGCTGAGAAATGACCTAACTGTAAATCACTGCTTATTACTTTGAAAAATGTTCTTCATTCTCAAGCCTCGACAAGTGGGATTAATTTTCTCTCAGATGTGTGCATTTGCCTGGATGCATTCTGAGAAAGATCACTTTTTAACAGTAATAATTCTTGAACACATGTTCCAGCATTCAACAAGCCAAAGAACTTCCAGCCCCGTTCTTCACCACCTGCCACAGATCTTTCTTGCTCCACTGCTTAAAATGAGCCTCACTGGTGTCAACCATGGCTAAGTATTAATAAAAAATATATGCCTCTTGATCCTTTTCCAACAACTAGTGTAATAAAGACAGGTAACAACGATAAAAAAACTAAGAATCATCAACTACTCCTTGGAAAATGATCAATGATGATAATGACAGTCAAGGATCTACAAAAATTTAGCAGCACCATGAAAGGTAGATTAGGATGACAGACAGATTAGGACTACAAACAATGGTAATCTTGAAATTCAAGGTCCTATGTGAAAACATGGCTTGGAAATCACAGAACAATTTGAATTAGTAGGAAAGGAAACCATCAACAAATAATTCTTATTAAAAATTAAATTCCACCATTTAGTGGTAAGCATAATGAAACTCCACTGGAAAGTAGCCTGAGACAAAGGGAAATAAAAACAACTGAAAACAGCTCTGGCAATGCTGCATTTCCCCACTCCTTGTACTCTTACCTTAAACATCAGGCAGTCATCCTGGTGTTCTGCATATACCGATGACAGCTTGTACTGGTTCTCCGTAGTGACATCGATCTTGTACCCCATCAGGGCGTAGCAAACGGCTCGGAATTCCTGAATCTTCTTCTGGAACACCTCCTTCAATCGTTGGTTCTTCAACTCTGCACTGTTCACTTGCTTGCGCATCTCTGAAGCCAAAACATGAAAAAAGTTATTTTATAATTGCTAAATGGTGGACATCAGTCAATTTTACAATTTAATGAAACCTTCAATGTCAATCAAGATTACAAAATTTCAAGAGAATTATAAGTCTCACACCAAATTGGATAGGCACTAATATGATTTTATGGACTAAAATGGATGTAAAGCTTTAACCTTATGAGAGGTTATGAAACATACATAACCAGTGTTGTCAATAAAAGGTTGTTGTTACTTTTCAACAGTAGGTTACAAATTGCAGAACTTGAAAATATAAAATGTCCTCCAGTCACAATTTTAATTTGTTCTCAGCTTCTTGCGAGCAAACACCATTTTGAAGAATAAACTTCTTCCATTTCAGCATTATCCCTCCAAAACAAATATCACAGATGCTTCCATTTAAACAGTAAAACCTAGAACCATATTTTAATCCCAGCCAAAGAAGATGGTTGTACCAAACCTCTGGAGAATTCCTATGTTGTTGGAAACTTTGCACAAATGCTAAGTTTTGGATACTGTTTTTCGACAGCAGTTTTGGACACTGTTGTGGGGGAATGACCTCCCATGGGTATGCCAGGCACTGAGCATGGGTCCCTGGTAGAGAAGGGAAATAGGGAGGAGAGGGAAGTGGTAGTGATAGGGGACTCAATAGTCAGAGGAACAGAATTCTCTGAACGTGAACAAGACACCTGGATGGTATGTTGACTCCCAGGTGCCAGAATCAGGGACGTCTCAGATCGCCTCCACAGCATTTTGGATGGGTAGGGAGAACAGCCAAATGTCTTGGTACATAATAGTACCAATGATAAGGAAGAAAGAGCAAAGAGGTCCTGATGAAAGAATTTAGAGAGCTAAGAAGCAGGACCTCCAGGGTAGTAATTTCTGGATTGCGACCTGTGCCATGTGCCAGATAGGGTAGAAACAGGATGATTTGGTAGATTAATTTGTGGCTGAGAAACTGGTGCAGGGGTTGGGCTTCAGGTTCTTGGATCATTGAGATCTCTTCTGGGGGAGGTATGACCTGTACAAAAGGGACACGTTGCACCTGAACCTGAGGGGTACAAATATCCTCATGGGAAGGTTTGTTAGAAGTATTGAGAAGAGTTTAAACTAATCTGGCAGGGGGAGGGTACCCAAGTGAAGGGACTTAACATAGGACAGATGGTAACAAAGCAAAGATAATGATAGTAATAACAATAACAACAACAATAATAATAAGTACTTCATCGATTCTGAGAAATTAATTTGTTACTGTAGCAACATTTTAAAATGCACTTAGCGATAATAATGAATAATAATAATCAATATAATATTAACTAATAACAAAGTACAGAATAATATACACCAACAATAATTTACCAATGTGCCATAGTGTGCAGTACTATGCAATAATAATGTACGAAATAATAAAACAGAGACTATTGTACTATGAGACTATATGTGTTTTCCTGTCACATAGAGATGAACTATGTATATGCTTATTGCCTTTGATAGGAAAAGATTTTCCATAACTATCCTTGTGACAGTGAAGCTGAATGAAATAGTGTGCAGTCAGACTGTCAGGAAGGGCAGGCAGATGATAAGACAAAATTGCAGCCAGCAGGGTGAGTATCAGTGCATTAGGGATGCAGAATCAAAAAGGGTAGTAAATATAGAATGTACAATATGTCAATTCACAGAGTATAAGAAATAACGTGGATGACCTTATTGCACTTTTAGAGATTGTCGGGTACAATGTTGTGGCCATCATTGAATCATGGCTGAAGGATGGTTGTAGTTGGGGGCTGAATGTCCAAGGTTACATTTTGTATCGGAGGGATAGGAAAGTAGGCAGAGGGGGTGGTGTGGCTCTGCTGGTAAAGAATGGTGTTAAATCATTAGAAAAAGTTTACATAGGATTGGAAGATGCTGAATCCTTATGGGTTGAGTTTAAAAAATGCAAGGATAAAAGAACCCTGTTGCCAGTTACAAAAAGGCCTTCAAACAGTACCTGGGATGTGGACTACAGATTACAACAGAAATAGAATTGTCAATAAAGCAATGGGATGTAGATTGGGAAAATCAGATTGGTAATGGATCCCAAGAGTGTGAATTGAATGTCTATGAGATGTCTTTTTAGAGCAGTTTGTCATTGACCCTACTGAAGGATCAGCTATATTGGATTAGGCATTAATCCGGAGACAATTACGGAGTTTAAGGCAAAGGAACCCTGAGGAGGCAGTGACCACAATATGACTGAGCTCAACCTGAAATTTATAGGGAGAAAGTAAAGTCTGACATAGCAGTACTTCAGTGGAATAAAGGAAATTACAGTGGTATGGGAGAGGAGTTGGTTAAAATAAATTGGAAGGAAATGCTGACAGGGATGACAGCAGAGCTGCAATAGTTTCAGTTTCTGGGGAAAATGAGGAAGGTGTAAAATAGTACAACCATGGCTAACAAGGAAAGTCAAACCGAATGTAAAAACAAAAGAGAGGGCATACAACAGAGCATTAATTAGCAGGACGATAGAGGATTGGAAAGCTTTTAAAAACCTACTGAACGTAACTAAAAGAATCATTAGGAAGGTAAAGAAGAACTATGAAAGCAAGCTAGCAAACAATATCAAGGTGGGTAGTAAAAGATTCTTCAAGTATATAAAAAATAAAAGAGAGATGAGAGTGGATATAGAACTGCTAGAAAATGAGTCTGGAGAAATAATAACGGAAGACAAAGGGATGGCAGATGAACTAAATGAGTATCTTGCATCAGTCTTCACTGTGAAAGACACCAGCAGTGTCCCAGGAGTTGAAGGGTGTGCGGGAAGAGAAATGAGTCAATTACTATTACAATGGACATGGTGCCCAAAAAGCTGAAAGATCTAAGGCTGATAAGTCACCTGGACCAGATCAGCTAGAGGTAGCAGTACAGACTACTAATCTTTCAAGAATCATTGGACTCTGCCATGATTTCAGAGGACTGGAAAATTGGAAAAGTTACTCCACTTTTTAAGAAAGGAGAGAGGCAGCAAAAAGAAAATTATAGATCAGTTAACCTGACTTCAGAGGTTGGGAGGATGTTGGATGCAATTGTTAAGGATGAAAATATGGAGTACTTGGTGACACAGGAAAAAATAGGAAAATATCAGTATTTCCTTAAGGGAAAATCTTGCCTGACAAACCTGTTGGAATTCTGTGAGGAGATTAGAAGTAGGATAGATAAAGGGAATGCAGAAGATGTTGGATATTTGGATTTTCAGAAGTCCTTTGACAAGGTGCCAGTCATAAGGCTGCTTACCAAGTTAAGGGTCTATAGTATTACAGTAAAGTTACTGGCATGGTTACAGCACTGAGTGATTGGTAAGAGGTAGTGAGAGGAGCTAAAAGGACCCTTTTCTGGTTGGCTGCTAGTGACTAGTGATGTTCTGCAGGGGTTGGTGTTGGGACTGCATATCAATGATTTAGATGATGGAGTAGATGGCTTTGTTCCCAATTTTACAGATGATAGAAAAATTGGTGGAGGGGCAGGTAGTGTTGAGGAAACAAGTAGGCTGCAAAATAATTATACAAATTAGGAGAATAGGCAAACGAGTGACAAATGAAATATAATGTTAGAAAATGCATGGTCATGCACTTTGGTAGAAGAAATGTGCAGACTATTTTCAACATGTGGAGAAAATACGAAAATCTGGCATGCAAAAGGACTTCGGGAATCCTCATGCAGAACACTCTAAAGCAGGGGTGGGCAAACTTTTTGACTTGAGGGCCACAAAGGGTTCTAAAATTTGACAGGGGGGCCGGACTAGGAGCAGTTGGACGGAGTGTTTTGGTAATACACCTCATAAGAGAAAATAAAATATCATGGGATATGTAGAAAGCATGTGCTTTAATTTCAATTGAAAATGAACAAATGCATTACAACAAAATATCTGTCTTTGAAGTCCCATGGTATTTAGCTATTTATTGAAATGACTTTTAAAACACTGAAAATTAAATGAATAAAATACAGCTTTTTTTAAAAGTAACAGTTATTATTTTAAAGCACTGAAAATTCTGTTATCCTTCAAGACTTTATCATCATCACTCTCCTCCTGACTGTCTTTATTTCAAAAACGGTAGGAGATGCAGGTCTACTTGTCCTGCTCCTTCTTATTCAATTGTCCCCTGTGCCAAAACTCAACAACGACCCGCACAATGACAGAACAGTGAGAGCGCGCTAGAATGCGGAGCTCTGTGCTCGCAAATCCCCGCAGGCTATCTCCCTTAGCCGGAACGCTGGCTAATTGTGAGCCAGTTCGGATGTGCCAGGAAATGGGTCGCCACAAGGTCACAAAGTAAAGCGCAAATGTGGAGTAATACGCTGCACCTCAACAAAGGTCAATGTATATAGAGTGCATCATCTATTGGGAAAACGCCAGAATTGCGGGGAAAAAACGTTAACAAGGTTTATTAATATAATTTCATCAAGTTCTGCAGGCCGGATTAAAAAGCTTAACGGGCCCATGCCTGCTCTAAAGGTTAGCTAACATGAGGAAATATGCAGATGCTGGAAATTCAAACAACACACACAAAATGCTGGTGGAACACAGCAGGCAAGGCAGCATCTAGAGGAAGAAGCACTGTCAACAGGACTGATGAAGGGTCTCGGCCCGAAACGTCGACAGTGCTTCTTCCTCTAGATGCTGCCTGGTCTGCTGTGTTCCACCAGCATTTTGTGTCTAAAGGTTAGCTTGCAGGTTGAGTCAGTGCTGAGGAAGGCAAATGCTCTGTTAACATTCATTTCAAGAGGTCTTGAATATAAGAGCAGGGATGTGGTGCTGAGGCTTTATAAGGCACTGGTGAGGCCTCACCTTGACTATTGTAAACATTTTTGGGCTCCTTATCTAAGAAAAGATGTGCTGGCATTGAAGAGAGTTCAGAGGAGGTTCACAAGGATGATTCCGGGAACGAAAGGGTTATCATATGAGGAACGTTTGATGGCTCTGGCCGTGTACTCGCTGGAATTTAGAAGGGTGAAGAGGGAATCTTATTGAAACCTTTTGAACGTTGAAAGGCAAGGCTTCTCTACTTTTATCCTACATTCCTCATGCAATTAAACCCATTCAGTTTGCCTCTTTCATTATCGGCTGTACCATCATAGAAACCGATCAGGAAGAAGAAATCGATATTCATGCCATCAGGTTGCAATGATCAAAATTGTTGCAGACATTTAAAACATTAGACCATAAGACATCAGAGCAGAATTAAGCCATTTGGCCCATTGAGTCTGCTCCATTGCATCATGGCTAATCCATTTCCCCTCTCAACCCCAATCTTCTGCCTTCTCCCCATGTCCCTTCATGCCTGTTGTCATCGTTGTCTGAACCCTTAGTGCCTAGGTGGCACATGGGGCCACCACAAGGGTCTTCCATTTCTGCTGGTCTTTGGCTCTGCTGTTCGTCGTTATCCAGTTCATGCCGACTTTTTTCAGTTCTGCTTCCACAGATCTTCACCACGTTATTTTGGGCCTGCCCCTACTTCCTTTCCCTGTGGGATCCACCTTAGTTCTACTTTTGCTAATTCATCATTTGGCATTCTCATTACATGGCCCAGCCATCTCCATTGTCTTCTTTTCACACAAACAGAGATTGATTTCATATTGCAAGATGTAAGCAAGTCTTGGTATCTGATTTTCTAAGGCCAGAAGATCTTCTTGATACTTCGTAGACATTTTGTCTGGAACGGGTCAAGTTTCTTGCAGATGTCTTTCATCATCTTCCAACATTCACATCCATAAAGTAGCACGCTTAGGACGTTGCTTTTAAAAATTGATTTTGGTGTGTGGATTTCCAAACTACATTGAAGCTGCCGAAAATTTGATTTGCTTTAGATAGTCTTGCTAATACGTCCTTACCACTATCTCCATCAGTGCTGACTTTACTCCCAAGGTACATGAACTTCATGCCTGACCAATAAAGAAACTATCAACCTCTGCTGTAAATAAGCATAATGACTTGGCCTCCACAGCTGCCTGTGGCAACAAATCCCACAGAATCATCATTCTCTGGCTAAAGAGATTCCTCCTCATCTCTGTTCTAAAAGGACATTCCTTTATTCTGAGGCTGTGTTCTTTGGTCTTAGACTCGCCCACGATAAGAAACACCCTCTCCATATCCACTCAATTGAGGCCTTCCAACATTCGAAATGTTTCATTCAGATCCTCCTCATTCTTCTGAGTTAGGATGTGAGCAATCCCATCCAGGAGACTTATTCATCATTAGACCCTGTTGTTTAATTAGAACCTCTTCTTTAATCACAATTCTTCCTATTTTTCCCCTCCCATTTGCCTTTGATTTTCTACTACTAGGAAGTTTTCATATCTTCTAACTTGAAAATGGACACAAACTTCTAATTCTTTCAATTTCCTTATTTCCCATAATTAATTCCTCATTAATATCTTACTCTGATTCCTTTAAATACCATGTAGAAGTTTCACCTTTATATATAATGTACGTTTGTTACTGGTGTATTGTCATCATCTATTTTACTCTTTTTCATTTTATCTATGTTACCCTTTGCTGATTTTGAAAAATTTCTTCACTATCTTGCACACCATTAATCCTCACAACATTGCATGCATTTACTATTAATTTGATATTGTGCCTAATTTCCTTTGTTAGTTATAGATGAATCACATTCCTCTTAACAGTATTTCCCAATGAAATATTTACTTATATGTCTTCTAGTTCATCAGCTTTTATTCTATTTTTCTAGTCCACTTTAGATCTTTGTTAAGTTTAAAACACTAGAATCTCACTCAGTAACCGAATATAAAATTCTATCAGGTTATGATCACTCATCCCTGGAGGATCATTCTCTATAACTCATCTGTCACAAAATTAGATCTAAAATGGCCCCTTCTGTGATTTATTCTGTAATGTATTTTGCTAGGAAACTGCTCCAAATACAATACAAACTTACATTTGAGGTTAACTATGCTAGAACCAATTATTTTAAATACAATACTCCGCTTTTCCATGTAATGTACAATCTTTAAACCTAATTAAAATATTTTGTAAAGGGTTGACTACTGACAGAAGTGAAGAACTGATTAGATGTATTTTTATATTGCAGATTCTCTGCAGTCAAAGCATTGAATATTTTATTTCAAATTACAATTTATTTTCTTTTCAATTGTTCAAGTATAGTGGATTCCAGTCAATTGAGGCACATCGGGACCCAATTAGCCAAAAATTCATGGAAATAGTTAAAAAGGCATAAAAAAGACAAACTACAATTTAACTGAATACCAAATTATGTATTTAAATGAAGTACAGAACAAATTTGAACACTATCAACACTTCTGCAATATTACAGAACTGTGTATTAGTTCCTAATAGTTATAAACAGAGGAATTAATCCAAGGTACGCTGCCATGTTCTGTGGTTGACTGTAAATGAATAACATTATTGCAGATACCTAGTACAGATAATGGACTTTCCTACTGAACTAGTGTCAAAAATCACTGTTTTTTAATCCAGTATCCATTGGCCCAAATGAATAACACAAGCACACACAACTGATGCTGTTTAAAGACTGTTCATTCTAAGCTGGTGTATTGTCTAACGGCCATATAAGTGCATACGGCTGACACGCATTAGAAACTGTACGTCGTTTCTTGTCCCAATTAAGTGGCATACTATCCCAAATGAACCAAGTGAATCACAGCAATTTTTTCGATTAACTTTGGTTCTTTAAGAGATGGCCCAATAAACATAGCTACATTGATGGCTCAATTAACCAGAATCTACAGTATTTGTACAGAGATATCAACACAAACATTTCTTTGAATGAATAATTAACAGATCTTAACAAAATGATCAACAATATTTCCCCACATTCTGAGGATGTATGATTCATAAGAAATATTTAGGAACTGTGTTCACTATACGTGGGATTCTATAGTAAGACAGTGGCAATTGAAGCCCTCCATTGGGTGGGGTTGACCATGGATATTACTAGCTGTCTACATGATAGGCAAACTAGTACACTAGCCAGGGCAGTACAATATGGAGAGCAAGCTGTTGCTCATGCAGAGGGCTCCCCCTCTTCACACAGCTGATGAATCCACAGTAACAGCAGTAACTGATACAGTTTGGCACCAGCAGCACCACAGGAGTTACCTTAGGGACTCCAGCTCCGGATTTTTCCTCAGGGTTTACTTCCGAAATCTTCCCCATGGGTGGGTATAGCTGCAGGGCAGTGGAGGGTTGAGATCAGAGTTTTCCTTCTCCTAAATGAGCTGCCAACCACAGCAGACAAGACCCATCTGCCTGAAGTAACTCGTTTTAAGGCACCAGTAACCAGCCTTTACCCCTTCTCCTGTCGGTAGAAATGGTTCTGTCGGGTTTAGTAGCTAAACCACAAGTGAAGGGCAAAATCTGGATTGGGTTGTCAGAGGCTATTCGGGACACAAGCCATTTAATAGGTAGTGGGATCTTATCCCCACTATCTCCCTTGGCTATGACAACCTTAAGGAATAACAGTGATAATTATAATACAAAAGTTTGACATAAAAACATGTCAACAATGTGACAACAGAATGCACAGACACAGAAGGTTTTATTATAAAGGCACCTACACACAATTCCAATTTGCACAATTTATTTCACACTATCGGTGTTATTTCCTCAAATGTAAATTTTTGTGTCTTACAGTGAAAACAATACATTTTAGCAAGTCAATTTGTGAAATCTTGTTACTATGTTCCAAACAATGGTTCAATTTTTTCCCTAAATAAACAAAATTTCTATAATCCAAATTTACAATTCAAACCAAACTAAACATTATATTTCTAAACATCTATATTGATTTATCTATTCATTCTCTAAGATTGTCCCACAAGTCCTCTTATGGTTTCCCAGTTGTGAAGCTGCTCATGTGAAATTGGGGCAGAAACATAGCATTTTGGCAGTGAGTTTTACTGCTGTGAGCAACCTTGAATGCAATTATAAACACTATTCCAAACAGAATAGAGATTATGGAATTGTAACAAGGACTGATTTTAGACATATTCTTAACATGTATCAAATCTCTTCTCATTCCATTTTGTTGGGCATCTCCTTCTGCTTGCCATTTTATTTAATATCTGAAGCAGCAATAGAGAGAAGAAAAGGTGAAAGGAGTAGGGCCTGAGGCAGTATAGCACTTAAGTCAGACATAGCGGTACAGTCATGGATGAATGTGATGGGAGGTGAGAGGGTGGAAGGGAGACTGGTATAGGAGGGAAGGGGCTGGCACAGGGGGTGTGAAGGACAACAGCACAACGTGAAAGAGGGATGACAGTGAGGGGGAAGAGTAGAAGGAAAGAGGGAAGACAGAGCAGGAGGAAGAGGAAGTAGCAGGAAGAGGAAGGACAGCGTCATGGGGGAAGGGAGAGGATAGAGTTGGGGGAACAAGGAAAACACCATGGGTGAGGGAAAAGATGATTGCACAGTACAGTCAGTGGAGGGGATAAAGAAGATAATTTTGTAGGAGCTCACATGCAGAATGTGTCAGAGGGCTCTTCGATGGTGGTGGACACATCATAGGGGTAATGAGTCAAGGCTGAGTATCAACTGATGATAGGAGATTCCCAGTCAAGGACAGAATCACAGAAAGGCAGGTGCAGAAAAACCAAAAACTACAGACCCAAAGGACTTGCTGCCCCTGACCTTCATTCACATGAAGTACCTGGAATAAAAAGAAGTGGCAATGGAGACATTGCAGAAGAGGTTTACCAAGATGCTGCTTGGATTGGAGGGAATGTAAAGGGAGGTTGGGTTGTTTTTTCTGGACTGGCTGAGGCCTATTAGAAGTTAATAAAATTATCAGAAGCATAGATAGAGTTGACAGACAGTATCTTTTCTCCCTGGATCACAATATCTTAAGGGCAGCATTTAAGGTGAGCGGCAAAAGGTTCAAAGGTGATGTGCTGAGCAAGTTTTTACACAGTGAATGGTGGGTGCCTGGAATATGCTGCCAAAAGTGATGGCAGATGCAGATATGATACAGGTTTTTAAGAGGCTCTTGGTTAGCCACATGAATATGCAGAGAATCGAGGGATATGGGCCATGCATAGGCAGAAGGGATTGGGTGTCATTAGCTTAATTATTTTGGCACAGCACTGTAGGCAGAAGGGCCACTTCCTATGCTATACTCTTCCATGTTCTTAGTGCATAACCAGGGTATTAAGTACTATTTGATTACATTCAGTGGTAGGAGAAAGAAATGTTCTGAAACCCTTAATAGTCAAACCCTGTTCCATATCATAATACTGCTAAACCTCCCCATCCATAAAGCTTCTGGATGATCAACAGTACACAGAGGTACAGAATTTTAAAAACATATTTTGGTACATATGGATTACAGTGAGAGATCATTAAAGTTGAAGAAATTTGAGGTATTTGGCTTATCTAGATGTGTTTTATGTCTCATATTTAATAATCTAGCTAATTAATGCAATCCATAGTGGTTCCACTTTACTGCAGAAGAGATCACTCGATTTGGTTTTTCTGTAAAACCGAAACAATTTTATGCTGCTGGTCGATGGAAGTAAATAACTGCAATTACATTGAAATCAAGATGTGATCAAAGAAAATATTACTCACTGACATTCAGCACAGTCATTTAATAGTTAATCAATTGGACATTTGGAGCCCATAATTGACTCTAACAGATCTTAATTTGGTCAACATTTCAGCTGTTGTTAAGTCCAGCCTTTTAAAGGGACTTTATCTATTTATCTTGCTCTTGTACTAATGACTTCGAACCCATTAAACACTTTGCCCCAGATTCTGACAGCTCAGTCAGTACATTTGGCCCACCCTGCCTGTACCAGCATTCTCCTCTTCTTTTCCTGGCTATTCTTGCTTCTTTAGACTGTGCTCTTACACTAGATATTGCAGCCCTCCAAGTCAGCAGCAGACCTTACTGTTGTGCAGTTCCCAAATCTGTCTGCAGGAGCTATGCCAAATTAACCTAGCAGAGAACATCATAGTTATTAATTTGAATGAACAAGATGTAAAAGTTTTTTTTAATCAACTAAGTTACATGTTTTAATTATTATGTTTGAGTTAAATATTCCATTATGTTTTAATTTTATTTTACATTTCCAGTAATCTTAAGGATTAATTCTTTGCCTTTCATTGTTTGTGGATGATTTTGAATGCAGCTTAAAGTCAGAAACACTGTTTTTTGACAGCAGTCTAAGCCTGGGTAATGGAGGAAGGGTTGATTAGCATGGAGGAAATGGCTTAGCCATCTCTCAATATGTTTCCAGAGGTCTTATGAATAGAGTTATTTTTGCAATTCCTTCACCATTCACTCGTCCACAATACGGCATTTACCACTGTCACAGAGACCCATGCCATTGAAGACATTGCTGACATGAGAACTCAAGCTGACAATGAATATGCAAAAATTGATTCAATTAGCCACTGACAAGTTCAACAGTAAGCAAACAACAAATTCTGGTCCACTAGCTTTTTCTCCTCAAGATAAAAAGCAGATATTGTTATCTCAAATTGTCCAAATGAACATAAGGAAAAGGCAAGGATGCAAAGCCTGTGATTATACGCAGTACTGGATGAAGCTTCATTTGAATATACAGTCGGCCATCCTTATCTGTGGGGGATTGGTTCCAGGACCCCCCCGCGGATACTGAAAAACGCTGATGCTCAAGTCGCTTATATAAAATGGTGTAGTATTTGCATATAACCTATGCACATCCTCCCATATACCTAATACAATGTAAATGCTATGTAAATAGTTGTTATACTGCATTGTTTAGGGGAAAAAAGTCTGTACATATTTAGTACAGACGCAACCATCCCAGCTCTTCTGGGAATGCTGATGCCGCCTCGGCATCAGCCGATCCCGATTCTCCCGTGATCTATAAGTCCTTGAGGCTGTAGCGTTTTACATAGCAGCCAGCCATCCCTTACTAGCCTTAAACTCCTTCCTCTCGCTTGGAACACAAATAGCAAACGAATGAGACGCAAGGCGAATAATGCTCATAAAATGAGTGCTGGAGAGAGAACTTCCGGGTTTTCCTGATCTGTGGTTGGTTGAATCCGCGGATAAGGAGGGCCGACTGTACATTGTAATAGGTGACAAAATAAGATACTTGGAAGTTATGCTTCAACTTTAAGTTCCCTATTACAAAGTACAGTTCACTAAACCCATACTCATCCATTTCTCAAAAAGACTATATTTCTTAATAAATTATTGAGATTCACAAACATATAAAATATATTTATTTTATTTTTATTTAGCGATACAGCGATACTTTCGTTCCTTTAAACACATGAGTGTGAGGGACAACAGCACACTGTGGAAGAGGGATGGCAGAGAGGAGGGGATAGAGTACAACCCCTGACAAACCTGATTAACTCTAACCTAATCACAGGGCAATTTACAATGACCAATTAACCTACCCGGTATGTCTTTGGGCTATGGGGGGAAACCACAGCATCCAGAGAAAACTCACACATTCCAAGGGGAGAACGTACAGACACCTTACAGAATGGTGCTGGAACTGAACGTCGAAATGCTGCAAGCTGTAGTGTCATACTGTTACACTACCATGACAATTATTAAAACAAAATTAAACTGTAAGGTTCGAATGCAGAAATGAAAAATTGAACAATTTTTAATGAGGCAGATTTTGAAAATTATTTTTTATTAGTTAATAATTATTCATTTCTGAGGGTTTCTTCTGCCATGAAAATAAATTGTTTCTCAAGGACATAATGGCTTTATCAGCTCCAAATTAATTATGATTTAAATTTTATAATGGCTAGCAAAATAAATGAAAGTTGGACCCAAATGAATACTAATTACATTATTTTTCAGATTAGTATCTTATCACAAGTCAACTATGAGAACATTCAAATCCTCTTAAATAAATAATTAGCTTGCCAGAAATATTTTCCAATTTATGACAGGTAATCAGTTTATATTATTTCCCAATTATCGCAACTCCAAGTACTACATTAATTTTTTTTAATATAATCCCTCTTTCATAAAAATGTTCAGCCTCTTTCTGTTTAAATTTTTGCTGGAATATTAACTCTACATTCCAGAAAACCTCCTCATTTCAAACACTGAAGGTCCCCACCATGTATCTCTAGAGTTAGTGAATAGTGTTATTCCCCAAGACAGCAAATTTCAAAAGCTTTTCTTGTCCACCATTGAGATAAAGGAAATGATATTGGCTATTGCCAATGAGCATACTGTTAGTTCACCTAATAAAATAGCTCACTGGAAAGTTCAAAAATATTGTTCTCAAAATCAAGATGGCTGACTAGGTCTTTATGAAATATCATACACAAGTTTAGGTTAGACTTATCAAACTTTGTTGTAAATTAGTACACCGTCAGCTCTGAACCTAAAACAGATCTGGAAACAACACCTTCAGCAGGACAAGTATACTGTATTCCCACTTCACAGATCATCCTGATGTGTCAATTGCATGAATAGGATTTCAAATTTAAGTGCACTGACTTCTTTGGACACAAGGAACAAATTAGAAGTGGCCACATATCCATTCTTTGTTACGGAGAAATTTCTGCTCTAGGCTGCATTATATCTATTTTTGTTCAAGGTAAATTATCTTCTACTGAGCCAAGCAAATTTTCTCATTTCTTATGACAATGGACTCATTAATATGGCAGTGAACTGAAAGCATATTTAGAAGGGCCACAAATGATCAAATATAAGCAATTATTAAATATGAGAAGACAAATAGGTATTTCATAATAGATAAAGGCCACAAAGGCAAAGGAGATGTGATGGGATTGAAGAGCAGAATTCTCTGCTCCCAACCGCTCAGTTGGACCGGACTGCCATTGTCACTGCGTGAGGACTGAGGAAATTAAATCCTCATATTGTGAAATATGCATTTTTTAAATCATGTGTTACCTTTTTTCTTTCACTGTAGCCACCATTTTATGCTTTGCATAATCAGTAAATTATTCCTGCCCCTCATCCTGTCACAGAATTATTCAATTTTCCCCTGCCTTAGTAATAGGCCTATAAAGTTAAATCTTTTGGCCATTGGCTAAAATTGAAGAAAGGGGTTTGAACACACAATATTGCTCTGATTCAGGGTAAGAATTTTATCAAATGAGGCAATTTGCTTCTGAAGACTTAAATCATAATTGGAATAGCTTGATGCTGTGGATTCATTTACCTGAGAAGAATCCAAACTCAGGTCAAAGAATTGTGAAAGAAAAATGTGCCAATTCACTGCATTAATCAGACTCTCAAAGATTTTTACCTGCCTATGCTTCTTCATAATTCCATGCCTTTCAAGTTAATTATGTCAATCTGTTTCACTATACGGATAAATACACACTTCAAATAAAATTGTTCATCATTCTAAAGCAGAATACCTGAAAAGTGAGTGATATAATGCCATGTTTTACTGAACAGAATCAAATAACTAAGGTGATCAAATTGCATTAATAATACATTTAGTCATAAAATATCGTATTCAAAATAATTTAGGAGCACTGCTTATCGGGAGGACTTGCTTCCTTCTATCGTAAGGACTAGCATTGTTGCCCCTCACTAACAAGTTATTATTTAACCTGCTTCTTAGAGCTATCATTGCTTCAGGGAATACCAATTTCGAAAAACTCTCCTCTGTTCTCTGGCAAGACTCCCTCCTGTTCCCTTTCCCTTGTTTTCTCTTAGAGCTTTCTTTACTCATCGAGTTTTCAATAAGAAGCTGACAAAAACTCATATCCACAGACAGCTATGATGAAGGGTCCTGGTCTCAAAAGCTTCAACTCCACAGATGCTGATTTAACTGCTGAGTGTTTATCATTTTCGGTTTTGTCTGGTGTTATTAATCTAGTTCTGCAACATTGGAAGTTTGATAGCAGTCTCCTAAAAGTTCACCTCAGAGAAAGATCCCTGTCACAAAGAATTCCAGATCATTTTTCAAATGGTTTTCATCATGATGCAATTGTGTATCATCCTATATTTAGCATTTTCCTGGATAGGAAGTCAGATTATAGTTCAATACCCAGTAGCTACATCTCCCTGACATCTCTCAAAAGTTACCCTGCTTGGGTAATGACTGTGGTTTTACAAGCTCTTATATACTACTAAAATGCAAAAACAACTAAGTGACATGCTTGGAAGCAAAGCACCACCTCAAGTATTTCAAAGTCAATGATGATCATGTTTCACTCATGATCTGACATCGTGGCTGAGATCCACACTCTACCTCTTGCTGGTTTTAACAGGTCATCATTATACATTCCTAGATCTTTTTAGTATGTTGACAGTATTCCCATCCAAAATCTTTCATTTCTGTAATTTTTTTTCTTTCTCAGTGTGAAAACCAAATAAAACAATAAAAATGACAAAGTATGTTGAATTTATTTGGCTTTGTTGAAGACTAAAGATAGCCTTATTTGGAGTAATCTATTACGTCTATCAAGCTATCAAGCTACTTTAATTTCTGTGGAATGCCAAGATTTTACAGAGGGAAATATGTTCATTTTAAAATGAATAAAGAAATGAGGCAAAAAAAGTTGACACATGCTATAAATATAATCCAAAAACATACATTTACCATAATTATTTTCGTAAGAACACCACCTGATAAACAATTCCAAGAGAACACATTTTTGGCTACTGGTATGGAGTTCCAGCATTTCATTGCTGGTGTAATGAATTGTAATGAAATACATCTTTTAAAAAGAGATTGGAAATTAAGTTTTTTTAACTTATTATGAGTACAGCATTGCTGCTTGTTTAATATTTCTGATAACTTTGGATATTGCTGTTAATTAAGAGTACAAAACAAACAGCAATCAAAACTATATCAGTGCCTGTAAGTGTCACTCAATGCGCCAAATGTTTTCAGAGCCAAAAACAAAGGTTTATCAAGAATCAACAATTTGAACAAACTTCACAAAATTTGTAATAGGAAATCACATAAAGGTTGTGGTATGTACCTACTTTAGTTTAACACCTTATCCGTAAGAATGCTCTTCAAATAATGTAGGATTTTCTCAATGAAGTGTCAACCAAGATACATACTTGAATCTCTAGTGTGATTCTTAAATACACAACCATTAGAGATGAGGCACTGAGTGAAGTTGGTAGGACTCTCTTTGGAAGTACAGAGTAATCTTTCTGGAAACCTTACAGCAATTCATTAGCTTCAAGAACTTTCATTCACATGAAGGCTGCACTAACTAACAAAGTTCCTTTAACACAATTAGCTTTAAAAACTCAGTTGCTGGGCATACTGAGGGAATTCTAAGATAAATCACTCTTGGTGAAATCGAAGAGCAAGTAGAACTCATGATTTACATTATGCTCATTAATTTTATTGGAGAGGAAACAGTTTGTTAAACCAGCATTATGAAATGGGCAAGATTCTGTATGGATCTTTCAGACATACAGATTACAAATTTTTGTAAACATTAATCCAGTTGTTTTAGCATCAGATCAACACTTATTGCTGAGCTATTCTTAAAACATATTATCGACCATGATCAATTATTGTCATAAAGGTTCCTTCCCTGAACCAAATGCATCTCCACCATTGAAGCAGAAGTTACAACAGATATCACCAGGGTCGTCCATAACTGCCTCCACCCAGTGATAGCAGAAATGTTTTTAAATCATGTGGATTCCATCCATCTAAAACCTCAATAGGCAGGACTTCACCATGAAACAGCTCCAGGAGAATCTATCACTATGCATACCATTTTTGACCTCTTCAAAGTCTTTGCCTCAGGCAATCAAAAGGGAACATGGCAGACTAAGAAAAGTTTTTTCATTTTACATCTAATTGTGTTGTGCTCTTAACCAGTGACTCCACAACAGACCCAATCTCACTGCAGACTTGCATGAAACAAGGCTGTGGCTTGACCTGAAAAAGTTATTTTCAAACATTCTCACCTCTAACAAGCTTCCCAATGTGGTAGAGCTAATCTACAGAAAAATTGGAGAAACTTCTCAGAACTGGGTGTGTCACTCCTAACACAAGATTAACCCCTAATATCAGTCATCAAATTACATGCACAAGTTTGGAGGCCAAATCACTGTCAACTCATTCACTGAAGTATGAGGCTAAGTCCACACTACGCCAGATAAATCTGTAGCTAAAGCTTTTTCTCTTCGTTTTTATCCTCTGTCCACACTAAAACGGTGTTTTCGTCCCCCGAAACCAGAGCTTTCCAGGATGGGTATTTTTGAAAACGCTGCTCGGGCAGATCAGTGTGGACAGAGTAACCAGAGACTTCTGAAAATGCTATCAGACAGCAGCGCAGGCCATTTCATTGTTTTCTTGAATGCAACCTAACAATTTCAGAGCAGACGGCAACGAGACTGAAGCCAGAAGAGTTAGAAATGTACTCACCAAATACTTTGACCCATAACTTACTGAATAAATAAGTATACTCACTTTGCCCTGTTTTCTGTCCTTGCTCGTATGAAGGTGGTTTACCAATTTATGCAAGTACTTCTCTGACAATAGATGTGTAATAGCCCAATGTAACATAGTATGGAAATACAAGATAACACTGATGCAGACATTAAAACATTTATACATCTAACAAGGTGCTTTATTAATGCAACAGAGTTAGTCAGTTTTTCAATGTTCATTATCAGCTGGGTCAATCTGTCCATGAACTCCCTGTCGGTTGCCTCTGTACGATCCAGTATTTGTTTTTTTTATTTTTAAGACCTCCTGCGCGAGAGCCAACAGCTGTCCATTATTTTAAGTTTTTCTAGTCTGTAACTACACAAACACGCACTTTTACGGCAAGATTCGACACCAAACATGTCGCTTGTTTTCGGTAGACCTGTCCTGCGCATGCCCAGTAGGAGTAGATTTGCCAAAATCTCCACTTCAGTGTGGATAGAGATATTTTCAAAAACACATAGTGTGGACGCCTATTGTTTTTAAGTGAAACTGGAATTTTCAAAATTATCCAGTCTAGTAATCCCATTGAATAATACTGCTTTCCAACAATAGAGGTTTATGAAAGGAACCTGGAATATGTGGGCAATCTCCTTGATCTCAGGAGTCACTTCTTAACAAAGGCAGACATGAATGATGAAATGTTCCTTGTCCTCATTGGATTAGCAGTTGTTTGTCATCTGAGAAAAATATGGTCTTAGAAAACAGAAAAACTCAAACTTAGTGCAAAGTCCTTGGACTAGCATGCCACAATGGTTGCTGCAGTACACAATTTAAAGCCAAGAGGACCACAAACATGTCAAAGTTTGGAAGCTTGCATGACTCAATGAGTAGAAGAGCTATGCTGGCTGGATTCAGGGCTTTTGGGTAGGGTCACCCATGCCAAGCAGGTCAAAGGGTACAGGACAGATTCAGAGTGGCCCACTAGCCCTCCAGGTTTGAGTCCATGCATCGCTCCAAAAGACAGCTATTGCAAACTGCCCTGTGCCTGTCCAACATTTCCTAGACCACTTGTGACAGTGTCTATGGGTCCTACACTCACATCATCAATCATCTCGGTAGCTACACAATTGGGATGGAAGTCTCATCCTGGATTCCAAGAGATTGCAGTAGTAGAAGAGAAATAAATACTGCAACTGTAAAAGTCCCTCCATGAAAGAACACCAAAAACTCAGTCTTGTCAGAGCCATTAGCACATGTAGCAAAGAACTTCAACTGACCAGGCACTAGCCTTCAGATCTGAATATGAATAGTGGATTAACTATAAATTGCAGCTCTCAACAATGGGGTGTCTCCCTCCCTGCCCTCCTCCCCCAAAGGCTGTCAGCTGATTTGTGCTTTTCTCCAGTGAATTCATTCATGCAACAAAGCTGATCTTTCAATTTAGGAAACAGCAAAGGAATAGTGATAAAGAAGAACAAAATATGTTCTGGAGACGCAAACATGAGGAAATCTGCAGATCTTGATCCAAGATGGTGGCGCGACACAGCTTGCAGCGGCCACTCTGGAACTGATTACCTGTTATTTGTGAAGTGGGGTGCAGTGCGCAATCATAATCGATTGAAAACGTTCATGGAAGCAGAGAAACATCGGGAAATTCCAGGAAGACCTTCTTCGTTGCTGCTGCTGCTGTGAGGTCCGGGTCTCTGCTGGGAAGACAGGCCCCCAGTCCTTGGGGTCGTGTTGCCGTTGGTGGGGCCGTCTTAATACGCTCGGCAGAGGATGGAGCTCGGAGAAGCTGTGTCGGGGAGATGTTTGTCGGCTCAGAGGTTCGACGGACTCAGGTTGCTTTCGGTGTGTGCTGCGTCTGCGAGGCCAGTTTCGACTGAGCTTCCATTGTGTGTTGTGTCTGCGAGGCTGAGTCAGGCGGCGCCTTGGAAGTCCATAGCGGGGGTATTCCCTTCTGCCACCAGCGTGGGATGGCGAGTCTGTCGGGACCCTGGGGACTTGTGGAAACTGTGGTGATTTCTTTTGAACTTATAGTCCTTTAACATCTTGGACTATTTTTACTGTGCCCATAGTCTGTTTTTTTTTAAATCAATTATGCTATTGTTTGCACTGTTGTAACTATATGTTGTAATTATGTGGTTTTGTGCAGATCTTGTAGCTTTAGTTTTTGACCTTGTTTGTCTGGTGGATTTGGAGCTCCATTCTGGGGAACGCGCTAGACAATATTAATACGCAGCAGCCTCTCCGGACTCTGGATTGGGAATTGCCAAACGTTATGTGGATTTTCTGGTGTAGTCTGTTTTGTCATATCCTTTTGTGATATAATTCTGGGGAACGTTGTCTCATTTTTTAACTGCATTGCATTTGTGGTTTCTAAATGACAATAAACTGAATCTGAATCTGAGATGCTGGAAGTTCAAGCATCACACACAAAATGCTGGTGGAATGCAGTAGGCCAGGCAGCATCTATAGGAAGAAGTACAGTCAATGTTTCGGGCCGAGACCCTTCGTCAGGACTAACTGAAAGAAAAGATAGTTAGAAATTTGAAAGTGGGAGGAGGAGGGGGAGATCTGAAATGATAGGAAAAGATTGGAGGGAGTGGGGTGAAGCTAAGAGCTAGAAAGTTGATTGGCAAAAGGGATACAGAGAGACTAAGGTGGACCCCACAGGGAGACCTAGGGAGAAAGAAAGGGGGAGGGGAGCACCAGAGAACAGGCAAGGAGAGATAGTGTGAGGGACAGAGAGAGAAAAAAAAGGAGAAAATGGGAGTTAGAGAAGTCAATGTTCATACCATCCGGTTAGAGGCTACCCAGACGGAATATCAGGTGTTGTTCCTCCAACCCGAGCGTGGCTTCATTTTGACAGTAGAGGAGGCCATGGATAAATATATCAGAATGGGAATGGGACGTGGAATTAAAATGTGTGGCCACTGAGAGATCCTGCTTTCTCTGGTGGATAGAGCGTAGGTGTTCAGCGAAACAGTCTCCCAGTCTGCGTTGGGTCTCACCAATATATAAAAGGCTACACCGGGAGCACTGGACACAGTATACTACACCAGCCAGCTCACAAGTGAAGTATCGCCTCACCTGGAAGGACTGTCTGGGGCCCTGAATGGTGGTGAGGGAAGAAGTGTAAGGGCAGGTATAGCACTTGTTCCGTTTACAAGGATAAGTGCCAGAACGGAGATCAGTGGGAAGGGAAGGAGGGGACGAATGGACAAGGGAGTCATGTAGGGAGCGATCCCTGTGGAAAGCAGAAAGAGGGGGGGAGGGAAAGATGTGCTTGGTACTGGGATCCTGTTGGGGGTGGCAGAAGTCACGGAGAATTATATGTTGGACCCGGAGGCTGGTGGGGTGGTGGGAGGATGGGGTGAGAGCAGATGTGTGTGAAATGGGAGAGATGTGTTTGAGATCTTTCTTTAAAAAAGGAAGACATCTCCTTCGTCCTGGAATGAAAAGCCTCATCCTGAGAGCAGATGCAGCGGAGACGGAGGAATTGCGAGAAGACGATGGCATTTTAGCAAGAGACAGGGTGGGAAGAGAAATAGTCCAGGTAGCTGTGGGAGTCCGTAGGCTTATAGTAGATATCAGTAGATAAGCCATCTCCAGAGATGGTAGACAGAAAGATCAAGGGGAGGGAGGTGTCAGAAATGGACCAGGTAAATTTGAGGGCAGGGTGAAAGTTGGAGGCAAAGTTAATGAAGTCAATGAGCTCAGCATGCGTGCAGGAGGCAGTGCCAATGCAGTTGTCAATGTAGTGAAGGAAAAGTGGGGGACGGATACCTGTATAGGCTTGGAACATGGACTGTTCCACAAAGCCAACAAAAAGGCAGGCATAGCTGGGACCCATATGGGTCCACATGGCTACAACTTTGATTTGGAGGAAGTGGGAGGAGCCAAAGGAGAAATTACTGAGAGTAAGGACTAATTCCACTAGACAGAGGAGAGTGGTGCTAGAGTGGAATTGGTTAGGTCTGGAATCCAAAAAGAAGTGGAGAGCTTTGAGACCTTCCTGGTGGGGGATTGAGGTATAGGGACAGGACATCCATCTCTGCCGCATCTGCTCTCAGGATGAGGCTTTTCATTCCAGGACGAAGGAGATGTCTTCGTTTTTAAAAGAAAGGGGCTTCCCTTCCTCCACCATCAACTCTGCTCTCAAACGCATCTCTCCCATTTCACATACATCTGCTCTCCACACTCCCACCACTCTCTGTGTGAAGAAGCCACCCCTAATGTTCCCTTTACAAATGAAAGCATTTGTAAAGATCTGTTACTGATTAAGTCTTTGCAAATAATAATCAAATTAATACAATGGATACAATAATAACTAATCAAAAATAATGACAAAAATCAAATAAGAATTGGTAAGAAATCAAATTTAATGAAATCATAGAGAGTCAAAATCATGCAGGAAAGAAAGAGGCCATTCAGCTGACCTTCATGTACCTATCGATACTCATCCCATTTACCATCACTTAGGAAGTTGATATAGTTTTCTGATCGGTCAGGGCATCAAAGGATATGGCGAAAAGGCAAGTTTATGGGGTTGAGTGGGATCTGGATCAGTCATGATGGAATGGCAGCAAAAATTCGATGGGCTGAATAGCCTAATTCTGCTCCTATGTCTTAGTCCACAACCTTTTTTTTACCACCGGCAATCAAGTAATCATCTAGATAGTTCTTGAATGGTGTGCCACATAGTGCAGATTCTAACAATTCTCTGAGTGAGAAGATGTCCTAAAAACCTTTTACCTCTTACCCGAAACCTTTACCTTTCAATTTTAAACACCTCCACTCTTGGAAAAGGTTTCCTACTATCATCCTTATCTATGCCCCCACCTCTATCATTCTCCATTAATATCCTCTGCTACAATAAAACAAACCCATCTGATAGTCTCGCTTCATAACTAATGTTCCACTTGAGGCAACACATCTTCTCTATACCCTTGCCAATGTAATGATGCCCCCTGTAGAGTAGGGACTGGAACTGAACACACTACACTAGCTGTGGCCTAGCCTAACCAAATATTTATAAATATAGAACACAGAACAATGCAGCTTAGTGCAGACCCTTCGGCCCTCAAGGTTGTGTCGACCTTTTAACCTAGTTTATGATTAAACTAACCCTTCCTTCCCACAGAGCTCTCCACCTTCCTATCTAAAAATCTCCTAAATGCCCCCAATGTATCTGTCTCTACCACCACTCCTTGCAGGGCGTTCCATGTACCCACAACTCTCAGTGTTATAAACCTATCTCTGATATCATCCCTACACTTTCCTTCAATCATCTAAAATGATGCCCCTGGGCATAATTTGTGCCCTGTGTAAAAGTCTCTGGCTGTTCAATTGGTCTATGCCTCTCATCACCTTGTATACTTATTATTAAGTTACCTCTCATCTTCCTTCGTTCCAAAGGAAAAAACCCTAACTCATTCAGCCTACTTCATAAGGCATGCTGTCCAATCCAGGAAGCATCTGGGTCATCTCACTGTTCTAAAGCTTCAACATCCTTGCTATAATGAAACAGGCTGAAGTGAACACAATTATTTCTAGCATGGTCTAACCAGGTTTTATAGTGCTATAATATTATCTCGTGGCTCTTGAACAGAATCCCCTAACTAATGAAGCCCAATACATGATATGTCTTCTTAAGAAGTCTATCAACTTTACAAGAACTATGGATGAGGACCCCAAGATCCCTGTGTTCCTCCACATTGCTAAGAAGCTTGTCATTGACCCTGCATTCTGCTTTCAAATTCAACCTTCCAAATTGAATCATTTCATACTTTTCCTGGTTGAACTCCATCTACCACTTCCCAGTCCTGCTCTACATCCTTTAAATGTCCCTTTATAACCTATGACAACCTTCTACACTAACCACCAACCTTCGTATCATCTGCCAACTTCCTCATCCTAGTCATTTATAAAAAAAAATCACAAAGAGGAGGGGTCCCAGAACCAATCCCTGCAGAACACTAATGGTCACCACCCGCAAGACCAAATACATACCAACTGCAACCTCCTTCTATGGGCAAAGCAATTCTGAATCACAATGACAATTTTCCCTGGATCCCATGTCTTCTGACCTGAATGAGCTTACCATGGGAATCTCATCATGTGCCTTATTAAAATCCATATACATCACATCCACTGCTCTATCTTCATCAATACATTTATCTATATCAAAAGAATTCAATCAGGCTCATGAGCCATGATCTGTCCTTCACAAAGCTATACTGACTATCCTTATGCATACAATGATAGAATGGATGTGGAGAGGATGTTTCCTATGGTGGGAGTGTCTAGGACCAGAGGACACATCCTCAGAATAGAGGGTAGTCCTTTTAAAACAGAGATAAGAAGGAATTTCTTTAGCCAGAGGATGGTGGATCTGTGAAATTCTTTGCCATAGGCAGCTGTGGAATTCTTTGTCAAGTCTTTAAGTATGTTCAAGGCAGAATTGACAGATTCTTGATTGGTCAGAATTGAAGGTATACAGGGAGAAGACAGGAGATTTGGAGAGGAAAATTGGATCAGCCATAATAAAATGGCAGAGCAGACTCGATGGTCAAATAGCCTAATTCCGCTCCTATGTCTTATGGTATTCTGATCGTGGGGTTTTCCTTAATTCTACTTGCCAAGACCTTCTCATGCCCCCTTCTAGTTCTTCTAAGTCCATTCTTCAGCTCTTCCCTGGCTATTTTGTAACTGTCTACAGCCCTGACTGATCCTTGCTTCATCAAGATTCAAGATTGTAAAATATCATTTCCAGTATATAAGTGTACAGCAATGTTCCCTCTAAGGTGTGTGCATGCACATATCCTTTGTTACTAGCACACAAAGGACTTTAAACTGTGCACAAAAGGTTGTCACCTCCTACTTCTTTGGCACGTTAAGTATATTTCACGATTGTACACAATCATATTTCCTTCTCCAGTTTTTGATTTAGACAGTGTCGACAACGTGGAGTTTGAGATGGTTTGTCTGCAGATTTTAGAACTGGCTTGTTTATACTGTTTTTAATTGAAGAAATTATAGATTCACTATGTTGAATTCCAAAGAAGCAAAGGATGTGCAGCACAAAAGAATTCATAGTTTATTTAAAGCGGAATGGTTCTTTTCTATCTTATCCTTATTCTCTCATATGAGCCAATGGTCATCCAGCTGTAACTCCAGTTTCCTAAGATAGTCTGTAAGGAGCTGCTGCTGGACTCACTTCACATAGATGTAGGTATCAGTGAGACTAGAGGTCTCCCATATTCCCACATCTGACACAGAGAACACAGCACTGATATTGGGTCTATTCTCATTACTGTCGCTAAGAACTAATAAACAAGGAAAGAAAAAAACTTATCAGAAACATATCTTAGCTTCTGCCTCTTCTTGCCAAGGCCTCGTGTCAAAGCTGAAGCTCACCATTATAACTGTCTACTCACACTATGACCATTCCAGTTAAATCTAAATTATTGTTATTGGCTCTTGCTAAGTGTCTAATAAACTGTGATATCTCAAGCTCACAAAACATTTGTGAGTTTTGATATGCCTTTTGATGAATCGGATGCCTGAATGTAAGAAATTCATCCCAAATAACCATACCAGTTGCAAACAATGATATTGATTGCCAGATGAGCTTACCTCCACAGGTTCACTTCCAGAGAACTCATCATGTACGTAAAAGTGTGTACAAATAGCTGCTAATATGTACAGTTACTTTAGTATCTCTTCAGTTCACTTTGCTTCCTGGTTTTATGTCATCTGCAAATTCAGAAATTTGTAAATTTTGTCCTATACATACAATTCTAATATATTACATAAAGTGGATCATCCCCAGGGAATTTCCCATTTACTCCTTTCCAGATGGATAAGTAACCTTTCATGACTACTCTATTTCATGATATGAAGCCAGCTTTCTCTGCGTTACTACAATCCCTTTTATTCCAATGCCTTCAATCTTGATGTCCATCACATTATGTAGTACCTCATTAAATGCCTTTTAAAAGTCCATATGCACATCATTGTATTTCCTTCATCAATTCTGTTACTTGATTTTTTAAAAAAGTGTTAAGTTAGTTACATGATTAACCATCCACGTTGGCTTTCTTTAATCTACCCCACACTTCTAGAAATGATTGCTAACTCTATGCCTGTTTATTGTTTTTAGAACATCCCTCACTCTTAACGTTAAGTAACTAGTTACTTGAGAACAAGGAAGTAACCAATATAATTGTCCAATTCCAAGGCATGAACCCAAAATCAATATATTTGCTATCTTGGGACTAAGAGACCACAGAATAATTTTACAGTTTATACATTCAATTTAAATGAATATATTCTTTGTTCTAACCTTTTAGAACCAGACCACTTTGCTGTGCATTAGCCATATAATCTCTTAGTATCTTTCCTTTCAGTTAGTCCTGACGAAGGGTCTCGGCCCGAAATGTCAACAGTGCTTCTCCCTATAGATGCTGCCTGGCCTGCTGTGTTCCACCAGCATTTTATGTGTGTTGTTTGAATTTCCAGCATCTGCGGATTTCCTCGTGTTAGCCATATAATTGGTTTATAGACAGCTGAATGAATTCTTGAAATAGTGGTAGTGGCTAGATATGTCTACTTGTTTCAGCAAGCTGCTTTATGAAACATACAAACCTGACTTCAGTGTAAATATGTACTGTAAACCTCAGCCAATAAAAAGTGGCAACCTCTTTGATAAGAACAATAAAAAATCATTATTGCAATATTTTGGTATTCACTAAATAATGATTGGGGAATGAATGCATTCAAAGTGCCCATTTACTAAGCTTTAATTACAGTTCATTATGGAACAAAGGAACAGTAGGTGGTAGAGGCAGATACATTTTCCCTGTCTCTGATTAAATTGATGGCTTCATTCTGCTTTAACCTGGTAAAATGTGTGTGCGCAAGCAAGACAATAGAGTGATTATTGTCATCACAGTTACCTAGGTAGAGTGAAAAAATTTAGGAAAATATACATGTTGGCATTAACAACACAGGTAGTAGAGGTTAATTTGCAGCAGCCTTCTGGTTATTATTGTTGAAGGACCAAGAATTTATGCTGTGAAGAATGTATCGTACTCCATGGAAACCAAGCACAGTCAAGTTCTACTCCAAAATATGAAGTTAGGCATCAGAAATCATCCTGGATGATCCAAACAGTAACATATCTGAAGGTTACCATTGATCAGAACAATCCTGGAGTTACCATTCACCAGCAACTGGACTAGAGGAGGTAATGTACAATGTGGATATGACAGTAGGTTTCCCATCATCTACAAAGCTCACATCAGGAATGTGATGGAATACTCTCCACGTCCCCAGATGAACACAGCTTCAACAACACTCAAGAAGCTCAAAATTATACAGGCAAGATATAAAGCTTGTTTGATGGGCACCCATTCACTTACACAACCAAAAATGCACAGCAGCAGCAATTTGTACCATTTGGTGCAGCAAAGCACCAAAACTCTTTAGAGAGCACCTTCAAAACCTAGACAGAGAGGGTAACAAAAGCTCAGGAACACCACCACTGGAAATAGCCCTCCAAACCATGCTCTATCATGAATTGGAGATATATCACTATTCCTTCCCTGTTGCAGAGTCAGAATCTTGGAACCCCCTAACAATATTGTGGGTATAGACACAGCTCCAGATCTCCGAGGTTCAAGTTTGTAGCTCACCACCACCTTCACAAGCAAACTTCAATGCAGGCTCTGCCTGCAAAGCCCACATCCAATGATTACATAAAAACAGATCCTAAATGCCAATTTGGTTCTAATTCAGGGAAAAGACAGATATGGGGTGCGGGTCATGAATGGTTCCATTTGAAACATCAAGGAGACTGCAGAAGGGGTCAGTGATCATTCCCAATGGAGGCCACAGGGCAATGATGGTCAACAGCTGGGTTGGTGGCATTCCGATCCAGCAAGGCGGTCAGTCTACACGGAAGGACTGAGTTTGTGCAGCCAGTTACCTCATATGCTAACGGAAAGATGGTTTCAATATTCTGAAATTTATGAGCTTATTGGACGTACTAGATCTCCATCCCTTCCACCCAGATGTGCCCTGGAAAGGTTACTCCAGTGCCACAATCCTTTGCCCTTCAAGACAGAGAGAGCTACCATCATCTTTATCATCATTCCTGCTGACTATTGGGAGACCCATAGTACCATTGCTTCAAAGTGACATTGAGGAGCAGAAAGGGAGGCAGATTCTGGAATGGTGCAATAATATTAGGGTTGTTATAATGGGTGATTTTAACTTTCCTAATATTGACTAGCATCTCCTTAGAGCAAGGGGTTTAGATGGGGTAGAGCTTGTTAAGTGTGTTCAGGAAGGTTTCCTGACGCAATATGTAGATAAGCCAACTAGAGGAGAGGCTGTACTTGATATGGTATTGGGAAATGAACCTGTTCAGGTGTCTGATCTCTCAGTGGGAGAGCATTTTGGAGGTAGTAATCACAATTTTATCTCCTTTACCATAGTGCTGGAGAGGCATAGGAGCAGATAATTTGCGAAAACATTTAAATGGAGTAGGGAGAAACATAATGCTATTAGACAGAAACTTGGGAACATAAATTGGGAGCAGATTTTCTCTGGGAAATGCATGGCAGAAATGTGGCAGATGTTCGGGGAACATTTGCATGGCGTTCTGCATAAGTATATTCCATTGAGGCAAGGAAAGTTATGGTAGGGTAAAAGAACCCTGGTGTACACAGGATATAGAAAATCTAGCTTAGAAGAAAAGAAAAGCCTACAATAGGTTCAAGAAACTAGGTACTGTTAGAGCTCTAGAAAATTACAAGGGTGCCAGGAAGGAGCTCAAGAATGAAATTAAGAGAGCTAGAAAGGGCCATGAGAAGGCCTTGGCAAGCAGGATTAAGGAAAACCCCAAGCCATTCTACAAGAATGTGAAGAGCAAGGGGATGAGCCATGTGAGAAAAGGACCAATCAGGAACGACAGTGGAAACAAGAGCATGGAGTCGGAGGAGGTAGCGGAGGTATTTAATGAATACCTTCAGTATTCACCAGTGAAAATGACCTTGGCAATTGTGGGGATGACTAACAGCGGACTGAAATGCTTGAGCATATAGACATTAAGAAAGAGTTTTTGCTGGAGCTTTTGAAAGGTATTAAGTTAGATAAGTCGCTGGGACCAGAAGAAATATACCCCAGGCTACTGTGGGAAGTGGGGGAGGAGATTGCTGAGTCACTGGCAATGATCTTTGCATCATCAGAAGGGACTGGAGAAGTATCAAAGGATTGGAAGGTTGCAAATGTTGCTCCCTTGTTCAAGAAAGGGAGTAGAGATAACCCAGGGAATTATAGACCAGTGAATCGTACTTCAGTGGTGGGAAAGTTGTTGGAGAAGATCCTGAGAGGCAGGATTTATGAGCATCTGGAGAGACATAATCTAATTAGGGTTTGTCAGCATGCCTTTGTCAAGGGTAAGCCATGCTTTATGGGCCTGATTGCATTCTTTGTGGATATAACAAAACGCACTGACGAAGGGAGAGTAGTGGATATAGTGTATATGGATTTCAGTAAGGCATTTGATAAGGTTCCCCAACCAAGGCTCCTTCAGAAAGTAAGGAAGCATGGGATCCACGGAGACATTGCTTTGTGGATCCTGAAATGGTCTGCCCAAAGATGGCAAAGGGTTTATAGATGGTCTGTATTCTGCATGAAGGACGGTGACTAGTGGTGTTCTGTGGGTATCTGTTCTGGGTCCCCTCCTCTTTGTGATTTTTATAAATGGCCTGGATGAGGAAGTAGAAGGGTGGGTTAGTAAGTTTGCTGATGATATAAGAATTGGGAGAGTCATGGATAGTGTGGAGGGTTGTCAGAGGTTACAGCATTACATTGATAGGATGCAGAACTGGACTGAGAAGTGGCAGATGGAGTTCTACCCAGATAAATGTGAAGTGGTTCATTTCCGTAGGTCAAATTTGAAGAAAGAATATAATGTTAATGGTAAGACTCTTGGTAGTGTAGAAGATCAGCGAAATCTTGGGTCTGTGTCCATAGGATACTCAAAGCTGCTGCACAGATTGACAGTGTAATTAAGAAGGCATATGACATTCATCAACCATGGGATTAAGTTCAAGAGCTGTGAGGTAATGTTAAAGCTAAATAAGACCTTAGTTAGACCCCACTTGGAGTACTGTGTTCAGACCTGGTCACCTCACTACAGAAAGGATATGTTTTGTGGAAGGCTCCTTCAGAAAGTAAGGAAGCATGGGATCCATGGAGACATTGCTTCGTGGATCCAGAAATGGCTTGCCCACAGAAGGGAAAGGGTTATAGATGCTTCATTTTCTGCATGAAGGAAGGTGACCAGTGGTGTTCTGTGGGGATCTGTTCTGGGTCCCATGATCAATGCCTCTGGGTGGGGATCTGTTCTGGGTCCACATGATCAATGCCTCTCATCATCTTATACACCTCAATCAGGTCTCTATATAGAGGCATTGGTCATGTAGCCAGAGGCTTTTTCCCAGGGCTGACATGAGAGAGCATAATTTTAAGGTGCTTGGAAGAAGGTACAAGGGGGGATGCCAGGGAACAGTTTTTCACACACAGTGATAGGTGCACAACCAGTGACAGTGATAGAGGCGGGTACAATAGGGTCTTGTAAGAGACACTTAGATGAGCACATGGAGTTTAGAAAAATAGAGGGCTATGTGGTAGGTAAATTCTTGGCAGTTTCTAAAGTAGGTTACATGGTCGGCACGACATTGTGGGCTGAAGGGCCTGTAACATGCTGTAGATTTCTATGTTCTATAAACAACTTCTTTCTAAGCTCCACCAATATACTGTACTACTCTTACATACTCTCTCATCAATATTACAATATGCTCGGAAAGATGAGTTACCAGTCCTGCCCATTCCTCAGCCATGTTTCTGTAATAACAATCCCATGTGCTAATCCATGCCACGAGTTCATCTGCCTTGTCTATGAGGCTTCTTGCTTTAAAATAAATGCAATTTATTAAACACTATTTGCCTTCCCTATGTTTACAAAAGGTCACAAACACACCATCTTGAAATCTCATTTGTGTTCCAGAATCGCCTGACTGTCCTCTATCGGTTCTCCCGTCATTACAGCTCTGTTGGACTCCACCTTCCCTAGCTGTCCATCAGAGCAAGTCATAGTGCCACAGATATGGTTGCTGATGCTATTCACTGAAAAGCCCCTTCCACAAAACAGTATCCAAGAAGATGTTTTCGGTACAGCCACAGAGACACTCCGTCTTCCATTTCTGCCTTTCTGTATCATCCATCTGTTTGTTGCCTACGTGTGTGGAATGATCACCTTATTGAAGCTCCTGTCTATGATGCTCTCACATCCCAACTAAAAAATTGCCTCAGAAACAAATGCTGAAATCTCAAAACTCAGTGGTGAATTGCTTCAAGTACCTGCCCACTATACTTAAAATTTACATTTGAAGATCATATTCCTGGGAATTTCAGATATCGAAACATGTTCAAGAAAAAAAACCGAAGTCTAGTGTAACAACAAACTGATTTTGCCATCATTTGCTCAGGGAAAGTAAACACCAGGATTCAACCAGCAAATCCCAGCTGCTGAAGATCTGCTCCCCAAATTAGTGTGGATTCTCTGCATACAGAGGCAATGGATACAACTTTCACGCACGACTCCAAGAAAACCACAGACAAAAGCATCGAGGTTCAAAGTTCAAAGTACACATTGGTCACCTGAAGTTCATTTTCTTGCAGGCATTTACAGTAGAACAAAGAAATACAAAAGAATCAATGAAAAACAACACACAATGACTGATGAGCAACCAATGGGCAAATACAAAAAAAAAAGCAATAAATAAATAAAAACTAATACTGAGAATATGAGTCATAGAGTCCTTGAAAGTGAGTCCATAGGTAGTGTGTAGTGATTAGTTCGGTGCTGAGGTGAGTGAAGCTATCCATGCTGGCTCAGGAGCCTGATGGTAATAACTGTTCATGAACCTAGTGGTGCGGGACCTGGAAGGGGTAGGCTCAAGAACGATGTGAGGGTTAAGCTTTTACTCAGAGTGATGGATGCCTGGAATGCGCTGCCTGGTATGGTGCTAGAGGCAAATACATTAGAGGCTTTTAAGAGATGTTTGGATAAGCACATGGATGTAGGAAGATGGAGGGATATGGACATTGTGTAAGTAAGTAAGTTTGGTTGTTTTTGATTTGCTTTTTATCTGGTTTAGCACAACATCGTGGGCCAAAAGGCCTGTTCCTATGCTGTACTCTTCTGTGTTCTATGTTCTGCAAGAATGCCCTGGATAGTGGGGATCCTTGATGATGGACACTGCTTTCTTGTGACAGCACTCCTTATATAGTTGGGAGGGCTTTATCTGTGACGTACACGGCTCTGGGCTGTACCCACCACTCTTTATGGGCTTTTCAGTGTCTTAGGCATTGGTGCTTCCATAATAGGCCATGATATAACCAGCCAGGACACTCTACACTGTGTACCTATAGAAGTTTGTCAAAATTTTAGATGCATCCAGAATCTGTGCAACTGTCTAAGGAAGTAGAGGCACTGTCACATCTTCTTTGAAAAGGCACTGATGGAATGAATCTCTGATATGCTAATGGCAAGAAACTTAAAGCTACTAACCCTCTCCAACTTTGATCCCCTGATGAAGACTGGCTTATAGACCCCCAGTTTCTTCCTCCTGTAGCCAATAATCAGCTCTTTGGGTTTGCTGACTTTGAGTGGCACCATTCAGCCAGATTTTCAATCTCATTTCTATATGTTCACCAGTAGTATTGACTTGGCTAGCAACAGCGGTGTCACCAGCAAACGTAAACATAGCATTGGAACAATACTTAGCTTCACAGTGAGTAGAGTAGGGGGCTAAGTACATAGTCTATGGTGCATCTATGCTGATGGTCATTGTGGAGGAAACATTGTTGACAATTCAGACTGACTGGAGGCTGCAAGTGAGGAAATCAAGGAGCCAGTTGCACACGAAGTATTGAGGCCTAGGTCTTGAAGATTATTGATTAGTTTTGAGGGGAAAATGGTGTTTAATGCAGAGTTGTAGTCAATGAAGCACAACATGATGTATGCATCTTCACTGTCCGGATATTCCAGAGCTGATTGAAATGGCATCTGCTGTTGACCTGTTGTGACTATAGGCAAATTGGAGTTGATCTATGTAGGAGTTGACATGCTTCATGACCAACCTCACAAAGCACTTCACCACAGTGAATATAAGTGCAACTGGATGGTAGTCTTTGAGGCAGGTTATCACATTCTTCTTGGGCACTGATATGATTGACGCCTGCTTGAAGCAGGTGAGTACCTTAGAGGACTGAAGTGAGAAGTTAAAGACGATACAGATAAAACATAATTCAGTGGTGTCTGAATGGTAAATGTTGACTAGGCCAACTAGCTAAATCCTAATTTCTTCTCCAGGTTAGGATATTGTATATTTTATATCTGAGTCTTAAAATCAATCTAGAAGAAGACATTTCCAACGACGTTGCTTTGAACTCACTCAGTGATGGCACCCAAAGCTTCTGAAGTGAGCAATTCCAAAGGCTTATGAAGCAATATCCTGTTGTATCTTTCTCAACTCAATGAAAACTGTTACTGCATATCGCTTCTTAGCAACAAAATGCTCAGCTCATACCAGCCATGGGAACATCAGCAGTTAGTTCTACGGGGAACTCTGAAGATGACCAATTTAAGAACTTAGATGCTAATCAGAATTCAAACAAACCAGAAAAAAAAGTCAATACTAGCCGATAACTATAGAGTGCCCACTGAACAAACTGTATAATGGACAATAAATCTAATTAAACTACCACATTGGTTGTTTATTAAACATTGTTAAGACTGAAAGTTATCTATCAATCCACACCATTTAAACACTTGCAGTCTTGTTACCACTCTAATGATCTTTCAGAGCACTGAGGCCAATCTATCCTGTCTGAGGTGTGACAGCCAGAAGCTAATGCTTTATGTCAGATGGGATCCAACCAGCTCTCTGGAACTCATATTAACATTCTAGTAACTTTGTTACTTTATTTTTGAGCCTGCCCACATTTATTGATTACTGTTCTTAGACCTCTGACATAGAGCTGCTGATCCAAACTTCTCCTTTTTAAATTTCCTATTTTTGCACTACTTAACTATTTAATATACAGTGGCATGCAAAAGTTTGGGCACCCCTGGTCAAAATTTCTGTTACTGTGAATAGTTAAGTGAGTAGAAGATGAACTGATCTCCTAAAGTCATAAAATTAAAGATGAAACATTCTTTTCAAAATTTTATTTTTTAATTTTTTTTTATTGAAGGAATGATGCAATACAAAATACATAATAGATTACATTTTCCTCCATTTTGCTTTTATATCTTACCCCTAAACAACACTCCCCACACCCACCTTCCCTGAATATACCATGGCAGCTAATGCATTTACAATACAAAACTTCACAAATACAAGTGCGGACATTTCAGAGCCATACCCCCACACTACTACTTCAAATGAGGTAGTACTTCACACTACTTCAAAATGAAGGCCCACACACATCCACAACATGTCAGAAGATCCAGAATACACTCATATTACAATTCATCAGCCACCCTGTGAGGTAAACCATATGCGTGTTAAAAGGGAGGCAACTTCCCAAGTACAATCAAATGCCCTCAGCTAGTAGGTTAAGATTCCCAAAATACGACAAGAAAGGTCCCAATTTCAAATAGAACTTTTTCACAGACCCCCTCAGAGTGAATTGAATATTTCCTAATTTCAGGAAAAACATTACATCCTCTAACCAAGTAGCAGCAGATGGGGGAGTGGCAGATTTTCAGACCAGCAAGATTCTCCTACGGGCCAAAAGCGATGTAAATGCAATGATAAATACCCTGACTCCTCAAACCTTGTCCCAACAATCAGCAGCCATGGGCTCCTCTAAGAAGCTGCCTAGCACTCTGAAAATTAAAATAAATGATGCCTACAAAGCAGGAGAAGGCTATAAGAAGATAGCAAAGAGTTTTCAGGTAGCCATTTCCTCAGTTCGTCAGTTAAGAAATGGTAGTTAACAGGAACGGTGGAGATTAAATTGAGGTCTGGAAGACCAAGAAAACTTTCTGAGAGAACTGCTCGTAGGATTGCTAGGAAAGCAAATCAAAACCCCCGTTTGACTGCAAAAGACCTTCAGGAAGATTTAACAGACCCTGGAGTGGTAGTGCACTGTTCTACTATGCAGCAACAAATATGACCTTCATGGAAGAGTCATCGAAAGAAAACCTTTCCTGTGTCCTCACAACAAAATTCAGCATCAGAAGTTTGCAAAGGAACATCTAAATAAGCCTGATGCATTTTGGAAATAAGACCCGTGGAATGAAGAAGTTAAAATAGAAATTGTTGGCTGTAATGAGCAAAGGTATGTTTGGAGAAAAAAGGGTGCAGAATTTCATGAAAAGAACACCTCTCCAACAGTTAAGCATGGGGGTGGATCAATCATGCAATGGGCTTGTGTTGCAGCCAGTAGCATGGGGAACATTTCATTAGTAGAGGGAAGAATGAATTCAATTAAATACCAGCAAATTCTGGAAGCAAACATCACACCATCTGTAAAAAAGCTGAAGATGAAAAGAGGATGGCTTCTACAACAGGGTAAAGATCCTAAACACACCTCAAATTCCACAATGGACTACCTCAAGAGGCACAAGCTGAAGGTTTTGCCATGGCCCTCACAGTCCCCCGACCTAAACATCATCAAAAATCTGAGGATAGACTTCAAGAGAGCAGTGCATGCAAGACGGCCCAAGAATCTCACAGAACTAGAAGCTTTTTGCAAGGAAGAATGGGCGAAAATCCCCAAACAAGAATTGTTAGACTCTTAGCTGGCTACGAGCTTTAATAATACAGCGTTTACAAGCTGTAATACTTGCCAAAGTGGGTGTTACTAAGTACTGACCACGCAGGGTGCCCAAACTATTGCTTCGGGCCCTTTTCCTTTTTTATTATTTTGAAACTGTAAAAGATGGAAATAAAAAAAGTAATCTTGCTTAAAATATTAAAGAAATGTGTCATCTTCAACTTTATACCTTTTGGAAATCAGGTCAACTTTTACTCGCTTAGCTATTCACAGTAACAGAAATTTTCACCGGGGTGCCCAAACATTTGCATGCCACTGTATATACTTACTGTTAATCAGCATTTTCCCATATTATGTATTGAATTGTACTGCTACTGCAAAGTTAACAAATTTCACGACATATGCCAGTGATATTAAAACTGATTCTGATTCATTCGTAAGAAAATACTTAGATCTAACAAAATTTATGACCACACACTTAGTCAAGTTGTACACTCAATTCAGCTTTAATTTTAATTAAATTTCTGCTACATTTACACTATTTACTATGCTACCTAACATAGCATTGGCAACAAACCTGCAAAAACACCCAACTAGTCCTGTGTCTACTAGCAAGTTTGAACATATGGATAATCCACCAAGTGGTGTAGATTCCCAAGGATGATCGGAGGGGCTGGTGGTGATCTTCAGTAATGTTCTTCCATTTTGAAATCATCTGCTTCTCCAGCTTCCTAACTGATTTACTATACAAGTCAGCAGGTTGCCTCCAGATCCTCCTTCCCTGAAACAATTATGTAAATACCTCTTGGAAGCTCTCCTGTTAGTTACAATTGTAAAACATTCAATTCTTACCTTTTTATGTCATTTAGACTTTACAAATCCATTCTTATTCTTTCAAGCAGATTGTATTTGTCCAAATACTCAGTCAGCATTCTTGGCAACAGCATTCAGGAACTTACTCACAATTGATGTTAAATAAAGAAGGATACAATTTCTTCCTCTTAAGACAATAAAGAAATATTGATAGAATTCTGATATAACAGACAATACCTAAATCAAGCGTGCTTTGAAAGATTATAACTAATACTATACTAATTTCCCCCTCTGTGTCCTTTTATTCCATTGGATAGAAGTGATTCAATTCTACATTGAACAATCTTCAATATCATTGATTCAAATTGTTCCACAAATATGTCCTAAACACCATAAGTAAAATCTGCAACCCCAGAATTCAACTAACCTCCTAATGGGCAGCACAGTAGTGTAGTGTAAAGCACAATGCTTTACAGTTCCAGCGACCAGGGTTCAATTCCCACAGTTACCTGTAAGTAGTTTGTATGTTCTCCCCGTGACCACACGGGTTTCCCGGTTTCCTTCCACAGTCCAAAGACATACCAATTGGCAGGTTAATTGGCCATTGTAAATTGTCCCGTGATTACATGAGGATGAAATCAGGAGTTACTGGGCAGTGTGGTGTGAAAAGCTGGAAGGAACTATTTCAAGCTGTATGTTAATAAATAAATAATCTATGTAATACCTACCCTCTTAATCTAAACGTTTTAGTAAACTTTTTCCTAACTCTGTCCAATGCAATAATATCCTTTCTTAAAAAAGCAGAACAATGCTGTACATAATACTTCAGACGTAGTCTCACCAATGCCCTATAATACTGAAACAAAATCTCCCTATGTTTGAATTCAATTCCTCACAAATGAACAATCTTCTGTTAGCTTTCTGAGTTATTTCCTGCATCTGCATATGAGCCTTTCACAAACTATGCACTCACTATAACACCCAGGTGCTCCTGCATCCTCCCTGTCTTGTCAAACAGAAAAAAAGGCTGATATATGTGATTTTCTGTTTGCCAGCCACTCTTCCATCTACCCTATATGTTACTTGTGACACATAAACTTCTATTTCTGCAATAACTTTTGATGTTACACCTTAGCTGGACAAACAAGCAAAGTCAAAAATCTTGAGTATAAACAGTTATTTCAATTGCATCTTGATCTATTCAGATAATACTTTTGATTTATTGAATTTATTCACTGTTGTGCGCATATTGACAAATAATGAAGACTTTTGTGGCACTGCTGACATTGTTAATTATCGTTAATAATGAAAATGCACTTTGGGATTCTCATGACTATGAGATTTAGGACCAGCTTCTGCTCTTCCACCATCAGATACTGAATAGTCCATAAACCCATGAACAATACTTCGTTATTCCTTTCTGCACATTTTATTTTGTAATATATATTATTTTTATGTCTTTGCACAAAATTTAGAACATACAAGTCAGTGATAATAAACCTGAGTCTGATTCACATGTAGGAAATTATACACAAGAGGACAATGCAAAATGAAGACAGAGTAACTTTTTAACATGAACCAGAAGCAAGGATTCTATGATTTTTCAAAGGTATAAAACATTAAACTCACTACTGAACTCATTTAATTCTTCCTGACGGCAAGCCCACTGCCCACTGGCTTTTTCTTCTTTTACCTTATCATCCAGTCCCATCAGTATTATTTCTTACTCATATCCTTGGCTACATTATCTATGCCCGCACTAGATTCTGTACCAAATAACTTCTCATTCTAAACAATGTCAAACTTTATCTCAATATCCAAGTTCACTGCGATCCTGTCCCTGTACGTATACCAACCTACGTTCATGGATTACTCTGTACCTTGCACTGTACACGGCCTTGTTCACAGAGGAAAATATCTCATCAATCCATTGATTACCCCCTGTTGAAATTTACCCATATCTAATAGTTGGAAACAAAAAGCCTACAGCACAATACAGGCCCTTCGACCCACAAAGCTGTGCCCAAGATGTCTTTACCTTAGAAATTACCTCTATTTTTCTAAGCTCCATGTACCTATCCAGGAGTCCCTTAAAAGACCCTATCGTATCTGCCCTCACCACTGTTACTGGCAGCCTATTCCACGCACCCACCACTCTCTGCGTAAAAACTTAACCCTGACATCTCCTCTGTACCTACTCCCCAGCACCTTCAAACTGTGCCCTCTCATGCTATCCATTTCAGCCCTGGGAAAAAGCCTCTGACTAACAACACGATCAATGCCTCTCATCAACTTATACCCCTCTATCAGGTCACCTCTCATCCTCCATCACTCCAGGGAGAAAAAGGCTGAGTATACTCAACCTGTTTTCATAAGGCATGTTCCCCAATCCAGGCAACATCCTTGTAAATCTCCTCTGCACCCTTTCTATGGGTCTTTCAATTCATTAATTGAAACTCCCAACTCCCTAGTCATTAGGCCTCCATCACAACATTTCTACAATTACCAATCTGCTCAAGCATCTGTATTCACTTTTGATGTGCTACGTACATGAAACCCATTACTCTCTCATGCCAGCCAGCAACAACATCTGTAAGAAATTCAATATACAATAGATTATGGCAGATAGGTGGCTTAATTAATCATTGATAGTCCTAACTGAACAGTAGACATGGTTTTACTTGAATTTGCCAACTCTATGAGAATTAGTCTTTTTTTGCAAACCTTCCTGTAAAATCTTCTTTCTTTCCACTACCAATACAGTGATTTCCTTAAGATCAAGATTACTAGAAAAGCCGCTTCTGCAATTCAAGGCAAAGTTTTCTGCAAGACTTCACTTATCCTCTCATTTGCCCACATTAATTGTCGGCAAATGGATGAATCCATTATTATTGGTGGTGGTAAACAGATCTTAAATACAGCCAAAGTCAATGTGGCTTCATTACAGGAGATTACAGTATGCTTGACAAGTTTAACAGAAGGATGTGTCTCCCTGAATATATAATAGTAACCAGTAGATTAGTGGTCACCAACTCGTCAGTCGCAATCGACCAGTCGATCTTTGAGACTTCCCCAGTAGATCCCGAAAAAAAAATGAAAATACACAAATACTGTTGAGAGATTGTTTTCGGGTTGTGGGGTTTTAGTTCCGTTCTTGCTGCCCAGTGCGCATGCGCGTAGCTCCCCCGCCACGCACTACAGTGTACTTCAGTGGTCCCCAACCACTGTGCCACAAGGAAACAATAGGAGTCAGCTGCACCTTTCCTCATTCCCTGTCACGCCCGCTGTTGAACTTGAATACACGCGTGGTTATTACCCAAGCGGATCAGTGATCACTGGTTGGCCTCAGGTAACCGGCCGCCTTGCGCAGCCAGCAGGAAGTGCCGTTGCTACTAGCCTGGAATGCAGACAGATGGGCGCCGCCCCTAAACCTGTGTAGCACACTGAATGTTCGTGGGGAATCTGGTGCTAAAATACTCGCAGATGACCTAATTCAGGCTCAGGGTTTCGTAAGTAGCAGAGCAGCTACCTCGCAGCGATCGACTGGAAGTCATCCCTTGAGCCAAACTTTTGTCGGCCGATAGATCCTACAGGGGGGGGGGGGCGGGCAGGCACCCTGTCACATTCCTCACTCACTCGCTCGGTCGTTCTCTCCGGACTCCGACTGCCGCGGCCCCGGTACAGGAACAGCCGGACCTGACCAAGGCGTCTGGCGGCGGGCAGGCAGGAAGCTGGAGCTCAGGCCTGTAGGCTGTCTAATGAGGCAATGAAGCCCTCAAAACAGCTTTGGTACCCTGAGTCCAAGCACACGTTGAGTTTTTCCAGTGGAAAAAAATGTGAGCAAGTGGGATAGAAGCTAAGTGCTGAGAGCCAAGAAAATTGTGGAATAGACTGGACATAAGGAACCTGCTTCAAGTATCACTGTATTCCGGTCGTGTTTAACACCCCCACCCCACCCCCCCACCGTCGGCCGGTCCGCGGTGCAAAAAAAGGGTGGGGACCCGTTGGTGTTCATACATTATTTCTACTTCCGCATTGCGGGGTTTTACTTCTGGTCTTTTCTGCCCCAGTGCGCATGTGTGTAACTAATCGATTTGGAGTTGATCTCGCCTTTCACTGAGGCCAAGGTATGGGATCTTGGGCTTCAAAAGGTTGGTGACCACTACAGTAGATAGTTGAAAGAATGGAACATGTTTGAAGAGCTGCCACATGTATAGCTATAATGTAAAATAAGTTTCCAAGATTTCGGATCATGGTACAGAGAAGCTTCTTTCACAATGAAGGTTGTGCATTTATAAGTTTTCTAGTCAAGTGTTGTGGATACAGTCATCCTTAAATACATGCTAGGACTAGTTCAACTGATTTTTAGACACCAAGGGATATAGATATTGAGAAGAAAAGTAGTTGAGATACAGAACATACCATGATTTTGCTGAATGGTACAGCAAGCTTCAAGAACCAAATAGAGAACTCCTACTTATGTCTCATATGTTAAACTGCAACACAATCTACAAAACATCTATGTGAACTGAGAGAGAAGAAAATACTGGATTTAGAGGGATTAAAAAGAAATTCTTAAATAATAATTAAAATATTAGTACGGATTTCACTCAGTTATGTTTCAGTATCAGTTGTGTTACTTGACACCAATTATGTTGTAAAATGCTAAATCCAGCAGGGCATACATTTAGATGCCAAGCTAATACACGTGATTCCACTTCCACAGAGGTTTAAAGATATGATCATAATCTGGATAGCACATTTAGTAGCAAATTTACTGTCATCAAACACTTCAGTTTCATTTCTACATCAACAGCACCAAGTTCTATTAATACTAGAACAAAATCCAGACCAGTATCTTCCAATCCTCGCTTATAAAGCATTTGGGAAATTGAAAGATAACCCAGAAGTGCAGAGCATACATGAATGTTAAATGTACTGATATATTAAAAATCTACTATTTTTTTAATACTTGCATACTGAAACTTTTATAACTTCCTGCAAGTGAACTTATTTTCATGTATTATTAATACTTTGACAGATTTCAACAAGGCCTTGGAACTGAGAATGCTTTTCACATTCTCTTGTCAAATCTACAAGGATTGTCTGCTCAATATTCGATGAATTTTTCAAACTTATTATCAATATGGTATTCCATTAAATTTCACTAATAAGTCCAGAGATGATCATTTTATTTTTATGAAACATAAGAACTCTGCAGATCATTCCCAATGGATATTTAATGCTTTTTGCCTGATGTCTATTCAAAGAAATCTACAGGAGGAGCTAGCGAGATAGTCTGCAGCTGATTATTTCTAAGATTGCTCTTTCTACCATTATGATGCCCCTTGCATAAAACTGCAGTTAATGTTTTCACTCATATAACCAGGATTAGGGAAAATGAATATTCTGTTAAAAGAGGATGTGTTTGCTCTTAATTTAAAAATCAACAGAATATTCAATAGTTGAATTTGCTAAGCTAAAAAAATCTTTTTGCCAAGTGTTTTCATGCAATTTGAAAATTTTATATATTACAAAATCATGAGTATCAAGTAAAAGTTTAAAAAAATGAATTCTTAAATTTTTACAAAATAATTACTTGTGAAATAATTTTCAAATATTGTCACAAAGGATAGGAATTGTCATAGCTGTCAGTCTTCTGCAGATGTTTGTGGGGTATCAACTCTGTGGATTTTTCGGGAAAGCACTATCTTGGTGTAAACAGACGTATTCTATTATCTGCCAGGGAGACAGAACCTCCATATTTTTCTTTCAACACTCAAAAGATTTTTACTGAGCAAATCAATTTCCTTAACACCTTACAGCCAGTAAACTCTGTGAAATTTCACTGGTAACAAACAAATGGCTAGCTAGAAGACTTCTCAGATCTGTACTGTGATGCCTGTCAGCCAGTTTCATATCAAAGATATGCCTCAGGCAATTCTAAAAGGACAAAAAGAAATTGTAGAAGGGAGACAAGGTTGGCAAGTGACATCAAGCGTTTTTATATATAAAAATATGACACACTGCTGACATTTTTCTCTAACCAGAAATATGCTTGATCTGTCATATTAGAGAACTCATGGGATACTATGTCCACTGGTTATATTCCTTTATCATAGAGGTCGGAAGAAATTAGCATCAGGCACTAGTTGACCATTGCCTCAATATTTAGGAAGAAGTAAGTGAGCTTTAAAAATAACTAAAGAGGCACAAGAAACAGAATTAATGTTTTGGTCAACGATCCTGTTCAGAATGGGAAAAGAATGAAAACAATTTAAAGCTAGCCTCCTTTCTACTTTGCTCATAATTCACGATTATTTTCAGATCTAATTTCACAGTCTCACAATTAACACAGGGATCATTACAGCTGTGAATGACACAGCTTCCATCTTTTGACAAAGTGTTGTGAAAATGCGGTATTTTCAAACCCTGATCCTAAAGAAACAGACAAATAAAATTGCTGTGGGTGTAGATGGGACAGGTGACATGAAAATTTTCAGGAAAAGTGATCAGCAGTAAAACAAGTTAACTTCATAAGAAGTTTTGTTAAAAATCATTATTTTTATAGCAGAAGCATTGCCATTAAAAGTAAAATTGAGCAAAGAATTTAGGAAATGTTTGTTTTAGTAAATATTTTTAACAAAATTAAAGGAGATAATTAATAAATTTCATCTAAAGTGAGGTTTATAAAAGATTCAAACTATTTAAACTCCTTTAATTTGGTTAGAAAGAGTTACTGGCAACACTGAACAGTTTGCAAAGCATCTATGGCAAGTGAAACACACCAGATTTTAAAAGAGAGCAGGGCTTTATCAGGACTTTCTGCAGAGCTTTAGATCACACAGGTTATTAGGCATTAGGTTTGAGTGGAATGGCCATTGTTTGAGTGGAACAGAGTGTGGGGAACTTAGGGTTTGGCTCAAGAGGCAAAGACTAGGCCTTCTCCTTCTCACTCTCATCCAGCTATTCTTTAAGAAAGGCTTAAGTACTAAGTATTGAGAAAGGATAAGCCAGAAAATTATAGCCCATGAGCCTGATGTCACTTGTGGGTAAATCATTGGAAGGCATTCTAATGCACATGATATTTTATTTGGATAGATGAAGCCTGATGAGGGATAATCAATATGGGTTTGTGTGTGGTAGGTCATGTTTAACCAATCTTACAAAATTTTTCAAGAAGGTTATGAAGGAAAGGCAGTGGACCCTTGACAAAGTCACACATGGGACACTGGTCAAGAAGATTCCGTCACTTGGTATTCAGGATAAAGTACTGTTGTCAATTGGATTCAGCGTTGACTTTACAAGAAAAACCAGAGTGGTAGTAAATGGTTGCTTCTCTGACTGGAGGCCTGTGACTCATGGTGTGTGCAGGGACCTGTGCTGGTCCTTCTTACTTGTCATCTATATTAATGATTTGGATGATAATGTAGTAAACTGATTCAGTAAATTTGTGGATGACACCCAGACTGTAACCACAGTGGACAATTCAGAGAAGTGTGAGATGTTATTCTTTGGGAAGACAAACCAGGAAGGGACTTAACACAGAGAGCTCTAGGGTACTGAGGAGTGCAGTAGAACAAAGGGTTCTGGGAATAAGATCCATAATCCCTTCAAAATGGCACCACACGTAGAAAGGGTTGCAAAGAGCTTTTGGCACATTGGCCTTCATAAATCAAAATAGTAAGTACAGAAGTTGGGATGCTATGTTGTAGTTGTATAAGACATTGGTGAGGCCAAATTTGGAGTGTTGTTTGCAGTTTTGGCCACCTACTTACAGAAAAGATATCAACAAGATTGAAAGAGTACAGAGAGAATTTATGAGCATGTTGCTGGAAATTGAGCAACATGCTGGAACTTGAGAACCTAAATTATAGGGAAAGGTGAGTAGGTTAGGACTTTATTCCCTGAAATATATGAGAATAATGGGGGACTTGATAGAGGTATACTAAATTATGAGGCGTATAGATAGATTAAATGCCTGTAGGCTTTTCCCACTGAAGTTGGGTGGAAGAAGAACTAGAAGTCATAGGTTAAGAGTGAAAGGTGAGATATTTAAGGAGAAGCTGAGAGGAAACTTCTTTACTCAGAGAGTGGTAAGAGTATGCAATGAACTGACAGTGAAAGTGGTGGATGCGGATTCAACTGCAACATTTAAGAGACGTTTGAAAAGGTTAGTACATGGACAGGAGGAGTATGGGGGCAATGGTCCAGGTACTGGTCGATGCAACTAGGCTGGAATGGAAATCTCCTGCTGACTACCATTTACCCTCCTCCATCAGCCATTGTAAGAAAGATCTCAAGCAGCAAGGCTACATAATACAGAGGTCTGTGGTGAATGGTTGGAAATAATATATTTAACCCCAATCGCACCAATCTACTTATTCCAAATACTTCTGTCCATGGTGGTTCATATCAATAGGAGAGATTGTTACATAGAGTCTGTGGAGTCAAAGCCCATTCTTTGCACATGGACACCCGCCATTAAGTCATTTGCTGACAGATGTGGCATTTCAAACAGTCAGTTATGGGAATGTGTAGAACATGAATAGAAAGAGAATAGTATTCCACCACAAAATGTAAACACTGCTTGGCTATCAGTCCTATAAGGACAGTTGTCAACAGATTCAATTGTAACAGTCAGATGGGTGCTGTCAAGAAGCTTTATACCTCACAACTGTCACAGATGTAGGCTGGTAGCCATGTCTTTCAGACAGCTAACCTTTACCAATTCAGAGAAACAACTCAGTGAGGTGGGTCTAGGGTTTAAATGGGAAATCAAAATCAAATTGAATTTGGCAAAGCTACATGCATGTTCAATAGTAGATGCAGCACATAGTATTCAGAATGAAGCAATCCTCTGGAGTCCTGCTATATCCTGTTGTGATAATGATATATAATCAAACAGCTAAGATTCCAAACAATTACCATCCTCATTGATGGAGTCAACATTTGAAAGCCCAAAAGGCTTCCTCCTAAAACATCAACAAGCCTAACCAACACGATTCACTCCTGTACTGTGAAGCTATGGGACAAGATAACATCCATCATTGGTATTAAAAGTTTATTCTTCAGAATTGGTCACACGTCTACTCAGGCTATTTGTATAAACCACAAAACTGAACCCTACCTGAAAAGTAAAGTGTGGGAAATTGTTCCAACATCTCTGATGTACAAAATGCAGATCCATTTATGCAATTTATCACTTCATCAGGCTGCTTGAAATCAAACAAATTAAAAGCGTAATTGACAGCACTGTTGTGCAACAATAACTCACCCACTAAGGCCTGAGATTCAAGGCTACAGTTCAATACTAGCTTCCTGAGGACAATCAGGGATGGGTAAAAAATGGCCATCCCTTGAGTAATGCCTACATTCTGTAAAATGGGGGGGGGGGGAAATCACAGGCGCAATGGCTGTAGGTGTACATACATTCTCCTTCACAAATCACATTCCAAAAACTTCAGATATGAAATAAAATTTGCTCTCCTGGAGTTTGCATGAAAAGGAAATAAATCAGCACAAAATTTATTATTTTACAATTAATTACAGAGCATTTTCTGGAAACAAAAACTTCTCCTGTAGCATGGTGATGTCACGCTCTTTGTTGGAGATAGCTGCATAAAATGTATGAATGATAAGAACAGATGTCTAAACACTATAGCTGAGAAATGCTTGAAAATTTCAGGGAACACAAAAAGATGCTGTAGAAACATACACTATTTTTGATTTCACAATTCTGATGTGCAGCCAGCATCAGAACTGTAGTAATACACAAAATTTAGAAAATACAAGGTTAATGATAACATACAAACAACAACCAAACAATGCTTGAGAAGTCATGTTCCTTGCACTATATTTGACAAATAATTGTCTCCTGGCATTTTGGTATTCTGGTATAAGACTAGAGAGTAGTGAGTCTTTTGAGTGGCATTCACTGCCTTTGCTGAGCAGTTTGAGTCAGTTTATCAAATACATTACAGATACTGGATTATTTTGATTCCAGAGGGAGCCAGCTGGAGTGACATTCCCATGCTGGCCTTGGATCAGTGGATTACATAGCTGACAGCCAAAAGTGGTGATTGACATTGTTCTGGCCATTGTTAAGTTTGAAGGACCAGCACTTTTAACTCTACTTCACCCAGACATCGAGAAAGTTTGAAGTTTCCATTTACTGTGATCTTATTGAAACATACAACATTCTCAGGGTCCTTGACACAGGAGATGCAGAGAGGACATTTCTCATCATGCGGTAATCCAGAACAGGGTAAGGGCATTTAAAATGGCAATGAGGATTTCTTCCCTCAGACAACTGTCACCCTTGGAAACCTCTCACCCCAAAAGGCTGAGAAAACTGAATCATTCAAAGCTAGGCAGCTAGATTTAAGTCTAGGTTTACAAACAATGAACAGGAAAGTGGAACTAAGGCCAAAATCAGATCAGTCTCCATCTTTTCTGAACTGGGGAACAGGATGTCTTCTAATCTATATTTTTTTAATCTTACGCTCAGCTACTCTCAGATTCAGAATTACTGTCACTGCAGTGAAATTTGTTGTTTTGTGGCAGCAGTGCAGTGCAAGCATAACAAATTACTGTGTTACAAAAATACATAAATAAATACTGGAAAAGAGTTCATGGAAAATTCAAAAGTCTGATGGCAGAGGGGAAGAAGCTGGTCCTAAAACGTTGAGTGCAGGTCTTTGAGCTTTTGTACCTCTTCCTGATAGTAAAAGTGAGAAGAGCGTTTGTCCAGGATGGTGAGGGTCCTTAATGATGAACACTGCCTTCTTGTGGCACTGCCTTTGCAAGATACCCTCAATGGTGGGAGGCTGGTGCATGTAATTGAGTCCACAACTTCCTGAAGCCTCTTATGATCATGAGACCATAAAACATAGGAACAGAATTAAGCTACTTAGCCCTTCAATTCTGCTCCACCACTGCAGCATGGCAGACTTACTATCCCTCTCAACTCCATTCTCCTGCATTCTTCCCATATCCATTGACACCTGACTAATCAAGATCCTATCAATCTCCACTTTAAATATACCCATGACTCAGCATCTATAGCTGTCCATGCAAATTCACATATACACTGGCCTCTGGCTAAATAAATTCCTCCTCGTCTCTGTTCTAAATGAAAATTGCTTTATTCTGTGGTTCTGCCCTCTGGTCCTAGTCTCCCCCACTATAGGAAACATCCTCTCCATATCCATTCTATCTAGGCCTTTCAATATTTGATAGTTTTCAATGAGATTCTAAACTCCAGCAAGTACAAGCCCAGATCCATCCAAAAATCCCAAGTCCTTTTATACCTCTGATTTCTGAATGTTCTCCTTGTTTAGAGAAGTCCATGCCTTTATTCCTCCAACCGAAGTGCATGACGATACACTTCCCTACACTAAATGTCACCTGTCGCTTCTTTTCCCATTGTCCCACTCTGTCTAACTCCTGCAGACTTCTGCTTCCTCAACACAAACGCCCCTCCGCCTACCTTCAAATCATCCACAAACCTGGCTACAAAGCTATCAACTCCATCATCCAAACCACTGATATATAATCCTGTGTATTGTTCAGCCAGGGATGGAACCAGTCAGAATGCTCCCCACAGTGCACCTGTAGAAATTTGTTAGTCTTTGCTGACATACCAAATCTCATGAAACTCCTAACAAAGTATATGATGGTGTTACGTACAGGCAACCCTGCAAAAGTATTAACAGCGACAGAACACACCTACAGTCTGGCTTTGCTGTTAACAAAACACTATTTTATTAGTAGCTACATCATATAGTAACTTAAACCAGGTAAATCAAGAGTTAATGGTGTTATGCATATATAGGTGTAAATATATAGGTCCCCAAACTTCTTCAAGCTTAGGTGGTAAGTGATACAGTCTTACGAAGGTGTGGTAAGAAAATTCAGTTCAAATACACAGGTTAATTAATGTGAGATGTTTGTAATCCAAAGGCGAATTCTGTGAGAATGCAATTACATCGATATTCCACAGATTCCACAATACAAAATAACAATAGCAGTAGGTTTTATCTCTGAAGTTGTTCCACTCCACACACGAAGTATCACTGACAGTGATCTTCAACAAATATCCTTTCAACACAAGTGGTACCACACCTGAACTCAGCTACGGGTCATCCCAAAGTGGTGGCCACAGGATACTCAAACAGAATCCACGTATGGATTATCACCAACAGCAGCTTATCACAAAGGGGACCATCTTCAAGGGAACCACCACCCAGGCAAGGGTCGACACACTGGTAGATTCCGCAAGGTTGCCCCAATCACACACAACGTGATAGCCACTTATGCAGTTCCACGACTGCATTTCGAAAAAATAACTCCAACAGTGATTTGCCACAGGGGTGCCTTTTTCAGTGAAATACCACACCCAGACAAGGGTAAACACACATGTAGTATTCACAAAGGTTTTCCCCTCACCAGAGAACCTACTCCTGTGGAGTAACTATGTAACACTCACACTTTTGTATTTGAATGGAAACAAACTCACCCTCACGGGCTACTTAAAGAGAGTCATTTATCAATACTCTGGATCGATCTCAACTCACCCCTTTTGGGCTACTGAAAGTTTAAACCAGTGACCAGTTCACTAGTGTCTTCCATCTTGACTCTGTGCTCAGGTGTCTGACACTCCGAGGGAGGAGTTGTAAAGTTTGATGGCCACAGGTAGGAATGACTTCCTATGACGCTCAGTGTTACATCAAGGTGGAATGAGTCTCTGGCTGAATGTACTCCTGTGCCTAACCAGTACATTATGGAGTGGATGGGACTTGGACAGCATCCTCTTTTTAGACACCACTGTCAGAGAGTCCAGTTCTACCCCCACAACATCACTGGCCTTACGAATGAGTTTGTTGATTCTGTTGGTGTCTGCTACCCTCAGCCTGCTGCCCCAGCACACAACAGCAAACATGACAGCACTGGCCACCATAGCCTCATAGAACATCCTCAGCATCGCCCGGCAGATGTTAAAGGATCTCAGTCTCCTCATGAAATAGAGACGGCTCTGACCCTTCTTGTAGACAGCTTCAGTGTTCTTTGACCAGTCCAGTTTATTGTCCATTCGTTTAACACTTGAAATTATAAACAGGGCGGCATTAGGTACAGGTAACACAGTTCTGGGACGCTACTGCCGGGAAGAGAATCTTGCCTTTAAAGTTCTTTTGTTGCTTGACAATGCGCCAGCCCATCCTAAACATTTGGACAGCATTCATCTTTACACAACAATGTGTTTCCTGCCACCTAACACAACATCGCTGATTCAACCACTCAACCAAGGTGTGATCTATATTCAAGGCGTATTTTTTTACGGTGAACTATCTCTCAGATGCTGCAAGCAACAGATGATTTGAAAATCCCAGGAGTTTACCAACAGTGAGGGAATGATGGAAGTCGGAACACTTGGCACAAATAGCGATGGACATGGACCCAAGTTTAGAACGGAGTCAGCATTTCAGACATTCCCTGCAGTCAACCCTTCTTCCTTACAAGCAAATTTATACTGAAAAACAAAATGCTGCCAAGCAAACAACCCTCATCACTTGCTTCAAACCGGTGTCATCTCCTGCTGCCAGCAGTTCTAAGAGTTCTGTGAGTCTTCCTTCACTCCTTGCTGTGCTTGATACGATCCTGACGACCACAACCATCCACCTCATCTATGTAAAGCTGCCCGACACCATAACAACCACTCATCTCCGGGAGCGAAGCCACCTGCCACTTTGGTGAGTACTGTACACTTGCTATGTTAACTTGCTATGATTTATTACGTTGAATATTACCTTAAATTGATGAAATATAATACAAATGTTGCCTTCTGGTGCTGCTTTTGTGTCGTATTGGTATGAAAATGTGAATAAATTACAGATAAAGCATATTTAGGAAGCCCTCTGGAACGCATCACTATTTTCTCTATTTAAATAATTATTCACTTTATGCGTTTCATACTATGCCTCGACGGCGAGGAACGTATCCCCCGCATATAATGAGGATAGGCTGTATGTCCTCCCTGCCAGAGGTTAATTAACATTCAACCCCAGAGACTCAAATAGATCACTATGACTTGGGAGAGTTACTGGAATGTTCACACTATTATCGCTAAGAAAGGAGAGAAAGTTCATTTTACAGATTTGAGTAAAGTTTATAAACTGGAAAGACAAGGACTGTAAAGTAAATTAAATATATTTCACATCTGGTACTACATGCAATAATAGTGGCCTGACAATACGAACAAGTTACCACAAAGGGAGAAATTAGAGCATACTTTTTCAATGATAAATCAGCAAGAAAAAAAGAAACTTCCTTTCAATGTCAACAAAGAGAAACTTATTTAGAAACAAAACTGCATAAAATTGGGGAACATCTTAGCCAGTAACATCTTTGCCAATCAAATACGAAATATAAAGTGAAATTCAAATCTGAATCAATAAGAAACCTGAACAGTTGCACGTGCTAACCCCATTTTCCTTGCATATTTCTGCTATACCATCAGTCTGCTCTTTTCATCATTTGTGAACCAGTCATTGCATCCGAGGCATGTTCCACCTGCCCCACAAAAGTGCTGTAATGTCTCCAACAGGTTTATGCTGCTCACTGGCATCAAAATGGTTGTAAATGAAATCATACAAATATTCTGTCACCATCAACATACTACATCTTCGGATAATTTTGAACTGGTCACACCATACATCATATTCCATTTTGTTAACATTCATGAAATTGGTAGGATTGGTTGCAATCGATTCCACTCTCACTTTATGGTTCATAGTCAAAGCTTCTTCAACGATATATGATCACCAGCCAAGCCATTTACTTTCAGAGTTATGGACAGGTGTCAGATCTCTCAGTGGGAGAGCATTTTGGAGATAGTGATCACAATTCTATATCCTTTATCATAGCATTGGAGAGGGATAGGAACAGACAAGTTAGGAAAGCATTTAATTGGACTAAGGGGAAATATGAGGCTGTCAGGCAGAAACTTGGAAGCATAAATTGGAAACAGATGTTCTCAGGGAAATGTACGGAAGAAATGTGGCAAATGTTCAGGGATATTTGCATTCCACTGAGACAGGGAAAGGAAGGTAGGGTACAGGAACCATGGTGTATAAGGCCTGTTCTAAATCTAGTCAAGAAGAAGAGCTTACGAAAGGTTCAAAAAGCTAGAACTAAAAGAATATAAGGCTGGCAGGAGGATAAAATTAGAAGAGCCAGAAGAGGCCCTGAGAAGCCCTTGGCAGACAGGATTAATGAAAACGTCAAAGCATTCCACAAGTATGTGAAGAGCAAGAGGATAAGACGTGAGAGAATAGGACCTATCAAGTGTGACAGTAGAAAAGTGTGTATGGAACCGGAGGAGATGGCAGAGGTACTTAATGAGTACTTTGCTTCAGTATTCACTACGAAAAAGGATCTTGGCAATTGCAGGTTTTGACTTACAGTGGATCGAAATGCTTGAGTACGTAGATATTAAGAAAGAGGATGTGCAGGAGCTTTTGGAAAGCATCAAATTGGATAAGTCACAGGGACCGGACAAGATGTACCCCAAGCTACTGTGGGAGGCGAGGGAGGAGATTCCTGAGCCTCTGGCGATGATCTTTGCATCAGCAATGGGGACGAGGGAGGTTCCTGAGGATTGAAAGGTTGCGGATGTTGTTCCCTTATTCAAGAAAGGGAGTAAAGATAGCCCAGGAAATTATAGAACAGTGAGTCTTACTTGAGTGGTTGGTAAGTTGATAGAGAAACTCCTGAGATGTAGGACTTATGAACATCTGGAGAGGCATAATATGATTAGGAATAATCAGCATGGGTTTGTCAAAGGCAGGTCATGATTTTTATAAATGACCTGGATGAGGAAGTGGAGGGATGGGTTATTAAGTTTGCTGACGACACAAAGATTGGAGGCATTGTGGAAAGTGTGGAGGGCTGTCAGAGGTTACATTAATAGAGTGCAAAACTGGGCTGAGAAGTGGTAGATTGAGTTCAACCCAGTTAAGTGTGAAGTGGTTCATTTTGGTAGGTCAAATATGATGGCAGAATATAGTATTGATGGTATGACACTTGGCAGTGTGGAGGATCAAAGGGATCTTGGGGTCTGAGTCCATAGGACACTCAAAGCAGTTGTGCAGGTTGATGCTGTGGTTAAGAAGGCATACAGTGTATCGGCCTTCATCAATCGTGGTATTGAATTTAGGAGTCGAGAAGTAATGTTGCAGCTATATAGGACCCTGGTCAGACCCCACTTGGAGTACTGTGCTCAGTTCCGGTCACCTCACTACAGGAAGGATGAGAAAGCCATAGAAAGGGTGCAGGGGAGATTTACAAGGATGTTGCCTGGATTGGGGAGCATGCCTTATGAAAACAGGTTGAGTGAACTTGGCCTTTCCTCCTTGGAGTGATGGAGGATGAGAGGTGACCTGATAGAGGTGTATAAGATGAGAGGCATTCATCATGTGGATAGTCAGAGGCTTTTTCCCAGGGCTGAAATGGTTGCCACGAGAGGACACAGGTGTAAGGTGCTGTGGAGTAGGTACAGAGGAGATGTCAGGGTAAGTTTTTTACTCAGAGAATGCGTGGAATGGGCTGCCGGCAACAGTGGTAGAGGCGGATACGATAGGGTCTTTTAAGAGACTTTTGGATAGGTACATGGAGCTTAGAAAAATAGAGGGCTATGGGGAAGTCTAGAAATTTCTAAGGTAGGGAAATGTTCGGCACAACTTTGTGGGCCAAAGGGCCTGTATTGTGCCGTAGGTTTTCTATGTTTCTATGTTCCTATGTGCCTTACAAGCCTGATTGAATTTTTGGAGGATGTGACTAAACACATCGATGAAGTGGAGCAGTAGATGTAGTGTGCATGGATTTCAGCAAGGCATTTGACAAGGTACCCCATGCAAGGCTTATTGAGAAAGTAAGGAGGCCTAGGATCCAAGGGATCCTGAACTGGCTTGCCCACAGAAGGCAAAGAGTGGTTGTAGACTGGTCATATTCTGCATGGAGGTCAATGACCATGGTGTGCCTCAGATATCTGTTCTGGTACCCCTACTATTCATAATTTTTACAAATGACCTTGACAAAGAAGTGGAGGGATGGGTTAGTAAATTTGATGACACAAAGGTTGGAGGTATTGTGGATAGCGTGGAGATCTGTCAGAGGTTACAGCGGGACATTGATAGGATGCAAAACCAGGCTGAGAAGTGGCAGGTGGAGTTCAACCAGAAAAGTGTGAAGTGGTTCATTTTGGTGGGTCAAATAAAATGGCAGAATATAGTATTAATGGTAAGACTCTTGGCAGTGTGGAGGATCAGAGGGATCTTGGGGTCTGAGTCCACAGGCCACTCAAAGCTGCTGTGCATGTTGACTTTGTGGCTAAGAAAGCCTATGGTGCTTTGGCCTTCATCAACCATAAGACTGAATTTAGAAGCCGAGAGGTAATGTTGCAGCTGTATAGGACCCCAGTCGGACCCCATTTGGAGTACTGAGCTCAGTTCTGGACACCTCACTGTAGGAAGGATGTGGAAACCATAGAAAGGGTGCAGGGGAGATTTACAAGGATGTTGCCTAGATTGGGGAGCATGCCTTATGAGAGTAGGTTGAGTAAATTCGGCCTTTTCTCCTTGAAGTGACGGAGGATGAGAGGTGACCTGATAGAGGTGTATAAGATGATGAGAGGCATTGATCGTGTGGATAGTCAGAGGCTTTTTCCCAGGGCTGAAATGGCCAGCATGAGAGGGCACAGTTTTAAGGTGCTTGGAAGTAACTTTAGAGGAAATATCAAGGGTAAGTTTTTTATGCAGAAAGTGGTGAGTGAGTGGAATAGGCTGCCGGCAACGGTGGAGGCAGATACAATAGGATCTTTTAAGAAACTCCTGGACAGGTATATGGAACTCAGAAGAATAGAGGGCTATGGGTAACCCTAGGTAATTTCTCAGGTAAGGACACGTTCTGCACAGCTTTGTGCGCCAAAGGGCCTGTATTGTGCTATAGGTTTTTCTATGTTTCTATGAAAGATATTTCCATTGAAGCCTATTCTTTGACATCGAGATTAGGAAGGTATGTGGCGACCCACTTCCTAGCGCACTCGAACCGGCTCACAATTAGCCAGCGTGCAGGCACAAAGGCCAGGTCCGCAACAAAGGGAGAAAAGCGTGCGGGGGTTTGTGAGTATGTGTCTCTTGCAGCATCCGCGTCCGGGGAGGGCGGGATGAGGGAGGCTTTAAAGCAAGGCTGTGAAGTTCTAATAAAATTATCTTTGACTGCAGTTTACCGACTCCGTGTCGTTAATTTAGCGCTGTGTGTAGCACACCGCTACAGGTAGATATTTCCTTAAAGACAGCACTGTGAAGGAAGAATTTTTCTCAACACTTCTGTCACTGATATATCAACCCTGCGCATTCAATAACTTGGGTTATTCTAAATGGTTTGCAATCATGGTATCCTTTTCAAGCCTCTGACCCTAGTCTCCATTACAAAGGTTGCTATTTCCATTTCAACAATATCACCATCTCCACATTTCCTTCACAAGAAACACTTATCAGTGGCTTTGGCACCTCCTGATTAGATGTGATTCTTTCACAGCATTTAAATTGGTATTGTCATTAATCTGCATTTCTACCACAAAATTATTTGTTTCGATTACAGGCTGCACAAAGTGACACCCACACTTGCTCCTGAACTTAACAGAGGCATTGACTTTAAATCCGACTTAAAGGTGGACTCAGGAATGGAACTCATTCATAACCCAGGGACTGCCTGGACTTCTAAGTCATTTCTAGATGACATAATACCTAATACAATGTAAATGCTATGTAAATAGTTGTTATACTGTAGTGGTTAGGGAATAATGACACGAAAAAATAGTCTGTACATGCTCAAGCAACGAGTGCTGGAGAGAGAACTTCCGGGTTTTCTCGATCTGAGTTTGGTTGAACTGATCTCCTTGAATTTCTCCTTCACACTGCAGATTGGAATAAAATACACAGGGTGATACAAAAGACAATGATAAAGAATATGTAGAATACATGCTGAAACATTTTCAAAAGTATTCTAGATTAACATTAGAATCAGGGACACCTGTTTTAACATACACTGTGGCAAATGAGTGCAACCTGGATTAAAGAAATACATAAGATGAGAAGAATGAAGTAAAATTGCAAGTGTTTTATAACATTGTCAAAAGCAATTACAACATCAAAGGGGAATGGGAACAATACTTGTGTGAGACTTCTGGGCTGCTTCATGATAGCCTCTAGTACAGCCTTTCTCAATCTCTTTGCGCTGGAGAAACCCTTGAAGTAATTTTCAGGTCTCAGAGAATCCCTGTGTAAAAATTATTACTGTATATCTATGGCTCACGGTACATTAGCATGATCAGCAAGTTGTAGATATAATAATCCAAAAATAATTGTTAAGGCTCTTTGAGTAGAGAATGTAAATTTTAAAAACTCATAAGGCAAACATAATAAATTTCTTTTAAATAACAGGCTTAAGCCAAAATAGGATTTCATTTTTCAAAAGGTAGGCTTGGTAGATTTAATTTAAATGAAGTTTGCAAATTGGTTTTAATTAAAAGCTTTACTGTTTGTTTTGAGATTCCAACAGACATTTAAAATAATCAGCACTTTTATGTGTCATGTGGCTGTGATTTGTGGTTAAGTATCTTTTGAATGTTGCCAGAGCCAGTGCTGCATTAGTAAGCTGTCTGCCACAGACTGGACTCAATGGAACTGGGGTTAAAAATACAGTGCCTATAAATAGTATCCCCCTCCCCCTTGGAAGTTTTCATGTTTTATTACTTTACAACAACATTGAATCACAGTGGATTTTATTTGGCTTTTTTGACACTGATAAACAAAGGAGACTTTTGTGTCAAAGTGAAATCAGAGCAACACAAAGTGATCTAAATTAATTACAGATATAAAACACAAAATAATTGATTGTGTAAGTTTTCAACTCCTTCAAATCAGTATTTAATAGATGCACCTTTGGCAGCAATTACAGCCCTGAGTCTGTGGATAGGTCTCTATCAGCTTTGCACATCTGAATACTACAAATTCCACCTGCAGTGTTCTCGCTCAGGTGTAAAAGGACTCTGAACTGAACACCGAGGTAAACCGTGGTCAATGAAAACAGGATCGCAGTAAGATTAACCGTTTACTGTTCACTCTTCTTCATTAATGTATGGTGAAAACTGTTGATAAAACAATACAAAATGTATACAGTATGTTTCCTTCTTGATATTACATTTACATCGTAAATACTTGCAAAAGTAAAACTACAACAACCACATTACATTAAAGTGCAGCATACAGTCAGAATCTATGTACGCCATTGACTGCTTTAAATACACTTCAACTCAAACTATCCGCAATTCTTTAACTCACAAAAACATAAACCTTATCAACCGTCATTACTTTTAACAGAATCAGCGTTAACATTTTTAATTTAACACATTGATTATCTCATGAACTTACGGCGTTGCTTCACTGATGTTTCTAGTGCGTAGAAATAAAACTTTTCTTGCGCTGATCCTGCACATGTGAGCCCCCCCCCTTCCCGTTTCTCCAAACTGGTATTTTCCCACAAGACGCGGCGAAACCGTGTGTGACGTCATCGCATGCCGCGATATATCACAGACAACGAATTTACTTTAAACAATCTTAACTTTAACTAGAAAATGCTAACAAATGAATTACTAAAGCGAAAATATTATAAACTAAACAAATGTCATAAAGGCAACACACTCCCCGCTTGACCTTCGTAAGGTAATAATGAACATACTGCAAAACTTCAGTCTCTAAATCAGTCCTTAGGTAGAAGTAGAATGACTTCTGTAACTGGCCTTTGGTAAATTTTCACATCACCTTGGTCGGTAGTTTTCAACTCAACCTTCCTGACATGTCCATCCCTACTAGGGAATGTGGCAGCGATTCTGGCCATTGGGCAGCTGTTGCGGGTGATTTGCTTGTCTCTGAGCAGGACTAAATCTCCAACTTGAAGATTTCTGCAGGGTTCTGTCCACTTTAGTCTGTGTTGCAACAAAGGTAGATATTCCTGTTTCCAACAAGACCAGAACCGATTTGCGAGAGCCTGGACCTGTCTCCATTGCTATGTGTACAAATCCTTATCAGAGAAGTCCCCTGGTGGAGGGGGGGCTCCTGCCTTCTGCGTAAGGAGCATTGATGGCGAGAGTATGAAGGGGTTTTCCGGGTCAGAAGACACGGGTAGGAGTGGTCGTGCATTTATAATGGCTGTGACCTCTGCCATTAGTGTGCACAGTACCTCGTGGGTCAATTGGGTGCGTTGCTGCATCTCAGGTTTCCATTTCAGGGTTTTTTGCAAGGACGTGAACCGCTTGACTGCCTGCTCTTTGTTGTTTGGCAAGCACTGGCGTGGTTCTCTGAAAGGTAGTGGGGCGACCCAATTACTTGCTTCATCTCTGAAGACCTTGGTGTCCATTATTTTTAAGAAAATGATGTCTTGAGCTGATGGAGCAAGTTTATTATCATGCTCAGTTTGAGTGAAGACTGACTGACCCAGCGTCTTGTCGGTTACTTTACATTTGTTAAAGCCTTGACGTGCTTCCCTGTTACACATGAAACTTGTGCAGGGTTGAAAAATTGAATGGCGACCACTCTCTACCACATTGGTCTTGAGTGTGTTAACTGTCGGTTTGTGTACATTGCCAAGACACACCTCTCCTATCACCACCCAGCCCAGATCCAGGCGTTGCGCAAAGGGGGCGTCGTGTGGTCCATTGACCTGCTGCCTAATCTTGTGAACCCGGAGAACATCTCTTCCTAATAGCAGGAGTATTTCTGCTTTTGGATCCAGTTCTGGGATGTGTTTGGCAATGTGGTGGTGATGTGGCTGGTGTAGCACTGCACTTGGCGTCGGGATCTCAGTGTGGTTCTTCAAAATTTCATTGCACTCTAAGAGTGTAGGGAGACAGATGACGACTTTACCATCCAGGGACTCGAGCTGGGAGCCTTCTGCCTTCTTTCCATAAATTTCCACGCTGCCTGAGCAAGTTCTAAGGTAGTATGGGAACTGATTACTCTCAATGTTGAACAAGTCAAAGAACTCTGGACTGACTAGTGAGCGATTGCTCTGATTGTCCAGAATTACATAGGCTTTGATGGCCTTGTCTTTGGCTCCCTTAGAGTATACCTTAGTGAGGCAGATCTTTGAACAAGAACGGCTTGACTGAGCTTGGCCGCAAACTTCTGTGCAGCTCGAGCTGACAACAGTTGTCCTGGAGCCTCCCCCTCCCCGCCGTCCTGTTGTGGGGGTGAAGGAGCTTTGTCGGTTTGCGGTAGCAGGCCGGGATGCATGGCCCCACCGTGATTAGTGCTATTACATTCCGGGCACTTCACGGTGATTGTACACTCTCTAGCAAGGTGAGAGGTAGAGGAACAGCATTTAAAATATATTTTTTTCTCCTTGAGAAGGGCCATCCTCTCGTCAAAGGGTTTTTTCCTAAACGTTCTGCATTTTCTGAGGGGGTGGGGTTTGTTATGCAATGGACAATTCTTGCTAGGGTCATTGTTAGTTGTAAAGGCTTCAGTCTTAAGCACTGAGACAGGTTTATTAATGTTGAAATTATTCGAAGAGGATTTATCTGGCTTGGTGTAAATTGTACTGCTTCCTGGACCCATGAGGCTAGGGTCGTTTCGCTTCTTCGCCCCCTTGCACACAAACCTAGAGGAATACTCAAAGGGAGGAAATCGACCATTGTTCTCTTCCTTGTACTCTGCACCAACGGACACCCACCTTTCCTGCAGCCCAAATGGAAGTTTGTCCACAATTTGTCTAATCCTGTATGGAGTATCTAGGTATAAATACCAGTTGAGTAGCCATCTTCTTTGGCTCCTTGAATCAACATGAGTAAATCTCCGAGCTCTCTTAACTTAGTGTGGTCCTTGGCTGACACCTTAGGAAAATTTTCCAGACATCGGTATAGTGCCGCTTCAATAATTTCGGGGGCCGCATAGCCCTCCCGAAGTCTCTCCCATGCTTTGCGTAAGGCTAGCTTGGGGTTGTTGATGTACAGTGAAGGTATGCGTCTCACTTGTTCGCATGATTCTTTTCCCAGCCATTTCGTCATAAGATCCAACTCTTGGGTTGCTCTGAGCTGGACTCCATGGATAGTGTTGGTGAATGTGGAGTACCATGCACAGTAATTTTCAGGTTTATCATCAAACTGGTATAGTCCTGAAGTGACAAGTCATGCTAAATACTGTGCCATGGGTTCAACTGCAAGTGGCATGCGGGCTGGGGAAGTATGTCGGCGGGTATATGACTGAGGGCGTACCTCTGTTATGGAATTTGCTGTTCTGAATTCAGCCTTTGCCTCTCTTCTCGCCAAATCTGGTAAGTTTGGTGCTGAGAAGTATTTGTCGTCAGCCCTTTCATTCTTGAATTCATCGCGGAGTTGCAAGGGTAAATTATCTTCCTCGGATGGATGTGATGCAATTGGGCCTCTCTGAGGCTCCTCATTAAATGGGGCATTAGTGCATAAGTATGGAGAGGAAGAACGAATCTTCAAGTCTATTTGAGATCGGACATAGTCGCTTGTGCGTTCCAATCTGATCTTTTCTGAAGTAGATTTTACGTCAACCAGATCATGCATTTCTTCAGCATTTTCTATTAACCCTGCTTCCACGCTGGCAACTTCTGCTTCTCGGTGTAGCGTCAGCACTTCTAACTCTGACGCTATCCTTACCCTTTCCAACTAGTTTTCGGCTTCTCTAGCAACCGCTTCCTTTTCTCTGGCAGCTGCTTCCATTTTCAATTTTGCTTCTTGTTCGGCATAGAACGCTCGCACTTTGGCGGCGTCTGCCTTAGCTCTTGCATGGGCAGCCTTACTTGATGATGCCCTACTGCCCCTGTCGCTGGATGGCAATGACTTGATGCTGGATCGTGTTGTCATTGCAGCACTTGAAACACCTGATGATGCCGCCTTTTCACTGTAGTGTTCTCGCTCAGGTGTAAGAGAACACTGAACTAAACACAGAGGTAAACCGTAGTCAATGAAAACAGGATCGCAGTAAGATTAACCGTTTACTGTTCACTCTTCCACATTAACGTATGGTGAAAACTGTTGATAAACCAATACAAAATGTATACAGTATTTGTTTCCTTCTTGATATCACATTTACATCGTAAATACTTGCAAAAGTAAAACTACATCAACTACATTACATTCAAGTGCAGCATACAGTCAGAATCTATCTACGCCATTGACTGCTTTAAATACACTTCAACACATACTATCCGCAATTCTTTAACTAATGAAAACATAAACCTTATCAACCGTCATTACTTTTAACAGAATCAGCGTTAACATTTTTAATTCAACACATCCATTATCTCATGAACTTACGGCGTTGCTTCACTGATGTTTCTAGTGCTTAGAAAGAAAACTTTTCTTGTGCTGATCCTGCACATGTGAGCCCCCTCCTTCCCGTTTCTCCAAACCGGTATTTTCCCACAAGACGCGGCGAAACCGGGTGTGACGTCATTGCTTGCCGCGATATATCACAGACAACGAATTTACTTTAAACAATCTTAACTTTAACTAGAAAATGCTAACAGACGAATTACTAAAGCGAAAATATTACAAACTAAACAAATGCCATAAAGGTAACACACCGTCCGTTCTTCTTTACAAAACTGGTCTAGCTCGGTCAGATTGCATGGGGATCGTGAGTGAACACGAGTCCAACCACAAATTCTCAATTAAATTGAGGTCTGGATTCTGGCTCAGCTATTCCAGGACATTAACTTTCCTGTTTTTAAGCCATTCCTGTGTAGTTTTGGCTTTATGCTTGGGTCATTGTCTTGCTGGAAAATAAATCTCCCAATTCACAGTTCTGTTGCTTTAAATTCTCCTCTAGGATTTTCCTGTATTTTGCTGCATTCATTTTACCCTTTACCTTCTGAGCCTTCCAGGGCCTGCTGCAGTGAAGCATCCCCATAGCATGATGCAGCCACTACCATGCTTCACGGTAGGGATGGTGTGTTTTTGATGATGTGCGATGTTTGGCTTAAAACAAACATAGCGTTTAGTCTGATGGCCAAAAAGCTCAATTTTGGTTTCATCAAACCATCGAACCTTCTTCCAGCTGACTTCAGAGTCTCCCATAAACCTTCTGGCAAACTTTAGCCAAGATTTCATGTGAGTTTCTTCAACAGTGGTTTTCTCTTTGCCAGTCTCTTGTAACGTTGCAACTGGTGAAGCACCCAGGCAATAGTTGTTGTATGTGCAGTCTCTCTCATCTCAGCCTCTGAAACTTGTAACTTCCAGAGTTGTCATAGGTCTGTTGGAGGCCTCCCTCACTAGCTCCCTTCTTGCACGGTCACACAGTTTTTGAGGATGGCCTGCTCGAGGCAGATTTACAGCTGTGCCATATTCTTCCCATTTCTCAGTGACTGACTTAACTGTGTTCCAAGGGATGTTCAGTGACTTGGAAATTTCCTTGTATCCATCTCCTGACTTGTGCTTTTGAATAACCCTTTTGCAGAGTTATTTTTAGTGTTCTTTAGTCCTCATGGCACAGTTTTTACCAGGATACTGACTCACCAGCAGTTGGACGTTCCAGATACAAGTGTATTTTTATGACATTTAATTGATATGATACACCTTGACTGCACACAGGTGATTTTCATTTAACTAATTATGTAACTTCTAAAACCAATTGGCTACATATGGGATGGTTTGGTGTGTCATATTAAAGGGGGTGAAGTGCAATCAATTTTTTTATATTTAAAATTAACAGATTATTTTGGAGAGATCTGTTTTCAGTTCAATAGTCTTTTTCTGTTGATTGGTTTCAAAAGAGCCAAATTAAATCCACCATGATTCAATGCTGTAAAAAAAAACATGAAAACTTGTACATATAAAAAAAGAACGGCATAATAAATAAGTAAATGAGAAAACTGCAAAAAATATGAACACTTCACAATACAATTCACTTCTAAGCTATGCACTCCTCCCCTCCGTGTAATACAGCAATCATCAACCGACCGTCCTCCTCTCCGTGTAATAGTCATCAGCCTACCGTCCTCCCCTCCGTGTAATACAACACTCATCAGCTTACCATCCTCCTCTCCGTGTAATACAGTCATCAGCCTACCTTCCTCCTCTCCGTGTAATACAGTCATCAGCCTACCTTCCTCCCCTCCGTGTAAAACAGCACTCATCAGCCGACCGTCCTCCCCTCCCGCTATACAACTCTTATCAGCCTACCATCCTCCCCTCCGTGTAATAGTCATCAGCCAACCGTCCTCCCCTCCGTGTAATACAGCAATCATCAGCCTACCGTCCTCCCCTCCGTGTAATACAGCACTCATCAGCCGACCGTCCTCCCCTCCCGCTATACAACTCTTATCAGCCTACCATCCTCCCCTCCGTGTAATAGTCATCAGCCAACCGTCCTCCCCTCCGTGTAATACAGCAATCATCAGCCTACCGTCCTCCCCTCCGTGTAATACAACACTCAAAAGCCTACCGTCCTCCCCCTGTGCAATATAGCATTCACCAATTATCAACGACTTCCCCTATCTTGCATCAAAAACTGAGAATACACACAGTCGTACTGCACACTGTCATACTAGGCTGAGAGACCTCTACCGAGATTGCGATTGGGGCTGCTTGGTCACTGCCTAGCACTGTGAGCACTAGCATCAGGTGTTGCGCAAAGTTCAAAAAACAATGCTTATTTTCTTCAAGCACCATCTCTTGTGGAGCTTCTATTGACCGCTCGCAGAACCTTACGGTTCCTTGGAAACCAAGTTGAAAAATGTTGCTCTAGGCAATATTGTATATTTCTTTAGAAGTGTTGCGGTAGCTGTTCCATACAATTTGAATGTTTTTATAGCCTTCATTTTACGTTTAACCAAATTGACGGTGACCAAATGTTGGCTAATCATTATCAGATTAACCTGCTTAAAACTTCACCGTAAACTTTGGTTTTAGCATTACCTCATTTATAGTTATATATGGCTCATGTGACTCACTTGTGATTGGTAATGTTTGTTTCGAACAGTGTAGACATACTTTAGATAACGCTGTTCTAAATGTATGGTTTCTTTGTCCTTTGATTCACATCAACAAACATGGAAATGGGACTATAGACAGGGTCGGGGTAAAATCCGGGTTGCCTACAAGGGGTACAGTTCTGCTTGCGGGCAGACTGGCCACTGAGTTTAATGATGCCCTCAGCCAAAGCAATTTGATCATTTTCACCTCCACCGTCCCCAGCACCGTTGACTATGTAGTTTACTTTAATTAATCCATTCTGGAACAGTACATAAGAACTCATACAATTTTAATTCACCCCTTTGTAAAATGCCACCAATTGTAAGCCCACCTCATAAGCTGCTGAAGTAGCAAGCAACCTTCCCTCTTGATCCACTCAACCCGAACCTTTTACCTTCACAAAAGCCTGCCTCCTTGCAGCTGGTGCTGCTGTAAACATTTACAATGAATCTTGTTATATCTTATAGCACATGACAATCACAACCATGAAAACTACCTGGGCTTCTCAGCTCTTCGGAACTCTGATAAAACACGGTGAATTAACTATAAGCCTTTTCCTGCTTTTCAATCACTTACTACAATTGTTGTTATAAACTATGCAGCTCATACTAATGGGAATGATGAAATAACTACAGGGAATAAATGAGATGACTCCTTTGCTAAGGCAGCAACAGTAGATCTTCATGATCACAATGCACTTCAGAAGATTTGACTGCCAATACTTTCCGAATTCATAGATGAATTAGTACAGTTAGAACCTGATGCACCAGTGGCTGAAAAGACTATATGGATTAAAGAACACTCTGAGTAAGACTATTAAGGATGATGGGTATAATCAAAAATGAGAGATAATCAACCATAGCATGCAAAGTAGTAGTAACTGTATGATTTGCCAGAGACATAATTCTGAAACATGCTGCCAGTATCTGCACTGGGCCCTCCACCAGGAGGTCATTTGTGCATCTCCAAATGGACTTTATGCAGCTACCTAAATGCGTGGGTTGTGATCATGCACTCATTATTGTGTTGCTATTTTCATCGGTTAAAGTTTATCCAAGTCAGGAAAATGATACTGTAACTTTATCTACGTTGTTATCTTTTCGTTATTGGAATTTGGGGCTTGGGATCCCTGAGGAAATCTCACATGTCCTCACTTTACCAGTAAAATTATATAGGAGTTGACAAAAGCCTTGACATCATTTTGCCTGCCCTTACCACCCACACACTCACGGGACAGCTGAAAGACAGATCAGGGCACTGAAATGCAATCAGTTAAACTACGCAACAAAACCAAACTGAAGTATCCAGAGATGCTTCCACTGGCCCTCATGACAATGTACACACTCCAAACTGTGTAACAGGCCTACCTCCATGTTAGATCGTTTTGGGACTTCCCATGCACTTGCCAGTCACTTCTTCCTTTTAATATGGATGTCCATTTAATCCAAGCTTGTTGGATTATTGGACAGCACTAACACAAGCTCTTAAAGATTTCCATCAGTAGGTAGTTTGAAGCCCAGAAGACGGTGCTAGCTGCAGAGTGCCACACTTACCAGCTGGGATATTGGGTAGTGGAGAGAGCTGACTATGGAAAGAACTGCCTGAAGTCCTGCTGCAAAGGTCCATTCCAGGTGTTGCTGACCACATTAACCATCTTTAAAGTCCAAGGAAAGCCAACTTGGATACATGCCTGGCACATTAAGCCAGTGGATCCAGCAGTCAGGGAACTGGTGGCCAGAAAAACCTTGATGATAAGGACTAAATAACTGAATTTGATCATCATTACTTGTGACCTTAAGTAATCACCATTCATCCTATGCTTTGGATAAACTGTACATCTGTCTTCTGGCTAAGTACAGAACCACCTCATGACGCTAACATCTTAGTGATGAATATATGTTGTGTCATATTGTTGGGTGTGCTCTAAGGAGCCTATACATTCAGAATGTGGCTTGCCAATGCAGCCCATACCCCTGAATCATTGTGATTTTATTCTTTGATTACAAAACTAGAACTGTAAAGGGAGCAGACTTAGTACAATACCTATACTACTGGATACCCTCTGAATTCTGTTAGTGATATTTACAGTGTGTATGGTCACCAGGCCTGTTACTAGCTGCCAGGAGTAACCTTTAAAAAGTGGGATCTTTGACCACCCATATTACAAGACATGTTCCAGCTTTACAACCGACTTGCTTTGATTGAATCATACGGCCACAACTGCTATTCCTGTTTCGGTTTCCTCAGATTAATAACTTACAGTTCTTACCCACCCCACCCAACACCCCCACAGTCCACTCACCTCCAAATCCCAGCCTCCCTACCTTCATTTATGACATTGACAAAAACAGGTTTAACTTTCACCTGCTTTGGTTACTCCTCTGGCATTCATACTTTGATTCTACTTCTATGAAGTGGCAAGGAATGTTTTTCCCCAAACTAAAGGTGAGATAAGAATGTAAATTATCATTTAAACAGAGCTCACTTTGGGAGTTCTGAAGTGTGGTATCATGAGTGTTCTGTAAGTCATCAGGATCAAAAGCATTAGAAATAACTGTGTTTATTTTTCTCTAGAACTATATAACCACATGCTGCATTTGACAAACTAGTAAGGACAGACTGGGTACTAAATGTTCCCTGCTGATAAACTACTGTTTCAATATAGCTGAAGGTGTTTAAGCAGCAACTTGTTATTCCAATAAAGCTAGAAGCAGAATTGCTAAAATAATTAAAACAAGTTGCTTTTTGAAGTATAATTCCTCTGCTCTAAATTAAAATCAGAGCAAGCATTTAATGCATTCTTTAAACTTTGTCTTAATACAATGATTAATACATAAACACAAAAGAAGGCACAGTTTAGAAGTTAGCTCTGCATTTCAATAAACTGCCTGCTAATACATACATTACTTAGACTAAATGTCAAAATCATAATTTTGTACCATTTGTATTTACTACAGTAATTAAACAAATATTTTGAATTTTATTGCATACTTGTGAAAGCTCAGTTTCTGGATACACATCCTGCTTTCAAAAAAGAAGCAACTTGCATTTTCCCCATTTATATAAATGTTTACTTGTCTACTTATGGGAAAGATGCACTGTAAATTATTTGTTCTTTTGCAAGTAATTTACAGTCCCCAAATTTCAAGTGACTATTTTCCAGAAAAGGGAGAACAAAGCAACAAGTCATTGTCAATTACATTTACATACAGCATTTTTAACAGGCTCTCTTTTCATCCTCCAAATTCTGCTACAGAATTGTCTTCAAAATAAAACTTCTGTCCTCAACCACTACCCTAATGAATTCCAATCCCCAATCTTTCTGCTTTTAATTGATGCACTATTCTTCAATTTAGGCCCTTAATTCAGATTCAGATTCAGATACAGTTTATTGTCAGTTAGAAACCACAAATGCAATGCAGTTAAAAAAAGAGACAACGTTCCCCCAGAATGATATCACAAAGGCATTCGACAAAACAGACTACACCAGAAAATCCACGTAACATTTGGCATATGAAGACTGTTTAGTGAAGTCACCTCTACCAAGCCTGACTTGTCAGCCATTAAATTCTAACGTTAACAGAAAAACCTCTGTCACATTCTTCCTTCCCCCAAGCTGGTGGCCAGCATTATGGTAAATTATGGCCAACTCAGAATGCTTACTTCCTGACTGCTTGTTGATCATGCTGTACATGATACTTGGGTTACATATTCGTCTTTTAACTCCAGCCAGAGTTAGCTTTCCATAGAAATTCTGGAATTTTTGTAATTTTTCAAAAGTTATGGATAATTTTGGCACTTTTAAGATTTTAAGAAACTCAACATGGAAATGAGCAATTCCACAAGGAATAGTTTGCATTTCATGCTCAAGATTTAATAAGCAAAGAACAAGGAGGAAAAATTGATTTAGCAATCTAGCAATAGCACAAGAAAAGTTCCTGATTCAGTGTTTGTGAGTTCACTTTCCACTCCATACTTTAGCAATAGAAATATCATTTCAGGTCAGTAACAAAAATATACTGTATTGTCAGACATTCAAATGTATTTTGAAGACCCTAGTCAAAATTTTTTTCAAGTATACTGAATTTCTACATGCTCTGTGAATAATTTAATAGACTCCAATTACATACATATACTATTTATAAAATGACAAATTGCTTCCAAGTCCTTGATGCTCATATGTTCAAGATTCTAGATTCGGAGTATTTACATTCTGCAATCATCGCAATGCAAACATCGTTTGGGAAACGCTTCTGTGAGTTCAGAGAGGAAAAAAAAACACATTATCCTTCCCGGTCACTCCCCTAAGCATCGATCCATCCCTACTGAATACGACTGCATTGTCAGGTGAGAGTCAACCTGACCAAGTATGATAAATATTTTAATTGCCTATTATTTTACGTATATTCATATGTTTTCATTGTTCAGTGAAATAGTCCTTTTATTTTTCAGGTTGACAGCTGGCTGACGTTATTTTTGGTTTGCTGCTGGCGGCAAATTTAAGTTTGGCGTTTTTCATAAATACAAGAAGGACTCAAATAGACGTTGAGTATTTTACTTAAAAGTAACCTTCAACCCAACGTCTTTTTTTCGGAGTTCAAAATGTTTTTGTTGCATGCAGAAATGTAATTTCGTTTTCTCTGCAGGAGTTCATCAATTTCATAAATGCAACACATTATAGTTTGTTTATACATAACATAAAGGCAAAACAAAACGTTGTATGCAGTGTTATTTCATTTTAAATGTCAAACGGGTTTTGCGGCTCCCAGTGTTTTCTTTTCTGTGGGAAACTGGTCCAAGTGGCTCTTTCAGTGGTAAAGGTTGCTGACCCCTGATCTAACCTTTCCTCAGAGCACATACCTTCTAATCCAGATATCCTGGTAAACTTCTTCTGCACCCTCTCCAATGCCTCACATTCTTCTATAATCGAGTGGCCAGAATTGAATGCAATACTGCATTTGCAGCCTAAAGAGAGTTTTACAGTTGCATAGTTCCATTCTCATAGGAATCTTAAGATATTCTGTGCAACACCTGTTTCGAGCAAGATTGAGAAAAGTGCTGAAGGCATGCTTGACACCAATCAGCACTGACTGACTCTGTTTACGGACTTCTTGTTAAGATCATGGCTTGCACTCTGTCAAGTAGCAGATGGAAAGTGAAGTTGAATTTCTCAAGGCAGCCACATTTGAGAAGGATGCTTCATGCAGCAGACTCTCAATTGTGGCTGAATCAAAGGCATTTGTGAGGAAAAAACGAAACATTTATAGTGGTTGATGTATCTCCCAGGAATTCTCTTGGAGTTGTCCAAATCACAACACTCAAGAACATATGTTCAGAAACATACAGAATTCAGCTAAGTATTTTGTTTCAGATGCAAGTACTTATCTGAGGCAACTCTGGACTTAAAGGTTAAACGAGTATTTGAAATCTGGGAAATGGTAACTGGCAATGCTGATTGAAAACAAGAGAAAATTTGCAGATGCTGGAAATCCAAAGCAACGCACACAAAACATTGGAGGGAAAGCACAGGTGCACCATAAGGCTGCGTGCTCAGCACCCTGCTCTACTCACTTTGCACTTATGACTGTGTGGCTAAGCACAGCTCCAATGCCATATTTAAGTTTGCTGATGACTCCACTTTTGTAGGCTGAATCAAAATTCATGATGTATCCGCATAAAAGAGTGAGATTGAAAATCTGGCTGAGTGGTGCCACAGCAACAACCTCTTACTGAATGGCAGTAAAACCCAGGAGATGATTATTGACTTCAGGAGGAAGAAGTCAGAGGTCCATGAGCCAGTCCTCATTGGGGAATGAGAGGTGGATCAATAACAAAAAAAATCTACCTATGGCCTCGATGAGCCAAAGCCTCAACTCTCCACTCTAACACTGAGGCATTTACACAATGGCCATTCCACTTAAGCCTAATTTATTTTTATTGGAGCTTCCCTAATTATGCTTCATGCAATGACTCCTCGGGAACTGTGGTGCAGGAGCCCTGCTTGCTTCTTTAAAATTCTTTCTCCCTCTATGCAATCCAATGTCTCCTTGGGAATTGTGGCGTGTAAAATGTGCAGCCTGCCTCTGGGATCTGCGGCGTGCAAATGTACTTGTTTTTCCTGTTCGCTTTGTAAAACTCTCTCTCCCTCTACACATTCCAATGTCTCCTTGGGAATTGTGGCGTGTAAAATGTGCAGCCTGCCTCTGCTCACTTCTTTTAAACTTTCTTCCCCTTTATGCTTTCCGAAGTCTCCTCAGGAACTGTGTATGCAAAATATGCCATCTGCCCTCACTCACTTCTTTTAAACTGTCTCTCCTTCTTCACAATTTAATGTCTCCTCAGGGGTTACAGCACAGAAAATGTACCCGCTTGTACGCTCCCTCTCCCTCTACGCAATCCAATGTCTCATCGGGAACTGTGGCATGAAAATAATGCACCATTTATTACGCATTCTCACATTTTCTTGCACCTCTCCAAATGCATTACCTTACACTTCTCTGAATTAGTTTCTGTTTGCCAATTTTCAGTCCAATTGAGCAAAAAAGGGCCACCTTTTCCTTCTAGCAGTCTGAACACTCCCATTTCACAGTTAATGATGCAGCTATTTTCTGTCTCATCTGCAAATTAGTTTATCAAATTACCCTAAAGTTAGGCTTAAGACATGAAGGTATATTATAAAATCCAATTAACTCAGTCCAGGGCCATTAGCCTTCAGACACACTTCAGACACAAAATATCCAACAATTTGCTACTCTCCTCTGGATCCTCACCTCTTTGACTATCCTGCCACATGGAACCTGCTCTTGGTTTACCCCCAACTCCCTCTTTAAAAAAAACTATGCAACATTAAAATTTCTGCAAGCTCCTAGATGAAATCCTATTGAAAGAGAATGTTTTCAAAAAGCTTTAGTTAGCACCTCTGTACTTTTTGCCTTTGCTTCTTCCAACTCTCTGGGATACATTTTACATGGGCCAGGTGATTTGCTCATTTTTAAAAACCTCTTAATACTTGGACTTCGCCATCTTGCACAATATTTCACATTGCAACATTGCTATCACCCAATTCTTCTATGAAAAAGTTGTAAATGTATTCCACATCTGCTGTTACAATTCGCTGCAGCATGGGGTTACCTTATTCTCTTGCTTCTTATACCTTTCATTTTGGTTCGTAATGATTTTCCCCACACCCTATTTTTCTCCCCAATCTCTAGGCATTCTGGTGTATGCAGTTGCTATGCACTTCCTTCTTTTTCTCTGATCCTGTCCCTCTGTGATCCTTGGCATTCAGGGGCTTCAGATTTGGTAGCCTCACCCATTTACTTTGTTGAACATATTTCCCTTGAGACTTTTGAATCTACTTCTTTAATATTTAGCATTATTGCAAATGTAAATATTTAAAAATACTTTTTCTAGAAAACTGAAATAAAAAAAAATAGAAAATACTGGCAATATTCAATGTCAGACAGCATCTTTGAAATGAGATATAATCTTCACCAGAACTGGGAAAGAGCTTTAAGTTGTAGACCAGGTGTTGGAGTAAGGGGCAGGAAAAAGGGAATATGCTTCATAGGCTGAAGCCAGGTTGCCATAGCATTAGCTGTAGAATTACAACTTGTCATAATTTTTTATGTTTTGCACTGTACTGCTGCCACAAAACAAATTTCATGTCATGTCAATGATAATAGACCTGATACCAATCACCAACTTCAAAACCCTATTCCCTATTTTCCCCGTATCCCTTGATCTATTTAATACTAAGAAATATATCTCATTCTTGAATACATTTAATGACTTAACATCCACTGCCTCTTAAGGAGGTAATTACACAGGTTCCCCAAACTTGGGGTGAAGAAGTATCTCCTGAACTTGTTTTGAAATGATTTATTTCATATCCAAGGCCGGAGTCCCTGCTTCTCCACCTGCACCCCCACCCTCTGCCATCATAAATGTAATACTAGTACAGTATTGGATTTAATAAATTTTATAAGTTTCTATGAGATTCTGTCTCATGCTAAACACCAGTGAATGAAGGCCTAATCAACCCAATTCCTACTATACTACATTTCTTGAGCGATCATGTTAGAATCAAGCAGCTTGGTATTATGTGCATAAATTTAAGCCAATTAGAGGCAGCAGTGTTGCCAACAGAAATGTGTACTCAGCATTCTGTTCATCAGTTTCCCCATATCTTCTATGTATTTTTGCAGATATGAGTTTTCAAAAGGCATTTAATAATATGTATTTTATGATTATTTGTAAAGTTGAAACATACTGGAGAATGAAGAAGCAGATGGGACATAATTGATCAGTGTTTAAAACAGTTGCAGCAAATAGGTGTTTTCTGGTCTGGCTGTAGTGCAGAATAGTTCTCCAGTGTTCAACTGAGGGTTCAAGGCACATGGTGCCATTTCAAAATTTGTTTGTGACAGCATGTTTTTAAGTACAGTTAACAAAGGGAATATTAGCAAGCATCAAGAGGGGAATGAAGGCCCGATGGAATAAAAGTCACAAGGTGATAATATGCGAAGTGGTTTGAAGAAAGAAAGAATTCAAATATTTAGGAAAGGCTGAGGAAGTGGGATTAAGTGGACTGGTAAAGCCAGTGAAGACCCAAGGAGGCGAATGATCTCCTGTGTTGTATGTAAATGATTTGATATTGCTCACAACCTTGCAAGCAATATCCTATTAATTTCAAAGATTATTTAGTCAGTCATGCATTACAGCAAATGTATGTTCATTGAACAAGCTACAACTTTGTGACAAGAAATATTTACACACAATTATTCCATATTTTGAAAATGAACTCTGATTTTATCACATTTGGGGTTTGTAAATGCAGGACGATTGTTTAGAATCTAAACAAATTTCAATTCATAATTTCATTAAGAATTCATGCATACACTCAGGTACATATTGATCACAGATAAGAGTGCCTATTTTGTTCAGCATTGAAATAGAGCTCTTTTATTCCTACAAATTGTTCCAATATCTGAAATTTCCAAGTTCCTCTAAATGATGAATCTGATTTCAGCTAATCTTGAAGTAGCAAAAGTGTTTCCAAGATCATAAAGGAAATATCAAAGAGTGAGTGCTCCATCGAAAATTGCTTGTGACATCTCATTGGGCTAATATGTTGAAATTAAGCACAGCATGTTTAAATTAAGAACTGAGTTTTACAACTTTCCAATCACTTTGCTTTAAAGATATACTTGAAGAAGTTTGATCTTGTAAGCCAGAGAGCACATTACATAGTCAATGAGACTGAGGCTACGTCCACACTAGACCAGATAATTTGAAAACACCGGTTTCATGTAAAAATAAATTGGAGCCCACACTAGGCATTTAAAAAAATATCTCTGTCCACATTAAAATGGATATTTCAGCGAACCTCCTCCTACTGCACATGTGCAGGACACACCTACCGAAAACAAGCAACATGTTTGGTGTCGAATCTCGCCGTGAAAGTCTTGGTGAGCATTTGTTCAGTTACAGACTAGAAAAACTTAAATGACAGACAGCCATTGGCTCTCGTGCAGGAGGACTTAAAACTAAAAAAAACAAATACTGGAGCGTATGGAGGCAACCGACAGGGAGTTCAAGGACAGTATGTCCCGGCAGACGATGAATATTGAAAAACTGATGAACTCTGTTGCATTAATAAAGCCCCTTGTTAAATGTATAAAACATGTCTGCATCAGTATTAAAAAGCAAACAAGAGGAACTCCACAGATGCTGGAAATTCAAGCAACACACAAAAAATGCTGATAGATGCAGGCCAGGCAGCATCTATAGGAAGAAGTACTGCTGACGTTTTGGGCCGAGACCTTTCGTCAGGACTAACTGAAAGGAAAGATAGTTAGAGATTTGAAAGTAGTGGGGGGAGGGGGAAATGCAAAATGATAGGAGGAGACTGAAGAGGATGGGGTGAAGCTGAGAGCTGGAAAGGTGATTGGCAAAAAGGACACAGAACTGGAGAAGGGAAAGGATCATGGAATGGAAGGCCTAGGGAGAAAGAAAGGGGAAAGGGAGCACCAGAGGGAGATGGAGAATAGGCAGAGATGGGCAGAGAGAGAAAGAAAGGAGAGGAGGAAAAACTAAATAAATCAGGGATGGGGTAAGAATGGGAGGAGGGACATGAACAGAAGTTAGAGAAGTCAATGTTCATGCCATCAGGTTGGAGGCTACCCAGACGGAATATAAAGTGTTGTTCCTCCAACCTGAGTGTGGCTTCATCTTGACAGTAGAGGAGGCCATGGATAGACATATCAGAATGGGAATGGGACATGGAATTAAAATGTGTGGCTGCTGGGAAACCCTGCTTTCTCTAGCGGACAGAGCATAGGCGTTCAGCGAAATGGTCTCCCAGTCTGCATCCCATTCCCATTCTGATATTCTATGTCACTATGAGGTGATAGCATTCAAGCCCTGCCACAAGCATCCAGCATCCTTCATTGATTCAAGTTTAAAATCCATAAGAGGGGAAGAAGCTGTTCCTGAATCACTGAGTGTGTGCCTTCAAGCTTCTGTACCTCCTACCTGATGGTAATAGTGAGAAAAGGGCATGCCCTGTGTGCTGGAGGTCCTTAGTAATGGATGCTGCCTTTCTGAGGCACTGCTCCTTGAAGATGTCCTAGGTACTTTGTAGGATAGTTCTCAATATAAATGTATAACTCTCTGCATCTTCTTTCAGTCTTGTGCAGTAGCCCCCACTCCACTCATACCAGACAGTGACACAGCCTGTCAGAATGCTCTCCACAGTACATCTATAGAAGTTTTTGAGTGTTTTTGTTGGCAAACCAAATCTCTCCAAATTCCTAATGAAGTTATTGTCTTGCCTTCTTTATAGCTGCATTGATATGTTGGGACTAGGTTAAGTCTTCAGAGATCTTGATACCCAGGAACTTGAAACTGCTCACTCTCTACTTCTGATCCCTCTATGAGGATTGGTATGTGATCCTCTGTCTTACCCTTCCTGAAGTCCACTACCAGGCTTTCATCTTACTGACGTTAAGTGCCAGGTTGTTGCTGTGGCACCACTCCATTAGTTGGCATGTCTCACTCCTATACAGCCTCTAGTGTCCATCTGAGCTTCTACCAACAATGATTGTATCACCAGCAAATTTATAGATGGTATTTGAGCTATGCTCAGTCACACAGTCAAGGGTATAGAGAGAGTAGTGCAGTGGGCCAAGCACACACCCCTGAGGTGCTCCAGTGTTGATCAACAGCAAGGAGGAGATATTATCACCAACCTGCACAGATTATGGTCATCCATTTGGGAAGTCAAGGATCCAATTGTAGAGCAAGGTACAGAGGCCCAGGTTCTGTAACTTATCAATCAGGATTGTGGGAATGATGTTATTAAATGCTGAGCTATATTTGATGAACATCATCCTGGCATAGGTGTTTGTATTGTCTGGGTGGTCTAAGGCCATGTGAAAAGCCATTGAGATTGCGTCTGCCGTTGACCTATCGTGGCAAATTGCCAGGTCCTTGCTGAAGCAGAAGTTCAGTCTAGTTGTGACCAACCTCTCAAAGCATTTTGTCATTGTAGACGTGAGTGAGACTGGATGATGTTCATTAAGACAGCTTACATTATTCTTCTTAGGCACTGGTATAATTGTATTTTTGAAGACACCCAGTCCACTGACTTGAAACAATACCTCGGCCTCCTGTGGCCACCTCTCCACTGTCCTAATCTCAAAAGCTTTGTTCTTTAGCCTTTGCTGTATGCAGGTAGGGGCCAAGAGATCAGATTTCCTGAAGTGCAGTCTGGGTATGGAACAGTAAGCATTTCTATCTTTGTACATCAGAGGTCTAGTATGTTGGGATCTCTGGTGCTACAGGTTATATGATGCTGTTAACTGGGAGGGATTTCTTCAAACAAGCCTGGTTGAAGTCCCTGACTATGATTTGAAATGTGTTGGCATGGACTGTTTATTGTTTGGAGACAGTATCATGCAGTATCTTATGTACTTGATAATAGCCAGCCACTGGCTATTATGTAAACTGCAGTCAGAATCACAGACAAGACCTCTCTTGGTAAATAGAATTGACGACATTTGATCATTAGGTGTTCAAGGTCAGAAGAACACAAGTTTGTCAAAACCACCTCATTGAAACACCACAGAGAGTTTATCATGAAGTACGCTTCTCCATCTTCAGCCTTCTCTTAATTAGCAGTTCAATCCATCCTGTGAATCAAGGAACCTTCGGGTCTGACTGCCAAATCTGGCATGCTGGGAGTAAGCCATATCTCGGTAAAGCATAGAACACACCAATTACTCATTTCCCTTCGATAAAGCAATTATGCCCTCAGGTCCTCAATGTTGTTCTCTGGCAACTGCACAAGATGCTGGGTAGAGGGGTCCTCATTCCTTTGTGTTTCAGCCTGGCTTGGAAATCACTCTCCTCTCCTGCCATGCTTTCAGTGATAGCAATGAACATTCATCTACTTAAAGGTGCATTACCTGCTTGCTTGAGAGTTAAGTCTGCTGCATTCTTCTGAAGATCGTGAAATCCGTCGTTCATTAAGTCGATTTAAAAGTATGTTGCTTAAAGGGAAACTACATGCTGCAGATTACAGTGTGAGTAATTCAAAAGAGGTATATTTAGAGGTTTTGTTCATAGCCTGCAGAACACCAGCATGGTTCAGAAGCACCACTATTCCTTCATAATTGCCAGCAAAAAATATCAGGTTCACTTATATCTATTGTGAGCAATTGTGGACCCTATATCCAAGGAAAGATGTGCTGATTGGAGAGGGTCCAGTGGAGCTTCACAAATCCCAAATAAAATTAATTAACAATGCAACACAAATTTGTGGATAGATACTTTTTCTAATAGGTTTATCCAGATTTTGAGTTAGAAGCTGGATTCTGGTGCAAATGTGGTAGTAAAAATTCAAAATAAAAGTGATTCTTCAAATTCTGGAAATCCAGAGCAACACACACAAAATGCTGGAGGAACTCAGCAGGTCAGGTAGCATTTTTGGAAATGAATAAACAGTAGATGTTTTGGGGATTATTCATTTCCACCTGCTGAGTTCCTTCAGCATTATGTGTATCAATAAATCTACTTTTTTTGTTTAGATGTCTCACAACATTAAAAACGGGAATCCTATTTATGAGGAGAAAGAGCTTAATTTCATCATTTTAAGGAAAGGATTAGTTGAATATTTAGTCATCAGGCATCAAATATAGGAAGCACTTCTGTCATATCAACAATAATTTGCATCCCTTTTAGTTCAGACTCACAATTCAAAGTGCTCAATGGCAAGCTTTTCGTCTGAATTACCATTTGCAAGTGCTGTTTTGTTTGTACATGGTCTTATAATTTCTTGTCATATGTGGGCTCCACCACAGTCCTTGGTAGTTGCGATATCAGACTGTGCACATATCACAGTGATAAATTTTTATTCAATCTCTCATAGATATTAGATTTAAGTGACACACATACACACACACACAATTGGAATTGATACAGAAAATTAAACTTCTTGTGAGCTAATTATTCTGACTTTCCAAAATGAAATTAGTCATCTTTGTCCTGGTTACCCAACACCCTTTAACAATCTATCCATCCAAACAATATAGAAACTCACAGTACCAAATGAATATGTTACTTATGGCAACATATATTCAAGGGCAATAGTTTGTAAAAATTCAATAAGCTCTTAGTTTACGGTGGATACTATTTATACCCTCTGTAATACCTGGTGGGAAGAAAAAGTGAGTGGAGTTAAAAATCAAATACCTGTTCTGTAATTCCATTTTTATATTGATTAAGTAGCAGAAGCTTTACAACATTAAAACTGCACTCCACTCACTTATTACTGTAAATTTCTGCTTGGTGCAGCAGTCCTATTTGTCAACATTATTTTTTGCTTTTCTATTTCTCTGATGCCATGTTATAGACACCTAATAAATGAATGAACTAAGTACAAAAATTAAAAGGTAAAAGCATTTAAGTTATTCAAATTGCTAGTTTTACACATTAATTCACCAAAGAGATGCTAGATTTTTGGCCCTTGCAATATGCAGTTATCATCATAAGTAAAGGTATGCAGAAAGAAAAAAAATAATGACTTACCATAGAAAATAATTAATCAAATATGTTGCCAAGTAGCATAAAAGTTTATAACATGTTAACACAAGAGACTACAGGTGCTGGAAATCTGGAAGAAGACACAAAGAGTTGGAGAAACTCAGGAGGCCAGGTAGCCCCTGTGGAGGGAAAGGGACAGTGGACTTTTCACTTTGCGACCCTTCGTCAGGGAGCAAGTTTGCATAAAGAGGACACACCTTGTGCTTTATGTACAGTATACTTTGAGCACACTCAGGAATCCTTATCACAAAGCTTTGAAAGTTTTCCATTGGATGGAAAGGTGACACATAGGCATGGTAAAACACATCTGGAGTTAAGAAAGGTTAAGGAGGAAGTACACAGTCTTTCTACTGGTAATGATGGGGCTGGGAGCTCAACATCTGGCCACATAAGATGCTTATAATTGTCTTGCTTAGCTAATAGTGAGGGTACCAATTTTATAGTAGGCCAAAACCTAAAGAAATAGAGAATCATCAACATATGGGCCACATTCTGAGAACACTATTGTTTACAATAAGCCTTTTGCATTTGATCAATGATTTCATAGGCTCCTGCTCATTGTCTGAAACTATTTTCTAATAAAGCTATTCCCTTTCACATTTAACAGAGAAAAATAATGAGATGGAAAACCAGCAGCCCTTTAATCCTACTCATTTCCCAAAGCAGATCTCAACTAAAATTACTCTCTAGGCACAGCAAATCTATTTTACAAAATGTTGTGACATCATTTTCAGATGTAACATGAGTGAAAATGAAAAGTATTCACATATATTCTAAGGATAGACTCCACCATGGATGGTCCCAAGCCCAGCTGTGGAAGGAGAAGGAGAAGGGATGGGCATGGGGCTAGAAACCCAATCCCATAAAAACCCAGAGCTACAGAAATGACAACAGAAGCTCCAAAGACCTCATTCCTGGGAGAGGAAGGATCTTCACCTAGAAGACATAGATGAATTACAGCTGGGGTCAACTTAAAAGACACATCCCAGGCCAGTGGAATCTGATGAGTTGCTGTATGCACAAGTAGGGGTGGTGGGCTTAAATAAAAGCTATTATTCTGAGGATAGAATGTAAATCCCTGAAATAATACTATGTACAGTAATTTCCTATTTAATGTTGTTTACAACATAATAGTGTGAAGTAAGAGGATTAAGTAGATGTGTGCATTACAGGTAGACCAAACAAGCTGTTGTACTATTATTACAAAATCCTTTATTTTGATAAACATCATTTTATATTTCAAGTTAAATGTGCATCTATTCAACAGAAGGAAATACAGTGAATTGCAGTTAACTGGCCATCAGTTAATCAGGGTAGAAATTAACAGAGAACTTTACCAGTCTTCCTTTTGTTTATTTGGGACAAAATGCCACTTAATTAGGACAGTAAATTTGTAAAAGTTACTAGCTAGCATCAATAGTGTACACTTGTGTTACCATTAAACACTACACCGTGCTTCGAATGAACAGTTTTTAAATAGCATCAGTCACGTGTGCTTGTGTGCAAAAAGCAGTGATATTTGCCACTGATAGTTGGCAAGAAATAAGCAAATAGAGACTGTTCTGCTCATTGTGGTTTCAAGTATTCAGGCTTAGAGATGCCAGAAGTGGCCAAAGTGAAAATGAAACTATTTCACTACTTCAACAAGTTAAATACTATGAAGAATTTGAAGGTACCAACAATCAGCTTGAATGTTACAATGAAACTGAAGATTTGGAGGATGCAATCATCGAAAGCTTTGTATGAAAGTAGTCCATTATCACTAGGCATCTGCACTGATTTTGTTCATTTACAGTCAATCAAAAGAACATGTCAGCATACACACTGGATGATATTCTGCCATCGATAATTATTAAGAAACAACATTTTTATAGTACCGTAGTGGAATTGTTAGTATCCTAATTTGTTCACTATATCATTTAAATACATAACTTATTCCTCAGCTAAATGGCAGTTTTTCTTTTTCCTATGTTTTTAACTATTCCATGAAACTCAGACTAATTGGTCAGCTCAATTAATTGGACCAAAGTATACTGATCCCGATGTGCCCCATGATCTGGAATCCACTGTACATATAGCAGCTAGTGAAAAATAGTGGCTTAAGATTAGTTTTGGATTTCTGCAAATGGAGTTGATGATCTGGTTGAAATTAATGTAATCCTCAATGCTGAGAAGTAAAAGCAGATTCTCATCCATCATGCAGTACCCATGCAGGAAGGCATCTGATTAGTCCCAACTTCATTCTGCAGCAAGACAATGACCACAAACACACGGCCAAGGTCATAAAGAACTAGCTTCAGTGAAAAGAAGGAGTTCTGAAACAGATGGTATGGCCTCCAGAGCCCTGTTCTTATCATCGAGGTTGCTTGAGATTACCTGGAGAAACAGAAGCAAGCGAGACAGCCAAAACCTGCACAAGAACCATGACAAGTTCTCCAAGATGTTTGGAGCAACCTACCAGCCAATTTTCTTATAAAACTGCACAACAGTGTACCTTACAGAATTGATGCAGTTTTAAAAGCAAAGGGTGGTCACACCAAATATTAATTTTATTTAGGTTTTCTTCCTGTTTACTGCTCTTTATAGTATTTTTCTGATATTTGGGAACATTTTAATTTAATTATTTTTGAAAGCATCTTGGGTATACAGATTTTTTTACATGACTTTTGCACAGTATTTATTACTGCACATAATGAGCTGAATAATCATCAATGATATATCATTTTGCTTCTAAATCAGGATTAATTTGAGCTCCATATCCTATAATGATTAGATATGCTATAATGATAGACTTTAGAGATACTTTGGAGGAACATTAAACTTTTTATGTACCTCTCTAAAGGATGGTAATGTGCCTTACATTTGAGGTCAACATTGCTGCCCACGTCTTAAAACTAGCTTCTGTTGTATGCACAATCACTGCCATGTTTTCTCTCATACGTAGCTGCACCTCAAAATAACTTATTGCAAATTGTTTCATAGTTTTCATGGAAGACATGATAAAGCGTATATAAATGCAAGTTTTCCTTTCCATGTCTTCTTCAGCTTTCAGCTATGTGCTGACAGTTTCATCTATCATCTCAACTAATACAAGTCTCACAAATAGCAACTATCATAGTCAGTTCTGTTTAAATATATGTTGTTAGATCATTAAAATAGATGCCCATATTTATAATGACATGAGTCATTAAAATTGAATATTAATAACTTATTTCTGAAAGAGGAACTACTCAACTGAAAGACACAGATTTACGAATTTATCACTCAAGTAATTTCTTTCTAAGAAGCACTTTAAAACTTTCTTTTAATGCCCATTTTATAAATCCAAGGAGAACTACCGTCACAATTTCTAATATTGGGGATCAGCCAAGCTTCTGCATTACACAAATTATCCCTCAAATTACATTTAGAGGTGTGCAACAGAGGATGTATGAAATATGTTGCACATCTCCTTTGTATTCCAAGCAATTTTCTGTTCCATTAATGAATCATGTCAATCAGTGAGCAAGGCAGGCACAACTAAAGATAGGCATTAGAGATAACAAGAAACAAGCTGAGCCTGTGTACGAAAGGAAATAGATCCCATGACCAAAAGTGAGACAGTTCTGCAATGAAATCTGAATTATTTATCTGGTAAAATCCAGTGAATAGAAGCAAGATACATAATACAAAGTATGCAGTCTCCAAGCAATGACTAATAAGAAATCTATATCAATATCATCCATTCTGCCATGTAAACTTAAGTTATTATTTCTTATGTTAGACCAGTAATGGAGTATAAACTCATCAGTCACATGCAATAAAGCTTTGTCCAACTAATCATGGTTAGATCTTAATAAAGAAAATGAGCAGTTAGCATTCTTCAGAATCAATGCTGTAGGGTAAGTCTGGCTGTTTTGGATGTGAGGCATTGAATACCAGAGAATGCTGCATTTACAAAGTGATGTTAAACCTGCAAAGGAATGCTGATTTATATTCTGGAAAAATGACATTAAACAGCAGAACCTAGATTGGTTCAGCTGTTTTAAAAATAGCTTAATTCATTTTGCTATCTTTCATGACAAGATAAACAAAAAATAATTTATTAAGTGATATGGTAGTATAAACCAAAAGAAAACAAGTCTTAGAAAATTAGATGAACTTTGAGCATTATAAAATATTAAAACTTTTCAACCAAATATAGACCCATAATAAACAGTCATGTTCATTGGCTAATTAATTTAGAAAAATACTGATATTCAGCAGCACTAGGATAGAGATAATTATGAAAAGAACTAAATCATTAACAAAAGAAAATATGGGCTTGACAATTTTCTAAATCTTTAACAGTTTCCATGTGCTGTTTCTATGAAGCATTTACCAGTATTGTTTTTGTTTGTCTCTTTAAGCTATTTATTATACTTACAATGGAATGACTGCTTTAATCTGCATTGTGTAGAATCCAAACACCCTGTTGTAGTCCTGATTAAATGCTTTTCAATGGAGCTTATTAAAAACCATCATAAAATGCAAGTTCATTTTAAAGGATTTTCCTTTTAATCAATATAATGCTTCAGCAATGAACAATTAATTACTTATTAAAAATATTTGCATTAACTCTTCTTTGCAAACAGTCAGCTTTGCATTGAGTGCTGATAACATGCTCCAGTATCGCCATAACCACATAAATAGCACAAATTTAGAGGACGCATATTTGTATGTCAAGACATCACTATGAAGTTAACCTTCTCAGATCCTGCAAGGACTGAGATATATAACCATAGAACAATCACAGCACGGAAACAGGCCATCTCGGCCCTCCTAGTCCGTGCCGAACTCTTAATCTCACCTAGTCCCACCTACCCGCACTCAGCCCATAACCCTCCACTCCTTTCTTGTCCATATACCTGTCCAATTTTACCTTAAATGACACAACTGAACTGGCCTCTACTACTTCTACAGGAAGCTCATTCCACACAGCTATCACTCTCTGAGTAAAGAAATACCCCCTCGTGTTTCCCTTAAACTTCTGCCCCCTAACTCTCAAATCATGTCCTCTAGTTTGAATCTCCCCTACTCTCAATGGAAACAGCCTATTCACGTCAACTCTATCGATCCCTCTCAAAATTTTAAATACCTCGATCAAATCCCCCCTCAACCTTCTACGCTCCAATGAATAGAGATCTAACTTGTTCAACCTTTCTCTGTAACTTAAGTGCTGAAACCCAGGTAACATCCTAGTAAATCGTCTCTGCACTCTCTCTAATTTATTGATAACTTTCCTATAATTCGGTGACCAGAACTAGAAGGACCAGAACAGAGATAGAAGGCCTAATTATATTGCAGCTGAATGTAACTATGTTTGGGGAGAATTTGGGAATTTAGTACAAAGCATTTTTAAAAAAATTATTTTATATTTTTCCAATTTTTTAAATCACTTATTGTTTTTGGATTATAGAGCTTTGCCCAAATGATCACGTACACCAATCATTTTCATCTCTCTTACAGTGTTGTTTCTCACTATCCAGTGGTCTATTACAGTAAAGTGGTTCCTCTTCTGAAAGGGAAACACTTCACTGCAATCCAACAAATGAGATTGGAAATATTGTGCAAAAAGTTTAATTTCCCTGCTTCATTTTTGAGCTATAAAGAGTAAATTAGTGATATTTTGTAGAACAGTAGAGTCTAGTTGAGTACAGATCCTTTACTCTACTAATTGTGCCTACCATAATGCTAATTTAAACTACACATCGGCCAGTACATGGGCTATATCCCTCCATTCTTTGTTTGTTCATGTGCCTGCCCCAACATCTCTAAAATGTTGCATTCATAATGTATCAATGGTAAAATTTCTGTTCCCAAATTCGACAGTGCTCCTGACATCTATGAAAGAATTGAATGCAAAAATAATGTTACAATATGTAATTTTACTACTTCTTTAACATAGTAAAAACATCCCAAGGCATTGTCTGATCAATTTTAACCAAATTATTTACTGAGATTAGAAAAATGACCATGAGAAGTTCGGAGATTTACAAAGGAAGTTATATAGTTTAGGACCTAGGTAGCTGAAGATAGTCACTGATAGTTGGACACATCAAAAATCCTGAAAATATTAGGTGACAATAAAGAGAAATGCAGAAGTCTAAGGATTGCAGGGCTGGGAAGATTTTAGGTGTGAGAAGGGCCATGGAGGAATTGAAATGCAAGGTAGAAACATGAAGATCACATAGTTGCTTGTCCCAGAGGACAATTTAGTGCAGGAGTATGCAGAAATTGGTATGAATTAGAATATTCTGGACTATGTCAAGCGGAAAACTGACTAAAACAACACTGGACTAATTAAGTCTGGTGTATTGATGGCACAGCTGAGGTTCTAAGATGCATATGTTTTTATGATATCAAAAGATACCTGAAATTTCCTGAGATGGCAGCAGATTGCTGAGTGACCCCATTTGTTCAGGGGTTGCACCTCCCTCCAGGATTCGCACTCTTTCTCTGAGTTGCTCACATTCTTCCTTCAGACTCTTTAGCTCCGTTATATGGTGCTCTTTTGCCAAACTCATAGGATTCATACTCAAGTGAAGCACCTTTGTTTTGCTGGGATCATAGTCACCCTGAAATGCAAGAAACCCCTTTATTAGCTTTGAGAGCAAGCTGGTTCTGATGCCACAGTATAACACATTACCTTTCAAATGTGCATCAGGTATCAAAGTATTGGTATCTTAAAAAAAAGAAAATAACATACTACAGGGGAATTAGATTCAACTATTAACAAATGTGATTTATTTATATTTCTTATAGTTGCTAAAGTAATATGATTACTTTCCAATTTAGATTGTGCATTGATACATAATCAATTTACTTGGTAACCCTTATTGTTAAGCAGACATATTTATATATCAATAAATGAAAAACAAATTCTATTCTTTGTTAGAATAATTCATGATATGGACCAGCATTTATTGTTAACTGTAAATTTCCTATTCTGCAGGTGTTTGTTAAAGGATTGTACAAGTCACCTGCTCAAACTGCATATCACATTTAATCCAAAGGAAATGTAATTTAACTTGAAAAGCCTGAAGTTGGTGTCAGTGATTCAACATAAGCTATGTTTCACTTTTTCCATTACAATCAAAGGAAAACACTGGAATAGTTTTAAATTTAAAATGCACTAAAAAATCTTAAACTTACTTTCATAAGGATTAAATGAATTTTGTGGAAATGTACTTGTAACAAAGTGCTACATTTTGACTGAAGCAAAATAGAATCTGTATAGTACCAGAGTACTTTGCTAATAGTGTTTGTGCAATATTATGTAGGCGGAGCAATGATGGTGCTAAATGGCAACTCCTTTGCTTGCATCTTCGGAAACAGCTCTATTTCCATCTTTAAAATCTTTATTTTTCCTTTTCAGGGTTCTTTTGAAGACCCTGACCTGGAGTTAAACGCTGACTTCAGTTCTTTGCGCGAATGGGACCTGCTCTCAGTGTTTCATAACTGGTTGTTGTTCGGCAGACTAAGGGCTCGGCCTAAGAGTCTGACTTGGATTTGGAAGCCTAAGTTCTTGGGGCTCTGGAGATGGACGGATCAAGGGTCGGTGTGTGTCATCAGTGGAGTCGAAGCATCTATGGCTGTGTGACTGGAAACCCAAGATCTTTAAGATCTTCAGACACAGAGCTCGAGAAAAGCAACGTAATGGACTTCTAACATCATAAACCAGTGAGTTGTTTGTTATGTCTCCCTGCTCGCTGGGAAAACGAAGACACCTCCTTCTCCCTTATTAGGGAGAGAGCCTGTGGTACGTCGTATACCGGGTGAAATGCAGAGTCTTTGGGGTAACTGCAAGTTTGTGTCTTTGCTATTGCTTCGCTCACGCTTGAGTGCTCGGTGGCAGGTGCTGATGCTTTTTTTTGCCGTGGGGGAGGAGGGATTGTTGCTTGCTGCTGCTTACAACACGGGGGGGGGGGGGCGGAATCTTAAGGGTTCTAACATTTAACTGTGTTCATTCTTTGGGGCACTCCTCTGTTTTCGTGAATGATTGCAAAGAAAAAGCATTTCAGGATGTATATTGTAAACATTTCTCTGACATTAAATTGGACCTTTGAACCTTTGAATGGAATCTGAGTTCTTGACAAACTGCAGAAAGACAACCAGATTCAGTTAATGGCAGAATGCCAAGTACGCTGATTAAGTAGATGAACAGACTGCACCATGTCCTTGAACTGAGCCAACACTTGTGTATAAAGGAGTAACTATGCTATGTTTTTTGAAGCTACCAACAGCTCTTGTGCAGTGCTGGTCTTCCCTTGCTCCAAGTAATATAAACAAGATTACGATTGATCCATTCTCAGCTAATTGTTGTTTGTTATAAGACATAGTGAAAAGGTGCTCAACAGAACTTGAAGGTTCCACCAAGATCGCATGTTTAGGTACAGAAATGGACCAATGGGGATTCTGGTGACTGCCTGCTCCTGGGGAAACTCTGGCTGAGGAGTGATCACCAAAAAGTAAGTTTGCTTTTTGCTCTGTGTGGCTTTTCCAGGTAAGTAGCAAATACTGGATTCTGCCCCTCTCCCATCCTATACACAGCGATTTATGCTTATGGTCTATTGAGTGGATCAGTTTCTTGCTCTGTGATTCCAACATATTAGGCATGCCGACAGTAACAGTGTTGGGGACACCTAAGATCTGATGTCAAGGAAACACCAGAAACTGAGCTCATACGTTTACAGAACGCTGTGGTGAACAAAATAAAGAGAAAATACAATAAGTAGGGTGAGGAAGAGAGACTTTAAATTGATAATAATGAGGCAAAAGTTTTTGAAGATTTTGTCTTTTAAAAATAATTGGATAGGTATATGGACAGGAAAGGAATGGAGGGTAATGGGCTGAGTGCGGGTAGGTGGGACTAGGTGAGAGTGAGCGTTCGGCACGGACTAGAAGGGCCGAGATGGCCTGTTTCCATTCTGTAATTGTTATATGGTTATAAAGGGAGTCCTTCCCTGTCCTAAATAAAGGGACACCAGCATGGTGTATGTTTAATAATTATGGGAAGTGATTAGTGGAAGACTTACAGATACATAGAACATAGAAATCTACAGCATATTATTGGCCCACAATATTGTGCCAACCATGTAACCTGCTCTAGAAACTGCCTATAATTTCCCTAGCATACAGATGAGGAACAAAGGGGCGCATATCGACCTTAGACAGCGGAAGAATTATGAGCATGGTAGAAGAACTGCCTGACCTAGAAGAGGTTTGGAAAAAGCTATTCAGAAACTTAAAACTATTGTTTTATGTCACAAACCTAGATTTAGAAACCCAATGAGGGCATGCTTAGATCCCAAATCAAATTTTATGAGGTTAAATTTCAGGGCTTTCAAGAACACTGGAATAGTAATAGGCCACCATGCCAAATGAAGATTTTTATAAAAATAAGTACAATGCATTACATGCTGCTTTTCCTAAAAAGACCAATTGGTCTAAGAATATGGAGACACACACATTAAGGTGTCTGTAGAAGAATATATACAGAAGATAGTACAGAAAATGGAGCAGGCTATAGGACCTACAACTAGTATTTCTGGAAATGGGACTTCAACCTAAATTACATTACAAACAGAGGACAGCCTATTAACGTCCTGAAATCAGACCCAGTAGAAGTTAGTATAGGAGACCAGGATCCTGTGTCTGTAAACTTGTGGAAGAGATTTATTATGTAAAATACAAGCTACTATTACCTGCACTCCCGAGGGACTTAATATGTGTACACCAGAGAGCCATTGTGAACGAGACTATTTCAGTAGTAGTCAACCTATTTTGTAAAAGTGGCAGTTATTCACAACCCACTTATCAAGGAGCTTGGAACATTTTTACGAGAGTGCCTTGAAAGCCTCTGGAGATTTCTCTAGATTCTGTTTAGACCGACAACTCAGCAAGTGACACTGTTTTCTTCACTTGCTTATTATAACTCAGCTGGAAATGACCATTTTATTCATCAGTATGTATCAAGTAAGGAAATAGTTCTATACACTTCTAAAATATATGTGGGTAATTCTGGGATTGCGGCGGCAGTGCAACTCTCACACGAGGTTCATTGGAGACACAAGAACAACAGAACTGAGAACCCCATCTGACCCAAGCAGTTTCCAGAGATATGGTCACAAAGGACCTTAGGCCAAAGGTCAAAGGTCTGCGAGGACTGCCATGACTGAAGGTCCTGGAAATGACAGGATGAAATCTGTAGCGACAGGAGGGAGGTATGGGCTTTCTTCTGTCACTCCCTGGTACATTAGGAGCAGAGTCAACCTTTCAATAAGAGGTTGTAAGAAGGTTGTTCAGTGCTGATTTGGAACCTTTACTCTCTGAAGTCCCACCACAATTCTGCGCCCTCCAGCCAGAAATGGGTAAATTGCATAAAGTGACCATCAACCTAAATGTGGGTTACTAAGTGGCAAGTAGCACTCATGCCATAAAGGTGCCCCTACAATAACACAGGATTTAATCATCTTGCCTCAATATTACCTCACTACTAATATCCTGGGGACCACCACTGAACAGAATCTCAACCAAACTAGTCTCATTAATTTCATGGTGACAAGAGCAAGACAGAGGATAGGTAGCCACAAACAAGTAAGCCACACCCTGACACCACAAAACCTTATCAACTACATCTAAGGTAGAAACCAGGCAAAGAAATACTCCCACTTTGCCTGAATGAGTGCAGAACCAACCATTCTTTAGAAGTTCAATATGATCCAGAACTGAGCGATCCATTTTACCAGTTCCTCATCAACTACCCCATACATCCGTTTTCACCACCATTGGTACACAGTGTGAACCATCTACAAAATGCACTGTGTTTACTTTCCAGGCTACACTGACAACATCTTCCAAACTTACACTCTCTAACAGCAAGGAGAATGGCAACAAGAACATCGGAACATGACCACCAGCAGCTTCACTCCAAGTTGAACACTTAAGACCAAAGAGCAGAATCAGGCTATTTAGCCCATCAAATCTGCCCTGCCATTTCATCATGGCTGATTCACTTCCCTCTCAGCCACAATCTTCTGCCTTCTCCCCGTATCCCTTCATGCCCTGACAAATCAAGAAACTACCAAACTCTGCCTTAAATATACCCAATGACTTGGCCTCCACAGCTGCCTGTGGAAACGAATTCCACAGATTAACTACTCTCTGGCCAAAGAAGACTGACTGTCCTTCAGGATTCTGTGGCAATGAATATAATATGAATTTTCAGCTTCTCCAGCAGCATAGTGGAAGCACCTTCAGAAGAATTGTTCAAAAAGAAATCCATCAGCTTTGCAATGGCAATTAAGGATGGACATAAATGCTGATCTTCAATATAGACAGCTTCTTCAGATGTGATAGCATTGGGGGGCGGGTAGGGAAGAAAATTAACAGCATGTTATCTGGGATGAAGTGTTTCAGTTACCAGGAAAGGCTGGAAAGACTCGGTCTATTTTTTTTCTGGAGCAATTGAGGTTAAGAGGGGCATTGTTGAGGTATTTAAAATTACAAAGGAAAGACTGCAGAAAATTCTTCCCCTTGTTAAAGGTGAATAAATCTGAATCTCAACTAGAAAACATAAATTTAAGGTAAGGGGTAAGAAATTTAGAGAGGATATGAAGAGGACCTTTCTCAGTTAGAAAGTGGTGAGTTACTGGAAAACACCGCTGGAGAGAATGGTGGAAGCTGAGTTCTTAACAGCATTTAAGATGAGCACTTAAATCGCTCAGTCATAGAAGGCTATGGGACACTTGCTGGAAGATATAATTCACATGGATAGGTTTCCACTGGTTGGTGTGTACATAGCAGGTCAAATGGCCTGTTTCCATGCTGTTTTATTTTATGACTTAATTTATTGTAAATGTTAACAGAAATAAATCTGGAATAACTTTCAAAGTTCAGATTGCATCAGTTCTTAAACCATTTTCAAATTTTGTTCATAATTTTTATACAGGAAATATGAAAAGATTATACTTAATTAGATGATATCTTGTTTCAATTGAGTTTCTGATGCAAATTATTCATCTATTCCTGAAATCCAAGGAAGCAACAAAAATTTCCTCTTCAAAAAGTTAAATAATTCCAGTATCAGTGTAACTATAGCACAACTGGGTTAATAGTGATGCATTATTCAGAGTGGTCTAAAAGAACTTAATAGTTATAGGAACAGAGCTGACCATTAGCCTTCAAATAGTTTGCACATTCTTCCTTTCAAATAATCTGTGTTCCCTTCAAATCAAGTCACTTGAATGACATCAACACTCAAGTCTGGGAAGTGACATTTAAAATTGAAAAATGTGAATGAAGTTGATGCTGCTAAAAGTTCTCCAAAGTAAGACAAAAACCTAATAAAACTCCTGAGCATCTGGACTGTGTTCACTTTTTAAAATAGTAATACACACTGTTCTAAAGTAGGCACCTGTAACCAGAAAAGACGCTGTTTGATGTGCACAAAATGTGCACATTTGCTGTGTGATCCCCTGCATTAATCAAAGGATCCTGGCTATCAAACTTGAATTTCAAAATTTCAATCAAAATTTTTCTGTAAACATATGCAGCAATTCTTTCATTCACCACCTCTGGTATAAAATTACTCTTTTATAAAAACCTATTTATAATTATGCTTTTCCAAACTATGGTTCCAAGTTAAACTAACCACCTTAGGGACAAAGGCTATCTGACCAAGGTTAAGATTACACCCTATCCTCGTTATATGCGTCTTCAGACTATGTGGATTCACAATTATGTGAGGAATTTATTTCTACCAATGTCTCCTTATATGTGTCCAAAACTCACAGTTATGCAAGGAGCACAGTTTTCCCGCCAATACAAGTCATGTGCGCGCGCCTCACAGTCTCACTCCCGCCAATCTCGCATTGGTTTTGGCAAGGTGTGGATGTGCAATCTTGTGTTCTTAAACTTTCGTTGGTTTTACCTACGTAACAGTGATTTTGTGCTTGAAATATTTAACTATGCCTCCTAAGCATCCGATGTCATGTCCTGGGCCGTTAGCCGAGCGGCAGAGAACTGCTTTAACACTTGAAAAAAAGTTGTAAATATAAACAGTGCAGCATTAGCTGAAGGTAACACAGCCCTGGGGCGCTACTACTGGGAACAGAATTTTGTCTTTAAAGTTCTTTTGTTGCTTGACAATGTGCCAGCCCCTCACATACATTCGGACAGCATTCATCCTAACATAACAGTGCGTTTCCTGCCGCCTAACACAACAGCACTGATTCAGCCACTCGACCAAGGTGTGATCCATATTCAAGGTGTTTTTTTTAACAGCAAACTATCTCTCAGATGCTGCGAGCAACAGACGATCTTGGAAATCCCAGGAGTTTACCAATGGTGAGAGAATGATGGAAATTGGAACACTTGGCACAAATGGTGATGGACATGGACCCAAGTTTAGAACAGAGTCAGCAGTTTAGTCGTTCCCTGCCATCACCCCTTCTTCCCTACAAGCAAATTTATGCTGAAAAACAAAATGCTGCCATGCAAACAACCCTCATCACTTTCTTCAAACCGGTGTCATCTCCTGCTGCCAGCAGTTCTAAGAGTTCTGTGAATCTTCCTTCACCCCTTGCTGTGCTTGATACGATCCTGATGAACACAACAACCATCAGCTCCCGGAGCAAACACACCTGCAACTGTTGGTGAGTACTGTACACCCTAGTAAGTTAACTTTCTATGATTTATTACATTGAATATTACCTTAAATTGATTAAATATAATATGAATGTTGCCTTGTGGTGCTGCTTTTGTGTCTTATTGGTATGAAAATGTGAATAAATTACAGATAAAGCATACTTAGGAAGCCCTCTGGACGCATCCCTATTTTCTCCATTTAAATAATTATTCACATTATGTGTCGACTGCAAGGAACGTATCTCCCTCGTATAACAAGGGTAGGGTGTACTCTTATCTAGCAGGCAACTTTATGATTAGTTCCAATTCAAAATTAGTTTTGCTTTTGTTTCCATTTGATTTGTTCTATTGTGATACATTGTATGTGATAATAAGTAGGTTTTTGACTAGAATATACACAAAACATTTTTTACTTCAATTTGGGAAAAATATTTAAAGCTCCTTCAACAATCAGTAAGTCCTTTGAATATTTTCACTGTACATTGTGAAGGTTTGATAGATGGAATCTGCTGTTCACAAGTTAACCCTGATTTGTCAACATGAGGAAATGACCCAAGGTTTTACTATGACAATCATTACCAAACTGATCACCTTTTCACCAAATGGCAAATTCAAAACCTTCAAACCAACCCTTGACATTTACTAAACACTATTTTTACACATTTCTGTTTTACTATTTTCTGGTGTTCAGTCTCCCTCACTTAAAATTATTCTGGGACCTACTGGCTGGCGTAGCTCAAACAACACTACTCTTAATGCCAGTGTTTTACAATCTGCCTGTTATTCTTGGATACATCCCAAGCAGAACCAGTGCTATCAACAGCCCCTGAAGTGCAACTACAGCTTGTGTAAACTGACTAGTCTGGTTACATTAAACATGACAGAAAGCCACTTGCAGCAAGATGGTATCTTTACCAGACCGGAAGTCCAGAGGCATGGACCAAATGATCAGGAGTGATCCTATCAGGCAGCTGTGGAACTTAAACTCAGTTACCATAAATTTAGGATAATAGATCAGCAATAGTAATAGTGAACACGAACTGTGACCACACTCACAGCAAAAGTGTTGGTTCATAATTGCTCTTTGTAAGCTACCAGGTTATAAAATACACCAACATTTTGGGTATATTATAATAGACCAGGCATGGCTCCCAAATACCTTCTCAAGAGTAGCAAGGGTCTCGGCTCGAAATGTCGACAGTGGTTCTCCCTATAGATGCTGCCTGACCTGCTGCATTCCACCAGCATTTTGTGTGAGTTGCATAAGTATTCAATGTTGGGCTTGACAATAAGACCTATATTTTAGATATTAATAACTATTTATTTGAACCCAATATCCCTTTATCATCTGAATTATTTTTGATGTGCAGAACTTCAATAGTAAATCAGAAACATTTCCTTTCCTTTGCTGTGCACACTGTGATGCTTATAAATAAATAAAAACTTACAAACCATTGGTGATACTACTGCTGGGCATTAAGATGCCAGTATCAGATGAAACCAGATTTTGTATGCAGAAGACCTGAATGTTGCACATTATATGGAAAACCCTCTGGCAGTGCCCTTCACAACTTCAGTCTGCCTTTTTACACTTTACAGCAAATGCCACACATGATAATCAGCAGTAGGACACTTGGCCCTCATATCTGCTATGCCATCAAGGAAGATCATAGCAGGTCAACTCAACACACACACAAAATGCTGGAGGAACTCAGCAGGCCAGGCAGCACCAATGAAAAAGAGTACAGTTGATGTTTCAGACTGAGACCTTTCATCAGGACTGCAGAAGAGGAGTCAAATCTAGAAGGCGGGGGGCGGAGGGAAGGACAAAACACGAGGCAAAAGGTGAAACCAGGGTGGGGGGGGTGGGGAGCTGTGAAGTTGATTGGTGAAAGAGATACAGGGCTGGTGAAGGGGTAATCTGATGGCAGAGGACAGAAAGTCATGGAAGAAGGGGAAATGGAAATGGGGAATGGTGAGGGGTGGGGGGGGGGGGGTGGCGCTCAAACTTCCAGTAGTGAGAATGTGCTCACTATCGCTATGACCATCTCTTTGAAATCTTTCTAAATAATTTTTTGTTGATCATGCTTAGCTTAAAAAGGCAGCAATCCACACAAAATGCCTTAGCTATATTTCTTCCTGTTGCATGTTAATTTGTTCCTTTTTCATTGTGAGTGTATGAACAAAAGCAATCAGAACTCACTAAATTCCAGTAAATGGATATTCTTAAATAGGAGTAAGCTGGAGCAATTGTTCATAAAATGGTTGAAAATGGAAATGAAAGTACAGGAAAATAATAAAGTAGCTGCTTGAGCTTTCTGATATCATGGGTGCAACGCATAAAAGAACTGGCAAATTCAAAACATCCTCTGAAATTTCAATAGAAATCTTGCAAAATTTGAAAGATGTTGAAAGAAAACTACACAGTGGTCTCGCAATTGTTGTCTTGATAACAACCTGAAATAAAACTGGTCAGCGAGTTAATTTAGAGACACAAGAGGCTGCAGATACTGGAATTCGGAGCAACAAACTCAGCTCTTAAAGGAATATTGATTGACACTACTACTCATACAAGAGGCACATCCACAATGTGAGTGTACTCAAGCACAAAATGCTAAATTAAAATTCCATGGATGAGTTTCCATCTCACAGACAAATATGTGAAAATTTCTCATCAAGATGGCTCCAAAAGGAATTCTAGCAGATTTGGAGATATTGCTTCTCAATGTGAAGTGTTGAAAGTACTCCAAAGTGAATTGATTTTTAGAATATTCTTGAAGTAAGATATCTGGGAGTATTAATTTAAGTGAAGTTGACGGTGTTGTGGGACTGTATCGAGCTTACTGTACATATGGGACACCATGAAATGCAATGAATAGCATGAGTAAATAGCATGTTTTCAGTTAATCTGGCTTTTAAAAGGTCGATCATTTTATCTGATTACAACTATAAATGTCAAAACTGGAAAGCCTGAAATGTTAAATTCTCCCAATTGACTGGAATCCTGATTTGATCAATACCCAACAGTTCGTGCTGATTTCCATAGTTATTTACCACTTTGAAAATGTACAAAAGGTTCCAATATTCATTATTCATGTTTTTGCATTCATTAGCATTATTGATGTATATGAACTGATTAACAGTTTGGAGAAGAAGATATTAAATTGGAACAGCTACATCATTCTAATTGTTTTCAACATTTGGATCTTGCCTAAGAGAGGGACGAGCACAGCTGGTTGGGAGTTATGACCTGCGCTGCCAGTTGAGACATATTCAACTCTTCCACCCTATTTCACCCCTGACATGTACCGTACCATATGAAAGGGAAGTTATTTAAGATGATATTTTATTTTCAGAAAATGAAAACAATAGCTAAGTTTCTGTTTAAAGATCCACATTGAAGTAATTTTGACAACTGGAACCTAGGGCACTAGTTCGTTCTTTCAAGTGTTTCTCTGATCTCTGTTGCCGAATCTCCCTAGAAGTATGCCAACAGTTTACCCTGTCTTAGAAATATCAAAAAAATGGATACAAATCTTAATGAAATTTAATCTTGCATAGCTAATCAAGAATGCAGAAACCAACCTGTACTGACTCATCAAAAGTAATGTATCTGCACATAAGTGTCAAAGATTTGTATAGGTCAAATAGATTTCAACAAATTGGCTACCTTTTCATTGTGTTGAAAGATTTAGAATGTTACATGACCAAAAGGAGTTAGACAATGAAGATTAAATAATGGTCCCATTACTTAAGGAGGAAATTATCTAACCGAGATATTTGATGATTACAGGGGAAAAAATTACAGAACAGGGAGAAACATATCTTAAAATTAGGAAGTGTTACACAAAGTGTGATGCAAACTTGGAACTCTGCTGTAAGAAACCTGTTGAAGCTCAACCAGTTGAAAATGTGAAAACTGAGAACGAAAGGACTTTATTTTTTTAGTGGCATTAAGGAATGCAGAGTCAAACTGGATTGGATGAGTTAGAATACAAGACTGTCTACATTCTATATGAACATAAAGAGCATCAGAGATCTGAGGGATACATTTTTCACACAAGAGTCATTGCTATCTGAAATGAGCTCACAAAGGAGGTGGTTGCAGGACTCCTGGGGGCAGAGCAAAATCAAAATAGCGCTAAACGGCAACTCCTTTACTCGCATCTTTGGAAACAGCTCTATTTCTATCTTTGATTTGTCTTTTTTCTTTTCAAGGTTCTTTTGAAGACCCTGGCCTGAAGTTACACTCTGACGACTTTGGTTCCTTGCGAGAACAGGACCCGCTCGCAGGGCCTCATGACCAGCTGCTATTTAATATCCCAAAGACGTGGCCTGGAAAATAAGCATGCCTTCAAGGATCCAGATTTTTGTGATTCTGGAATTGTGCTGATTCTAGATCGGTGCCCCTGACTGAAGTGTCATGGGAGACACAAAACATTGGGAGCAGCGGGTTAGCTGCTGGAGGTGGTGTGTCCGGAGGGCTGCACCCTTCTGGTGCCAACTCTTTGGGCTCAGAGCTCAGAAAAGGGACACAACGGACTTTTAACATCATAAATCAGTGAGATGTTTGTTATGCCACCCCTCTCTCTATGAAACGAGGACACATCTTTTCCCCTTTATCGGGAGAGACAGAGAGCCTGTGGTATGTCAAATTACCGGGTGAATGAGTAGTTTTGGGGGGAGGTACTGTAAATCTGTGTCTTTATTGATGCTTTACTGCACACTTCAGTGCTTGGTGGAGGGTGCTGATGCTTTTTGCTGGTGGGGGACGTTACCTTGCTGCTCTTTGTGTGTGGGAAGGGGGAGCTGGGGGGGCATTAGGGTTCTAACGTTTTAACTGCCATTCACTCTTTGGGGTACTTTTCTGTTTTCATGGATGTTTGCAAAGAAAAGGGCATGGATTAGTATAGGTAGTCATGACGGTTAGCACAGATACATGGATCGAAACACCTTTTACTGTGCTGTACCACTCCACGTTCCAAATTGCAAAAATCCTAAAATGGAGTAATGGGCGCAGTCATTCGCTGAGATTGACATAATCTACTGGATGATATACCCACAAATGGGCTATTTTAGAGTGGAGACTATAGGACAGCCTTCAACCCTAGCCACAAGGAGCCTGCGCTATCTCGGTGGCTCCTCATGGGCATCAGCACAGAACACCACATCCACAGATATCATGACTCTCGGGATGAATTTTACAGCTCACAGCGTCAGACTTCGGACTTCAATTCCAGCGTCATCAATGAGTCTCTGTACTGCCTTCCCATGGAATGTGTGGGTTTTCCGTTACTCTGATTTCCTCCCACAGTCCAAAGGCATACTGGGCAGGTTAATTGGTCATTGTAAATTGTCCTATGATTAGGTCAGGGTAAATCAGAGTTGTCAGGCATTGCAGGGTACTGAGGCTTAAAAGCCCAGAGGGCCTACTCTGCACTGACTTTAAATAAATAAAGTAAAACATTCTATAAATCAAAATCAAAACTGTAGATGTTGGAATTTGAAATAAAAATAGGTAATGCAGGGAAGACTCAGGAACTCAGTTTTTCCCCCAGAATTTCCCTGTTTTAAAGTAAAATTTCTCATTTTGTTTTATTATATTTCTATAATTTGCTTTTGAATGTGTCTTTTAAATATTTTAAATTTAATCAAATTCTTTATTAGTTTTAATATTTTAAACATTTTACATTTTAACAGATCCTGAGTGATTTTGAATACAGTTAATTGAGCCATTGATTTATCTGGGCAGCCATTTATTTCGGCCAACAGAAAACAAAAACTAAGTTGAGAGAATAGCCAGGATTCCCTTCTCTTATTTGGGATACTATGTTGCTTTATTGGGTCCGGAGACTTGCCAAACGGCTTCTAACTAGCCTCAGTCACATGTACTTGTGTAGCGGTTAAAAACAACACCACACTTAGAACAAGCAGATTTTAAACAGAGTCAGTAGCGTGTGTTTGTGTTCAAAAAGCAGTGATTTTTGTCACTGATAGTTGGCAAAAAATAAGCAGCAAAACAATTTGGAACTGTTTTGCTCACCACAGTATCAAGCACTCAGGCTTGGGGATGCCAGAAATAGCCAGAGTGAAAATGAAATTATTTCACTATTTCAACAAGTTAGAAATTATGAAGAATTTGAAGCTTTCAACAATGATCTTGAATGTTTCCAATGCAAATGAAGGTTTGGAGGATGTAATCGTCTAAAGCACTGTATAAAAGCAGTCCACTGGGTGACTCTGCTGATTTTGCTCACTTATCAGAATCACAATTAGAACCAGGTTTAAAATCACCGACATCTGTCATGAAATTTGTTGTCCTTATGGCAGCAGTACAATGCAATACATATAATAGAGAAAAAAATAACTGAGTTACAGTAAGTATTTAAAATAGTTAATTAAGTAGAATAAAAATAGAAATAAAAGGAAGTAATGATAGCATTCATGGGTTCAATGTCCATTCAGAAATCTGATGGCAGAGGGGAAGAAGCTGATCCTGAATTGTTGAGTGTGTGCCGTCAGGCTTCTGACCTCCATCCTGATGGTAGCGATGAGAACAAGGCATGACCTGGGTGATCAAACCACAAACAAGAGAAAATCTGCAGATGCTGGAAATTGAGCAACACACACAAAATGCTGGAGGAACTCAGCAGGCCAGGCAATATCAATGGAAAAAAGTACAGTCGACATTTCGGCCGAAACCCTTCAGCAGGACTGGATAAAAAAAATGAGGAATAGATTTAAAAGGTAGGGGGATGGGGGAGATAAGCAGCAGGTGATGGGAGTCTTTAATGATGGAAGTGTAGCGGTGTGCTACACGCAGCGCTAAAATTACGACACGGAGTCGGTAACTGCAGTCGAAGGAAAAAACTTTATTCGAAAACTTCAGCCTCACTTTTAAGCCTCTGTCAACCGGCCCCCCATGGCGCAGAGGCTCCAAAGCTCTGTGCTCGCAAACCCCCGTAGGCTATCTAATTGTGAGTCAGTTCGGATACGCTAGGAAATGGGTCGCCACATAACCCCCCCCCACCCCAGAACCGGCGATACACCCCCCAATGTCCACAGTCTGGGCCAGAACCTGCTTGGGAGATCGGCCTCTGCGCCGAGGCGCCGGAAACTCGGCCGGTTGCGCCAGGTCCACATGGGCCGGTTTGAGGCGGTCCACCGTGAAAACCTCCTCCTTCCCCCCAACGTCCAGCACGAACGTGGACCCGTTGTTCCGGAGCACCATAAACGGCCCCTCGTATGGCCGCTGCAGCGGTGGCCGATGCCCGCCCCTTCGTACAAACACAAACTTACAGTTCTGTAGGTCTTTGGGTACGCAGGTCGGGTGCCGCCCATGCTGTGAAGTGGGTATGGGGGCCAGGTTACCGAGCTTCTCGCGTAGTCTGCCCAGGACTGCTGCGGGTTCTTCCTCTTGCCCCCTTGGGGCTGGTAGGAACTCCCCGGGGACGACCAGGGGCGCGCCGTATACCAACTCGGCCGACGAGGCGTGCAGGTCGTCCTTGGGCGCTGTGCGGATGCCGAGTAGGACCCAGGGAAGCTCGTCCGCCCAGCTGGCTCCTCGCAGGCGGGCCATGAGGGCCGACTTCAGGTGACGGTGGAAACGCTCCACTAGCCCGTTCGACTGTGGGTGGTAGGCAGTTGTGTGGTGCAGCTGAGTCCCCAAAAGGCTGGCCATAGCTGACCACAGGCTGGAGGTGAACTGGGCGCCTCTGTCGGAGGTAATGTGGGCTGGTACACCAAAGCGAGATATCCAGGTGGCGATCAGGGCTCGGGCGCAAGATTCGGAGGTGGTGTCGGTGAGCGGGACCACCTCTGGCCATCTTGTGAACCGGTCCACGATAGTCAGGAGGTAACGCGCTCCGCGCGACACTGGCAGGGGGCCCACGATATCCACATGAATGTGGTCGAAACGCCGGTGGGCGGGATGGAACTGCTGTGGTGGGGCTTTGGTGTGCCGCTGCACCTTGGCCGTCTGGCAGTGCATGCACGTTCTGGCCCATTCACTGACCTGTTTGCGGAGTCCGTGCCAAACGAACCTGCTGGAAACCATCCGGACAGTTGTCCGGATGGAGGGATGCGCCAAGTTATGAATGGAGTCGAAAACGCTGTCGGGACGACTGGACGGGGCTGGCCGGTGGCGACGTCACAGAGTAGGGTCCTCTCACCCGGGCCCACGGGGAGGTCCTGGAACTGCAGACCGGAGACTGCGGTCCTGTAACTCGGAATCTCCTCATCCGCCTGCTGCGCCTCTGCCAGTGCCTCAAAGTCTACCCCTTGGGAAAGGGCATGAACGGTAGGGCGAGAGAGCGCATCCGCCACGACATTGTCCTTATCCGAGACGTGCCAGACATCCGTCGTGTATTCAGAGATGTAGGACAGGTGGCGTTGCTGGCGGGATGACCAGGGGTCGGATGCTTTCGTAAACGCAAAGGTAAGCGGTTTGTGGTCCGTGAACGCGGTGAAGGGCCGACCTTCTAGGAAGTACCTGAAATGCCGGATTGCCAGGTAGAGCGCCAACAGTTCCCGGTCGAAAGCACTGTACTTAAGCTCGGGTGGTCGCAGGTGTTTGCTGAAAAACGCCAGGGGTTGCCAGCGACCTGCGATGAGCTGCTCCAGCACCCCACCGACTGCCGTGTTGGATGCGTCCACTGTGAGGGCGGTAGGGGTGTCCATTCTGGGATGTACTAGCATTGCGGCGTCCGCCAAAGCTTCCTTCGTTTGAACGAAAGCGGCGGCGGACTCCTTGTCCCAGGTAATGTCCTTGCTCGGACCCGACATCAGGGCGAACAGGGGGCGCATGATCCGGGCAGCTGAAGGGAGGAAGCGGCGGTAGAAATTGACCATACCTACGAATTCCTGAAGGCCTTTGATCGTGGTGGGTCGGGGGAAGTGGCGGACCGCATCTACCTTAGCGGGCAGAGGGGTTGCCCCGTCTTTAGTAATTCTGTGGCCCAGGAAGTCAATGGTATTGAGTCCGAATTGGCATTTGGCAGGGTTGATTGTAAGACCGTACTCACTCAGTCGGGCGCAGAGTTGACGGAGGTGGGACAGATGCTCCTGACCTCTGCCGCTGGCTATGAGGATGTCATCCAAATAGATGAACGCGAAGTCCAGGTCCCGTCCCACCGCGTCCATTAACCACTGGAACGTCTGTGCGGCATTCTTCAGGCCGAACGGCATGCGGAGGAACTCGAAAAGGCCGAATGGGGTGATGAGAGCCGTTTTGGGGACGTCGTCAGGATGCATCGGGATTTGATGGTATCCCCGGACGAGATCTACCTTGGAGAAGATCCGTGCGCCGTGCAGGTTTGCTGCAAAGTCCTGAATGTGCGGCACAGGGTAGCGGTCCGGTGTGGTAGCCTCGTTCAGCCTGCGGTAGTCGCCGCACGGTCTCCAGCCCCCCGTCGCTTTGGGCACCATGTGCAGGGGGGAGGCCCATGGGCTGTCGGACCGCCGGATGATCCCCAATTCCTCCGTCCTCTGGAACTCCTCCTTCGCCAGTCGGAGCTTGTCCGGGGGAAGCCGCCGAGCACGGGCATGGAGGGGTAGTCCCTGGGTCGGGATGTGGTGCTGTACGCCGTGCCTGGGCATGGCTGCTGTGAACTGCGGTGCCAGAACCGATGGGAACTCCGCCAGGACCCTGGTGAAGTCGTTGTCGGACAGCGTGATGGAGCCGAGGTGAGGGGCCGGCAACTGGGCTGCACCCAGGGAGAACATCTGAAAGGTCTCGGCATGTACCAGTCTCTTCCTGGGCAGGTCGACCAGCAGGCTGTGAGCCCGCAAAAAATCCGCACCCAGAAGCGGTTGGGCTACGGCGGCCAGTGTGAAGTCCCACGTGAACTGGCTGGAGCCGAACTGTAGCTGCACCTGGCGGGTGCCATAGGTCCTTACGGTGCTGCCATTCACGGCCCTCAGGGGGGGACCCGGTGCCCTGCTGCGGGTGTCGTAACTCGTCGGAGGTAAAACGCTGATCTCAGCCCCAGTATCGACCAAAAACCGGCGTCCCGACCTTCTATCCCACACATACAGGAGGCTATCCCGATGGCCAGCCGCCGTAGCCATCAGCGGCGGCTGGCCCTGGCATTTCCCGGGAACTTGCAGGGCGGGCGACAATGGCGGGCTTCTGCACCCCACCGCTGGTGGTAGAAGCACCAGTGTTCATTGGGCCGGGGGTTAGCGGGCTCTGCGGCCGGGCCTGGACTGGTTTGCTGCCGGGAGCGGGGCTGGGAGATCCGTGCGATGGAAGCCCCGCTCACCTTTTTGGCGTTCCACAGCAAGTCCGCCCGGGCTGCCACCTTCCGGGAGTCACTGAAATCCGCGTCGGACAGCAGCAGGCGGATGTCCTCGGGCAGCTGCTCCAGGAATGCCTGCTCAAACATGAGGCAGGGTGTGTGTTCGTCGGCGAGAGACAACATCTCATTCATTAAAGCCGATGGAGGTCTGTCGCCCAAGCCATCCAGGTGCAGTAAACGGGCAGCCCGCTTGCGCCGTGAGAGTCCGAAAGTCCTGAGGAGCAAGGCTTTGAATTCCGTGTACTTGCCGTCTGCCGGGGGCGACTGTACGAACTCCGCGACCTGGGCTGCTGTGTCCTGGTCGAGGGAGCTCACCACGTAGTAGTAGTGGGTGTCTTCTGAGGTGATCTGGCGAACGTGGAATTGGGCTTCGGCTTGCTGGAACCATAGGTCCGGGCGCTGCGTCCAGAAACCTGGCAGTTTCAACGAAACCGCATGAACAGAGGCGGCGTCGGTCATTTCTGATCCAAAAATCGTTTGGACCGTCAGGGTCACCAATTGTAGCGGTGTGCTACACGCAGCGCTATAATTACGACACGGAGTCGGTAACTGCAGTCGAAGGAAAAAACTTTATTCGAAAACTTCAGCCTCACTTTTAAGCCTCTGTCAACCGGCCCCCCATGGCGCAGAGGCTCCAAAGCTCTGTGCTCGCAAACCCCCGTAGGCTATCTAATTGTGAGTCGGTTCGGATACGCTAGGAAATAAATGGGTCGCCACAGAAGCTGCCTTTCTGAGGCATCGCTCCTTGAAGATGTCCTGGGTACTACAGAAGTTAGTGCCTATTATGGAGCTGACTAACTTCACAACTCTCTACAGCTTATTTCAATCCTGTGCAGTAGCCACCACCACCGCCCTCCCCCACGTACCAGACAGTGATGCAGCCAGTTAGAATGCTCTCCACAGTACATCTGTAGAAATTTGCAAGTGTCTTTGACAACACACCAAATCTTCTCAAACTCCTAATGAAACATAATTCTGCTGTTGATAACGAATAGTAATTAGTTTTATTGTACTGTAGAGGTATTGGTAGTGTTCTAATTTATTGATGATGGGGGGCTTGGTCTCTGATGATGGGGGGGTTGGTCTCTGATGGGGGGTTGGGCTCTGATGACTGGGGGGGCTGGTCTCTGATGATGGCAAAGGTTGGTCTCTGATGACGGGAGGGCTGGTCTCTGATGAAGGGGGTTTTGGTCTCTGATGATGGGGAGTTGGTCTCTGATGATGGGGGTTGGTCTTGATGATGGGGGGGTTTGGTCTCTGATGAAGGGGGGTTGGTCTCTGATGACAGGTGGGCTGGTCTCTGATGATGGCAAGGGTTGGTCTCTGATGATGGATGCTGCTTTCTTGTGACAGTGCTCCATGTAGATGCACTCAACGGTAGGAAGGGCTTTACCATGATAGGCTGGGCTATATTTACGACATTTTGTACACTTTTACTTTCAAGGGTATTAGTGTTTCCATACCAGACCATGAATCAACTAGTCAATATACTCTCCACCGCACATTAAAAGAAGTTTGTCAAAGTTTTAAGCAATATGCCGAATCTTGGCAAGCTTCCTAAGAAAGTAGAGGTGGTGTTGTGCTTGCTTTGTGATGGTACTTATGTGCTGGACTCAGGACACATCCTCTGAAATGATAACACAGGAATTTCAAGCCTATTAAAATGACATCAGTTAGTACAATGGATTAATGTAGGTGAAGAAAATGGCACTGGTGAAACACAGCAATGCTTTGCAAGCAGCTTACAAAACTTCTTCTGAACTATTGCACTGCAATCTGCAGCCTGTAATTTGCTTTTTAAGTAACATAGCTTTGAACTGTCTTTGAACTTTGAACTCATGCTTTCACAACCTTTTTGAAGTCTTGGCAGACTGAACTCTCAGGGCTTCTTGATACACCGGATGGACCAGACTGCCAATTTAAAGAGGGCAGAAGATGTTTCATGACAAATTCTTCATGGTGCTCGGATGTAGCAATCTTGCCCCACTCTTGTTCCCCTGACCTGGAATATCTCATGAGTAAGAGCTGATTGCTCTACTTAGTAAAAGGGCTGTCCTCTGTGACCCTGACCACAGTCTACATACTGCCAAGGGCCAATGTTAAGCATTCAAGCTATTTAGTGAAGCAAATAGTAAACAACAAACAGCCTACTCCACCTGCTTTCAACTTATTGTTCGTGACTTCAATCAAGCTTGTTGGAAGAAATCTATGTCCAGTTACCATCAACATATCACCTGCAGAACAATGGGTCACAACACATTCAACCACTATTATAGTATAATTAGAAATGCTGTACTGTACTTCAGGAAATATGACCATCTGGCTGCCCTCCGTCAACCTGCATGGAGGCAAAGGCAAACAAGCAAGAATCCAGAGATGCTCACAGGAGGCAGCGGAGAGACCTCAAAATTGTTTTCAGTCAGTGGACTGGGCAGAGCTCAAGGACTCATCTGAGGATCTGAAAGATGGATGTCACGGGCTTAATAACAACTGTTTTAGACAAGTATGTCCCCACAAAATGGACCAAGAGGTTGACTATCTGTGAGGAGCAGATTAGTGACAGGTAAATCAGGCAACCAAGTAAAATCAAGAGGTCAAGGTATGACCTCTGGAAATCCATCGCACATGTGAAGTGGCAATTCCAGACCACTGAAGGATGCTTGGCTGATATCTGAATGGGGAGAAAATTCAAACACCAGAAGTACACAGGGATGAAAGATTCCTTGTGCAAGACTCCCAGAGGGTTAATTTACAGGTTAGGTCCGTGGTATAGAAGGCAAATGTAATGCTGGTGCTTATTTCAAGGGGAATAGAATCAAAAAACAAGGAGATAATGCTGAAGATTTATAAGACACTGGTCAGGCCGCACTTGAAGTATTGCCGACAGTTTTGGGTCCCAAATCTCAGAAAAGGTGTGTTGCCATTGGAGAGAGTCCAGAAGAGGTTCACACGGATGATTCCGGGAATGAAGAGGTTAACATGAGAAGCGTTTGGCAGCTTTGGGGCTGTAATCATTGGAATTTAGAAGAAAGCAAGGGGATCTTATTGAAACCTTACCAAATGTTGAAAGGACCAGATAAGGTGAATGTGAAAAGAGTGTTTCCTATGGTGCGGGTGTCCAGAACTACAGGGCACAGCCAGAAAAACGCGAGATGACCTTTTAGAACAGATGTAAGAAGGAATTTTTTTTTAGCCGAAGAGTAGAGAATCTTTGGAATGCTCTGCTACATACTGCTGTGGAGGCCAAGTCTGTGGGTATATTTAAAGTGAAAATTGATTGTTTCCTGATTGGTCAGGGCATCAAAGGATGTTGCGAGAAGGCAGGTTGAGTGGAATCCATGATCAGCCAATATGGAATGGTGGGGCAGACTTGACGGAACTGAATGGCTTACTTCTGCTTCTTTGTCTTATGATCTGATGGACAGCTGTGGCAGGATTTAAATTCTATCACCTCAACCAAACAACACTGGTGACTACAACTTTTCACTCCCAGCTCAATGCCATTTATGCTCACTATAACCATCAAAACATGGAGGCATCTTCACAAACTTCCACAGTCCCTGATGACTTTGTGATTTCAGTCTTTGAGGCCAATGGGAGAGCATCCTTCAGGAGGGTGAACACACGGAAAGCACCCAGCCCAGATGGGCTGGGCAAGTACTGAATACCTGTGTGGAGTGTTCACAGATATTGTTATTCTCACTTTGGCAGCCTGAGGTATTCACCTGCTTCAAGCAGACTTCACTTACACCAATGCCTCAGAAGAACATTTTAACCTGAACCAACGTCAATCCTTGAGTAGCACATATATCCACTGCAATTTCAGTGCTCTGACAGGTTGGTCACGTAACATATCAACTCCTGCCTGAGGAGTAACTTGGATCCACTCCAATTTGCCTTCCAGCACAACAGATCAACAACAGATATCACTTCATTGGCTCTTCACTTAATCCTGGAATATCTAGACAATGAAGATGTCCTTCATTGACTACAGCTTGGCATTCAATACTATCATCTCCTCAAAATTAATCAATAAGCTCCAAGACTCCAATATCTCTTGGTGCAACTGGATTCTCGATTTCCTCACTTGCAGACCCCAGACAGCTGGATTGGCAACAACATCTCCTCCACAATCAGCATCAGCACAGGTGCACCACAAAGCTGTGTGCTTAGTCCCCTGCTTTACTCACTTTATACTTATGACTGTGTGGCTAAACACAGCTCCAATACCATGTTTAAGTTTGCTGATGACACCACTGTTGTAAGTTGAAGCAAAGGTGGTGATGAATCAGCATATAGGACGGAGATCGGAAATCTAGTTGAGTGGTACTAGGAGAACAGCCTTGACTTTTAGTCAATGTTAGTAAGACCAAGGAGCTGATTATTGAGCACAGGAGGAGAAAACCGGAGTCCATGAGGCTGTTCTCATAGGGAGCAATTTAAAAGTGCATTTTAATAGATTTTTATTGACAAATACTGTACGTAATTTTACTATTTTGTTTTGGGTGATTATCTCAAGTTCACCTGTCCTATCCCCAGTAAAACGAAGAACATTGTGGATGCTTCACTAAAGCTTCTACACCAGTTGAAATCAATTTCCAACAGAGCTTATCTTGTTTTATTCTCCTCAGAACCTCTTATTCAATACACAGATCATGCTGAATTTTGAAAATAAAAAAAAACTACAGATGCTAAAAATCTGAAATAGAACAGAAAGTATCAGCAGGTCATGCAACATCTGTGAAAAGATAAACAGTTAACATTTCAGTTGAAGAACCTTCCTCAGAACTTTAAAACAAAGAAAATTGCCCAGTATCAAGCTGTAGGAGGTTGGAATGTGGATGGATACAACAATTTGATAGCATATGACCAGGATTTCCTGGGGATGTAACTAAGGTCATCCAGTCAGTTGCTTAATGGGGATGGTTCAGATGAGAGAAAATGGTCTTTTGTTCATAACAGAAATGAAGTTAGGGAGCAGGATATTGAGATCACAGACAATAGAATGCAAGAGTTGCAAAATGCAGTAGGTCACGCTGTGCTAATGGTGAAAATGAAACTAATGTCACAAATGGATGTTTTGGCCTATTCTGTGTCTGACATGTTGAGTCTTTCCGGCTAAATACAATTCCTTTTGCAACAGGAAATATAAATAAAAATACATGATTGTGCCCTTCAGTCCACAAAAAAAATTAATTTTGACTTGCTCATCTGTAGCTCAGTGAATGTATTCTGTAAGAATTGTCTCCACCCACGACTTTCACCAATACAAAGTTTGTCTTTTATTTCTTCAGAAAAAAAGTAATTCTTCAAACAGTGAAGAAGTTAATGGCAGGGAACACAAATCTTCTCAAATTAACACAGAGTTCAATAAGTTCAGATAAACACTGTCCTCTGCAGTTTAATTTCAGAGTTGTGAATGCCACAGTATTTCATCAGATAATTTCAGACAATGATTCTGCTTACTTTATTTCACCTCCTCTATGTTTTAACTTGTCCCAGTAACACTTTTTCACCCCTGTCACATAACTAGTTTTTTCCTCTCTGTTTCCACTCACCTCTTCCTTTGCATTTGAAAACTATTCCAACCTCTCCCATTTTATACAGGACATCAACCTGAAATACCAACTATAATTTTCAAAATACTATGTGACCAAATGAGTATTCCCAGAATTTTACACTTCTTTAATATTTTTTCTACATAACATTTTGCTTTTGAATGCAACTCCCTTCAAACATACTTCCAGTAACTCTTTTTCAGACGAATGGCACTGAATTTAATAATCTATTTTAAGTGGTAAATAAGTGCAAAATCTATATATGTTGACTGATTAGTTAAATAAAAAAATGTTATTTTAAATTGTCACAAATTGGAAGTACCGTCCTCCCAATTTATGGCGAATTAGGTACCCAGAATTGTTGTTTTTTATGTTCCTTTTGCTGTGGTGATCAAAATGAATCCAGTTTGCTTTACCTGGAGGTTATCCTCACAGACTTGACATTGAATGATTTGAGGTTAACCACTATTAGCTCTAAAGGAACTAGACTGACAATCTCTCAATAGGGAAATGGATATTTTTAAATAGCATTCATTTCCACAACTACTTCTATACCTAATCCTGCTCAGTAGTTTACAATTAAAGAACATGAGGATCAATGTAACACCATTAAGCATTTACAATTGCACATTGGAAGCCATACAAAAGTAAATAACAATGAGGCAAGTCAGGAATGTAAAGACATATGCAAATATGTAAGATCTACAGCTAATTCTGCTATGAATTTACTGATACAAATACCCTTACATCTATGGGTTTCTTTCTGATGCTTTTTCCTAATTTTTCATTTCATTCTGTGAACCCTTCCCCTCTTCTACAAAATAATTTTAAGCGAATTAATTTGATTTTGTGGCCTAGAATTGTATGGATATATCTTGGTGAAAAGAAGTACAATAATCTGACTGGAGGCCTATGACTTGTGAAATGCCACAGGGATCAGTGCTGGGTTCGTTGTTGTTTGGCATCTGTATCAGTTATCTGGATGACAATGTTGTTAACTGGGTCAGCAAATTTTCAGATGACACCAAGATTGGGGGGGTATCGAGGACAGTGAGGAAGACTACCAGAGTTTGCAGCAGTATCTAGACCAGCTGAAAAAATGGCACGATAAATGGCAGTTGAAGTTTAATACAGACAGGTGCAAGGCATTGTTCTTCAAGAAGACCAACCAGGTCAGTTTTACAGTGAATGCAGGGCACTGAGGAGAGCAGTAGAACAAAGGCATCTGAGAATACAGGTCCATAATTCATTGAAAGAGGTGGCACACATAAAGAAGGAGTCGTAAAGAAAGCTTCTGGCACATTGGCCTTCAAAAAAATGAAAGCAATGAATACAGGAGATGGGATGTTATGTTGAAGTTGCATAAGTCATTGGTGAAGCCTAATTTGGAGTATTGTGTGCAGTCTTGGTCACCCACCTACAGGAAAGATTTAAGTAAGGTTAAAAGAGTACGGAGGAAATTTACAAGGTTGTTGCTGGTACTGGAGGACCTGAGTTATAAGGAAAGATTGAATAGGTTAAGGCTTTATTCATTCAACACAGAAGACTGAGGGGAGATTTGATAAAGACATACAAAATTATGAGGAGTATAAACAGGGTAAATGCAAGCAGGTTTCTTTCCCACTGAAGTTGGGTGGGACTGCGTCATGGGTTAAGGGTGAAAGGTGAAAAGTTTAAGGATACATGACTCTAAGAAGGTTAATGCAGCTGCAAAACATTGCTGAAGGAGAAAACATTTACATTTGATTGCTGGATGTCTGCAGTTGCCATTCTCATGGGAGAACAGAACTTATGACACTGAAAGTAACATTACGGTCATCAAAAGCAAAGAATTCTCAGCAAAGCAAAATGATTCAATCCCCACTTTGATCATGCAAAGTCAATGAGATAAATGCAGAGGTCAAGAATAAATCAGACCAAATATAAATCAGAGTCTTAAACTGCCATCCCAGTGCCATGACATCTTCCTTTCCTTTTGACCTATGAAACCAGTTACCCACGTTTCCATCAATATGATCATTGAAATACCAGAATCCTGACTGAGGATTTTCAATAAATGACAAAAAAAAATCACAGTTCTTTTCCTTACCCAACTTTTGGAGATTAGAGTAATGTTAATCTAACAGACAGCAGTACAATGCCTTTGTCTTTTCTCTTCCTAACTTTGCTATAAGATAAACTCTGCAAATACATACTACTGTCTTGAGCTCTAACCACTGACAATCAAATGAGACATATGTATGGCTGATAAACTACCCCACCCTTTCTTGTAATTGTATCGTGTGGCTGTGTGTCATTTATAGGATCATGCAGGTGCCCTACTATTATAATTTGGACATTCCTTCTGGGTTATTGTTATGGGCCTTGGTTTATAATTTTTCATCGGTGTCTTTGTACATGGTTAGATTCACAACCACATACCAGACTGAGACAGCCAACTTCAGTTAACAAATGACACAATTAGAATCAGAGCAGATTCATAGAATATTACAGCATTGGGTAGCACAGTGAAATATTACCTGTGCTGTTTCCTCACAGTTACACTAACCTAGATTTAATCCTGACCTCTGTAGGATTTCTCCTTGTAAAACATGCTTTTTCCCCCAGGTACCTCCCATATTTCAAAGACATAGGGCTGATAAGTTTAGTATTGGCATTTGACGGTCAGCATGGGCTTGATGGGCTGTAGGGTTTGTTTCCATCTTCCCTGATTCAACAATTCAATGAAGGAAGAAAGTGCTGGTTTTTTGGAAGAGCTTTTTTTCCTAATCCACTTGTAATTAAACTTCAATTATAAAAAAGTGTTCGCTATATGAAATCCTAACAAAGCACATAAAATGTTTTGACACCCTTCAAAACTGAGTATTTTACTATTCCTTTACTTTTCATGCTAATTACAAGTGGACAATCATGCTAAAGTCTCAGTCAGTACCTATCTTCCTGTTAAAATGGCAGACAATGGTGACTTACAAGAGTTCCCTTTGTTACGAATGATGAACAACTCTGATGGGCAGAAGGGTACAGAATCGCCAATGTCCCCCCCCCCCTTTGGAGAATAGCAAATCACTACTATTCCGATGCTGTTATCAAGGGAGAGGAGAGAGACACAGGAAAGCTGCCAAGACAGTTGATATTGATAACAGCTCATACAAATTTATGAGAGAGAGGCACAGCTAAGGTGGAATGTCTCCAGCTAACAAAAGAGAACTGAACCATTGATTACTGCTATTGTCTTTTGGAGAAGGTTTGTGTACTAGGTACTGTTCTATTCATTGAAACCCTTCAGGGGGCAACCAGAGTGGGCTGGTTTGATGGGTTGCATCATCTCAACCTGATTGACACCTGAGACCCCGTGAGTGGGGATAAAAGTGAGGTCTGGGGAACACCCCTCAGACGTACCAGGAGAGATGCTAAGAGACCAGTGGGGGCTTGTGTGTGTGTCCACCCTTGCTTGGGTGACGAGTCCACCACGGAAAAACGGTCTAGCTAAAGGACGGAGGGGTCATAAGTGAATGGCCACAACAACAACGCATTGACGGATCAAGATCATAAAGGAAAGTGGGCAAGTCAATAGCTGTTACTGTTCTCTCTCTCTCTCTCTCTCTCTCCAACAATTGCAACACAGTGACCAACAACTACTGCAGCCTGCATGAACTGAACTGAACTTTATATTTCCATCGGACAATTCATTATCCCCTAGACAACGATAGAGCTTATTTCTTATTGATTATTATTATACCCGCACTTTTAGGTTTAGTATTGATGATGTATATTAACTGTATATTTGCATTGATATTATTTTTTGTGTATTTTTACTAATAAATACTGTTGAAAATAGTATCACCAGACTTCAACGGAAACTCCTATCTTTGCTAGTAAGACACCCAGTTACGGGGTTCGTAACACATTTCACAGAAGTATTTAGCCCCCTCATCTATTTTCACATTTCACTGTCTCATTTTCTAAATTTAAGATATATTGAAGTAGGATTTTATGAGCTAATCTACAAAACATTGTGCATGTCAAATAAAAAGAAAAATTCCAAAACCTGACTACAACGTACTAAAAATTAAAAAATTGTGAGGCTGAAGAAGTATCCATCCCCTTTGTAATTGCTATGTTAACTTTCCTCAGATGCAATATAGTGCATTACCTTACCAACTCACCCAGTTTGGTGATGTGGAAAATTGGAGAATAACCTGTTTTCAATGAACTCATAAAAATAAATATCCCCTCTATAAGGTCCAACAGTATGGTAGACTTTCAATACACCATACCAAAAAGCCAAGAGTATTCAAGACAAGTCAGTGAAATGATAATAGAGAAGCACAGATCTGGAGAAGCATACAAGACCATTTCAAAGACACTGAACATCCCTTGCTCAGTGCAGTCCAGCATGTGGAAATGGAAAAAATATGAAAACACAGCCACACTGCCTAAGTCAGGCCATCCTTCTAAACTTAGTCGCTGGAAAAGAATGGCACTTGTAAGAGAATCTGCAGTGACACCAAAAGTCACACTGAGTGAGCAGCAGAAATCAGTGGCTGTAACTGGAGATGAAATTCATGGATCCACAATCTCCAAGGCCTTGTACAAAAAGGGTATTTATGGAAGAGTGGCAAAGAAGCAGCCCTGGCAAAAAAAGAAAGAATATCCACGCCCATTAACACTTTACAAAATGTCACGTAGAAGATACTGTAAAGATGTAGAAGAAGGTCTTGTGGTCAGATGCGACCAAAGTGAAACATTTTGGCCTCAATACTAAGCGCTGTATGTGGCGTAAATCTAATACTGTGCATCAGCCAGATAACACCACCCTACTGTAAAGTATGACAGAGGTAGCATCATGCTATGGAGATGCTTTTCAGCAGCAGGGACTAAAAATCTGGTCAGGATTGATGAGAAGATGAACACTGCTAAAGATATAGAGACTCCGGATAAAAGCCTGCCAGCTTTAGCCAGAAAGCTTAAATTGGGAAGGCAGTTCATCTTTCAGCAGGACAACAACACAAAGCACACTGCCAGAGGATGGAGTGTCTTCAAGTGAAGAAAATTGAAATCCTTTTCAATCCAGAGGATGGAGTGGCCAAGTCAGGGTTCTGACTTTAACCCAATCAAACATCTCTGGAAAAACCTCAAGACTGTTGTCCACCACCATTCCCCAAAAAAATTGGCACAGCTGAAGCAATTTTGCAAGGAAGAATGACAAATGTTGCTTCATCACATTGTGCAAAACTAATATAGATTTATCTAAAATGATTACTGGCTGTAATAGCTGTGAAAGGTGGCTCAACTAAGTAATGAGCAAAGGGGGAACAAATACTTCTGAACTGTTGACATTTCAGTTTTTGTATTTTTATAGATTTCCATGCTTTCCAGTTTTCGCTGCTTTTTGGGCTCCACTGTGAACAAAGGAGCACTTGATTTACAAATAAAAATTCTCAATTACATTGATTAAAATCCCTAGTTGTTGTGTGAGCAAAGAGTTGGGGGTTGAATATTTTTTTCAAGGCACTGTAATGAATCTGTTCTTATTCCTTTAATCAACAACTAAGTTCCTACATGGCCAAATATACAAGTTTATACTTAGTATCAAGCCAGTTCACATTTGAACAAATAATGAGTAATTTGTGATTCTTCAGTACAACTAGAAGGGAACCATTTAAGATGTCCAATTTGGTGAACATAATCAAGAAAAAAACTCTGCTGCCATGTTATTAAAATGTAGGGTTGATGTTGATTTCACAAGATGAAACTGGTCATAAACCAAACCTCATTCTCTATTAATGTCACTGACAATCACTTTGCAATTCCTGCACTCTGCTTGAAAAAACAAAATGATAGAAAGCTAATCAGCTTTGTAGCAAGCAAATTTTGCAGCTGTAAAGAAAATTTTAAAAAATTGTGCCTCAAAAATATTACTCTTTCAATACTACTCTTAAAATCTTGTTTTCATAGGCACTTCATAGCTATCCTTAAAAACACAAAATGCATTTTGTGTTTTTATTTATTCCCAGCATCTGCAGATTCACTCGTGTTGCCTCATAACTACCCTTGTTTTTTCTAATTCAACAGGATTACAAGCAGGCTTTAGGAGTAAACATTCTTGACAGAAACAGAATTCCTTGGCTGTAGAGTTATACTGCGGGATCCTGCCTCTATCAGCACCATCTGCATTATCTAACATTTTAACTTACTCTGATATTGCTAATGCCAAGATCAAACGATTAGGCCCCAATTTTCTCTTTTTACATTCTTAAAAAGCATCCTTCGTATTAATGTAATCACACCACAATACCAGTCATCTGAAGCGGATTTCCCATTTTCCTTTCATTGTAAAATAAAATTTATTACATACTTTATCCATTCAATAAAATTTTATGGCAAAACAGAGTAAGATCAATTAAAATTGTACCTTTGGCAGAAACAAAGGTGTGCTGTCTTTACGACAGTTATTTAGTTTATAATATTTTTGCTTAGTAATTAATTCGATAGTATTTTCTAGTTAGAATTAGAAGTGTTTAAAGTATATTCATTGCATGTAAAATATATCGGCATGCGATGACGTCACATCTGGTTTCGCCGCGTCTTGTGGGAAAGTACCGGTTTGAAATTAGCACGAGGGTGGGGGCTCACCACGAGGCAGGCCCGAGCAGAAGTTGTTTTGCAGGCATGAGAAATCACAGTGAGAGCAACGCTGTAAGTTAATAGAAAATCGATATATTGAACTAAGATGTTAATGCCGATCCTGTTAGAAGTAACGACTGTCGATAATGTTTATGCTTTCGTTAGTTAAAGAGTTGCGGATAGTTTGCATTGAAGTGTATTTAAAGTAGTCAATGGAGCAGGTAAACTCTGCCTGTATACTGCACCTTAGTGTAATGTAGTTATAGTTACCTTTCCAAGTATTTACAATTGAAATGTGATATTAAGGAAGGAACAAATACTGTATCAATCTTGTATTGTTTTATCAACAGTTTTCACCATATGTTAATATGAAGAGTGAACAGTAAATGGTTAATCTTACTGCGATCTGGTTCTTATTGACTGTGGTTTATCTCGACATTTAATTCGGCGTTTCGTTACACGCGAAGGAGAACGTTACAAAAGGAATCAATGCTTTAAGTATAACTCAGTTCCTTAATTGCATTTGCTGTAAATTCAATCCTAATTATAATTCAAAAAGGATTTATTCTTAAATAGAACATGTAAACTTTGGTACTTATATATCTTTATATTTTATTTGTACATTTTTTTTAAAAATCAAGATTCTGTTCCTTGTTAAAAATATCAGGGACTACATTTCCTTCATCACCATTTACGAGAGTGTAGGAGTTGGGGCTGCCCAGTGGTGTGGTGACATCAGCACTGGACTTCATGGTGGATGGTTCTGAGTTCAATTTGGCCGGGTCCCAACCTGGGCAGCAGCAGTATCTGGGTGGAAGAAAGGCCAGGGAATCTACTTCCGTATCTTCCATATCTATCCTTACCCATGACTCGATGGCACTCACAACAACAAGAAGTAGCCATTAAACTTATATTGTCCATTCTTACTGAAATAAACCATTCAGACTGCCTGTACTTGCAGTACTCATCAGGAACCTTTAGACTATGAGGAAGGCTTTGTCCTCCATCATAATCGCATGCAGAGAGTTCCCTACCCAAGAGAAAAAAATACTGAAAACCTCCATAATCCTTTTATCAAGTGTTTTAAATCTGTGTATCTTTTTATTAACCTCATAAAGGTCCTTCTTATTCACACTTTCTTTAATATGCACTTTGATTCTTCCCTTAACTTAAACAACACCAATCTAGCCAACCATGCCTGATAATCAAATCCCTCCAGCCTTGGTAATCTTTACATGTTCTTTCGTACACTATGTTTCCTGTAATGTCACAGCCAACTAGTGCTTAAGTTGTCTTACTTTGCCCAGAATCTTGTTTCCAATACATGAAATTCCAGTGGACCATCCTATCTTACCCTATTTTTATCCAGTGTGTCAATTCTGTTACAAGTACAATACTTCATAGAGAATTGTGAACCAACCACGTCAAATATTCTAATGATCTCTTTCAAACCTGCCAAGCAAATAAACTGAATTTAATTGCAAGTGAGCTTTACAATTTAATAGTCTAAGTACTTGCATGAGGAGTATATTTTAGTTTTTTTCCTTTCATAAGCAAAACGAAATTCTTAGATGAATAATTAAACAAGGTATGATGCAAAGATTTGCCTTTGAACTATTTTTATCTGACATTTATTATAATTTTGATTTTAAATATAGAATTTCTTTATTAATTGGTCCAGTCATTTTTAGACTTAACTGTGTGGCCTTTTTCTCCTCTTTACTGCATTATATATTGGCTAAAGTTTCACCACTTCAACCAAGCCATTGGCTAACCTGCCCAAATATCTTCTTACATGACACAATGCCAAACATCATCTGTAACATCTGTGAAGCACATTTGGTTACTTGATTAAATATTTGTTCAGGAATAAAGAAAATGCTTTCAAAGCACAGCAGGCATATTATCAGTAATGTAAACCAACATAAATTTGAACTTAATTTCACTCACCAGATTTTAAAATACAAGAATATCACTAAACAAATTAGCAACCAAAGGTTCTTAATTATTTTGTAATGGAGACAGTGCTATTTTACCATACTTAATTGTTTTTTATGTGTGTGTGTGTGTGTGTGTGTGTGTGTGTGTGTGTGTGTGTGTATGTATCAGACAGACATACTTTATTGATCCGAGGAAAACTGGGTTTCGTTACAGCCGCACCAACCAAGAATAGTGAAGAAATATAGCATATAAAACCATAAATAATTAAATAATAGTAAGTTAATCATGCCAAGTGGAAATAAGTCCAGGACCAGCCTATTGGCTCAGGGTGTCTGACACTCTGAGGGAGGAGTTGTAAAGTTTGATGGCCACAGGTAGGAATGACTTCCCATGATGCTCAGCGTTACATCTCGGTGGAATGAGTCTCTGGCTGAATGTACTCCTGTGCCTAACCAGTACATTATGGAGTGGATGGGAGACATTGTCCAAGATGGCATGCAACTTGGACAGCATCCTCTTTTCAGACACCACCGTCAGAGAGTCCAGTTCCACCCCCACAACATCACTGGCTTTACGAATGAGTTTGTTGATTCTGTTGGTGTCTGCTACCCTCAGCCTGCTGCCCCAGCACACAACAGCAAACATGATAGCACTGGCCAACACAGCCTCATAGAACATCCTCAGCATCGTCCAGCAGATATTAAAGGACCTCAGTTTCCTCAGGAAGTAGAGACAGCTCTGCCCCTTCTTGTAGACAGCCTCAGTGTTCTTTGACCTGTCCAGTTTATTGTCCATTCGTATCCCCAGGTATTTGTAATCCTCCACCATGTCCACACTGACCCCTTGGATGGAAACAGGGGTCACCGGTGCCTTAGCCCTCCTCAGGTCCACCACCAGCTCCTTAGTCCTTTTCACATTAAGCTGCAGACGATTCTGCTCGCACCATGTGACAAAGTTTCCTACCGTAGCCCCGTACTCAAGTCTCATCTCCCTTGCTGATGCATCCAACTATGGCAGAGTCATCAGAAAACTTCTGAAGATGGCAAGACTCTGTGTTGTAGTTGAAGTCTGAGGTGTAGATGGTGAAGAGAAAGGGAGACAGGACAGTCCCCTGTGGAGCCCCAGTGCTGCTGACCACTCTGTCTGACACACAGCGCTGCAATATATGTATATATAAAGTGCTGAAGTGTGGCCAAGTGGTTAAGGCATTCATCTAGATATCTGAAGGTCACTAGTTCGAGCCTTAACTGAGGCTTGCGTGTGTGTCCTTGAGCAAGGCATTTAACCACACATTGCTCTGCGACGACACCGGTGCCAAGCTGTATGGGTCCTAATGCCCTTCCCTTGAGTAACACTGGTGTTGTGGAGAGGGGAGACTTGTAGCTTGGGCAACTGCCAATCTTCCATTAAAAAAAACCTTGCCCAGGCTTGTGCCCTGGAAACTTTCCAAGGTGCAAACCCATGGTCTATCGAGACTAAAGGAGGCCTACCCACTACACGCACACATACATACACACCCCAACATATATATATCACCGCAATATTTGATTCTGCGCTTCACGCTCGCTTAAGTACAAATCAAAGTAAATATAATAAAATTTTAAATTATAAATCATAATTAGAAAATAGAAAAGGGAAAGTAAGGTAGTGCAAGTCAGGTCCAGGTATTTGGAAGGTACGGCCCAGATCCGGGTCAGGATCTGTTCAGCAGTCTTATCACAGTTGGAAAGAAGCTGTTCCCAAATCTGGCCGTAAGAATCTTCTCCCGGAGGGAAGAGGGACAAAAAGTGTGTTGGATGGGTGGGTTGTGTCCTTGATTATCCTGGCAGCACTGCTCCGACAGCGTGCAGTATAAAGTGGGTCCAAGGATGGAAGATTGGTTTCTGTGATGTGCTGGGCTATGTTCACGATCTTCTGCAGCTTCTTCCGGTCTTGGACAGGACAACTTCCATACCAGGTTGTGATGCACCCTAGAAGGATGCTTTCTATGGTGCACCTATAAAAATTAGTGAGGATTTTAGGGGGACAGGCCAAATTTCTTTAGCTTTCTCAGGAAGTAAAGGCACTGGTGAGCCTTCTTGGCAGTGGACTCTGCTTGGTTAGACCAAGTCAGGTCATTTGTGATATTCAGCCCAAGGAACTTAAAGCTATTGACCTGTTCCACCTGTGCACCTCTAATGTAGGAGAGCTTGTCCCCTATTTTCACAGCCTGGGTCCTGTCTGTGAGGAAGTTGAAGATCCAGCTGCAGATCTGAGTGCTAAGACCCAGGTTCCGGAGCTTAGGAATCAGTTTATTTGGAATGATGGTATTAAAGGCAGAGCTGTAGTCAATGAAAAGGAGCCTTACATATGTGCCTTTATTCTCCAGGTGTTCTAAGGAGGAATGTAGTGCCAGAGAGATGGCATCTGCTGTTGACCTGTTGCTCCGGTAGGCGAACTGCAAAGCATCGAGGTTGACAGGTAGGTTATGGTTGATGTGATGTCAGAGCCACAGGTTGGTAGTCATTCAGGCATGCCACCTTGCTTTTCTTCAGCACCGGGATTACTGTTGCCTTCTTAAAACATGAGGGGGATCTTAGATTGAAGCAGAGAGCAGTTGAAGATATCAGCAAACACTCCAGCTAGCTTGCTTGCACAAGTCTGGAGAACCCGTCCCGAGACGCCGTCTGGGCCCATTGCCTTCCTTGGATTTATCTTCAGGAAGGCTCTTCTAATGTCTTCCCCGGTGACAATGAATCTCGATGCCACCAGGTCCAGTTCATCCGGAGGGGGCAGAACGCTCCTCTTCTGTTCGAATCTTGCGTAGAATACGTTAAGTTAGTCAGGAAGAGAAGGGTTATAGTTATTGATATTCCCAGCCTTTTCTTTGTGCCCAGTGATCTCATTTAGACCCTGCCATAGTCTACTGGCATCCCTCTGGTTAGCCTGGGCTTCCAACTTGGCTCGATATTGCCTCTTGGTGCCCTTAATGGCTATGAAATAATACTTAATGAAATACACTTATAACTTTACAATTAAATTCAACAATTTAAAACTGTACTCAGAAAAATATTTGTACTTTTGAAAGAAGAGTTATAATGTACTTCTCATTTTAATGCACAACTTGCTTGTCTGATGTTTTTAATATTACAGCTTTGACTACCCCTGATAAGATCACCCCAGTTCTTAGCTCTCAATTGGATGGGAACTTGGATGTTGGGCCAAAGTCACCCTGTTTCTTCTCATAGGTGATAGTTACAATGACTCAAGATGTCCCTTAAATGATGGATGCTTAGTGGTGCCAGTAGTCTGGGAGTTGACAAGGTGTTTGAGATACTATCTGAGAACAGACAGCTTCATGAAATCCTTAAAGACTTCAACATCAATCTTCTTGCAGGAACATCTCTCTTGACACTGATACTGCTCTTTTAGCTGCCTTTTGTTAATTTTAAAAGCTTCCTAATCATCCAATTTCCCACTCACTTTTACTATCTGCTTCTGTATAGTCCTTAACTTCACTTGTCAGCCACAATTGCCTACCCCTGTCATTTGAGAACAATTTCTTCTCTCGGACAGATCTGTCCTGCGCCTTGTGAACTAACCCCAAAAGCTTCAGCCATCTCTGCTCTGCCATCATCCCAGCCAGTATCCTCCTCCAAAGCAACTGGCGAAGCTCCTCTCTCATGCCTCTGTAAATCCCTTGATTACATTGCAATACTGATACATGTGACTTACGCTTCTCCCTTTCAAATTTCAGAATGAATTCAATCATAATATGATCACTGCCTTGTAAGGGTTTCTTTACGTCAAGCTCCCTAATAAGAGCTGCGTTATTACACAACATCCATCAAACATCTTTATCTGAGTGGGCTCAAGCACAAGCTACTCTAAAAAAACATTTTGCAGGCATTCAATAAATTCCTTCTCTTGCAATCTGACACCAACCTGGTTTTCCCAATCCCCTTGCATATTGAAGTCCCCCATTCCACTTATTCCATTCCACTCCATTCCTTATTACACTCCTTTTCTAGCTCCCTTTGCAATTTCAACCATACATTTTGGCTACTATTTGGAAAGCTGTATATGATTCCCATAATGGTTTTGGAACTTGTTGATTAGAACCGAGAGAATCAATAAAGAGCAGCCTGATGCAAGTATTACTATTGTCCAGGTGATCTAAGGTTGAGTGGAGAGTCAGTAAGATTGCATCCACTGTAGTCCTATTCTGGCAGTAGGCTCATTGCAGCGGAGCCAGGTACTTGCTTAGGTAGGAGTTGATTCTGGCCAAGACCAACCTCTCAAAGGACTTCACCACAATAGATGTGAGTGCAAATGGGCAATGGCTGTTGAGGCAGCTTACCCTGCTCCTATTGGACACTGGTATAATTGTCTCCCTTTTGAAGCAGGTGGAAACCACCGAGTGCAGCAATGAAAAATTGAAGCTGTCTTTGAACACTCCTGCCAATTAGTTGGCAGAGGTTTTCAGTGACCTACCAGGTACACCCATCATATATAGAATGGATGTGGAAAGCAACACACACAAAATGCTGGTGGAATGCAGCAGGCCAGGCCGCATCTATAAGATGTGGAGATGATGTTTTTTATAGTGGGGAGGTCTAGGACCAGACGGCATAATCTCAGATTAGGCAGATGTCCCTTTATTACAGAGATGAGGAGGAATTTCTTAAGCCAGACCATGGTAAATTGGTGGAATTCAATGACACAGATGGCTGTGGAGGCCGAGTCATTTAAAGTGTTGGTTGATAGTTTCTTGATGAATAAAGGCATCAAAGGTTACAGGGAGGAGGCAGGAGAATGCCGTTGAGAAGGATAATAAATCAGCCATAACGGAAAGCGGAGATGGGCCGAATGGTCTTTTAATCTGCTCCTATGTCTTATGGATGCACAGAAATGTGTATGTTTACATACAGCAAGCAAAAGTCCGAGGATACACAGGCAACTTGGAGCTTACCGGAAAATGCATATTTTTGTTGTGCAAAAGGCATCCAGAACATTCATTTGTATAACTTTAATGCCTTCAGGATATCCAAAAGCATTTGACACCCAGTGAGGTATTCTTAAGTGAAACTGGCTGATAAATAGGATAGCCAATGTGCACACAATAAACCCCACACATAGCAATACTCATCTGATTGTTTTGGTTAAGAAATAAACATTAACTAAAATAACAGTAAATTTAGCTGTTTTTTTACTCAAGAGAGCAAGACCAGCCTTGTTTTAAAATCTCAGCATTACACTGGAATCTAAGAGAGGAAGAAACATTTATTAGAAAGAGCACAGGAGCATAAAACTGAATGAGAGAAAGAGAAAAAAGTGAAGAAAAATTATTTGAAAGAATAATTGCTTGCGCTGTCAGTTTTTCAGTACATCATCTGCCACATGGTAACTAATTCTCATTTTATATTTTATTATACAGCAGTGCTCATAGAATAAGCAAATCGTGCAATAAAGCAGTTCCTCATTGCACGTTAGAAATGAAGACTTGGAGGGCTTTAAATGATGAATCCAGCTATCTAAGGACGGCTTTCTGACATGGCCTTTACATAATGGATGTTTTCAAGAGAAAAGGAGAATGTTTGCAATCCCAGTGGTGCTGGTAGCTCAGCTGTTCCACTTCATCGATTTCCGGAGAAGTATTAGAAGTTTTTTGAAGTCAATTCTTTCCATACAATTGCACAAGGGATTTATTAAACAAGGCCTACAGGGAGATTACGCTTATCTCAATGACAGACACTAACTGCACTACTGGAATGGACTTTCACACTCACTGAACACACAATCCTACAAATTTAACAAGACCTGTGCCATTAATTTGCATTTTCAGTTTCAGCACTGAATTTGGTTGCTACATTTTAACTTGTTTTTTTCAATAATTATAACTTTTCCAAAACTTATATCATAGAAGTTCCTAAAGCAAAAAATAGTTGAGCCTCATGTTTGCATGACAAAATATTTCAGTCAAAACTCATCCTGTTGCAGTTTTCGATTATGATGCATGCCACAGCAAGATATGTAGAAAGATCTTGTCATAAATATTGCTGCCATAATGAGCCTTCCACAATTTAAAGAAGTGACTCGTACAACAATAAAAATCTGGAAGTATTATATAGAAACTAATTTATATAAAACTTTCATTTTGCCATACCTCCCATTCTTCTGGTGAGCAGGAGGTTGCATGAGGGGAAAAAAATTGCCAGAAATCTCCAGGAACCTTTTGGCAGCAAGAAGATACAGCAATGACATGCAAATTTGCTAAATTTTTCACCACGAAGGAACGTGCTGACAGAACCTGTGTGGTCAGATCTAGTGCAGCATCAATTAGTCCATTCAACTGATGGGAGGTCAAGAGATGTAAGTAAGAGAAGCTATATTATGAATTAGAACTCCTTGATTATAAATGTTTCATTTTCTTTGTGTGATTTAATTTTGATTTCTTTTAACGCATACAATTTCTTTTGAATATTGGGGCATTCAGAAACATTCAAAAATGTGGCAGGTTTGACAGGTGACTACACTATGGCCCTGTCTAGGCCTGCTGTCAGAGTATTTATTCTCTTTTTCAAGGATTGGGCTGGTTCTGTCCTCCTCTGTCCCCCTACTCTGTCCCCATCACCATGTTTTACAGCTTATAAAATGCTGTACTCCTCTATGAATCTCTGATTTCCTTACAGCTGTAGCTGCAAATGGCTAAGAGCAATTGTTTTCTGTTTCAGCAGTGAGCCAATGCCATCAAGACACCAACCAATGATTTTGAATAGATCAGATGAATTTACTCCAGATGTTTAAAGAGTATTTTTGCTTTAAATAATTGAATTTGAAAGATGACAAAACTAAATACCTTGATGTTATAATATGTACCACATATCACAACAAAATATGCTTCATAGCTCAGAAAGATTTAACAAAAATAGAAGCATCATAATCAGCATCTCAATATCACTGACATTTAAAAATAATATTTGCAAATCATGTTACATATTTTATAATGCAAACACAACCAGATACAGGGGGACAAACAATGGCAAGAATCTTACACAATAAAAGCCTAGGATGACACAGTGGCATTTCTGGTAAAATTACTGCCTTGCAATTCCAGCATTCAGAATCTAGATTTCCAGTGCTGTATATGTGGAGTTTTGTTGTGATTGTGTGGGTTTTCATGGAGGCTCCAGGTTCCTCCCACATCTCAAAGGCTTGCAGGGTGGTCAGTTCATTGGCCATGTACAGTATATAGTTGAGTGGTAGAATCTGAGGGGAGTTGAGAACAACATGAAGGAAATAAATTTCAGAGTCCAAAGTTATCTCGAGATTTATTTTCTCAGACATTCACAGTAGAATGAAGAAATAAAACAGAATCAATCAAAAACTACACACAAAGACTGACAAACAAGCAAGAAGTAAAAAAAGACAAACTGTCAGGAACCTGATGGCTGAAGGGTAATAACTGTTGCTGAACATGATGGTGGGACATAAGGCTCGTGTGCCTCCTTCCCAATAGTAGCAGTGACTAGAGAGTGTGATATGATTTTTGAGGGCCATTATTGATGGATGCTGCTTTCTTCTGGCAGTCCTCCTTGTAGACATGCTCACTGGTGTGGAAGGCTTTGCCTGTGATGCACTGGGCTGTATCACTCCATGACTCAATGTAACAGAAATTATTTGGAAGACACAGCAAATTAGTCATTACAAGAGTAGAATACAGTACATTCAGATTAATATTTCTAAAGATCACCATCTTGCTGACATTCCACTATCCTATATTTTAATTCTTTATGAGGATGCAGCAAAATATTTCAATTAATTTTCACTCATGGCATTGATAGTGACTCACATTAGCGACACTTGGGGTGTGAGACTTTTAGTTCCCTTTACTATTTACTTTAATCACACCTTGTCATAATCCATTACAGGCTGTTGGTTACCGATGAGATTTGGTATGTCACCTGAGATTCTAGCGAATTTCTAACTGGTTGCATCACCACCTGGTATGGAGGCTCCAGTGTGCAGGATTGAAATAAACCACAGAGGGTTGCAGATCCTGGGCACCTCTCCCCACTATCGAGGACATTTTCAAAAGGTGATGCCTCAAGAAAGCAGTATCCATCATTAAGGACCATCACCATCTGAGACATGCACTCTTCGCATTACTATCATCAGAGAAAATGTACAAGACCCACACCCGACACTTCAGGAACAGCTTCTTCCCTTCCACTGTCAGATTTCTCAATGGCCAAAATACACCACCTTGCTAAATCTCTTTTGCACTATTTGTTTATTTATTGTAATTTATAGCAATGTTTGTATCTTGCACTGCACTGCTGCCACAAAACAGCAAATTACCCAGCATTTCCCAGTGATAATAAACGTAATTCTCATTCTGACAAGTGTCCATTTAGAGCCCTGCTCATATCTCTTATCTCCACAGATGATCCGAAAGCTTCCCTTAGGGATCCCTTGCTTCTAATATACATTAAAAAAAATCTTCAGATTCTCCGTGATCTAACCTGTCAGGTTTATTTCTTTAAATTTTATCCTGCATATAAACCTCAAGTTAATCATTTCATAAATATTTCTTAAGACAGACATTGTTTTAATATTTAGAGATACAGGCCCTACTGCCTGTTTAGATCCATTTGACTAATTAACCTGCTAAACCATACACCTTTGGAATGAGGGATTAAACCGGATGCACAAACTCTTTACCGACAGTAGCAAAAATTGAAGCCATGTTGCTGGCACTGCAATAGCACTGTACTACTGTGACTCATGCTTACACCACTGCCTCTTATTCTTCCAGGGACATTCTGACTGTAATCTCTTACTATCTTACTTATAAATAGCTCCCACTGAGGTCCAGATGCTGTTTCCCCCGCAGTAGCTGCTCCCAATCTAACTCTCCAGGGCCCTGTTTCTTTTCATCAAAAATTGCTTACTTCAGTTTATTTCCTCAAGGATCAACATACATATTCCATAACAATTTTGATCTAACCAAACTATAGTCACTACCTTTAAAGACTTCTATTGACAATTCAATCACTCATCTGTCCTCTTTCCCAAGTTTATGTGCAGCACTCTCCTTCAGAAATCCTCCTGAATGTATTTTTTGAATTCTTCCACATGAAAGCTCCTTGGCCTTCGGTAATAAATAATCACAGTAAATACTGGGAGAGTTAAAATCTCCTCCTACTACTATCTATAGCTTATATATTGTTCTGTGATTTACTGGCATTTTCTTCCAATTCCTGCTGACTATTGGAAGCCCTAAAGCGGGGGTCGGCAACCTGCGGCTCCCGAGCCATTTGTGGCTCTTTCACCTCTGTGCTGCGGCTCCCTGTGGCTTTGGGAAATAATTGGTCAGTATTTAATTAAAATGTATTTTATGTTAGTTTGTTAGCTTTTGAAATGTAATTCTAAATTTGAAGATTATGGTGATCTTGTACAATCTAAGTGTGGCGACACATTTCCTCACAATTAGCCAGCATTCCGGCTAAGGGAGATAGCCTACGGGGGTTTGTGAGTACGCGTCTTTTGCAGCATCTGCGTCCATGGGGGCTGGGTTGAGGGAGGCTTAAAAGCAAGGCTGTTTAGTTCGAATAAAGTTATTCGACTGCAGTTTACTGACTGCGTGAGCACACCGCTGCAACGTGTTTTTATCGCTATTAATATACGTCACCACTGCCAATACCTGACACCCGCCAGTGCGCGATTTCTTTAATTTTTCGATCCAAGGTAAGCCAACTATGGAGAATTCTAAAAAAAGAAAAGTGACTGAAGAAAACAGAACGTTTAATGATACGTGGACAGATTCATTTGCTTTCACTGTTGACGAGACTGGTTTACCGGTATGCTTAATATGCAATGAGAAACTAGCAAACAACAAAAAGTCAAATGTCGCAAGGCATTTCCAGAATAAACACGCAGTCTTTGCTCAAAAATATCCGGATGGAGATGAGAGAAAAAAAGCCGTTTCGGAACTGATGCGGAAGGTTGATCTGAGCAAAAATCATTTCCAGAAATGGATGAAGTCTGGAAAATTAACGACATACGCCAGTTATATTGCCGCTCAGGAAATAGTCAGGCACGGGAAGCAGTTTACAGATGGTGAATATATAAAAGAATCTTTCATTAAGATTTCAGAACATCTATTCACGGACTTTAAAAACAAGAGTGAAATTGTGCAGAAAATCAGGGATATGCCCCTCTCTGCAAAGACTGTCAAAGACAGAACCATAAAAATGGCAGAAGACATCACAAGACAGCAAATTAAAGACATCAATTCAGCTGTGGCCTACTCGATTGCCTGTGACGAGTCTAAAGACAAAGGTGATATTGAACAAATAGTGTTGTTCTGCCGGTATGTAAACTCTGCCGGGCCACAGGAAGAACTGATTGAGTTGATACCTCTAAAAGACCAAACACGGGGGGAGGACATCTGTGAGGCTGTCTTGAATTGTTTAAGAGCCAAAGGAATAAAGACCACCCATCTGGTATCAGTAGCTACTGATGGGGGCACCGAATATGATGGGAACGCACAAGGGAATTGTGGCTTTACTGCAGAAGTCGCTGGACAGAAAGCTGCTGACTTTTCACTGCATCTTGCACCAAGAGGCACTGTGCGCTCAAACATTTCCTCCGGAATGCACAGAAGTAATGGATGTTGTCATTCAGATTGTCAATAAAATAATGGCAAAAAGTTTAAATCACCGTCAATTCCGTTTGTTACTGGACGAGCTGGAAATTGCATATTCTGATCTCCTGCTGCACAACAAAGTCCGGTGGCTGTCCTAAGGGGAGGTGCTGAAACGCTTTGTCGCGTGTCTGGAAGAAGTGAAAACTTTCCTGGGCAGCAAAGGGCTCAACTTTCCTGAGCTGGAACAGCCAGAGTGGCTGGAAAAGCTACACTTCATGGTAGACATGACAGCGCACCTGAACACGCTGAACACAGCTCTTCAACGGGGTAAGGACGTACAGCCCTGCACATGTTGGAGGATGTTTTGGCATTCGAGCGCAAGTTGACGTTGCTTGCCAGAGATTTACAGAAAGGCACATTGTCTCACTTCCCCAATTTGAGAGAGTTCAAACAAGGTCACGACATGATAAATTCGGAGTATTTACATTCTGCAATCATCGCAATGCAAACATCGTTTGGGAAACGCTTCTGTGAGTTCAGAGAGGAAAAAAACACATTATCCTTCCCGGTCACTCCCCTAAGCATCGATCCATCCCTACTAAATACGACTGCATTGTCAGGTGTGAGTCAACCTGAACAAGTATGATAAATATTTTAATTGCCTATTATTTTACGTATATTCATATGTTTTCATTGTTCAGTGAAATAGTCCTTTTATTTTTCAGGTTGACAGCTGGCTGACGTTATTTTTGGTTTGCTGTTGGCGGCAAATTTAAGTTTGGCGTTTTTCATAAATACAAGAAGGACTCAAATAGACGTTGAGTATTTTACTTAAAAGTAACCTTCAACCCAACGTCTTTTTTTCGGAGTTCAAAATGTTTTTGTTGCATGCAGTAATGTAATTTCATTTTCTCTGCAGGAGTTCATCAATTTCATAAATGCAACACATTATAGTTTGTTTATACATAGCATAAAGGCAAAACAAAACGTTGTATGCAGTGTTATTTCATTTTAAATGTCAAGCGGGTTTTGCGGCTCCCAGTGTTTTCTTTTCTGTGGGAAACGGGTCCAAGTGGCTCTTTCAGTGGTAAAGGTTGCTGACCCCTGCCCTAAAGTATAACCCATAAAAGTGACAGCCATTTCTTATTCCCAAAAATTCTACCCTCTTGAACATCGTCCCTAATCATTCTGTTTACTATTAGCTAATGTTCGAATCATTCTCCAACAGTCCTTTTACATAATGGCCTTCAACCTTCAAGGCAGGACTATTGTGCAGCACTTATTAGATACAGACAGTCACATAGAAAGACAGCACAGACAGACAGTCACATTAAGTTGAAGACCATAAGACCAAAAGATATAGGAGCAGAATTAGGCTATTTTGCCCATAGAATTTGCTCTGCCATTTCATTAAGGCTGATCCAATTTTCCTCTCAGTCCCAGTCTCCTGTCTTTTCCCATATCCCTTCATGTTCTGACCAATCAAAAACCTATTAACCTTTGCCGTAAATATAAAGATTTGGCTTCCACAGCTACCTGAGGCAAAGAATTCTACAGAATCACCACTCTGACAAAAGAAATGCTTCCTCATCTCCACTCTAACAGGATACCTCTCTATTCTGAGGCTGTGTCCTCTCATCTTAAGACTCTCCCACCATAAGAAACAACTTTTCCACATCCACTCTATCATGGCCTTTCACCATTCGTTTGTTTTCAATGAGTTCACCCCTCATTCTTCTGAATTCTAGTGAATATAGGTCCACAGCCATCAAACACTTTTCATAAAACAAGCCATTCAATCCTGTAATCATTTTCATGAACTTCATTTGAACCCTCTTCAGTTTTAGCACATCATTTCTAAGGGGCCCAACCCTGCTCACAATACTCCAAGTGAGTCCTCATCAATGCCTTATAAATTTTCCACATTATATCCTTGCTTTTATATTCTAGTCCTCTTGAAATGAATGCTAACATTGCATTTGCCTTCCTCACCACAGACTCAACCTGCAAATTAACCTTTAGGGAATCCTGCACAGGAACTCCAAGTCCCTTGGCATCTCAGTGTTTTGTATTTTCTCTCCATTTAGAAAATACTCAACCCTTTCGGTTCTCCTACTAAAGTGCATGACCATACATATCCTGACACTGTATTCTATCAGCTATTTGCCCATTCTCCTAATCTGTCTAAGTCCTTCTGTAGCCTCTCTACTTCCTCAAAACTACCTGCCCCTCCACCTCTCTTCATATCATCTGCAAGCTTTGCAACAAAGCATTATCCAAATCATTGACGTATAACTTTAAAAGAATCGGTCCCAACACAGAACCCTGTGGAACACCACTAGTCACCAGCAGCCAGCCAGAAGAGGTCCCTTTACTCCTACTCTTTGCCTCCTGCTGATCAGCCAATGCTAGAATCTTTCTTGTAATACCATGGCCTCGTAACTTGTTAAACAGCTTCATGTGTGGCACTTTGTCCAAGGCCTTCTGAAAATCCATGTTCACAACAGCAAACGATTCTCTTTTGTCTATCTTGCTTGTTCCTTCTTCAAACAATTTCAATAGATTCTCCCTTGAGGAAACCATGTTGACTACAGCGTATTTTATCATGTGCCTCAATACCCTGACACCTCATCCTTAATAATCGACTCCAACATCTTCCTAACCATTGAGGTTAGACTACTTGGTCTATCATTTCTTTTCTTCTGCCTCTCTCCCTTCTTGAAGACTGAAGTGATATTTTCAATTTTCTAGTCTTCCAGAACCATTCAGTACATATCTAGTGATTTATGAAAGATCATTACTAATACCTCCATGATCTCCTCAACTACCTCTTTCAAAACTCTGGGGTGTACACCATCTGGTCCAGGTGATTTATCTACCTTCACCTTCAGACCTTTCAGTTTCCCATAAACCTTCTCTCTAGTTATGCTAATTTAACACATTTCATGACCTCTGACACCTGGAACTACCACCATACTGTTAGTGTCTTCCACAATGAAGACTGATGCAAAATACTCTTTCAGTTCATCCACTATATAGTTGTCCCCGATTACTACCTCTCCAGCATTATTTTCTAGCAGTCCAATATCCACTCTCGCCTCTCCTTTACAATTTACGTATCTGAAGAAACTTTTGGTATCCTCTTTTAATATTATTGGCGAGCTTACTTTTGTATTCCATCTTTACCTTCTTACTTATTTTTTAGCTGTCTTCTGTTGGTTTTTTAAAAGCTTCCCAATCCTCTAACTTCCCATTAATCTTTGCTTTATTATATGCCTTCTCTTTGGTTTTTATGTTGGCTTTGACTTCTCTTATTAGCCATGGTTGTGTCTTCTTTCTTTTAGAATACTTCTTCCTGTTTGAGATGCATATATTTTGTGCCTTCCAAACTGATTCCAAAAATTTCAGTCATTGCTGCTCTGCCATCATCACAGCAAGTGTTCTTTTCCAATCAATTCTGGCCAGCTCCTCTCTCATACCTCTGAATTCACTTCACTCCACTCCACTGTAATCTGATCTGACTTTAATTGTCATTCAATCACACATGAATATCCATGAATAGTCATACAAAACAGCATCAGAAGGAAAGGTCCATTTCACCTGCTCTTCCATTCAATATGATTAAGATTAATCTTCCCTCTCAATTTCACATTTTCACTCTACTCATACCTTTCAATGCCTGTTGTGTCCAAGAACCTATCTCCTTCTTAAACATATCTAGCAACTTGATCTCCACAGCCTTTTATGGGAACAAATTTCATAGGTTCACCACCACCTGAGTGAAGAAATTTCTCTTCATCTCAATCCAAAATGGTTCACCCTAGATTATAAGACTGTGACCTCTGGTTCTAGAACAGCAGTCAGGTGCGTTGGGGGGGTCATCCTGCCTGAATCTGATCTGTTGAGTCTGTCAGAATTTTATACATTTCAATGAGCTCTCTTTTCATTCTTCTGGAGCTCTGGTCGACCACATCTCTTCTCATATGATACTATGACATATACCTCGATTTAGTTTGGTGACCTATCTTTAACTTTCTTTGTGGCAAGTACAATCTTTCTTAGGTAAAAAGGCTAAAACTTCCAAAAGAAGATGGCATTAGTGAACAACAAGACCAAAGGCTCCATCCTTCAGATTGCTCTCAAAACTACTTCTTTCATTTCGTTCAATACATCTTTTTTCTTTCAAATTTGGTTCTGCTACACTGCAGCCTATGACGGTGTGCTTTCAGGCAAATTGCACAATCTGGCACTTTACTGTTTCCAAGGGAATTCAGTGAGGTTTCAAGCAAAGCATGTGGCTTAGAGATGTGGTGCAAGTCCATGATCGACTCCATTTTTTGACAATCTCATCAATTGAGGAATCAAGGATGATTGAAATCAAAGAAGACGAGAGTGAAGGGCCGGCAAGTGTTCAGCACTGTCAGCCTCCATGTGAATTGTCTCCCTCTCTCTCTCCCTCACTTGCTGCTCCCGGAGGAATACATATGAATGATCTCTCTCTCTCTCTCTCCCTCTGGCTTGATGTTGCCGGAGTCCTTGAGTCTTGGGAAGGTTTAAGTGATGCAGTTTGTGGATTAAATTTTTCGAGAGATCGCTTAGTTCTGGCTACTGCGTGCAGTTTAGTATGCATGTAACATATGTAGCATTTTTCTGTGTTGGTACCCCATCATTATCAGGTATATCTGACACTGGTCTTGGTGAACCCTTCTGCATCCCTCATTGAATCAGGGTTGATCTTCTGATCTGATAATAACTTGTTGAGATACAGAGGGGATGGCCCTTCAAGCTGCACCGCCCAGCAGCCCCCGACTTCACCTTCGCCTGAATACAGTAACCTACTAACGGGTACATCTTTGGACTGTGGCAGGAAACCAGAGTATCAAGGAAAATTCAAGCATTCCACAGAGATTCCTTATAGGTGACTGCAGACTTGAACTCTAATGCCCCGAGCTGTGATATGGTCACATTAACCATTACACTAAAGTGGTGCCCATAATAGTGACAAAAATGGGAATAAAAATATTGATCTCGAGGGAAATTGGGATCAATAAAGTATGTCTGTCTGTCTGTAAATAATGCCATATAGCCACAGATAGTGGTAGCAAACATTTTACTGCAGCTGGTATTTCATAGCACCTCATGGGGGCCCAGGTTTCAGAGGCTAGAACTGTTCAAGCTCTATTCCACTCAGCACAATTGTAGATCATAATCACATTGTATAAAATGATAAGGTCTGAGGTATGAAGATGATAGTTTGTTTCCAGATGATAGTCACTTCTACTAATGCTGGTCTGGACAAAAACATCTGTTGCAGGTAGATTGTCACAGAGAAGGATATTCCTCATGTTGATTTATTGACTACCTGTGACAGATCCAATTTGCCATAATGTCTTTCAGGATTTGGTCATTCCTGTTGCTAAGCTGGTCATAGACATGGACATTTTATTCCCTCTTTTAGAGCACCTTCTATAACTTCAACATAGACACCACCAACAGAGAGATGCACACGTAACGCCCTGGTTCAGATTTTACTGCTAACGTTGCAGGGTATTTTGTTTAATGGTTTTCTATATAAACAATGTGTTCTGCTGGTAGTGTTTGAGCTACAGTTAAAGGTCAGGGGTTGTAATGTTTGTGCTTGGGAATATCATATCATCCAATCAGGATGGTGGAATTGGGAGAAGATTTTTGAGAATCCTGGGCAGAGAGGTTCTGTGAGGGACACTGTGGTGGGTCGAGGTCTTCTCAGTGGAAGATAGAGAGAAGCATGAGAGAACAGGCATCTATGATTCAGTGGAGTCCAAGAGGGGAAATCCTACCAGTGATCAGAGAATAAGAGTTGGTGCCATGAGTACACAGGACACATCAACTTTTGGAAAATTTGAGTTCTAACTTGTGTACATTTGACTGGTTTAATTATGATGGGCCCTTTTGTTGTTTTCCTTTGATTAAGTTAACATTCATAAATATACTTTCTTTATAATTGTCCGAACTTCCCGAGTTTGGTGGGACCCAAGTCATATTGACCCTAGATGTGCGGAGTCTGAAAAGGTGGTTTTCTCACCACTAAGTCTGTTGGGCATTAGGGAGGGGTGAACAAGCCGCATCTCTAGAGACACCAGGTAAAAAGGGATTTCACACATTTATGAGCTGGGGGTGACAGCAGGTCATCATCAGGAAAGGATTTTCATACCTAATTGTGACCTTGTGTCACTTTCACTCAGCAGTCAATATTGACAATTTTAGCTGCTTCATCAATGACTTTCCTTCAATTGTAAGGTCAGAAGTAGGGGTATTTGCTGATGATTCATAACACTCAGCACCATTTACAACTCCTCAGATAAAACAGTCCACATCCAAATGTAGCAAATTCTGTACAACATACTGGGCCAATAGCAAATAGTTCTCTCATTATCAATGTCCTGGTGGTTACCATCGGCCAAAAACTAGAGAACCATACACTCCAGTAAGGCAGGTCAGAGGCTAGGAATCCTGCAGTGAGTAGCTCACTTCCTAACACCCCAAAGCCTGTCCACCATCTTCAAGGCTCAAGTCATCAGTGTGATGAATTGTCCAGGACTTGTTTGGAATTCTGCAGCTTCAACAACACTCAAGAAACGTGACGCCCTACAGGACAGAGCAGCCTTTTAGATAGGCACCCCACCAAAACCATTCACTTAACACCATCACCTTCACAGTAGCAGTAATTTTTATCCTGTACAGGATGTACTTCTACAATCACCCAGACTCCACCTTCCAAACTCACCAACTCTCCCAATCAGAAGGGTAAGGGTAGCCATCATGACTTGGAAATATATTGCCATTCCTTCACTGTTACTTGGTCAAAATCCTAGAACTATCTCCCGAACAGCAGTGTGGATATACCAACACCTCAACAACTGCTGTGGTTCAAGAAGGCAGCTCATCACCACCTTCTCAAGAGTAATTAAACATTGCAAATTCTACTAACTAGAAGTAATTCCAGTAAGATGGTAGCGCGTTCGGACACAGCAGCCTCTCGGTGGTGCATCTTGTCTTTGATAAATGTCTTTTTTTAATGATCACAGGACAATGCTGACCATTAGGGACTTTAGGTACCGTAAGTCTACCCCATCAACGAGCTATTTATATACGGTCATCCAGTAAGGACAGAGACATGATGTCCTTGTCAACACCTGGGATTCTGTGGCCAGAATCGTGGTCATTGTTTCATTGTCACTGATCTATTAGCTTCCAGCAAAAATTGCTTCAGTTCTGACTATTATGATTTTTCTCACTGTTCAATGCAAGAATAAAGGCAATAGTCCTTACAATCAAAGGGGAAGGCATGACAACAGGGTGCACTAGACCTGTCAAACTTCTATTATATGAGATAAATGACTCCACTTCTGCATTTTGGTCTACTTATGAGCCAAGTGTGAAAAGCGGGAAAAAAGAGGCATCTGATCATGGGAGATGGATTAGAACAGGACAGTAAAGTTGAATTTGAACATGCAATGTTTCAGCCTGAAGCCCACAAATCTACTTCTGGAAAATGATTGGTTGCTTTCATTATTCCTCTATGACCTGCACACAAAATTATAAACCAGGCTGTGCATAATCATTTTGGAGTACAATAGACCTCATCAGTGCTTCTGGAGTTTTCTACTCTGAGTAAAAGAAGTCCTGAAAAGAGCCATCACACAGGAACAGAATTAAAGCTTGAAAGCTCAGCCTTGGTGACATTAACCTATGTCATATCTCATTGCATTCTTACATTCTACCAGTGATTATTTATTCATTGAAAGTGCTGAAAGCCCTACTCTCAATCTCTTCTGACTTCTCCAACATACATCCACTACAACAGTAATCCAGAGTTATTTTTACTCAGAAATGCAATCAAGACTAGTAGACATCAAAGATAGCTTACTGATCAAGAAGGAAGAAAGCTTTGTTTCACTGGCAACACAAGAATATGACTATGCTTTGTTACCTTTGTGTTTACTTTTATACATACACAGGATATTTTTCAGTTTAAAGGCCTCTAATTAAATAAGCAGCGCTTTACTACAAACCAGGCATATTGTTTGAAGTATAAATGCTGCTAGTCACTACAGAAGGCCACTCAATCACAAATGGAAGTTCCATAATGGTCTGTATGTTAAAGCATTTACTTTATAAACAATATATATCCAAGTTTGTGAAAGTTTAACAAAAACTGCAGATGCAAGAGAAAAAAAGATACCGGGAACACTCAGGAGGTCAGACAGAATTTATGGAAGAAGAATTCAAGTTAACATTTCAGATCAAAGACCTAACAGAAGGTCTAAAAAAACTCTGTTTCTCATTTTACAGATAGTGCCTGACACCACAGAGTGTTTTCATCATTTTCTGAATTTACTAGGCATCCAACTTTTGTTGCATATTTTCTTCACACTTAATAACTGTGCTACAAATTGTAAAATGGTGACAAATAAAAGATGGTTTCAGTCAAGGTAACATTGGACTCGATTTGCTCAGATCCTCAAAGGAAGGATTGCATATGTGACATTCAAGGAGTGAGTACCAGTAAGTAGCAGAAATTTGGTTACTCAGAGGAACCACATGCGAAGTGACAGCATATCTGCACAGACATATGTATTTGCACTTCGGGATGTGGATGCTGTTGGTAAGGCCAGTTTATATTGTACAGTATACCTCCAACAGTCCTTGAAAAGTTGATGGTGAGGTACCTTCTGAACTCATTTTCTACAGCTTATGTTGTCAATATTTATTACTTATTTATGTGCTATCATTATTTTTCATGTTTGCACTTTTTTGCATATTAGTTATTTGTCCATCTTTGTGTGCAGTTTTTCATTGATTCTATTCTCCGTCTTTGTACTTACTGTGTATGCCAGCAAGAAAATGAGTCACAGGCTAGCACATGGTGACATATACTGTATCTACTTTGATAATAAATTTACTTTTGAACATTGAACTGAGGCAATTAAGATGATACAATTCTATTTTGCATTGGGAATTTTAGGATTGAGTCACAATGATACTTAATAGGCAGTTACATATTTTCAGATGGTCTTAAAATTATTGCTCAAAACCAGGGTTCTGCAATCTTAAATTAGATAAATGACCATCTAACTATTAAAGCTATACTAATCATCTCAGTGTACGTCAGCACTGACTGACTGTTCATTGTAAAGTAATCTTCAGTTTCAAGGAAAATGTATTATGTTGGTCTCAACATATCAATGTAATTATAAAGAAGGCAAGACTGTGGCTCTACTTCATTAGGAGAGATTTGGTATGTCAACAAACACACTCAAAAACTTCTATAGATGTACTGTGGAGAGCATTCCGACAGAATGCATCCCTGCCTGGTATGGGGAGGGGCTACTGCACAGGACCGAAAGAAGCTGCAGAGGATTGTAAATTTATTTGGCTTCATCTTGGGTACCAGCCTACAAAGTACCCAGGACATCTTCAAAGAGCAGTGTCTCAGAAAGGCAGCGTCCATTATTAAGGGCATGCTCTTTTCTCACTGTTACCATTAGGTAGGAGGTACAGAAGTCTGAAGGCACACACTCAGCGATTCAGGAACAGCTCCTTCCCTTCTGCCATCCAATTCCTAATTGGACGTTGAAACCTTGGACACAACCTCACTTTTATAATAGATGTTATTTCTGTTTTTGCATGGTTTTTAATCTATTCAATATACATATACTGTGATTTATTTATTTATTTACTTGTTATTCGTTTGTGTTTTTTTAATATTATGCTTTGCACTGAACTGCTGATGCTTAGTAAACACATCTCACGACACATGTCTGTGATAAAAAACCTGATTCTGATTCTGAAGGAATTTGAAATGTTTCTTTCAAATAAAGTTTATAATGAATGTATTCAAAATTTTTCAGTGAGAACTTTGTAGCGAAATATTGCTGAGCAGTTAAATTGTTTTTGCAGCTTGATACTTCTATAGTTCTGCAAATTTGTATAACTTAACTATCTATGATAGATTTGATAACAGAAGTTCCTGCCTATACCAAACTAATAGAGCATTCCAGCCTTTTTTCAAATTTTGAAAAACATTCTTTTTACAATCAACCTCTGTATACACATATCCCAAAGCTCATCTCTACCAAATAATCGCCCTATTCACAGATACTCCACCTCATATCTTTTGATCCACATTCTTATCCTTTCACACATTAATCTGAATTCACAAATTTTAAATTTTATCAAACATTTGTCAACTTTTAGACAGTTAGGTACAGTTAGCAGAGAAAATGCTGCACATTCCTACACCAGCACTGAAATCATAGTTCCACAATCCTTTTGGCCAACAAACATTGATCTAGAAAACCAGTGCAGCTGGAACAGCAGATGAAATTACTGGGAATTGATATGTCAGCCCTCAACCAGCCAATGTAGGAAAGTAAATCTGCCATTACATAGGAAAAATAATTGATTATCAAGGGAAAATGAATTCACACTAAATGCAAAGTCTTTCGATTTTCACATGCCACCTTTAAAGTATTACTTAAGAGCAAAAGTGAAATATTCAGAAATAATGAGTAGTAATCCAAAAGATGAAGGAAAATACAAATTTATGTTATTTTGAAGGATGTCTGAGATGTCCTCCTTCTTCAAAGAAAGGGTTTCCCTTTCTGCACCATTGATCATCCCTTTCTCCTCACCCTCAACTACTCCATTTCCCAGACATTCGTGCTCACCCCATCTTTCTGCCACCTTATGAGGAATTTTTTTTGTGTGCCATACTCTGCCGGAGCCTCAGCAACCACTTTTTTTTTTCAAGCAGTTGTCTTGGAGGTCGAGTTGTGAGCTCAACACTCAACCCAGCACGGATGAAAGGCATGCCTGGGAGCAGCCCAACTGGGTTCCAACTCTGGGACCTTTGCTCTGGAATCTGGTGCTGATGTCACTGCGCCACCAGCTAGTCTTATCAGGAATAGAGTTCCTCTTGACCTCCTTTTACCACTCGATGACCCTCTATGTTCCAAACATTATACTCCACAACATCCACCACCTTTAACAGAACCTTATCACCAAACACTTCACCTCGCATGCCCCCCAATTTTCTACTTTCTGTAAGAACCGCTACTCTATGACTCCCATATCCATTCATCACTCTCCACTTATATCCCTCCCGGCACTTATCCATGCAAGTGGCAGAAGTGCCCATACACCTCCTCCAACACACCAAAACAGTCCTTACAAGTGAGGCAACATTTCACACTTGAGGATCATCTACTGTATCCGGTGCTGCCAATACAACTACCTCCACATTGGTGAGATCTAACGTAGATTGGAGGACCACGTTATCAACCACTTTAGGTCCATCTGTAAAAAGCAGAATTACCTAGCGTTTGTATTAATTGCTATCGATCTGTGACTGAATGCTAACTGAGATTTGCTGCATGCAGGCAAAGGATGTCTGTTTTCTTCAACATTGTGCAACCCCTACTTTTGACATCACCTTAGAAGGTCACTGAAGATGGTTAGCCAAAAATACTGCTGGGGTCAATAACAGAAATAATAGATCGGTCAACATTTGTGGGAAGAGAAATAGAGTTAAAGAATCAAGTTGAAGGAGGTAAAAGAAGCTTGTAAAGCTGCAGAGAGAATGAGAGAGAGAGAGAGAGAGAAAGAAACATCTCTGGTAGGGATCTTTGGGGTAACCATGTAAGTAAGCTATAAACAAGGTTTTCTGGTCAACAAGTGAATCAGATCAGCTACAAGTGAGAACACAAATTCAAAAGGAGTGCATATGAGCCAAATGTCGAACGTCTGGGACCTCTGAAAAATTGAACATCAAGTTATTGAAGTTGTACTGTATACTCTAAAGAGTATCAAATCTACTGGTATAAATCCTTTGGATAAAAGCCTGCAGTTCTTCTAAGAATTAAAATGGTTTGGATAATGAAGAAAAGCCTAAGTACTGAACTTCAAACATTCAGCCCTGACAGCCTGCAGGCAAAACTTGATTTCCTTGCAAGGCATCTCAGGAGACATAGCCTCACTAATGAACACAAGCCAACATCCGAATGAGAGGAAGAGGATCCGCTCCAGGTAGGGGCCGGAAATTGGCAAACTTGGGGAGCTTAAGAGCCCCTGGGAGATTTGGTTATGTGGTCAAATTACTCAGAGGTCATTCCTATTAAAGGGAATTTAGATAAATATGCGGTAAATTAGATTTTGAAAGTGTTAAGAAAATATTTTCCAGAATATCTCTAAATTATTTTAAATAGTGCCATGAGCTGTTTAGTGTCTCCCTTGGTGTAGGTGGAGACATTAGCATTAAGTTTCAATTAAAAGATACTCTGACATTGAAGTAAACCCTCCCAGCCCATCACCTCCCCCCCAACTCACATTATCTTCCATTCAGAGTCCAGATTACAACTACCTAACCCACCTCACATACACACTCACTCACAGATCTCACCCATACTGTTTTAACATGTACATACACATATCAACTGTCAGATGTCCATACCCTTGCCCACACAAACACTTGTACCTAAATAGATATAACAATAAATCACCCATATACCCAAAAAACTCCACTCTCACATGTATGTCCACAAACTGACCTCACAGACACACCCTGTCACAGTCATGCAGCACAGAGAAAGGTCCTTTGGACGACCATGTTCACACAGACCATCAAACACCTATCTATTCTATTCTATTCCAGTTTAAAACTTGGTCCATAACTTTCTATGTCATGGCAATTCAAGAGCTCCTCCAGATCATATTACACTGTACAAGTACTGCCTCCATCACTTTCTCCAGCAGTACATTTCAGATTTCAGCCATCTTGTGTGGGGAAAAACAACTCTGCCTCAGATCCCTACTAACTCCTCACCTGAACCCCCTTGATTTTTCCATCTCTATTACAAGGAGACATCAGTATCCAAAATATTTATGCCTCATAATTTTGTAAAATACTATCAGGTTCCCCCTCAGCTCCTTTGCTCCAAGACAACAAATACCATTTGATCCAGTCTCCTCTTATCTGTAACATTCCATTTCAGTCAATATCCTGGTAAATTCAGTATCCTCTTCATCCTATCCAGTACATTCACATCCTTCCTTTAGTGTGGTGACTAGAACTGCACAAAATATTCCAGCTATATCCAAAGGAAACTTACACCATTACCTCCATACTCAGTGCCCCAGCAAATGAAGACCAACATTCATATTCTTCGTCCACAGTAAGTTAGAAGGGAGGAGTTATCCACGTATGAACAAATTAGCAACGAGGAGGTATTAAGCTGAATTAACCCCCTTGGCCTAACTTGGTGCATTCTCAGACCTTGTTGGAAGGTAGCGAAGAAATTGTAGAGGCTCATGCAAAGATTTTTATTTAAACTCTGAGCAGCCGTGAGGTTCTAGTGAACATGGTAACACTGTTTAAAAAGGGTAGCAAAACTACGTCAAGAAATTACAGGCTGGTGTCTTTGACATTGATTAAATAACATAGAAGATTATGAAAAAGTACAGGGGATCTCTATTAGCTAGGTAGTATGTGGGCTAAGGACTGGCAAATGGCTTTCGGTTCAGATAAATGTGAGGTATTGCATTTCGGGAGGTCAGACCAGGGTAGGACTTATACAGTGAATGGCACGGCCACAAAGTGTCTGTAGAACAGAGGTATCTCAGATGCAAGTGCACAGTTTGCAGAAAGAAGCATCGCCAGTAGATAAGGCAATGAAGAAGGTTTATGGCATGCTGGCCTTCATCAATCAGGACAGTGAGTTTTAGAGTTGGGGACTCATGTTGCATTTATATAGGACATTGGTGAGAATGCACTTGGAGTATTGTGTAATTTTGGTCACTCTGTTATAGGAAAGATATTAACAAATTGGAGAGGGCGCAGGAACGCCTGGACTACAGGACCTGACTTATGAGGAGAAGTTGGCTAGCCTGGAGCATAGGAGTATGAGAGGTAACCTCATATAAGTTTATAAAATCATGACAGGTATAGATAACGTGGACAGCCACAGTCTTTTGCCCAATATTGGGGAATCCAAAATCATAGGGCAGAGATACAAGATAAGACGAGAGAGATTTAAAAGAGATTAACTTCATTCTACAGAAGTTAGTGAGTACCTGGATGAACAACAAGAGAAAGTAATTAAGCATGTACAACTCAACATCTCAAAGCAATTTGGATAAATAAGTGAAGGGGAAGGGCAATACAGTACAAGACATAAAAACTACTATAAGTTACAACAAACAAACAAATGAATGAATAAATAGTACAAAGAATAGCAAGGTAATGTTCATGGACTATCACCTGGTAGCACTCACACCTACTGTCATGGAGTACTTAAGAAGTTGGTTATGGCCACAATTAACTCCCACCTGAGTAAGGAACTGGACCTGGTGCAAAATGCCTACCGCAACAAAAGGTGCCACTGAATCAGAGTCAGAAACAAGGAGAGTTCTTCAAACAGTCTAGGAATGTTCAGTTCAATTTAGCACTGTCATTTACAGAATGCAGGCTACAAAGCCAGTCCGCCCCGATTCCAGTCACACAAAAAGTAATAAATAAAAGAGTAACCAGAAACCAGAAATACACTTAACGTGAACTGCAGAGTCCTCAAGAAACGAGTCCAATCCGCAAACCATGTCGATCAAACTTTGCCTAAGATCAAAGACTCTGGCAGCAGTGAGCAACAGTGAGAAGGAGACCAGTCAAATGCAGACAGACAGCACTGAACACCTGCTCTCCTTTTGTTTTCATCCTCATTGATTTCAACCTTACTCAATCCTTTAATCAGTTGAGTTGGCCGAGAATTAGAGCAGATCATGGGTTTGGGCTCTGCAATTGGATTGCAGACTCTGTTACCGAGCTCGCTCTCAACCACACTCAATTCCCTCAGAGACAGCAAAAATGCCAGCCAGATTGCTCAGTCGGCCCAAACATAGAAACATAGAAAACCTACAGTACAATACAGGCCCTTCGGTCCACAAACTTGTGCCAAACGTGTCCTTACCTTGGAAATTACTCAGCTTAACCATAGTGCTCTATTTTTCTCTATCCAAAAGTCACTTAAAAGACCCTATCATATTCGCTTCCACCACTGTTGCCTGCAGCCCATTCCACACACTCACCACTCTCTGCATAAAAAACTAACCCCTGACATCTCCTTTGTACCTACTCCCCAGCACATTAAACCTGTGTCCTCTTGTGGCAACCATTTCAGCCCTGGGAAAAAGCCTCTGACTATCCACATGATCAATGCCTCTCATCATCTTATACACCTCTATCAGGTCACCTCTCATCCTCCGTCACTCCAAGGAGAAAAGGCTGAGTTCACTCAACCTATTCTCATAAGGCATGCTCCCCAATCCAGGCAAAATCCTTGTAAATCTCTTCTGCACCCTTTCTATGGCTTCCACATCCTTCCTGTAGTGAGGCAACCAGAACTGAGCACAGTACTCCAAGTGGGGTCTGACCAGGGTCCTATGTAGCTGCAACATTACCTCTCGGCTTCTAAACTCGCTCCCACAATCAATGAAGGCCAATACACCGTACGCTTTTCTTAACCACAGGGTCAACCTGCGCAGCTGCTTTGAGCGCCCTATGGACTCAGACCCCAAGATCCCGCTGATCCTCAACACTGCCAAGAGCCTTGCCATTAGTATTATATTATGCCATCATATTTCACCTCCCAAAATGAACCACTTTACACATATCTGGGTTGAACTCCATCTGCCACTTCTCAACCCAGTTCTGCATCCTATCAATGTCTCGCTGTAACTTCTGACAGCCCTCCACACTATCCACAACACCCCCAACCTTTGTGTCATCAGCAAACTTACTAACCCATCCCTCCACTTCCTCATCCAGGTCATTTATAAAAATCACTAAGAGTAAGGGTACCAGAACAGATTCCTGAGGCACTCCACTGGTCACTGACCTCCATGCAGAATATGACCTGTCTACAATCACTCTTTGCCTTCCGTGGGCAAGCCAGTTCTGGATCCACAAAGCAATGTCCCTTTGGATCCCATGCCTCCTTACTTTCTCAATAAGTCTTGCATGGGTTACCTCATCAAATGCCTTGCTGAAATCCATATACACTGCATCTACTGCTCTGCCTTCATCAATGTGTTTAGTCACATCCTCAAAAAATTCAATGTGCTCGTAAGGGATGACTTGGTCTATAACGTCCTGGGCTATCTCTACTCTCTTTCTTGAATAAAGGAACAATATTTGCAACCCTCCAATCCTCCGGAACCTCTCCCATCCTCATTGATGATTCAAAGATCATCACCAGAGGCTCAGCAATCTCCTCCCTCACCTCCCACAGTAGCCTGGGGTACATCCCATTTGGTCCCGATGACTTATTCAACTTGATGCTTTCCAAAAGCTCCAGCAACTCCTTTTTCTTAATATCTACATGCTCAAGCTTTTCAGTCTGCTGCAAGTCATCACTACAATCACCAAGATCCGTTTCCATAGTGAATACTGAAACGAAGTATTCATTAAGTACCTCAGCTATTTCCTTGGGTTCCATACACACTTTCCCACTGTCACATTTGATAGGTCCTATTCTTTCACGTCTTATCCTCCTGCTCTTCACATACTTGTAGAATGCCTTGGGGTTTTCCTTAATCCTGCCTGCCAAGGCCTTCTCATGGCTCCTTCTGGCTCTCCTAATTTCCTTTTTAAGCTCCTTCCTGTTAGTCTTATAATCTTCCTGATCTCTAACATTACCTAGCTCTCTCAATCTTTTGTAAGCTTTTTGTTTCTTCTTGACTAGATTTATTACAGCCTTTGTACACCACAGTTCCTGTACCCTACCATAACTTCCCTGTCTCATTGGAACATACCTATGCAGAACTCCACACAAATATCCCCAAACATTTGCCACATTTCTTCCGTACTTTTCCCTGAGAACATCTGTTCCCAATTTAAGCTTTCAATTTCCTGCTTGATAGCCTCATAATTCCCCTTATCGCAAGCTTTTCTAACTTGTCTGTACCTATCTCAAAATTCAAGGGGCGTATAGCCCGATGGGAATTCGGGGAGCTGGGTTAAGCACAATAGGCAGCGATTTAAACAGAGAGAGGAGAAATGGGCTAAAAGTTCTATATCTGAATGCACGAAGTGTCAGAAATAAGGTGGATGAGCTTGAAGCTCAGGTGCGAATGGGTAACTATGATGTTGTTGGGATAACGGAGACATGGCTGCAGGGAGATCAGACCTGGGAAGTGAATGTACAAGGGTATACGTGCTATCGTTGGGACAGAAATGTGGGCAGAGGGAGTGGGGTGGCCCTGTTGGTGACGAATGAGATTCAGTCCTTTATGGGGGGGGGGGGGGGGGGGATAGGACCAGGAGAGGTAGAGTCTGTGTGGATAGAACTGAGGAACAGTAAGGGCAAAAAGACCCTAATGGGTGTTGTCTACAGGCCACCAAACAGTAGCATGGATATTGGGTGCAAATTGAATAGGAAGTTAACACTGGCATGTGGCAAAGGTAATGTTGCAGTAGTTATGGGGGATTTCAACATGCAGATGAACTGGGAGAATCAGGTTGGTGCTGGATCCCAGGATAGGGAGTTTGTAGAGTGCCTACGGGATGCATTCTTGGAACAGCTTGTACGAGAGCCGACCAGGGACAAGGCTATTCTGGATTTAGTCTTGTGTAATGAACAGGATTTGATAAACGATCTTTAAGTAAAGGAGCCATTAGGAGGTAGTGACCATAATATGATAAGTTTTTTCTGCAATTTGAGAAGGATAAGGGCAGATCGGAGGTGTCAGTGTTGCAGTTGAACAGGGGAGACTATGGACCCATGAGGGAGGAGCTGGCCAAAGTTAACTGGATGGATATCCTAGCAGAAAACACAGTGGAACAGCAATGGCAGGTATTCCTGGGAATAATGCACAAGGTGCAAAATCAGTTCATCCCCCGGAGAAGGAAGGATTCAAAGGGGGGAAAGGGGCCACAGTGGTTGACAAAGAAAGTCAGAGATTGCATAGCCTTAAAAAAAAGGAAGTATGACAGAGCTAAGGTGAGTGGGAGGACAGGTGATTGGGAAATTTTTAAGGAACAACAGAACTTAACTAAAAAGGCAATACAGGGAGAAAAAATGAGGTACGAACACAAGCTAGCCAGGAATATAAAGGAGATAGCAAAAGCTTTTTTAGGTATGTGAAGAGAAAGAAGACAGTTAAGAACAATGTTGGGCCCTTGAAGAATGAATTGGGTGAAATTGTTATGGGAAACAGAGAAATGGCAGAAGAATTTAATAAGTACTTTAGATCTGTCTTCACTGGGGAAGACACAAGCAATCTCCCAGATGTATGGATGAGCCAAGGACATAGGGTAACAAGAGGAAATGAAACAGATTGACACTAGGAAGGAAACAGTGATGAGCAGACTGATGGGACTGAAGGCTGACAAATCCCCAGGTCCAGATGGTCTGCATCCTAGGGTACTAAAGGAAGTGGCCCTGGAAATTGCGGATGCATTGGTAATCATTTTCCAATGTTCCTTAGATTCAGGATCAGTTCCTGAGGATTGGAGAATGGCTAATGTTATCCCACTTTTTAAGAAAGGAGGGAGGGAGAAAACAGAGAACTATCATCCTGTCAGCCTAACATCAGTAGTGGGGAAGATGCTAGTGTCTGTTATTAAAGATGAAATAGTGGCATATCTAGATAGCAGTGATAGGATTGGGCCAAGCCAGCATGGATTTAACAAGGGCAAATCAGGCTTGACTAATCTGTTGGAGTTTTTCGAGGATGCAACCAGGAAGTTAGACAAGGGAGATCCAGTGGATGTAGTGTACCTCGATTTTCAGAAGGCATTTGATAAGGTCCCACATAGGAGATTGGTGGGTAAAATCAGAGCTCATGGCATTGGGGGGAAGATATTGACATGGATTGAAAACTGGTTGGCAGATAGAAAGCAAAGGGTAGCGGTGAATGGGTGTTTCTCGGAATGGCAGGTGGTGACTAGTGGGGTGCCACAGGGCTCGGTATTGGGACCACAGCTGTTTATGATTTAGATGAAGGCATTGAGAATAACTTCAGCAAGTTTGCTGATGATACTAAGCTGGGTGGCAGTGTGACATGTGATGAGGATGTTAGGAGAATTCAGGGTGACTTGGATAGGCTGAGTGAGTGGGCAGATACTTGGCAGATGACGTTTAATGTGAATAAGTCTGAGGTTATCCACTTTGGGAGTAAGAACAGGAAGGCAGATCATTACCTGAACAGTGTAGAGTTAGGTAAGGGAGAAATACAAAGAGATCTAGGAGTCCTTGTTCATCAGTCACTGAAGGTGAATGAGCAAGTGCAGCAGGCAGTGAAGAAGGCTAATGGAATGTTGGCCTTTATTACAAAGGGAATTGAGTACAAGAGCAAGGAAATCCTTTTGCATTTGTACAGGGCCCTGGTGAGACCATACCTGGAGTACTGTGTACAGTTTTGGTCTCCAGGGTTAAGGAAGGACATCCTGGCTATACATGAAGTGCAGCGTAGATTCACGAGGTTAATTCCTGGGATGTCCGGACTGTCTTACGCAGAGAGGTTAGAGAGACTGGGCTTGTACACGCTGGAATTAAGGAGATTGAGAGGGGATCTGATTGCAACATTTAAGATTATTAAGGGATTGGACAAGATAGAGGCAGGAAATATGTTCCAGATGCTGGGAGAGTCCAATACCAGAGGGCATGGTTTGAGAATAAGGGGTAGGTCATTTAGGACAGAGTTAAGAAAAAACTTCTTCTCCCAGAGAGTTGTGGGGGTCTGGAATGCACTGCCTTGGATGTTAGTGGAGACCAAATCTCTGGATGCTTTCAAGAAGGAGCTAGATAGGTATCTTATGGATAGGGGAAACAAGGGATATGGGGACAAGGCAGGAACCGGGTATTGATAGTAGATGATCAGCCATGATCTCAGAATGGCGGTACAGGCTCGAAGGGCCGAATGGTCTACTTCTGCACCTATTGTCTATTGTCTATCTCTCTCCTATGCTACTGTAAAGGAGATAGAATTATGACCACTACCTCCAAAACGCTCTCCCACTGAGAGATCTAACACCTGACCAGGTTCATTTCCCAATATCATATCAAGTACAGTCTCTCCTCTTGTTGGCTTATCTACATATTGTGTCAAGAAATCTTCCTGAACACACCTAACAAACTCCACCCCATCTAAACCCCTTGCTCTAGGGCGGGGGTCGGCAACCCGCGGCTCCGGAGCCACATGTGGCTCTTTTACGTCTGTGCAGCGGCTCCCTGTTGCTTTGGGAAATAATTGGTTGTGGCGACCCTTTTCCTGGCACATCCGAACCGACTCACAATTAGATAGCCTACGGGGGTTTGCGAGCACAGAGCTTTGGAGCCTCTGCGCCATGGGGGGCAGGTTGAGGGAGGCTTAAAAGTGAGGCTGAAGATTTCGAATAAAGTTTTTTCCTTCGACTGCAGTTACCGACTCCGTGTCGTAATTTTAGCGCTGCGTGTAGCACACCGCTGCATGGTCAGTATTTAATTAAAATGTATTTTATGTTGGTTTGTTAGTTTTTGAAATGTAAATCTAAATTTGAAGATTATGGTGATCTTGTACAATCTAAATAAGACGTTGTGGCGACCCATTTCCTGACACATCCGAACCGGCTCACAATTAGCCAGCGTTCAGGCTAAGGGAGATAGCCTACGGGGGTTTGTGAATACGTGTCTTTTGCAGCATCCGCACCCATGGGGGGCGGGTTGAGGGAGGCTTAAAAGCAAGGCTGATTAGTTCGAATAAAGCTATCTTTGACTGCAGTTTACTGACTGCGTGTAGCACACTGCTACAACGTGTTTTTATCGCTGGCTGTCCAGAGGGGAGGTGCTAAAACGCTTTGTCGTGTGTCTGGAAGAAGTGAAAACTTTCCTGGGCAGCAAAGGGCTCAACTTTCCTGAGCTGGAACAGCCAGAGTGGCTGGAAAAGCTACACTTCATGGTAGACATGACAGCGCACCTGAACACGCTGAACACAGCTCTTCAACGGGGTAAGGACGTACAGCCCTGCACATGTTGGAGGATGTTTTGGCATTCGAGCGCAAGTTGACGTTGCTTGCCAGAGATTTACAGAAAGGCACATTGTCTCACTTCCCCAATTTGAGAGAGTTCAAACAAGGTCACGACATGATAAATTCGGAGTATTTACATTCTGCAATCATCGCAATGCAAACATCGTTTGGGAAACGCTTCTGTGAGTTCAGAGAGGAAAAAAAACACATTATCCTTCCTGGTCACTCCCCTAAGCATCGATCCATCCCTACTGAATACGACTGCATTGTCAGGTGAGAGTCAACCTGACCAAGTATGATAAATATTTTAATTGCCTATTATTTTACGTATATTCATATGTTTTCATTGTTCAGTGAAATAGTCCTTTTATTTTTCAGGTTGACAGCTGGCTGACGTTATTTTTGGTTTGCTGCTGGCGGCAAATTTAAGTTTGGCGTTTTTCATAAATACAAGGAGGACTCAAATAGACGTTGAGTATTTTACTTAAAAGTAACCTTCAACCCAACGTCTTTTTTTCGGAGGTCAAAATGTTTTTGTTGCATGCAGAAATGTAATTTCGTTTTCTCTGCAGGAGTTCATCAATTTCATAAATGCAACACATTATAGTTTGTTTATACATAGCATAAAGGCAAAACAAAACGTATGCAGTGTTATTTCATTTTAAATGTCAAACGGGTTTTGCGGCTCCCAGTGTTTTCCTTTCTGTGGGAAACTGGTCCAAGTGGCTCTTTCAGTGGTAAAGGTTGCTGACCCCTGCTCTAGGGAGATGCAAATCAATATTTGGGAAATTAAAATCTCCCATCACGACAGCTCTGTTATTATTACACCTTTCAGGGATCTGTTTCCATATATGCTCCTTGATATCCCTGTTACTATTGGGCAGCCTATAAAAAACACCCAGTAAAGTTATTGTCCCCTTCCTGTTCCTAACCTCCTCTCACAGAGATTCAGTAGACAATCCCTCCATGACATCCACCTTTTCTGCAGCCGTGACACAACACTGCCACGCCACCACCTCTTTTGCCTCCCTCCCTGTCCTTTCTGAAACATCTGAAATCCAGCACTTCAAGTAACCATTCCTGTCCCTGAGCCAAGTCTCTGTAATGGCCACCATATCATAGCTCCAAGTACTGATCCACACTCGAAGCTCATCCGCTTTGTTCACAATACTCCTTGCATTAAATGGACACATCTCAAACCATCGGTCTGAGAGCATCCCTTCTCTATCACCTGCCTATCCTCCCTCTTGCACTGTCTACAAGCTTTCTCTATTTGTGAACTAATCTCCTCTTCCCCAGTCTCTTCAGTTCCGTTCCCACCCCCCAACAATTCTAGATTAAACTCTCCCCGGTAGTCTTACCATACCTCCCTGCCAGGATATTGGTCCCCCAGGGATTCAAGTGCAACCCATCCTTTTTATACAGGTCACACCTGCTCCAAAAGAGGTCGCAATGATCCAGAAATCTGAATCCCTGCCCCTGCTCCAATGCCTCAGCCATGCATTTATCCTCCACCTCATTCTATTCCTATACTCACTGTCACGTGGCACAGGCAGTAATCCCGAGATTACTACCTTTGCAGTCCTGCTTCTCAACTTCCTTCCTAACTCCCTGTAGTCTTTTTTCAGGACCTCTTCCCTTTTCCTACCTATGTCATTGGTACCAATATGTACCACAACCTCTGGCTGTTTTCCCTCCCACTGCAGGATATCTTGAACACGATCTGAAACATCCCAGACCCTGGCACCTGGGAGGCAAACTACCATCCGAGTTTCTTTCCTGCGACCACAGAACACCTGTCTGACCCCCTAACTATAGAGTCCCCTATCATTACTGCTTTCCTCTTCCTTTCCCTACCCTTCTAACCCACAGGGCTGGACTCTCTGTCAGAGGCACGGCCACTGTTGCTTCCCCCAGGTAGGCTGTCTCCCCCAACAGTACTCAAATAGGAGTACTTTTGTCAAGGGGTACAGCCACAGGGGTGCTTTCTAGTACCTGATTCTTCCCCTTCCCTCTCTTGACTGTCTCCCGTGGCCCTGGTGTGACCACCTGCCTGTAATGATACAAAAACATGAATTTGAATTCCTTCCTCTAAAGCAGGTAGGGATTATAAATTCCATGAATTAAATGAATTTCGAACATAGAGCTGGTATCAGAAATGATGCGCATGAAACTTCCAAACCGTTGTTAAAAAAACAATCTGGTTCATTAACCTTTCTGATAGAAGAAAATCTGCCAGATTTACTTAGTCAACATGCACTTCCTCACTCACAGCAATGATGGCTGAGAAAACTTCTCGGTGACACCAAACCTAAATAAACAATTCACAAAGGCAGCTCAGCACCATTTCCCAGGACAATCAATAAATGGATAGCCACACACAGCAGAAGAAATAAATACAATGACAAAGTAAATATAACAATATGATTTTAAAATGAAATGAATAACAAATACATCTTTGTTCAATTACATTCCTGATATCTTATATGAATGAAATCCAAAAATGACCCACTTGGGACTGCAAAACAGTAAGTTTACTTACATGAACATCTGTTACAAGAGAAGAATGCAGAAAATAACTATGAGAAACCTCTAGTTGCACAATATCATTAGAACATTCTGCACAAATAACTCATTGAATTGAGCAAAAGCAAATACATCTCTACCTGACTTGAGACTGTAGACTTACGAACATCAACAATGTTGCTTCGGCTGCTTCAGCATAACAATATTTACTGTGTATTCACCTCTTAACTTAAAGTGATGAGCCACATGCTACAAAACAGTCATTAAAGGTTAACTTCACAACATTTTTCATTTTTACCATTTGGCGCTAGATCAGCGACAGATCTGCACACTAACACTGAAGTGCAAGAAGCTAATGAGAATAGCCAGCAAACTCTTCCCCACGATTTGAATTAAAAGAAGATTGGATATAGTCCTAATCAATGCTGAGATAAAATCAATAGGTCTCTTGACACAGGCTAGATCAAATCTACGGCTTTTCTGTCAAAAGCTCAAAAGGAAGGCTTCTAAAAGGTTATCAGTATAAACTCTTACCTGTACAGACACTTAAAAACAATTATTTTGTACTTTTCTTTAAAGGAATATCTGTACTTGGCAGCTAAAGATTACAAATATATTTACCATTTTTCAACGATCAACAGCATTGATGGTATCAGGGTCTAGTGCAACATAAGCCAAACATAATGCTGAATTCCAAATTGACATAAGAGGGTTTGACTTTCAAAAAATTTGAGAACAATTGATATGCACAGCAAGTGAGATAACTGATAGTTAATAATTTGTTTTCTTCTGAAAATCTTCCTGAGTACTAAATGAATTTCTGACCCATCATCAAAACAATATTGTGTTTTAATACCCATCAAGAGAATCTCACAAGGTATAATAAGGACCTAATACATAATCTCAAAGTTCGAATGCTCAACAATATTATATTTCCTCCGCCGAATGAAAGTGTTATCTAATTGGCCAATTGTCACCAATCCGAATCTCAATGCCCTGGAATTTTTTTTTTGCCCTTCAAGTATATATACATCTACTTTTTCAAAGCAGGTCCGAAATATGTTTCATTTAGTCTTTCTAGCAATTCGATCCAAATCACAATAGTGCTGCATTAACAAAATGAGCCCAGGTCTTATCTTGGTTAATTGTAATTCACCCTTCTGACATTGCTGGCTGTTTCCTTCTGCTATCTTTGCTAGAGTATGTAACTGAAAGTATGTGCTACTGTTTGGCCCTCAGACACCTGTACCTGTAGAGTGCACCGTTCCAGTTTCATTTCCAAGATCTTGTTGGCTTCATCAAGGCGCCCTCTCTCAGCCTCCAGCTCTTCAATTTTCTGCCTGTAAAAGGACAGATCGGGGAGTTGAAATCTACATATCCATGTATATTCTTTTGATAGGTACTATTACAGTTCTTAATTAATATTGTAACTATTACGTATAGACTTCTTAGATGGAGAAAAGAAAAACAATTCAGGGTGGAAGAAAAAGTCCACACAATCAGCAGAATGGCCTACAAGTTTTAATTTTTAAAAAGAGATGTGTTAGAACACCATTGGAGAATATAAAAAATACACTTCCATATTTAGGACAGCAAGCTGCTGTTTCTACCTCACATGAAAGAAAACACCTCTAACCACATGTTGACAGTGAACTGCTTGACTGATGAACACCACTGTGCAGGCTTGGATTGGCTTCAGTCCTCAGCCCGTTAAATGATTATGGCATGGTTCAACTGGCAGCACTTTCACTTCAGATCACACTCCAAAGTCTACATAAATATCTCAGTGCAATGCCCAAGGAGTGCAGCATCATTAAATATACTAAATGTCTGGATATGATTAAAAATTGAGAAACTCAGCCTACTAGTTCAGAGATATTAAAGACCTCAAAGCATTGTTCAAATAAGCACTGGGGGTTCTCTTGAACCACAGAGAGCATCATTAGCTCAATCAGTATCACAGGCCATTGACCATATTCTTATATGTCAGGGACACTACTGCAGCTCAGGGTGTCAGAGTTCGGAGCTCATTGCCCAGCGTTCTCTGTAAGGAGTCTCTGTACATCCTCCCCGTTCTTCTCACACAGTCCAAGGGCATATTGGATAATTGTCCCATAATTAGATTAGGGTTAAATCAGGGTTGTCAGGTGTTGCTGGGAGGCACAGCTCAAACAGACTATTCCAAACTACATGCCTAAGTAAAATAAAATACAAACAGACAATAGCAATAGAAGTAAGTCATGTGGCCTTTAGCCTTGCTCCAAAATTTGACATGATTATGCCTAGTCATCCATTTCAGAACCGCATTCTCAAATTCTTCCTGTATCATTTGGTCACTTTAACACCTCCTTTCTGATTTTTTTACATTTCTTGGTCTGTGGACAAACTCAGGGGGAAGGAATGTCACCTGATCTGTTATTCTGAATTATGGTACATCCCATACTCTGAGGCTATGAACCTTGATTTTGGATTCTAGCCATTGGGTACATCCTCTCTGCATCCAGTCCAAATGCAATTCCGATTCTGTACTGAAATTCTATTGAAATGAAGGTCAAAACACAATCTACCCTTCCACTCCTCGCTGCCTCTGAACAATTGATTTTAGTGAACAGTGCAAATGGATACTCAGGTCTAACTGCATCTTCTCTTTTCTCAATCTAACTTCCTTCATATAACAATTTGCCTTTCTGTTTTCAGGACCAAAGTGAAGCACCTTATATTTGTCCACATCCAACTGTATTTGTGTAAAACACATTGGAATCTTTGCATCCTCCTCACAGTCCACATTCTCCCTTTGCCTAAGCCTCCTCCCTCCATTTCTGTGTCATCTGCAAATTTTGGAATTTTCCCCATTCATATTCCCACTGATATATATTGTAAACAGCTGTAGCCCAAACTCCACTTATCACCATCTGCCAGCTGGAAAAAGATACATTTATTATCTACTCTCTCACACTGGCATGTCAATTACTTCAATCGCTACACAATGCAATAAAACTTCAATAATTTGTTATCCTATAATTCAAAAATCCTGATATTTCAACATCTGACTCATTAGGTGTTGCTTCCACACTCCCTTTAACTCGCCACGAGCCCAGATCCATGATGCCTTTAAACTCACCAGGCACATGTATTATAATGCTATATAATGTCTAAGGTTCCTCAGGTTGTCATAGCCAGGGGTGGTAGTGGGTATAGGTAGTACCACTATCTATAAAGTGCTCCAAATGGTGTGCGACTCTAACAGCCTCTGACAACCAAGTCCAACCCTTGGCCTTCATGTGTGGCTTAGCTACTAAGGCTCAGCAGAAATGCATGTACTGACGAGAACGGGCAAAGGCAGATCACTAGCACCTCAAAACCAGTTGTTTCAGGTAGGTGGGGCTCGTCAGCCTTGGATGGCAGCTTGCAAAGGAGAAGATCTTAAACCTCCACTGCCTTGTGGCCATACCCACCCATGGGGAAGACTTCGGGAGTAAACCCTGAGGAAGAAATCCAGAGCCAAGGTCCCTAAGGCAGTTTGATGTTGGTTACAACTTCACTCTGACAATTTCTGCAACGACATTGATACCAAGCTGTATCAAATCTTCCCGCCCAGGCTTGTGCCCTGGAGAGGACACAGTCCATGAGAGACGCACATCCGTGCTCCCCTGGGATCAACATCTAAAAAAAATTAGATTTACAGTATGAAGGAATGCTAATTGGAATAAAAGTCAAGAATTTCTGTCAGTCCACTACCACAAAAATATTGAACATGCTGGATTAATAGGGTTTGTTCTGTTTATATCCAATCCTGTATGTTTTAGTCTTGCAGCTCATATTCCAGGATGGTAGCATTGACATAGAAAGAGACATTGGATTTACCAGGCTTATATTCACTAAAGATAGTTAGAAGAATGAGTGGAGACCTCACACAGACCTACAAAAATCTAACAGCTTTGGATTGATTAGACCCACACAGGATGTTCCTCAAAATGGAGTAGTCCAACACCTGCAGTCATAATCTAAGAATAAGAAGTAAACCACTTAAATACGGCAAACTTGTGGAAGTCTTTACCACAGAAAGCAGTTGAAACTTTCTTCATCTAGGTTAAATCAAGAGAAACAACAGTTTCTGCATTTGCTTACATAACAATTGTGACTGTATTTTTAAGAAATACAATCACAAAAAAGAAGACATTTTGACAAGGGAAAACTGGGATTGGTAATTTTGGATAAATGAGAATGAAAGAGTTGGTCCAATGTAAGCCAGTGACCAGGAGAGCTTGGTATCAAGATAAAGAGATTGTTGTATAGCTTGATGATTCAATGTTCAATAAACTGAATGAGAATACAGAGGCATAAAGCAGGTTGAGTGAGAAAAGCATTATTCTCATCAATACTTGGAAGTTGACACATCATCAGTAGATAATCTAGGAATGGAAGCAATACATTACAAAGAATTGGGATGGGATGGGATGAAAATGGAGACAGTACAAAAAGTAAGAATGAATTCATCAGTAGAGTCACTTCATTCACAATCAAATAAACTAACTGCTGTACAAAGGCTGTTTGTAAAACTAGTCAAGAAGAAAAGAAGAGCTTATGAAAGGTTCAAAAAACTAGGTAATGATGGAGATCTAGAAGATTATAAAGCTGGCAGGAAAGAGTTTAAGAATGAAATTAGGAGAGCCAGAAGGGGCCATGAGAAGGCCTTAGTGGACCAGGATTAAGGAAATCCCAAGGCATTCTACAAGTATGTGAAGAGCAAAAGACGTGAGAGAAAAGGAACAATCAAGTGTGACAGTAGAAAAGTGTGTATGGAACCAAAAGGAGATAGACAAGGTACTTAATGAATGCTTTGCTTCAGTATTCACTATGGGAAAGGATCTTGGTTATTGTAGGGATGACTTACAGCAGATTGAAAAGCTTGAACATGTAGATATTAAGAAAGAGGATGTGCTGGAGCTCTTGGAAAGCATCAAGTTGGATAAGTCACTGGGACCAGATGGGATGTACCCCAGGCTACTATGAGAGGTGAGGGAGGAGATTACTGAGCCTCTGGTGATGACCTTTGCATCATCAATGGGGATGGGAGAGGTTCCGGAGGATTGGAGGGTTGTAGATGTTGTTCCCTTAATCAAGAAAGAAAGTAGAGATAGCACAAGAAATTATAGACCAGTGAGTCTTACTTCAGTGGTTGATAAGTTGATGAGGAAGATACTGAAAGGCAGGATTTATGAACATTTGGAGAGGCATAATATGATTAGCAATAGCCTACTTGGCTTTGTCAAAGGCAGGTCGTGCCTTACGAGCACATTGAATTTTTTGAGGATGTGACTAAACACATTGATGAAGTTAGAGCAGTAGATGTAGTGTATATGGATTTCAGCAAGGCATTTGATGAGGTAACCCATGCAAGGCTTATTGAGAAAGTAAGGAGGCATGGGATCCAAGGGGACATTGCTTTGTGGATCCAGAACTGGCTTGTCCACAGAAGGCAAAGAATGGTTGTAGATGGGTCATATTCTGCATGGAGGCCAGTGACCAGTGGTGTGCCTCAGGGATCTGTTCCAGGACCCCTACTCTTCGTGATCTTTATAAATGATCTGGATGAGGAAGTGGAGGGTTAGGTTAGTTAAATTTGATGATGACACAAATGTTGGGGGTGTTGTTGACAGTATGGAGGGCTGTCAGAGGTTACAGCAGGACATTGATGGGATTCAAAACTGGGCAGATGGAGTTCAACCCAGATAAGTGTGAGGTGGTTCATTTTGGTAGGTCAAAAATGATGGCAGAATATAGCATTAATGGTAAGTACTCTTGGCAGAATGGAGGATCAGAGGGATCTAAGAGTCCGAGTCCAAAGGACACTCAAAACTGCTGCGCAGCGTGACTCTGTGGTCAAGGAGGCATACGGTGTATTGGCCTTCATCAATTGTGGGATTGAGTTTAAGAGCCGACAGGTAATGCTGCAGCTATATAGGACCCTGGTCAGATCTTATTTGGAGTACTGCGCTCAGTTCTGGTCGCCTCACTACAGAAAGGATGTGGAAATTATAGAAAGGGTGCAGAGGAGATTTCCAAGGATGTTGCCTGGATTGGGGAGCATGCCTTATGAGAATAGGTTGAGTGAACACGGCCTTTTCTCCTTGGAGTGATGGAGGATGAGAGGTGACCTGATGATGAGAGGCATTGATTGTGTGGGTAGTCAGAGACTTTTTCCTGGCTGAAATAGCTAGCATGAGAGGACACTGTTTTAAGGTGCTTGGAAGTAGGTACAGAGGAGATGCCAAGGGTAAGTTTTTTTTTGTGTAGAAAGTGGCAAGTGCATGGAATGGGATCCCGGCGACGGTGGTGGAGGCAGATATGATAGGATCTTTTAAAGGACTCCTGGATAGGTATATGGAGTTTAGAAAAATAGAGGCTATTAGTAGTCCTCAGTAATTTCTAAGGTAAGGACATGATCGGCATAACCTTGCAGGCCGAAGGGCCTTTATTGTGTTGTAGGTTTTCTGTTTCTATGTGATGATCCGAAGAACAGAAGATCGGTCTTGTGAGTGATAGCTATTGGAGTATAAAAGTTGAGATTATTTGCTGTGTAACCAAAACTATGTAGTCTAAGTTTGCTATTTGCTATGCATGTACCCAATTTAGTAGGAGAATGAAATATTAAGAATGTAGAAGACAATGGTGGGTTAATGAGAGGTAGCTAAGAGATGTAGATTAGAACATGATTAAGTCAATGGGTATAAACAATAGTGGCAGATGTACGTGTGATACGCAACTATAGACCAATTGCATATGCTAATGCAACTAAACCAGGAGATTGCTATAAAACATGCTATGTCCAAGGATCGGTGGGCAATCAGCGACTAGCTCAATGACTGTCTCAGCTTTGATTTGCAAATTAAAGTTTAACTCTTCTTCAAGAATCTTCTGCGTCTCCTGGTCGTTTGTGGGGCATGAGAAACCACGACAAAATTGGCGACCGCGGCAGGACCGGAAAGAGACCCACCGAAAGGAAACGGCAGATTGGGGACGCTTCCCAGTCCTCTAGGGACCCCCACGAGGCTAACAGAATAAAGGGTGCACCCAAACAAAAGGTAAGCGCTTTTTGCGACAATTTGGGCTAAGAATTCTGTTGGTTTTGGGGAGGTCTTGGAGTCTCAGAAGTGTGGAACCACTGCTGAAGGGTCTCTCCGGTCCAAAGAATCTGGCAGAATTGGGGGTTAACAGGAGGCTCAGAGGATTGATCAAGAACACTGCAGTGAGGGTAAGTACAAATAAGTTAATAAGAAGTTAAGAAAAATTCCACGTGGTGTTGGTAAATCTCTGTGGATACCACTTCGTATAAGACAAAGGTCTGAACAGGCAAGGAAAGGGAAAATAGAGAAAATCCTCATGGATACCGCCTTAAGAGATAAGGGTCTGAATAGACGAGGTGCAAAGAGCAAGTTCTGTGGATACCGCTCTGAATAGAGGTCTGTACGGGCAGAACAGAATAGAAAACAAGGGGACAGTCCAATATATAGTTTAAAGCGCTGGTAGATAGACGATAGACTAGGCATAGAATTAGAGTAAATTATATCCAGTAAACGAACTGTGAATCTCTGAAATACCTTAAAAAGAGAGAAATAACATGACAGGTAAAGGAACGGCAGTAGAGATTCTGAGCAAAAAATTCCCGATAAATAAATGAGTTCACAAAAACTTCAGAAAAATGGGGAAAAAGAACCAAAAACCTGGTCACAAAGTGGCCAAGAGAAGGAACGTTTGATGTAAGTTTGTGCGAAGAAATGGAGGGACTAATTAAAAATTACAAACAAAAAGAAAAATCTGAGAAAAGAGGGCAAAAAAGAGAACGAGAAATGGAATTGCTAAAACTCTTCAGAACGGAGGGAGAAAGGCTGAGGAGGACAGGTAGAATATTGATTACAAGCGAGGAAGACACTAAGGTGCTGGAAAAACAGCCTGTTAGAGAGAGAGGAGGGTACAGTGAGAAGCTGGCTTCAGCTCCGTACCCGGATGTGAAAGAAACAGAAAAGCACCCTCCCTCGAATGAGGAAGGAACCCCTAAGCAGTGCCCCCTGCTGACAGGAACAGTAAACATGCAGGGAGAAGTACAAGTTTGGGATAATGAGGAAGGAAAAATATGAGGCAGAAAGGATAAAGGTGGAACAGGCACAGAGAGAAATGGAAGAAGGGATTGAACGGATGAAATACTTGAGAAAGGAAAAGGAATATGAGGAGTATCGGTTATACTATAGAAATAAACAGACTAGAAAAGAAGGTGACTCATTGGAGGGGCAAGAGTTAAGTGGAGAGAGAGAGGATGTGAGAATTTGTGGGGAAGAGGTAGGAGGCAGAAGCCTAGAAGAGCAGAAGGAGGCAGTAGGGAAGTGACATGTGGTAGTAGAGAGAAAGCCAGATAAGTTACTGAGAGGGGATTGCCAGAGGAGATGTGAAAAATACTCTAGGGACCAACCAAGTATTGAATTAAGACAGAAAGGAGGGACTCCACAGGGAGACCGAGGGAAGAAGAGGACCCCGGAGACATTTGTGTGGGAGGCAGTAAAGACATGCCCTGAGACAGATGGGGAGTCAGGTGAGGAGGAGAGCCAGGGCAGGTGGGAAGAAGGAGGAAGAATGATGCCATTGTTAGTAAAAGGATCAGGACAAGTGCAGTATATTCCTTGGGGATCCCACCTTAGAAGGGCTGAAAAACACTCTGCCCAATCTACATGAAGGAGCAGGGAAATGGATTAGGCCTTTGAAGAAGAAACGGCAGGACGATTATTGGCTATGGGAGATTTGAAGGCACTGTTGATAAGGTTGATGGGAACCTCCAAATTTAACGAACTAATGGAAATGGCTGGCAAAGTGAACTCAAATGACCCAAGAACTGATGGAGATGGGTTTGACAGAGTGAGGCAGAGGGTATGGCAGGCCCTCAGGAAGCTTTATCCACCCAAAGTGGACACCAAAGCCTTAAAAGGGGATCCACTGGGAGACACTGAAAACCCAGCAGCCTACGTAGAAAACCAGTTGAAAAGGTGGAGACTGGAGACTGAGCAAGAGGTGGAGAATAGCTTATTTATGACCTCACTGTTCCATCACAGCATTTTGGATGCAATGCCTCCACAAGTAAAATCCAAACTGGAGGAAGTGGTTGGGCTAACGTCAATGACCCCACAAAAATTTAGAGACCACGTAGTCCATGCGGTTGAGAAATACTGGAAAGACAAACCAAGGTTGGCTGAGCAGCAGGAAGAGGTGCAAAGAAAGATAATACAAATGCAGCTCGAAGAACTCAAAAAGAAGGAAAAAGAGAAAAACAAAAAGATGCTGCCAGCAACCACCGGTCCGAGTACAGCCATCGAACTGGACAAAGCACTGCTATATGGAGGAACCAATCATACTGTAAGTCAAGGGCTGGAAAACCCCATGCCAATAATCGTCTTTGGAGGAGCATTCCCACAAATGCCCTATCAGGAACAGACTAAATTCAAACAGCCCAGACAGGACTGGAAGTCCCAAGGAGGGGGACAGAGAAGCTATGGGAAAAGGGGACCAGTGAGGAGACAGGGGGAAAGAGAGGTAGAGAGATTGTGCTGGGGATGTAATCAGCCAGGTCACATGAGAAGAGATTGTCTGTTTACACCATGGCCTGACAAACACCAGCAGGAACCGATAACAAGGGAACTAAAGTTTAGCCAAGGACCAGCCCTCACAGGCCTAAGCGGACCTGTGAACCCCTATGCGAGGTATTAGGGGTGCCCCGAGAACTCGAGTGGGAAGGGACATTACCCGATGATAACCAGGGAGGCAGACGAGGAACCCATTGTTCAGGTTATGTTAGAAGGGCAACTGACACCAATGATGATAGATACTGGAGCCACGTACACTTGTGTACAGCCACAGTATGCCCTTCACCTTCCCATGTCAGGAAAGTTTATTAAGACGGTAGGGTTCTCGGGGGAAACACAGTTGACACAGTGCACGGCTCCAGTGCGGTTGAGAATGGGAGATAAAGGAATTGTTTTGCCGGTGCTAGTATTTAAAGAAACTCCGATTAATTTGTTAGGCAGAGATGCCTTATTGAAACTGGAATTAAAATTAGAATACACCAGAAATGGGCTGAGTGTGGAAAGAGCAGCGGCTCAATTGATAGTGCGAGAAGACAAGAAGGCTAATGTCTTTTGGATAGGAGACATCGCAGATCAGATTCAGGAAACCTGGGAGAAATTGACAAAGGGCGTGCAGGTTATATTACCCAGGGTGGTAATGCCCAAATCTGAGCTACATTGTACAGTGATTTTTGACAAGACTCAGAACAGGGAGTTAGAGGAGAGATGGCACCTGGAGGCATGTACCCAACAGCACCTGGAAGGGGAGGCTGTGATATTTAGAAAGCAAGGGGCAGCTTTACAAGTTAAGTGGAACACCTTTTTAGAAAAATGGTACAGGATACCGGAGGCTGCACCCCACGTAACGTTGTTGGTAAACAAGGGATATCCGTCTAAAGACTTAGGACCCTTAGTTAAGAGTGCTGAAACCGTAACAGTGTTGAGGAAAATCATGCCAGAGGTGTGGATATCATAAGACAACAATTGCATTAAAATAATGGTAAGTGTAGATATGGTAGGGACAGTGAGAGAGGTCGAAATAACTCCCCAACCACACCTGCCCTTGCTGGGAAAGGAAAGAGGCCAGCAGAAAGATAAAAGGTTAGATGAGTTGCCGTCTATTCTGTGGTCACAGCATGACATGGACGTAGGGAAAATAAAAACAGCTAGTCCGGTGGAAATAAGGCTGAAAAGGGGAGCAGTTCCACCCAGGAGACCTCAATACCCTAAGACCAGAAGCAGAAGAGGGAATAGCATCGACAGTGCAGGGGTTGCTTGAAATAGGAGTGCTTAAAAGAACAAACAGTCCATGCTGCCCCGTTGCTGCCGGTCTTAAAAGCAGATAAATCTAAGTGGAGATTGGTACATGATTTGCGAGCGGTAAATGATGTGGTAGAGGACTGGCCAGCAGTAGTCCCCAACCCACACACGCTTTTGACTAATGTTCCACCAGAAGCAAGTTACTTTTCAGTGATTGATTTGTGTTCGGCTTTCTTCAGCATTCCTCTAACCGACCAGTGTTAGTATCTGTTTGCATTTACTTACAGAGGTGCTCAGTATACCTATACCAGAATGCCACAAGGATTTAAACATTCACCACACGTTTTTAATCAGGTGTTGAAGGCAGACCTAGAGGGCATACCATTGGAAAGTACATTGTTACAGTATGTGGATGACCTGTTGATTTGCTCCCACAGTAAGGAACAGTGTGAGCAGGGCACCATAACTCTGTTAGAGAAGTTGGCGCACGGAGGACATAAAGTATCCAAAAAGAAACTGCAATTTTGCACGCAGCAAGTGGAATACTTAGGCAGGGTAATATCCAACGGAGTAAAGGCGATAGCACCAGATCAGATTGAGGCAATAACCAAGGCCCCAAAACCCCAGACTGTAGGGCAGATGATGACGTTTTTGGGAATAGCAGGGTACAGCTCAAATTGGATAGGAGAATATGCTGAGATTGTGGCACCTTTGAGAAAGATAATGAAAGAAGCAAGACATACAAATTTGAAGAACGGCTTACAGTGGAATGAAGAGGCAGAGATAGCTTTCAATGCTATTAAGCAGGAATTGCAGTCAGCACCAGCATTAGCTTTGCCTGACTACGAGAAGGCTTTTCATTTGTATGTATCCAACCGACAGGAGGGTTATGTCACAGCGGTTCTAACACAGGAGACAGGCACAGGAAAAGCAAAGCAGCCGATAGCATACTACAGTACGAGACTAGATGAGGTGGCTCAGGGGTATCCACCCTGTTAACAGGGATTGGCGGCACTGTATTATGCATATGAAAAGGCATCATCTGTAACCCTTGGCTATCCTGTGACTCTGTACACACACCACAAAGTAGCAGAGTTGCTGGAAAGAGGGAAATTTCTGCTGATGCCAGCCAGGATAGCAGCGTATCAGATGCTATTCACGTTTCCAGACATAACTATACAGAGATGCACTACCAGTAATATAGCCGATTTTGTCCCTTTGGGCTATGAAGGAGAACCCCATGATTGTGCAGGGAAGACGATGACATTTGCCAAACTGAGAGCAGACTTACGGTCAGAACCACTAGAGGATGCAGATAAAAAGGTTCTGTTCGTAGATGGCTTTTGTTATAGGGACTATGATGGAAATCATGCAGGGTTCTCAGTCGTGCAGCAGGATCAGTCGAGCTCTAAGATTATTAGGATGGAATCCTGTCCCCAACCGTGTTCCGCCCAACTAGCGGAAATCAAAGCCCTGTCAGCTGCGTGTGAAATGATGGAAGGTGAGACAGAGACATCTATACTGATTCGGCATATGCTCATGGAGTATGTCATTTGTTTGGGGCAGTGTGGAAGCAGAGAGGTTTTAAAAAAAGTAGCGGAGATCCCATACAACATTGTCAGCAAATTCTAGACTTAATAAATGCCATAATGAAACATAAAGCATTGGCTATATTGAAATGCCAGGCACATAAAAAGGGAAATGATGTAATAACAAAGGGAAATCAAGCTGCGGACGAGGCAGCCATAAAAGCGTCTGGGTGTACGTCAGCTGTCATTGCCCCCCAGGTAAGCCTAACTCCAGAACCTGACCTGATTTAGAGGACCTAATTGAAATACAAGGTAAGGCAACTTTGGCAGAACAGACAATGTGGAGAAAAAGGGGGACCAAGCAGAACCCGGAAGGCTTGTGGAGCACGGAAGACGGTTTGTTGGTAGCGCCCACCCCTCTACTGACGATTCTGATTTCAGAAGCGCATGGGATGGACCATTGTGCAAGGGGGGAAGTGATAAAGAAAATAAAGAAGGATGGCTTTTGGTCACCTTATTTACAGGCTTCAGTGGACTTTATCTTGTCACAGTGCGAGGTATGCGCACAGAATAATGTTTGGAAGGGAATTACAACCCCAATAGGCCACATTCCCGTACCTGAAGGACCATTTAAACATCTAGTGATCAATTACGTAGACATGATAAAGACAGTGAGAGGGAAAAGAAACATGCTGGTAGTAATTGATCGATTTAGCAGATGGGTGGAGGCAGTACCTTCAAAAGATCAAGGGGCAAAGACAGTGGTAAAATTTCTGACAAATGAAGTGATCCCAAGGTTTGGATTACCTACAGAAGTTAGCTCAGACAATGGTTCAGCTTTTATCCAGAAAGTGGTCAAACTGGTACTACAGGCGCAGAGGATAAAGCAAAGATTTGGATGTGTATACCACCCTCAGTCGCAGGGCATGGTAGAGAGAATTAATGGAACCCTGAAAGCCAAACTAAACAAAATTTGTGCAGACACTAAACTTAATTGGGTCGATGCTTTACCGTTAGCATTTATGAGTTACCGCATGCAAACTAATCGAATAACATGCCTGACACCGGATGAGATGCTCACTGGGAAGCTATCATACCTGTGATAGGGGTAAGCAAAAATGTTGAATGGATAAACTATATATACTACAATCAACAGAGATTCATCAACTACACCGATTATGCACTGGAGGCCTTAGGGCAACAGCTAGATGCAACTAGCAGGATGGCGTGGCAAAACAGACAGGTACTGGATTGGCTTTTGGCAGAAAAAGGGTGTGTGTGTGTAATGTTTGGAGAACAATGCTGCACTTTCAAACCGAACAATACTAGCCCAGAAGGGTCTTTCACCAGAGCAATGAATAAATTAAAGAATCTGCAGACGGAGGTCAAACAGAATGCAGGGTTCGGACATCAGTTCTTTGATTGGTTGGAAAATAGACTCAGAGGGTGGGGAGCATGGCTGCCTAAAATAGCAATAACTGTCAGTATTGTATTGTTGAGCTGTGCGCTTGTGCTGTGCTGTTTTCTTCCTTGTCTCAAATCTCTTGTAGTGCATGCTGCAACCAAACAATTTCCAATGCTCGTGGCAATTACTGAAGCAAGCTTAGTGGAGAAAGAAACACCGAAAATGTATCGTTACAGCCTACAACACCTGCAGGATGAACAAGAGCAAAATGACAGTGGGGGAGTGGATTGTAAGGGCTTCTGAGACTTTTTCCCTGTCTCAGGTACAGAGGGACAGGTTTTTGGCTCAGTGGCCCAGGGTAACAGGGAGAGAATACTTTGAGGTCTTGGCACAGAAAATTATAGTTTAACCCGAGATTTGGGAATAAGTGCTTGAGTTTATTGGGGCTTTTGTGCGCAGACTCTTAGTCTTTTCTCTGTGTGAGACTCTCTGGGTCTCAAAGGGGTATATATTGGAGTATAAAAGTTGAGATTGTTTGCTGTGTAACCAAAACTATGTAGGCTGAGTTTGCTATTTACTATGCATGTACCCATTTTAGTAGGAGAATGAAATATTAAGAATGTAGAAGACAATGATGGGTTAATGAGAGGTAGCTAAGAGATGTAGATTAGAACATGATTAAGTCAATGGGTAGAAACAATAGTGGCGGATGTACGTGTGATACGCAACTATAGACCAATTGCATATGCTAATACAACTAAACCAGGAGATTGCTATAAAACATGCTACGTCCAAGGATTGGTGGGCAATCAGTGACTAGCTCAATGACTGTCTCAGCTTTGATTTGCAAATTAAGGTTTAACCCTTCTTCAAGAATCTTCTGCGTCTCCTGGTCGTTTGTGGGGCATGAGAAACCACAACATAGCTTGGTCAATCATGGCAAAGAAATCAAAGATAAGTGATAATCCAACCTGTATGTGTGTATTTTTTTGTGTGCCATACTCTGACAGAGCCTCGGCGACCACTGTTTTTTTCCAAATGGTTATCTTGGAGGAAAGATTCTGTGAGTGGTCCCCCACGTCCCTCAGCAGAGAGTTTTTTTTACGAGGCCAAGTTGCAAGCTCGATACTCCACCCGGCACAGATAGAAAACATGTCTGGGAGCAGCCCAACTGGATTCGAGCTCAAGAACCTTCGCTCTGGAGTCCAGCACTGATGTCACTGCGCCACCAGCCTGTGTGGTAGGTATGCTAAAAACACATCTAGACTCTGATTTTGAGGAAAATGCAAGTAACAACATCTGATGGAGATTCCATAGTATGCTAAAAAAATCTAATGTTTAAAAAGCTTCACTGTGCAATGCTCCCATGCTGTGCTCTTGTAATTACCACAAGGAGCAATTCTGTACAAAAGTGTTTGATGATTTTAAACTCTACGAGTCAAAGAGAAACTTGTCTCATTAAAATGGCACCTGTACCATTCTAATTTTTGGAAATTATAAGAATGAATGTTATTTGATTCAGTGACAGGAAGTTTAACACAAGGACTTTGGACTAACATAAATATTTATAATTTGGTTTATTATCACTGACATATATTGTGAAATTTATTGCAGCAGCAGTGCAAGATATGAAAATTACTGAAAGTTACAATAAAAAATATGTAAAAAAGGGAGTAAAATAGTGAGGTAGTTTTCATGGACTGTTCAGAAGTCTGATGGTGGAAGAGAAGAAGCTGTTCCTAAAACATTGAGAGTGGGTCTTCAGGCTCCTGTACCTGCTCCCTAAAAGTAGCAATGATATGATGGCATGTTCCAGATGTGAGGGTCCTTAACAATGGAATCTGCCTTCTTGAGTCACCACTTTTAAAGACGTCCTAGATGGTAGGGAGGCTGGTGCCCATGATGTAGCTGTCTAAGTCTACAACCATCTGCATCTCCTTTCCAATCCTGTGCAGTGGAGCCTCCATACGAGGAGGTGAAACAACCAGTTAAAATGCTCTCCATTGTATATCTGTAGATATTTGCTCAGGTCTTTTATGAAACATCAAATCTCCTCTAACTCCTAATGAAGCATAGCTACTAGCATGCCTTCTTTGTCACTGCATCATTCTGTTGGGCCCAGGATAGAACCACTGAGACATTGTCACACAGAAACCTGAAGCAGCTCACCCTTTCCAGTGGTGGGCCCTCAATGAGTACCTTATCCAATCTTCCCCTTCCTGAAGTCCACAATCTTGTTGGTTTTGCTGATGTGGAGTGCACACTGTAGTTGCAACACTACTCAACCAGCCAATTTATCTCACTCCTGCATGCTTCTTTGTCACTGCTTGAGATTCTGCCAACAAATTTAAATGCACTGGAGCTGCGCTTAACCACACAGCCTTGAGCATAGAGAGTAGAGCAATGGGCTAAGCACGCATCCTTGAGGTTAATCAGATCCAACACATAACATTACTGAACCTGGATCAACAGTAGCAATACAGAATTCAAATGTAGAATATGACAAAATCACTGAGCAACCAGTCTCTGATGTGAAAGATGATCATAATTTTTTATCCTTAGATTTACCAGATCCTGACCACTGAACTGTTCATCAAGTGACTTAAAAATATCTCTAAAAGTTATCAAATCTTTCAACAATTGTCAAGAACTCAATGTACAAGTGCTGTCAGGGGCAACTCGTAAAAAATAGTGACAAATGTTTCAGTTCTATAGCCAAGTAAATAACACTGACAAGAATTTGACATTCATAATTGCCTATCCTTGACATATTTAGTATTTTAGACAGCAATGCGAATCCTTTTGACTGTGGTAAAGACAGTTCACAAGGGTGTAGATAGCTAAATGTTGTGTAAAGTCCACAGCTCTTTACTTAGTGAATAATTGAATTGTGGACGAACAAGGATATCAGAGTAGTACTACCCTAACAGCAGAGACTCCTACTACTACCGACCAGCTCCCTATCCTCTGAGCCACAAGGCCAGACCCAGTGCCAGAGACATGGCCGCTGTTGCTTCCCCCAGGTACGTCATCTCCATCCTCCCCCACCCACCGACAGTACTAACAATGGAGTACTTACTGTTGGATTGTCATTCCAGAATCTAGATGCAATGGATAGGGATGTGAAATCATGAATCATGTTTGGGTGGAAATAATGAATAGACAATGGAAAGAAAACAAAGGTAAAAGCCATTCATAGGCCCCCAAAGTTTCACTTCTCAAATAGGGCAAAGGATAAATGGGGGTATGTATATCAAAGGCAAAACTTTTATTGATATGTGGTGGAAACTGTGCTGAATGGCTAGGTCATAGAAGGGTCTCGGCCCAAAACATCAACTGTACTCTTTTCCATAGATGCTGCCTGGCCTGCTGGGTTCTTCTAGCATTTTGTGTGTGTTGCTCGCATTACGGCCTGGTCTGGGAACAACAATGCCTTTGAGAAAAAAATCTTATAAAAGGTAGTGGATTCAACCCAGTACATCACAGGTAAACCCTTTCCAACCATTGAGTATATCTACATGAAATATTGCTGTAGAAAACCAGCATCCATCATCAAAGATCCTCACCACCCAGGCAATGCTCTTTTCTTGCTGCTGCCAACAGGTACAAGGTACAGGAACCTCAGGACTCATACCACCAGGTTCATGAACAGTTACTAACCCTCAACCATCAGGCTCTTGAACAAAAGGGGATAACTACACTCATTTGAAGACTCACCTAAACGCACTGTTATATTGCTTTTCATGCTTGTTATTTATTGCCATTTATTTATATCTGCATTTGCAGAGTTTGTTTACAGTTAACAGTCCCTAATGACAACAGTTCTATAGATTTGCTAAGAACATCTGCAGAAAAAGAATCTCAGGGCTGTATGTAGTGATATGTATGTAAATTTTAATATGGACTTTGAACTTGAACTTTGAATGAAGAAGGGAACTGCAAATATCCTTTGTAGTACCATTCTACATGCTTTTGTGCTCTAAATCTGCAAACTGGTTGGATGAATTTAACTGGTAAGTGTAGATGGAAGAGGAATTTGTAAGGTGCGTTAGGGATTGTTTCTCATAGCAGTCGGTCACATAACCCATCCAGGAATAGGATATTTTAGAATTGGTTATGTATAATGAAGTAGGATTAGTAATAAATCTTGGGGCTAGAATCCTCAAGGGAGTTATGAGGATCTTGTCCATTTTGCAGCTGGATGGGTGGAATCCACTCCATACTTCGAGAACAATTCTTCAGCCACTGGCAGGAAGTCGCAGATTTGCATTGTATACTACATGGTTATATCATCGCAGAAATCTTCTTCATCGTTCTTCAGTGTAATGTTAACAAGTCCAAAGGCTTCCTGCTGCAGTGAAACTAGTCTACGGAACAAATGGGAACCTCTCAAACTTCATTGCTTCCCAATTAGAGTACAAAAATACTTCAAATTAATAGGCAGCTGGGGAGATGATGGAATGGAGAGGGAGGAGTGGGCTTTAGCCTTCTGAGACTTTGCATCCATTTCTTAAGCAGGTGGATTATGTAAAAGTCAAATAAGACAGATGAAGTAAGGAAGGAAGGATGAAGAAAGAATTTTGATGATGGTAGTACAATCTTAATAGAATTTCAAAACTTTTTCATGAAGTCCTTTGTAAAAGGTTAGTTAGACCTGAGACGATGGTCTCTCTTATGCATCAAAATTCCTAGGGTCAATGCTATTTAATGTATATGTTCTGTTAGCATTTGACACTCTAAAATATAATACATAACAAGTGCAATAGATCGCACATACTTGGATTAAATACCATCTATCACTTTTCCACCCAGTTTTTCAACCATTCTGTTAATCTGTATCCTTCTACAACCTCCTTGGCTGTCTGCTATTCCTTTTGTTGGTGTTTTCAGCAAACTTATATTATCATCCAAGTCAATGATAATAACGTTCTCACTACCAAACCCTGCGGCACACCACAGAAAATCATCTCTGAACCTGAACCACTACTCCTCAGCCTTGTATTACCAAGCCAATTTTAGATCCACTTTGTCAAATCACCTTGGATCTCATGTGCTTTGGAGAGTTAATTCTTGAATGTTGATGCAAATATTCTTAAAATCTGCTGCATTTCATGAACTGTTGCTCCACTTGCTTTTTCTCTCTGCAATTTTGTTTTGAAATGTGTGACAACTATTGATATTGGGAGGGCATTGAAATTAAATTACACATTGAGGGAGAATTTGTTCAGTTTTCTGTAACTACCAGGAAATAGAGAGAAGTGAGGCAATCTACTTGAAGTCTGAAGCCAGATTTAATACTGTATGTTACTTGTGCCCCATACAGCAATTGTAAGTGGCTTCCATTGCTTATACTGACTCAAGTGATGAATTGGAAATTTCAGTATTATTCTTCAGCTCTTGTAGAAACAGTTTATTTATTTTAACTCCTTCAGCTGTTAAACTTTCATTGTTTTATCTTTTCAACCTTTTCATGTCCTGACTGACAACATTGCTCTTATGAGAGAATTTATTGGAAAGGCCACATTTTGCAAGTAATTTCTGTACAGTATATTAAGGTCAGAATATCAGGTTTAGAAGATTATTAGCTCAAAATCATAAAATAGTAGAAAGTATTACTTCAAGGTTTGAAATTACTCTGCTTAAACTTCTCACAATTTACGATATCATTTGAAGAGATTACCACCTGGTAATCACTTTACAAAACATTCTTTACAGCAAGTGTTGTATGGTTCTTGGGAGTATTTCCATCAGCAACAATTGTGATCATGATAGGCTGCATTTTAATTTTATGATGTAAGGTGAATGGTCAAGGAGGGAAGTAAAAATGCAGAGAACAAAGCCAAATTTTCTGTAAATTTCACTGAAAACATATTTCTGAAGGATATTCTAGAGTTCCTTATTTCAGTGCGACAATTTAATTTGGCAGTCATCTTAGCTATAAACTCATTGTGCTCCAATATAACCTGAGGGAATCACATAAGAAATAAAAACAGAAGTAGACCATTTAGGTCCTTGCACCTGATCCACCACTCAACAAGATGAAAGTTGATGTGCCTCCTAAAGACTATTTATCTTCCTACCTGCCTGCTAACTTTGCAACTCATACATAAGAGCACCTCAATCCCTCTGTAATTCATTCACTTTCAATCTCTCTTCATTACATATAGTGTCTTTTAGTTTCTCTTATCAAAGTGTAACTATCCATATTGGATGCTGGAATGTTCGAACTTTATATCAAACTGGAAAGCTTGCACATACTATCAAAGAGATGCATAACTACTGACCGCAGCTGCTTGGAATACAAGAAACACATTGGACAGATTCTGGAAAGTGTTCCCTAGCATCTGGCGATACAATCATATGGTCAGGCAAGGACAACCACCATTTACGAGGTGTGGCACACATCATGGACAAAGATGCCTCGAGGGCCTTATTAGAATGGAACCCCATCTTCGAAAGACTCCTGTATGTTTGTTTAAACTCTAAGTTCGCCAAACTGTCCATAATTGTGGTATATGCACCTACTGAGGATGTGGAAGAAGAAACTAAAGATGAGTTTTATAACAGCTTTCAAGCTGCTGTGGAAAAGATCCCAAAACACGATGTGCTTATTATAATGGGGGACCTTATGCAAGAGTTGGGAGTTAAAACTGCAATCACGAAAGTACTATAGGAAGACGTGGTGCTGGAGTCATGAATGACAATGGTGAAAGACTTTGTGACTTTTGTGAAATGAACCGTCTTACAGTAGGAGGCACCATTTTCCAGCATAGAGATATCCATAAACTCATGTGGAAATCCCCAGATGGGAAAACAGAGAGTCAGATTGACCATATGAAATTTAAGAGACTACTAGGCAGGTATATGGGGGAATTTAAGGCGGAGGGTTATGTAGGAGGCAGGGTTTAAGGGTCAGCACTATGTTGTGGGCCAAATGGCCTATATTGTGTTGTATTATTCTATGTTCTATGTGCTATATCATTATCAACGACAAATGGAAGTGATCACTCAAAGATGTTCGGGTAAAAAGGCTAGCGGATGTTGGCACCGATCACCATCACCACAGCAAAAGTGAAACTAAAGTTGAGGAAAGTAAGAATGGGCTTATGCAGAGGCCGACGCTTCAACTCCAGCAAACTTCAAAACTTCGAGATACAGAGAAAATTTACACTCAAACTTACAAACAGATTTAGCATACTTGGCAAAGATACTGACATGACAATCCACAAATTTAATAATGTGATGAAGGAGACTAGTAAAGAGATCCTGGGATACCAAAAGAAACGGAAAGAAGAATGGATTAGTGAGACAACCTGGATGAAAATAACCAAAAGGAAAGAAAGCAAGAAAAGAATGCTGAGTACAACTTCCCGTCGCCTGAAGGAGAGACTTGCTGCTGAATGTGCCGAGAATGACAAGGATGTTAAACGAAGCTGCAGAAAGGACAAGCATCAGTATTTTGAGACATTTGCCTCAAAAGCTGAAGAAGCCGCAAAAAATATGGATATGAAAACATTATACAACATAACCAAGTGCATGAAGGGAAACTATGGAAACAAGCACGATATCGCAAAGGATGGCAATATTATCAAAAACGAGAAAGGAATAACCACCAGATGGAAAGAACATTTTGAAGCAGTTTTGAATAGACCAACACTTCGAGAAACCCTTGTGATTTGTGAGAGTAATGAAGATCTTGATATCTCCATGGAACCACCCACAGTTGAAGAAGTCCAGCAAGCCATTAAGAAAATGAAATCAGGAAAGGCACCTGGAGAAGATGAGACAAGTGCAGAAATGCTTAAGGGAGGTGGCAGAGAAATATGCCGTGTGCTGTGTCAAATCTTTAACACCATCTGGAAAAGTGAAGAAATACCCGAGGAGTGGAAAACTGGACTTATTGTAAAACTGCCAAAGAAAAGAGATTTAAGTATTAACGACAACTGGAGAGGTGTTACACTCCTCTCAATTACAAGCAAAGTTTTCAGTCGCATCTTGTTAAATCGGCTCTCAGAGGTTGTGGAAGATATCATCCGGAAAGAACAGGCTGGCTTTAGCAAATATATGGTCAATAGACCATATATTTGTACAACAACAAATTCTTGAACAATCTGCAGAGTGGAACAGCAATCTTTATCTACTATTTGTGGACTTGGAAAAAGCATTTGACAGTATCCACCGAGAAACAAAGTTTTAAGAAGATATGGATTTCCCCAAAAAATTGTAAACTTTATCCAAATGATGTACAGCAACTTTCAGTGCAAGGTGATTTGTGGAAAGCAACAGACAGAAAGCTTCAGGGTATACACAGGAGTTAAACAGGGATACATCCTCTCACCTTTTCTCTTCATTTTCGCAATGGATTGGCTTATGAGGGAAACGATCACAGAATAGAAACAAGGTATTCAACGGACACTTATCTCAACACTTGAAGACCTAGTTTTTTTGCTGATGATATCAATCTGCTAGCAAGTTGTCATTGTGACATTCAGGAGAAATCAGACAGACTCACATCATATGCATTGCAACTTCGGATGAACATTCAAGTGAGAAAAACAAAGATCATGAAGATGAAAGCTTCCAACCTCCAACCAGTAATTATCAATAATCAGCAAGTGGAAGAGGTAGTTGAATTCATGTACCTTGGGAGTAAAGTCCGCACTGATGAAGATAGCGGTAAGGACATATTAGCAAGACTATCTAAAGCAAATCAAGCTTCAGTCAACCTCAATGCAATTTGGAAATCTCCACAATTCAAACTTAACACTAAACTCAGAGTTGGGAGATGACGAAAGACATCTGCAAGAAACTTGACGCGTTCCAGACAAAATGACTATGACGTATCAAGATGATCTTCTGACCTGAGAAAATCAGAAACCAAGACTTGCTTGCATCTTGCAATATGAAATCAATCTCAGTTTGTGTGAAAAGAAGACAATGGAGATGGCTGGGCCATGTAATGAGAATGCCGAATAATCAACTAGCAAAAATAGCACTGAGGTGGACCCCACACGGAAAGCGAAGTAGGGGCAAGCCCAAAATAACATGTGGAAGCAGAACTGAAAGAAGTAGACATGAACTGGGTAACGGCAAGCAACAGAGAGAAAGACCAGCAGAAATGGAAGACCCTTGTGAAGGCCCCATGTGCCACCTAGACACTAAGGGTTCAGAAACGACGTACCCAGTTTCCATAATAAACTTCACGACGTCAAGTTTTAACCTACCTGCTCAGAGTACAAATATCCTCATCACAACATATCCTTCCACATATCCTGTACCACAAGTACACTTGGATACCGTACACTCTGACTATCCATCCTGGTCTTCAGAAATAAAATTCACCTCCCAGAACTCCTGATACAATACTCCACCTTAAGGGCTTCATCGTACATCACATGGAGTGGATGGGAGCAACAGTGAAAGGCAGAGATGATGGTGTTTGCTTAATGATTAACTCTTCATTGAGCATATATGTGGTTGTTCTGTCTCAGTCCTGTTTCCATGGACTGGAACATCTAATAGTCAAAATCCTTCTTTTCCCATGGTGGGAGAATTAGAAACAAGAAGGCTTAAAGTGAGAGGTATGGGTCTTAAAGGAGATCTGAGAGGTAAGGTTCTTATTTTACAGAGAGGACATGATAGTGACTTAACTTATATATTATATCAAGGTGTCTCTGATGCTCACTACTCCTTTGGGCTCCATTTATTGTGTATGTCCTAACCCAAGTCCCTTCAAAGAGCATCATCTCACACCTTAGAGCATTCAGCTCCAGCAGCCTTTGCTCTGCCAATCACATCATCAAGTTAGATAAAATAATTTAATTATTTTATTTTATTTTAGTCACCAGTAAATGTCGGAAGTAGAAGAAGACAAAACTTGGATTTTTGGACTGAAACCAAGGAACATTTCCTGAACATATTTCAATAATTACTCCCCTTCATTGCCATTTGCTCTAATTGTTATTTCTAGCGACACTGACATAATTAATTCCACCCCTCCCCTATCCACAATGATCACCACCTGCAAACACCTGCCATTCCTCACAGACCTGTTCCTGCATCTCCCTCACAGTGGTAAGGCAGCATTACTCAAACCAACTGGATTTCATCCATGGGCTGGCAAGGATATTCTTTTACCAGCATATCTTCCTAAAACAGTACTGTCACCCTCATCATTTAATCAAAGACGAACGATCTTAGAGAATTAAAAATCCAACTAAACTAAATTAGCGATATAATAAAGAGTAATTAGCATAATTAAGTAGAAGAAGAAGAAAAGTCACACCTGGCTCACTTTCTCTAAACTAAACTAAGAGAAAGCACAAATACGCAATTATACTCATTTGCTTCTACCACACCCCAACCCACGTGACAAATCACCGAAACCCATAATAAATGTGCAACACAATACAAACAGAAAATAGATAGATGGCTCCGATACTCCACCTTCAGAATACCCAATAACTTGACCTCCACAGCCATTATGGCAATAAATTCCATAGATTCACCACTTTCTGGCAAAAGAAATTCCTCCTGATTGCTGTTTTAAATGAATGTCCTTCTACTTTGAGGCTGTGCCCTCTAGTCCCACTACAGGAAATATCCTCTCCACATACACTTCATTTAGGTCATTCAATATTCAGTATGTTTCAATGAGACCCCACCACCTCAATCTTCTAATCTCCAGGGAGCACTGACCCAGCACCATTAAACACTCCTCATACACAAGCCCTTTCGTTCCCACTCTCATGAATCTCCTCTGGATCCTCTCTAATGCCCGAACATCTTTTCTTAGAGATGGAGCCCAAAACTGCTCACAGTATTCCAAATATGGTCTAACTCCTTATAAAGCCTTGCTTTAATATTCTAGTCCTCTTGAAATGAATACTAACATTGCATAATAAGCAATGCGACATACAATGGTATCAGATTATGCAAAAATAATATTATTGAATATGAAGCTGTTAACAACAATTTCCATAGAGCTTTCCATTGTGGATCTCTTCCATTCAGGAAATATAGCTTCTTAGGTGGTTGATGGTTTCAGTGTGAGAGCATGTGGGTGGAGGTGGCTGATGGGATGGAAAGGCGGGCAGTTTGTGAAGTTGCGCACTACTTCCACTGCTTAGTCAGGGCTTCTGTGTTCTACCGTCTCAAGATTCACAATACAACTCCGTAATCTTCTTTTCCATTTGAAGAGGTCATATATTATACATTTCTAGAAATCCGTAGCACAGTACCAAATCCCAAGCTATCAGAAAAGATGAAAGAGATGTAAAGAGGTCTAGGGCAAAAACTCCAGTCCTCAGGGCAAAGGCAGTGGAATTCATGGCTAAAACATGTAATGTGATTAAAATCCAGAAGGAAAGATCATGACAACACAACATGCTGCCATTAGTCCTCTGCACAAACTGAATATGGACTTCGCCCATTCCTGCCTCTCATTCTGGACAATGGATTCTAGGCTGTGCAGGTTCTAGTCTGTATGTCAATTTTTTTCCCACCACTTTTGCATTCCTTTTTTAAAGGAGGAATTTCCTTTGAGTTTGTACTTCCTGGAAGGAGGACATGTTAGCACGCCCCCTTCAGTCACACTTGGTATTCAGCCCTCTTAAACTCCTACATCATACTCTGCAACCTCCCTTTTCTCCTTCTGCCACCACCAGCTAACTTCAAGCTTAATAACCTTAAAAGTTTTCGTTTTTGCCTGACTCAGCATCCTTAAAGTGTTCAACAAAGTATTCATGGCTATCAACATACAGCAGAATCCCAAATGTCCCTTCCTACACACTCACTAATCATCTGCAGGTTCAGGGAGATTGGGACTATCTGTTCACTGTTCCCATCAGGTCTTGTCAAAGACCATAAACTTGAGAAATGTACTTACTGCTCCTTCAGCCCTAATGAGAAGGGAAAAAAATTTAAAGGGAACCTGAGGGACAACTCCTTCACACAGAGAGTGAAACATGTACGGAATATGCCAGAGAAAGCAGTTGAGGCAGGTACATAATAACATTTTAAAGACAGACAGCTATTTACATGGATAGGAAAGGTTTAGAGTAACGTGAGCCAAATGCAGGTAAATGGGACTAACTTAGATGGGTGTCTTGATCAGCAGGGACCAAAGTTGGGCTGAACAGATTGTTGCTGTGTTGTATTACTGGTGCTACTAAGTTGCTGACTCCTTAACTTGTTTCCCAACCGTTAAAGTTATTGATACTATTAACTATTCTGCAACCTACTCTTGCAAATACGTTAACATCCTTTTCAAAACCATACGCTTGACCCTCCCTCCCTTACATACTCATCCCATTTCCACATCTTGAACATCCTGCTGCCCCACAAGTATGTGTTCAGCTTCTAAATAAGTCCGTGCTTCAGCAGTGCCATGGTCTCAAAAAGCCTCTGATCAAAGTCAATAATGCTATCCTAAGTGACCATGGCAAAAGTACTTAACTGCTCATCATTTTCAACAATTTCACTGAAAAGGTTGAACAAACCTTCATCTAACGCTGCTCCAGCAGGGTCAAATGGCTTTTGCTTCACTTAATATTTGTCTCCATGACCTCAGCCTGAATTTCTTCTGCAGAATTACATAGTTTCAATCTATCAATTTATTTTATAGTGCACTGATCCCATATTGGAGCTTCTTACTGCTCTTGCCCAGAACCAGAAAATCTCATCAGTTTTGCTGCCATTTTTCATTTTGCATGTTCCATCTTCTGCAGTGCAGAACAGTGAAATCAATGCCCAAGTAAAGATTTTAAAAAGGTGTTTGGCATCAGTATGTTAATTCATGCAAGCAATACCTAATGCAATTAAATAAAATAGTTTACGTAAATGTATTCCACTACAGAAACAATTAGTACAGTTCCAAACACCATATTATAAATCTTAAGATCTTATTTCATCATCTCTCCTTTAACCTACAATATATTTTCTTTATTTTCATTCATAATGCCTACTGTGTTACAATAAGTCAAAAATAAATTGTCATTTCCAAAAAGGAGGTATTCAGTGCAGGCTGATAAAGAATGACATATCTAAAAGTAAATGCAAAGCAGGGTCCTACTAACATTCACAGACACTTGAGATTCATTCTTTTTAAAGACATCACCACAAGCACTGAATTGAATTACTGCAGTACTTCTCAAGACATCCCAGTGAGGCAGGATTTTCTTGTGACAAACATTCCTTTGTATTTGAAAAGTTACATACTCTCAACCGATATCGTGGGCGAGTCTAGAACCAGAGGGCACAGCCTCAGAATAGAGGGATGTCCACTTAGAACACAGATAGGAAGGAATTTCTTTAGCCAGAGGGTGGTGAATCTGCAATTTCATTGCCAAAGGCAGCTGTGGAGGCCAAGGAATTGAGTGTATCATTGGACAACAAAGATTTTCCTTCCTGAATATTTTTGGGCATATCTTATGGATTTTTGGGCTGCTCTTCAGGAAAATCACCATTAAATTTTCCTATCAAGCACCAATTTTTTTAAATCAGCTGTATGTGTTACTTCAATTAATAATTCAAGTCAATTAAAATGTTGCCCACAATGTAAGTTGAAAAATTTTCTATTTTACCCAGGCATTCGTGGGGACGCTTAGTCAGGGTGGATGCTGCATGACAGGACAGGCTTTAGAAAGTCTATAAAGTCATCACACACACACTGTTCTATGCATTGTGTAAACATGTATATCAGTTTGTGATCATGCTGATGCTCAGAGCATATTGTGTGTACTCATTATAATAAAGTAATTGTATTTTCAGGAGTATTTGTGAAAGCAAAACTTCTTGCCAATGTTGCAACAGCTGAAAGACTATCTGTCATATCTGTGGTGAGTATACAGTTAAATTTCAAAGACAGAGCGTGACCCCTCTTATTAAGAAAGCCTATGGGCTCTATCTTGGGTGTAAAATTGACGACCAGGACAAAGCCTGGACTCCTCACAGTTGTGGCGCAACTTGCACTGTTGATCCTAGAGCCTGGCTCAAAGATACTCAGAAGTCAATGCCGTAAGTATGCCGAGAGCAGAAGGATCATGTGACAGACTGCTACTTCTGTCTGACCAGTGTGTCTGGTTTCTCTACCACAAACAAGAAATTTCTTGAATACCCCAGTCTCCCTTCAGCCAGGAGACCTGTGCCACTTGACAATAGTCTTCCAGTATAAAAGCCATCAGAGATATGGAGTCTAGAGGAGGCTGACATGGATACCATGATGCATGAGCTAGGAATGGAAAAAAACACTAACACTGATACAGATTTTGAACTCTGTATGTCAGGCGAGCCTCAACTAATATCTCAATTTGAGTTAAATGGCCTGGTCAGAGCCTTGGGTTTGTCAAAACCAAAAATATGATTACTGGGTTCAAGACTAGAAAGATGGAATCTGCTGTCACCAGGCACAAAAATTTCTGTGAAGTATTTTGATATTTGAGACAGATGTTTCCCGGAATAACTGATGCCAAGATTAAGGATGGCATTTTTGTTGGTCCACAAATCAAACAGGTCATCAATGACAGGCAATAAGAAGAACTTCTAGTGGGACCAGAGAAAATCGCATGGAAGGCATCCAAGGATGTTGTTGAAAACCTTCCTGGCAACTACAGAGCACCAAATGATGTGCAGTTGGTTGACAACATGCTTCAAGCATAGAAAATCATGAAATGAAACATGTCTCTAAAGATACATTTTCTGCATTGCCTGCAAATCTTGGCGCTGTCAGTGATGAGCATGGTGAAAGGTTTCACCAGGACATTGGAGAAACAGTATCAGGGCAACTGGAATCAATCAGTGCTGGCTGGCTGTTGCTGGACATTTAAATGAGAAGCCTCATGCACTGAGTGCAAGCAAAAATCATCAACAAAACATTAGTTTTGGGGCGGAAAAGCTGTAAATTTACAGGACACAATGAGCAGGAACTGAATTTGAATGAGATAGCTAATGAGATAATGGATGTACTAGTCATCATTTTTCAAAATTCTCCAGAAGTTCCCACAAATAGTAAAACAGCAAATAGGTAGCTATTTAAGTAAGAGAGGAAACAGGGAAGTTTTGAACAGTTAGCCTGACATCAGTAATGGAGCAGATGTTGGAATTTATTTTTGAGAAAGGGATAACAGAGCACTTAAAAATAATAACTGAATTGGGTAGAGTCTGCATGAATTTAAGAAAGAAAAACGATGTTGACAAATCTGCTGGAATTTTTAAGATTTAAAGCAGCAGAGTAGACAAAAAGGATGTAGCTGATGAGGTGTTTATGGACTTGAGAGATATTCATTCAGATGCCATACAAAAGTTTATTAAACAATATTGAGCGTTATTAAGGATTGCTTAATGCATTGAAAATAGAGTTAGAATAAATGGATCATATTTAAATTGGGAATGTGTGATTAGTATCATATTCCAGCGATTGGTGCTGGCACCCTATCTATTCACAGTCTGTGCCAGTATTTGGTCTCAGGAATTATGTGTAATGTATCCAAGTTTGTTGAAATAAAACTGTGTGGCAGTGTGGAGTATAAAGGGAATGCAGAGCCTTCAGAGATATTGGAACAGATTAAGTTAATGGACCAGAAAATGACAGTAGGAATAGACGGTAATTTATAAAAATGTGAAATATCACATTTGCAGAAAAAAATAACAAGGCACAGAAAGTGCTATGTGTTGATTTTCGGAGGTTTGTGGATGTCTTTGTGCATGATTTACAGACAGGAAGCAATTAGGAAAATATTTGTGACCTTTATTGCAAAAGAATTTCAGTATGGATTTGTAGATTTCATGCTCTAATTAGGTAGTGGCCTTGATAGACTGCTCCTGTACACTGTGTACAGATCAGGTGCCTTTAACTGAGGAACATGTCATAGGTGAAGTAATGGGTGAAATGGTGGGCTGATAGGTCTTGATTTCACACTTAAGATCTCTGATGGAAAGACAGCTTTCCAGAACTCATTGGTATATAAAGTGTGGGAGAAGATTTTCAAAATGTTAATAATATTGGTTTTGTAGTTTTGTATTTGCTAGGCCAGAATAGGTGTTGATAAGGACAATTATACAGCATCACAGCAGCAAGTAATGACAGAGCAGAGACTCTCCTCTTGTTCTTCCTTTTGTATTTCCATGCAATTCATGATTTTGTGATCAAAGGGATTATTATTAAATGAATTCTTATTTAATTTATTAATTTACACTCAGTGATTCAGGAACAGCTTCTTCCTGTCAATCATCCAATTTCTAAATGGACATTAAACCCATGAACACGACCTCATAACTTTTTAAAATGTCTTTTTTGCACTACTTATTTTGATTTAACTATTTAATATATGCACACCTTTTGTTTCCAACACTCAGTCACACACTTGTTTTATTCACCCTCACAGGCCGCAATTATCTTCTGCATAAATAGTGATTTCTCACATTCCTGATTTATATTTTGTACAAAGTTAAAGCTTTCTCTCTCTTCATGTCCTCTTCTCTGCTCCCAACCACCGCTACCATGTAGTGGACTCTGCCAAGTACATCAGTGACACATCATTTGCCACCAGTGGTTGTATCTACAGGAGGTGCTACTTCAAGAATGCAACATCCATAATCAAAATTTCCCACCATCCAGGACATATTCTCATCTTTCAGCTACCACAGGAGAGGAGGTACAGAAGTCTGAAGACCTGCACTACTAAGTTCACAATTAGCTGCCTTCTTTCAACCATTTGGTTCCTGAACCAACTGGCACAACACTAATCACTACAGATTAGCAATACTCTGACTGCTTTGATCACTTTGCACTAAATTGGATTTTATATATTGTTTTTTAATTGAGACCATAGATCATAAGACATAGGACCAGAATTGTGTTTTTTCTTGTGAAGACTGTTTTTACGTTTATGCTTTTATTGTGTATGTTGCTATATCCTGTGATGCTGCTGGAAACACATTTTTCATTGAACCTGAGCCAACCTGAACATGTCCTTGACAGTAAACTGGACTTTGACCGGGAATTGATCGCACCAGCCTCCACTGTACACCAATCAGACCAGCTGCTTTTGACCTTTAACAATCCTCTGTTGAGAACACCTTTCCTATGTTTACTCTTTCTTTATCATGGCCTTTATACTTTCCCAACCTCCTTTATCTGAGGAGAACAACCTGAGCTTCCGTTGTCTAACTTTATACCTAAGATTCCTTATCCTTGAAACTGTATTAGTGAATCTCGTATGTGTCTTAAGTAGCATTTTATTTGTCTATTACTCTTCCCCTGCTTTTGTATGCTATACATATATTTGTTAAATTTGGGATTCCATAATCCTTACCAATCACTTTCTCTACACTTCCTGCCATTTTCAGTGATACAAGATTATATGTACGCGGCTCACTCTGTCATTGCACTGTTTTAAGAACAATGATGTAAAACCTATATTTTTTCTTCTTATCTCTTCCTGCCGAAGTGTATCACTTCACTTCATTAAATTTCAGCTGTACTTGTTAGCCAATTCTGGCAGTCCATCTAGTTCTTTTTGTGGTGTATTCATTCTAAGACCCATCATTGTTAACCATTCTCCAGTATGAAAAGCAACCATTTACCTTTATTTACTTTCTGCCTTTCATAATGTATTGTCCATGACTTTGACTGACAGTTTTAATTCCTTGGGCTGTAGCTTTCCAAAATATTTTACTCATATGACTTTATCAGAATAATGAAAGTAAAATGATTTGATTTGTGTTTCCGTGATTTATTGTTGAGTTAATTGAATGCAATACTGAAACAATACGTGGGATCTGTGCAATGAAAGTATAAAATAAGTTTATCTTAACTCTTTTTAAGACCATAAGATGTAAGAACAGAATTAGGCCACTCAGCTTATCAAGTCTGTTCACTATTCCATCATGGCTGCTTTATTATCCCTCTCAACCCCATTCTCCTGCCTCATCTTCATAACCCTTGATGCGCTGGCTAACCAAGAACCTATCAATTTCTGATTTAAGTACACTGGACAGCAAATTTTTTTTCAAAAGTGCTGCTTCCTCTGAATTTTTTTGTGGTTGTGATAGGTCGCTTGAAGCTGAACACAAATATATTTTCTACTTGTATCACATAAGAATTTGGGAAAACAAGAAGTTAATTTTTTTGAATATAATATGTATAATTGCATAATGGTGCTGATGCTTTGCAATGGATGAACTAAGGAGTTCGCACATTCTCCCCACAACTGTGTGGTTTCCTCTGGGTGATCCGATTTCTGGCATCCTGATGTATATATCTTAGCTAATTTATTCTAATCAGACAATCATACGGCAGCAACTCAATGAATAAAAGCATGCAGACACAGTCAAGAGATTCAGTTGCTGTCCAGACCAACCATCAGAAATGTGAACTAAGTGACTTTGACTATGGAATGATTGTTGGTGCCAGGCAGGATGGTTTGAGTATCTCAGAAACTGCTGGTCTCCTGGGATTTTCACAAACAAGTCTCCAGAGTTTATAAGAGAACTGTGCAAAAAACAAAAAAACATCCATGTAAGTGAAAACGTCTTGTTATAGAGACAGGTCAGAGGAGAAGAGCCAGACTAGCTGACTGTAAGGCAACAGTATCTCAACGTGTGAAGAAGAACATCTCTGAACACACAAGATGTTGAACTTTGAAGCTGATGGGCTACAGCAGCAGAACACCATGAAAATACATTCAGTGGTCTCAGAATGTACCTAATAAAATAGCCACTAAGTGTAGTTTCATAATCTAACATTGCTACTCATGTTTCATGCCCTTGTCATTTACTTTATTTAGATTTATGATTTTGCTTTCAGATCGAAGTAAATCACTTTCAATCATATTTCATTGGTGTTCTCCAAGTCCCCTTAATAAAGAAGTTATCAATTTTTGTAATACACAGCATTAGATCTAAAATTGATAAATTTTGATCCACTTCTCTGCACTCCATGAACTTGTCCTGCACATTATTACTGCTAATTTGACTTGCTCACTTTGTATGTAGACTAAAGTCTCCTATATTTATGGTCCAACACCCTTACATGCTCCTCTGATTTCCTGTTTATACTATGATCTGCAGTACTTTAGATCTATACACAACTTTGACCAATGTCTTCTGTCCCTTGCTGTTTCTTGACTCCACCCAAACTACTTGATTTTCTTGATTTGTCCCCCGTCCTATCTCTATCACATACAATTATATCAAATGCAACCTACATTCTTTTCCATTTTAGCAACTTACTCTAAAAGACAAGGATCCTGGAACGTGTAATTCCCAAACTTGGTCACTTTGAAAACATACCTTTGCAAAAGGGCTGTAAGATTACACACATTAATTTCAATTTGTACTACAGTACCAGGAAAATTATACACTTTACCAGATCAAATTCAATTCATTGCATTACTTAAAGCAAAAATATTGCAGAACAATCAGAAGATTCCCAGAAAAGAAATCAAATTATAACTGAGTATACTACAAAGATCAAATAAACATTAAACAATGAAACTGTTAAGATTTCAAGTTCTATGACAAGAAGGTAATAAAAATGGAACTATTAGCAGTTAATGGCCAATAAAACTTACATTAGTTACCCAAAGAACTAATTGTTTAACTTCTGCACCTTGTACCTAACACTTAAGCATAATCGAGGCAATAGTAGTTTGCAGAATTATCTACTAAATATAATGTTTACAAGAAAACCCAATGACCAGTTTGTATCTTATATCACTTACACCAGAGTCTAAACTTTTTACTCAACATCCAATTGAGCATTCCCCAACCAATTTTCATATAACCCCAACAAACTTTTAGTATCATTAAGTCATACAGCAGAGAAGAATGACTGTCAGCCCAGCTGGTCCATACCAATCAAGGTATCCCATCCAAGCTATACCCATGTACCAGCATTTGCAAAATAAGTTTCTAAAGCATTCCAATCAATCAAGTACCTGTTTTTAAATATTGTACCTTCTTCAACCCTTCAACCACTTCCTGTGCCAGCTGACTCCACAAAGATACCACCTTTTGTGTTAAAAAAGGTGCCCCTCAAGTTCTTCAGAAGTGTTTGCCCTCTCACCATAAACCTATTCTCAGATATCTCAACTCTGGGAAAAAATATGAGATTATTCACCTCATCTCTGCCCCTCTTCACTTTATACACATCTCAGTCTCCTCCACTCTAAGGAGTAAAAGTCCTAGCCTGTCCAACCTCAAATTGCAGGAGACTCATGTCGTTTTTCTGCACCCTTTCCAGCTTAGTGACCATCTTCCTATACCTGGGTGACCAAAACTGAACACAACATTCCAAGTGTGGCCACACCAGTGCCCTGTAAAAACTGCAGGGTATCTGTAAACATTTATACTCAATGCCCTGACTTATGACAGTTAGCATGCCAAAAGTTATATTCACCACCCTGTATACCTGTGACTCCACTCTCAGTGAATCAGAGCTTTAGATGCTTCAGGGAGGTGAAGAATTACCTGGACACTGTGTTTCAGGAAGCTCACACTTCAAGCTCAGTCTGTTGTCAGGGATAAGAGGGTGTGACTGCAAGCAAGGCAGGTAGGGGGAATCCAAGAGGTAGTGTCGGAGTGCTTGAGCCTACTTAAGATGGTTGCTGCCTGTGAGGAGGAGAATGAGGTCTATAGGAAGGATGAACAACCAGATCATGGCACTGCAAATCAGTGAGCAATTCAAGACCAGGTCGGAGAAAGGAATGAGTTGTCATTGGGAATAGCATTGTCAGAAGTATAGACACAATTCTCTATCACAAAAATCGAGAGCCCCGAAGACTGTGTTGGCTGCCTGATGCTAGTGTTCCGGACATCTCATCTAACCTGCACGAAAATTTGTAGTGGGAGGGGAAAGATCCAGTTATCATGGCCCATGTGTAGGAAGGAGGAGGAAAGATGTTCTTCTGAATAGCTAGGGACTATTTTAAAACACAGAATCAAAAAAGTTAATAATCTCTGGATTGGTAACTGAGCCACATACAAATTGGCACAGGATTAATACAATCAGAGAGCTGAATATGCGGCTCAAAGAATGGTCTGGAAGAATTTACTTTGAAATGGATTTGAATTCATGGTACATTGCCACCAGTATTGGGGAGGAATGGAGCTGTTCCATGGAACACCTGAACCGTGCTGGTAGCAGGCTCCTGCTGAATTGCATAACTAAATCTGCAGATAGATGAAAAGGGAAGGAGGGGGCAGGAGAGGATATTGAGGTCTCCAGAATAAAGAACAAGACAAAACGTTTAGAAATTGATAAGAATCCAACTTCAGGTAACATGGAAACAAAAGCAAAAAAGGTAGTATCTACAGTACTGAATTTGAATGCATGCAGTACACGTAATAAGGCAGCTGATCTTGTAATGCAGCAAGAATTGACATGTATGATGTTGTGGCATCACTGAGTCATGACTGAAAGAAGATCACAGCTGGCAGCTTAACATCCAAGGATATCCATCATATCAAAAGGACAGGAAGGTGGCAGAAGGTGGTGTGGCTTTGTTGGTAAAAAAAATGAAGTGATGTACAAGTCATAGAATCTTTGTGGTAGAGCATGGTATGGTAGTTACTGTATATACAGGCCTCTGGATGTGGGGTACCAATTACAACAGGAGACAGAAAAGGCATGTCAAAAGGTCAATGTTATGATGGTCATGGGGGATTTCAATATGTAAATAGTCAGGAAAAATCAGCTTAATACTGTATCCCAAGAAAAGGAATTTGTAGAATACCTACAACGATGGCTTATTAGAGCAATTTGTGGTTGAGCCCAGTAGTGAAAAAGCAATTCTGGATTGGATGTTGTGTAATGAACCAGGTTTGATTTGGCAGCTCAAGGTAAAGGAACCTTGATGGAGTTCAACCCAGAGGCAGATGGAGTTCAACCCAGATAAGTGTGAAGTGGTTATTTTGGTAGGTCAAATATGATGGCAGAATATAATATTAATGGTAAGACTCTTGGCAGTGTGGAGGATCAGAGGAATCTTGGGGTCTGAGTCCATAGGACACTCAAAGCAGCTAAGCAGGTTGACAATGTGGTTAAGAAGGCATACGGTGCATTGGCCTTCATCAATTGTGGGATTGAGTTTAAGAGCCAAGAGGTAATGTTGCAGCTATATAGGACCCTGGTCAGACATCACTTGGAGGTACTGTGCTCAGTTCTGGTCGCCTCACAATGGGAAGGATATGGAAACCATAGAAAGGGTGCTGAGGAGATTTACAAGGACGTTGCCTGGATTGGGGAGCATGCCCTATGAGAGCAGGTTGTGTGAACTCAGGCAAACATGAGGAAATCTGCAGATGTTGGAAATTCAAGCAACACACACAAAATGCTGGTGGCACGCAGCAGAACAGGCAGCATCTATAGGGAGAAGTGCTGTTGACGTTTCGGGCCGAGACTCTTCGTCAGGACTAACTGAAAGGAAAGATAATTAGAGATTTGAAAGTAGGAGGGGGAGGAGAAAATGTGAAATGATGGGCAAAGACTAGAGGGGGTGGGATGAAGCTGAGAGCCAGAAAGGTGATTGGCAAAAGGGATACAGAGCTGGAGAAGGGAAAGGATCATGGGACGGGAGGCCTAGGAAGAAAGAAAGGGGGAGGGGCGCACCAGAGGGAGATGGAGAACAGGCAGAGTGAAGGGCGGAGAGAGAAAGAAAAAAAAGGGAGGGGAAAAAAAACTAAACATATCAGGGTTGGGGTAAGAAGGGGAGGTGGGGCATTAACGGAAGTTAGAGAAGTCAATGTTCATGACATCAGGTTGGAGGCTACCCAGCCGGAATATAAGGTGTTGTTCCTCCAACCTGAGTGTGGCTTCATCTTGACAGTAGAGGAGGCCATGGATAGACATATCAGAATGGGAATGGGAAGTGGAATTAAAATGTGTGGCCACTGGGAGATCCTGCTTTCTCTGGTGGACAGAGCGTAGGTGTTCAGTGAAACAGTCACCTCTGCTACTAAAGTGATCCAAAAGGTCCAAAAATCTGAATTGCTGCCCCCCTTACCAATTTTTTTCAGCCAGGAATTTATCACATCCTCCTATTCTCACCCTCACTAGCAGGTAGCACTCAAAGTAATCCAGATATTATTACCTACGAGAGCCTGCTTTTTAACTTCTTCCCAACTCCCTATGTTCACTCTGCAGCACCTCATTCCTTGTGTCATTTGTGCCACACCCCTCCTTCTTGAGAAAGTTCTGTAACATTCTGAATCCATGCATCAGGGAAGCAAAACACCATTCCAGAGTCACCATTTGGCCTTTACCCTTTTCAACTGATCCTCAGAGACAGTCTTGGTGCCAAAGAATTGGCCACTGCTGCGTTCTACTAAATGCCACTCCCCTCAACAGTATCGAAAATAGTATACATGTTTTCAAGGGGCATTACCACAGGGGAATCTTGCACTATCTTCTTACATCTCTTTCTTTTGCTGATGGTCACTCAATTAGTTTTGTCTGTACTTTAGGTGTGACCACCTTGCTAAAACTCACATCTATGAAACTCTCAGCATCTCAGATGGTCCTGAGGGTGCTTAGCTCCAACTCCAGCTCTTTCATGTGGTGCATCAGGAGTTACGGTGGGACACACTTCCTACATGTGAAGTCTTCAGGAACATGGGAAGTCTGCCTGAACTCCCACATTCTGCAGGATGAACATGCTACTGTCCTAATACTTAAATGCTCTAAAACTAAAAAGGAACCTTACTTGTGCTTCTGCTCACCTAAGCCTCTTAATACTTAAATAGTGGCTCACTCTCACAATGCCACTACACTATGGCGACTCTCCTACAGCTTGCTTTCCTTTTATTAGTCTCACAATTAGTTAATAAAAAATGCTTTCCCAAAATCTCTATTACCCAATTGGAAGCTTCCCATGGCTGCTCTGCCTCCTGCCTCTCAGGACCTCGAAATGAGCATAGCAATAGCCCTCCTTTAAGCTTCTCACTGATGCTCCATCTCCTGCTCCTCTGGCCCTTAAAATGAGCACAGTAATGATGCAGAGAAGATTCAAAATAATGTTGAAAGGGCTAAGAATTTTAATGAGATAGGGAAATTTGCTTGGCTGAAAATATTTTTCCCTGAAACAAAGAAGGCTAAGTGAAAATTTAATTGAGATGCACAAAATTATGCAAACCATTCAGGAAATTAATAGAAATTAAAGAAATTAATAAATTAATTTCCCCAACCCCAAGAGGATTAAGAGAAGAACGACAATTTTTCACCAAGGAGGATGTCAACCTTGACCTCTGATTGAATTGCTGGTGTGGCACAATCTCTCAACACGTGGAAGACACCTTGAAGTTCTATCACCTGAAGCAATGGACTGAGTACTGAGAGGTGGAAAGAGGGAATACTTAATTTTGCACGACATGGCTGAATAACTCTTAAAAGAGTCAGTAACTCTATAAAATACTTTCACAATCTTGTCGGACTCAGAAGGGACTCTCCTCAGAGTTTTCTTTCCTGAAGAGACCCTACCTTGGATACACAATCCATAATACTGGATTAAGTCTATATCCCAATAAACCATTTAGTTAATAGGTAAACCAACAATATATATTGAAAAAATGGCTGTCAGAAGTAACGCATTTAATTGTTATCCCCTACTGCATCAAAAACAAACAAGTTTATTTTAAGTTATTAATCTATGCAAGCTGACGCAAAATGAGAGAGCATGGTGGTCATGCTTCTTATGAGATTTCTCCAGTATGATTCACAATACTTTCAGGGATGATCTAATCAAAATTATATTTAGCTATAACATATTTCAAGTCTGCTTGAAATAGTGATAAGAGGGTAACTTTAACAAGATGGCACCAATAACTAGCGAATCTTGGTGAACAGCTCCGATGGGATTTATCAAATATTTCCTACAGCAGCTGAAATCCAATCATAGTCATGGCTACTTCACTAAGAAACATCAATTTAAGATATTTTTAAAAACCTATCGATACTCAATATCAGCAGATCCCAGTCTGCAGACTTGAGTGTGCATGTTCCCGTTTTCTTAAACAGGAATTGCATTTCGCAAGTGCAGTTCCCCTTTAAGAAAACTGAAGTGTGGAAGATGAGCTGGTCTGCAGGTACGACTGAACACAAAGGCCTTAGATCGCCAATTTGGCCTATCCTGCAGATGAATATACAGTATCTGAAAAGATTACAATACCACAGGGACAACAGTGACTGCAGTGTATTTTGCTTCACAGAAATTTGGCACACTCCCACTATTTTGTATGCAGCACTGCCTCCAAATGACTTCATCATTCTATGCAAGACGGAACAATTGAGTATTTCAAAGGTTAAGAAGGTTGGGTTTGCATATTGATTAACTTATCACACCGCACAGATGTGGTAATTCTGTCTCAATTCTGCTCACCTGACCTGGAACACTTGGCAGTCAAATATCATCCATTTTATCTGCGGTAGGTTTTCCGCCATCATCCTGGTAGTGTTATGATTTCATTTCTTGTCAACGTTAGGTAGGATCTAAAGTAGCTGAGTATCACGATCAACAGTAATGAAACAGTGCACCCAGATACCTTCTCTATCATTGCAGACATTTCAATGAGGCCAATTTGAAGAAGTCTCTGAACTAGCATCAACATATCACCTGTGAAACCAAAGGAGCCAACACACTTGATTGCTGTTATACCACCATCAAGAATGCATACCATGCCATCCCATACCCACACTTTGGACAGTCCAATAAACTGGCTATACTTCTACTCTCGGCATATAGGCAGAGACTAAAGACCACAGCACCAGAGCTGAAGACCAATAAAGTATGGTCAAGGGAGGTGGAGCGGCGCCTTCAGGACTGCTTTGAGGACTGGACAACATTCAGGAATTATTCTTCAAATCTGAATCAAGACCTGTGTGGATGAGTGTCTGCTTTCCAAGAACTTACTGGACATACTCAAACCAAATTCAGAGAATGAACCAGGAGATTCATAGTCTGCTGAGGGCCAAATCTGTGGCATTCAAAACTGGTGATCCAGAACTATACAAGAATAGGGGTGTATTATAGACCGCCTAATGGGGAGCGAGAATTGGAAGAGCAAATTTGTAGGGAGATAGCAGATATTTGTAGTAAGCACAAGGTTGTGATTGTGGAAGATTTTAATTTTCCACACGTAGACTGGGAAGCCCATTCTGTAAAAGGGCTGGATGGTTTGGAGTTTGTAAAATGTGTGCAGGATAGTTTCGGCAGCAATACATAGAGGTATCAATTAGAGAAGGCAGAGTTGGATCTCCTGTTAGGGAATGAGATAGGTCAGGTGTTGGGGAGCACTTCAGGTCCAGTGATCACAATGCCATTAGTTTCAATATAATGATGGAGAAGGATAGGACTGGACTCAGGGTTGAGATTTTTGATTGGAGAAAGGCTAACTTTGAGGAGATGCGAAAGGATTTAGAAGGAGTAGATTGGGACAATTTGTTTTAAGGGAAGGATGTAATAGAAGTCATTTAAAGGTGAAATTTTGAGGGTACAGAATCTTTATGTTCCTGTTAGGTTGAAAGGAAAGGTTAGAAGTTTGAGAAAGTCATGGTTTTCAAGGGATATTGGAAACTTAGTTCAGAAAAAGAGGGAGATCTACAATGAATATAGGCAGCATGGAGTAAATGAGGGGCTCGAGGAATATAAAGAATGTAAAAATAATCTTAAGAAAGAAATTAGAAAAGCTAAAAGAAGATGAGGTTGCTTTGGCAAGTAAGGTGAAAATAAATCCAAAGTGTTTCTACAGTTATATTAATAGCAAAAGGATAGTGAGGGATAAAATTGGTCCCTTAGAGAATCAGAGTGGACTGCTGCTATGTGTGGAGCCAAAAGAGATCAGGGAGATTTTGAAGAATTTCTTTTCTTTGGTATTCACCAAGGAGAAGGAAATTGAATTGTGTAAGGTCAGGGAAACAAGTCGGGTAGTTATGGAAACAATGATGAATAAAGAAGAGGAAGTACTGGTGCTTTTAAAAGAATATAAAAGTAGATAAATCTCCAGGTCCTGACAGGATATCCCCTAGGACCTTGAGGGAAGTTAGTGTAGATATAGCAGGGGCTCTGACATAAATATTTCAAATGTCATTAGAGATGGGGATGGTGCCGGAGGACTGGCGTATTGCTCATGTGGTTCCATTGTTTAAAAAGGGTTCTAAGAGTAAACCTAGCAATTATAGGCCTGTCAGTTTGATGTCACTGGTAGGTAAATTAAAGGGAAGTATTCTTAGAGAGGGTATATATAATTATCTGGATAGACAGGGTTTGATTAGGAACAGTCAACATGGATTTGTGTATGAAAGGTCATGTTTGACCAATCTTATTGAATTTTTTGAAGAGGTTACTAGGAAAGTTGATGAGGGTAAAGCAGTGGATGTCTATATGGACTTCAGTAAGGCCTTTGACAAGGTTCCACATGGAAGGTTAGTTAGGAAGGTTCAATCATTAGGTATTAATACTGAAGTAGTAAAATGGATTCAACAGTGGCTGGATGGGAGATGCCAAAGAGTAGTGGTGGATAAATGTTTGTCAGGTTGGCTGGTGACTAGTGGTGTGCCTCAGGGATCTGTAATGGGTCCAATGTTGTTTGTCATATACATTAATGATCTGGATGATGGGGTGGTAAATTGGATTAGTAAGAATGCAGATGATACCAAGATAGGTGGCATTGTGGATAATGAAGTAGGTTTTCAAAGCTTGCAGAGAGATTTAGGCCAGTTAGAAGACTGGGCTGAACGATGGCAGATGGAGTTTAATGCTGATAAGTGTGAGGTGCTACAATTTGGTAGGAATAGTCAAAATAAATGGTAGGGCATTAAGGAATGCAGTAGAACAGAGTGATCTAGGAATAATGGTGCATAGTTCCCTGAAGGTGGAATCTCATGTGGATAGGGTGCTAAAGAAAGCTTTTTGGTATGCTGGCCTTTATAAATTGAGTATAGGAGTTGGGATGTAATATTAAAATTGTACAAAGCAATGCTGAGGCCAAATTTGGAGTATTGTGTACAGTTCTGGTCACTGAATTATAGGAAAGATGTCAACAAAATAGAGAGAGTACAAAGGAGATTTACTAGAATGTTACCTGGGTTTCAGCACCTAAATTACAGAGAAAGGTTGAACAAGTTAGGTCTTTATTCTCTGGAGCGTAGAAGTTTGAGGGGGGACATGATAGAGGTATTTAAAATTATAAGGGGGATAGATAGAGTTGACATGGGTAGACTTTTTCCACTGAGAGTAGGGGAGATTCAAACCAGAGGACATGAGTTGAGAGTTAAGGGCAAAAGTTTAGGGGTAACACGAGGGGTAACTTTACTCATAGTGATAGCTGTGTGGAACGAGCTTCCAGTAGAAGTGGTAGAGGCAACTTCGATTTTGTCATTCAGGAAAAAATTGGATAGGTATATGGACAGGAAAGGAATGGAGGATTATGGGCTGAGTGCAGGTAGGTGAGAGCACTAAGTGAGAGTAAGCATTCGGCACGGACTAGAAGGGCCGAGATAGCCTGTTTCCGTGCTGTAATTGTTATATGGTTATAAGAAGTCCACGTGCAACCTACGGAAGGCTATTTTAAGAGCTGGAAAACAATTCCATTGTGGCTAGAGATGGAATTGGATGCACGTCAGCTCTAGCAGTGCTTGCAGGTAATTACTTTCTGCAAGGCAAAACCTAACATCACAAATCGCTGTGATGCTTCACTCCCAGATGGGCTGAATGCCTTTGATACAAACTTTCAAAGGGAGAATAAAACTAACGTGTGAATCGCTGCAGCATCTGATGACTCTACAATGTCTTTCTTGGAGGCCAACATTAGAACATCTTTCAAGAGTGTAAACCGTCATAAGGCTCAAGCTCTGATTGTGTACTTGGTATGGCGGGAGTGTTCAAGGACAACTTGAATCTCTCAGAAGTAATCAGAAGTTCCCTGCTTTAGGAAAGCAACAATCATACCAGTGCCCAAGAAGAGCAGACTCAATTACTATCAACCAGTTCCACTCACATTTACTGTGATGAAGTACTTGAGAGGTTGGTCATGGCCAGATCAATTACTGCCTCAGCAAGGACCTAGACCAGGTGCAATTTCTCTATTGTCACAGCAGGTCTATAGCAGATGCAATATCATTGGCTCTCCACTCAACCTTGAATCATCTGGACAACAGAAATAACTACATCAGGCTACTGTTTATTGATTACAGCTCAGCGTTTAACACATTCATACTCAGGTCAATTTAACAAGCTTCAAAACCTGGTCCTCTGTACCTCCTTCTGCAACTGAATCCTCGACTTCCTCATCAGAAACCTACAGCCAGTGTGGATTGGAAAAAACATCTCCTCGCTGACATACAGCACTGGCGCATCTCAAGGATGCGTTCACGGCCCACTGCTCTACTCTCCACGCACACACACCTCCATGGCTATGACTTTGGCAAAGACTCAAATATTGTTGATTAAATTTAAGCTGGAGACAAGGAGGCAAACAGAGCAGATAGATCAACTAGGTGAGTGGTGTGTAACAACAACCTTGCAGTCAGGGTAAATAAAACCAACAAAGCAGAAGTCAAGGTAACATATACTAGTCCTCATCGAGAGATCAGCAGTGGAAAGGATGAGCAGTTTCAAATTCCTGGGTGTCAACATCTCTAAAAATCTATTCTGTGTCCTAAATATTGATGCAATTACAAAGAAGACATGGCAGCCATTATATTTCATTAGAAGTTTGATGAACTTGGTATGTCACCAATGACTCTCACAACCTTCTACAGATGTAACATGGAGAGTATTCTAACTGGTTGCCTTATTATGCAGGAGCCACTGCACAGGAACAGAAAAAGCTGCAAGAAGTTGTAAATGCAGCCAACTCCATCATGGACACTAGCCTCCCCAGCATTGAGGTCACCTTTGAAAGGCAATGCCACAAAAAGGCAGCATCCATTATCAAGGATCTCCATTACACAGGACATGCCCTCTTCTCATTGCTACCATCAAGGAGGAGATACAGCAGCCGAAAGACACACACTCAATGTTTCAGGAACAGATTCTTCCCCTCCACCATCAAAGTTCTAAATGGACAATGAATCCATGTACACTACCTCACTTGTTTTCTCTTTTTGCTCATTTCATCATCGTTAGGTTGCATCTGGAAATTCCAGTTGGCGGACGATTTCCCTCCACGCCGCTCTGACATATTGGGAAATCATATACTTGGCAGGTTACAGTAATGGTTTGCATTTGCTTTCTGCCGGGCAAGTTTAAAGAGGTCACCACCTCTTGCTGTGGATGATCAGGACGTCTATGTGTCTCGTCATGCTCTTAGTGCTCCACCAACGCCTGCTGGCTTGCCTTCTTGACTGTTGGACTCTTCCGCTCAATCTGCCAAGGCCAGACTTCACACACTGGGACAGACAGATCCCCTACCTCATCGAGGGTCAAAGGCCCATCAGCTACCCTCACCTGGTTTGGCCCGTCTGCTGAGACGGTTTACCGGGGTGTGGCCGCTGCGCGTGCTACAGCTACTTGGAGGGTGGGGACCAAAGGTGGCAAAGGTGCCCTGAAAAGGGCAAGGCAGGCCTCCCACCAGAGGTGCTATCCCCTCCCTAGACACCCCATACACTCATTGTATTTTTTACAATACTTATTTAAAATATATATATACTTCTTATTGTAATTTATAGTTTTCTATTATTATATATTGCAATGTACTGCTGACACATATGCCAGTAATATTAAACCTGATTTTTATTCTATTAACCAGAGTTCCATGAAATATCACTGACCGATATGTACCTATCCATAACTCAACCCACTGCCCAGTGCTTGGCCTTGTTCTCCCTTGGGGTTCCACGCTTACTTTTCCTTTTTACATATCTGTCCGTAAGTCCTATTTTAGACTGTTATAACGTGATACAGCACACATAGTCCACTATGTTCATGGCAATCTATACTAATTCTATTTATCAGCTCTGATTAGAAAGACTGGCTCTGTTACGTGCATCAATTTTAGTATTTATTACCTATTGTGAGTATTTATATTGTGTTTAACTATATGTAGTGTGAATTTGTATATCTTAAGCTCTGTGATGTTGTCCTTACCACTGCACAAACAAAATTCTTTTCAGACATAAAGTGAATTTAATATTATAATATCAATATATATTTCCACACCTTTGTTAAAAGTCACTGCTGGCTATCCAACAGTGATGATCTTTACAGCAGTGAACTAAACCGTAATTACTCAGATCATCTTCCTGCTCTATTAGAGATGCTACACTATTCTCCTACCTCAGGGTATTCCCCTCATCATTCGTGATGTTCTTGTCAATGATAGCAAGCTGGCTTTGAAGAGCACTCAATTCTGCTTCAAGCTGTGAAAATAAACAAAAATACATCAATTTATTTTTCCAGGTTGAATTTTGCAGATTATACATCAAAAAACCATGACTTCTCCACATATTATCATATGGAGAAATGACAGTACTGCAAATTCAAACACTTCCCAATCTATGTCAAATGCAATAGCTTTTTTGTTTTTAAACAGATGCTTAAAACAGGTTCAGTGAATTGAGTGCAGATGGTGCCACCTCCTGCTCACAAATGTAGCCAGATGGAAAGTTTCAGTGCTACTTAAATCAAGCAGTTGTGTTTATTCAACAATTGAAATAAACAAAAATTTGCGGGGTGGGGGGGTCGAAACCTACTTTGTACACAACCAAACTTTTTCCACATACTACTTGTTCGATCTCAAATACTCAGAGAATCTTCAGTGACCAGTACATCAGTGGAGATGAATTTCAGAAGCTGAGTGTATCACATTCCTGCTACAGTACAATGGCATTACCAAAAAAAGATGAATTTCTAGACAATTGAACTTTATGAATAATAGTTCAAAAAAGATGTATAAAAAATTATAAACAAAGCTAACATTTTTAGCTTCAAGACATTTTCATTATGATACAAAGTCCAGAAAATCTTGATGACTCTTCACAGCACTGTGTGTTTCAATCAAAGCATATTACTGACAAACAGGTATTACAATCCAACAACTGAAGGTTTCCCCAGTCCACAAATTAGAATGAGGTTTACCATTTCAATTTCTCCCAAACACCAATGTCCAGGTCTGACCCATATTTTTCCATAGGTGTTGCTTCAACAATATCTGTTATTTTCTACCTGATCAACTGTGTTACATCCTGATTTTTGACATTATGCCAAAAACATGGAGCAAACAGCTCCTCTCAGAACATGCAAAAAATCTTGTTCTCCATGTGGGTGTCAACACTGACATACAGCTGACTCCAATGATACAGTTAGAACAGTAGGGATGCTAGGCTATATAGTTGAATGCTCCTCTTGCAGGATGTGGAAAGGCAGGGATACCCCCAGTGTTTCTGATGACTACATCTGCAAGAAGTGCACCCAGCTGCAGCTTCTAACAATCCACATTAAGGAGATAGAGCTGGAACTGGATGAACTCTGGATTATTCAAGAGGCTGGGTGGGGGGGGGGGGGGTTGGTGGTGGTGATATATAGGACAAATAGAGAGGTAGTTACACCCAAGTTGCACAACATAGGAGACTGGATGACAATCAGAAGGGGAAATGGGTTAATCAACCAATGCATAGTACTCCTGTGGCCATCCCCTCAACAATAGGTATACCACTTTGGATACTGTTGAGGGGGAAGACCTACCAGAGAAAAGTCAGAGATCAGGTCTCAGGCACTAAGCCTGATACTGTGACTCAGAAAGGAAGGGGGGAGAAAGAGGCAAGATTTGGTGGTAGGGAATTTGTTAGTTAGGTGCACAGAAAAGAGGTTCAGAGGACAAGAATGAGATTCTCAGATGATATGTTGTCTCCTGGATGCTAGTCCAAAACATCTCGGATCATGTCCTCAGCATTCTTAAGTGGAAGAGTGAGCAACCAGAGGAAGTGATCCACATGGATAGGAAGATTGACAAAGCTCTGCAAAGGAGTTCAAGGAGTTTGCTGCTAAGTTAAAAGATAGGACCTTCCAGGGTAGTGATCTCAGGATTGATACCCATGTCACGAGTTAGTGAAGCCAGAAATATGACGGTTGCACAGTTTAACATGTGGCTAAGGAGTTGGTGTAGAGGGAGGGTGTCACATTTTTGGATCATGGACTCTCTTCCAGGGTCAGTGGGACCTGTACAGAAGAAACAGCTTGCACCTGAACTGGAGGGAGCCAAATACCTTATCAGGAAGGTTTCCTGACAGTATGTTAATAGGACGCTTAAAAATGTAACCAAGGCAAGTACATGTCTGATAGAGCTATTTAGAAAAGCAAATAATTCAGACAATGATAGTAGAATCATTTCAAGCGTGTATAAAGGTTTGTCAAATCTTAAAACACATTCGACTTCATACATTAAAACAAAATGGGAGAAGGAAGGAGGGATAATAATATCTGAGGAAGAATGGACAATAATATGGAGGTATCAATGGAAGTGTACCAGTTCACAGAAATGGAGGGAGTTCAGATGGAAAAACTAGATATTTTATTACACCCTCTCAGAAATCCCGTTGATAGTAACATCCCTGTTTGCTGCAGAAGTTGTGGAAATCAAAATGCAAACCATTATCATATTTTCTGGGAATGCTCCGTTATCAAAGACTATTGGAGTGGGATACATAATGCCTTACAAGACATCCTTAAATGTGAAATACCCTTAGAGAGTAAGACCATATATTTTGGATATATACCTCAAGAATGGTTGAAAAGAGATAAATATTTAATGAATATACTGCTGGTGGCTGGTAAAAAGGCCCTTACCAGGAAATGGTTATCACAAGAGAGCCCAACTTTAAATGTATGGATGGAAATTACAATGGACATTTACAAAATGGAGAAGATAACAGCATCTGTTAGTCATAAGTTGGAACAATTTGATTCATACAGGGAAAAATGGTTTAACTACATAACACCTCATAGGCTTGATTTTATTCTCACAAGTCAATGAATACGTTGTAAAAAAAATCACTCCCTACTTTGTACATAGTTTTCTTAATTCAATTGTTCTCTCCTCTCCTTTCTATAAGTGTATACCTCAGATAATTATTATGTGATTTGTGACAAATATGATTATATGCTATATATGTCCAGTATCTGAAATACATCTTATGGAAATGTTTGTTAGATGATGAACTTCAATAAAAAAATTACCAAAAAAAGGAAGGTTTCCTCGTGCTGCACGAGAGGGGTTAAACTACAGTTTCAGGGAGATGTTCCAGAGTACCAGAACAGATAATGGAGGGGTCGTGGAGACAGATGTTGATAAGACCTCAAACAAAGTCAGCAATGAAAAGATTGAGTATGGTGCAGCTTATGTTCTGAACTGCATATATTTCAATGTAAGTAGTATTGTAGGAAAGGCAGATGAGCTCAGGGCATGGATCAACACATGGAATTTTGATATTGTGCCCCTTATTGAGAATTGGTTGCAAGAAGGGCAGCTCAATATTCCAAGGTTCTGTTGTTTTAATCGTGGCAGAGTGAGAGGGATTAAAAGGGGAAGGGTGGTGTTACTTAGTCAGTGAAACTATCATGGCAATACTCAGTCAAGACAAACTGGAGAACACATCTAGGAGGCTTTAAGGAAATGGGGCTTACTATAGACCACCCAATAGTCCGCAGGATTTAGAAAAACAGATTTGTTGACGGATCACAGATTCTTTCAAGAAACAGAAGGATGTTATTATAGTAAGTGATTTTAACTTTCCACATGTTTACTGGGACTCCCATTCTGTAAAAGGACTAAATGGGATAGAGTTTGTCAAGTGCGTTCAGGAAAGTTTTGTTAATCTTTAATTCATACATAGAAGTCCCAAGGAGAGAATGTGTGATACTTGATCTCCTATTAGGGAATGAGACAAGACAGAGGACAGAAGTTTGTGTAATGAAACACTTTGTTGTTTGTCATCTATGATCTGGATGATAATATGGTTTACTGGATCAGCAAATTTGCGAATGACACCAAAAGTCAGGATATAGTAGAAGGCAAGGAAGACTATCAGTGCTTGCAGTGGAATCTGGATCTGCTGGAAAAATGGACTTAAAAATGGCAGATAAAATTTAATGCAGACAAGCGCGAGCTGCTGCATTTTGGTAAGACCAACCAGGGTAGGGATTACACAGGTCCCAAATTCATTGGAAGTGGAGGCACAGGTAGACAGGGTCGTAAAGAAAGCTTTTTGGCACATTGAACTTCATAAATCAAAGTATTGAGCACAAAATATGGATGCTATGTTGAAGTTGTATAAGACAATTGTTGGTGAGGTTTAAGTTGAAGCATTGTGTGCAGTTTTGGTCTCCTATGCACAGGATTGATGTAAACACACTTGGAAGAGTACAGAGAAAATTTACAAAGATGTTGTCGGTACTGGAGGACCTAAGTTATACAGAAAGATTGAATAGGTTAGTACTTTATTCACTTGGAATGTGAAAGATTGAGGAGAGATTTGATAGAGGGATACAAAATTATGATGGGTAAAAGTAGGGTTAATACAAGCAGACTTTTTCCGCTGAGGTTGTATGGGAATACAACTAGAGATCATGGGTTAAGAGTGAAAGGTGAAAAGTTTAAGGGGAACATGAGGGGAAACTTCTTCACTCAGGCGGTCATGAGAGTGTGGAACGAGCTGCCAGCACAAATAGTACATGCCAGCTCAACTTCAACAATAAAAGAAATTTAGATAGATACATGGATGGTAAGTGGCTATGGTCCGGGTGCAAGTTGAGGGAATAGACTGTTTAAATGGTTCAACACAGACTAGATGGGCCAAAGGGCCTGTTTCTGTGCTGCACTTTTCTATGACTCTCTGACTCGATGGTAGGGCAATTTGAGTAACAGAAACTTGCCCTTATGGAATTCACAGATTATAATCAAATTTACGACCGGTGTGCCTAAGCACGACTCGAGTAGCAGCAGTACTCTCAATGTATACGATTAAATATTCCCCTTTCAGCCTGTTACAGCTAAAAAGCACAACTGCTTCCAAGGTCAGTACAGTCAACAAAGACGTGTTAATGCACTTAAACGAACTATCGCTGCTTAAAACCAACGGAAACAATGCAGCCTGTAGTCGGAAGGGCCCACGGAGGACACCTCGGAGGAAGCGTTGGTGTAGATCAGAATTACAAGTACAATTAAGGAAATGAGGTTTTAAACTCCTAATACTAACCATCTTGCTGGTGAACATGCAGTCTCTGGTGAATAAAATTGATTATCTCAGAGCCAGGGTGCTGAATCAGGACCACGTGTGTCCTTTGTTTCACAGAATCCTGGTTAACCCCTTCTGTACTGAATACAGTGATTCAGATCAATGGGTTTACTGTACACCATCAGGCTATATCTATAGGGTCTCTCAAAAGCAGAGGTGGAGGAGAATGCCTCAAGATCAGCTCTTCTTGGTACACAATAATATCAGTGCTGTTCCAATTCTACTCACCAGACCTGGAATATCTAGCAGTAAAGAATCGTCCTTATTACCTACTACGGGAGTTCTCTGGGATCATTCTGGTAGCAATTTACATTCCACCTCAGGCCAATATCACGCAGATTTTAGATGATCTGAGCAATGGGATCAACATGCACAAGACATACCCTAAAGCCTTCACCATCGTTTTGGGAGATTTTAACAAGGCCAGTCTGAAAACTATCAATTGCAGTACCAGAGGAAGCAACACACTGAACCACCATCAAGAATGCCTACCGTGCTACTCCATGCCCTCACTTCGGGAAGTCTGATCACCTGGCAGTACTTCTACTCTGAGAATAAGCAGAGACTGAAGATGGCAGCACCAGCAGTGAGGACAAAGAAAGTTTGGACAAGGGAAGCATAGGACTGCCTCTAGCTTTGAATTGGTGGACTGGATTGTATTCAGGGAGTATGCTGAAGTTGTTACCGATTTCATTAAAACCTGTGTGGATGAGTGTGTGCCTACAAAGACTTCATTCCCAAACCAAAAACCACAGATGAAGGCTAGATCTGTGGCATACAAGTCTGGCAACCCAGGCCTGTTCCAGAAAGCCAGGTATGATATATAGAGAGATATTTCAAGGGCAAAGTGACAATTTCGAATGAGGTTCTAAGCAATATCAGATGCACGTAAATTCTGGCAGGGTTTGCAAAGCGAAACACAATAGTATGAATGGCAGTGATGAACTCCATTCTATGTACGCTTTGAAAGGGAGAACACAACTACAGCTGTGAAGATCTCTGCTGCACCTGAGGACCCTGTGATTTCCGTCTCAGAGGCCAATGTTAGACTGTCTTTATAGAGAGTGAACCCTCGTAAGGCAGAAGATCACAACAGAGTACCTGGTAAGGCTCTGAAAACCTGTGCTCACCAACCAGCAGGAGTGTATTCAAGGACATTTTCAAATGCTACGGGCAGAAGTTCCCACTTGCTTAAAAAAGGCAACAATCATACCACTCCCCAAGAATAATAATTTGGGCTGCCTTAATGCCTATCGCCCGTCACATCTACAGTGATGAAATGCTTTGAGAGATTGGTTCAGGCTAGACTGAACTTCTGCCTCAGCAAGGACATGGGCCCATTGCAATTTGCCTATCACAATAGGTCAACGGCAGACACAATCTCAATGGCTCTTCACACGGTTTCAGACCACCTAGACAACACAAACACCTATGTCAGGATGCTGTTCATTGACTATAGCTCAGCAATTAATACCATCATTCCCACAATCCCGGTTGAGAAGCTGTGGAACCTGGGCCTCTGTACCTCCTTCTGCAATTGGTTCCTCAACTACTGAACCAGAAGACCACAGTCTATGTGAATTGGTGATAACATATCCTCCTCGCTGACGATCAACACTGGTGCACCTCAGGGGTGTGTGCTTAGCCCACTGCTCTACTCTCTGTGGAACACATGATTGTGTGGCTAGGCATAGTTCAAATACTATCTATAAATTTGCTGATGTAACAACCATTGTTGGTAGAATCTCAGGTGGTGACGAGAGGGTGTACAGGAGTGAGATATGCCAACTAGTGGAACGGTGCCGCAACAACAACCTGGCACTCAACGTCAGTAAGACGAAAGAGTTAGTTGTGGACTTCAAGACGGGTAAGACGAAGGAGTACATACCAATCCTCAGAGGGATCAGAAGTGGAAAGAGTGAGCAGCTTCAAGTTCCTCAGTGTCAAGCTCTCTGAGGATCTAAATATTGATGCAGTTATAAAGAAGGCAAGACAGTGGCTATACTTTATTAGGAGTTTGAAGAAATTTGGTATGTCAACAAATACACTCAACAACTTCTATAGATGTACCATGGAGAGCATTCTGACAGGCTGCATCACTGTCTAGTATGGAGGGGCTACTGCACAGGACCAAAAGAAGTTGCAGAAGGTTGTAAATCTAGTCAGCTCCATCTGGGTACTAGCCTACAAAGTACCCAGGACACCTTTAGGAAGCGGTGTCTCAGAAAGACAGTGTCCATTATTAAGGACCTCCAACACTCAGGGCATGCTCTTTTCTCACTGTTACCATCAGGTAGGAGATACAGAAGTCTGAAAGCACAAAAAATCTCTTCAAAATACATGAATGATTTACTTGTTTATTTATTATGTTTTATTTTATTTATTATTTTTTCTCTCTCTGCTAGATTATGTATTGCATTAAACTGCTGCTGCTAAATTAACAGATTTCATGTCACATGCCGATGATAATAAACCTGATTCTGATTCTGTTTTCAGGAAACGAATTTTTAAAAATTAGCTCTTACAAAATTTATGTGGGAAAAGTAAATATATCAACAAATTTTAAAATTCACATTTCTTGATGATGCAGCTTTGCATTACAGAAACTTGCAATACAGACCATTTTCTAGGAAAGTAGCCACTTCCCCGCCCCTCGAACACAAGGACCTGTCTGTGGTTTACTTTCCGTATTTTGGCTTATTATCTAAGGAACAACCAGCTTTTCTGACATCATTGTGATTTTGGATGTCATTGGAGAAATCAGAGTAAAATTATTAATTGTTTCTATGTTACTACAACCAGATGACTAATGCCTTATTGCCTTCCCAATTTTATTAGGCCCCAACTCCTGGGCATAAATGAGGCAAGTTAACTTTTTTTTTATTAGTTTTTTAATACATTTTTTACATCGCTACAGATAAAAAAAAACCCAGATCAGAATGAAGAACATTGATACAGTGCAAAAATAAACATACAATAATAATATGATACAAAGAAAGATAATTGAGAAAGCACCCAAATTGAAGACATGTAAAGTTAGTATCCTCCCCAAGCCCCACAACAAAAAAGAACTCCAGACCAACCACAACACAATATAGAGAATATAAATCAGGACAATCAAACCCCCAAAACTGTAAATACACTTAGCAACAGAAGATATTAATGCCCACTACCAAAAAAAAAGGAGCTGAAAGCAAGGGACCGAGAAAAAAACCTTAGTTAAGAGGAAGGTTATGAAAGTACTCAATAAAAGGTCCCCAGACCTTATGGAACTTTATATCCGAATTAAGAACTGAATAATGAATTTTTTCAAGGTCTAAGCAGGACATAATATCATTAAGCCATTGAGCATGCGTGGGCATGGCAACATCTCTCCATCTAAGGAGGATTAAACGTCTAGCCAGAAGAGAAGCAAAAGATAATATTCGACACTTAGTCGAACTCAGACGTAAATCTGTCTCACCCAAAAAACCGAACAAAGCAATTAAAGGGTTAGGTTCTACGTGGTGATTCAGAATATAAGATAACATTATGAAGACATCTTTCCAAAATTTCTCCAAGCTAGGACAAAACCAGAACATATGGATGAGAGAGGCCTCGCCCCTTTTGCATTTATCACAAAGAGGACTAATATTAGGGTAAAATCGAGATAGTTTAGATTTAGACATATGGGCTCTATGAACAATCTTAAACTGTAAAAGGCAATGGCGAGCACAAAGAGAGGTTGAATTAACCGATTTGAGAATCGAGTCCCAAGTCTCATCCGATAAGGAAATATTTAAATCATGCTCCCAAGCCATTCTAATTTTATCCACAGGGGCACGTCGTAAGGATGCTAATTTATCACGAATAAATGATATTAAACCTTTACCTAGTAGATTAATAGAAAGAAAGAAATCCATAACATTTTTCTCAGACATTTCAGGGAAGTTAGGAATTAAAGGATTAATAAAGTGTCTAATTTGGAGATATCTAAAAAAATGACCATTGGGCAGATTGAACTTAGCAGACAGCTGTTGAAAAGATGCGAAGCGATTATCAATAAAAAATCTTCAAAATGTCTAATGCCCTTCCTATACCAATCATGGAATGCTGAATCTTAAGTAGTAGGTAAAAAAAAAAGGTGATTATGTAAGATAGGGCTAGAAAAGGAAAAACCATGGAAACCATAAAATTTCCTAAACTGAGCCCATATACACAAAGTGTGTCTAACAAGAGGATTAACAATTAATCTGAACAAACTACTAGGGAGTACAGAGCCAAGAAGTGCAGAAATAGATAATTCTTTAGTGGAGCTCAACTCCATTGCCACCCAATTAGGGCACTCGGTTGGCCATGGAAAAAAGACCAAAAGGTAGCACAACGTATATTGGCTGCCCAATAATATAAATGAAAGTTAGGTAAAGCCATGCCACCCTCTTTTTTAGATTTTTGGAGATAAACTTTATTAATTCTAGAGCACTTATTCTTCCACAGATATGACAAAATAATAAGGAATCAAAAAAAAGATTTAGGAATAAAAATTGGGATTGATTGAAATAAATATAAAAGTTTAGGGAGAACATACATTTTAACAACATTAATACGACCTACCAAAGACATAGATAGAGGTGACCATTGTAACAGACTCTGTTTTATAGTATATGAAAAATTGGCAAAATTTTCACAAAAGAGATCTTTAAACTTCCTTGTGACTGTAATCCCAAGATAAGTAAATTGATTATGAACTACTTTAAAAGGGAGATCACGGAATGTTAATTCTTGTGCTTCTTTATTAATTGAGAAAAGTTCACTCTTATGTAAATTAAGTTTATAGCCAGAGAACTGGCTAAACTGATCAAGAAGTGAAAACATTGGAGGTAAGGATGTAGACGGATTTGAAAGAAAAAGTAATAAGTTATCAGCATAAAGAGAAACTTTATGCTCAACACCCCCTCTCCAAATCCCGGTCAATTCAGGACAATTTCGAAATGCTATCGCCAAAGGTTCTATAGCCAAATCAAAGAGAAAGGGACTTAAAGGGCATCCCTGACAGGTGCCACGTTTGAGGTTAAATAACTGGGATTTCTGAAAATTAGTCAAATCAGAGGCAGTAGGACACAGATACAGCAATTTGATCCAAGAGATAAAACTTTGACCGAAGTCAAATTTTTCTAAAACTGCAAAAAGGTAGTTCCACTCTATACGATCAAATGCTTTCTCCGCATCAAGGGAAATTAACACATTCAGGAATCCCAGTTGGAGGTGAGTATAAAATGTTAAATAAACACCGAATGTTAAAAAAAGGAAGACGGTTTTTAATAAAACAAGTTTGATCATCAGAAATAATAGAGGGAATAACAGTTTCTAATCTATAAGCCAAAACTTTGGCCAAGATTTTAACATCAACATTAAGCAACGAAATCGGCCTATACGAGGAACACTCTGTTGGGTCTTTACCCTTTTTTAATAAAAGAATAATTAAAAGAGGGTGGCAATTTAACGTAATTAAACGAGTCAGATAATACTGAGAATAATTGAGGAGAAAGAAGTGAAGAGAATGATTTATAAAATTCTACAGGGAACCCATCAGGTCCAGGAGATTTCCCTGAAGACAATGCAGAAATTGCAAAAGATATTTCTTCTGATGATATAGGCTCATTAAGTTTGGCTTTAAAATCAGATGAAAGCGAAGGAATATTCAGATTATTTTAAAAATGTTCAACAAAGATATTCTCATTCAGAGATTCAGAGGAATAAAGTCGAGAATAAAAATTTTTAAATGCGTCATTGATTTCTAAGTGATCCGATGTAAAGTCTCCATTCTCCTTCCGGATCTTTGTAATATGTTGTTTGGCTTTGGAACGCCTCAGCTGATTGGCTAGAAATTTACCAGATTTGTCACCATGAATATAAAAGCGACTCTTACTTTCAAGAAGTTGGCGTTCGACAGGTTGAGTAGACAGAAGGTTAAATTTAGTTTGAAGTTCTACATGCTTCTTGTATAATTCAGGATTCTTAGTTTGAGCATACAGTCGATCCAATTCTTTAATCTGATTGATGAGGTCTAATCAATCTGCACAGGACTTTCTATTAAGATTTGCTGTATAGGAGATTATTTGACCCCTCAAATATGCTTTCATGGCATCCCAGACAATCTGGGATGACATTTCAGATGATGTATTGGTGTTAAAATAAAAGGTTATCTGATCCTTCATAAATTTTAGAAAATCATCATCCGATAATAAAGTTGAGTCAAAACGCCAGTGTTTATTCCTCTGAGGGAGACCAGGAAAATTTAAAGACAAAGTAATTGGGGCATGGTCAGAAATCAGTATACTCTGATAGTCACAAGAATAGACAAATGGAATAAGTTGATTATCGAGTAAAAAGTAGTCAATTCTAGTAAAGGTATGGTGAACCTGTGACAAAAAAGAATAATCTCTCTCAGTAGGATGAAGGAAACACCATATATCAGAGATACCATAATTAGAGAGAAAAGAGTGAATAGCTAAGGCAGATTTAGTAGGTAGTCTAGTAACAGAGGACGATCGATCCAAAATATGATCTAACCAACAATTGAAATCGCCACCCAGTACAAGAGAGTATGAGTTTGAATCTGGTAGTGAGGAGAAAAAACGTTCAAAAAAATTAACATCGTCAAAATTGGGAGCATACAGGTTTGCTAGTACAACTTTAGTATTATATAATTTACCAGAAACAATAATAAAATGGCCATTTGAATCAGATATCTTATTATGGAGTTCAAAAGGAATATTTGAATTAATAAGGATGGAGACCCCCCCCTAGCTTTGGCGGCAAAGGATGAATGAAAATGCTGACCCGCCCACTTTGACAAAAGCCGAGAATTATCAAAACTACGAATATGAGTTTCTTGAAGGAAAACAATGTCAGCTTGAGTTGTTTAATGTGAGAGAATACCTTCCTTCTTTTAACAGGATGGTTCAATCCCTTTACATTCCAGCTCACAAATTTAAGTGTATTAACCATTATCAATTGTTAGTGCATAGAACATAGCAGGAATATAAAAAGTCAAGCAGTACAATAACAGTCTGGGAGCAAAAATGTAAACATAGATCTGTAGAATCAAAACAGAGACATGTCCTGAGTAACAAAGGAAAATAAAAGAAACAGTGAGTAATGTTGGAACTGGAGAATCTACCCCACCCTCGCAACCCGAAACTAGACGGCTTCCTAAAAAAGCAGCTCGCTCTACCAAAAAAATTAACCCAACTATGACTTCCAGTTCTGTGTCATTACCAAATGTTCCGTATAAACAATATAGCAAATAATAACTAATTTATGCACTAGAAAACAGAATTACAAATAGGAACAACTTAAACAGAAATATAAAGCTTAATACAAAGAAAATCAGAAGAAAACTAAAACTAACCTACCTGCGAAAAATTATAAAAGATTAAAAGAAAAAAAAGGGAGGGAGAAAGGGGGGAAATTATAAATTCAAAGAGAGTACTTATCAACCATTTACAGAAAAAAAAGCAAAACTTAAACTATGAATTAACCAACAGGGAGGCCTTCAATAAAAATTCCAAACCTCCAAAACAAGTTAAGGTCAATTGTAGTCCTCTATAGATAAAGTTATGCAAAAATAAAATATATTACACAAGTAAAATCTAAAAGTCCGCAGGGAAACATTAAACTCGGATTATCTATTTAGAAAAAAACGCACCAAGTCCAGGGAGAGATTGACTACAGCCCTTAGAGTTTCAATAGATAATGTCTGAATTATTCAAGTAAAGTCTGAGTTCGGAAAAAATAGTTTTACTTCGAGAAGTACTTATCAACCATTTTAGAAGGTCAGGCCGGTTCCGAAGAAGACAGGGTTATCAGAAGACTTCCAACAAACGCCTCAGCCTCCTTCACTGATTTAAACCACTTATAATCTCCAGTAGTAAGCGTAATTCGAAGATCAGCTGGATTTCGGAGAGAGGGCCTGAATCCGCGATCAAAAAGCACTTTCATTACACCTTTAAACTCAGCACGCATCTTCAGAACCTGGGGGGCATAATCCTCCACAAAATGAATTACCGTATTTTGAAAAGCAAAAGTACCTCTGCGGTGTGCCTCCATAATCAAACGGTTTTTCACCTGGTATTGATGAAAGCATAAAATAACCGGCCGTGGATGGGAACCCAGAGTTGCACGAGGAACATACATCCTGTGAGCCCTTTCAAGCTCAGGTGGAGTTGGAAGAAATTCTTTCCTGAAAATCTCACAGAGAAAATCAGAAAAAAATTCAACAGGAGAGCCCTTTTCGGTGCCTCTGGCAAACCAAGAATTCGTAGATTGCAACGTCTGCTCCGATTTTCAAGATCCACCATTTTGGAAAAATTTTACTGTTCTTCTCCTCTAGGTTGGAGCAGAGAGTTTCAAGATATTGAACACGGCGTTTTAAATCTTCAGAAGTTAAGTCAATGCAAGATAAATGTTCAACATGTTCATCCACTCTAGCATTAATCTGATCCAATTTGAAATTCGGCTGGTTGCAACAACTTCTAAATTCAGTTCTAAAATCCATTAAAGTATCTTGTCGATGTTGTTCCAAAACAGCGAGAATGTCAGCCGGCAAAGCCGCAGAAGCTTCCTTTTTCCCAGTTTTAGTACTTTTGGTAGCCATTATAAGATAGATGTGTTCGCAGGCAGGTAAAAGAGAACTAATAAAAATACCTAACTAAGGTTTAAGAAGAGAGACATATAGTGCAAAGGTAAGAAGAATAACGGAGCAAAAGTTCGGAACGATTAAACAATTGCCATCTTACCGCTTAACTTCCTAATTAATTAACGCTGCATAGTAAAGCAAAGACAATGTTACATTGGGCAAGGTAATAAGGCAAAGGGGAAAGGTGAAAGTGAAGAGGTGAGGTGTAAGGAAAGAAGGTTAAGAGAGGTGTGGGGAGATAGTGCCAAAATGGATAACAGGCAAGCAGTTGAGGATAAATGGTTGAGTTGAGGATGAAGTGTAACAAGATGGAGGGTATAGGTAGAATGAGGCAGCTGGTTTGAAGGGGGATAATGAAGGCATTGCGAGGGAGGTGACAGAAAGTGGGTTGAGGGAGGATGGATGGAGGAGCTGGGCAAGAAAAGGAAACTGTGGCAGGATTGAAAAGAAGGGAGTGAGACAAGGGAAGCACACACATTTGAATCAATCCTACAGTTGATTTTTTTCTGATCTTTGCAAGGCATCAAGGCCTTACATTCAACAGTGTCTTATAATGCATAATATTTGACATTAGTGTGTTTAATACAGCATGTAAAAGGAGAGTTAAGATATTCAGTATACCTGTCTTAGCAATTGAATAATAAAATATGCTTAAACATTGCAATCTGCCTTACTGCAAGAAATACAGTGTTCCAAGTTACTGCAGGAAGCTCATCCAGATAAATCAAAACAACAAACTGAGAGGAAGATCAACACTTTACTCAATGACCGCAAGATATTGGAGCAGAATTCGGCTAAGCAAGTCTGCTTTGCCATTGCATCATGGCTGATTTATTCTCCCTCTCAACTCCACTCTCCTGCCTTCTCTCTGTAACTTTTGACACCCTTACTAACCAAGAACCTAACAACCTCGGCTTTAAATATACCCAATGGCTTGGTTTCTACAGCCAGCCATGTCAATGAGTTGCACATATTCACCACACTCTGTCCAGAGATTCTTTCACAACTCTCTTCTAAATGGATGTCCCTCTATTCTGAAGTTGTGCCCTCTGGCCTGAGACTCACCTACTTTAGGAAACATCACCTTCACACCCACTCTCCCTAGGCCGGGGGTCGGCAACCCGCGGCTCCGGAGCCACATGCGGCTCTTTTACCTCTGTGCTGAGGCTCCCTGTTGCTTTGGGAAATAATTGGTCTTTTGCAGCATCCGCGCCCATGGGGGCCAGGTTGAGGGAGGCTTAAAAGCAAGGCTGTTTAGTTCGAATAAAGTTATTCGACTGCAGTTTACTGACTGCGTGAGCACACCGCTACAACGTGTTTTTATCGCTATTAATATACGTCACCACTGCCAATACCTGACACCCGTCAGTGCGCGATTTCTTTAATTTTTCGATCCAAGGTAGGCCAACTATGGAGAATTCTAAAAAAAAGAAAAGTGACTGAAGAAAACAGAACGTTTAATGATACGTGGACAGATTCATTTGCTTTCACTGTTGACGAGACTGGTTTACCGGTATGCTTAATATGCAATGAGAAACTAGCAAACAACAAAAAGTCAAATGTTGCAAAGCATTTCTAGAATAAACACGCAGCCTTTGCTCAAAAATATCCGGATGGAGATGAGAGAAAAAAAGCCGTTTCGGAACTGATGCTGAAGGTTGATCTGAGCAAAAATCATTTCAAGCAATGGATGAAGTCCGGAAAACCAACGACATACGCTAGTTATATTGCCGCTTAGGAAATAGTCAGGCACGGGAAGCAGTTTACAGATGGTGAATATATAAAAGAATCTTTCATTAAGATTTCAGAACATCTATTCACGGACTTTAAAAACAAGAGTGAAATTGTGCAGAAAATCAGGGATATGCCCCTCTCTGTAAAGACTGTCAAAGACAGAACCATAAAAATGGCAGAAGACATCACAAGACAGCAAATTAAAGACATCAATTCAGCTGTGGCCTACTCGATTGCCTGTGACGAGTCTAAAGACAAAGGTGATATTGAACAAATAGTGTTGTTCTGCCGGTATGTAAACTCTGCCGGGCCACGGGAAGAACTGATTGAGTTGATACCTCTAAAAGACCAAACATGGGGGGCGGACATCTGTGAGGCTGTCTTGAATTGTTTAAGAGCCAAAGGAATAAACCCACCTGGTGTCAGTAGCTACTGATGGGGGCACCGAATATGACGGGAACGCACAAGGGAATTGTGGCTTTTCTGCAGAAGTCGCTGGACAGAAAGCTGCTGATTTTTCACTGCATCTTGCACCAAGAGGCACTGTGCGCTCAAACATTTCCTCCAGAATGCACAGAAGTAATGGATGTTGTCATTCAGATTGTCAATAAAATAATGGCAAAAAGTTTAAATCACCGTCAATTCCGTTTGTTACTGGACGAGCTGGAAAGCGCATATTCTGATCTCCTGCTGCACAACAAAGTCCGGTGGCTGTCCAGAGGGGAGGTGCTGAAACGCTTTGTCGCGTGTCTGGAAGAAGTGAAAACTTTCTTGGGCAGCAAAGGGCTGGAAAAGCTACACTTCATGGTAGACACGACAGCGCACCTGAACACGCTGAACACAGCTCTTCAGGGGAAAGGACGTACAGCCCTACACATGTTGGAAGAGTTTTGGCATTCGAGCGCAAGTTGACAGTGCTTGCCAGAGATTGACAGAAAGGCACTTTGTCTCACTTCCCCCAATTTGAGAGAGTTCAAACAAGGTCACGACATGATAAGTTCGGAGTATTTACATTCTGCAATCATCGCAATGCAAACATCGTTTGGGAAACGCTTCTGTGAGTTCAGAGAGGAAAAAAAACACATTATCCTTCCCGGTCACTCCCCCAAGCATCGATTCATCTCTACTGAATACGACTGCATTGGCAGGTGTGAGTAAACCTGATCTTGAGATGGAACTGGCCGAAATAGCCGACAAAGACATATGGGTGTCCAAGTTTAGACGCTTGACAGCAGACCTTGAAGATGTTGCACGTCAGAAGGCCGTTCTTGCTCAGAATCACAAATGTAGTGATATTGAAAACCTCCCTAAACCGGACAAACGTGTTCGAAACATGGAATGCTATCCCCGACATTTATGTAAACATTAAAAAGTATGCGCTTGGAGTCCTGTCGATCTTTGGATCCACATATGTATGTGAGCAGCTGTTCTCCAACATGAACTTTATTAAAAACAAACATCGTGCACGCCTCACAGATGACAGCTTGCGATTCTGTGTAAAGATGAAGGTGACGTCATACAGCCCTGATGTGCAGATGCTGTGCGCTGAGGTCCAGGAGCAGAAATCCCATTAACCAAGTATGATACATATTTTAATTGCCTATTATTTTAGGAATATTCATATTTTTTCATTGTTCAGTGAAATAGTCCTTTTATTTTTCAGGTTGACAGCTGGCTGATGTTATTTTTGGTTTGCTACTGGCGGAAAATTTAAGTTCAGCATTTTTCATAAATACAAGAAGGACTCAAATAGACATTGAGTATTTTACTTAAAAGTGACCTTCAACCCAACGTCTTTTTTTCGGAGTTCAAAATGTTTTTGTTGCATGCAGAAATGTAATTTCGTTTTCTCTGCAGGAGTTCATCAATTTCATAAATGCAACACATTATAGTTTGTTTATACATAGCATAAAGGCAAAAAAAACGTTGTATGCAGTGTTATTTCATTTTAAATGTCAAACGGGTTTTGTGGCTCCCAGTGTTTTCTTTTCTGTGGGAAACGGGTCCAAGTGGCTCTTTCAGTGGTAAAGGTTGCTGACCCCTGCCCTAGGCCTTTCAATATTCAATGGGTTTTAATGAGACCCCCCCCCCACATTCTTCTGCACTCAAGCTAGTGAAGGCCCAGAATTATCAAATGCTACTTGTACATTAACGTTTTCATTCCCAGAATCATTCTTGTGAACCTCCTCTTGACCCTCTCCAATACCAGCATATCTTCTCTTTCATAAGAGGCCCAAAACTGCTCACAATTGTGGGCTGACTAATGCCTTATGAAATTTCAGCATCACATCCTTACTCTTATTGTGGTGGTAGTTAATAGTGTTATTCCTGTGCCACTCAGTTAGCCACTCCCGTATGGGAGTAGTTCACATACATTACTAACAAGTATATCAATAAAGTTCAGTCAAGTATCCTTCATGCTGCAGTCCTGGTGTGCTCTGCACCATCCCTCAATAACAAACACAACATGGTGTCAGAAGTGGATAAGACATGAAAGAATAGGACCTATCAAGTGTGAAAGTGGGAAAGTGTGTATGGAACCGGAGGAAATAGCAGAGGTACTTAATGAATACTTTACTTCAGTATTCACTACGGAAAAGGATCTTGGTGATTCTAGTGATGACTTGCAGCGGACTGAAAAGCTTGAGCACGTAGATATTAAGAAAGAGGATGTGCTGGAGCTTTTGGAAAGCATCAAGTTGGATAAGTCGCCGGTACTGGATGAAATGTACCCCAGGCTACTGTGGAAGGCAAGGAAGGAGATTGCTGACCATCTGGCGATGATCTTTGCATCATCAATGGTGATGGGACAGGTTCCGGAGGATTGGAGGGTTGCGGATTTTGTTCCCTTATTTAAGATTGGGAGTAGAGATAGCCCAGGAAATTATAGACCAGTGAGTCTTACCTCAGTGGTTGGTAAGTTGATGGAGAAGACCCTGAGAGGCAGGATTTATGTACATTTGGAGAGGTATAATATGATTAGTCAGCATGGCTTTCTCAAGGGTAGGTCATGCCTTATGAGCCTGATTGAATTTTTTGATGATGTGACTAAGCACATCGGTGAAGGAAGAGCAGTAGATGCAGTGTATATGGATTTCAGCAAGGCATTTGATAAGGTACTCCATCCAAGGCTTATTGAGAAATAAGGAGGCATGGGATCCAAGGAAACATTGCTTTGTGGATCCAAAACTGGCTTGCCCACAGAAGGCAAAGAGTGGTTGTAGACACGTCATCTTCTGCATGGCAGTCGGTGACCAGTGGGGTGCCTCAGGGATCTGTTCTGGGATCTTTACTCTTCATGATTTTTATAAATGATCTGGATGAGGAAGTGGAGGGATGCATTAGTAAGTTTGCTGATGACACAAAGGTTGGGAATGGTGTGGATAGTGTGGAGGGCTGTCAGAGGTTATAACGAGACATTGATAGGATGCAAAACTGGGCTGAGAAGTGGCAGATGGAGTTCAACCCAGATAAGTGGGAGGTGTTCACTTTGGTAGGTCAAATATGATGGCAGAATATAGTATTAATGGTAAGACTCTTGGCAGTGTGGAGGATCAGAGGAATCTTGGGGTCTGAGTCCATAGGACACTCAAAGCAGTTGCGCAGGTTGACTCTGTGGTTAAGAAGGCATACGGTGCATTGGCCTTCATCAATCATGGAATTGAATTTAGGAGCCGAGAAGTAATGTTGCAGCTATATAGGACCCTGGTCAGACCCCACTTGGAAGTACTGTGCTCAGTTCTAGTTGCCTCAGTACAGGACGGGTGTGTAAATCATAGAAAGGGTGCAGAGGAGATTAGAAACATAGAAAACCTACAGCACAATACAGGCCCTTCGGCCCACAAAGCTGTGCCAAACATGTCTTTACCTTAGAACTAGGTAGGCTTACCCATAGCCCTCTATATTCCTAAGCTCCATGTAGCCATCCAGGAGTCTTTTAAAAGACTCTATCATTTCCGCCTCCACCACCACCGCCGGCAGCCCATTCCATGCATTTACCACTCTCTGCGTAAAAAAACTTATCCCTGACATCTCCTCTGTACCTACTTCCAAGCACCTTAAAACAATGCCCTCTCGTGCTAGCCATCTTAGCCCTGGGAAAAAGTCTCTTACTATCCATACGATCAATGCCTCTCATTATCTTGTACACCTCTATCAGGTCACCTCTCAGGAGAAAAGGCCAAGTTCAGACAAGGCAACATCTCATAAGGTATGCACCCTAATCCAGGCAACATCCTTGTAAATCTCCTCTGTAACTTTTCTGCAGTTTCCACGTCCTTCCTGTAGTGAGGTGACCAGAATTGAGCACAGTACTCCAAGTGAGGTCTGACCAGGGTCCTATGTAGTAGCAACATTACCTCTCGGCTCTTAAACTCAATCCCACAATTGATGAAGACCAATGCACTGTATGCCTTCTTAACCACAGAATCAACCTATTGCATTGGAGATATTTCACTTCCTTTGCTGGACAGGGCTCTTTGGCGTGGAATGGAGACTTGCTGCATATCCTGCAGTTGCACATTGTAACTGCTCTTTGCTTCACTTATCTATTTTGTTTGAGCTGAGCTGTTCTGTCAGCTTTTTCTGTAGTCTTTTTGACTGCATCTTATTTCCTCTCTTATATCATATTGCCTTTTCCTAGGAAATTTTCTTTGAAATTGTCCTGCGCTGTTTTATACTCATTTTTCTGAGCATCTGTCAGTCCTAATCCACCCATGATGTCATCTGTTTTGTCACCCAGGCGGTATGAATACATGATGCTCTTCTGAAGCCTAAGTGAGATTGTTTGTACTCTAAATTTCTCAAAGTGTCTGAGCCATCTCTCAAAGTAACCTGGTTTAGAGAAATCACATTTCTGACAGGGGCTTAATTAGGTAATTAGATGTAGGTACTGCAGGTATTTGCTCCATGTTCCTGTTTGTTTATATATTTATTTTGACTACAAAAGACTTCTTTTCTCTCTCTGAGAGTTGACTGACTTCTCTGCTGTCTCTGTGTTTCTGTGCGCTTCCCCAGGCTAGTGGCCTACAGATTATTACAGAGTAGCCACTTCTGGGTGCAGCCCGAAGGTGTTGCCCAGCTCCCCTGGCCAGTTCTCAGCTCGTGCAATGCATACATTTCGCAACTTGCACAGGCAATTTAAGTTAAAAAGTCGCTGGATATTTTTCATTGAGAAATGCAAACACGAACAGTCTTATTGTAAAGTCTTTCTTGTTGGGGTTCTCACTTGGTTTGTAACATCAATTCATTAACAATCAACCACTTAGAAACATGGAAAACCTACAGCACAATACAAGCCCTTCAGCCCACAAAGCTGTGCCGAACATGACCTTACCTTAGAAATTACTAGGGTTACCCGTAGCCTTCTATTTTTCTAAGCTCCATGTACCTATCCAAAGTCTCTTAAAAGACCCTATCTCCACCACCACCTCCACCACAGTTGCCGGTAGCCCTTTCTACACACTCATCACTCTCTGAGTAAAAAACTTACCCTGACATCTCCTCTGTACCTACTTCTCAGCACCTTAAACCTGTGCCCTCTTGTGGGAACCAATTTCAGCCTTGGGAAAAAGCCTCTGACTATCCACACGATCAATGCCTCTCATCATCTTATACACCTCTATCAGGTCACATCTTATCCTCTGTCACTCCGAGGAGAAAAGGCCGAGTTCACTCAACCTGTTTTCATAAGGCATGCTCCCCAATCCAGGCAACATCCTTGTATCGCTGCTTTATCATTTCCTGTCGGCCACCTTGTGTATGAACGCTCCTGTGTTTAGCATCACTTTATATCATCATCAGGTGTTGTGTCATATGATTTGAGTCATGACCATGGTTGTTCTTGGCAAATTTTTCTACAGAAGTGGTTTGCCATTGTCTTCTGGGCAGTGCCTTACGAGACGGGTAACCCCACCATTACCAATACGCTTCACAGATTGGCAGCGGTCACATAACCAGGACTTGTGATATACGACCATCCACCACCTGCTCCCATGGCTTCACATGAGCCTGAGTGGTCCGGGTGGTGGAGGTCGTTTGGTGTTAAGCAGGTGCTACACCTTGCCCAAGGATGACCTGCAGGCTAGTAGAGGGAAGGACAACCTCCCACCTCTTTTGGTAGAGATGTATCTCCACCCCGCCACCTGTCTTGTGTATTCACCTCCCTCGGAAGTTTTCATGTTTGGTTGCTTTGCAACGTTGAATCACAGTGGATTTGATTTGGCTTTTTTTTTGGCACTGATCAACAGAAAGAGACTCTGTCAGAGTGAAAAAGATCTCTACAAAGCGATCTATATTAATTACAAATATAAAACACAAAATAAGTATTCTCCCCTTTTAGTATGACATACCAAATCACCACTGGTGCAGCCAATTGGCTTTAGAAATCACATAATTAGTTAAATGGAAATCACTGTGTGCAGTCAAGGTGTTTCAAATGATTATAGACCGATTTGTGGATATTTAATTCCACTTTGACATGAAAGAGTCTTTTCTGTTGATTAGTGTAAAAGAAAGGCCAGGTTGAATCCACTGTGATTCTATGGTGTAGACCAATCAAACATGAAAACTTCAACTTCTGGGGGGACAGTGTAAATACTTTTTATAGGCACATGTGACTAAACACATTGATGAAAGTAGAGCCATAGATGTAGTGCATATGGATTTCAGCAAGGTATTTGATGAGGTACTTCAAGCAAGGCTTATTGAGAAAGTAAGGATGCATAGGATCCAAGGGGACACTGTTTTATGGATCCAGAACTGGCTTGCCCACAGAAGGCAAAGAGTGGTTATAGACGGGTCATATTCTGCATGGAGGCAGGTGGCCAGTGTTATGCCTCAGGGATCTGTTCTGGGACCCCTACTCTTTGTGATTTTTATAAATAACCTGGATGAGGAAGTGGAGGGATGGGTTAGTGAATTTGCTGATGACACAAAGGACAAAGGTATTGTGGATAGTGTGAAGGGCTGACAGAGGTTACAGTGGGACATTGATAGGATGCAAAATTGGGCTGAGAAGTGGCAGTTGGTGTTCAACCTTGATAAGTGTGAGGTGGTTCATTTTGGTATGTCAAATATGATGGCAGAATATTGTATTAATGTTAAGAATCTTGGCAGCATGGAGGATCAAAGGGATCTTGGGGTCTCACCAATGTAGAGGAGGCTGCACCGGGAGCACTGGATGCAATAGATGACCCCATCAAACTCGCAAGTGAAGTGTTGCCTCACCTGGAAGGACTGTTTGGGGCCCTGAATGGTGGTAAGAGAGGAGGTGTAGCACTTACGCTTGCAGGGATAAGTGTCGTCCACCATAACAGAAGACCCGAAACAGATTAGGGGACCGCTTCGTCGAGCACCTCCACTCCGTCTGCCACAACAGACAGGATCTCACAGTTGCCACCCACTTCAACTCTGCTTCACATTCCCATTCAGATATGTCCATACATGGCCACTACTGCCAGGATGAGGCCAAAACTCAGGTTGGAGGAGCAACACCTCATTAACCGTCCGGGTAGTCTCCAACCCCTTGGCATGAACACTGAATTCTCCAACTTCCGGTAATTCCCTCCCTTCCCCCATCCCTGTTTCATTCTGCCCCCTCCTCCAGCTGCCTATCACCTCCCTCATGGTTCCGCCTCCTTCTACTACCCATAGTGCTTTCCCCCTACATTCCTTCTTCACCTTTCCTGCCTATCCCCTCCCCCACCCCTTGATTTTTCCCCTTACTGGTTTTTCACCTGTCACCTACCAGCCTTCTCCTTCCCACCCTCCCCCCACCTTCTCTGTAGGGCCCCTGCCCCCTCCCTCTTCAGTCCTGATGAAGGGTCTCGGCCCGAAACATTGACTGTTCGCTTCCACGGATGCTGCCCGACCTGCTGAGTTCCTCCAGCGTGTTGTGCGTTTTGCTTTGACCCCAGCATCTGCAGAGTATTTTGTGTTTACTAATGCAATAGAGTTGGCCGTTATAAAGCGAGTGTCACTCAAAGACATTTCTTCAAGAGGTCAAAGAAGACCATGATTAATACAAAGAGAGAGCTTTCCTTGAAGTTCTAGATTCAAAGACAAAGCTGGTGTACTACAGTTCAGTTGCAAAATGAAGCACAGACATTCAAAATGGACACTGGGGCAGATATTGCAGCCATCCCCAAATGTCTGTTCACAAAGCTTGCGAAGAAAATAAGCAATACGTTAAACCGAAAAAAGAAAGAGCTCATGGAGCCAGGGAAACACAAGCTCAGTATGAAAGGAATATTTACCACTTCCATCCATAAAAACTCATCATTCCTGCTTCTATGCACGCCAATATCATCACTAAGGATATTAAGGCATCGAAAAATGTTGTTTCAGAGCATGGCCATCCATGTGGTGACCTGGTCTGTGCACACAGCAGGATAGATATGTAAAGCAATGCAGAAAACTGGACAAATATCATGCTGAACCTCTGTTACACAGAATTCTCAGACTTTCCATGGAAAATTGCAGGCACAGACATTTTCAAGCTGAAAAGACAAAAACTTTTTCACTGTGGATTACTACTCATGGAACGTTTTGGTGTCCAAGCTGTCCTCTACATCCTCAGCAGCAATTATACAGTATCTGAAAACTATTCATTTGCCATGGAATACCAGAGACATTTCTCAGACAACGGTCCACAATTCAACAGCTCAGAGTTCAAAGCTTTGCTAGGCATGATTGGTTCAAAGACCAGTCAAGCAGTCCACAGTACCCCCAGGCAAATGGAGAAGCAAAAAGAGCATTGTGAACTGAAGGCAAAACACAGCTACAAAGCACTGCCAGCTTATTGATGGATAGCTACAGTCCATCAGAGCTGTCAATTGGCGAGAGACCAAGAACAAGCCTGCCCGTTCTTCCTTCCCTTCTCCAATCTCACTTAGACAAGGTGAGAAATTTTGAGACAACACAATGTGAGAAAGTGAAGAGTATGCATGATATCAGAGCAAAATCTTTGTTGCTGCTCAGGAGTGGTGAAGCTGTTTGGGTTTCAGACCAATTTACCAAAAGAACAATCCGTCAGCATGCACCACAATTATTTGTGATCAGCACATCACCAGGTGAAATCTGACAGCACAGGTGTGTGATTGCGTGCCTTCAAAGTGCTGGAAAGATAAAGAAAGAAATAGATGGCCTGATCCTTAAGACAAGCACCACTTTCCTGATGTGGACACACCAGTTCAAGGGGAGAGAGAAGGAGGGGGAGAGGGAGGGGGAGGGGAGGAGAAAGGGTGGGGGAGAGAGATGGGGGAGAGACCATTAAAAACAAAGTCATGATCTTGGAAATACTTTTTTATACAAAAAGAGTGAGAGGCCATTAAAACAAAGAGAAAAACAGCCATAATGTTGGCAATTCTTTCTGAAGTTTATGTAAGGAGCTTAAGTGTTAAGAGAATTTAGTAGCGATCAAACACAAAGTAAGCAAAGACCTCGAAGCTAGTTACCACCTTCATTTTGTGAATTCACAGGGAGCCGTTCCGCACGTCTCCACCAATCCAAGGTTCCAATTCCAATTTATACAGCAAATCTAATCACACTAGGTCAGGGGTCAGCAACCTTTACCACTGAAAGAGCCACTTGGACCCGTTTCCCACAGAAAAGAAAACACTGGGAGCCGCAAAACCCGTTTGACATTTAAAATGAAATAACACTGCATACGTTTTGTTTTGCCTTTATGCTATGTATAAACAAACTATAATGTGTTGCATTTATGAAATTGATGAACTCCTGCAGAGAAAACGAAATTACATTTCTGCATGCAACAAAAACATTTTGACCTCCGAAAAAAAGACGTTGGGTTGAAGGTTACTTTTAAGTAAAATACTCAACGTCCATTTGAGTCCTTCTTGTATTTATGAAAAACGCCAAACTTAAATTTGCCGCCAGCAGCAAACCAAAAATAACGTCAGCCAGCTGTCAACCTGAAAAATAAAAGGACTATTTCACTGAACAATGAAAACATATGAATATACGTAAAATAATAGGCAATTAAAATATTTATCATCCTCGTTCAGGTTGACTCACACCTGACAATGCAGTCGTATTCAGTAGGGATGGATCGATGCTTAGGGGAGTGACCAGGAAGGATAATGTGTTTTTTTCCTCTCTGAACTCACAGAAGCGTTTCCCAAACGATGTTTGCATTGCGATGATTGCAGAATGTAAATACTCCGAATTTATCATGTCGTGACCTTTTTTGAACTCTCTCAAATTGGGGAAGTGAGACAATGTGCCTTTCTGTAAATCTCTGGCAATCAACGTCAACTTGCGCTCGAATGCCAAAACATCCTCCAACGTGTGCAGGGCTGTACGTCCTTACCCCGTTGAAGAGCTGTGTTCAGCGTGTTCAGGTGCGCTGTTATGTCTACCATGAAGTGTAGCTTTTCCAGCCACTCTGGCTGTTCCAGCTCAGGAAAGGTGAGCCCTTTGCCAGGAAAGTTTTCACTTCTTCCAGACACGCGACAAAGCGTTTCAGCACCTTCCCTCTGGACAGCCAGCGATAAAAACACGTTGTAGCGTTGTGCTACACGCAGTCAGTAAACTGCAGTCAAAGATAGCTTTATTCGAACTAAACAGCCTTGCTTTTAAGCCTCCCTCAACCCGCCCCCATGGGCGCGGATGCTGCAAAAGACACGTACTCACAAACCCCCGTAGGCTATCTCCCTTAGCCTGAACGCTGGCTAATTGTGAGCCGGTTCGGATGTGTCAGGAAATGGGTCGCCACAAAGTCTTATTTAGATTGTACAAGATCACCATAATCTTCAAATTTAGATTTACATTTCAAAAACTAACAAACTAACATAAAATACATTTTAATTAAATACTGACCATGTAGCGGTGTGCTACACGCAGCGCTAAAATTACGACACGGAGTCGGTAACTGCAGTCGAAGGAAAAAACTTTATTCAAAATCTTCAGCCTCACTTTTAAGCCTCCCTCAACCTGCCCCCCATGGCGCAGAGGCTCCAAAGCTCTGTGCTCGCAAACCCCCGTAGGCTATCTAATTGTGAGTTGGTTCGGATGTGCCAGGAAAATGGTCGCCACAACCAATTATTTCCAAAAGCAACAGGGAGCCGCAGCACAGACGTAAAAGAGCCACATGCGGCTCCGGAGCCGCGGGTTGCCGACCCCCGCACTAGGTTATCTGGTCTCCAGACACAGTTTCTGCAATTTACACAACATTAGCACCTATACAATTGATTCCTCATTGATCAGAGTACCAAATAATCGGTTAATCATATTGTCTCTCTGATGATTAGCACCTCAATGTTAGTTCAATGAATACATTATCCTCCTTATCCGAGGATTCCGCATGCATGGATTCAACCAACCGCGGATCAGGAAACCCGGAAGTTCTCTCTCCAGCACACATTGTTTGAGCATTTTTAGCCTCATGTCTCATTCAGTCGCTACTTTATTTCTGTGAAAAAATGGCTCCTAAAAAGCAATTAAGTGGTCAAAGCAATTCCTCAAAGGCTAAGACAATAGCAATTCCTATAACAATGTTTCTAACTAAAACATTTGCAATTGTGAAGTCTCGACCTTCAACGCTTGAAGATCAGCCCTGAACCTCCACAGATCCTGACTTTAGTGTTATTGAGCCTCCTCCAAAGCATCCTTATTCCCTAAACAATACAGTGAAACAACTATTTATGAAGCATTTCCATTGCATTAGGTATAGGTACTGTAATCTAGAGATGATTAAAAGTATTACTTGGTGTTTGAGTATTAGACAATAGACAATAGACAATAGGTGCAGAAGTAGACCATTCGGCCCCTCGAGTCTGCACCGCCATTCTGAGATCATGGCTGATCATTCACTATCAATACCCAGTCCCTGCCTTGTCCCCATATCCCTTGATTCCCCTATCCATCAGATATCTATCCAGCTCCTTCTTGAAAGCATCCAGAGAATTGGCCTCCACCGTCTTCCGAGGTAGTGCATTCCACACCTCCACAACTCTCTGGGAGAAGAAGCTCTTCCTCAACTCTGTTTTAAATAACTGACCTCTTATTCTCAATCCATGCCCTCTGGTACTGGACTCTCCCAACATCTGGAACTTATTTCCTGCCTCAATCCTATCAAATCCTTTAATTATCTTAAACGTTTCAATCAGATCCCCTCTCAATCTCCTCAATTCCAGCGTGTACAAGCCCAATCCCTCCAATCTCTCTGCGTAAGACAGCCCTGCCATCCCAGGAATCAACCTAGTGAATCTACGCTGCACTTCCTCAATTGCCAGAATGTCCTTCCTTAAACCTGGAGACCAAAACTGTACACAATATTCCAGGTGTGGGTCTCACCAGGACCCTGTACAAATGCAAAAGAACATCCTTGCTCTTGTATTCAATTCCCCTTGTAACAAAGGCCAACATTCCATTTGCCCTCTTCACTGCCTGTTGCACTTGCTCATTCACCTTCATTGACTGGTGAACTAGGACTCCTAGGTCTCTTAGCATTTCTCCCTTACCTAACTCGACACCGTTCAGACAATACTCTGCCCTCTTGTTCCTGCTTCCAAAGTGGATAACTTCACATTTATTCACATTGAATGACATCTGCCAAGTATCTGCCCACTCACTCAGCCTATCCAAGTCTCCCTGTATTCTCCTAACATCCTCTTCGCATGTCACACTGCCACCCAGTTTAGTATCGTCAGCAAACTTGCTGATATAGTTTTCAATGCCCTCATCTAAATCGTTGACATAAATCGTAAAGAGCTGTGGTCCCAATACAGAGCCCTGTGGTACCCCACTAGTCACCTCCAGCCAGTCTGAGAAACACCCATTCACTGCTACCCTTTACTTTCTATCTGCCAACCAGTTTTCTATCCATGTTGAAACCCTGCCCCCAATGCCATGAGCTCTGATTTTACTCACCAATCTCCTATGTGGCACCTTATCGAATGCCTTCTGAAAATCTAGGTACACAACATCTACTGGCTTACCCTCGTCTAACATCCTTGTTACACCCTCAAAAAACTCCAACAGATTAGTCAAGCATGATTTGCCCTTGGTAAATCCATGCTGGCTCGGCCTAATCCTATTTCTGCCATCTAGATGTGCCACTATTTCGTCCTTAATAATGGACTCAAGCATCTTCCCCACGACTGACGTTAGGCTAACAGGGCGATAGTTCTCAGTTTTCTCCTTCCCTCCCTTCTTGAAAAGTGGGACAACATTAGCCACTCTCCAATCTTCAGGAACTGATCCTGAATCTAAGGAACATTGGAAAATGATTACCAATGCATCCGCAATTTCCTGAGCCACCTCTTTTAGAACCCTCGGATGCAGACCATCTGGACCCGGGGATTTATTAGCCTTCAGTCCTACCAGTCTACTCATCACAGTTTCTTTCCTAATGTCAATCTGTCTCAATTCCTCTGATATCTTATGACCCTGGCCCATCCATACATCTGGGAGATTGCTTGTGTCCTCCCTGGTGAAGACAGATCTAAAGTATTGTTGGTCTCGCGTCTACTTGTTCGCTACTTGTGTTGTGAGTGAGAGGAAAGAGTTTAAAGCTAGTAAGGGATGGCTGGCTGCTATGTAAAGCGCTACAGCCTCAAGAATTTAAAGATCACGGGAGAATCAGGATCAGCCGATGCCAAGGTGGCATCAGCTTTCCCAGAAGAGCTACGATGGTTGCATCTGTACTGAACGTAGATTTTTTTTCTTGTCATTATTCCCTAAACAATGCAGTATAACAACTATTTACATAGCACTTACATTGTATTAGGTATTATAAGTAATCTAGAGATGATTTAAAGTATACGGATGAGTGTAGGTTATATGCAAATACTATGCCATTTTATATAAGGGACTTGAGCATTCACTTTTTTGGTATCTTTTTTGGGGGCGGGGGGGGGGAGAGTCCCGGAACCAATTCCCCCGCGGATAAGGAGTGCCGACTGTACAAGATCTATAGTTCATTAGTACAAAGAAGATAGATCCAGTTGATTTTTTTTTTAAATCATGCACCTCCCACGATTCAGCCAACACCCAGTACTCAAGCTTAATTTTTCCTCCACAATAAATAACGTGCTATGGGTAAAGTGAACTGAATCACTCAATTTCAGTAACTATAATTTCAATGCAGTTCTATGGACAAGTAGTACGTACACAGCTTTTCTTCTCTTTCGTAGTTGGTGTTATTCCTGGGCCACTCAGTTAGTCATTCACACGAGGAGTTCACATACAGCACAAGCAGTATTATCAATAAAGTTCAGTTGCATATCCTGTATGCACTATCCCTCAAAATCGAACACACAGTCATACTCTAGTCCCCCTGAAATGAATTCTAACATTGCATTTGTCTTCCACACTACCAACTCAACCTGCAAAGAGGATTAATGCAAGGAGCTTAGGAGGATTAATAGTGCCTAACAGCAACTCGCTTGCTTGCATCTTCAGAAACAGCTTTATTTCCATCTTTAATCTCTCTATTTCTCCTTTTCAGGGATCTTTTGAAGACCCCGACCTGGAGTTACACACTGATTATGGTTCTTGGCGGGAATGGGACCCGCTCTCGGGATTTCACGTTATTCGGCATGCCAAGGGCTCTGCCTAAGAGCTCAGCTCGCCTTTGGAAGGCCGAGAGCTCATGGCTCTGGAGATGGACGGATCGAAGGTTAGTCTTGGGCAGATTGGTGTATCATGGGAGATGGACGACCTACGGCTGTGTGTCCAGAGACCCAGGATCTTTGGGCACAGAGCTCGGAAAAAAACGACGCAATGGATCTTTAACATCATAAACCAGCGAGTTGTTTGTTATGTCTCCCCTCTCACTGTGAAATGGTGACATCTCTTTCTCCCTTATTAGGGAGAGAGAAAGCCTGTGATATGGCGAATACTGGGTGAACGAGTAGACTTTGGGATACTGCAAGTCTGTATCTTTGCTGTTGCTTTGCTCATGCCTGAGTGCTCGGTGGTGGGTGCCAATGCTTTTTTTTTTGCCGGTGGAGGGAAGGGGGATCGCTGCTTACTGCCGCTTACAGTTGGAAGGGGAGCTGGTGGGGGGGACCTTGGGGTTCTAACATTTAACTATCATTCATTCTTTTGGGGGCACTCCTCTGTTTCGATGGATGGTTGCAAAGAAAAAGCATTTCAGGATGTATAGTGGATGTATTTCTCTGACATTAAATGTACCCTTCAAACTTTGAAGTTAATCATTAGGGAATCCAGCACAAGGACTCCCAAGTCCTTCCTCTCCAGGCCTTTGCCTTTCCTACCCACCTGGCTTCATCTAACACCTTCCCTTCATCCAACATTTTACTCTGGCATCTTCCCTCTTCCTTTCCAGTCCCGAAGAAGGGTCTCAGTCTGAAATGTTTAATGTTTATTCATTGCCATAGATGCTGCCTGGCCTGCTGAGTTCCTCTGACATTTTGTGTGTGCTGCTTGGATTTCCAGCTTCTGCAGAATTTTTCATATTTATGAATCCAAGTTCCTTTTCACTTCAGATTTTTTAATTTTTTTCCCCCAAATAGAAAATAGTCTGTGCCATTATTTCACTACCAAAATATCTGGTCGTACACTTCTCTACACCATATTTCATCTGCCACTTGTTTGCCAATTCTCCCAATCTATCCAAGTCCTTCTGCAGACTCACTGTTTCATCAACACTACCTACCCCAGTACCTATCTTTGTACTGATGGCCACAAAGCCATCAATTCTGTCATCCAAATCGATGACTTACAACATGAAAAGCAGTCCCAATATTGACCCCTGAGGAACACCACTTGCCACTGAGAGTTAAATCAAATAGGTTGCCTTTATTCTGACTTTTTGCCTCCTGCCAGTCAGCCAGTCTTTCTTGCTATACTATAGCCTCTAATCTTGTCAATTAGCCTCATATGCAGCAATCTTTTCTGAAAGTATAAGCAAACAACATCCACTGATTCTCCTATGTCCATCCTGTGTGTTATTTCCTCAAAGAATTCCAACAGATCTGTCAGGCAAGATTTCCCTTTAAGGAAACCATGCTGACTGTGGCCTACATATCATGCACCTCCATGAACCTCAATTACCATTCTTAATAATAAACTCCAACTGCTTAAGCCAAGCTAACTGGCCTATAATTTTCTTTCCTCTGCCTCCCTCCTTTCTTAAAGGGTAAAATGATATTTGCAATTTTCCATTCTTGTGGAACCATTCCAAAATCTAGTGATTCTTGAAATATCACTATTAATTCCTCACAATCTTTTTAGCTACCTCTTTCAGAACCCTGAGGTGCAGTCCATCTGGTCTAGGTGACCTCTCTGTCTTCAGACCTTTCAGTTTCCCCAGTACCTTCTCCTTAGTAAAAGCAACTCACTTCTAACCCTTACACTCTGGAATTTCTGCCATACTGCTTGTGACTTCCACAGTGAAGACTGACGCAAAATATTTAAGTTTGTCTGCCATTTCTTTGTCCCCAATACTATTTCTCCAATGTCATTTTCCAGTGGTCCAATATCCATTCTTACCTCTCTTTAACTTTTTATATATATGAAAAAAATTTGATACCTTCTTTGATATTTTTGGCTAGCTTACCTTAATCTTTTCTCTCCTTATATAGAAGAGTAACCTTAAATTTGATTGAAAAATACGAGATCCTGAGGAGTCGCGGGAGGGTAAATATGGAGAGGGTATTTTCTCTCATAGAAGAATCTCATACTGGGAAAGTGTTTTAAGCAAGGTCCTGGACCCTCTTCAATTTGCCTACTGCCACAGTGGGTCTAAAACGGATGCAATCTCACTGACTCAACAGCAATGCTTGCATCAGGGTGATGTTTATTAATTACAGCTCCGAGTTCACCACCATCAGTACTAATTTAACAAGTTTCAAAACCAGGGCTTTTGTAACTGCATTTTTGACTTCCTCACTTGGAGATTAGAGTCAGCACAGGTTGGAAATAACATCTCCTCCTCACTGACCCAGCAACACCAGCACACCTCAAGGATGTGCACTTACCACACTGCTCACCCTCTAGGCACAGCTCAAATGTAATCTACACCTTTGTATAAATTAACCAATAACAAAGTTGTCAGAATCTCAGATAGTCATAAGGTGATGTACAGGAGTGAGATAGCTCAGCTGATTGAATGGTGTTGCAATAACAACCTTGCACTCAATGTCAGTAAGACCAAGGAACTGATTATAGACTTCAGGAAGGGAAGTCGAGGGAACACACACAAGTCCTCGTCGAGGTGTCAGCAGAGGAAAGGGTGAGTGGTTTCCAGTTCCTGGATGTCAACATCCTGAGCATACTATATTGATGCAATTAGAAAGAAGGTATGACAGTGGCTATATTGCATGAGTACTTTCAGAAGATTAGGCATGTCATCAAAGACTAACAAATTTCCACAGATACACCATGTAGAGCATTCTAATCGATTACATCACCGTCTGGTACGGAGTAGCCACTGCACAGGTTTGAAAAAATCTGCAAAAAAGGTGCAAACTCAGCCAGCTCCATCATGGACACTAGCCTCCCCGACATCGAGGACACCTTAAAAAGGCGATGCCTCAAAAATACAGCATCTATTATTAAGAACCTCCATCATGCAGGACATGCTCTCTTCTTATTACTACCATCAGGGAGGAGGTACAAAAGCCTGAAGACATGTACTTAATGCATTAGAAATAGCTTCTAACTCTCTACCATCAGATTTCTAATGGACAACGAAACAACCCACTACCTTGTGGCGACCCATTTCCTGGCACATCCGAACTGGCTCACAATTAGATAGCCTACGGGGGTTTGCGAGCACAGAGCTTTGGAGCCTCTGCGTCACGGGGGGCAGGTTGAGGGAGGCTTAAAAGTGAGGCTGAAGATTTCGAATAAAGTTTTTCCTTCGACTGCAGTTACCGACTCCGTGTCGTAATTTTAGCGCTGCATGTAGCACACCGCTACAATTGGTGACCCTGACGGTCCAAACGATTTTTGGACCAGAAATGACCGACGCCGCCTCTGTTCATGCGGTTTCGTTGAAACTGCCGGGTTTCTGGACACAGCGACCGAACCTATGGTTCCAGCAAGCCGAAGCCCAATTCCAAGTTCGCCAGATCACCTCAGAAGACACCCGCTACTACTACGTGGTGAGCTCCCTCGACCAGGACACAGCGGCCCAGGTCACGGAGTTCGTACAGTCGCCCCCGGTAGACGGCAAATACACGGAATTCAAAGCCCTGCTCCTCAGGACTTTCGGACTCTCACGGCGCGAGCGGGCTGCCCGTTTACTGCACCTGGATGGCTTGGGAGACAGACCTCCATCGGCTTTAATGAATGAGATGTTGTCTCTGGCCGGAGGACACAAGCCCTCCCTCATGTTTGAGCAGGCATTCCTGGAGCAGCTGCCTGAGGACATAAGCCTGCTGCTGTCCGACGCGGATTTCAGTGACCCCCGGAAGGTGGCAGCCCGGGCGGACTTGCTGTGGAACGCCAAAAAGGTGAGCGGGGCGTCCATCGCACAGATCTCCCAGCCACGCTCCCAGCAGCAAACCAGTCCAGGCCCGGCCGCAGAGCCCGCCAACCCCCGGCCCAATGAACACTGGTGCTTCTACCACCAGCGGTGGGGCGCAGAAGCCCGCCGTTGTCGCCCGCCCTGCAAGTTCCCGGGAAACGCCAGGGTCAGCCGCCGCTGATGGCTATGGCGGCTGGCCATCGTGATAGTCTCCTGTATGTGTGGGATAGAAGGTCGGGACGCCGGTTTTTGGTCGATACTGGTGCCGAGATCAGCGTTTTACCTCCGACGAGTTACGACACCCGCAGCAGGGCACCGGGTCCCCCCCTGAGGGCCGTGAACGGCAGCACAGTAAGGACCTATGGCACCTGTCAGGTGCAGCTGCAGTTCGGCTCCAGCCAGTTCACGTGGGACTTTACACAGGCCGCCGTAGCCCAACCGCTTCTGGGTGCGGATTTTTTTGCAGGCTCACAGCCTACTGGTAGACCTGCCCAGGAAGAGACTGGTACACGCTGAGACCTTTCAGACATTCTCCCTGGGTGCAGCCCAGTTGCCAGCCCCTCACCTCGGCTCCATCACGCTGTCCGACAACAACTTCACCAGGGTCCTGGCGGATTTCCCATTGGTTCTGGCACCGCAGTTCACAGCGGCCATGCCCCGACACGGCGTACAGCACCACATCCCGACCCAGGGACCACCCCTCCACGCCCGCGCTCGGCGGCTTCCCCCGGACAAGCTCCGACTGGCGAAGGAGGAGTTCCAGAGGATGGAGGAATTGGGGATCATCCAGCGGTCCGACAGCCCATGGGCCTCCCCCCTGCACATGGTGCCCAAAGCGACGGGAGGCTGGAGACCGTGCGGTGACTACCGCAGGCTGAACGAGGCTACCATACCGGACCGCTACCCTGTGCCGCACATTCAGGACTTTGCAGCAAACCTGCACGGCGCACGGATCTTCTCCAAGGTAGACCTCGTCTGAGGGTACCATCAAATCCCGATGCATCCTGACGATGTCCCCAAAACGGCTCTCATCACCCCGTTTGGCCTCTTCGAGTTCCTCCGCATGCCGTTCGGCCTGAAGAATGCCGCACAGATGTTCCAGTGGTTAATGGACGCGGTGGGGCGGGACCTGGGCTTCGCGTTCATCTATTTGGATGACATCCTGATAGCCAGCAGCAGTCGTCAGGAGCATCTGTCCCACCTCCGTCAACTCTGCACCCGACTGAGTGAGTACGGTCTTACAATAAACCCTGCCAAATGCCAGTTCGGACTCGATACCATTGACTTCCTGGGCCACAGGATTACTAAAGTTTCAACCACGTTCATATGGATATCGTGGGCCCCCTGCCAGTGTCGCGCAGAGCGCGGCACCTCCTGACTATCATGGACCGGTTCACAAGATGGCCAGAGGCGGTCCTGCTCACCGACACCTCCTCCGAATCTTGCGCCCGAGCCTTGATCACCATCTGGGTATCTCGCTTTGGTGTACCAGCCCACATTACCTCTGACAGAGGCGCCCAGTTCACCTCCAGCCTGTGGTCAGCTATGGCCAGTCTTTTGGGGACTCAGCTGCACCACACAACTGCCTACCACCCACAGTCGAACAGGCTAGTGGAGCGTTTCCACCGTCACCTGAAGTCGGCCCTCATGGCCCGCCTGCGAGGAGCCAACTGGGCGGACAAGCTTCCCTGGGTCCTACTCGGCATCCGCACAGCGCCCAAGGACGACCTGCACGCCTCGTCGGCCGAATTGGTATACGGCGCGCCCCTGGTCGTCCCCGGGGAGTTCCTACCAGCCCCACGGGGGCAAGAGGAAGATCCCGCAGCAGTCCTGGGCAGACTACGCGAGAAGCTCGGTAACCTAGCCCCCATACCCACTTCACAGCACGGGCGGAACCTGACCTGCGTATCCAAAGACCTGCAGAACTGTAAGTTTGTGTTTGTACGAAGGGGCGGGCATCGGCCACCGCTGCAGCGGCCATACGAGGGGCCGTTTATGGTGCTCCGGAACAACGGGTCCACGTTCGTGCTGGACGTTGGGGGGAAAGAGGAGGTTTTCACGGTGGACCGCCTCAAACCGGCCCATGTGGACCTGGCGCAACTGGCCGAGTTTCCGGCACCTCGGCGCAGAGGCCGACCTCCCAAGCAGGTTCTGGCCCAGACTGTGGACATTGGGGGGGTGTATCGCCGGTTCTGGGGGGGGGTTATGTGGCGACCCATTTCCTGGCACATCCGAACCGACTCACAATTAGATAGCCTACGGGGGTTTGCGAGCACAGAGCTTTGGAGCCTCTGCGCCATGGGGGGTAGGTTGAGGGAGGCTTAAAAGTGAGGCTGAGGATTTCGAATAAAGTTTTTCCTTCGACTGCAGTTACCGACTCCGTGTCGTAATTTTAGCGCTGCGTGTAGCACACCACTACAACCTCATTATTTTCGCTCTCTTTCTGCACTATTTATTTATTTTTAATCTATATTTCTTATTGTAATTTATAAGTTTTTTTAATATATTGGACTGTAGTGCTGCCTCAAAACAACAAATTTCTCAACATATGCCAGTGATATTAAGCTGATTCTGATACTGAATAAGGATTCAGCCATTTACAACAGAGGTGAGATAATATTTTTTCACTCAGTGGATTAGAATTCTTTTGAATTCTCTTTGTCAGAAGGCATCAGAAAGTCTTTGAATACTTCTAAAACAGAGTTAGATTGATAAGCTGGGGTAAAAGGTTTTCATGGGTGGACAGGAATGTGAGTTTGAGGTTGAAGTTAATTCAGCTATCATTTTCTTAAAAGCTAGAGTAGCATTAGGGGCTTTTTCTCAAAATTTGTATGTTTGACAGTAGATTGTTAAATCTGTAGTACAACACTTTTGTCTCATCAGTTTGGTTTTGTTTTAAGGTTACACTGTTGAACAATTTCAATTCCTGAACTTTAAAATACTGTCAATGTAAACGCACAAAAATTCATATGTTCAATTTGACACAAAATTTGTTGAATTAGTATTTCTAAATCTTGAAGGACACCACAAAACTATAGGCATACCCCAAGAATACTTTTATCCTTTACCGCACTTACAAGTTTTATTTAATTTATTCTCTACTTACAGCCCATCAGACGTAATCCTTCACACATCAGAAACTGCCAGCCATTAGAACACATAGCGGGACAGCTCAGGAACAGGTCCATCAGCCCACAATGTTATGCCAAACTAATTAAATGCCTGACTAAACTAATGGCTTCTGCCTGCACATACCTCATATCTCTCCACTCTCTGTATATTTATGTGCCCATCGAAGAGCCTCTTAAACACCACTATTGAATTTGCCTCCACTACTACCTCTGGCAGTACATTTCAGATACCACTCTTTGTGTAAAAAGAACTTCCTGCCATCTTCTTTGAACTCAATCCCTCTCACCTTAAATGAATCTGCTAAATTTGGATACACAAATGACTGGGTCGTAGCCTTCCAATTGAACAATGTCAAATCCACTGAAAAAGAACCTTACCTAAGATTTTAACTCCCTATCCAACTACTTCTCAAAGTGATACCTAAATATGAATGTCAACAAAATAGTAACTTCTAAATTTCATCTGGACAATCGATGAACCAAACTTAAACTTAATATCAAACTAAATGACAAACAGCTATCCAATGATCCATACTCAGGAGTCACACTAGATGGAACTCTCTCATACAAGATCCGCCAAAATGTTGCAAAGAAACAAAAATCCAGAATGGCCATTTCAGGAAGATAGAAGGAACCAAATGGGTGCTAACCATTTTGTCCTACGAACATCTAGCCTCTACGTTTCTCAGTCACCTGGGAGAGAAAGAGCTTACACAAATATCATTAATACACAGCTCCATACTTTTATGAGAATTATTTCAGGAGCCCTAAAATCCACACTTGTCCTTGGCTCCCAACAATGAGAAGAATAGCACCCACAGAGATCCACAGAAGAGCAGCTTCAGCAAAATTCTACAAGTGTATCTAAAATATGCCCAACAACATTTCAGTTCAGTACACCAATGGGGCGCACGACAACCCCCAGCTAGCCCCTGTGGTGCCCCAACCCAGGACGTCCCCCCCACCCCCAGTCCAAACATGCCCTCTCACCAAGATCCGAGATGGCTTTGCTGTGGTCCATCGATATGGCCATAAGCTGGAATAGTGCCTTGACAAAAACCAATCAGAAGTAGAAAAAGTATAGAACAGGAAGATGGAAAAGTGAATCACTTTCCTCATCTCAGGAAGCACTCTCAATGACGACATACATAAACAAAAAATCTACAACTATCTCCACTGTGCCACAGGTGTTTCTAACCAAATGAGGAAATGAGTTTTGAATACTTCAATTTGGTACAAATTAGTTAGTAGCAGTGATGCCTGTCTTTCTGCATGCTTTGGTGACATACACAATCTACTGCAAGCACTCAAAGCACTTCAGATTCAGATTATTGTCATTTAAAAACCACAAATGCAATGCAGTTAAAAAATGAGACAACGTTCCTCCAGAATGATATCAACAAAGCACATGACAAAAGCAGACCACACCAGAAAATCCACTTAACGTTTGGCAATCCCCAATCCAGAGTCCAGAGTGTCTGCTGCATATTAATATCATGCTACCATCTTAGCGCATTCCCCGGAAAGGAGCTCCAATCCCACCAGACAAAACAAGACCAAAAACTAAAGCTACAAGACCTGCACAAAACCACAGAGTTACAACATATAGTTACGACAGTGCAAACAGTAGCATAATTGATAAACAAAAAACAGACCACGGGCATCATAAAAATAGTCCAAAGATGTTAAAAGACCATAAGTTCAAAAGAAACCACCACACAATTTCCACAAGTCCTCAGGGTCCCAATTGACTCGTCATCCCACGCCAGCGGCAGAAGGGAGTACCCCCGCTATGGACTTCCACGGTGCCACCCGACTCAACTTCGCAGACGCAGCACACAATGAAAGCTCTGTCAAACCCAGCCTCGCAGACACAGCACACACTGAAAGCGACCTGACCGCAGTCTCTGACCATCCCCTCTGGCACAGTTTCTCCAAGCACCATCTTCTGCCCATTAAGACGCCCCCGCCAATGGCCACCAGCAACGTGACCCCGAGGACTGGGGGCCTGTTCTTCTCAGTAGAGACCCAGACCTCACAGCAGCAGCAGCAACAACAAAGAACGTCTTCCTGGAGATTTCCAGATGTTCCTCCGTGCTCCCACATCTGTTTTTCATCTGATTATGATTGCACACGGCACCCCGCTTCACAAATAACAGATAATCAGCTCCGGAGTGTCCGCTGCAAGCTGCATCGTGCTGCCATCTTGGAATTGGAAGATTCCACTTGTCTCCCATACTGTCTCTCCAAGACCTTCCAAATCTTTTAGAAGCACAGCTGAGCCCACATCAGTGTCCTCTCCCACTCAAAGTATCAATGCTCTGATCATAATGATGTGGATCATCCTTCAAATGGCTGTCACAAAACTCATAAAGCAAAATGTTCCACTGAGCTCATGCAAGACATTTCTAGAAGATTAAGGTACACAGCATGGTTTTCCCCCTCTTGAAAAAAAATGCAACATCCCCTTCTGTACCATATGAAGCCCTATTCCATGCCTACTCAGAATGCAGAAAAATCCTCCAAAGTCTGACACAATCTTAAAATTCCACAATAAGAGCAAGAACATGTGGGCAACATCCCAAACCACACCCATTACCCAGCAAGCACCGCCTGTGGCAGTCCATTATCATGGACAGGACTCATCAGAGCTTAGAACATGAAGTGGAAGCAAGTCATCCTTTACTGCAAAGCACTCAGAATCACAATCGGGTTTAATATCACTGTCATATATCATGAAATTTGTTGTTTTACAGCAACAGTATATTGCATTGCATAATAATAAAAAACTATAAAGTACAATAAGAAATATATCTATAATTAAGTAGTGCAAAAAGAGAGCAAAAATAGTGAGATAGTGTTCATGGGTTCATTGGTTCATTGTCCGTTCAGAAATCTGATGGCAGAGGTGAAGAAACTGTCTCTAAAAAGTTAAGTATATGGCTTCAAGATCCTATGTCCTCCTTGATGGTAGCAATCAGAAGAGAGTATGTCCTGGGTGATTGGAGTCCTTAATGATGGACGCCTTGAGGCATCATCTTTTGAAAGTGTTCTCGATGCTACTATGATACAGCTTGCTGAGATTACAACTTACTACAGCAATTCTGATCCTATGCAGCAGCTCCTCCACACAAACAGTGATCTAACCAGTTAGAGTGCTCTCCATAGTTCATCTGTAGAAATTTGCAGGAGTTTTTGGTGACATACCAAGTCTCCTAAACTCCTAATGCAATACAGCCACTATCATGCCTTCTTTGTCATTGATACCCAGGAATTTGAAACTGCTCACTCTTTCCACTACTGGTGTGTGTTCCCTCAACTTCCCTTTCCTGAAGTCCACAAACTAAGGAAAGTTACTGTTGCGATACCAGTCAGATAGCTGTCTCCTCAAGGTGGTGCCAACAAGCAGCAACTTTGTATGCAGCTCTGATGGGAATGAACAAATATTTCCATTCAGGAGTACTACAGCTGAAATCCATAGTCACTGGGTATTTCAGTAAGCAGCATCATTTTAAGACTTTTAAGAAGTCTGTCGATACTCAAATCTAGTGATATTGGCAGATCTTGGACTGTAGACTTGGGTCATGATTGCAGCTAAGAGAACAGAAGTATGGAAGATGAGATGGTCTACAGATGTGATTGAAACGCAGAGGCCTTAGATCACCACTCCCGACTATCCTGCTGGTGAATGTGCAGTCTCTAGAAAATAAAATTGAATACCTCAGAGCAAGATTGCATTTCCAGAGGGACATGTGTACTTTGCTTCACAGAAGCATGGCTCACACCTGCCATTTTGAATGCAGCGCTGCAGCCAATCGCTTCACCATTCTCCACAAAGTCAGGACAGTTCATTCTTTTAAAGGGAGGAGGTAGAGTATTCTTTATAATTAACTCTCATAATGCAGACGTGGCAGTTCTGTCTCAGTCCTGCTTACTTGACCTGGAACATCTGGCGGTCAAATGTCATCCATTTTAACTACATAGGGAGTTTTGCACCATCATCCCAGTAGCGGTGTACATTCCACCACAAGCCAATGTCAGGCACTGCTGAGATGAAAACTACAGCAATGACCACTTGAAAAAATAAATTATCTTTAAAGTGTTTTAAGATGTATTGTTGTACAAATCTCCATATCAAAGGAATTAAGTGAAATGAACAGTGATGTCTTGAAATAAATCCACATAACAAAAGTGTCGGCAGACTTAAAACATATTAAGGTGGATAAATTCCCAAAGGTCTGACCAAGTGGATGCTAGGTAAAAGTCAAAGTAAATTAATTATTAAAGTATGTATACAGTACTGTGCAAAAGTCTTCAGCTCATATATTTAACTAGGGTGCCTAGGACCTTTGCACTGTATTTGGCAAAGTGAGCAGAGAGCAAGTTTCTAAATCTGATAAGAACAAAGGATGTTCAGAAGATGAAGGCAAATCCGTGAATATTTTTGCATTGACTTCAGTAAGGCCTCTGACAAAGTACCACATGCTAGGCTAGGTTGGAAGAACAATTCAAATGGGATTCTAGGGTGAGCTAGACAACTGGATAGAAAGGGTTGCAGTTGGAAGTCTTTTTTTCAGATTGGAGGCTTGTGACCAGCGGTGTATTGCAGGAATTAGCACTGAGTTCATTGTTGTTTGTCAGCTATTTGAATGAGAATGCCATTCTAGTGGCTAGTAAGTTGGTAGATGACACCAAAATCGCTGGCACAGTGGATAGCGAAGAGGGTTACCCAAGTGAGCTATCTAAGATTATAATGGGATCTAGATCATCTGAAGCAGTGGGCCAGAGAATGACAGATTAAATTTAACTCAGACAAGTGCAAGATGTTGCACTTTACTAAGTTAAACTAGGGCAGGATATACTGAGTAAATGGTGTGATCTGCAAGAGTGCTGTACAACTGTATACCTCTAGGAGTAGAAGCATACAATTTCATAAAAGTGGACAGACAGGTACACAATATAGTGAAGAAGGCATTTGCTACACTTACATTATAAACAGGAGTTGGGACATCATGTTATAATTGTACAAGTCATTGGCGAGACCACACTTAGAATATTGTGTGCAGTTCTGATCAAGTCATCAGAGAGTGCAGAAAACATTCAGAGGGATAAAAGAACTGGTATAAGAAGAACAACACACACAAGTGCTGGAGAAATTATTAAAACAAGCTGGCTGGGCTATGACTTTTTTCCCTGGAGCATAAATTTCCCTCGAAGACTATCTTGAAAGAACTGAGGAGTATTGGCATTTACCCCACAAAGCACTTCTTACAACGGGGTTTCACTTTAAATGGCATTCAGTGGGCATCTTCCTTTGTGTCCTTTTCTGCAGCTCCCACCAAAAGACCCAAACCAGATGACTGTCCTTCAGAAATCTGATCCTGTCTCAACCCTCTCCAATGTTCCATAGTATCCCACTGGGCAGAAATTTACAACATGTACCAAGACAACCCTGATTGCCTGACATAACATTCCTAAGTTGGACAACATGGCTCCTTGTCTTTAAACGAAGCCAAAACACTCAAAATAGAAGGGCACACAGCTTGTGCAGAAAACTGCTAAAATAAAAATACCTGGGACTCTACACAGTACAGCATTGTTGTAGAAATCTTAACCGGGGCATTATATATATAAAAAAACATGAACAAGAGATAACTTAAATAGTCACATTTTTTTTTAAGGGAGGAAAGCCTAAAATCATGAGGGCACGTTTTTGGTGAGATGGAAAACATTTAAAAGGGACTTGAGGGCAACTTTTCCATCAGAGAGGGTGCTGAATATATGGAATGATTTGCCAGAAGAATAGGAAAGATTTAGGGCAGGGATTCCTAACCTTTAAAATGGGGTCTATGGAACCCTGGTTGGGAACTCCCGGTTTAAAGGGATATGGGCCAACACAGTCAATTGGGACCAGTTCAGGTAGCAAAATATATCAGTGTAGACAAGATGGGCCAAAGGGAATGTTTTCATACTGTTTAACTCGATGATTCTACATTTCTTTATCTTATCACTATTATATTGGAATATAAATTTCTCCACTAGTTTCTGCTGTCATTCTACTTTCTCAAGTCCTATCAATTCATATCAGGTACACACTCACACACACACATATATATATCTGTGCGTAGACCCACACACTTGTATATGCACTATGAACATGCATGCATGAATGATACAGACAGATGTTCTAGTGACACAGGCAATGACAAACGGAATAATAATCCAATTTTTGAAACAGTACAAGCTATTTTTCCTCTCAAATGATGAATTCCTGCAGCATTCCCTGATCTTTTTACCCATAATCCCTCCCCTCCATGTTATCTGATAAGGTTATTTCTTACAGACTCAACTAATTTTGGTGTAAGGCTGACTAAGCAAAAAAAAATACTCTACTCACACATAAATTTTAAAAATAATGGACTCGCAACCCAGATTGAACAACTGAGCATCTAACAGAATTGACTAGTTATGCATGAAGACCTCTTACACAGAGCTTAGAAATCCACTCTACTCCCAGTTAAGTTCAAGTTCAAGTTTAATTGACATTCAATCATACACAAATACCTGTGAATACAGCCAAATGAAACAGCACTACTCGGGGCCCAAAGTGGAAAACACAGTATCAACGGTCATTCACAGCACAAGGCAGACATAACAAGAAAAAGGCAGCAGTAAAATCCAGCCACATAAAAAATATATAGTCCAAGTCCCTGAATCCATGAATGTTACAGCAGTCTGCAGTCAAACACATCATGACTCCTGCAAAACAAACACTAGAAGGCATCATTGATTCCAGCACGGATGCCACACCACACCACTATGGTGGTACACACCGACTCCAATGGCTCTCTCCTGGGCAGCTGCAAACAGGTGACATCACAGTTTGAGGCCTAGTCCTCCCAAGACTGAGGCCACACAGCTTCCCTACCATCCACACCTGGCATTTGTAAATAAAACAATGAATTGGACTCGCGGTATTCCACATTACAATGTCCAACAGAGTCTTGAAGTCAGAAGAAAAGTGACTATGACGATCATTTGATTAAACACCTTTGTGCATTGCCTCTGTCACAGGTAGCAGCACAGTCTGCATTGTCCAGCTCCTCCAGTTCTCCACCAGTATTTCAAGTTCTTAATGTCCAATAGGGTCTTGCAATCATAAAAAATACACTTACAAAACGACAATAACACCATTGGTTGGCCCCGTAGAAGTCACTGCAACCGAGCACATCAACATCTCACCAGAATTAAATGTACTAGATTCAGCATTCCCACCTAATTTTAGTTGGTGTTTTTAATAGAGTATTTTGTTGTCTTTCTGACCTTCTTCCCAATTCAATATACTCTTTGATTATACAAAAGCTCCAAGGATGCTGCAGGGAAGGTTAATAAAGCATTCATAACCAGCACAGCAATTCTAGTCTTGTGAAATGCTCTCCAGTTCTACACTGACAACAGAAGATGGATAGCTAAAACTGAATGCCTTGTAGGCCACCAGCACATAGTCCAGTCAAGAATTCCAACACCCACCTATGATTTTTACTTGTGTACAGTAATTTTGGAATACTGCTAGAATCATCAAAAATTTTTTTGAATATCGTCATCAAGAAAATAAACTTACAGATTTTCTGTGTTTTGTGATATAATTGAAATAGAGACAAAAAATTAAACAGATATGAGACAAATCTTTCATTGCTAATTACGGTAAACCACTTCAAGCCAGTTTCCAGTTAGCCTTTCATCTGCAGTATATCACAAATTTCCAAGGTGCTGAGTACCAGGGGAATTTCGAGGCCACTTGTAAATCTCCAAAATGCAAAATTCATTACACCTTACCAACTGTTTAGAACTTTGAATTTGATTAGTACTAAATGATAACATGGTTTATGATTGGCCAACTATCTTAATATATACTTGGGCCATCTAAAATGCAGTATTTAATCGACTATTTATTTGATAAAGTGTAAGATTTGATTTTGTTTGGGATGGCTCTAAATTACACACCTCAAAAACAAAGCAATACAAAGATATTAGATCAAACTTTTTGACCACCAAAAATAAAACAAATACAAATTAAATTATAAATTCAATATAAATTATATGGAATATCAAGTTTTAAATTACAGCAAAACTAAAAAGCTGATTGTTGACTTCATGAAGAGGAAGGATAGCCAACGTGCGCCAGTCTAAATTGTGGAATCAGCAGTGGAGAGTCTGCAGCTTTAAATTCCTGGATGGCAAGGAAAACATCTTTGCTTTCTTAAGAGATTAAGGAGGTTCAGCTTATCACTGAACACTTAAACAAACTTCTATAGATGTACTCTTGAAAGCATCCTGAATAGTTGCATCACAGTGTGGTACAATAATTTGACTATGCAGGAACATAAAAATTGGCAAAAAAAAGTGGACTTTGCCCAAAACATTATAGGTACATCCTCCCCACCATCAGTGGTATCTATAGGAACTGCTGCCTAAAGAAGGCAATATCCATCATTAAAGACCCCATCATCCAAGCCATGTGATCATCTCACAGCTACCATCAGGCAGGAGGTACAGAAGCCTGAAGTCCTACAGCAGCAAGTTCAGGAACAGCTACTTCCTTCAACAATTCAGTTCTTGAACCAACCAGCAAAACACTAATCATCACTACAGTACTTCAATATTACAACCACCTTAATCACTTTACATAAGATGGAATTCACTTTTTTGTTGTTCTAATTCTGTTTGTTTTAAAAATTATATATAATTAATGCTTAATTTATGATATTTTTTCTGAACACTGCTTATATGATGCTATATAAATGCCATGGATGTGGCTGCAAGTTTTTCATTGATTCTGTTATAGTTATTATTTTATAGATTTGTTGAGTATGCCCACAAGAAAATTAATCTCAGAGCTGTGTATGGTGGCATATACGTAGTTTAATATTAAAATTTACTTAGAAATTTTCAAGTTTTTCATTGCCCCTGTGCATACTACATGTACTTGCACATATGACAATAAATTCAACTTTGACTCCATCTAACTCCCACTTTGACCTATCTGTGTCTCATACAGTATTATAACAAGGTCCAATGGCACCTTGAAGAATAGCACCTTAACTTCCATCTGAGCACACCACAGTCTTCTGAATGGAATACTTATTTCTACAGCAATGGATAACCACTTTCTACCCTGTATCTCAATATTTCTACTGGAAATAATTCATCTGTGACATTTGTTCATCTTTTCTCTACTAGAACAGCTGGACTTATATGTCCTAGGGTCTTACATTTCTCATGTTTATACAGTTGCTCTTTACTTTTGCTATTATAATTTTTGTTCCATATTGTTCCTAACTGCCCCCATTAGCCCACTGACCGGATGACCTCTGCAACTTCTGTTGGCAGTCAGTATACAGTACAACCCCTCGATTCTTAAACCCAACCTCACCAATAATAAAATGATTCATGATTATCTCTACTGCCAAATGAAGTAGCAAATGATATGTTTTTAACAACCAGAGAGCTGTGAATTGTTTTCATCTTAGCAATTTGGCACCAGGTAAAATGATGGTGGTAACACATGATGTTGGATAATATGTTTTGTAATCCTTGCAGACCTGGTGTACATGTTATTTTGATAGTAAACATTTAGGCCAGTTGGCATTAGCTTCACTCTGCTTATAGATTTTCTTCTTTTGTTTGTGAGTGAGCACTGGATATTCAGGGGTAATAACAGTAAATATCATATGTAGTTTAGTGCCTCCGTGATATTTATTTCTCAATTCTCTTCAAAAGATTAATGTTAATAATTTCTCAACAGGTTTTCCAAAAGGTTTTATTAATAGTCTAACAAGTGAATACACATAAATAAGCCACAGGACTCATACACTGTCCTTTAAAAGAGGTCCATAATTACTGTTAATATTGAACTTCATTAATCACTGATAATCTCTAATCAAAATTACCACGCCACACAAGATCACCTTTTTTTTAGAAAATCATTACTAATCTGGGCACATACTCTCAAAGGTGTTTGCCATCCCTGGTTTAGATTAAGGATGTCAGAAGGCTCTGGAAGAAGGTAAACATTGGCATAAACCAATTGAAGCTGATAGGTTCGCTCTGTGATATTTACAATAGATATTAAGAAAAATAGAATGTATGTTTTTTTAAACTTTGAAACACATTCATTTGAATGGAATAAATTTTAATTTGGTTTTATACTCATTCTAGTTACATGTTTTACAAATTAGGCACGACTACTTCAATACTACTCAAGTAGATCAATTTGTTAGTCTTATACATGCACTCTAGATCCAACTGCCTTAATGAACTCTGAAACACTTGATTTCACACCCTTCTGATGGTTCTGATAGTATCTTTCATTTCTGAAGTGATTACTTGTTAATACCCCTACTTGTTAATGGTCTACTAAAATTCTCATATATAAAACACTATGGTGACAATCCATTTCAGAATGGCTACATCAGCCTTCTTGACTAACATTAGTTTTAACTACTTGTACTTTCAGTTTCATATTATGCTTATTATAAATACTATTATTAACTTTGCTTGACCCACATTTGTCCAATTTGGAGATATTCACACAAAATGTAAAAGTTGGCCTTCAGCCCAAATACCTTATCTCACTTCTTTGCTATATACATTTTTTCCTTTGTTATAACATATTTATAATAAAGTTTGAAAATTAAATCTGTTATTGCCTTATTCACCTTGTGACTGGAGGTAGCACAGACTAGGTTTGTGAAGACTGTGGTAGATATCAGATATGATCACACATATGCTGTAACGCATTTTGCAGCACATTACATCCAGCACTGTAAGTAAGTTTTGACCTTCTGTACACTGAGCTTTGGCTCTCTAAAACTTCAGTCTACTTCAGAAAAGTATTTGCCTGACATAAACACAAAATTAAAGCATCAGAAGTATGGCCACATTCTTCAGCCTTTCTTGAGCCATAAACAGTGCCATTTTGCTAACAAAATAAGCTTCACAAACAGAATAAATGCAACATTTCACATTCCACTTCTTATTTTTGAAAAGTCTATTCAAGTTCTGCAAATATTTCCCAGTCTGCCAAACTTCATGACATTTTGCTTTACATTTGGCATGTTAAAGGCAATAATGGCAGCTACACAGGTAAGTACCCAGGGTCAACAAATGAAGGAATTCTGTAGCTGCTTGGAACCTTCTCAAATCATCTCCTGCAAATGTAATTAGTTGTTTTGGGACTTGAGTGACTCTAGAATAGATGTGACTGTCACCAATAAATGAAAATAATACAAATATTGCAGATGCTGGAAATCTGAAATACTAGAAGAAAATGCTGGAGATGCTCAGCAGGTCAGTAAGCATCTGTGGAATGAAAATAGTTGAAGTTTCAAGATCTGGAACTGACAAAGAATTCTGGGCTGAAATATCAACAGATGATGTCCAACCTCAGAGCTTCCACCATTGTCTATTTGTATTATAATTTTGGCCATGGTCTCCTCTAACCCTCAATTGAACTGTTTTTTATTGACCTGATAATGTTTGATAATTCTACATGCAATAAGTCAATCTACTCTCTGCAGTGTTTCGGTATCTTGCTCAAACGGTAGTCTCTTCTGGTTCAGTTACTGCACATTAATTTGACTGATGGGCACGATGACAAGAATCAGTTTGGCATTTTGGACACAATGTGGGATAGGTTTGAATGATGCAATCACACCATTCAAGGATGGGTCATAAAGGAAAGAATACTTACACTACGGATGTGAGAGAGAATTAAAATATATTTTTCTTTATTTTTTACCCTCAAAAAATGACAGAATTGTGCACAGCAAAAAAAGATGTTGGAGGAACTCAGCAGGGCAGGCAATATCTACAGTAGAAAATGAACAGTCAAATTTTCCAGTCAAGACCCTTCTTTGTACCTTTTAAGGAGCCAGTAGCCACTGGAGTGTACAAATAAAAGCATAGCATTTAACCTACTCCAAATGAAAAGCAAAACAAACAATAAATGTGCTGGAAACCATTAGTAGATCATTGAATATTTGAACAGAAGGAAACAGAGTTAATGAGCCTTGCTCAGGATATTTCATCTGCTAAAAATCGGATAAGGTGTGGAATGAACAAAATAAAGGTGGTCTGTGTCAGAGCGAAGAACTAATACATGAAGCAGTGGTGCCTACTGAAGACACACTTGGAGAAAGAAAATGAAATCCCACTAGCAATATTCAGTTTCTCTTCCCTTTTCTCTCCCACTATTTCAGATTTCACTTTGCTGAACTTCTCAGTCTAAGATTGCCTTCTATTTTCACACAAAATATTTTCTCACATTTAGCTTCACTGTGTATGCTCATCAGTGAATGATCCATAATCACAGGAACAATATCATTTACACAAGGACTGCAACAAATACATTCTCCATTAAAAACTACAGGGATATATCCAACAAATGACTTGTCTACCAGGATGGAAAGTATGACTGAAAGGTAGAGTGGATCTTAATTTGGTTAAGCTAAATCTTTGAATATGTCATTAAGATACCTCTTTGCCAAGTTTGCACATGGGTACAAAAGGAGAGGAATGCACCAAGAAGTGAAACTAAGAAAGTTAACTGGTCACTGTAAATCACCCTGAGTGCAGTGGTGAATGGTAGAATTTGGAGGGAGTCAACAAGAATATGGGTACGGTTTTAAAAAATGAGATTTTCTTAAATCAGAGGCTGACTGTCAGTGTAGACTCAGTAGGTCTGAAGCGTCTGTTTCTGTGCTATATCTCTATGAAAAGAAAGCAGAGAATGTAGATATTCTAAAGCATCAGAGAAGAACAACAAAGTGCTTGTGCAATAGAGAAAAAAAATTCTCAACCAACTTGTGAAAATTGATTTGTCTCATACATGTCTATGTTACAGACAAGTCGTGGAACAACTTTGATTTACCAACATGAAGCTTTATATAATAGAGCAGAAAGGACATCAAAGATACCCAGTAATAATCTGGTGTTCTGAATATCTTATACTTGAGATGCTACTACATAATATAAATAATTCATGTCCACATCACTCCCAGATATCAGAGCTTCAATCCTATTCTGATTTCAATAGTTTTTTAAAGTGGGGACTAGATAGTGAGCATAAGTAGCAATTATTTTTGCTACTATTATTAAAGATTCATTCTGTAATAAATCAGCACCTATCATGGATATAAAAATGGTCTAAATATTACTACTAACCTTGATTTTTTTATAATCTATCCTTAAATTAAATTATATGACTAAAAATGAGCAGTTCATGGCTTTAAAATGACAGATTAGATGACACAACAGAAAAAATAATATAAGTGTTTTGGATCTGGTATGTTTTCCTCATGATCGGTACATCAATAAATAAACTTTGGGTCTGTTTCCAGGTAGCATTTAAATTGATGCATGTGGTACCCCATCAGATTAAAGGACTCAATTAAAATTTTGAAGGAAACCAAGGGACTATATCACGGTGTTCTACCTGATATTGCACTCATTGTAGGTGCGATTTTCTATCTACAAACTTGATTCAGTTCCCACATTCCAACACTGATTACATTGCTTAAGTGTTTTATTAGATGGTATAGATGGTAAGTTCCTAAAAACTAGTAATGCAGATCCTGAAAACTTGAAATAAAACTAAAAATGATGGAAACATTTAAGAGGCCTGGCAGTGTTTGTGGAAAATGAAACACAATTAAGTTTCAAATCAATGACATTTCATTACAACATTCTTACTCAAATTCTAGATATTCCCACAAAGGGGAACATCCTCTCAACATCTATTCTGTTCAGTGAAAATCAAAAAAATCTGCAATGCTGGAAATCTGAAGTAAATCCAGAAAATGCTTTAAATACTGAGTAGGTCAGGGGGAAAGAAAATAATCCATCTTCCACATCAAAGATATTCTTAGTAGGTTCTTAGGCACATTAACTATTTTTCTTCTCTCAAAATCATTGATTCCATTAATATACTGTTATGAATGCACCGCAGCTCTGAGGGGCCGAAGGGGCGGGGGAGCCCCCTCTTTTGTGAGAATCGCAAGAGCATTATTGGATTGGCTCAGAGGACCCAGGAAATGAGAGAGACCTGGCCACTGTCTCCTGGAGACCACGTTTGTGGATTGGGGACTATGCTATGTGCAAGCCCTCGGGCAAAGTGGACTGGTTGAGAGAGGGATTGCATCATCCCAACCTGATTGACATCGGAGACCCCGTGAGGAAGTATAAAAGAGGGTCTGGGGGAACAACCCCTTTCAGATGCACCAGAAGAAATGCTAGTGATCCCGCAATAGCGGGAAGGAATTTGAAGGAAGCCACGTGCGTTCGGTTCCCTTGCCTGGGGGCTGGTGGCTGGTACCACGGAAAATGACTTGGAACTAACAACGGGGAACCCACTCCCCCGACGCAACGGATTGGCCTCATAAAAGTCCCAGGCAAGTTTAAAACCATCTCTCTTAAACCCAAAAAACTGCAGCTTGAAAGGACAGTGACTTTTATCTTTCCATCAGACAATACAATATCCCCTAGACCGGGGGTCGGCAACCCGCGGCTCCAGAGCCACATGTGGCTCTTTTACGTCTGTGCTGCGGCTCCCTGTTGCTTTGGGAAATAATTGGTCAGTATTTAATTAAAATGTATTTTATGTTAGTTTGTTAGTTTTTGAAATGTAATTCTAAATTTGAAGATTATGCTAATCTTGTACAATCTAAATAAGAATGTAAATACTCTGAATTTATCATGTCATGACCTTGTTTCCTGACCATTTCCTGACACATCCGAACCGGCTCACAATTAGCCAGCGTTCAGGCTAAGGGAGATAGCCTACGGGGGTTTGTGAGTACGTGTCTTTTGCAGCATCCGTGCCCATGGGGGGCGGGTTGAGGGAGGCTTAAAAGCAAGGCTGTTTAGTTCGAATAAAGCTATCTTTGACTGCAGTTTACTAACTGCGTGTAGCACACCGCTACAACGTGTTTTTATCGCTGGCTGTCCAGAGGGGAGGTGCTGAAACGCTTTGTCGCGTGTCTGCAAGAAGTGAAAACTTTCCTGGGCAGCAAAGGGCTCACCTTTCCTGAGCTGGAACAGCCAGAGTGGCTGGAAAAGCTACACTTCATGGTAGACATGACAGCGCACCTGATCACGCTGAACACAGCTCTTCAGGGGAAAGGACGTACAGCCCTGCACATGTTGGAGGATGTTTTGGCATTCGAGCGCAATTTGACAGTGCTTGCCAGAGATTTACAGAAAGGCACATTGTCTCACTTCCCCAATTTGAGAGAGTTCAAACAAGGTCACGACATGATAAATTCAGAGTATTTACATTCTGCAATCATCGCAATGCAAACATCGTTTGGGAAACGCTTCTGTGAGTTCAGAGAGGAAAAAAACACATTATCCTTCCCGGTCACTCCCCTAAGCATCGATCCATCCCTACTGAATACGACTGCATTGTCAGGTTTGAGTCAACCTGACCAAGTATGAAAAATATTTTAATTGCCTATTATTTTACGTATATTCATATGTTTTCATTGTTCAGTGAAATAGTCCTTTTATTTTTCAGGTTGACAGCTGGCTGACGTTATTTTTGGTTTGCTGCTGGCGGCAAATTTAAGTTTGGCGTTTTTCATAAATACAAGAAGGACTCAAATAGACGTTGAGTATTTTACTTAAAAGTAAACGTCTTTTTTTCAGAGTTCAAAATGTTTTTGTTGCCTGCAGAAATGTAATTTCGTTTTCTCTGCAGGAGTTCATCAATTTCATAAATGCAACACATTATAGTTTGTTTATACATAGCATAAAGGCAAAACAAAACGTTGTATGCAGTGTTATTTCATTTTAAATGTCAAACGGGTTTTGCGGCTCCCAGTGTTTTCTTTTCTGTGGGAAACGGGTCCAAGTGGCTCTTTCAGTGGTAAAGGTTGCTGACCCCTGCCCCAGACAAACGATAGAGCTATTGCTTAATGGATGATGATTATTATACCCGCGTTTTTTAGATTGAGTATTGACGACATATTTTATCTGAATGTCTGCATTAATCTTATTTTTGAGCCCCTTTATAAATAAAGACTTTTAAAAATAGTACCATCAGACTTCAACGGGCCTCTCTATCTTTGCTGGTAAGTGACCCAGTTACGGGGTTGGTAACAACACCCTCTCATGTCATTCATCTCTAACCCAGCATAGGCCCAAGCTGATCAACTCTTCCTCATAAGTTATCCGCTGGAATTAACATTCTAAGAAATCTAGAGAACTGAAAAAGTAGTATCAGCAAGATGTGGACTTGTGGCACAGTGAGAAAGGAAAATTAACCTGAGGAGAATGTAAAACAGAATGGGATAACAGTGAAATAACTTGTACATAAATAATTCTATTTCCAGGAGACACAAAAATCTGTACATGACTGGAAAACCTGTATGAAAGTTACTGCAAAAATTGGGAGTCTTGGAGTATGCAGAGAATATGAATATGAGCTCCCAAGTACATTCAGAAATGGGAAAGATCATGCAGCTTTTCAGGAGATTACAGGAAGCTGTAATTGTTGTTGGTTTCTCCTTGTACTAAGAGGTTCTTGAAGGATGGAGAATTTGAAGAAACCGTGTGAGATGGGCTAGCTAGGGCATTCAGAATTTTTACCAGAAGAAATCTGTGGTCTGACGATGGATGATGATGGACAACTGAAGAGGAAGCAGTCATATGTACAAACGTGGCAAAGCATCTACTAAGGCTCTTGAAACTTAGCAACCTTTTTGAGCAAATTATAATTTTTATTGCCTTAACCAGAATTAGCTAATTTCATTGTTTTAGCTTTTTGAAAGTCAAAATGACAAGGTGCTACATTTGTAATCCCTATAGAATATGGATAAATAAAGGTGTTATAAATAGTGTATGGGTGAGATGAGTGGGTATGAAAAATGGATATGGCAAGGAAATGGTTAACAGTTAGGAATTTGTGGGTCTGTCTTGTTTTGAAGGTCTATCTAAGTGTTGAGCAATTTGACCCTTGATACTAGATACAGGGACAACAATGTGATTCCAGTCTACCTGATAACATGGCCTGAAAGCAAACTAGAAGTGCTGATTTGTGTAAAAGTAATTAATCACCTTCTCTCTAAAGAATGTTTTTTTTTACAACGTTTGGTTGTAAGATTAATAGAATGCATTGTTGCTGACGAGGCAGAGGCCAATTGCTGAAGGTCACCTGATCAAGAGGTTAGGGCCGTGTAAACATCGGATTGGATGCCGCACCCCTTCCAGCTGGACTGGGAGGTGGCGATAGAGCTATAAATGTGGGCAACTTCTTTCTTAGGCAGACCACTCACCTGGGTCCCACCTTCAGGACAAGCAGCTGAACCGGCGCCAAGGACCTCCACCCCAGCCAGTCCATGGTTGATCGCCTGCCTCAGGAACCACGCAGACGTTGCTAAGTATACTTGGTGGTGTAGACTACTAGGGGTTGCTTAAGTAAGCCCTACCTATTAGTGGTGTAGGTAGTGTATAATATAAAGCATTTCTTGCAACTCTCTATTTTTCTTCTCTGTATTAACAATAAAGTGAGTCTCAGAGGAACTACCAAGTCTGGGTCCATTTTTTTTGAGCGAAACCAAAAGGTTTCATCCACTTGTTACGGTTATACTTATTTGAGTATCAGTTTTTGTGGAACAATTAAAGGCAAGTTTGAACCTTGGTAATTCATGATGACTTTGCCTCACCAAGAAAGCCAGAAGTAGAAGATGTATAGAATTTCATAATGTCCAAGTCAGATACCATTTTAATTTGAACAGGCATTCATTGTCATCAGATGAATGTCCTGGCAGATATTCCCACCAACATTTTTGTAACACCATGACTACAAATCTCCAGCAGGGATTCATTTTCACCTGCTAAAGAACAGAAATCAGCCATTAACATCTTCATTTCAAGGCTGACGGAAAAAAATAACTCATTTGTAAAAACAAACCTCTCATATCTCCTAATTACTCTGCAAGTCAAGTAAAATCTATCGGGAGAAGCAGAATTAGGTTGAATGGTGGAGCAGACTCAAACATGGCTAATTTATATCTTTTTCAATCCCATTCCCCTGCTCCTCCCCATAACCTTTGACACCCTTACTAATCAGGAATCTAACAACCTCTGCTTTAAATATACCCAGTGACTTAGCCTCCACAGACACAATGTCCTGTGGTTAAAGAAATTCCTCCATCATCTCCATCATCTCTGTTCTAAAGGGAAATCCTTGTATTCTGAGGCTGTGCCCTCTGATCCTAGACCCCTCCATTGCAGGTAACATCCTCTACATATCCACTCTATTTAGACCTTTCAATATTCAATAGCTAACTGGAAATTTTAACTCTGTTTTCTCTCACTGATGCCACCTTTCCTGTAAACCTGTTCCAAGATTTCTTTACAACCCTATCTACCTGTGATGCCACTTTTAGGGAATTTTGTATCTGTATTCCCATATCCCTCTGTTCAACTGTACTCCTGAGTGCTCTACCATTTACCTTGTATGTTCTACCTTGGTTTTTCCTTCCAAAGTACAATACCTCACACTTGTCTGTATTAAACACCATCTGCCATTTTTCAGCCCATTTTTCCAGCTGGTCCAAATCCCTCTGCAAGCTTTGAAAACTTTCCTCACTGTTCACTACACTTCCAATCTTTGTATCATCAGCAAATTTGCTGATCCAATTTACCACATTATCATCCAGATCATTGATATAGATGACAAATAACAATGGACCCAGCACTGACCCCTGTGGCACACCACTAGTCACAGGCCTCCACTCAGAGAAGCAATCCTCCACTACCACTCACTGACTTTTCCCATTGAGCCAATGTCTAATCCAATTTACTACCTCACCAAGTATACCTAGACTGAATCTTCCTAACTAACCTCCCTTGCAGGTTAAAAAGCCTGTCAAAAGCCTTACTGAAGTCCATGTAGACAACATCCACTGCCTTCCCTTCATCCACTTTCCTGGTAACCTCCTCGAAAAACTCTAATAGATTGGTTAAACATGACCTACCACGCACAAAGCCATGTTACCTCTCCCTAATAAGTCCTTGTCTATCCAAATACTTGTAGATCCTATCTCTTAGTACTCCTTCCAATAATTTACCTACTACTGACGTCAAACTTCTCAGCCTATAATTTCCTGTATTACTTTTAAAGCCTTTTTTTAAACAACGGAACAACATGAGCCATCCTCCAATCCTCTGGCACCTCACCCGTAGATACTGACATTTTAAATATATCTGCCAGGGCCCCTGCAATTTCAACACTAGTCTCCTTCAAGGTCTGAGGGAATACCCTGTCAGTTCCTGGGGACTTATCTACTCTGATTTGCCTCAAGATAGCAAGCACCTCCTCCTCTTCAATCTGTATAGGTTCCATGACCTCACTACCTGTTTGCCTTATTTCCATTGTCTCCATGCTAGTTTCCTTAGTAAATACAGACGCAAAAAAACCCATTTAAGATCTCCCACATTTCTTTTGGTTTCATACATAGCCGACCACTCTGATCTTCAAGAGGACCAATTTTATCCCTTACTATCCTTTTGCTCTTAATATGCCTGTAGAAGCTCTTTGGATTATCCTTCACCTTGACTGCCAAAGCTACCTCATGTCTTCTTTTAGCCCTCCTGATTTCTTTCTTAAGTATTTTTTTGCACTTTTTATACTCCTCAAGCATCTTATTTCCTCCCTGTTGCCTATACATGTCATACATCTCTCTCTTCTTTTTTATCAGAGTTCCAATATCCCTTGAGAACCAAGGTTCCTTATTCTTATTCACTTTGCCTTTAATCCTGACAGGAACATACAAACTGCATTCTCAAAATTTCTCCTTTGAAGACTTCCCACTTACCAACGACATCCTTGCCAGAGAAAAACCTGTCCCAATTCATGCTTTTTAAATCCTTTCTCATTCCTTCAAATTTGGCCTTTCTCCAGTTTAGAACCTCAACCCGAAGACCAGATCTATCTTAATCCATGATCAAGTTGAAACAAATGGTGTTATGATCACTGGAACCAAAGAGTTCCTCTATTGATTTAGAAAGCTTTCCTGAACACATTTTACAAACTCTAACCTATCTAGACCTTTAACAGTATGGGAGTCCCAATCAATATGTGGAAAATTAAAATCCCTTACTATCACAACTTTATGTTTCCTGCAGTTGTCTGCTATCTCTCTGCAGATTTGCTCCTCCAATTCTCGCTGACTATTGGGTGGTCTATAATACAACCCCATTAATGTGGTCAGACCTTTCCTGTTTCTCAGCTCCATCCATATGGCCTCGGAAGACAAGCCCTCTTAGCTGTCCTGTCTGAGCACTGCTGTAACATTTTCCCTGACTAGCAATGCCACCCCCTCCCCCCCCTTCATTCCTCTGCCTCTATCATGTCTGAAACATCGGAACCCTGGAACATTAAGCTGCCAGTCCTGCCCCTCCTGTAGCCAAGTTTCACTAATGGCTATAATGTCGTAATTCCATATGTCAGTCCACACCCTCAGCTCATCAGCCTTCCCCACTATACTCCTTGCATTGAAATAGACACACCTCAAAAGATTATTACCACCACACACAACCCTTCTATCTGTGACTTTGCATGAACTTTTAACATCATTTATTTTCATCCCCACTCCACTATCTGCTCTGGCACTCTGAATCCCATCCCCCTGCAAATCTAGTTTAAACCCTCCCCAACAGAACTAGCAAACCTCCTTGCAAGCATATTGGGATATTGGTCCCCTTGTAGTTCACCTATGCATACAAGTTACAATAAGAATTCTGGCTTTGTTCAATGCCATTCGAACTCTCAGCTTCATTCATTTAGTTGAGAGTTTGTTTCTAACCTGCAAATGGCTGATTTTATTCCTGCAAAAAAAGTTATGCAGAAAAAGACTGCTTCTATTCACCATGTTCCAACCTTTCATAAACTTAATTCATCTTTCACATTTTCCTGTTGCCTGTTTTGTTTTAATAAAAAAGATATTTTAACCCACTTATCATACATGGACTTCCATAACAGTTAGCATCCTAGAATGCACATGCACTCTAAAACCTCAAATTCTTCTTAAATGGCATCACAACTTATTGCCACCAGTACACTGAGGTCTCACTAATAATTTATGTATGTTTATTATTTCACCGTTTTCACTTTACACCTTATGTGTATTAAGCTTCCAGCCCAAAATAAATTCTGGTTTACTTAAAATTAAAATGCATCTATAAATACAACTATAAAGACATATTAACATGTAATTTTGCCTGCCATTTCTCAACTTTTCCGCTATCTTAATGGTAACTATTTACAGCTGCTCTGGTTTGTCAGTAATTAACTATCTCTTTATTTTAATTTCATCACAAAATTTCAACAGAAGCCTCTCAAGCCTCTATCCCAAATGACATACCAGTCAGCGTATTGAGTCTAACAAAATGATCATGTCAGACAGCATAGATCACTTCTAATCACAGAAAGACTTCACTAACTTTATTTTCTGAAATCTGAAATCAGATTTCCATTCCTCATTCCAATTCTGCATGGCAAACTCTGAGCTAAGGAATTTTGAATGCCTCGGTACTACACCATCTTCCAAAGAATTCTTTGTTGTCCATCAAACTTTGAGAAGGCCACAAGCAGAAACTTCTGTGCATGTTTTTCCATCATTTTGTAGCACAGGTTATACAACCCCCTTGAAAACAAGAGGCATTTAGACAAATAGAAATATGCTGGGGGAAAAAATAAAGTCAACATGTGTAAATGGGATTAATGTAGATGGGTGAAGATATCAGCAGGGACACCTAATGAACACATTCCTGTGCCATGTGACCCCGTGACATAACTTTCTTGACCTCTAGATATGTCAAAATGCTTCACAACCAGACTGCTATAAAAACAACCTACTTTAGAAACACGCAGCGCTAAAATTACGACACGGAGTTGGTAACTGCAGTTGAAGGAAAAACTTTATTCGAAATCCCCAGCCTCACTTTTAAGCCTCCTCAACCTGCCCCCCATGACGCAGAAGCTCCAAAGCTCTGTGCTCGCAAATCCCCGCAGGCTATCTCCCTTAGCCGGAATGCTGGCTAATTGTGAGCCGGTTCGGATGTGCCAGGAAATGGGTCGCCACATAACCCCCCCCCCCAGAACCGGCGATACACCCCCCAATGTCCACAGTCTGGGCCGGAACCTGCTTGGGAGATCGGCCTCTGCGCCGAGGCGCCGGAAACTCGGCCGGTTGCGCCAGGTCCACATGGGCCGGTTTGAGGCGGTCCACCGTGAAAACCTCCTCTCTCCCCCCAAGGTCCAGCACAAACGTGGACCCGTTGTTCCGGAGCACCGTAAATGGCCCCTCGTAGGGCCGCTGCAGCAGTGGCCGATGCCCTCCCCTTCGTACAAACACAAACTTACAGTTCTGCAGGTCTTTGGGTACGCAGGTCCGGTTCCGCCCATGCTGTGAAGTGGGTTTGGGGGCCAGGTTACCAAGCTTCTCGCGTAGTCTGCCCAGGACTGCTGCGGGATCTTCCTCTTGCCCCCGTGGGGCTGGTAGGAACTCCCCGGGTACCAACTCGGCCGACGAGGCGTGCAGGTCGCCTTTGGGCGCTGTGCGGATGCCGAGTAGAACCCAGGGAAGCTCGTCCGCCAGGTTAGCACCTCGCAGGCAGGCCCTGAGGGCCGACTTCAGGTGACGGTGGAAATGCTCCACTAGCCCGTTCGACTGCGGGTGGTAGGCAGTGGTGTAGTGCAGCTGAGTCCCCAAAAGTCTGGCCATAGCTGACCAAAGGCAGGAGGTGAACTGGGCGCCTCTGTCGGAGGTAATGTGGGCTGGTACACCAAAGCGAGATATCCAGGTGGTGATCAGGGCTCGGGTGCAAGATTCGGAGGTGGTGTCGGTGAGTGGGATCGCCTCGGGCCATCTTGTGAACCGGTCCACGATAGTCAGGAGGTGCCGCACTCCGCGCGACACTGGCAGGGGGCCCACAATATCCACATGAATGTGGTCGAAACTCCGGTGGACGGGAATGAACTGCTACGGCAGAGCTTTGGTGTGCCGCTGCACCTTGGCCGTCTGGCAGTGCATGCAAGTTTTGGCCCATTCACTGACCTGCCTGCGGAGTCCGTGCCAAACGAACCTGCTGGAAACCATCCGGACAGTTGTCCGGATGGAGGGATGCGCCAACTTATGAATGGAGTCGAAAACATGGCGCCGCCAAGCTGTCGGGACGACAGGACGGGGCTGGCCGGTGGCGACGTCACTGAGTAGGGTCCTCTCACCTGGGCCTATGGGGAGGTCCTGGAGCTGCAAACCGGACACTGCGGTTCTGTACTTTGGAATCTCCTTGTCTGCCTGCTGTGCCTCTGCCAGTGCCTCAAAGTCTACCCCTTGGGAAAGGGCATGAACGGTAGGGTGAGAGAGCACATCCGCCACGACATTGTCCTTACCCGAGACGTGCCGGACATCCGTCGTGTATTCAGAGATGTAGGACAGGTGGCGTTGCTGGCGGGACGACCAGGGGTCGGACGCTTTCGTAAATGCAAAGGTAAGTGGTTTGTGGTCCGTGAACGCGGCGAAGGGCCGACCTTCTAGGAAGTACCTGAAATGCCGGATTGCCAGGTAGAGCGCCAACAGTTCCCAGTTGAAAGCACTGTATTTGAGCTCGGGAGGCCGCAGGTGTTTGCTGAAAAATGCCAGGAGTTGCCAGCGACCTGCGATGAGTTGCTCCAGTACCCCACCGACTGCTGTGTTAGAGGCGTCCACTGTGAGGGCGGTAGGGACGTCCATTCTGGGGTGCACTAGCATCGCGGCGTTCGCCAAAGCTTCCTTCGTTTGAACGAAAGCGGCGGCGGACTCCTCATCCCAGGTAATGTCCTTGCTCGGACCCAACATCAGGGCGAACAGGGGGCGCATGATCCGGGCAGCTGAAGGGAGGAAGCGGTGGTAGAATTTGACCATACCTAGGAATTCCTGAAGACCTTTAACCGTGGTGGGTCGGGGGAAATGGCGGACCGCATCTACCTTAGTGGGCAGAGGGGTTGCCCCGTCTTTAGTAATCATGTGGCCCAGGAAGTCAATGGTGTCGAGCCCGAACTGGCATTTGGCGGGGTTGATCGTTAGACCATACTCACTCAGTCGGGCGCAGAATTGACGAAGGTGGGACAGATGCTCCTGACGACTGCTGCTGGCTATCAGGATGTCGTCCAAATAGATAAACACGAAGTCCAGGTCCCGTCCCACCGCGTCCATTAACCGCTGGAACGTCTGTGCGGCATTCTTCAGGCTGAACAGCATGCGGAGGAACTCGAAAAGGCCAAACGGGGTGATGAGAGCCGTTTTGGGGACGTCGTCCGGATGCATCGGGATCTGATGGTACCCTCGGACGAGGTCTACCTTGGAGAAGATCCGCGCGCCGTGCAGGTTTGCTGCAAAGTCCTGAATGTGCGGCACAGGGTAGCGTCCAGTGCGGTAGCCTCGTTCAGCCTGCAGTAGTCGCCGCATGGTCTCCAGCCCCCTGTCGCTTTAGGCACCATGTGCAGGGGGAAGGCCCATGGGCTGTCGGACCGCCGGATGATCCCCAACTCCTCCATCCTCCTGAACTCCTTCTTTGCCAGTCGGAGCTTGTCCGGGGGAAGCCGCCGAGCGCGGGCGTGGAGGGGTGGTCCCTGGGTCGTGATGTGGTGCTGTACGCCGTGTCGGGGCAGGGTCGCTGTGTACTGCGGTGCCAGAACCGAAGGGAAATCCGCCAGGACCCTGGTGAAGTCATTGTCAGACACCGTGATGGAGCCGAGGTGAGGGGCTGGCAACTGGGCTGCACCCAGGGAAAACGTCTGAAAGGTCTCGGCGTGGACCAGTCTCTTCCTGGGCAGGTCGACCAGTAGGCTGTGAGCCCGCAAAAAATCCGTACCCAGAAGCGGTTGGGCTACGGCGGCCAATGTGAAGTCCCACGTGAACTGGCTGGAGCCTAACTGTAGCTGCACCTGACAGGTCCCATAGGTCCTTACTGTGCTGCCGTTCGCGGCCCTCAGGGGTGGACCCGGTGCCCTGCTACGGGTGTCATAACTCGTCGGAGGTAAAACGTTAACCTCAGCACCGGTGTCAACCAAAAAGCGGTGTCCTGAACGCTTGTCCCAGACATACAGGAGGCTATCCCGATGGCCAGCCGCCGTAGCCATCAGCGGCAGCTGGCCCTGGCGTTTCCCATTAACTTGCAGGGCGGGCGACAACGGCGGGCTTCTGCGCCCCACCGCTGGAAGCACCATTGTTCGTTGGGCCCCCCACCCCTGCCCTTGGGGTTAGCGGGCTCTGCAGCCAGGCCTGGACTGGTTTGCTGCTGGGAGCGGGGCCTGGTGATCTGTGCGATGGACCTTCTTGGCGTTCCACAGCAAGTCCGCCCGGGCTGCCACCTTCCGGGGGTCACTGAAATCGGCGTCGGACAGCAGCAGGCGTATGTCCTCGGGCAGCTGCTCCAGGAATGCCTGTTCAAACATGAGGTAGGGTGTGTGTCCGTCGGCCAGAGACAACATCATTAAAGCCGATGGAGGTCTGTCGCCCAAGCCATCCAGGTGCAGTAAACGGGCAGCCTGCTCGTGCCGTGAGAGTCCGAAAGTCCTGAGGAGCAGGGTTTTGAATTCCGTGTTCTTGCCGTCTGCCGGGGGCGACTGTACGAACTCCGCGACCTGGGCCACTGTGTCCTGGTCGAGGGAGCTCACCACGTAGTAGTAGCAGGTGTCCTCGGAGGCGATCTGCCGAACGTGGAATTGGGCTTCGGCTTGCTGGAACCATAGGTTCGGGCGCTGTGTCCAGAAACCTGGCAGTTTCAACGAAACCGCATGAACAGAGACAGCGACGGTCATTTCTGGTCCAAAAATCATTTGGACCATCGGGGTCACCAATTGTAGCGGTGTGCTAGACGCAGCACTAAAATTACGACACGGAGTCAGTAACTGCAGTTGAAGGAAAAACTTTATTCGAAATCTCCAGCCTCACTTTTAAGCCTCCCTCAACCTGCCCCCCGTGGCGCAGAAGCTCCAAAGCGCTGTGCTCACAAATCCCCGCAGTCTATCTCCCTTAGCCGGAACGCTGGCTAATTGTGAGCCGGTTCCGATGTGCCAGGAAATGGGTCGCCACAAGCTAACAAACAGGAACCCTTAACACTTAACCTCCTTCTTAGCCCATTCCACCCTGCACAAACAGCTTCTTGAGTGTGGTTCTTGCCCATTCAGTGGAAAGCACAGCATCTGAAACACTGATGTTAACCAAACTGTGCATTTTCAGTATTTCTCTTTAAAATCTGTTTCAAAACTTATTATCACACCCTCTGTTGCTAAAGGAGCTGCTCTTGAAGAGTTATGTACATCAGCTAGGCAGAGAAATAAAGAAAACCTTACATATGTAAATGACGTGCATTTTAACACAATGACTCACATTGCAACCATCAGCATGTAGAGTGAAAAAATACTGACATCAGCTCTTCACTCAATGATTCTTTGCTCTCTGGAGTAAATAAATCAATTTAAATGTTTCCGATTTTAAATTAAAACAGCTACCGAGCAGGGATCTAGCCTGTTAAGTTTTCCAACTCCAGAAAATAATAGAAAAAAACACAACAGATGGGATATTTGTCTACTTCGTTTTTCTTTTTCAGTAAGGTACTTGCATATGACAAAATTTACACTTTATATGGGTGCAGAGGGGGGTGGGGAGAGAGGAGGGGAGGGGGAAGGGGGAATGGGGAGGGGGAAGGGGATGGGGAGTGGGAGTGCAGGAGGAACGGGAGTTGGGATGAGGGCGGTGTGGCAGTGGGGGAGAAGGTAGAGTGACAGTGGGGGTGAATGCAGAGTGGCAGTGGGGGTGAGGGGAGAGTGGGAGTAGAGGTAGGGGAGTTGTGGGGGGGAGGGGTGGGGGAGAAGGGGAGAGGAGAGATGGGGAGGTGGAGGACAGAGATGGGGAGGAGGAGGGCAGAGATGGGGAGGAGGAGGACAACAGAGATGGGAGGAGGAGGAGGAGGAGGATGGCGATGGAGAGGAGATGGGGAGGAGCAGGATGAGGAGGAGAGAGATTGGGGAGATGAGGAGAGATCTGGGGGAGATATTGGGGAAGATGGGGAGATTGGGGGTGAAGAGGGAAGGGGAGGCACAAAGGACAGAGTTCGGGGAGGAGAAAGATGGGAGAGTGGGGGAAGAGAGATGGGGAGGGGGAGAGAGATGTGGGAGGAGAGAAACAGGGGATGGGAGAATGGGGGGGGGGTTAATGTGTTGGAGAGAATGAATTGTCTCTTAGTACCACTCAGTCGCTCTCCCAAGGCCCTGATTGTATTATGATGTCTAACTTCTTGTTTCCATCTTTTCCTGGGGATCCTGCTGTTCCTCTGTTCCTGGTTTGAGTCAGGAGCCTGCTGTCTTCAGCTCTTAGTTTGAGTCGTGAGCCTGCCATCCGCAGTTCCTGGGTTGATTAGGTACCAGTGATCTCCACAACTGGATTCAGTCCTTCATGAGTGCACTATGACAGAATGACCCCCCCCCCACCCTGTGGACCCAGCGGAGGTTCTAAGCTTCTCCAGTCCATGTTCAAGTCTGGTTCAGAGGTTCTCTGGGTCAACAAGGTTTGTAAGGTCGCCCACGTTATGCTTCCCCCGAGTTACAGGTTACATTTCTAAGTTATAAGTTACATTTATGAGTAACAGGTTACAGTTCCAAGTTTATATGTTTCCACGTCATATGCTATATGTTTCTGAGTCAAATGCTACATTTCTGAATTACAGTGCCTATACAAAGTATTCACCCCACTTGGAAATTGTCATATTTTATTGTTCTACATTGAATCACAGTGGATTTGATTTGGCTTTTTTGACAATCATCAAAAGAAAAGGCTCTTGTGTTAAAGTGAAAACAAATTTCTACAAATGGATATAAATTTATTACAATTATCAAACACAAAGTAATTGATTGCATAAGCATTCACCTCCTTTAAGTCAGTATTTTTGAAGATACTCTTTTGGCAGTAATTACAGCCTTGAGTCTGTGTGGATAGGTCTCTATCAGCTTTGCACATCTGGACACTGCAATTTCTCCCCATTCTTCTTTACAAAACTGCTCACACTCTGTCAGATTGCATGGGGATTGTGAGTGAACAGCCCATTTCAAGACCAGCTGCAAATTTTCAATTCGATTGACTTGGCCACTCCAGAACATTAACCATGCTATTTTTAAGCCATTCCTGTGTAGCTTTGACTTTATGGTTGGGGCCATTGTCTTGCTGGAAAACAGATCTTCTCCCAAGTCACACTTCTCTTGCAGACTGCATCAGGTTTTCCTCCAGGATTTCTCTGTATTTTGCTGCATTCATTCTATCCTCTACCTTCACAAGCTTTCCAGGGCCTGCTGCAGTGAACCATCCCCACAGCAAGATGCAGTCACCATGCTTCATGGTATGAATGGTGTGTTTTTGATTATGTGCGGTGTTTGGCTTATGTCAAAAATAGTATTTTCTCTGATGGCCAAATAACTCAATTTTGGTTTGATCAGGCCATCAAACCTTCTACAAGCTGACTTCAGAGATTCCCACATGTCTTCTGGCAAGCTCTAGCGAGATTTCATGTGAGTTTTTCTTTCAACGGTGGTTTTCTCTTTGCCACTCTCCCATAAAGCTGCAACTGGTGAACCACCCGGGCAACAGTTGTTGTATGCAGAGTCTCTCCTATTTCAGCCACTGAAGCTTGTAACTCCTCCAGAGTTGTCATAGGTCCCTTGGTGACCTCCCTCACTGCTCCCCTTCTTGTACAGTCACTCAGTTTTTGAGGACAGCCTGCTCTACGCATGCTTATAACAGTACCATATTCTTTCTATTTCTTGATGATTGACTTAACTGTACTCCAAGGGATATTCAGTGACTTGGAAATTTTCTTGTATCCATCTCCTGACTTGTGTTTTTCAATAACCTTTTCACAGAGTTGCCTGGAGTATTCTTTTGTCTTCATGGTGTAATTTTTGCCAGGATACTGACTCTCCAGCTGCAATTGGACCTTCCAGATACAAGTGTATTTTTACCACAGTCAACTGAAACACCTCGACCACACACAGGTCACCAAAAACAGATCTCTATTTTAACTAATTATGTGACTTCTAAAACCAAATGGCTGCACCAGTGATGATTTGGTGCGTCATATTAAAGGGGATGAATACTTATGCAATTAATTATTTTGTGTTTTATATTTGTAATTAATTTAGATCACTTTGTAGAGATCTCTTTTCACTTTGACTCCGTCTTTCATTTCACACTCCGTCCACCAGAAGAAGAGGGATCTCCTAGTGGCCACTCATTTTAAATCCACTTCCCAATCGGATATGTCAGTCCATGGCCTCTTCAACTATCACAATAAGGCCACACTCAGGCTGAAGGAACAACACCTTATATTCTATCTGGGTATCCTCCAACCTGATGGCATGAACATCGATTTCTCAAACATCCAGTAATGCTTCCTGCTCTCCTTCACCATTCCCCATCCCCTTTTACCTCTCTCACCTTATCTCCTTGTCTGCCTATTGCCTCCATCTGGAGCTCCTCCCCGATTTTCTTTCTTTCATGGACTTGTCTTCTCCTATTAGATTCACTTTTCTCCAGCCCTGTATTTCTTTCACCACTGAACTTCCCAGCTCTTTACTTCATCCCTCCACCTCCCAGTTTCACCTGTCACCTTGTGTTTCTCTCTCCCCTCCCCCACCTTTTAAATCTGTGTAAAGGGGGTTTCTTCTTTTTTCTTTGTTACTGTGTATGTGTATGTAATCAAAAGGGCTTCTTTGTTTTGTTAACTAGCAGGAATGCTAATTTACTGATAACCAGAATTGTATTCCTTTGTAAACCAAATGGCATTAATGTTCTTTCTTCTGAGTCTGTAAGCTTTTGTTGATGTGCTTTTGGGGAGATCGGAGCAAGGGGGTTGAGAGAGAGGACGCTATGCTGTAAGCTGGGCGAGGAACGGACCCCTAGCGGGGGTCCGAGGCCAGGACGTACTCCGAGGAGGGGGGGTTTGAAGCTAGATGTGCTTGGTTGACCACTCGGAGGGTCCTGAGCTGCGAGTCGAGGAGTTCGGAGGGGATCGAATGGTGGCCAGAAGACTTCAGTAATTGAGCTCCAACGGTTGTGCACGAAGTGGTTTGGACTTTGATAAGTTTGGCGCCTTTTCTTTATTTTTTCTCTTCATGTATACTGTATTGTTATTAATCACTTAGTTATAGTAACCTTTATAAATTGTACTCATTTAATCGCTTATGGTGTACTGTCTGTTTTTGGGCGAGGCGGGGACATCACACAGCATCCACACCAGCTGATTACCCAGTTTGGCGGGGCCGAAGGCTGCTCCCCCTAGACGAGAATGAGCTGAGCGAGCCTGAGGTGACCCAGGAGGTTACATCTGTCCTCATCTTTTTCCTTCCAGACCTGATGAAGGGTCTCGGCCCAAACGTCAACTGTACTCTTTTCCATAAATGCTGCCTAGCTTGCTGAGTTCCCCAACATTTTGTGTGTTGCTATTGGGAACACTTCAGGCCACCTTGTAGCTGCATCCACTACAACCAAGAAATCTGTGTCCATCCAAGGTCTGGCAAAATCCAAGTGTATCCTTTGCCTGAGAAAAATGCAAGTCATTCCCAGGGTAGGAGAGGCACTGCTCTTGGCATCTTCTGGATGTGTTGGTATCCCATACAATGCACAGCAAGCAGTCTGATCCGCTGATTTATCCCAGGCCACCAGACAAAGCTTTGAACCAATGCTTTCATTTTAACCACACCTAGATAACCTGCATGTAGCTCCTTCAACACTTCAGCTCTCAGCTTTCATGCTACTACAACTCTCAAACCCCACATAAGACAACACCCATCAAGAGCAAGTTCATTCCAGTGCTGGTAAAAAGGTCGGAACTGCAACTTCTGCTGCATACCCACTTTGGGTTGTCTTAAGACCTGAGACAGTGTGGGTTTATTTTCTGATTTCCCACTGGATCATCTCCACAGTAATAGGGAGACTTTTGCTTTGCATTAGGAAGAATACATCAAAAAGAGTGTCCTAGTTTAAGCAAGAAGATCCATCAGCATTTCATGATTACTTGTCCTCTTAATCTTATAATTGTGTCCTCCAAGAAACAGAGCCCATCTCTGCATTCATGCTGCTGTTACTGGAACACCCCTCTCTGAATGGACCTGGTTTACACAAGCATCCCCAACGAGTACCAGGCAGAGCCCCTGAACACCTCCCTCTGCAACGGGATCCTAGACTTCCTGACTGGGAAACCTCAGTCAGTCTGGATCAGGAGCAGCATCTCCAACACCATCACATTGAGCACGAGGGCTCCCCAGGGCTGCATGCTCAGTCCACTGCTGTTCACTCTGCCGCAACGCACAGCTCGAACCACATCATCAAGTTCGCCGACGACACGACCGTGGTGGGTCTCATCAGCAAAGAACGCCGAGTCAGCTTACAGAGAGGAGGTTCAGCGGCTAACGGACTGGAGCAGAGCCAACAACCTGTCTCTGAATGTGAACAAAAGAGGTGGTTGCTGACTTCAGGAGGGCACGGAGCGACCACTCCCCGCTGAACATCGACGGCTCCTCGGTAGAAGTCGTTAAGAGCACCAAATTTCTTGCTATTCACCTGGCGGAGAATCTCACCTGGTCCCTCAACACCAGCTCCATAGCAAAGAAAGCCCAGCAGCATCTTTACTTTCTGCGAAGGCTGAGGAAAATCCATCTCCTACCCCCCCCATCCTCATCACATTCTACAGGGGTTGCATTGAGAGCATCCTGAGCAGCTGCATCACTGCCTGGTTTGGAAATTGCACCATCTCAGATCACAAGATCCTGCAGCGATAGTGAGGTCAGCTGAGAAGATCATTGGGGTCTCTCTTCCCGCCATCACAGACATTTACACTACACACTGCATCCGCACAGCAAACAGCATTATGAAGGACCCCATGCACCCCTCATACAATCTCTTCTCCCTACTGCTGTCTGGGAAAAGGCACTAAAGCATTCGGGCTCTCACGACCAGACTATGTAACAGTTTCTTCCCCTAAGCTATCAAATTCCTCAATATCCAGCACCTGGCCTGACACCTTGCCCTATTGTCCTGTTTATTACTTATTGTAATGCCTGCAATGTTTTGTGCACTTTATGCAGTCCTGGGTAGGTCTGTAGTCTAGTGTAGTTGTGTTTTTTTTCCTCTGTGTTGTTTTTTTATGTAGTTCAGCCTAGTTTTTGTAATGCGTCATTAAACACCATGGTCTTGAAAAAAGTTGTCTCATTTTTACTATGTACTGTACCAGCAGTTATAGTCAAAATGACAATAAAAGTGTCTTTACTTGAAAATGGACACCAATAGTTGATGATGTAAAAAGGACCACATCTGTGTCACGTCCTTTTGTTCTGAGGCATCCACCATTGCTTACATTTTCTTAGTGCACTACAGTAATCTAGGTGTGTCTACGATGTGACCACTAAGTGAAGCTTGGTTTAAAGAATTCACACCTGTTGCATCATCCTCTGAGCCCATAATCTTCTGATCTTTTTAATACTGCCCTGAGATTTTGACAATGTTCCTTGTCATCCTCACTGGTAACAATTATGTCATCCAGATAACACTGAGTTTCTGAGCAGCGTTGCAGCACCTGGTCTATGACTTTCTGTCAGATTGAAAATGCAGATGCTACTCCAAAAATAAGCCTATTATAATGATAAAGCCTTTTGTGAGTGTTTATGGTGAGAATCTCCATCTATATGTAGGCCTCAGCTAAGTCCACATTGCTGAAATGTTCCCCTGCAGAAAGGTTTCCAAAGATATCCTGACGAGCTTTGTAAAACTTGGTTGTGGTGTTTTCATTTTGCAATAGTTTTGAGTTTTCCCGATGCCATCCATGAACACTACTAAGGCATCATCCAGTACCTTTCTTAATTCACTTTCAGTTGTCTCTATTGCAGGGAATGTGGCATGCAAATTGTGAATGGTTCTCCAATCAGGTTGTAGTTGTCTCAGCCAATCATGGCCCCACAATGCTGCCCTCCTATTTTTACCACCTACAAACCCAATGTGGCTCGTTGGTTGCTGTATTTCACTGTTATGAATGTCATTCCCACAGGAGTTATCTTTTCTCCAATATAAGTTGTTAGATGAATATCTGCAAATTTCAGTTCAGTATCTTTGAAAACCCATTCAGCTCATTTTGTGGAATGACTGAAGCAGCTGAGCCAGTGTCCAGTTCCATTTTCATTAATTTGCCACTCACTTCTGGTGTAAGCCAATTTGCTTATCTCTTGTTAGTTTTCACAATGTATATCAGAAGGCTACCCAGTCCTGTGTCACTCTCATCATTAGATTTTTCATCTAACAGCATGCAAATTAGTGTTCTTTTTGAAACTGCATCTTGACTTCCCTGTGCAGTCCATTTATTTTTGTCTCACCGACATGCTCTTCATATCTGATTTACTTTATTGCATTTTCTGCTAGTTTCACATTTAGACCTGCATTGGTCTAGTGCATCTGAGCCCCAGCCACAACAGAAACACAGTTTGTTCATCCAGACAGATTTTTGCTTAAACATCATAATTTTGTTTATGCTCACTTTCATTCCTGACTGCAACTCAATTGAGTCTCTGGCTGCTGTTTCCATTGATAGAACAATTTCAACTGTTGTTTTAAATGTGAGTTGTGCTGCAGTTAGGAGCTGTTTTTGAATGCTTTCTTCTAAGATTTTGGCTGATTTGGTTGGAGCAGTTAAATTAAGCAAACTGTATGCTTTTCCGCCCATTGCACTCAGCAACATTGGCACACATTTTTTTTATTTCATTTGATTCAAAGTACTGCTCAATTCATTCAGTATACATCATCCAGTTATTTGTTGTGCAATCAAACGTGTCTATCTTTCCAAAGTAGCCAGCCATTTCTGCTTATTTTTATTTATTACTATCACCCAGTACTCAACTGTGTAGAAGCTCATGGCTGTACTCATTGTTTGTTAATTTCATCCATTTATTGCCTTTTTTTTTAAAAACAACTCTCTTCCCTTCTGAAGATAAACTAGCTGAATTTCAACAGGTAGGTGGTCATCACAGGTTCCTCGTCACCGTTATGGTTTGTAACTCCAAGAACTAATTGAAAGGAAGACACGGGAGCTGGGATACTTATCTACTTAGTTTCTCTTTTCCTTTCTTTTTAGTAAGGGGGTGGCTCAATTACACATGCCATTCATGTATATCTTACATATAATCCATAATGACTTAAAAAAATAAAGTTTAACCAAACAATATATTTACATTATTACTGAAATATTAAATACACCAGATGCTGCAGTATTCAAATAAGTAACACTGAGCATAAAAATTGGCAGGGATGCAGTGGAAAATCCTTAATTGCAGCTGGAGCTGTTTCATTTTAAATTACTGCTCCATTCACCCAGCTAATACAGGAGACCTGAATTCATTCTTAATATTTCAAAACCATTGTGACTAATTGCTGTTTGCTTGTTATTTTAATCTCCAAAATGTACAACTCCATTAAAACAAAATTATGGCATCTCTTTTACAGCAGTTTTTAAATTATTAGACATGCAACTAAACATTGAGTGTGGGATAACAGTCAACTTTCTCCACTAGTGTCATCCCTAAATCTTAATAACAATCAGTTCAATTTCAACTCAGCATGAAAAAAAAATCAATAACTAGTACAGCTGCATACTGGAGGTTCAGTGCTAATCCAAAAAACTAAGTTTCCTATAGCACCTCTATATCAGTTCTCTTGTCAAGGGTACTTCTAGGGTACTCAGGTATGCATTAACCTGTCACCCTGATCACCCATACCAAACATTCACTAACCAACCTGACTTCTCCTAACATTGTGTCATTGCCTATCAACTCATTCACCACAGTAAAGTTCAAAATATTTATATACCAATCAAAAGAGATATATATATTGCCTGATTTCAAAATCCAAATAGGATAAAAGGAAAATGAGAACTAGTTTCATGTTTACAGGGGCTAATTTCTATTGAAAATAAGATGATTTATAAGTTTGGAATTATGAAAAGGATTGAAGGGTAGACAATGACAGCGTGCTACCATTTGTAGAAAAATAAACTGCTGGAAAAAATAAAAAATAATGGCTTAATAAAACCAGTGACAATTTCAGAAGAAACTATTTTATTCAGGAAGTGTCCAGAACACGTAACTTGGTAGCAAATGATGTAACTGAGGTGACTAGAATAGGTGACACTCAATTTAAGTCAAGTAAGTGTATGAGCTAAAAATCCAGAATCTGCAGTATTTTGCTTTTTGCTCAATGTCAGTTACTGATTTCACATCTTTAAACACTGCAGCAAAGCAGAAAGGGAACTTGCCAAATAAATAGAGTAAACTTGCTGAAGAGTAACAATGTATCTGCGCATTGACCCCAATGCAAAAAGGGTTCATCACGTTGATAGAACGCAGAATTGTCAATTAACCATTACTGTTATGTGCATGCCTTGTACCTGGAAGAAGCTCACAGTATAAATGAAGTCATAAGTTTATACAGTATGGAAACAGGCCCTTCCGTCCATTCAATTATCAAGTACAACCTTTGTCATTGTCACATTTACCAAGGTACACTGAAAAATGTCTTCTATACCCCTCGTATAGATCAATTTATTACACCAGTACATTGAGGTAGTACAAGGTAAATTAATAACAAAATGCAGAATAAACTGTTACAGTTATAGATAGTGCTGTGCAAGTAAACAGTAAGTCACAAAATTGTAATGAGATAGATTGTTAGGTGAAGAACCCACATTGTACAAGGGGACTGTCTAATAGTCTTCTAAAACTGGGTAGAAGCTGTCCTTTATCCTGAAGGTACATACTTCAGGATTTTTGTATTTTCTGTCCCCATGGGAGAAGGAAGAAGAGAAAATGACATCTGGACAGGATGCTTTCTATAGTGCATTAATAAGAGGAAGCAGAGACTTTGGTGAGCATTCATATCTATGGCATCAAAGTGGTTGTTCCAGGACAAATTGTTGGTGATATTCATTCCTAAGAACATGATGCTTTCAGTCCTTTTAACCTCTGCACCACTTCCAGAAAGCGAATGACCAGCTATTTATTCCCTGACATTGAGGGGAAGGTTGCTGTCATGACTGTCATTTGACCCTCTCTCTCATTCCAGTACTCTGACTCAAGGTACAAGCCACTTCAATGATACCATTTGCACTTGTAGGTGGAGTTACAGCAGAATGCCATGCAGTCCTGGGTGTATAGGGTGTACAGAAAGGGGCTGAAATGCAGCCATTTTGGAGCACCAGTGTTGACAGTAATCATGATAAAAGTGTTGCTACCTATCCTAACTGATTGTGGTATGTTGGTCAGGAAGTCAAGAACCATGTTGAATCCCAGGTCTAGGAGTCTGGAGGTGGGCTTGCTTGGAATTACAGCATTCAAGGTGGAACTGTAATCACTGACATTAGCCTAATATAGATGTCTAATGTCCAGATGCTCCAGAGATATGTGTAGGGCCAGAGAGAATGAACACTCTGGATGCAGCATTCTGTGTCATGACAATTAAACCAAATATTTCTTGAGTATCTGACCTCATCATATCTCCAGGTGGTGCATTCCAGATTTCAAGCACCATCTGCCTGAAAAAAATTGTTCCTCAGATTTCCTTTGAATCTCCTCATGCTTACCTTAAACCTGTGCCCTCAGCTTATAAATATTTATGCAGGAGCAAACAAATTCTCCGTCTGCCATATCTATTGAAATTTGTCAGCAAATCCTGTTGACATATTTTTAGCATTTTATGTTGATGCTAATATTTCATTAGGGCAGATCACTAAAAGCGCTACAGCCTATTAAGAACCACACATTAACAAAGTCAGCAATCCAGACATATAAATATGTTCAACTTCAGCTTTAGTGAGCTGGATTTCAACAAAGATAATCCCCTCAGCCAAAATGATGTTTGATTTATTTTTAAGCTACTTTTTACTGAATCTCTTGGGTTCCATGACCTAGAATATACCGATCACTTTTCTTTAAAAAAACACATATGTCGTTGCTTGAAATGGCAAACAGAGTTTGTGAATTTTAATGAGTACTTTGACATGTTGAAGTTGTGAAGTCTTCACATCTCTCATCGCTAACTTCCCTAATTAAGGAAGAACTCACTAATGAGGCCCTTTCATAACCTTTCACTATCTGATAGAAATGTGATTGGAATAACTTGTGAAGAATTTTTAATTCAAATGCTGGAGAACAAAGTCCATCATGTTTGATTTATCTAGTACTGTGGCGTCTGTGTACATTTGTCATTTGTAAATGGCAGTTTTTTTTAGAAAGGAAGATGGCTGCATTGTGGCAAATAAGCCCTTTATAAATTGTGCCTCAGTGATTAGAATTCTGAGATGATAGTTGGATCTGATGAAAGTTTGACCATTTTTCAGATATAAACCAGTTCTCTCAAGAAAGTTCGTTATTTCACTGAATCAAAATTTTATCCTGAAGATCTTATTCAAAATCATTCTTTGTGTTGTTATACATTCTTCCATTAATAATATCTGGTCATGGATAAAATTGAACTTTAATTCTTATTTATGTCACTACACTTTGGTGAGGCTGCATGCAGGAAATAAAGTAATGCCTTCAGTGCAGTCATTTCTTTGGCAGTTTGAACAGGACACAACTGCACAAGCGCGTGAAAGTCGGCCCATGAGACAGCGGAAGAGTTTAAAAAGCGAGCAGATTGAGAAGGGGCAGTCATTTCTTCAGCAGTTTGAACAGGCATGACTGCACAAGCGCATCAAAGTAGGCCTGTGAGACAGCGGGGAAGTTTAAAAAGTGAGCAGGTTAACGGAGCGGGCGATGGAGTAGTGGGAGACAGAGTAGAAAGGCTTTGGCTCAAGAGGCTTCAGTGAGCAGAGGCTGAGGACGAGCTTGCTCCCAGTGAGGCAAGGCTGGGTAAGTTCCTTTAATAACTCTAATTAACTTAGGAGTAGGTAATGGAGGTAGCCGTTAGGGCAGTTGAGTGCTCCGTTTGCAGTATGTGAGAAGTCAGGGTGAGCACAATTGTCCCTGATGACGACATCTGTAAAAGCTGCAACCAACTGCAGCTCCTGACAAATCGAGTTACGGAACTGGAGCTGGAGCTGGAGCTGAATGAACTTCGGATCATTCGTGACGCAGAGACAGAAATAAACAGGAGTTACAGGGACATAGTCATGCCTAAAAATCAGGGGGCAGGGGAGGAGAGAGAAAAGGAATAGACAGAATGAGCAGAGCACCCCTGTGGCCATTCCCATCAATACTAAGTATACCGTTTTGGATACTGTTGGTGGGGACAACCTACCAGAGACCAGTTGCAGTGGTTGCATCTCTGGCACCGAGACTGGACCCTCAGCTCAGAAGGATAGAAGGGAAAAGAGAAGAGCAGTAGTGATAGGGTATTCAATAGTTAGGGGGACAGATAAGAGGTTTTGTGGAAGAGATTGAGAATCCCAGATGGTCTGTTGCCTCTTTGGTGCCAGGGTCCACGATATCTTGGATCGAGTTCTCAGTATTCTCAAGAGGGAGGGTGAGCAGCCAAATGTCATGGTCCATGTAGGGACCATTGACGTGGATAGGAAGAAGGAGGTCTTGCAAAGAGAATTTAGAGTTAGGTGCAAAGTTGAAGGACAGGACGTCCAGGTTTGCAATCTCAGGATTGTTTCCCATGCCATGTGCTAGTGAGGCTAGAAATAGGAAGATAATGCAGGTAAGTACTTGGCTAAGGAGTTAGTACAGGAGGGAGGGCTTCATGTGCCTGGACAATTGGGTCTTGTTCCAGGGAAGGTGGGACCTGTTCCGATGGGACAGGTTGCACCTGAACAGGAGGGGGACTAACATCCTTGCAGGAAGGTTTGCTGGTGCTGCTCCAGGGGATTTAAACTAGATTTGCAGGGGGAGGGGAACCAGAGTGTTAGAGCAGATCGTGCGGTGGAGGAGGATAAAGGTCATGCAAGAGCTGCAAGTATACTGCATGGAGTAAAGCCAGATCTAGCATATAAAGAGGCTTTGAGGAAAGAGAAACAGAATAAAGGGTATAAAGGTAGTAAGGTAGAAGGGCTAAAATGCATGTACTTCAATGCAAGAAGCATCAGGAACAAAGGTGATGAACTGAGAACTTGGATACATACATGGAATTATGATGTAGTAGCTATTACAGAGACTTGGCTGGCACCAGGGCAGGAATGGATTCTCAATAGTCCTGGATTTCAGATCTTTAAAAGGGATAGAGAGGGGGGAAAGGGTGGCATTACTGGTCAGGGATACTATTACAGCTAAAGAAAGGTGGGCAATGTAGCAGGATCTTCTTTTGAGTCAGTATGGGTAGAAGTCAGGAACAGGAAGGGAGCAGTTACTCTATTGAGAGTATTCTATAGGCCCCCTGGTAGCAGCAGAGATACCGAGGAGCAGACTGGGAGGCAGATTTTGGAAAGGTGCAAAAATAACGGGGTTGTTATCATGGGTGACTTTAACTTCCCTAATATTGATTGGTGTCTGATTAGTTCCAATGGTTTAGATGGGGCAAAGCCTGTTAAGTATGTCCAGGACAGATTCCTGTCACAGTGTGTTGACAGGCCGACTTGGGGGAATGCCATACTAGATCTAGTATTAGGTAATGAACCGGGTCAGGTCACAGATCTCTCAGTGGGTGAGCATCTGGGGGACAGTAACCACTGCTCCCTGGCCTTTAACATTATCATGGAAAAGGATAGAATCAGAGAGGATAGGAAAATTTTTAATTGGGGAAGGGCAAATTATAAGGCTATAAGGCTAGAACTTGCGGGTGTGAATTGGGATGATGTTTTTGCAGGAAAATGTACTATGGACATGTGGCCAATGTTTAGGGATCACTTGCAAGATGTTGGGGATAAATTTGTCCTGGTGAGGGAGATAAAGAATGGTAGGGTAAAAGAATCATGGGTGACAAATGAGGTGGAGAATCTAGTCAGATGGAAGAAGGCAGCATACGTGAGGTTTAGGAAGCAAGGATCAGATGTCCATTGAGGAATATAGGGTAACAAAAAAGGAGCTTAAGAAGGGGCTGAGGAGAGCAAGAAGGGGGCATGAGAAGGCCTTGGCGAGTAGGGTAAAGGAAAACCCCAAGGCATTCTCCAATTATGTGAAGAACAAAAGGTTGACAGGAATGAAGATAGGACCAATTAGAGATAAAGGTGAGAAGATGTGCCTGGAGGCTGTGGAAGTGAGCGAGGTCCTCAATGAATACTTCTCTTCGGTATTTACCAATGAGACAGAACTTGATGATGGTGAGAACAATATGAGTGAGGTTGATGTTCTGGAGCATGTTGACATTAAGGGAGAAGAGGTGTTGGAGTTGTTAACGTACATTAGGATGGATAAGTCCCTGGGACCTTACGGAATATTCCCCAGGCTGCTCCACGAGGCAAGGGAAGAGATTGCTAAGCCTCTGGCTAGGATCTTTATGTCCTCGTTGTCCACGGGAATGGTACTGGAGGATTGGAGGGAGGTGAATGTTGTCCCCTTGTTCAAAAAAGGTAGTAGGGATAGTCCGGGTAATTATAGATCAGTGAGTCTTCCACCTGTGGTGGGAAAACTGTTGGAAAAGATTCTTAGAGACAGAATCTATGGGCATTTAGAGAATCATAGTCTGATCAGGGATATTCAGCATGGCTTTGTGAAGGTCAGATCATGTCTAACAAGCCTGATAGATTTCTTTGAAGAGGTGACCAGGCATATAGATGAGAGTAGTGCAGTGGATGTGATCTACATGGATTTTAGGAAGGCATTTGACAAGGTACCACACAGTAGGCTTATTCAGAAAGTCAGAAGGCATGGGATCCAGGGAAGTTTGGCCAGGTGGATTCAGAATTGGTTTACCTGCAGAAAGCAGAGGGTCGTAGTGGAGGGAGTACATTCAGATTGGAGGGTTGTGACTACTGGTGTCCCACAAGGATTGGTTCTGGGACCTCTAGTTTTTGTGATTTTTATTAGTGACCTGCATGTAGGGGTAGAAGGGTGGGTTGGCAAGTTTGCAGATGACACAAAGGTTGGTAGTGTTGAGGATTGTCGAAGATTGCAGAGAGACATTGATAGGATGCAGAAGTGGGCTGAGAAGTGGCAGATGGAGTTCAACCCAGAGAAGTGTGAGGTGGTACACTTTGGAAGGACAAACTCCAAGGCAGAGTACAAAGTAAATGGCAGGATACTATATCTGGGGGTACATGTCCACAGATCCCTGAAAGTTGCCTCACAGGTAGATAGGGTAGTTAAGAAAGCTTATGGAGTGTTAGCTTTCATAAGTTGAGGGATAGAGCTTAAGAGTCGTGGGGTATTGATGCAGCTCTATAAAACTCTGGTTAGGCCACACTTGGAGTACTGTGTCCAGTTCTGATTGCCTCACTATAGGAAGGATGTGGAAGCTTTGGAAAGGGTAGAGGAGATTTACCAGGATGCTGCCTGGTTTAGAGAGTATGGATTATGATCAGAGATTAAGGGAGCTAGGGCTTTACCCTCTGGAGAGGAGGATGAAAGTAGTCATGATAGAGATGTACAAGATATTAAGAGGAATAGATAGAGTAGACAGCCAGAGCCTCTTCCCCACGGCACCACTGCTCAATGCAAGAGTACGTGGTTTTAAGGTAACAGGTGGAAAGTTCAATGGGTATATTAGAGGAAGGTTTTTTACTCAGAGAGTGGTTGGTGCATGGAATGCACTGCCTGAGTCAGTGGTGGAGGCAGATACACTAGTGAAATTTAAGAGACTACTAGACAGGTATATGGAGGAATTTAAGGTGGGGGGTTATATGGGAGGCAGGGTTTAAGGGTCGGCACAACATTGTAGGCCAAAGGGCCAGTACTGATCTGTATTGTTTTATGTTCTATGTTCTTTCTTTTGGAGGCATTCTTTGGAGTACTGATTCTTATCAGGAAAATAATTTGCCATGATAATCCAAAATGCACAAGTAAGTGATTGAACAATTGAGAAATGAAAGGTAAAACAAACAAGGTAAATTCTGCTTTTGTAGGACACTGTTTATCAACTCATTGCTAAGTCAAGAGTACCAAATGTGGGCTTAAATTCAAATGGACCTCTGTTGCAAATTTCCTAATTATTTTCTTTTGTTTTAACTGTTACTTATCAAATATGTGAAAACAAAATATAGAAAAAAATATAAAGTGAACATCAAAACATCTCAACCCAAAGCATGTTTGCAAATATAATTACGTGAAAGGTTTTTCTTTTAATACAGTTAACATAAGGAGTTGGGCAAATAATAAAGTTAGAAAAAGATTAAAGGTTACCATACTAAGAAAAAAACACAAATCTGAAATAAAAGCTGAACTTCTGCGTTCTGTAGCACTGAAACAAAGAAAAGCAGTGTCAGATTTGTGTAACAACAAACAAGTTTAGGCAGATACTTAGTGGTTCTATTTTAAAAGACAATAAACTTTGCACAGTTTGTGCCTTGAAGACAGAATGTTGCATAATGTACAATATAACACAACACTTTTTAAAGAAAATTTTAATGATCACAAGAGCCTTTGCTGCATTTTTTCCACAAAATGATAACACAAACAAACATGGTGGGGGAGGTGTAATTTTACCATTTTTGTTCATTCACATAACAGATTTTTCTGAACTTACACAAGACTCTTCAGGAACCTCTTGGCAGCTTGCAATATTGAGATACAGATGCTATTTCTCAATCTCAATTTTTAATGGAGAATAAAACTACAGCTCTGTGGATCCTGGCAGCACCTGGTGAACTGTGATCTCCATCTTGAAGGCCATCACTAGAACGGCTTTCAAGAGGGTGAAACCTCGCAAGGCAACAGATCCTGATAGAGTACCTGGTAGGGCTCTGAAAACGAGCCAAATAATTGGTTGGTGTGCACAAGAACATTTTCTATATCTCATTGTTACAGCTGAAGTTCTCACCTGCTTCAAAAGGGTAACAATCATACCAGTGCCCAAGAAGAGCAGGGTGAGCTGTCTTACTGACTACCATCCAGTAGCACTCACATCTACAGTGGTGAAATGCTTTGAGAGGTTGGTTATGGCTAGAGTCAACTCCTGTCTCAGCAAGAACCTGCACCCACTGTGATTTGTCTGTTGCCACAATAGGTCTACACCAGATTTGATCTCATTGGCTCTTCATGAGGCCTTGGATTCCTGATATTCGCAAAAAAAAAAGTGTCATGAGACTTTATGTTATGTGCAACCTGTAACACATCTTAATGAACTCCAAATCTACACACAAAAGAGTGCTAAAAATCATTGCGTAAAAAATGTCATCATGTCAAACTGGCCTCTTAAAATCAAAACCAAACTCAATGTTCGTGTTTCTGAATTATGTAATTTTTTTCCTAATAACATTATCCTATACAGCCCTCCCTCCCCCCCAAGATACACTAAAATGGCATTGTGAGCTTCTCTGGAGCTCAGATGAACTGCCCGGCTCAGGTTCAATGTTCCACGGATGGAGAAACAACAGGTGTCTCTGGCTCATCCAGACAGTGTTGACATGCTCATTGTCATGTTGTGATACCAGGAGCACGGCAGCAGAAAACTCCAAACTTTGGCGAACTGGTTTAAGGTGATCTACTGAAATACATTCATGTCTACCCCCTTACCTATGATAAGAGTCTTTTCTCCTGGTTTCAAAATGCCGAATGAGCCATCAGAAGGGGGCCTAAAAGGGGACATTAGTGTGCATCATGGCAGACAAAAACAAACGGGCCAGAATGCAGATCAACAGGAACCCAAAAGTGCCTAATGCCATGACAGGAAGTAGGAATAGGTGAAAAGGAATTGAATTTATTGAGGAGGTGGGAACACTGTTGAAAGGCCGACCAAGCAGTCATGGCATCAGGAATGAAAGGGTCTTGGCCCGAAACGTTGACTGCTCATTTCAATGGATGCTGCCCGACCTGCTGAGTTCATTCAGCTTGTTTGTACGTGTTGATTTGCCCATATACCAACTCTGCCACAGACTGCAGGTCCACTTTTGGAGCACTTCTGAGCCCCACTAGGATCCACGGAAGACAACCATTCCAACACTCGTCGTTCAGGGACGCCCACAGAGAAGCCTTTAAGGAGCAGTGAAACCAGTCGCACAGGCCATTAGACTGCAAATAATATGCTGTGATGTAGCCTAACGCTGAGGTTCTGGGCCATCGCAGCCCAGATATCTGAAATTAATTGGGGACTGTGGGCAGAGGAAATATCAGATGGGGTTCCAAACTGAGCAACCCAGGTACTGATGAAACTCTGAGCTACGTATGCGGCCATCATATATGCTAGAGGGACAACTGGCCACCTGGTGGTACGGCCCCCCCCCCCCCTTGGTATGGAGGTGCGTGAAAGTGCAGGGGGACCACATTAACATGGTCAAACCATTGCTTAGGGACCTCAAAAGCTGCCAATGGTGCCTGCATATGACGTTTAATTTTTACCTGCTGGCACTCCACACAAGCTGCAATCCATTCACACACATCCTTCTGAGGCCATGCCAAACAAACTTTAGCACAACCAGTTTTTGTCAGGCCTTCTGGCCTGGCTGTGAGAGGCCACATATGGAGTCAAAATCAGCCCCATCTACAGTTTGTGGGCACAATGGGTTGATGGTGACCGGTTGAGACATCATACAGAAGGGAAATACCAGCTTTCCCAAACTTAACGTCAGCCAATCTCAGGCCCATGACTGCTATTCAGTGAGCCTGGACCTCAGTAACTTGGTCAGCTGCCATGCCATGTATGGTCTCAATGGCTGACCATGAGAGGCAGTCCCTTGATTTTTTCCCTTGATGCATTGTATAACTGTTGTGAACTTGGATATGTAAACCACCTGGCAGACCAAGTGTCTGACATTTTGGCCATTGTGTGCACAAGGGGTTTCTGGTCAATGAACACTGAAAAAGCAATCCTCTAGAAGAAAACAAAAATGGCAAATAGTCAGACAGAGACCAAGAAGCTCATGGTCAAAACGTGCTGTACTTACTTTCAGGGGGGACAGAGTTGCCGACTGAGAAGGCAAGTGGCTGCCACATGCCTCCAACCGGCTGTTTGTGTACAACACCCACAACATAGACTGAGGTGTCAGTGGTTGGGGAGCAGGTCCGATAGTAGGTCGCGTGAGAAAGAGCTCATTTGGTATCATTAAATGCCCTGGTCACGTCCGCTCACCAGTCAAGCACATGAATAGGGGGTATTGCCTTTAAGCATACTGTACAGGGAGAGCAAAAGTTCAGCAGCTCATGGAATGAATTGATGATAGAAATTTACCATACCAAAAACGGTCCTGCAGTTTTTCTTGTAGTGCAGGGTGGTGGGAAATCCATAATACCAGTTATTTTTGATGGGAGAGGTTTTGCAATGGTTGACAACCCAAGCCGACAATTAGCAGTGTTAATAATCAACCTGTGTTGGCTTAACAGCTCAAAAAGTGTTCGGAGATGAGATATGTTTTTGGACTTGGATGTTCTGGTGACAAGTCATTCAGGGAAACGAAAAAAATCTAAGTCTTTTAATACAAAACCCATCAGCTGATGTAAAGTCTGTTCTGCATTTTTCAGCTTAAGTGACATGCACAGTAACACAAAAAGGCCAAATGGGGTTATCACAGCTAGTTTGGGAATGCCCTTCAAGCACACAGGCACCTGATGATAGCCCCTAATTAGACTGACTTTTAAAAAAATCAAGAGGGGTGAAGACCAGAGGCTATTCAACCAGCATATTCCACGTCTGCAAACTCAGCCTTTGCAGTAGCCAGCTTTTCAGGGTCCAGTCTATGGAGCGCAGGCATGGACTGGCAGGCCAGTTGTGAGAATGCAATGCTCAATGTGTGACTGAAGAATTGGAGCAGGGGCAGAGATTCAGATTTCTGGATCATTGGGACCTCTTCTGTACAGGTGTGGCCTGTACAAAAGGGACAGGTTGCACTTGAATCCAACGGGGATAATATTCTTGCGGGCAGGTTTACTAGAGCTGTTGGGAATGGCTTAACTAATATAGCAAGGGGATGGGAACCTGTATGATACAGCTAAGGATGAGATAGCACAGCTTTACAAGTAGGTGTAACATGAATATAACAAAGGATAAGCCACTGATTGGGTACAAATGCAGACAGAGCAAAGAGTTCAATTGTATCACAGAGGCAAAATACAAAAGGGTGAAGAATGCAGGATGAAGGTGCTGTATTTAAATGCGCATACCATTCGGAATAAGGTAGACAAGCTCATGGCAAAATTAGAGACTGGTTAGTATGATGTTGTGGGCATCACCGACTCATGGCTGAAAGAAGGTCATAGTTGGGAGCTTAACATCAAAGGATATACTTTGTACAGAAAGGACAGGCAAGAAGGAATAGGCGATGGTGTGGTTCTGTTGGCAAGAGATGGAATTACATCTTTAGAAAGAGGTGATGTAGGGTCAGAGAATATTGAATCTTTGTGGGTGGAGCTAAGAAACTGTAAGGGTAAAAAAAATACGAGAATCATATATAGGCCTCCAAATAGTAGCCAAGATGTGGGATTGAGATTGCAAAGGGAACTGGAAAAGGCATGTAATAAGAGTAATGTCACAGTAGTAATGGGGACTTCGGTATGCAAAGGGATTGAGAAAATCAGACTGGTGTCAGATCGCAAGAGAGGGAGTAATGCCTACAAGGTGGCTTTTTACAGCAGCTTGTGCTTGAGCCTACTTGAGAAAAGGCTGTCTTAGATTAGGTGCTGTATAATATCCCAGATCTTATTAGGGAGCTTAATGCAAAGGAATCCTTTGTAGGCAGTGATCATATGATTGAATTCATACAACAATTTGAAAGGGAGAAGCATAAACCACACGTATCAGTATCGCAATGGAATAAAGGGAATTACAGAGGCATGAGAGAGGAGCTTGACCAGGTGGATTGGTGGGGATGATGGCAGAGCAGAGGTGACTCTGGGAATGGTTTCTAAGAATAGTTCACAGGGCACAGGACAGATTTCTCCCACAGAAGTTGTTCTCAAATGGCAGGGGTAGGCAACTGTAGCAGACAAGAGAAGTTAAGGACTGCATAAAAGCCAAGGAGAAGGCATATAAGATAGCAAAAGTGAGTGGGAAGTTGGATGATTAGGAAACTTTTAAAATCCAACAAAAGGCAACTAAAAAAGCTATAAAGAAGGGGAAAGATGAAATATGAGGGTAAATTAGCCAATAATATGAAGCGTGATACTGTTTCTTCAGTTACATAGAGAAGAAAGGAGGTGAGAGTTTATATTGGACCACTGAAAAATGATACTGGTGAGGTAGTAATGGGGGGCAAAGAAATGGCAGTTGAATGCAATCGGTGCTTTGCATCTGTCTTCAATGTGGAAGACACCAACAGTGTGCCAGAGGTCCGTGAGTATCAGGGAGCAGGAGTTAGTGCCATTGCTATTACAAAGGAAAAAGTGCAAGGCAAACTGAAAGGTCACCTGGACCAGATGGACTACATCCCAGAGTCCCGAGAAAGGTTGCTGAAAAGATAATGGATGTATTTGTCATGATCTTTCAAGAATCACTTGATTCTGGCGTGGCCCCTGGGGACTGGAAAACTGCAAATGTCACTCTTCTCTTTACAAAGGGAGGAAGACAAAAGAAAGGAAATTATAGGCCAGCTAGCCTAACCTCAGTGGTTGGGAAAGTGTTGGAGTCTATTATTAAGGATGAAGTTTCAGTGTACTTGGAGACTAATGATAAAATAAGTCAAAGTCAGCATGGTTTCTGTAAAGGGAAATCTTGCCTGACAAATCCGTTAGATTTCTTCGAGGAAGTAACAAGCAGGATGGACAAAGAAGACGCAGTGATGACACTTACTTGGATTTTCAGAAGGCATTTGATAAGGTGCCACACATGAGGCTGCTTAACAAGATAAAATCCAATGGGATTACAGTAAAGATACTGACATAGACAGAGGCTGACAGGCAGGAGGCAGCGAGTGGGAATAAGGGGGGCCTTTCTGGTTGACTAGTGGTGTTCCTCAGGGGTTAGTATACGGACTGCTACTTTCACATTGTTTGTCAATGATTTAGATAATGGAATTGATGGCTTTGTGGCAAAGGTTGTGGATGAATCAAAGACAGATTGAGGGGTAGGTAATGCTGAGCAAGCAATGTGATTGCAACAGGACTTAAGACAAATTGGAAGAACGGGCATAAAAATGGCAGATGGAATATAGTGTTGGGAAAAGGAACAATAGTGTGGACTATTATCTAAATGGGGAGAAAATTCAAATATCAGAGGTACAGAGGAACTTAGCAGTCCTTGTGCAAGACTCCCAGAAAGTTAATTTATAGGTTAAGTCTGCGGTAAAGGCGGCAAATGGAATATTGGCATTTAGTTCAAGGGAAATAGAATATAAAATCAAGGAGATAATGCTGAGCTTCATAAGACACTAGTCAGGCCACACTTGGAGTACTGTCAACAGTTTTGAGCCCCATATCTCAGAGATATCTTCCTTTCTGAGATATGGGGCTCAAAACTGTTGACAGTACTCCAAGTGTGGCCTGACTAGTGTCAGAGGAGAGAGTCCAGAGGAGGTTCACAAGGATGATTCTGGAATGAAGGGATTTACATACGAGGAGCATTTGGCAGCTTTGGGCCTGTACTCTCTGGAATGTAGAAGAATTGGTGGGGGGGGGGGGGGGGGGAATCTCATTGAAACCTACCAAATGTTGAAAAGACTAGATAGGGTGGATGTTTTCTATGGTGGGGGTTTCCAGAACTTGACGGCACAGCCTCAAAATTGAGGGGTGACCGTTTAGAACAGAGGTAAGGAGGAATTTGTTTTTAGCCAGAGAGTAGTGAATCTGTGGAATGCTCTGCCACAGACTGAGGTGGAGGCCAAATCCGTGGGTATATTTCAGGCGGAAGTTGATAGTTTCCTGATTAGTCAGGGCATCAAAGGAAATAACGAGAATGCAGATGTACAGGGTTGAGTGAGATCTGGGATCAGCTTTGCTGGAATGGTAGGGCAGACGATGGGTTGAATGGTCTAAATCTGCTCCTATGTCTTATGTTCCTCATGTTTTGCAATCATAGTGGAGAATGTGGGCTTGGTGAGGTCTGGGAATTCACCTAGCAGTTGAGTAATCTCACATGCGGTGGTGCATGCACTTAACAGAGTTGTTGTGGTGAACCTGCAGGGGGAGCAGGGTAACGACCCAAAGTTCTTGACATCCACAAGCCAGCAGTTCTTAAGGTGAACTAATAGTCCTTGGGTAGACAGGAAACCTGCACTGAGCAGAGGTCTTCCCACTTTAGTCAGGACAAAGTTCCATGTGTAACGTCGTCCACTGAAGCAGAGTATCACCCTCTGTGTCCCTCTGTGAAGTTGGCAGCCTCCAGTGAAGTTTCATCACTCTTTGCCTTCTTATCAATAGGTGATGCTGGCAGCACATTCACTTGAGCACCCATGTCACACACAGGAAGTGTCACCCTAAAAGGGTGTCTGTAATGAACAGTAGACAACCCTGGCAGCTGGAACCCACGGTGTTCACAGACCTCTGATGTCCCAAAGAGCTGACACTGTTGATGCTGCAAGGTAGTCAGCACTGCTTAGCATTCGTACCAAAGTAAGCGAGGTAAAAACACATGCCAACATCGTTTATTTTGTAGCCACAGGCGTGTTGGGGGCGTTGCTGACCTGGCTTATTGACGTAGAGAAAGGAGGAGAAATGATGCACCATGTAGACAATCAGCCATTTAAGCAAGCGCCCTATAGTCCTCCATGCGTGCATTAGCAAGGACTTGATCAAGCACTTGTTGCATGAAGAATTCTTTAAAAATAAAACAAGGATGCTGATTTCCCAGGGCAGACAGCAAGTGATCCATTAGCTCTCTTGGCTTAGTATTGCCAAGACCAAGAAAAGAGAGCAACTGTGGCATGCTCAGACTCCAATACCCCAGAAGTCTATAAAAGGTGAGCTTTCAGAGACCTGTATTCATTGTTTTAGGCTGCTGTTCAAACAGACTCATTACTCCTGCAGCCATGGAATTGTTGAGCGATGCTCCCATGCAGTAGAGTTTGGTGTCAATGGCAGTGATTCCTCATTGAATGAATTGGTCCCCAGCTTGAAAAAACCAAGTGAAGGCATTTTGCTCCCAAAACTCCGGCAGTTCAAAGCAACTGTGTAGTTAACATGCTCAATAACTCTGGATTCGTTCTAGAGCACCAGGGTCACCAACGTAGGCTTTCACAAATAAAATGAAGTGAGGTGTCTTATGCTTAACAAAACCCATAACATGTTTTATGGAACTCCAAACCTAAAGATAAAAGCGTGCTAAATATCTTAACATAACAAAATCATCATGTCAGACCAGCCTCTTAAAGTGAAACCACAACAATGTCAGTGGCTATGAATTATGTGAATTTCTCACAATTTTATTACCCAACAGGATCATCTGGACAATGCTAATACTTGTATCAGGCTGCTGTTTATTGAATACAGCTCAGTATTTACCACAATCATTCATACAGGTCTGATCAAACGGATCCAAAACCTAGCCTCTGTACTTCCCTCTGCAACTGGATTCTTAACTTCTTCACTGGAAAGCCACAGTACGTGCGGATCGGAAATAACATCTCCACCTCGCTGATAATCAATACTGGTGCATTTCAGGGATGTGTGCTTAGCCCATTGCCCGACTCTCTCTATTCCTATGACCGTGAGGCTAGGCACAACTCAAATGACATCTATAAATTTGTTGATGACACAACTATTGTTGGCAGAATTTTAGATGGTGATGAGAAAATGAACAAGAGTGAGATATATCAGTTGGTTAAGTGGCTTTGCAGAAACGATCTTGCACTCAGATTCAGTAAGACCAAACAATTGATTGTGGATTTCAGAAAGGTAAGATGAGGGAACACACACCAGTCCTCATAAGGGAATCAGAAGTGGAAAGAGTAAGCAATTTGAAGTTCCTGGGTATCAACATCTCTGTGGATCTATCCTGGGTCCAACATATCGATGCCATTTCAAAAAAGGCATGACATCAGCTATATTTCATTAGGAGTTTGAGGAGATTTGATACGTAACCAAAGACACAGTGAAATTTCTACAGATGTATGTTAAGAGCATCCTAACTGGCTGCATCACTGTCTGGTATGGGGGGGGGGGCAACTCCGTCAGCTCCATCATGGGCAATAGCCTCCCCAGCATCCAGGACATCTTCAAGGAGTGATGCCTCAAAAACACAGCATCCTTCATTAAGGACAACCATCACCCATGACTTGCCCTCTTCTCATTATTACCATTGGGAAGGAGGTACAGAAGCCTGAATGATTCTGGAACAGCTTCTTCCCCTCTGCCTCCAGATTTCTGAATGGACATGGAACCCATGAATACTACCTCACTGTTTTTTTTTGCTCTACTTATTTAATTTAACGTGTGTGTGTGTGTGTGTGTGTGTGTGTGTGTGTATTTATTTCTTACTGTAATTCCTAGTTTTTATTGTTATGTATTGCAAAGTAGCGCTGCCACGTAATAACAAATTTACTGACATATGTTGGTGATATTAAACCTTATTCTAATTCTGATCTATTTTTCAGCTTTCTAAATTCCTCAGTTTTGGTTAATTGAAGAAAAAAAAGCTGATTTTGTCAAACATTACAGTGAAATTCAGAATGCAAATAAATGCATCAATTTGGTATTATTAGAATTCTAATATTCAACTTATGATTCCAAGAAGTTTAGCAATCAAACTGCTCAAAATCTAAAGAGAAAAAAATGTATTCAAGCATTCTTGTAATGAATTAACTTCTGTATCAATCACAACAGAAGTTAAGAAAACAATTTAAGCAAGAAATTCAAATTATTTGCACAATAGTGCTCAACTTCATACAGATAACCAAATCCATGGAATGAAAATATAGTATTTCAGAGCGACCTGGTGATGCATTCACAATGTATGCAATAAAACTTGAACACGTAAGCAGCCCATTTATTGAGAGGCAATGGGAAACGTCTAAACACTGATCATCCTGAAAATATCAACATGATCTTATACCGCCTTGGGACCTGAAACATTAACTCTGTTTCCTTTTCTACTGATGCTGCTTAAATAGTTCCAACACTGCCTGGTATTATTTTTGGTAGATTTTTGCACACTCACTTTGTCCTTTCTAATAGCATACTTCCCTCACTCCCTATTTCATCAGCAAATTTACTACTGTACCTTCAATCAAGTTATTTATGCTTCTTATGAAGCTGAGGCCTCAACTCATCCTTGTGGCATATTACTCATTAGAATTTGCCAACTACAGAAGGGTCTATTTAAAGTTCAAAGTTATTATCAAAGTATGTACAGTACCTTGAAACAGTATTGAAACAGTAGCCCCCACAACTATTTTCACATTTCACTGTCTCATTTTCAGAATTTAAAATATATTGAAGTAGGATTTTTGAAATAATCTACAAACACTGTGCATCATGTCAAATCAAAAGAAAAAAATTCAAAGTCAGCAATGTACTAAAAATTAAAAATCAAACTTGCGAGGCTGTAAAAATATTCATCCCCTTTGTAGTTACCACACTAACATTCCTCAGGTGCAATATACAGTATTACTTTACCAACTCACCAAACTTGATGATGTAGAAAATTGGAGGATCTGTTTTCAATGAATTCCTAAGAATAAATATCCCTTCTCTCTGTAAGGTCCAACAATATGGTAGATTTTCAACAAAACAAACCAAAATGAAGATAAAAGAGAATTCAAAACATGTCAGGGAGATGATAATAGAGAAGCACAAGTCTGAGGAAGAGTACAAGACCTTGTCAAAGGCACTGAACATAGCTCAGACAACATGAGTGAATCTGCAGATGCTGGAAATAAATAAAAGCACAAAATGCTGGCAGACAGCATCTATGGGAGGAGATAGTGATGACGTTTCAGGCCGAAACCCTTCATCAGGAGTAAAGTAACATGGGACGGTCGAGGGGAGATAAGAAGTGGGGGGAGGGATGAAGTAGAGAGCTGGGAAGTGATAGGCTGAAGGGAAATGGGCCAGGGGAAGGTGGAGAATTATGGGAAATAAAAGAGAAAGAAAGGTAGGGCTTGGGGGGGGGGGGGGGGGAGATTATAATGGGGGAAAAGAGAGAGAAAGAGAACCAGACTAAAATTATAGGTAGGGATGGGGTAAGGGGAGGGGGCAGGGGTATCAACGGAGGTCTGTGAGTTGAATGTTCATGCCGGCAGGTAGGAGGCTACCTAGGCGGGAGATAAGGTATTGCTCCATCAACCTACGTGAAGCCTCATCTTGACGGTAGAGGAGGCCATGGACAGACATATCGGAGTGGGAGTGGTCTTCTGTGGAATTGAAGTGTGTGGCCACAGGGAGATCCCGCCACTACTGGAGGACTGAGTGCCAGTGTTCGGCAAAACGGTCTCCCAGTCTGCGGTGGGTCTCCCCAATGTATAAATGGCCACATTGGGAGCACCGGATACAGTATATCACCACAGTTGACTCGCAGGTGAAGTGGTGCCTCACTTGAAAGGACTGTCTGGGGCCTAGGATGGTGATGAGGGAAGAAGTGTGGGGGCAGGTGTAGCACTTCTTCCGTTTGCAGGGATGTGCCTGGAGGGAGGTAGGTGGGGAGGGGTGGGGGGGGATGAACGGACAAGGGAGCCTACAACGCTCGTGTAGGGAGCGATCCCTGCCGAAAGCTGAGAGTGGGGGGGAGGGGAAGATGTGTCTGGTGGTGGGATCCTGTAGGAGGCGGCGGAAGTTACAGAGGATTATGCATTGGATCCGTAGGCTGGTAGGGTGATAGGTGAGGACGAGGGGGACTCTATCCCTGGTAGGCTGGAGGGGGGAATGGGATGAAGGCAGAGGTGCGTGAAATATGGGAGATGCGATGGAGGGCAGAGTTGATGGTGGAAGAAGGGAAGCCCCTTTCTTTAAAAAAGGAAGACATCTCCTTTGTACTAGAATGAAAGGCCTCATCCTGAGAGCAGATGCGGCAGAGGCGGAGGAATTGAGAGAAAGGGATAGCATTTTTCCAGGAGACAGTGGGAGGAGGAATAGTCTAGGTAGCTGTGAGAGTCTGTAGGTTTGTAGTAGACATCGGTGGATAGGCTGTCTCCAAAAATAGAAAACAGAAAGATCTAGAAAGGGGAGGGAGGTGTCGGAAATAGACCAGGTGAATTTGAGGGCGGGGTGAAAGTTGGAGGTGAAGTTAATGAAGTCGACAAGCTCAGCATGTGTGCAGGAAGCAGTGCAGATGCAGTCGTCGATATAACGTAAGAAAAGAGGAGGACAGATACTGGTGAAGGATTGGAACATAGATTGCTCCACATGGCCGACAAAAAGGTAGGTGTAGCTAGGACTCATGCGGGTGCCCATGGCTACACCTTTAGTTTGGAGGAAGTGGGAGGACAGAGCAGAGTGGTGGGATCACCATCCCTTTCAAATAGTTTTCACAAAAGCTAATTAATTAATCCAATCACGTTTCAGGGAAGGAAATGTCCAATAATTTCTCTTTAAAATGCTCACACCCCAGAAACTACATATGATATTCTGATGAAAGATAACTGATCTAAAATCTGTCTGCTTCTCCCCACAAACACTGCCATTTTCCACTTTTATTACAGGCTAACTAATTTAAAGATCAAAATGCTGAACAATACAAACAATCTTCTACAAACTATTATGTATATTGATGAAGCACTTATGATCAATTATCATGTTTATTAAACTGGCTAACGTTTAATAGATATTAAAAACTTCACATTCAATCTTCAGATTCAGAACTTAATGTAACAATTCAAGAGAATTATTAGAAAAGATTCATCCCACATCATCTTCCCTTATCTGAGTTCAACCCAGGTAAATGTGAAGTGGTTCATTTTGGTAGGTTAAATATGATGGCGGGATATAGTATTAACGGTAAGACTCTTGGCAGTGTGGAGGATCAGAGGGATCTTGGGGTGTGAGTCCTTAGGACGCTCAAAGCAGCTGCACAGGTTGAATCTGTGGGTTCTGATTGCCTCACAACAGGAAGGATGTGAAAGCCATAGAAATGGTGCAGAGGAGATTTCCGAGGATGTTGCCTGGATTGGGGAGCGTGCCTTATGAGAATAGGTTGAGAGAACTTGGCCTTTTCTACTTGGAGTGATGGAGGATGAGAGGTGACCTGATAGAGGTGTATAAGATGATGAGAGGCATTGATCGTGTGGATAGTCGGAGGTCTTTTTCCCAACATCATGGTTGCCACACGAGGACGCAGGTTTAATGTGCTGGTGAGTAGGTACAGAGGAGAAGTCAGGGTAAGTGTTTTACTCAGAGAGTGGTGAGTACATGGAATGTGAGGGCTATGGGTAAACCTAGTAATTTCTAAGGTACAGACATGTTCAGCACAACTGAAGAGCCTGTAAAGTACTGTAGGTTTTCTATGTTTCTATCTGTTCCTGAGATCCAACTACTCCAGCCTCTGCCTCTCTTGCACTATTACCGCTACCCTATTTCTCAAATAGTGACATGTGTTAACTGTTCTGACAGGCAGCCTTATGCCTTAATTAATCCAAGTCATTGCACTGGGATTCATTTATAAGTGCAACTTTGGAGAGGTTTTTTTCCCTCCTCTTCCTACCTTTCAGGAAAATGCTATTGTTAAGTGCTATTACTCACTAAACCAGGCTGATAAAGCATCATGATTTAATTTACTCTGCATCAATAACTGTTTGAGAACCAAAAAAGCCACATTAGTGAATAGCTTGATTTGCAATTGGCAATGGCAGTCCAGTCATCGAGCAATCCAGCAAAATCAATAACTTGTTCAGAACTCTTCAAAACAATTTGCAACCAATACTGTAGGATCTGGAGACCCTGCCCACCACACTTCCAATCTGACATTTGACCCAATTCTTTGGCAATCCAAAATTCCTAGACCTGGGACTCAACACTTCACTTTGCAACTGGATATTTGACTTCCTGACCAACAGACCACAACATTAGGAGCACCACTGTCACAATGATCCTGAGCACTATCACCCCACAAGGCTGCATCCTCAAACACCCAGTTTACTGCCTGTACACTCGTGAACATGTGAACAAATCTGCTCTAATGCCATCTATGAGTTTGTAGATGACATCACCATAGGGGCCAAATCTCAAACAGCAATGAGACGGTGTACAAGAAAGAAGAAAGAGAGACCAGTCTCATGGTATGACAACAAGCTCTCCCTCAATGTCAGCAAACCAAAACAGCTGGTAATTGACTTCCAGAAGAGAGGAGGTGCACATGTACATCAATCTTCATGAGATCAAGGGGTCAAGAGCTTCACATTCTCAGTAGTGAACATAACCAACAACCTGCCCTAGTGTAACCATGTGCACACCATAGCCAAGGAAGCTCACCACCACTTATATTTCCTCAGGATGCTAAAGAAATGTAGCATGACCTTCAACAATTTTTGTAGATGCACTATAGAAAGCACCCAACCCTAATACATCACAGCTTGATATGGCACTTTATGGATTCAAGATTTTAAATTATAAAATTACAGAAAACATCAAACTACACAATCCTGAAACATGCCCAAACACAAATTCATATTAAAAAAAATAAAATGGTCTACTTAATCACTAGGGAACTGATTCGTAAAGACTTTTATATGAATGTAATCTAATTTTATGGCTTCTGAGAAAATGGCACTCTTTGAATTAGGCTTCACAGAACATCACGTCATAATTCCAATATTTCAGATTGAATTAAAAGTCCCTTGCTCATCCACATAAATTCAAACATGCAATACAAGAAGCTTCCCCTGATAAGGGCATTTTGATAATCACTACAACATTAAAGGCTGGTGCTTACTGTTTGTGCTTTTAGCTTGTGACTGCCAACATCCTCCAGGGCCTGCGATAGCTGATTCTGTAAAAGAAAATAAAGAGAAAGTCCATCAGCCTTATTTCAGTCCTACATGGTGAGAGAAACACCATAACTATACACTGTAATCACGAACACTACATTCTCCATTTACATTTTATTCTGCCTTGTGTTAGTTGCTTTTTCTTTGTATTACCTCAATGAAGTGATTTGATGAAATTATCTGGATGGATGGTACACAGTTCTTCAATGTACTCAGGTACACACAACAATAAACTAATTGTCAAATTAAGAACCAATTATTGAAATTATTGTTTAGTTGTTGAAAATAAGAATTTAGACGCAAACATTGGCGATCACATAATAAAGCAAGATAGAGCTTTTAACACAACTAAATCACAAAATGCTTCAATGGAACTTTAATATCTCTTCCCTGCAAAAATCAGGGAAGATCCTCTTGAGTTTTCATCGTATCTATCCCTCTGTATTTGCATTTGAAAATCAATTGTGTCACCTCTTCACCAGTATCAACTCCTCCAGTTACATCATCATCTCAACATTGACATAATTTTCATCCAGCACTGGAAGAACAGATGTAACTCTAACCAATAAATGGAAAACAGAAGTCTTTGGCTCCAGCAGCTGCTGTCACTGACTATCATTCATTTTTAGAAAAAGTTTTTTGCCTGAAATGTTAACATCTTTATTTGACCTCAATCTGCACTTTAAAGCCGCTACACAGTATCCACATCTTCACCACTCCCAATATCCCAAAGCTGCTTTTATTCCTCCCTGATATCCCTATATTCCTCATGAGACTTCACCCATTCCAGTATCCCACACCTGCCCTCTATGTGTTTTCAAGGCTCCCTACACCCCTAGGGGTGTGGGATTCTGGCTTCACCCCTTCAAAATCACTCTCTTCAGTTTTTAATAACTCTATTCAATGGTCTTCCACTGATATGATGATACAGAATCTCCACTGTCCGCACCAATCCCAACCTCATCATCAAATCCACAGACAAAGGAAGTGTTGTTGCAGTCTGGCAGACTGACACCTATCTAGCTGAGGCCAAGCAGCAGCTCTGAGACATCTCTTATTTACAACAAGAATCCCAGTCAGGACCATCAGGCCTTTGTCTCCTGCACTATCACCAACCTCATCAAATCTCATCTTCTTCCATCCACTGCCAGTAATCTCACAGTTCCCTTACCCCACAATATTCGTTTCTACCTCCTACCCACGATCCACAAACCTGATTATCCAGATATGCCATTGTTTCTGCCTGCTCCTGTTCTACCGAACTTGTGTCCACATTCCTCAACTTCATTTTATCCCCCTCGTTCAGTCCCTTCCCACCTACATCTGCAACACTTCACATGCTCTTGATCTCCTCAACAGCTTTCAAGTCCCTGGCCCTGATTGTCTTATTTTCACTATAGATACACAGTCCCTATACACTTCTATCCATCATCAAGAAGGCCTGAAAACTCTCTGCTTTCTTCTCGACAACATAGACCCAACCAGTTCCCCTCCACTACCACTCTTCTCCATCTGGCAGAACTGCCCCTCACACTCAACAATTTATCTTTTGGCTCCTCCCGCATTCTCTAAGCTCAGGGTGTAGTCATGGGCACCTGCGCGGGCCCCAGCAATGCCTGCCTTTTCAATGGCTAAGACCATGTTTCAAGTCCTCCTGGTAATGCTCTACAACTCTTTCTGTGCTACATTGATGACTGCATTGATGCTGCTTCACGCATTCATGCTGAAATCAAAAATGTTATCAACTTTGGCTCCAACTTCCACCCTGCCCTTAAATTCACTTGGTCCATTTCTGATACTTCTTTTCCCTACCTCAATCCCTCAGTCTCCACATCTGGAGACAAAACGTCTATTGATACTTTTTATTAATCTTCAGATTCGCACAGCTATATTGACAACACCTCTTCCCATCTGTCTTTTGTAAAAAAGTCATTCTCTTTTCTTATCCTTTGTCTCTGCTGCATCTGTTCCCAAGATAAAGTTTTCATTTCCAGAAAAACATGTCCTCTTTTTTCCACCATTGATGCTACCCTCACCTGCCATCTCCTTCATTTCCCAAACATCTATCCTCACACCATCTTTCAGGGATAGATTTCCTCTTGTCCTTGGGAAGAAGTCCCAAACCTGCCCATTCACCTCTTCCCTCATCTCCTTTCAGGTCCCCATACAGTGATATCACCTCCAAATTTGTTGGGGTCATCTACTTATCCAGTGCTCCCAATGTGGAGTCTTTTACATTAGTGAGAACCGATGCAGAGTGGGGAGTCCGCTTTGTCAAGCACCTTCACTCCATCCACAAAAAGCAAGATTTCTAGGTGGTCAACCATTTAAATTCCAATCTTCATTCCTATTCCGAGACGTTGGTCCATGGCTTCCTCTACTGGCACGATGAGGCCACTCTCAGGTTGGAGGGGCAACACCTCATACTCTGACTAGATAGCTTCAAACCTGATTGCACAAACAATAATTTCCCTAACTTCTGATCATTTTCATCCTCCCAAGTCCCTCTTCTTCAAATCCCGACTCTAGAAGATTCAAATCTTCTCTTCACCTGCCTGTCACCTCTCCCGGTACTGTTCCTCCTTCGCTTTCTCTCCTCTTCTCTCAGATTGTTTCTTCTTCAGCACTTTACCTTTTCCACCCATCACCTCCCAGCTACTTTCTTTACCTCATCTCCCTACCCACCAAGTTTCACCTACCACCTTCTAGCCTGCCTTCTGTTCACTCTCTCCACTTTTTTATTCCAGCATCTTCCATTTGACTTCATCTTCTACAAAAAATGTGGCAAACAAAGTTTTACAAGGTCTATGATCAGTCCTTGAGAAATTTTATTTTAATTAAATGTCTCTATACTGTTATAAAAATATTATCAGGTGCTGCATGGGAAACCTCAAAATACCTGTTTTCCCAGATTTACAATCAATTATGAGGAAAGTGAAAATCAAATCACATTCCCTTGTGAAAATAATCATCACATTATTACATTTTTCTAAACATCACAAAAGACACTAAGCAAGAAGTGGTTAAAAAAAAATCTCTGTATCATGGTCAGTTTGCTGAACAATTTTTGCCTCTTCTAAATCCCTCAGAGCTCAGCTTTGAATAGTCTCGAGAAGAGAACATCTACAACCCGTGCAGAAAATATATTTTTTTAAAATTCCAACACCCTACGTCAAAATATTTTCCTTCATCTCAATGTTAAATGGTTGATTCTTTATTGCAAGATAAAATAGCTCCTGGTTCAATCTACAAGTACCTTCTCTGTTGACCTTTCTGAACTTATTTTCAACATAATTGAGATAATTTTTCATTATTCTAAACTTCAGTGAGTACAGATCAATTTTATTCAGTCTTGCTTCATAAAACAAAATTGCATCCAAACTATCAATCTAGTAATACAAACAGAAAATACTTCAATCCTCCATTCCAACAGAGCAGGCTAAATCAGTAGAAGAAGCAAGTAAGTAAAACACTGTTTATCTTTCCACATGACCTGATAAGTGTTTTCAATATTTTATATTTATTTTCCAGATATCCAGTATATGGTTTTTCTTTATTTCAATCATTCTTGCTGTACCAACTCCTATGGCTATCATATCCTTCTTTGGATATGGAGACCAACACTACATTGAACTCTAAATAAGGTTTCACTAAAGTCCCAAGTAATTTCAAAAAGTCATTATTACTTTAGTACTTCTTTCCCATTATGATGCAGTCCAAAATTAACATTTTCTTTCCTAAATGCTTGCTGTTGACGTGCTTAATTTACAGATCTCAAGGATTAGCATGTCAAGATACTTCTCTAATTTTTATATCTGTTAAAAATATATTTTATTATTCTTCCAAAGTGAAAGACTTCACATGTGTCCTCATAAAATTGCATCTACCAGCTTCCTACCCACCTCCTGAGCTTTCTCATTTTCCTTTGAAGACTCTTTGTATCCCGTTTGTACTTTACTTTTCCAAATAGGATTTGTAATAGAAGTAAATTTGAAAGTCTTCACAAATTTTTCAGCAAATTCATTAATATCAATTGTTAATAACTGACGACCCAATTGTGGTCCCTTGTCACACCCTGTTAGTATCATTCTGCCAAATAGAAAATAACACGGTTTCCAGCCCTATAGCTAAATTTTTTATCAATAGTAATAGCTTACCACCAATATCACTAACATATACTTTAGTAATCATTTATAGTGTTTATGAAAAAAATCACACTCCTTAGAAGTTTTCATGTTTTATTGTTTTACAATATTGAATCACAGTGGATTTAATTTGGCTTTTTTGACACTGAGCAACAGAAAAAGACTTACGTGCAAAGTGAAAACAGATCCCTACAAAGTGATCTAAATTAATTATAAATACAAAATAATTGATTGCATACTTATTCACCCCCCCTTTAATATGACACACCAAATCATCATTGGTGAAGCTAATTGGATTTAAATCACATAATTAGTTAAATGGAGATCACCTGTGTCAGTCAAGGTGTTTCAATTGAATGCAATGAAAATACATCTGTATAGGTTCCCCACCTCCCAATCTGAAGGTACAGCGTTCCTATGAAACCGTTTGTAAACCAAAATGTCGTAAAGTGAAGAAGCTATTACCGTTAATATATATGGGAAAAATATTTGAGCGTTCCCAGACCCAAATAAATAACCTACCAAATCAAACCAAGTAACCCATAAAACCTAAAATAACACGAACATATAGTAAAAGCAGGAATGATATGATAAATATACACCCTATATAAAGTAGAAATATTGTAGTTTCACATCAAAATCGGGAAGACAGTGAGCCAAAATCAATTTGGAGGGGAAAAAAAGTCGGCACGTACATGTATGTGTACATACATGCATGTGCAAACAACTGCCCGCACAAGGTTTCACGGTCATGGTAGTCTTTCTTGGGGTAAACACACGTATAAAACGGGCGTCTTTTTTTCGTAAAAGCGAAAATCCTCTTTGGTTAGCGTAAACAGGTACTAATGTAGGTCTTTCGTAACAGCAAGCTGTCGTAAAGCGAACGTTCGAAAAACAGGGGACATCTGTATGTGGAAGGTTCAAATGCTGGTGAGTCAGTACCCTGGCAAAAACTACACCAAGAAGACAAAAGAAGACCCCAAGCAACTCCATGAAAAGGTTATTGAAAAGCACAAGTTAGGTGATGGATACAAAAGCATAATTCAAATCACTGCATATCCCTTGGTGTACAGTTAAGTAAATCATCAAAAAAATGGGAAGAGTATGGCACAGCTGTAAATCTGACTAGGGCAGGCTGTCCTCAAAAACAAAGTGACTGTGCAAGAAGGGGACTCCTGAAGGAATTACAAGCTTCAGTGCCTGAGTTGGGAGAGACTGTGCATACCTGTTGCCTGGATGCAGCTTTATGAAAGAGTGGCAAAGAGAAAGTCATTGTTGGAAAAAAACTCAAATAAAACCTCAGCTAGCATTTGCCAGAAGCCATGTGGGAGACTCTGAAGTCAGCTGGAAGAAGCTTCTATAGTCTGATGAAACCAAAATTGAGTTCCTTTGGCCATCAGACTAAACACTTATGCCAAACACCACACATGATCAAAAACATACCATCCATACCTTGAAGCATGGTGGTGACTGCATCATGCTGTGGGGATGCTTCACTGAAGCAGGCCCTAGAAGGCTTGTGAAAGTAGAGCGTGAAATGAATGCAACAAAAATACAGGGAAATAGTAGAGGAAAACCTGATGCAGTCTGCAGCATAACTACAACTTGAGAGATTTGTTTTCCAAGATGACAATGAACCCAAGCATAAAGCCAAAGCTACACAGCAATGGCTTAACAACAACAAAGTTATTGTCTTGGAGTGGTCAAGCCAGAGTCCAAACCTCAATCCAATTGAGACTTTGCAATCTGACAAAGCCCTATCCACATGGACTCAAGGGTGTACTTGCTGCCAAAGGTGCATCTACTAAATAAAGGTATGAATAATTTTGCCATAAATTATTTTGTTGAATAATTAGTCAGCCCTCCTTATCAGTGGGGGATTGGTTCCGGGACCCACCCACAGATACCAAAATTTGCGGATGCTCAAGTCCCTTATTTAACATGTATCAATGCGGTGGTCTTTAGGACCCAGTGGAACCCCGAACTTTATTTAACATGTCTCCGTGCGGTGGACCTGGCGGCGCAGCTCTCAATTCGCAGTCTTTCTGTTCACAAAAATAATCACAATCGCGATTGAAAATAATGTGAAAGAAAAAACACAATCGGAAAGAGGTGAAACGCCATCAGTCATTGGAAAAGCATTAGGCTACAGTCGGTTAACGATCGGAACAATTTTAATGGAGAATGTGAAAGGCCCTGCCCTGATGAAAGCTGCAATTATTACTAAGCAACACAGTGGTTAAATTATTGAAATACATATGTTTCTTAAGTGTTTTATATTCATAGAAAGGTAAAATATGTACTATATACTAAGAAAACATTTGACTAACTGACATTAAATAATACCTGTTCCGACTTCAAATCCGACTTAAAGACGGACTCAGGAACAGAACTCATTCATAATCCGGGGACTGCCTGTACTTTTAAGTCATTTCTAGATTACTTATAATAGACAATAGACAATAGGTGCAGAAGTAGACCATTCGACCCTTCGAGCCTGCATCACCATTCTGAGATCATGGCTGATCATCTACTATCAATACCCGGTTCCTGTCTTGTCCCCAAATCCCTTGATTCCCCTATCCATAAGATACCTATCAAGCTCCTTCTTGAAAGCATCCGGAGAATTGGCCTCCACTGCCTTCTGAGGCAGTGCATTCCAGACCCCCACAACTCTCTGGGAGAAGAGGTTTTTCCTTAACTCTGTCGTAAATGACCTACCCCTTATTCTCAAACCATGCCCTCTGGTACTGGACTCTCCCAGCATCTGGAACATATTCCCTGCCTCTATCTTGTCCAATCCCTTAATAATCTTAAATGTTGCAATCACATCCCCTCTCAATCTCCTTAATTCCAGCGTGTACAAGCCCAGTCTCTCTAACCTGTCCTCGTAAGACAGTCCGGACATCTCAGGAATTAACCTTGTGCATCTACGCTGCACTTCCTCTATAGCCAGGATGTCCTTCCTTAACCCTGGAGACAAAAACTGTACACAATACTCCAGGTGTGGTCTCACCAGGGCCCTGTACAAATGCAAAAGGATTTCCTTGCTCATGTACTCAATTCCCTTTGTAATAAAGGCCAACATTCCATTAGCCTTCTTCACTGCCTGCTGCACTTGCTCATTCACCTTCAGTGACTGATGAACAAGGACTCCTAGATCTCTTTGTATTTCTCCCTTACCTAACTCTACACCGTTCAGATAATAATCTGCCTTCCTGTTCTTACTCCCAAAGTGGATAACCTCACACTTATTCACATTAAGCATCATCTGCCAAGGATCTGCCCACTCACTCAGCCTATCCAAGTCACCCTGAATTCTCCTAACATCCTCATCACAGGTCACACTGCCACCCAGCTTAGTATCATCAGCAAACTTGCTGATGTTATTCTCAATGCCTTCATTGAAATCATAAACAGCTGTGGTCCCAATACCGAGCCCTGTGGCACCCCACTAGTCACCACCTGCCATTCCGAGAAACACCCATTCACCGCTACCCTTTGCTTTCTATCTGCCAACCAGTTTTCTATCCATGTCAATATCTTCCCCCCAATGCCATGAGCTCTGATTTTACCCACCAATCTCCTATGTGGGACCTTATCAAATGCCTTCTGAAAATCGAGGTACACTACATCCACTGGATCTCCCTTGTCTAACTTCCTAGTTACATCCTCGAAAAACTCCAATAGATTAGTCAAGCATGATTTGCTCTTGTTAAGTCCATGCTGGCTTGGCCCAATCCTATCAATGCTATCTAGATATGCCACTATTTCATCTTTAATAATGGACTCTAACATCTTCTCCACCACTGATGTTAGGCTGACAGGATGATAGTTCTCTTGTTTTCTCCCTCCCTCCTTTCTTAAAAAGTGGGATAACATTAGCTATTCTCCAATCCTCAGGAACGGATCCTGAACCTAAGGAACATTGGAAAATGATTACCAATGCATCCACAATTTCCAGGGCCACCTCCTTTAGTACCCTAGGATGCAGACCATCTGGACCCGGGGATTTGTCAGCCTTCAGTCCCATCAGTCTACTCATCACCGTTTCCTTCCTAATGTCAATCTGTTTCATTTCCTCTGTTACCCTATGTCCTTGGCCCATCCATACATCTGGGAGATTGCTTGTGTCTTCCCCAGTGAAGACAGATCGAAAGTACTTATTAAATTCTTCTGCCATTTCTCTGTTTCCCATAACAATTTCACCCAATTCATTCTTCAAGGGCCCAACACTGTTCTTAACTATCTTCTTTCTCTTCACATACCTACAAAAGCTTTTGCTATCCTCTTTTATATTCCTGGCTAGCTTGCGTTCGTACCTCATTTTTTCTCCCCGTATTGCCTTTTTAGTTAAGTTCCGTTGTTCCTTAAAAATTTCCCAATCATCTGTCCTCCCACTCACCTTAGCTCTGTCATACTTCCTTTTTTTTAATGCTATGCAATCTCTGACTTCCTTTGTCAACCATTGTGGCCCCTTTCCCCCCCTTTCAATCCTTCCTTCTCCGGGGGATGAACTGATTTTGCACCTCGTGCATTATTCCCAAGAATACCTGCCATTACTGTTCCACTGTCTTTTCTGCTAGAATATCCGTCCAGTTAACTTTGGCCAGCTCCTCCCTCATGGCTCCATAGTCTCCTTTGTTCAACTGCAACACTGACACCTCCAATCTGCCCTAATCCTTCTCAAATTATAATACCTAATACAATGTAAATGCTATGTAAACAGTTGTTATACTGTATTGTTTAGGGAATAATGACAAGAAAAAATAGTCTGTACATGCTCAATCAACGAATGCTGGAGAGAGAACTTCCAGGTTTTCCCAATCCGTGGTTGGTTGAATCCGCACATGCGGAATCCGCGGATAAGGAGGGTTGACTGTATAAAATTTAGACCAACTTGTTTTCACTTTGACACAAAAGAGTCTTTTCTATTGATCAGTGTCAAAAAAGGAGCTGGTTGTAGATTACAGGAGGAATGGAGATGGGCTAAGCCCTAGTGACATCAATGGATCTGGGGTCGAGAGGATAAACAGCTTTTAGTTCCTCAGCATCCACATCACCAAGGACCTCACGGGGTCTGTACACACCAGCTGTGTGCCAAAAAAGGCACAACAGTGCCTCTTTCACCTTAGAAGGTTGAGGAAGTTTGGTATGGGCCCCCAAATCCTAAGAACTCCTACAGGGCACATTTGAAAGCATCCTGACTGGCTGCATCACTGCCCGGCATGGGAACTGTAACTCCCTCAATGGCAGGACTCTGCAGGGAGTGGTGCAGACAGCCCAGCACATCTGTGGATGTGAACTTCCCATGATTCAGGACATTTACAAAGACAGGTGTGTAAAAAGGGCCAGTAGGATCATTGGGGACCCAAGTCATCCCAACCACAATCTATTCCAGTTGCTACCATCCGGGATACGGTACTGCAGCATTAAAGCCAGGACCAACAGGCTCTGGGACAGCTTCTTCCACCAGGTCATCAGACTGATCAACTCACGCTGATTATATTGACTGTTCTATGTATTATAAATGACTATGATTGCACATTGCACATTTAGAAGGAGACGTAACAGTAAGATTTTTACTCCTCATATATGTGAAGAATGTAAGAAATAAAGTCAATTCAATTCAAAAGCTAAATTAAATCCACTGTGATTCAATGTTGTAAACCAATAAGAAAACTTCTGGGAGGGGGGTTAAATATTGTTTATATGCACTGTATGTGGTATGTCACTGAATTGCTTTTGAAAGTACATTTCATCCACTGTTTTCCCCTGATCAGCCCAATGAGTAATTCCTCAAAGAAGTATTCAACTTATTAGCTTCAATTCTACCTCTATGAACCAGACTGACTCTCCCAATTATATTAATTTTGTAAGGCTTATGACCACATTCTCAATAATGGATTCCACACTTTGCTAACAAGATGTGAAGCTAATTAGTTGAAAGTGTTTTTTTTTAACTTATTATCTCTCTCTCTCTCTTTTCTTAAATAGCTGTCTTAAATCTGTTGGTGTTTGTACAATCTGCTCGAATGTTTGGTAGACTATTACTATGTATCCAAAATATACCTCATCACGTCTTTAACATCCCTAGGACACATGGTCCATGGGACATGTGCCTTTGTAGTACACCTACCTTTTTCTACATTTTCCCCATGATGATGATTATTAGTTCCTTTTGCTCTTCTCATTGTGCAATACTTACACTTCCTGCAGTAACAGCAGACTTCCTTACAGGTTGTCCCCAGCTTACGAACATAGAATTTATGTACAGTCAGCACACACAAAATAGCGCTTGGGAGAGCAGTAAGATGGATTTCCAACTTCAGCTGGGTGGGGACAGTTCACAGGGAAGGACCTGTATTCTCAAGGTAAATCCTTTCATCACAATAGCTGTGGAAGCCACATATAGGTCATCCCCATGTTACAGGATTCATGTAAACTGATCATAAACCAAAGAGTCTGCAAGTTGGAAATATGGCCACACACCACTCACAAATGGGAAAAAGATGTCTGCAACCCACAAGTAAATCCAGAAGCATGTCTCCCAAATGCTCATTTGTTATTACTGGGCTATGCATAAATCTGGGGTTCATAAATTGGGGAGGACATGCATATATTTTTCTTCTTTCTTTTACGCAATTATTGCATATAACTTCACTGTTCATGAAAACATACATAAATTTTCCTTTCCCTCAAACTTACTTCCTCTGAGTCCCAAGGCTCTTCTTGACAACCTAAACAATTCTGGACTTGAGAATTGCAGTCTCAAGTGACAAAGGCAATCCAGACCTTGAAACCCTCTTGGAAACATTGAAAGGTGATAAGATTCCACTCCATCATTGCCATTTCACTAAAGTGTCAATATTTGGTTGTTTCAAATATCTCTGATCTTCAGAAATAGTAAATAAACAAAATATATAAATTAATTTTTAAATCATCTGAAGCAATCTTGACTATTTTTTATGGCTGTTTTCATACTTCCTCTCAGTTCTAAAATCTAAATCCAGTTCCTTTAAGGTTTGCATGTATTCTCACCAAAGCAGCAAATGATAAAAATTAAAGAAAAGTTAAAACACAGAAATGGACTTAAATCCAAATTAATTAGGTTATTGAAGATATTTAAGGCACCCAAATTAAACATTGAAACCAGCAGCTACCTTCATTACACCAATAGTGCATATATTTTTAAGTAAATCCTTCTGAGATTGGTTTCAAAAGTGTGGTTGGGAAAGCCCATTTATATCCTGTACATACATCAGATATTTAAACCACATTTCTTACTAATGCACATGTGTATAATGTACAAAACTAAGATATTCTAGAAGACAGATTGAGCTTCAGGGCAACAACTTCATGAACACAATTAATACTTCACACTTCCCTTCTCTACCTTGATTCACACTGTCTAAGCTAATGGATTTATTGTCATTATTTGCTGACATTGAATTATTGTCACCTACAATATTTGAGGTTTCAGTGTCACTCAGAGCACAGTTAGCAGTTCTGGCTAATTACTTCATTATAAGTTACATACTAAATTATTAATTTGCTTTGGGGCCAAAGATTGATTAGGTATCAGACCATTTCAGTATATTATCATTCCAAAAACATTCGTGTATCCTAAAATACCACACACACTATTTTTTAATTAAATGAAACATCACACAAATACTGAACAAAAGACAAATTTTAATTAGACAATTAAACTAGAGAAAACCTGCACTACGTGGGTGTACTCAGCCTCCATAGTAACTAGAACAGGCTTGTTTAAAACCATGCTACTAAACCTCACATAAATTTACAATATTAAATAAACCCATACACTTAAAAACAAAAAAAAATACCTAGCCTGTGATCAAACAACCTTTTGGGAACTAAGGAACAAAATTATCCTTTTCAGCCTTTTAGAGCCTATTCCATTAGATAGATCATGGGTGGACAAATACTGCCAGGCCGTCACCATTGCCCCACACCCTTTATTGTCAAGGAAGAGGAGGTGAGGAAGCAGTTCAGGAAGCAAAAGGCTGCTGGCCCTGATTTTGTCCATGAACACTGTGCTAAACAGCTGTCTACAGTTTTCACAGTCATACTCAGTCAGTCTCTTAAACCAGCAAGTTTTGAGAAATCTGTTATTATGCCAGTCCCCAAAACAAATCAAAGATCCCTTAACTCAATAGTTACAGGCCAACTGCACTCACATCAGACATAATAAGTATATTTGAAATGCTGAACATGCCATTTCTCAAATCCATGACTCAACAATTTCCAGATCTGCAGCAGTTTGCCTATAGAGCCAACAGATCAGTAGACAATATATTCAACATTGGTCTGGACTTCATACTGTAGCACCCTGATTCCCGTGGTACATATGTCAGACATTTCTTGTTCATTTCAGTTCAGCCTTCAATGCAACAATCACTGAGCTTCTGCTAGGGAAACTCTCCAACGTAACAATCAGGTTCCATCCACAGTTGGAACACAAACTTCCTCTCTGACGGGAGCTAGCATGCAAGATGAGGCAAACATATCTCCACATCCCATTCACTCAGCACTGCTATGCCACAGGGGTGTGAAGTGCACCAAGTCTGGCATCAACAGGTTTTATGAAAGTTGCCTGATTGCCAGGTCATGTGCTGTAACAATACCCTCCCATGAATTTCTTGCTTACAAACCCAGTGCGTGAAGAACCACTGCAAAAGGCTGATATTTATAATGCTCTTTAGGATATCTCAAAGCAATCTGTCACCAGAACTGTCAACACTGATAAGGCAAATGCTATAATGCTTACAACAACACATTATACATTGTAGCATAGAAGGCAATAGTTTGAAAACTATTTTCAATCCCTTAGGCATAAAGATAGCTGATCAGAGGAATGAGCTGGGTCCATCAGCATACTCCTAGTTCTAGAACCTGCCATGTCATTATACTTCCCACCTATAGAATATTCATGTATCCCTGACAAAAATCAGAACCACAGTAAAATTCACTTCCCAAAGACTAATTTTGTATATTAGAATCATGCGCATGCTAATATCTTAATTAAATCTGCCTCAAAACTAATGGCAGAATTCTCCCAACAGTGGACAAGTTGTAATTATCAGTAAATTGATTAAGTGTAAACCATAAATTATTGTAAGCATAATAACCTCAATATTGTGGATAAAAAAAGGCACACAATTAACTGGGAAAAAAAATTTCTTGTAGATTACATTATCTTCTGGCTTAGTCAGTAAAATAAAAGCTGAAGATAACAAAATGGGGATACAGGAAAGGGTTGTCACGGATTTTATTCACAAAAGGATTCTTGCAATTCCTAGCTGTTCTGTTAAACATAGCAGGCGATGATACATCTGAAAATCTAATTAAATATTTAGACTCATAGGAAACTCAGCTAATACTTTTCAAAGTCAAGCTAGAATTTCAATAGAAATTTATTCTTTAATCTGTAGTCACAACCATCAAAACGCCACCTCAGTTTCTCTCCCCACTAACAATGACTGACTGCTTCTGTTTTGGTTTCAGATTTCCAGCATCTGCACTTTTGCTCTAATGAGTAGTAAAGAGCTTCGTACTCTGCTGCATCACTGCATGGTATGGAAACTCTACTGTGGCCAACTGGAAAGCTCTACAAATGGTAGTTAAAACTGCCCAACACATGAACAGAATGTGCTTACCTGCTATCAAGAACATTTATCAAGAATGAAGTTAAGACAGCGCTAAACAACTCCACTGCTTGCATCTTCAGAAACTTCTTTCACAAGGAAATCTGCAAATCTGGTGGAATGCAGCAGGCCAGGAAGGGGCTTCCCTTCCTCCACCATCAACTCTGCTCTCAAACACATCTTCCCCATTTCCTGCACATCTGCCCTCACTTCATCTGCCCACCACCCCACTTGGGATAGGGTCCCCCTTGTCCTCACCTACCACCCCACCAGCCTCTGGATCTGACGTATAATTCTCCGTAACTTCCGCCACCCCCAACGGGATCCCACTACCAAGCACATCTTTCCCTCCCCCCCTTCTGCTTTCCGCAGGGATTGCTCCCTACGCAAGTCCCTTGTCCATTCATCCCCCACATCCCTTCTCACCAATCTCCCTCCTGGCACTTATTCTTGCAAGCGGAACAAGTGCTACACCTGCCCTTACACTTCCTCCCTCACCACCATTCAGGGCCCCAGACAGTCCTTTCAGGTGAGGCGACACTTCACCTGTGAGTCAGCTGGTGTGGTATACTGCGTCCGGTGCTCCCGGTGTGGCCTTTTATATATTGGTGAGACCCGACGCAGAATGGGAGACCGTTTCACTGAACACCTACGCTAGGTCCGCCAGAGAAAGCAGGATCTCCCAGTGGCCACACATTTTAATTCTACGTCCCATTCCCATTCTGATATGTCTATCCATGGCCTCCTCTAACTGTCAAAATGAATCCAAACTCAGGTTGGAGGAACAACACCTTATATACCGGCTGGGTAGCCTCCAACCTGATGGCATAAACATTGACTTCTCTAACTTCCGTTAATGCCCCTCCTCCCCTTCTCACCCCATCCCTGATATATTTAGTTTTTTTTCCCCCTCCCTTTTTTTCTTTCTCTCTCTGCATCACTCTGCCTGTTCTCCATCTCCCTCTGGTGCTCCCCTCCCCCTTTCTTTCTCCCTAGGCTTCCCGTCCCATGATCCTTTCCCTTCTCTAGCTCCGTATCCCTTTTGCCAATCAACTTTCCAGCTCTTAACTTCACCCCACCCCCTCCTGTCATTTCACATTTTCCTCTCCCCCTTCAAATCTCTTACTATCTTTCCTTTCAGTTAGTCCCGACGAAGGGTCTCAGCCAACAGTGATTCTCCCTATAGATGCTGCCTGGCCTGCTGTGTTCCACCAACATTTTGCGTGTGTTACTTCTATCTTTGACATTTGTTCTTGGCCTATTCAGGGTGTGTGTGTGTGTGTGTGTGTGGGGGGGGGGGGGTTCTTTTTGAAGACCTGGAGTTACACTCTGACTTTGGTTCTTAGCAAGAATGGGACCCACTCTCAGTTCCTTATGACTGGCTGTCTTTTGATATCCCAAGGATGCGGCCTGAAAGACTAGCACACCTTCGGGGTTCTGGAATTTCGTGGCTCTGGGAACGTGCTGATTCTAGGCCACAGCCCTTGACTGAAGGATCATGGGAGAACACAGATCACTGGGAGCAGTGGGTTATCTGCTGGGGACGGGGACCTTTTTGGTGCCGACTCTCCAGGTGCAGAGCTTGGAAAAGGCAATGCAATAGACGTCACAAATCAGTGAGTTATTTGTTATATCCCCTCTCTCTCTAAAATGGGAACACCTCTTTTTCCTTTATTAAAGGGGAAGGAAGGAGAGGGGAGGGGGAGAGAGGGAGGGGGAGAGGGGAAGAGGGGATGGGGAGGGGGAGGGGAGGGAGAGAGAGAGAGAGAGAATGGTACATTGAATTATCAGGTGAACAAGTAGTTTTTGCAGTACTGCAAGTCTGTCTTTACTGATGATTTGCTGCACACTTGAGTATTTGGAGCAGGGTGCTGATGCTTTTTTGTTAATGGGGGTGCGGGGAGGGTTGTTGCCTTGCTGTCACTTGTGCGTGGGAGGGGGAATTGGAGAGGGGCTTTGGGGTTCTAACATTTTAATTGTCATTCATTCTTTGGGATGTTTGTGAAGAAAAAGAATTTCAGGATGTATATTGTATACATTGCTCTGACATTAAATGCACCTACTGAAACTTATATATAAAGAAAGGTGCCAGAAAAATTCCAGTAATATCATGGAAGATCACACCCACCTGCTCAAGGACTGTTTGTCCCACTCCATCAAGGAGGATGCTACCCCAAGTAGTAAGGCTGATCAACATCTCCACCCTCTAACCTATCCCAATGCAGCGCCACTACTTTATCATTTCATGTCAGAGTCACCTAATGTACAGGTGGCCTTGTACCTATCATCACTTTATATACAATCTATGTACGTAAGCTATCTGTGTATATAAGCTATTTTATGTATTTACATTTATTGTGCTTCTCTATTATTATGTTCTTCATCTTTTTTATGTTTGTGGTGATGCATCAGATCTGGAGTAATAATTATATTGTTTTCCTTTACACTTGTGCACTAGAAAAGACGTTAAATAATCTTGAGTCTTGAACAATATTGAATCAATTGCAACTGGGTTCATTTCACTTCAATTCACTTTGCTGATGGATCGTATCCTGAAACAGTAACTAAAGCTCAGCCAAAGACAATCAAGTACAGTTTCAAAATCATTGGGAGTTTACCAAGTGTAAAATATGCAACAAATAAATGTATAAATCTCAGTGTACAGAAATTAGTTAAACACCAGAGAAATGAGAAGGGGATTCTTCTGCAAGCTCAGCTCATCTACACACCTCAAGCATTTCACCAGAATCTTTAAGAGCCTGATTTTTCAATGCAATTAAACATGGCAGTCAACTTGAACAAATCATTTCACAAATAATTAGTTTACTACAACATATGAGCCTTTCCAGCCAGTCAAAATTCAGGAATGTCCCTGAGCCAAATAATCACTACTTCTATTCCAACCCACACCTTGCTCCCGCACCATGGTAAGTGGTAAGCTTTTCTATTGATAGACAAATAAATCCGCTCCAAATAAACTTATCACCGAACTCATTTAATGAACAATTTTACCTTTATCTCTACCAACAGTTTGGAGTTAATAGACGATGGAAATCTGGATGCAGCAAAGCTTTTCAAACTGCTTGTTCTGTAAGAACTCATTTATGTTCAAATCTCTGAACAGTATGTGCTGGCTCTATATATTCACACGTTCAACAATAATGTGAAAATGTGACAATATACACTTGCTTATTTTGATTCTGAGAACAAATCTAACATATGCTCCTCCTTGTGTTTTAAAGCAGTGTTATACACCTACAAAAGACTTAATTTTGCAGTTGATGCATTCTAAGGTCCTGTTCACAAACACTGAAAACTACTTGCAATACTCATGACTAAATATTTCTAACTACTGGTGTCCAAATGATGGGAGTAAAATGGACAGAAAAATTAAGAGCAAATTTGAAAACTTGAAATTATCCAAATGTTTTGAATTCAAATATTTTACTAAATTTTAATACCAAAGCTCCACTGTTTATGATATTTATACTGATATAAATCAAGAGCAATTAATACTCAGACAATGAATATAATTTTGTCAAAGGGTGCTTGATCTGAACATTAACTGCTTCTTGTTCCACAGATGCTACCTGAACTAAGTGTTTCTAGCATCTTCTGTATCTGGAGGCTGTGAAGGCCAAGTCATTGGGTATATTTAAAGTTTGGTAGGTATTTGATTAGAAAAGGTGTCAGAGATTACGGGGGAGAAGACAAGATAATGGGGTGGAGGGGGATAATAAATGAGCTAGAATGGAATAGTGGAGCAGACTCAATAGGCCAAATGGCTGCATTCTGCTCCTACATTTAATGGTTAAAGTCAGATTTTCCACATGCGGTTTCTGATGTTCTACATTCAGCTAACCCTCATTCAGAATTGTAGCATATCCAAAACAGATATACCTCATTGGTATCCACTGGTATAAACCTTCATTTTTAAAAGTAAAGTCGCTTATGGGTTTTATGAATGTAAGTTGTCATCTAAAGCTATACACTTGCATTAATGAATGAATGGATAATAATGATTCCTTAAAATTCCTTTGATTAAATGTTCTGCCAAAATAACACAATTACACATACATAGATTAATCCTTCCTCACAAAACTTCTATTTGGTGTTATTACCATTTCATGATGTAGGAGCTGACACAACATGAGAATAATAATGAGCTCAGTCTGAAGCACACTATCAGGTTCACAGGCAGTTCTTCAATGCATTATGTGCTGAAGAATTGCCAACTTTTCAAGGTTTCATAGCTCAAATCCCATTTAAGGCAACATGACTTTATTCATGTATCAAAAAATCCAGTTGTCATGGTCATGTGGGTACCAACCACAACAAGGAAAGAGGTTCTGCTGATGGGATTTGAGCAGTCAGGGATTAAAGTAAGATGCAGAACCAAAAAAGGTAATAATCTATGGATTGCTACCTGACCCACGTGCAAATCAGCACAGGGTTAATAAGATCAGAGGGATAAATGATTGGCTCAAATTTACCATAGGAGAAGTGGGTTTAAATTTGTAGGACACTCGCACCAGTATTGGGGAAGGAGGGAGCTGTTCCGATTGGACAGGCTCCATGAACCATGCTGGGACCAGGGTCCAAGTGAATCGCCTAACTGGGACTGTGGATAGCTTGGAAAAACACGGATAAAGAAAAAGGGAAGGAGAGTGCAGGAAAGATTACTGACATCTCCAGAATAAAGAATAAGACAAGAAGTTCAGAAAGTGGTGAGTATTTAACTTCAGGCAACATGGAGACAGAATTAAAAAGAAGGGTGTTGAAAAGAGAAATGAAAGCTCTATTTTGAATGTTTTTAAGGTATGAAATAAGGTAGTAAAGTTGTAGTGCAGTTAGCAATAGGCAAGTATGATGTTATGGGCAGAGCCATGGTTGAAAGAAGATCATAGCTGGGAGCTTAACATCCAAGGATACACATTATATCAAGAGGACAGGAAAGTGGGCAGAGGGGTGGGAAGGGTTTGTTGGTAAAAATTTAATGCAATCATTAGAGAAAAGAGACATAGGTTCAGATGATTATAAAAACCTTGTTGGTAGAGATAAGAAACTGCTAAGGTAAAAAAGACCCTGATGAGAGTTACATTCAGGCCTCTGAACAGCAGCCAGGATGTGCAATACAATTACAAAGAGAGATAGATGCAGGAATATAAAAAGGGCAATGTTCCAGTGATCATCGGGGAGTTCATTATGCAGGTAGAATGGGAAAATTAGTTTGGCGCTGGATTCCAAGAGAAGGAATTTGTAGAATTCCTATAAGATGGTTCTTTAGACCAACTTGTGGTCAAACGCACGAAGGAAAAGCCAGTTCTGGATTGGGTGTTGTGTAATTAACCAGATTTGAGTAGAGCATTAAGATAAAGGAATCCTTAAGAGGCAATGATCATATGATAGAATTCACTATGCATTTTGAGAGGGAGAAGCTGAAATAGCAGCCTAACTATTTAACTCTAGTCTAATCACAGGACAATTAGCCTATTAACCAGTACATCTTTGGACTGTGGGAGGAAACTAGAGCATCCAGAAGCACTTGGTTCATGGGAAGAACATACAAACTCCTTACAGATGTTGTTGGCATTGAACTCAATACTCTGGAATTCCTCAAACTCTAATAGCGCTGCACTAACCACTATACTACTGTGGCACCCTGCTTCTGGGAATAATTTGGAAGACACAGGATCAGTTCACCCCAAAGAAGAAGCAGCAGCATTCTAAAGAGAGGATGAGGCAACCTTGGCTGAGAATGAAAGACAAAGATAGCATAAAAACAAAGGAAAGAGCATTTAATGTGGCAAAAATGTAGAAGCTAGAGGATTAGGAGATTTTTGAAAATCAACAGAAAGCAACTGAAAAGGCAATAAAGAGAGAAAAAATGTAGAGGGTAAGATAATCAATAAAATTAAAGCAGATACCTAAAGATTCTTCAGATACATAAAGAGTGAAAGAGGCAAGAGTGAACATTGGACTGCTGGAAAATAACACTGGGGAACAAAGAAATAGTGAAAGATCTGAAAAAGTATCTTGCATCAGTCTCCACTGTGGAAGCTAGAAATTCAAGTCTGACAGGGAACAGAAGTCACTATTCCTAAGGAGAAGGTACTTGGGAAGCTGAAAGGTCTGAGGTTGATAAGTGATCTGGGCCAGATAGACTAAACCCCTAATTCTGAAAGATGTAGCTGAAGAGATTGTGGAGACATTAGTAGTCATCTTTCAGGAGTCACTAAAATATGTAATGGTTCCAGAGAGTGAGAATTACAAGTATCACTCCATTCATTAAGAAGGGACGGAAGCAAAAGACGAGAAATTATAAGCCAGTTAGTATGACTGTAGTATCTGGTAAGATGTTAAAGTCCATTATTAAGGAAGAGGCTTTGGGATACTTGGAAGCACATGGTAAAATAAGTCAAAGTTTTCTTGAGGGAACACTTTGCCTGATAAATCCAATGCAATTCTTCGATGAAATAACAAGCGGAATAGATAAGGGACAGTCAGTGGATGTATTTACTTGGATTTTCAGACGACCTGTGATAAGGTGCCACACATGAGCCTACTAAACAAGGTAGGAGCCTATGATACTGCAAGAAAGATACTAGTATGGACAGAAGATTGGCTAATTGCTAGAAGACAAAGAGGGAGAAACAAAGGAGCCTTTTCTGGTTTGTTGCCGGTGACTTCCGGTGCTCTGCAGGGGTTGGTGTTAGGTCTACCACTTATTACATTCTATGTTAAAGATCTGACTAGCAGAATTAATGACTTTGTGCTAAGTTTGCAGAGGATACAAAGATAAGTGGGGGTAAGGTACTGTTGAGGAAGAAGGCAATTTTTGCAGAAGGACTTAGATTAGGAGAATGGGCAAAGAAGTTGCAAATGCAGGAATACGGTGTAGAGAAGTGTTTGGTCACTTCAACAGGACTGGAGAAAAACAAAGATGAGGAGTAGATTTAAAAGGTGGGGGAGAAGAGAGAGAAACACAAGGTGATGGGTGAAACTGGGAAGGGGAGGGATTAAATAAAGAGCTGGGAAGTTGATTGGTGAAAAAGATATAGCACTGGAGAAGGTGGAGTCCAACTGGAGAAAACAGAAGGCCATGGAAGAAAGAAAAGTGGGGAGGACCACCAGAAAGAGGCAATGGGTAGGCAAGGAGATAAAGTGAGAGAAGGAAAAGGAGATGGGGAATGGTAAAGGTGGGGGCATGCTGGAAGTTTGAGAAATCAATGTACATACCATCAGGTTGAAGGCTATCCAGACAGAATAAAAGAAGTTGCTCATTCTACCTGAGTGTGGCCTCATGACAAGAGTACAGGAGGCCATGAATTGACATATTGGAATGAGAATGGAAAGTGGAATTAAAATAGGTGGCCATGGGAGATCCTGCTTCTTCTGGTGGTGCTCAGCAAAATCATCTTCCAATCTACGTCATGTCTCACGGATATACAGGAGGTCACGCCAGGAGCACCGGACACAGATTTTGACCCCAACAGACTCAAGGGTGAAATGTCACTATTCCTCATCTCCTTATCTCCTTGCCTGCTCATCACCTCCTTCTGGTACTCCTTCCCCATTTTCTTTCATCCCTAGCCTTCTGTCCTCTCCTGTACTTTTTTCTATAGACTCTTTTCCCCATAGATGCTCTCTGGCCTGCTGAGTTCCTTCAGCATTTTGTGTATTAAGCTTAGATTTTCTCTTGTATGGTCATGCATTTTGGTAGAAGGATTAAATGCACAGACTATTTTCTAAATAAGACACAAATTCAGAAATCAGAGGCAAAGGGACTTGGGTGTCCTGCTATAGAATTCCCTAAAGGATAACTTGCAACTTGAGGCAATAGTGAGAAAGGAAAATACAATGTTAGCACTTTTTTCAACCATTAGAAAACAAAAAGCAAGGATCCAATGCTAAGATTTAGAAAACATTGATTAGACCAGATTTGGAGTATTGTAAGCAGCTCAAGGCTCATACTTAAGAAAGGACATGGGGACTCTCTTGGTGGCACTAGATGGAGTAGGTCATATTTTGGCTCTGCCCGGGTCATTTTTCAATTTCCTTAACACCCTTTTATTATATATATCAAAGTGTCTTTAACACCTTTATATGTTTGAATTCTGAGTTTTAATCCACGGAAATGACTTCCAGAGCAAGAAAGGCATTAGCCGAAGGCAAGGGAATCGGTAATGGAAACGGGAAGAAGGAAGGTGCTTTTGAACAACCTAAACAGCCTCAACTTACTTTGCAGGCTATCTCGAATTTATTGGATGAAAAACTCGACAAGAGATTCGCTGCTTTGGAAGTAATGTTAAAGGAGAACAATGGTAAACTGATAGCATTTGAAAAAGTGGACAAAAAACAGCAATAGCAAATTTCAGAGCTTACTGAAGCTGGGAAACAGATTCCAGATTGAATTCTTTGAAAAAGAAATTAAATTTGACTACTCATACATTGGAGCAGCACAAAGCTAAGATTATTGATTTGGAGAGTCGTAGTCGCAGACAGAATTTGCGAATAATAGAACTCAGTGAAGACACTGAGAGCTGGGACCTTACTAAACTTTTTTTCTCAATTCTTAATGGAAGTCTTTGGCTTGGAGGTCTTCTCTTCTCCTCCGGTACTTGACTGCGCGTATCGGGCATTAAGACCAAAACCGTTGAAAGAGTTAAAACTGCACCCTGTGATTCTTCAGTTTCACTATGTGAGTATTAAGGAGTACTTAATTCGAATTGCTTGTCGGAAAGGAATTATTGAACATCAAAATCTTAAGTTTCGTTTGGTTTAAGATTATTGTCCTGAGGTAATGCAAGAAAGATTGCATTTTAAATTGGTGATGTTGGAATTATATCAAAGGAATCTCCGACCGGCTCTGCTATACCCCACTCACTTAAGAGTTGTTTTACCCAATAAATCATTTAAATGGTTTAAATCCGTGGAGGATGCACAACAATTTCTCAAGGAACATGGTCTGAGCTCGGATGTTTAATAAATTTACCGTTCCTTTATGTTTGTACATACCTGGTTTATTAGTTAATAACCAGCTTAGAGATTTGGACATTTTAAGTTCGTAGAGCTTTGCCCTTGGGCTGATTATTCTGGTACTTTGTTTTGGCTTACAGAGGTTTATTATACTTCTGTGTTAAAGTTCCCAAGTTCCCTTCCTTTTCCTTTATTATTTTACTCTTCTTTATTTTTAGTTGTTCGTTTTAGAAAATGATTAAGACTGACTTGGTGATCATTTGTTTTTTCTTGAAATATTATTAAGATTGTATTCTGTTTCATTTTTTAAGACCTTGTCTTTTAAAATGGTCTGCAAATGTTTTTTTCTTCACTTAACGTGTTTGACATTCCTTTTGCAATGTTTTGTCAATGGGTGTTTTTTTTAATATTTGGAGACTTGCCATCAAGAGAGATGGAGGTTGGGAGGTTCTTAGAAAATATTCTGGCTGCCTATTGGCCAGGTTTCTGGGCTTTTGGTGGGGGGCTATTTTTAGTTCATTATTATTCATTTGGGCTGATTTGAAACTACAAAAAAATGTCTATAAGTTCCCGTTCTTCTTTAAACTTTTTTCCCTCTTCCTGATTCATGAGTTTCCAATGCAATATGGTTAATCCTTTACATTACCATATGGCTTATTTAAGGAAAATGGATAATATTATTAACTTTGTTTCATGGAACACAAATGGTTTGAATCATCCAATTACTGGCTTCCCCCATTATTCGAAGTTAGAGCATTCCTATGAAATGGTTCATAAGCTGGAATGTCATAAAGTGAAGAAGCAATTACCATTTATTTATATGGGAAAAATATGTGAGCATTCGCAGACCCAAAAGATAAGCTACCAAATCATGCCAAATAACACATAAAACCTAAAATTACAGTAACATATAGTAAAAGCAGAAATGGTCTGATAATACACAGCCCATATAAAGCAGGAATACTTTTCTGCAATTATTGCAGCACTGTCCACCACAGTGAAAATCTCACGCAAGAACTCTCGGCAGAAAGACTCGGCGCAAGTGCTCTCGGCAGCACTCACGGCAATAACACTCGGCGCAAGCACTCTTGGCAGAAGCACTCTTTCCAGTAACCTCTAAGCTATGAGGCTGCTAAATTATATCAAAAAACACATAAAAATACACAGCCTATATAAAGTAGAATAATGTATGTACAGTGTAGTTTCACTAACCGGAATCGGGAAGACAGTGAGCACACTGATGATGGTGTGTTAGGCTGAGTTGTCGAAGGTTGGGGTGGTGGGAGGTAGAGGAGACTGGGGTGTCATCTCATCGTCGTCTGTTTCCATTAGGGCAGGCAGGTCATCTTCTTCTATGTCTGCCTGCCTTGATGTCAAAGGTCAAGTTTCATCATCTGCTGTGGCTGATGTGGAAGGCTTGAAAAACGACAGTATGCTTGATTGCTTAGCCTTGCGCATTTTTCTATCATAGTTCTTTGTAACCACTCAAACCATCCTGCAAATATGCCCTAAGTCTATGTACCCTTTCAAAATTAATTCATACTTTTCTGCAATTATTACAGTGTTGTCAATCACAGTGAAAATCTCACGCAATTGCTTCATGTTCAGTTCCTGGACGACTTCAGCTTCGGGCCGTTCGCTACTGCATTTGGTTTCAATTGTTATCCTTTCCTCTTCATCAGCTCTTCATCTGTCAGTTTTTGGTCATGGGATACCAAAACCTCTTCAACATCATCTTCGTCAACTTACACAAACTGTTAGCCAAACTCACTATATCCTTACTTCACTCACCACGATCGAAACGCTTTATTATGTCTAGTTTTACGCTAAGTGTAACACCCTCACACACTCTTTTAGGCTTTTCCAATACTTAGAACTCACCTTGCTAATGGATGCACAAAATAAATTGACATAAAGCACTGATGCTCACAGGCACGTGTTTAAGTAATGCTGGCTAGAATGCAGTTCCAGGGGAGGAGCGTGGCTGCTCGGCGCGCGCTGCCAACTTTTTTTGTAACAGTGAAAACACTTTCCGTTAGTGAAAACAGGTAACTAATGTAGGTCTTTCGTAACAGCAAGGTGTCTTAAAGCTAACGTTTGAAAAACGGGGGACACCTGTAAATGGAAGATCTTTAAAGTTTTTCATAGATTGAATGCTCAGATTATTTTTGCGCAGGAGACTCCTGAGGAAGGAGGATAATCAGTTTTTTTTTAGGTTTTGGAAAGAGCAACAGTTTCATTCAAACTCATCAACCAAAGTGAAAGGTGTTTCCATTTTTATAGACACTTCGATCTCATTTGTTCATTATGAAATAATCTCAGCCCCATATGATAGATTTCTATTAACTACTGGTTTACTTTATAACCAAAAAGTAGTTTTAGTTAATGTTTATGCACCAAGTACTTGACTATCCTCAATTCTTTAAGCATTTATTTGTATCTCTTCACAATTTAAATGAATATATATTAATAATGGGCGGAGATTTTAACTGTTGTTTGAATCTTATGATGGATAGGTCTGTACGCAATCGGGTACTTCCAAACAAATCTGCTACTTTTCTTAATTCCTTTTTAGTTGATTTGTGAATTTTAGAAATTGAGGATTTACATCCTAATGATAAAGAGTTCTCTTTCTTTTCTCATGCATAGCATAATTACTCTGCACTCAATTACTTCTTTATTGATTCTTGACTAGTTTCGTCTGTCACTGCCTGTGAGTATGATGCAATTGCCATTTCTGATCATGTGCCTTTGAAATTATTAATTAAATTAAGTAATGTAACTTTTTTTAATTAGTTTTTTTTACATTTTCTATATAGCTACAGATAAAAAAAACCCCAGATCAGAATGAAGAACATTGATACAGTGCAAAAATAAACATACAATAATAATATGATACAAAGAAAGATAATTGAGAAAGCACCCAAATTGAAGACATGCAAATTTAGTATCCTCTCCAAGCCCAGCAACAAAAAAGAACTCCAGACCAACCACAACACGATATAGAGAATATAAATCAGGACATTCAAACCCCCAAAACTGTAAATACACTTAGCAACAGAAGATATTAATGCCCACTACCAAAAAAAAAGGAGTTGAAAGCAAGGGACCGAAAAATTCAATCCCTTTACATTCCAGCTCACAAATTTAAGTGTATTATCAATTGTTAGTGCATAGAAGGCAGCAGGCATATAAAAAGTCAGTACAATAACAGTCTGGGAGCAAAAATGTAAACATAGATTCGTAGAATCAAAACAGAAACAAGTCCTGAGTAACAAAGGAAAGCAAAAGAAACAGTGAGTAGTGTTGGAACTGGAGAACCCACACCACCCTCGCAACCCAAAATTAGACAGCTACCTAAAATAGCAGCTAGCTCTACCAAAAAATTCACCCAAGTATGACTTCCAGTTCTGTGTCATTAACAACAGTTCTGTATAAATACTACAGCAAATGGAAACTAGTTTATGCACTAGAAAACATAATTACAATTAGGAACAACTTCAACAGAAGTATAAAACTTACTACAAAGATAATCAGAAGAAAACCAAAACTAATCTACCCGCGAAAAATTATAGGGGATTAAAAGAAAAAAAAAGGGAGGGAGAAAAGGGGGAAATTATAGATTCGAAGAGAGTACTTATCAACCATTTACAGGAAAAAAGAAAAGCAAAACTTAAACTATGAATCAACCAACAGGGAGGCCTTCAATAAAAACTCCAAACCTCCAAAACAAGATAGAGTCGATTGTAGATCACTATAGATAAAGTTATACAATAAAATAGATTACACAAGTACAATCTAAACGTCCGCAGGGAAACATTAAACTCGGATTATCTATTTAGAAAAAACGCACCAAGTCCAGGGAGAGATTGTCTACAGCCCTTAGAGTTTCAATAGATAATGTCTGTATTACTCAAGTAAAATCTGAGTCCGGAAAAAATAGCTTTACTACGAGAGGTACTTATCCACCATTTTAGAAGGTCAGACCGGTTCCGAAGAAGACGGGATGGCCGGAAGACTTCCAACAAATGCCTCAGCCTCCTTCACTGATTTAAACCACTTATATTCCCCAGTAGTAAGCGTAATTCGAAGATTGGCTGGGTTTCAAAGGGAGGGTCTGAGTCCGCAATCAAAAAGCACTTTAAACTCCTTTAAACTCAGCACGCATCTTCAGAACCTGGGGGGCAAAATCCTCCACAAAACGAATGACTGTATTTTGAAAAGCAAAAGTACCTCTGCGGTGTGCCTCCACAATGAAACGGTTTTTCACCTGGTATTGATGAAAGCACAGACTTACCAGCCGTGGGCGGGAACCCAGAGTTGCACGGGGAACGTAGATCCTGTGTGCCCTTTCAAGCTCAGGTGGAGTCTGAAAAAATTCTTTCCCAAAAACCTCACAGAGAAAATCGGAAAAAAATTTCACGGGGGAGCTCTTTTCGGTGGCCTCTGGCAAACCAAGAATTCGCAGATTGCAACATCTGCTCCGGTTTTCAAGATCCACCATTTTGGAAAAAAGTTTACAATTCTTCTCCTCTAGGCTGGAGCAGAGAGTTTCAAGATATTGAACACGGCGTTTTAAATCTTCGGAAGTTGAGTCGATGCGAGATAAATGTTCAGCCTGTTCGTCCACTCTAGCGATGATCCGATCCAATTTGACATCCAGCTGGTTGAAACAAGTTCTAAATTCCTTTAAAATATCTTGTCGATGCTGTTGCAAAGCAGCGAGAATGTCAGCCAGCAAAGCCATAGAAGTTTCCTTTTTCCGGGTTTTAGTACTTCTGTTAGCCATTATATGATAGATGTGTTCACAGGCAAGTAAAAGAAACCTAATAAAATACCTAACTAAGGTTTAAGAATGGAGACATATAGTGCAAAGATAGTGAGAATGATGGAGCAAAAGTTCGGAGCAGCTAAACAATCGCCATCTTACCGGAAGTCATGTAACTTTTAGTACAAGACAATGGCAGTTCAATTCTATTTTGCTTCCAGATTTAAATTTTGTTAATTTCATTAAAGAACAGATTGAATTTTTTTCATCTAACTCAATGGAAGGAATTTCCAGTGGGATATTATGGGATACCTTTGAAGTATACATCCGTGGGCAAATTATTTCATACTCTGCTAGATTGAAAAAACGAATTAATAGTGAAATACATACATTGGTTGATAAGATTAAAGAAATTGATAAAAAAATATTCTGTTGCTCCCAATTTGGAGCTTTATAAAGAGAGAGGTCAACTTCAGATGCAACATAGTTTGTTATTAACATCCTGATTAAAAATCAATTACTTAAAACTAAGTCAATTTTATATACATTGTGATAAATCGGGTGAAGTACTGGCAAACCAACTGAAAGCTGTTCTGGCGAAACGTCAGATTAATAAAGTTTGTAGACAGCATGGTATTTTGACAGTTGACCATGATGAAATTAATAAATCTTTTCAAGAATTTATATCAATCAGAATTTCCTGATGATCCTACTATAATGAATGAATTTTTAAGGAGACTGAATATTCCGAAATTACCAGCTGATGAGCGTTTAGCATTAGATGCACCCATTACTAAACTGGAAGTAAAGAAAGCAATTTTTTCGATGAACTCTGGTAAAGCACCTGGCCTGGATTTTTAAAATCTTTTTCAGATTTACTTTCTCCCTGGTTATGTAGAATTTTTAAAGATGCTTTATTTGTAGATAAATTACCACAATCCTTTTATGAAGCATCTATTTCTTTAATTCCTAAAAAAGACAAAGATTCCAGTGAATGTGCATCATACAGACATATATCTTTGTTGAATGTGGATTGTTAAATCTTTTCCAAAATATTAGCAATTCAATTAGAGAAGTTATTGCCACAAATTCTCTCCAAGGATTTATTAAAAATCTTTATTCACATTTTAATATTAGGAGGTTAATGAACATTGTATATACTACTTCTTCAAATACTCCAGAATGTGCTATTTTGCTTGACGGCGAGAAGGCGTTTGACAGACTTGAATGGGAATATTTATTTCATATACTTGAGAAATTTAATTTTAGCCCAAAATTTATATCTTGGATTCAATTGATATATACCAGAAATCAGAAATTTCCTTTTTTAGGCTTTTTCAAGGTACTAGACAGGGCTATCCTTTAAGCCCTTTACTATTTGATATTGCCCTGGAGCCCTTGGCAGTCACTCTTCGTGATTCACCCAATACATTTGGCATTACTCATGGAAATGGGATGCATAAAGTATCACTATATGCAGATGACCTGTTACTATTGTTACGAATGTGCCACAACTCTGAGGGGCCGAAGGGTACAAAGTAGCCCCCCTGCTTTTTGAGAATCGCAAGATCGCTATTAATTCGGGTCTGGGACCCAGAAAATGAGAGAGAATTCACAATGTTTTGGAATGTGTCCTGGCCTCGGCAAAAACAAAACCCGATAATGGCTATTGTCTCTTGGAGACGGAATTGTGTATTGAGTACTGTACTATTCATTGAAGCCCCTCAGGGGATGACCAGAGTGGGCTGGTTGAGGGATTGCATCATCCCAACCTGATTGACATCTGAGACCCCGTAGGTAAGGATAAAAGAGGGTCTGGGGAACAATCCCTTCAGATGCACCAGGAGAAACGCTGGAAAGCCAGTGACGGCATTTTATAGCGAACGCCGGTGAGGGCCCGTGTGCGTCCTTCCTTGCCAGGGTAGCGGGCTCATCATGGAAGAACGGCTTAGCTAAAGGAGAGGCCACAAGTGAACAGTCACACCAATGGGACTTCTGACGGATCGAAATCATAAAAAGGAAAGCCGGCAAGTTTCTAAAAATCTCTCTCTCCAACCAAAAGGCTGCAGCCTGAATGAACTGAGTGGCTTTTATATTTCCATGGGACAATACATTATCCCCTAGACAACGATAGAGCTTATTTCTTATTGATTATTATTATACCCGCACTTTTAGATTTAGTATTGGCAACGTATATTATCTGTATGGTTGCATTGATATTATTTTAGTGTATTTTTACTAATAAATACTGTTAAAAATAGTACCATCAGACTTCAACGGACCTCTCTATTTTTGCTGGTAAGTGACCCAGTTACGGGGTTCGTAACACTATATATTTCTAACCCAGAGAAATCCATTTCTACAGTAATAACACTACTTGCTCAGATTAGTAGTTTTTCTAGTTATAAATTGAATCTAAGTAAGAGTGTGCTTTTCCCGTTAAATATGGAAGTTCCAATTTATAGACAATCACCATTTAGATTGGTTACCAAATATTTTATTTACAGGTTTCCCCCATTACCTGAAGGTAGTGCGTTCCTATGAAACCTTTCGTAGGCCGAAATGTCGTAAAGCGAAGAAGCAATTACCATTAATTTACATGGGAAAAATTTCTGAGCATTCCCAGACCCAAAAATTAACCTACCAAACCATACCAAATAACACATAAAACTTAAAATAACAGTAATATATAGTAAAAGCAGAAATGATATGACAAATATACACCCTATATAAAGTAGAAATATTGTATGTATGGTGTAGTTTCACTTATCAAACTTGGGAAGACAGTCAGCCAAAATCGATTTGGAGAAAAAAAAATCAGCATGTACGCGCCTACGCACGTACACGCATGCACAAACAACTGCCCACACAAGGCTTCGTGGTCATTGTAGTCTTTCTTGGGGTAAACACACATATAAAGCGGGCATCTTTTTTTCGTAAAAACAAAAATCCTCTTTGGTTAATGAAAGCAGGTACTAATATAGGTCTTTCGTAACAGTGAGCTGTCGTAAAGTGAACGTTCGAAAAACGGGCGCCACCTGTATTTGGGTGTTAAAATTACTAAGAAGCATATGGATCTATTCAAAATTAATTTTTTACCCTTAATTGATCATGTTAAACAACTATTTACTAAATGGTCCCCAATGTCCTTACCTTTGATTGGTCGAATTAAAGCTAATTTAATTAATTAATTAATTAATTGATTTCAGGCAGTATTGATTTTCATCCCTAAATCTTTTTTGATATTATTGATTCTAAAATTTTTTCATATATATATATATATATATATATGGCAGAATAGAAATCCCAGGTTAAGCAAGAAATATCTACAGAAATCAAAAAAAGAAGGTGGTTCGGCTTTGCCAAACCTTAGATTTTATTATTGGCCAATTAATATTCGATATTTAACATTTTGGTCACGAGTGCTGGATGAAACACAATGTCCACAATGGATGAACCTCAAGCGGGAGACTGTACCAGGGTTTTCACTGGCTTCTACTTTAGGAGCTGCACTTCACTTTGCACTTACTAAATTGAAAAAACAAATGATAAATCCAATAATTAAACATACAATATGAATATGGTTTCAAAATCGTAAATTCTTTGGATTGAATAAATTTATCCTGTCAAGTTCTATTATATCTAATTTTTTCTTTCAACCATTTAGAATGGATCAAGCTTTACTCCTATGGAAAACAAAGGGAATAACATGTTTTCGTGATTTATTCATAGATGACTGTTTCATGTCTTTTGAGTTGTCTAATAAATATAATTTGCCTAGATCACACTTTTTTAGATATTTACAGATTAGAAACTTTTTGAATGCTACTTTAGTTACCTTTCCAATTTTGCATCAAATTGAAGTTACAGAAAAAAATCTAAGTTTAAATCTATATCAGAAGAGTTTAATAGCATTTATTTATGATTTAATTATGAAAATACATTCAGGTACTTCTGATAAAATTAAGAATGAGTGGGAAAGAGAACTTCAAATATCCTTATCTACAGAGAAATGGGAGAAAATTCTGCAACTAGTTAATGATTCTTCAAAGTGTGCCAGACATGCTTTGATACAATTTAAGGTGGTTCATAGGTCTCATTATGTCCAAGGATAAGTTAGCTCATTTTTATTGCCATATAAATCCTGTTTGTGATAGATGTAATTCTGAAGTAGCTTCCTTGACACATATGTTCTGCTCTTGCCCTCTCCTGGGAAAATATTGGAAAGATATTTTTGATATTATTTCAGTAGTTTTGCATGTTGATTTACAACCTCATCCTATTACTGCAATTTTTGGACTACCAGTGATAGACTCCAGTCATTTATCCTCATCAGCTTGTTGTTTAATTGCAAATGTTACATTAACAGCCAGAAGGTCCATTTAACTTAAATGGAAAAATTCCAATTCCCCTACCACATTTCAATGGTTTTCCCAAACTATAGAATATTTAAACTTGGAAAACATTAGGAGCAGTACTATGGACCCTTTGGTTAAATTTAAAGAAACTTGGAGGCCATTTATTCAATATTTTCATATGATGTAAGTTGACCCTTTCTGAATCCGTTTTTTAGTAATTTTCTGCTCAGTTATAGAGGAGTTAACGACAAATTATAACCTTAGCCGATGAAATATGGCAGCCAATCTTTGTTTTCTTTAGTTTAATTCTTTTTAGTTTAGGGGTTCTTTTTTTTTCTCTTTATAAAATACCTTTTTCATAGTTAGTTACTAAGTAATTGGGAGGCTAAACTACATTTGTTACTTGGAATCTGTGTTTGTATATGTTAACCTATATTAATGTAACCCCGATCTCTTTGTATCATTATTGTAATATTTGCTAATTTGAAACTTAATAAAAAGATTGAGAAATAAAAGAAAGGACGTGCTGGCAATGGCGAAGGTCCAGAGGAAGTTTATTGAAATGATCCCAGGAATGAAAGAGATGAATGAGTTAATGTACGAGGAGAATTTGATGACGCTGGCCTCTACATGCTGTAGATTAGAAGAATGGGGGGCAGGGGAGTCCCATTGAAATCTACCAAAAACTGAATAGCTAAGCCAAAAGTGGAGAGGATATTTCCATGAGTGGAAATGTCCAGAACCAGACGGTACAGCCTCAGAAAAGAAGGGCATCCCTATATAACAGAGATGAGAGGGAATTATTTTAGCTAGAGGGTGGTGAATCTGTGTAATTTATTGCTACAAGTGGCTGTGGAGGCCAGGTTTATGGATATATTTAAAGCGGGGGTTGACAGGTTCTTGCTTCGTAAGGATATCAAAAGGAGAAGGTAGAAGAATGGGATTGAGAGAGAGATAAAATTAGACATGATTGAATGGTGGAACAGACTCAATTAGTTGAAAGATCTAATTCTGTTCCTATGTGTTAAGGTCATATGGTCTAAAAATATAACTTAGCATTTTACATAAGCCATTGTCATAAACATAGCTATAAAAGTAACCTCTATACATCAAAATTTCCCAAAGAGTACCACGCTGTGTACCTTCACTATTACAGATGGGTTTCATTATGACTCCAATTACCAGAGTCTAATAAGTTTTGTTTTTAAGCCATCCCCAAGGAAAATGGGCATGTAAAAAAAAATCACTGTTATAATAAAAAAAACGATAAACTTGTGAGTGTATAACTTGCAGAGTAAAGGGAAGTGCTGACTTAATTAGGACTTGCGCATAAACTTCAGTCTTAAGACACAGGAGGAGAATTAGCCCATTTGGCCCACTGTCTGCTCTGACATTTGATTACGGGTAATTTATTTTTCCCTCTCAACCCTATTATTCTACCTTCTCCCCATAACCCTTGACACCCTTACTAATCAAGACCCTGTCAACCTCTACTTTAAATATATGTAGTCCTCAGTGACAATAACTTTCACAGATTCATTACCCTCTGCCTAAAAATAAAATCCTCATCTCTGTTCTGAGGAACGCTCTTTTATTCTGAGGCTGTGCCCTCTGGTCCAAGGCACTCCCATTACTGGAAACACTCTCTCCATGTTCAATCTATCCAACCCTTCAATATTCAATAGTTGTAATGAGATCACACTTCATTCTTCTAAACTTCAGAGAGTACAGCCATAGAGCCATCAAACACTGTACATTACTGGATTAACTTGAACACATGAGGTTTCTGCAAAGCAATCTAAGTACAATAAAACCATCTGCCTGTGAACAATATTAATTAACAAATATTTTCAGTTTAACCATCTTTTATCAATTATTGGTCTCAGTGTTTATGAAAAGCATCTTACAACCACACAAATGAACAGTTCATATCACATTAACATTATCACATTAATAAGGACTTGTTAAAATTGTCATTGCTGTGTATCTACTGTCAAACATAACCAAACTGTACAAAGACAGCAGGCTTTCTTCAAGGGACTTGAGTGAATCAGTTGCCTTTTCACAAGGCGACTTCGTTTAATACCAATTCCATAGTGTTTTTACTCTAAGTTCAAATTCTCAACACTCCAGACAGGGATCAGTTCTTTCATTTAGCTGGTTATTAATTGAGGTCCCTTGATAACACAACTATTATATTATTCATTTGTAAATTTTCAAACTTAATCTTCAGATGGTAAATGATGTGAAATATAAGCACAATAAACCTGCAGCAGCTTAAAGTAAATAAGTTATAAAATGCTAAAAAAAACTTCAGCTGACCACATCATTTACCATCTGAAGATCAAGACAGAAATACAATCAATATTTCAGGCCAATAACCTTTGATCAACTGATTGACTTGAGACATTGCTTCTCTTCCTCTCTCCACAGATACTGCCTATCTGTTAGCACTTCAGACATTGCATGTTTAATCTAAAGTACAGATTAGAAAGTGACTGATACTCTTCCAATAGAAAAACCTATGAAACAAAATCCTTACATAAAGAAGTTAATACACTTTTTGAGTACGTTGGTTTAATTGAGAAATGGAGGGACCTTTTCCCTCATTATTCTGCTCCCCATTCTGTATATACAAGAATAGACTATTTCAGAACATTTGGAAAAGACAAAGACAAAATAAACACCTGTGGAATTGGGACAATAGATGTAAGTGATCATGCACCTATGTATTTATCTGTTGATTTTGATCCACAACCAAAGAATACTATTTGGAAACTAAATTCAAGTCTACTCAATGATCCTGTAGCGGTGTGCTACATGCAGCGCTAAAATTACGACACGGAGTCGGTAACTGCAGTCGAAGGAAAAACTTTATTCGAAATCTTCAGCATCACTTTTAAGCCTCCCTCAACCTGCCCCCCGTGGCGCAGAGGCTCCAAAGCTCTGTGCTCGCAAACCCCCGTAGGCTATCTAATTGTGAGCCGGTTCGGATGTGCCAGGAAATGGGTCGCCACATAACCCCCCCCCCCCAGAACCGGCAATACACCCCCCAATGTCCAAAGTCTGGGCCGGAACCTGCTTGGGAGGTCGGCCTCCGCGCCGAGGTGCCGGAAACTTGGCCGGTTGCGCCAGGTCCACATGGGCCGGTTTGAGGCGGTCCACCATGAAAACCTCCTCTTTCCCCCCAACGTCCAGCATGAACGTGAACCCGATGTTCCGGAGCACTATAAACGGCCCCTCGTATGGCCGCTGCAGCGGTGGCGATGCCCGCCCCTTCGTACAAACACAAACTTACAGTTCTGCAGGTCTTTGGGTATGCAGGTCGGGTTCCGCCCGTGCTGTGAAGTGGGTATGGGGGCCAGGTTACCGAGCTTCTCGCGTAGTCTGCCCAGGACTGCTGTGGGATCTTCCTCTTGCCCCTGTGGGGCTGGTAGGAACTCGGCCGACGAGGCGTGCAGGTCGTCCTTGGGCGCTGTGCCGATGCCGAGTAGGACCCAGGGAAGCTCGTCTGCCCAGTTGGCTCCTCGCAGGCGGGCCATGAGGGCCAACTTCAGGTGACGGTGGAAACGCTCCACTAGCCCGTTCGACTGTGGGTGGTAGGCAGTTGTGTGGTGCAGCCGAGTCCTCAAAAGGCTGGCCATAGCTGACCACAGGCTGGAGGTGAACTGGGCGCCTCTGTCGGAGGTAATGTGGGCCGGTACACCAAAGCGAGATATCCAGGTGGTGATCAGGGCTCGGGCACAAGATTCGGAGGTGGTGTCGGTGAGCGGGACCGCCTCTGGCCATCTTGTGAACCGGTCCACGATAGTCAGGAGGTGCTGCGCTCTGCACGGCACTGGCAGGGGGCCCACGATATCCACATGAATGTGGTCAAAACGCCGGTGGGTGGGGTGGAACTGCTGCGGTGGGGCTTTGGTGTGCCACTGCACCTTGGCCGTCTGGCAGTGCATGCACGTTTTGGCCCATTCACTGACCTGTTTGCGGAGTCCATGCCAAACGAACCTGCTGGAAACCATCCGGACAGTTGTCCAGATGGAGGGATGCGCCAAGTTATGAATGGAGTCGAAAACACGGCGCTGCCAGGCTGTCGGGATGACGGGACGGGGCTGGCCGGTGGCGAAGTCACAGAGTAGGGTCCTCTCACTCGGGCCCACGGGGAGGTCCTGGAGCTGCAAACCAGAGACTGCGGTTCTGTAACTTGGAATCTCCTCATCTGCCTGCTGTGCCTCTGCCAGTGCCTCAAAGTCTACCCCTTGGGAAAGGGCATGAATGGTAGGGCGAGAGAGCGCATCAGCCACGACATTGTCCTTACCCGAGACGTGCCGGACATCCAGCGTGTATTCAGAGATGTAGGACAGGTGGCGTTGCTGGTGGGACGACCAGGGGTCGGACGCTTTCGTAAACGCAAAGGTAAGCGGTTTGTGGTCCGTGAACGCGGTGAAGTGCCGACCTTCTAGGAAGTACCTGAAATGCCGGATTGCCAGGTAGAGCGCCAACAGTTCCCGGTCGAAAGCACTGTATTTGAGCTCGGGTGGCCGCAGGTGTTTGCTGAGAAACGCTAGGGGTTGCCAGCGACCTGCGATGAGTTGCTCCAGCACCCCACCGACTGCCGTGTTAGATGCGTCCACTGTGAGGGCGGTAGGGGCGTCCATTCTGGGATGTACTAGCATTGCGGCGTTCGCCAAAGCTTCCTTCGTTTGAACGAAAGCGGCGGCGGACTCCTCGTCCCAGGTAATGTCCTTGCTCGGACCCGACATCAGGGCGAACAGGGGGCGCATGATCCGGGCAGCTGAAGGGAGGAAGCGGTGGTAGAAATTGACCATACCTACGAATTCCTGAAGGCCTTTGATCATGGTGGGTCGGGGGAGGTGGCGGACCGCATCTACCTTAGCGGGCAGAGGGGTTGCCCCGTCTTTAGTAATCCTGTGGCCCAGGAAAACAATGGTATCGAGTCCAAACTGGCATTTGGCGGGGTTGATTGTAAGACCGTACTCACTCAGTCGGGAGCAGAGTTGACGGAGGTGGGACAGATGCTCCTGACGACTGCTGCTGGCTATGAGGATGTCGTCCAAATAGATGAACGCGAAGTCCAGGTCCCGTCCCACCACGTCCATTAGCCGCTGGAACGTCTGTGCGGCATTCTTCAGGCCGAACAGCATGCGGAGGAACTCGAAAAGGCCAAACGGGGTGATGAGAACCATTTTGGGGACGTCATCAGGATGTATCGGGATTTGATGGTACCCTCGGACGAGGTCTACTTTGGAGAAGATCCGTGCGCCATGCAGGTTTGCTGCAAAGTCCTGAATGTGCGGCACAGGGTAGCAGTCCGGTGTGGTAGCCTCGTTCAGCCTGCAGTAGTCGCCGCACGGTCTCCAGCCTCCCGTCGCTTTGGGCACCATGTGCAGGGGGGAGGCCCATGGGTTGTTGGACCGCCGGATGATCCCCAATTCCTCCATCCTCTGGAACTCCTCCTTCGCCAGTCAGAGCTTGTCCAGAGGAAGCCGCCGAGCGCGGGCAAGGAGGGGTGGTCCCTGGGTCGGGATGTGGTGCTGTACGCCGTGTCGGGGCATGGCCGCTGTGAACTGCGGTGCCAGAACCGATGGGAAATCAGCCAGGACCCTGGTGAAGTCGTTGTCGGACAGCGTGATGGAGCCGAGGTGAGGGGCTGGCAACTGGGCTGCACCCAGGGAGAACGTCTGAAAGGTCTCGGCGTGTACCAGTCTCTTCCTGGGCAGGTCGACCAGTAGGCTGTGAGCCCGCAAAAAATCCGCACCCAGAAGCGGTTGGGCTACGGCGCCCAGTGAAAAGTCCCACGTGAACTGGCTGGAGCCGAACTGTAGCTGCCCCTGACGGGTGCCATAGGACCTTACTGTGCTGCCGTTCACGGCCCTCGGGGGGGACCCGGTGCCCTGCTGCGGGTGTCGTAACTCATCGGAGGTAAAACGCTGATTTCGGCACCAGTATCGACCAAAAACCGGCGTCCCGACCTTCTATCCCACGCATAGGAGGCTATCCCAATGGCCAGCCGCCGTAGCCATCAGCGGCAGCTGGCCCTGGCGTTTCCTGGGAACTTGCAGGGCGGGCGACAATGGCGGGCTTCTGCGCCCCACCGCTGGTGGTAGAAGCACCAGTGTTCATTGGGCCGGGGGTTGGCAGGCTCTGCGGCCGGGACTGGACTGGTTTGCTGCTGGGAGCGTGGCTGGGAGATCCGTGCAATGGACGCCCTGCTCACCTTTTTGGCGTTCCACAGCAAGTTCGCCCGGGCTGCCCGGGCAGGCGTATGTCCTCGGGCAGCTGCTCCAGGAATTCCTGCTCAAGCATGAGGGAAGGCTTGTGTCCTCCGGCCAGAGACAACATCTCATTCATTAAAGCCGATGGAGGTCTGTCTCCCAAGCCATCCAGGTGCAGTAAACGGGCAGCCCGCTCGCACCGTGAGAGTCCAAAAGTCCTGAGGAGCAGGGCTTTGAATTCCGTGTACTTGCCGTCTACCGGGGGCCACTGTACGAACTCCACGACCTGGGCCGCTGTGTCCTGGTCGAGGGAGCTCACCACGTAGTAGTAGCGGGTGTCTTCTGAGGTGATCTGGCGAACGTGGAATTGGGCTTCGGCTTGCTGGAACCATAGGTTCGGGCGCTGTGTCCAGAAACCCGGCAGTTTCAACGAAACCGCATGAACAGAGGCGGCGTCGGTCATTTCTGGTCCAAAAATCGTTTGGACTGTCGGGGTCACCAATTGTAGCGGTGTGCTACATGCAGCGCTAAAATTATGACACGGAGTCGGTAACTGCAGTTGAAGGAAAAACTTTATTCGAAATCTTCAGCCTCACTTTTAAGCCTCCCTCAACCTGCCCCCCATGGCGCAGAGGCTCCAAAGCTCTGTGCTCGCAAACCCCTGTAGGCTATCTAATTGTGAGCCGGTTCGGATGTGCCAGGAAATGGGTCACCACAATCCATACTTTAAGGAGCAAATTCAATAAGGAACTGGTCTCTACTTAGAATTCAATGATAATGGAGAGGTTTCACCTCCCATTCTATGGGATACTCTGAAGGCTGTCATAAGAGGGAAAATTATAGCAATATCTTCATATATAAAAAAATAAGGAATAAAACATTAGAGGAATTACAAAATAGGCTGAAGGAACTAGAGAAAAAAACACAAATTGAATCTGGCACAGGATACATTAGAGGAAATTTTAAAAATTAGTAATGAAATTAATAGTTTGGCTATGCAAGAAATCAGGAAAAATTTAATGTTTCTGAAACGGAGACATTATGAAAGTGGTTCTAAGTCTATGAAAATACTGGCGTGGAAACTGAAAAAAAAAGATAGCAGAAAATACAATTCATAGAATTAGGGACCCAAGAACAAAAATGATTAAAAAAAAATAAGCTAAGTGAAATTCAAGAAGCTTTTGAAGTGTTTTAGAAAACTACATTCCAAAGTTCCAGGGGGAAGCATAACCCAAATTGACACCTTCCAGAAATCTCTAGAGTTACCCACTTTAAATGAAGAAGAAAATAGAATGATGACTGCTGACATAACTGAAGTTGAATTAAAAGCTGCAATTAGTAGGCTTAAATTAAGCAAGTCGCCAGGATCAGATGAGTATACGGCAGAGTGGTACAAAGAATTTAAAAATGAGTTAATTCCTGTTTTACTCCCCACACTGCACTGGGCTCTAAAAAAAGGCACAAATGCCACCCAGATGGAAGGAAGAGATAATAGACAATAGGTGCAGAAGTAGACCATTCGGCCCTTCGAGCCTGCACCGCCATTCTGAGATCATGGCTGATCATCTACTATCAATACCTGGTTCCTGCCTTGTCCCCATATCCCTTGATCCCCCTATCCATAAGATACCTATCTAGCTCTTTCTTGAAAGCATCCAGAGAATTGGCTTCCACTGCCTTCTGAGGCCGTGCATTCCAGACCCCCACAACTCTCTGGGAGAAGAAGTTTTTCCTTAACTCTGTCCTAAATGACCTACCCCTTATTCTCAAACCATGCCCTCTGGTACTGGACTCTCCCAGCATCTGAAACATATTTCCTGCCTCTATCTTGTCCAATCCCTTAATAACCTTATATGTTGTGTTACGTCCGTAGCCCGCTCCTTTGTGAGAATTGCAAGGTCATCATTGGGTTGGGTCAAGGGGCCCAGGAAAGGAGAATGGGACGTGCAAAATGCCTCGTTTCCCCGGCGATGTAAAGCTACGGGACATGGCCATTGTCTCCGGAAGACCAAGTTGTCTATTGAGTACTGTACTATTCATTGAAGCCCCTCAGGGGATGACCAGAGTGGGCTGGTTGAGGGATTGCATCATCCCAACCTGATTGACATTTGAGACCCCGTGAGGAGGTATAAAAGAGGGTCTGGGGAACAACCCCTTCAGACGCATCAGAAGAAACGTTAAGCGACCACGTAACAGCAGGAAGTCATCTGAAGGAAGCCACGTGCGTTCGATTCCGTGGCTGGAATTGGTGGCTGGAACCACGGGAAAACAGCTTTTAGCTAACAACGGGGAAGCCCGCTCCCGACTCAACGGATCGGCATCTTAAAAGACCTGGGCAAGTTTAAACCGCATCACTTTTAAACCCAACAACGCTGCAGCTTGGACGAACTGATAGTGACTGTTATCTTTCCATTGGACAATAAATTAACCCTTAGATAACGATAGAGCTATTTCTTATTGGTTATTATTATACCCGCACTTAGATTTAGTATTGACAACATATATTATCTGTATGTTTGCATTAATCTTATTTTCGTGCCCATTATCAATAAATATTTTTAAAAGTAGCACCATCAGACTTCAACGGACCTCTCTATCTTTGCTGGTAAGTGATCCAGTTACGGGAATTCGTAACAAAGTTGGGGTTTGACACCAAATTGGGAGGCCAGTGAATCGGGATTGTAAGCCCAAAACTTGGATCTGGTTACGCGGGTAGCCAGACAGGGAACCAGCAAAGATGGATGTGGGTGAATTTATAGAAAACCTGACTCTGGAGGCGCTGCAGGTGGCCTCCAAATCGGACTTGATAAAATTGGCGAAGGAGTTAAACCTCGCAGGGGTGAGGTTGTCAATGAAAAAGCAGGAGGTGTGAAGGGCAATAACTCAGTATTATATTGGGAAGAATGTGTTTACAGATGAGGTATTGAAAAATATCCCCAAAGAGGCACCCGCTAGTGGGATGGCTCAGTTAGAGTTGGAGAAATTAAAGTTGGAACATGCAATTAAGTTAAAGCAGCTGGAGGCAGCCAAGAGAGAGAAAGAGAGAGAGCAAGAGAGGAAAAGGGCCAAGAAAGAACAAGAGAGGGAGAGGACCGAGAGAGAGAAAGAGAGGGAGAGGGCCGAGAGAGAGAAAGAGAGGGAGAGGGCCGAGAGAGAGAAAGAGAGGGAGAGGGCCGAGAGAGAGAAAGAGAGGGAGAGCGCCGAGAGAGAGAAAGAGAGGGAGAGGGCCGAGAGAGAGAGAGAGAGAGAGAGAGAACATGAAATGACGTTAAAACAGCTGGAAGCAGATGAAAAAGAGAAACAGAGTAAACATGATTTGGAGATGGAGAAGTTACAGCAGGAGCCATGAGTTCCGGGGTAAGACCGAGAGGAGCGGTTCAATGTTAGTTGAGAGTTGAGGCTCATACCTCCGTTCGAGGAGATGGATGTGGATAGTTATTTTTTGCTTTTTGAAAAGGAGGCTGTGAATCAGAAGTGGCCCAGAAGTCAGTGGGTGGTGCTGTTACAAAGTGTGTTAAAGGGGAAGGCACAGCGGGCATATATGGCGTTGGCCATGGAGGAGGGAGAGGAGGAGAGTTATGACAAAGTAAAGGCGGCCATTCTCTGGAGTTATGAGCTAGTACCTGAGGCCTATAGACAAAAGTTTAGAAATTTAAGGAAAGGGTGGAATCAGACGTATACCGAGTTTGCCTATGAGAAGCGTGTGCTCTTGGACCATTGGTGCACCGCAGAGAGAGTGGGAGAGGATTATGGGTGTCTCAGGGAGTTAATTCTGATTGAGGTATTTAAAGGTTGTATTTCAGAGGATATTCGGACGTATTTGAATGAGAAGCCGCATAAGTCCATCTCGGAATTTGCTAGGTTCACAGATGAATATGCCCTAACCCACAAGACCAAGTTTTCCTCGAATAAAAGCTCCCAGAGATTCCGTGGGAACGATCGAGAAAGTCTGCCAGCTGAGGTAGAGGTCCCACCGGAAGCTAGTGGTAAGGTTGAGGGGGAAAGGCCAGACGGCCAGAGATTTCTGGGTTTGACCTGTTTTAATTGCAGAAAGGGGGGGAATATTGCATCTCGGTGCTTTGCTCTGAGGAAAGAGACAGGAAAAGGGGCAGCAGCTGTCCCTATCAGATGTGCCATGTTAATCAGTAAATCGACAAGAGAGCCCCGAGTAGACAGAGTACGAAAAGGGTCTGAGACTTGTCTGTCACACGGAACCGTGTCTGTGAGGGAGGGGGACACACCAGTTCCCATAAGGATCTGGGGAGACACAGGGACTGAGCTGTCGTTGATCAGCAGTAAGGTACTAGAGTTTGGTCGCAAGACGAGGATGGTAGCTGTGAAGGGAATAAGTAAAGGAACAGAAATGGTGCCCTTACATAAGGCCATTATGGATTGGGAGCTGGTATCTGGACCAGTTGAAATAGGGGTGCGATCAGAATTCCCAATAACTGATGCGGACGTCCTTCTCGGTAACGATTTAGCAGGTGGTAAGGTTTGGGCAGCCATGATGCCGACCCGCCGACCGGCGAGTGCGGTGGCCCCGCCCCCAGATTCCCAGACCTATCCCGCATGTGCGGTCACTCGCAGCCTGCCGAGAGAGGCAGCTGAGAATGAGAGCAGTTTAAATCCGGTCAGTTTTGATTTGGCCAGGACGCTTCTACCGAACCTGTACCACGAGGGTTTAGAGGGTTGTAAAACAAAGAGTAGTAAAGTGGAAGAGGTTAAGGAAGCGGAGATAGACCTGCCCTTATCGAGGAGAAAGACCTTAGAGGCAGGAAATAAAGATGAGGAACCGATAGAGCGGTTAAGAGGTCCAGAGTTGGACAGGAATGATCTGTCTGGTTTGGGAGAACTGTTTGAAGAAGTTGAAAATTCTAAAGGTGCTCCCGATAATGAAATGAGGACAGACCTAGATGAAAAGGGTGCCCTTGCCTTGAAGAAGTCTGCTGGGTTGGCAGATGAGGTTGTTTCAGCCCGCGGGGTTGAGTTTACTCCGGAAGGGAGTTGCCCAGAGAGTAGCTGGGAGGATCGGGGGAACTTAGAATTTGAAAAGGGTACGAGTATTGAAAGCCTGGAAGAGGCCAATGTCCCGTTTGAGTGTGTCCAACATGGAGATGCACGTGGTACTAAACCTAGTAACGGAGCTCAGAAAAAGTCTGAGGTATTTGATTCAGTGGAACGAGACAGCCGTCCTGGCGGGTCAGATAGACTTGGTTCAGTGAAGAAAGGGTTAACCTCGGTAATAGTGGGAAGTGAGAGTTCCCAGGTGTGTGTGCTCGAAGGTGTGCTGAAAGTTAATGCAGAGTTCACAAATGGAGAGATAAATATTATCATTGAAGGAAACGGGAAATCTGTAGTTCCCAAATCGAATGAAGAAATTTTAAACCCTGTCGATCGCTTACTGATTCAGCCGGAAGGTGACAGGACCCCCCACGCTATTATTATTCCAAAATGTGGTATGAAGAGGCAGAATTTGGAATACTGCTTGAGCAAAGCGGTCGAACGAAAAACACATAGCCTGAAGGGTCCTGACAAGAGGGTTAGCCGCCTGTGTAAAATTAAAGAGTTGGGTGGAAATTCAGAAGATGGTCTAACTTTGGGACACGGTGTTGACAAAATAATTCCTATATCTCGCCACATTACCCAAGCTCCCCACGTGGGAGGTACCCAGAAACGAGGTGAGGGTTAATGGGAATGCCATTTTTTAATAGCAAAGCCGGTTGTACGGGATTTCGACACAGCCTGTGAATAATAAAGACAACACCCTTGAAGCCTGCCTGTTCAGTTTGAAAACGACAGAAAGATTTGTAGTTCCATAAACTTTTGTAGATGCACGGAAGCTGAGATCACACCTCCTTAGAGTTGTTGCTGAAGGAAAGAACTAAAAAAAAAATTAGGTGGTTATTAAATTGAAGTCTGATGCTACAAGACTTTAGTACAGTACACGATGTTAAGATATTGAAGAAAGTGACACTGTAATCGTTAACTGTTTAGATACCGAAGTGAATGCATCACTGTATTGCTCTGTAGAAAAAAAACTTTGGTGTTTCTAACACCCTGTGAGACTCTGTATTCGTTTTTTTCCGATGGTAAAAAAACGCCCTGAAGAAAGGGGGTGTTACGTCCGTAGCCCCCTCCTCTGTGAGAATTGCAAGATCACCATTGGGTTGGGTCAAGGGGCCCAGGAAAGGAGAATGGGACGTGCAAAATGCCTCGTTTCCCCGGCGATGTAAAGCTACGGGACATGGCCATTGTCTCCGGAAGACCAAGTTGTGTATTGAGTACTGTACTATTCATTGAAGCTCCTCAGGGGACGACCAGAGTGGGCTGGTTGAGGGATTGCATCATCCCAACCTGACTGACATCTGAGACCCTGTGAGGAAGTATAAAAGAGGGTCTGGGGAACAACCCCTTCAGACGTACCAGAAGAAACGTTAAGCGACCACGTAACAGCAGGAAGTCATCTGAAGGAAGCCGCGTGCGTTCGATTCCGTGGCTGGAATTGGTGGCTGGAACCACAGGAAAACAGCTTTTACCTAACAACGGGGAAGCCCGCTCCCCTGACTCAATGGATCGGCATCTTAAAAGACCTGGGGCAAGTTAAACCACATCGTATTTAAACCCAACAACGCTGCAGGTTGGATGAACTGATAGTGACTGTTATCTTTCCATCGGACAATACATTAACCCCAAGACAACGATAAAGCTATTTCTTATTGGTTATTATTATACCCGCGCTTAGATTTAGTATTGACGACATATATTATCTGTATGTTTGCATTAATCTTATTTTTGTGCCCGTTATCAATAAATACTTTTAAAAATAGTACCATCAGACTTCAACGGAGCTCTCTATCTTTGCTGGTAAGTGATCAAGTTACGAGAATTCGTAACAGTTGCAATCAGATTCCCTCTCAATCTCCTTAAATTCCAGCGTGTACAAGCCCAGTTTCTCTAAACTCTCTGCATAAGACAGTCCAGACATCCCAGGAATTAACCTTGTGAATCTACGCTGCACTTCCTCTACAGCCAGGATATCCTTCCTTAACCCTGGAGACCAAAACTGTACACAAAACCCCAAGTGTGTTTTCACCAGGGCCCTGTACAAATGCAAAAGGATTTCCTTGCTCTTGTACTCAATTCCCTTTGTAATAAAGGCCAACATTCCATTAGCCTTCTTCACTGCCTGCTGCACATGCTCATTCACCTTCAGTGACTGATGAACAAGGACTCCTAGATCTCTTTGTATTTCTCCCTTACCTAACTCTACACCATTCAGATAATAATCTGCCTTCCTGTTCTTACTCCCAAAGTGGATAACTTCACACTTATTCACATTAAATGTCATCTGCAAATGTATCTGCCCACTCACTCACCCTATCCAAGTCACCCTGAATTCTCCTAACATCCTCATCACATGTCACACTGCCACCCAGCTTAGTATCATCAGCAAACTTGCTGATGTTATTCTCAATGCCTTCATCTAAATTGTAAACAGCTGTGATCCCAATACCGAGCCCTGTGCCATTCTGAGAAACACCCATTCACCGTTACTCTTTGCTTTCCAGTTACTCTTTGCTTTTTGCCAACCAGTTTTCTATCCATGTCAATATCTTCCCCCCAATGCCATGAGCTCTGATTTTATCCACCAATCTCCTATGTGGGACCTTATCAAATGCATTCTGAAAATCGAGGTACACTACATCCACTGGATCTCCCTTGTCTAACTTCCTGGTTACATCCTCGAAAAACTCCAATAGATTAGTCAAGCATGATTTGCCCTTGGTAAATCCATACTGGCTCGGCCCAATCCTATCGCTGCTATCTGGATTTCATCTTTATTTCATCTTTAATAATGGACTCTAACATCTTCTCCACCACTGATGTTAGGCTGACAGGATGATAGTTCTCTGTTTTCTCCCTCCCTCTTTTCTTAAAAAGTGGAATAACATTAGCCATTCTCCAATCCTCAGGAACTGATCCTGAATCTAAGGAACATTGGAAAATGATTACCAATGCATCCACAATTTCCAGAGCCACTTCCTTTAGTACCCTAGGATGCAGACCATCTGGACCCGGGGATTTGTCAGCCTTCAGTCCCATCAGTCTACTCATCACCGTTCCCTTCCTAATGTCAATCTGTTTCATTTCCTCTGTTACCCTATGTCCTTGGCCCATCCATACATCTGGGAGATTGCTTGTGTCTTCCCCAGTGAAGACAGATCAAAAGTACTTATTAAATTCTTCTGCCATTTCTCTGTTTCCCATAACAATTTCACCCAATTCATTCTTCAAGGGCCCAACATTGCTCTTAACTATCTTCTTTCTCTTCACATACCTAAAAAAGCTTTTGCTATCCTCCTTTATATTCCTGGCTAGCTTGCCTTCGTACCTCATTTTTTCTCCCCATATTGCCTTTTTAGTTCTGTTGTTCCTTAAAAATTTCCCAATCATCTGTCTTCCCACTCAATTTAGCCCTGTCATACTTCCTTTTTTTTTTAATGCTATGCAATCTCAACTATACCGAAAGAAGGCAAGCATAAAATGGAATGCGGGTCATTTAGACCAATATCCGTTCTTAATCTAGATTATAGGTTATTTACCTCCATCATGGCCAAACGATTAGAGGAGTTTCTACCCATACAGATACGTAACGATCAGACAGGTTTAATACGACAACACCAGACTCAAGACAATATTTGAAGGACACTTCACATTATGGATCATAAATAAAAAAATAAATTCGAAGCAATAGTGATAAGCGTGAATGCTGAAAAAGCATTTGATTCGGTTAATTGGAATTTTCTTTACAGAGTTTTACATAGATTTGGTTTCCAAGACATAATTATTAAAACTATACAGACACTATATGACAATCCTACTGCTAGGATTAAAATCAATGGATATTTATCAAATAGTGTTACCCTAGAAAGGGGCATGAGACAGGGTTGTGCATGGGCACCGCTACTCTTCACATTTTATTGGGAACCTTTAGCTTCATACATCAGACAAAATGTAGATATCAGGGGAATTACTATTAAAGGGACAGAGCATAAATTGGCTTGTTACGCAGATGACATTTTGATCTATCTAGGGCAACCAACATACTCTTTACCTAAATTGATGCAATCCTTTGAACAATATGGTCAATTATCAGGATACAAGATCAACATAGATAAAACCCAATTACTTTCATATAACTATAGCCCACCAAGAGAAATTGAAAGTAGATATTCCTGGGCGTGGGAAACAGATTATTTCAAATATTTGGGCATCATTATGCCAAAAGATTTGGCAAAATTATCAGAATGCAATTATCAGCCTTTATATTAAAAAATTAAGGAAGATATGCCAAGATGGAACCTGATTCCTTTTTTTAGCCTTAGTTCAAGGATTGAGTCCATTAAAATGAATATACTGCCAAGATTGTTAGATCTCTTTCAGACCCTACCAATAGAGATTAATCAAAATCAATTCAATGAATGGAACAAGATGTTATCAAGGTATATTTGGCAGGGTAAAAGGCCTAGAGTTCGTCTCAAAGCTTCGCAATTAGGAAAGGAAAGGGGGGACAGGGCCTACCTTCTCTTAGAGATTATTATTTTGCAGCACAGTTGAGAGCTGTGACATGTTGGTGCAACCCATCATATGATGCTCAATGGAAAAACATTGAGGAGCGGGTACTTCCCATCCCCATACAAGCAATTTTGGCTGATAACAACCTGCAAAGGTACATAAATACTATTGATAACCCATGGGTGAAATTAACTCTTAAAATTGCAATTCTTAAATGGTGTGCATATGACTCAGATTTTACGCTGAATAAACTGGATGCTAGATTTAAGGACTGGACAGCTAAAGGAACAGTTCTTTGCAACATAATGAAAGAGGGAACGTTGTTTACTTTTGAAATGCTTAAAGAGAAACACCTATTAGAAAAACTAGATTTTAATCGGTATTTACAGATGCGACAATATGTTAATAGGACGCTTAAAAATGTAACCGGGGGGATGTCACGTAGGATCGAGACACTGGAACCCAGCTCTCCTGTAAAAAATCAATAAATTAATGTTTAAGTGAAGAAAAGTTAGTCAATACTTCCTAAAAGTTACTTATAAACTACTCCAGATTGCTTCAAGTTATGCCTCACAAACAGAAGATGAAGAAAATTACTGCTGTGAAGACAACGCAAGTTGGAACAGAATCAAGGCCCACTTCTGCCAAAGAACCGCGGGCTCAGGTACATTTCACCTCTGGCAATACAGAACAGGAAACTGCGGCAACGTCGATCAATCCTAAATAAAAAGACCAACGAGAACTGTGCAAATGTGAAGGAAGGAGCATGCGCAAACGAGAGCAATCAGAACTACAAATCCCAGTTACAACTGAAACCGAAAGTGAAAGTGAATCTGAGGGAGAGTCAGATTCCCTGGAAAAATCAGACGAAGATGGTAAAAGTCTTTCTGGAAATATAGAAAAGACTTTGATGCAAATAATGCGCAAATTAGGTGCATTAAAAGTAATCAAAAGAAAAATGACAAATATGGAGATTATGTTTGATAAAATGACAAAAAGACAGGAAAAAATGGAAAAGAGAATTATAGATTTGGAAACTACAACGGAAGACATAGTTGAAAGAATGAATAAAATGGAAAATGATACTATTGCCTGGACATCAGAAAGAAAACAATTTATGGAAAAAATTGATAGGCGTGAAAATTTTAGTAGACGAAACAATATTAAAATTGTTGAACTTAAAGAAGATATAGAAGGAGAAGATCTAATAAATTTTTTTCAAAAATGGATCCCTGAAAAATTGGAAATGGAAGGAGAAACTCTAATTGAGATTGAAAGGGCTCATAGAGCCTTAAGGTCAAGACCTCAAGCTGATCAAAATCCACATCAATTTTGATAAAATGCTTAAGATACCAAGATAAAGAAAAGATCCTGAAGGCGGCTGCCCAATGTGCCAAAAAGAGAAACGGGCCATTGATGATAGCAGGGAAGGCAGTTCTTTTTTATCCTGATATAAGTTATAACCTTTTGAAGAGAAAGAAGGAATTTAACCCAGTGAAAAAAGTCTTATGGGAAAAGGGTTATAAATTTATAATGCGTCACCCAGCAACGCTGATAATTTTCTTGGAGGAGGGAAAAAGAAGATTTTTTACTGATTATCCAGAAGTGGAGGAGTTCGCACAAAAACTTCCATTTATTCACTAATTACACAGAGACTTCCAAGAATAATGGATTAAAGATTAAGATAGAGACAGTGAACGGAAGTGATAGACATTTAAGGATGATACAGGGGAGAAAAGCAAAATTTCAGAAATACTAATTGAGAATAGTATTTTTTTCTTCTTATATATATATACTTTTTTATGTTGCAGAGGTGCTGGGGAGCTTTGGATCGGTTACTACGGGATTCACATGTGTAATCATGGTGATTGCCATGACCCGTACAACAGAGGGGGGTAATGTTGTGTTTTTTTTTCACAACATTAGTAGGAGGATATTTTGTTTTTTTCTTTATACTCTATTTTTCTTCTATCTTTTTGCCTGGATGATCGGTGCGGACACACATAGCAACATGGAGAATTTTAAAAAGAATTCCCAAGATACTACGAAAGTTGAAAGATTAGGTATTAATATAAATTGGAGTAACATAATTAAAAATAATGACTAATTCACTGAATATTTTAAGTTTTAATGTCAATGGGCTTAACGGACCGGTAAAAAGAAATAGAATTTTAATATACATTAAAAAAATGAAAACAGATATAGCTTTTTTACAAGAAACACATTTAACAGACATAGAACATCAGAAATTAAAAAGAGACTGGGTTGGAAATGTTATTGCAGCTTCATTTAATTCAAAGGCGAGAGGAGTTGCAATTTTGGTTAATAAAAATTTACCAATTAAAATACAAAACATATTAATTGATTCAGCAGGGAGATACGTAATTATACATTGTCAAATTTTTTCAGAACTATGAACTCTTATGAATATTTATGCACCAAATGAAAATGATGTAAAATTTATACAAGAGGTCTTTTTGAATTTGGCTAACGCACATGACAAAATATTAACAGGTGGAGATTTTAACTTTTGTCTAGATCCAGTTTTAGATAGATCAACAAAGGTGGTCACAAAATCAAAAGTAGTAAAATTAACTCTATCATTGATGAAAGACTTGAACTTGATTGATAAATGGAGAAGAATTAATCCAAAAGAAAGAGATTATTCATTTTATTCAAAAAGAAATAAAACATATTCAAGGATAGATTTTTTCCTATCATCAACGAATATTCAAGATAGAGTGAAAAATGTGGAATATAAAGCAAGAATATTGTCAGATCATTCTCCTTTGATAATGACAATGATAATGACAGATAAAGAGGAATCAATTTATAGATGATTTAATTCAATATTACTAAAACGTCAAGATTCTTGTGATTTCATGAAAAAACACATTCAGTTCTTTTTAGATACAAATTCACATTCAGTTGATGATAAATTCATATTGTGGGAAGCAATGAAGGCATATTTGAGAGCACAGATAATAAGTTCTAAAATTAAGAAGGAATATATGATAGGAATAGATCAATTGGAAAAAGAGATTACAAAATTAGAAAAAGAATCTCAAAGAAATATGACAGAAGAAAAACGAAGAGAACTTATTAATAAGAAGTTACAATATAATACACTCCAGACATATTGAACAGAAAAAGCAATTATGAGAACTAAACAGAGATATTATGAACTAGGTGAAAGATCACATAAGGTCCTTGCATGGCAGTTAAAAACAGACCAGACTTCTAAAACAATAAATGCAATTCGAACAAGAGTAAATAAAATTACTTATAAACCTTTAGAAATTATTGAAACTTCTAAGAATTTTTATTCTGAGTTGTATAAATCAGAATCACAAAATGATAATGTCAAGATAGAAAGGTTTTTATCACAAATAACTCTTCCAAAATTAAATACGAAAGAACAGAAGGGATTAGATATGCCTTTTACATTGAAAGAGGTCGAAGAAGCCCTACAATCACTTCAAAGTAATAAATCTCCAGGAGAAGATGGTTTTCCGCCTGAATTTTATAAAAAGTTTAAAGATTTATTAATTCCTCCTTTTATGGAGTTAATACATCAAGCAGAAAGAACGCAAAAACTTCCAGAACCTTTTTCGACAGCTATTTTAATACTATTGCAAAAAAAAGATAGAGATCTTTTAAAGCCAGCATCATATAGACCTATTTCTTTATTAAACACTGATTATAAAATAATAGCAAAAATCTTATCTAACAGATTATCTAAATACTTGCCAAAATTAGTACATATGGATCAAACAGGATTATTAAAAATAGACAATCGGCAGATAATGTAACTCGGTTATTTAGTATAATCATTTGGCGCAAAAGAGGGAGGAAATGGATGTGGCAGTTGCTTTAGATGCAGAAAAAGCATTTGAAAGATTGGAATGGGATTTTTTATTTAAAGTATTGGAAATATATGGATTAGGAGTATCTTTTATAAAATGGATTAAAACCTTAAATACTAATCCCAAAGCTAAAGTAGTGACAAATGGTCAAATTTCAACACCATTTCAGTTAACAAGGTCAACTAGGCAAGGTTGTCCATTATCACCTGCTTTATTCGTGTTGGCGATAGAACCATTAGCTGAATTAATTAGAATGGACCCAGATATTAAGGGTTTTAGAGTTAATCAGGAAGAATACAAGATTAACTTATTTGCTGATGATGTTCTGCTTTATTTAACAACCCATTGCACTCGTTGCGTAAATTATCCTATAGATTAGAAGAATATGGGAAAATATCAAGTTATAAAATAAATTGGGATAGAAGTGACATTTTACCTCTTACTAAAGGAGATTATAGTCAATGTCAATTAATAACTCAATTTAGTTGGCCGGCAAATGGTATAAAATATTTAGGTATAAGAGTTGATAATGATATAAAGAACTTATATAAATTAAATTACTTACCATTACTGAAAAAAATTCAAGAAGATCTTGATAAATGGATGGTATTACCAATAACATTAGTAGGTAGAGTAAATACCATAAAAATGAATATATTCCCTAGACTACAATACTTATTTCAATCACTACCAATACAACTACCACAGAAGGTTTTTCAAGAGTTAAACAAATATGTGAGGAAGTTTATTTGGAAAGGTAAGATGTCAAGAATATCGTTGAAAAAATTGACATGGAAATTTGATCTAGGAGGGTTACAACTTCCAAATTTTAAGAATTATTATAAAGCAAATCAACTTAGATCTATTGCAGCTTTTTTTGAGAAAGATAGACCGGCATGGATTAGAATAGAACTAGATAAAATAGGAGAAAATACACCAGAAGGTTTTATATATAAATGGGAATCTAAATGGATACGGGAAAAGAAAGAATCTCCTATATTAAAACATTTGATTGACTTAATGTTGATGATGAGACAAAGAAATCTTTATTAGCAAAGAGATCTTTAATTCAAAATAGACTTATTCCTTTTACAATGGATAATCAACTTTTATAGGTTTCAAAAAGGGATTAGGTATATAGGAGATTGTTTTGAAGGAGGTATATTAATGTTATTTGATCAATTAAAGAATAAATATAAAGTATCAAACAACACTCTTTTTTGTTACTTCCAACTAAGGGCTTACTTAAGAGAAAAATTAGGTCAAACAATGTTATTGCCGAAACCTAATGAAATAGAAACTATAATTCAAAAAGGAAAGATTAAAAAATTTATCTCTTGCATGTATAACTTGATTCAAAAACAGGTAATTAAACAAGGAGTCCATAAATCAAGACAAAAATGGGGTAGTGACTTGAATATTAAAATTAAAGAAACAAATTGGTCAAGACAATGTCTTGATAGTATGACAAATACAATAAATGTCCGGTTAAGATTAGTGCAATATAATTTTTTACATCAATTATATATTACACCACAAAAAATAAATAAATTAAACCCAAATTTATCCCATCTGTGTTTCCGATGTAACCAAGAAATCAGTACTTTTTTACATTCTACTTGGTCTTTTTCTAAAATTCAACCTTTTTGGACAAATTTAAGAGTTTTATTAGAACAAATTATTGGAACACAACTTCCACATAATCCAATATTATTTTTACTAGGCGATATTGAAGGGATAAAACCGAAACCCAAATAGAATAAATATCAGAAAGAATTTATAAAAATTGCACTGGCAGTAGCCAAAAAGGCTATTGCAGTTACTTGGAAATCGGATACATACTTAAGTACAGATCGTTGGAAGAAGGAAATTTATGGCTGTATTCCACTTGAAAAAATTACTTATAATTTAAGAGATAAATATGAAACATTTTTGAAAATTTGGCGCCCTTATTTACAAAAGACAGGATTAAATATATAGGTGCTCCGAAGATAAAATAATTAGTTATTTGGGGAAAGAAATAAATATATATACTAAAGTTATTACGAACTCCGTGGAGCATGTGGGGATCTCCCGATATCCAGGCAATCTTCCTTTTTTTTCCTTTCTTTCTTTTTTTTTCTATAGGGATGTTAGGGGGGAGGGAGGAAGGGTATATATATTTTTTTCATATATTTTCTTTTATTTCTGTAATTATTTGAAAACGCAATAAAAAAAGTTAAAAAAAAAATGTAACCAAGGCAAGTACATGATTGATAGAGCTATTTAGAAAAGCACATAATTCAGATAACAGTAATAGAATCATTTCAAGCATGTATAAGGGTTTGTCAAATCTTAAAACACATTCAACTTCATACATTAAAACAAAATGGGAGAAGGAAGGAGGGATAATTATATCTGAGGAAGAATGGACAATAATATGGAGGTATCAATGGAAGTGTACCAGTTCACAGAAATGGAGGGAGTTCAGATGGAAAAACTAGATATTTTATTACACCCTCTCAGAAATCCCGTTGATAGTAACATCCCTGTTTGCTGCAGAAGTTGTGGAAATCAAAATGCAAACCATTATCATATTTTCTGGGAATGCCCCGTTATCAAAGACTATTGGAGGGGGATACACAATGCCCTACAAGACATCTTTAAATGTGAAATACCCTTAGAAAGACCATATATTTTGGGTATATACCTCAAGAATGGTTGAAAAGTGAATTAATATACTGTTGGTGGCTGATAAGAAGACTCTTACTAGGAAATGGTTATCACAGGAGAGCCCAACTTTAAATACATGGATGGAAATTACAATGGACATTTACAAAATGGAGAAGATAACAGCATCTGTTAATCATAAGCTGGAACAATTTGATTCATACTGCGAAAAATGGTTTAACTACATAATACCTCGAGTGCCTGATTTTATTCTCACAAATCAATGAATATGGTGTTAAAAAAAGATCACTCCCTACTTGTACATAGATGTTTCCTTTTGCTTGTTTTTTCTTTCCACTCTTTTCTATAATAAATAAATACCTCAAATAAATACTATGTGGAAATTTGTGACATATATGGTTATATGATATATATGTACAATGTCTGAAATACATCTTATGGAAATGTTTGTTTGATGAAGAACTTCAATTTTAAAAAAATTACAAAAAAAAAGAAAGTGACTGAGAATCAGGTGGAGAAAAAGCCTTCAAAAAGTGGTAGATCTTTCACTGCCCTACATTCACTGGTTATCTGTGCTTTATACTACACCATTTCTTCTAGGATAGTCCCATCTGTAGTCTTCTGATGGGAGATCAGTTTAGTTCAGACTCAGGATAAGGCCTCCCATGAAAACTGGCTGGCCACAGTGAGGACAGACTCACTCACCGGCTTCCCCAACACTCCCATCAGACCTAGAAAGGGAAAAGTACCAAGTGCATGGATTTGAAGATATATTTTAAAGTCAAGTCATGTACCATAATGACTTCAAAACATGTCTTTGCACCTGTATCATACCAGGAATTCCATACCACACAACACTGCAGGAATATTTTCTCTGTATGACTCTTCACCATACATCAAGAATAATTACAAACAATTAAAGATGCCTATACCATGTAATGTCAAGCAATCAATACAAAATTATTAACTTTTGTATTTTAATCTCTTCAAGTGTAAAGACAAATAAGCATCTTTGGTTAGTTATGATATCTAACTGGATAAACTATCTTCAACAAAAATACCAATAATAATTAATAATAAACATAATTTAAAATTGGGGAAAAAGTTTTATCAGTAATGTGTCATAAAGAATTCTATGCATGTTGACTAAAACAAATCAAAAATCCTACTTTGTTACATAAAAAGGGAGTTGAGCATAGATCAGGGGTCGGCAACGTTTACCACTGAAAGAGCCAATATGGACCCATTTCCCACAGAAAAGAAAACACTGGGAGCCACAAAATGAAATAACACTGCATACAACGGGTTTTTTTTTTGCCTTTATGCTATGTATAAACAAACTATAATGTGTTGCATTTATGAAATTGATGAACTCCTGCAGAGAAAACGAAATTACATTTCTGCATGCAACAAAAACATTTTGAACTCCGAAAAAAAAGACGTTGTGTTGAAGGTTACTACATAGGTAGCCTACCTTGGATCGAAGAATTAAAAGAAAGCGCGCACTGGCGGGTGTCAGGCATTGGCAGTTGTGATGTATATTAATAGCGATAAAAAAACACGTTGTAGCGGTGTGCTACACGCAGCGCTAAAATAAAGACTGCAGTCAAAGGTAACTTTATTCGAACTAAACAGCCTTGCTTTAAAGCCTCCCTCAACCCACCCCCCGTGGGCGCGGATGCTCCAAAAGACACGTACTCACAAACCCCAGTAGGCTATCTCCCTTAGCCTGAACGCTGGCTAATTGTGAGCCGGTTCGGATGTGCCAGGAAACGGTGTCTCCGCAAAGTTTTCAGATTGTACAAGATCACCATAATCTTCAAATTTCGAATTACATTTCAAAAGCTAACAAACCACGGGGAGCCGCATCACAGAGATCAAAGAGCCGCATGTGGCTCTGGAGCCGCAGGTTGCCGACCTCTGGCATAGATGATACCTACTTCATGAGGAGATGTGTCACTGCCAAAATTCTTAGTTAGGCCATCTCATGCAGTAATCAGTGCAACTTTTACAGAGTCCTAATTTTGACATCACACCCATTCTTGCCCTGCTAACCACAAATAAATAATATGATGCTTCCAAAGCAATCGGCAGCAAGAAGGGCAGCTGAGGGATTATAAGCTTAATTTAAGAAATGAATTACTTATTATAAATATCTGATCGTCAGTGCCTCATAATTGATTACAATGATCATGTAATCACCTCAGCTATTGCTAACCCACTGTTATCTTAGACTTTGCTTGAAGCACATTATTCTCCTTGAAAAGCAATGCGATACTTCTGTTTTTAACATATCATCAGAAATCTGGTCTGAAGAAATAGTGTTATTTTCAGACCCAGCCCACACATTATTGCCATTCCCTACTGTAGTACAGTGTTAATTAGTGCAGTGTCAACTAGTATGGTGTCATACTCCTATCATGTAGTGACGCAATTCTTGTGAATTAGGATTTGCCGCTCAATGGGATAAAGTTCAGATCTGCCCTTTTCAATACTCTTGATTGCATTTTTCTAGGCTACAGCCCAACTTAGAGTCAGGCTTTGTCTGAGTAACTGTGATGTTATACCTTTCCCCTTTATTGATCATAGAGCTTGAGGTTGGACTTCAACAATAGATGATGGTCATAATCCATAATAAAAATGGCAGAGGCAGACCAAACAAAAGAGTGCAGACAGTATAGTATGGGATATCTGAAATATGGATTTATACCAGCACTAAGCAACCAGCTGCAGTTAACATACTTGTATGAAAACGTTTTTTTCAAACAAGACAATGAAAACATCCAGGTTCCTTGAACATTTCAAGAGATTCTACCATTGATGGTAGAATCTCAGATGGAGACAAGTGAGATATGCCAACTAGTGGATTGGTGTCACAGCAACAACCTCGCACTCAACATCAGTAAGACAAAAGAGCTGACTGTGGACTTCAGGAAGGGTAAGACAAAGTAACATCGTAGAGGGATCAGAAGTGGAGAGAATGATCAGTTTCAAGTTTCAAGTTCCTGGGTATCAAGATCTCTGAGGATCTAACCTGGTCCCAACATATCAATGCAGTTTTAAAGGAGGCAAGACTTTATTAAGAGTTTGAGTTTGAAGAGATTTGGTATGTCAACAAATACACTCAAAAACTTCTACAGGTGTACCATGGGGAGCACTCTGACAAGCTGCATCACTGTCTGCTATGGGGAGGCTACTGCACAGGACCGAATGAAGCTGTAGAGGGATGTAGATTTAGTCAGCTCCATCTTGGATACTAGCCTACAAGGTACCCAGGACATCTTCACAGAGCGGAGTCTTAGAAAGGAAGCGTTGATTATGAAGGATCTCCAGCACCCAGGGTATCCCCTTTTCTCACTGTTACCATCAGGTAGGAGGTACAGAAGCCTGAAGGCACACACTCAGCGATTCAGAGACACTTTCTTCCCCTCTGCCATTCGTTTCCTAAATGGATATTGAACCTGTGAACACTACCTCACTTTTTTAATATACAATATTTCTGTTTTTTGCGTGTTTTATCTATTCAATATACATATACTGTAAACTGATTTACTTATTTATTATTATTATTATTTTACTTTTTCTTTTTTATTATGTATTGCACTGAACTGCTGCTGCTAAGTTAACAGATTTCACAACACATGCCGTTGATAATAAACCTGATTCTGATTCTGAATACACTCTGATAAACCAAACAAAAACTTGGCTTATTTACAGTCACTTCTTGGAAACTTTCAGAAACCGAAAAATACCTTTAAACATAGTCGCCTGCACTTCACAACAAAATAGTGATGCTTTACATGCTTCATACACCACTTCATCGCTCATTGCTGAATCTGGAAAGCCCCGAGTAATTGGAGAAGAACTGATTCTGCCAGTAGTAACGGAAGTTCTGAGTACAGTTTTGCATAAGTCACCAGGCCAAATAAGAAGAAATTCTGCTCAGCAACAACAAAGACAGATCACTAAAATGTGGAAGACACATTATGCAACATACTTAGGGCAACAGAATTTGTTCTGCAGTTGGATAGGTCAGTTTTGCCATGCAATTAATCTTTGCTTCTTGGTTATGTTCATTTCACAAAAGGTGAAAGTGTGGTTGAAGAGCCAACACGAGGAAATCTACAGATGCCGGAAATTCAAACACACACAAAATGCTGGTGGAACACAGCAGGCCAGGCAGCGTCTATAACGAGAAGCACTGTCGATGTTTCGGGACAAGACCCTTCGTCAGAGAAAGACATTCTTGCTTGTGCAACAAATGGGGCACTATCAATGACAGGTCACCACCATGGGGCTATTACTTTCTTGAAAACAGTTATACCTCAAATATTTACCTTTCACTGTGTAATTCACGGATAACATCATATCACAAAAAACCTAAGTAATCAGCCACACAAACTGTTAAATACTGTTATTACAGCACTAAATACAATCAAGTCCAATGCTCTCAATTCTCAACTATTTCAAACTCTCTGTATTGAGACTGATCAACAGCTTGAACACTTGCTGTTGCACACAAAACTCTCAAAAGGAAACTGTCTGTGAGATGCTTTTATGTGCTTTATGAAACTATGATAAAATTCTTTGAAGACTTGAATGCCTCATTCAGTAATCAACTTAAGAACATTAGGCATGACATTGCTTAATTTTTCACAATTATTTGCAAAGTTTGCTGAAATCAATTTTCAATTACAAGGAAATTAAGTGCATCTGATCAAAGTCAAATCAGTTGTCCTCAGATTTACACCCAAATTACTATTTAAAAGCAACATTGGATGTCGCGACCTTTACTAATTTCTGAGCCTGTATGAGTTGAAAGAGAAAGAATACCAGATGACGATCTTCAAGTATACTCTGCCCAGCTGGGTGAGCCGCATAAAGATGTATCACAGAGATTTTAGGATCTTCTCTTGATCCAAATTCTAGATTGGATAATAAATCCATTCTCAAAATTTATCTGGGTGAAAGATATGGTCCACCTCATTTTCTATATGACTGCAAGCTGAGTCGAAAATTGTGCAAAGATTACAACTTCTGACTTATTGATAGAAGATGAAGAAGTTGTTACATACCATCAACCCCCCAAGATTCTTTAACACTCATTAAGGCCAGCAACTCCACCTTCTCAGGTCATCTGTCTAAAAAGAGACAGACACTAAGTGTACTCTACAGCACTTTCAATGACATCTTCCAACACTGTTGAAGATTGTGTTGACTGATGGGGTCACACTCAGCCAGATTTGTCCCATTCTCTGTATGCAGCGATCACTTGAGCAATTTTCTACACCACCAGCATAATGCCAGGTCTTTCTTTGATATCATAATTTTTGCCATATCTAGCACCTTTAGCTGCATCACAACATCACAAGGAGCCATTCAAATATGATGATTTCTGCAATGGACAAATACTCAGGATGAAACTGAGTTAGATCACACATGTGATGGGCTCTACCATCGTTGAATATGGAGATGTTCTATTAAATGTTTATTTTTCACCACCACACAACTGGATGTGGCAGAAAAGCAGAACTTCAATCTGCTCTCTTCATTTAGGATTTTTCTCTTAACAACCAAACATGGCTTTTCCTGTTTAACATATTGCCACCTAGGCAACTTGGCACAGCATTTTTACTTTTATTTAGTACGGCTGCTAGTATGCCATTTTCAAATCATGTCAAATTGAGTTTACTGTCAGAGTGAGGCAAAGGGTACAACAAAAAACTTGCTTGCAGCAGTAGCACAGGCACATAGAACATACAGAACATAAATTATACAAGACAGTGAAGGAAATAAGAAGGAAGCAGAACAAGACACTACTGCAAAATAAACATATTCAGACCATACTTGGTAGTGCAAGAGGTGGTCTGTAGTGTTCCGTTACTGAGGTAGAATTTGGATTCTACAGGTTGGTTCTAAAGCCTGATGTGTAGAAAAGTAGCTGTTATTGAACCATGTGGTATGACACTTCAGGCTTCTGTACATCCTGCATGATGGTAACCACAAGAAAAGGGCATGAACTAGATGGTAAGAATCCTTGAACAGAATGACACTCCTAACACTCCGTCGAACCAGAGGTGGCCCCCAGCATGAAGATAATGATATAACGAGCAAAATTTTGAGCCAAGAGATTACAAATTGTGGTGGAATACAAATACTGATGGTCTTCATGCATGCTCATTTTTAGGCTGGTAAATCTATTCCTAATCAATTGTATTTAAGAATGAAAGTAGTTGATGATTAGACAGCAGAGAATGACCTTCAAATGAAAATGGAACTTTGTCTGGTCAAGGATCTCCTAAGAGATTGGTTACTCCTCAGAGTACTGTCATAGTCAGAAACGTCTACAAGTATGGAGGATGCTAAAGCCAAATAGCTGGAGGAACTCAACAGGTCAAGCATTACTTGTGGTGGTACAGAGATAATTGACACTTCAAATCAATAGGACAGGATCTACTCAGGGATTTTACTGAAGTACTATGGAACATCAGCTGAAAAAGTACGATAATGTGAGTACTATGCTATTTAGTTTTGTTGTTCATGATTGTACAGCAATTCTCCCAACTGAAACGTCAATCCCTAGATAATCCTGAGGTAGTCTATTTGAGGTCAATTGGAAGAGAGTACCTCTCTTGTGTTTAAATTCAGTGCAATGATTCTTACTGGACTTAATATATTTTAATTGAATGGCTTGCTAAGCCACTTTAGAGGAAAAAAAGCAAATATATACCAAATTACAAAGAGGAGCAGATTTCTTTCCCTGAAGAACATGAGTGAAAAAGAAGAGAATTTACAAATTGAAGTTCAAAGTAAATTTACATCAAGGTACATACATGTCACCATATATAACCCTGAGATTCATTTTCTAGTGGTCATACTTAATAAATGCAATAACTATAATAGAATCAATGAAAGATTGCACCAACAGGGTGGACAATCAGTGTGCAAAAGACAATAAATTGTGTAAATACAAATGTGCATGAAAACCTGAAATAATAACAATAACTAAATACATAGATAGATAAGTAAATAGATAAATAAATAAATAAATAAGCAAGCCGGCAATTAATAAATATTGAGAACATGAGATGAAGAGTCCTTGAAAATGAGTCCACAGGTTGTGGGAAGTATTCAGTGATGGTGCAAGTGAGGTTGATCCCTTCTGGGATATTGTATTGGAGAGTATAGCCTTTAAAATAATCCTGTTGTTTTTGGATGAGCTGCAATTCTCCAGACTAATCCCAAAATCTGAACTCTGCACTTCATCTTTGAAATTAATGATATATAAAAATTCTATTAGATCTAAATAAACTGGATGTAAGGAAGATGTTCTGGGATGAGGTGTTTGGAATTGGGTTTTGGTATGAAAATAGCGCAAATGTGTAAGAATGGAATGTGTAGAATTTTTTTTTGATTTGGGGATGGTGAACCTGTGGAATTCACTACCACTGAAGATGATGGAGATGAAGTTTCTGAATACATTTAAGAATGAACTTGATGGAATTTTAGCCTCAGAGTATAAGAAGACAGTGAGAATTTAGTATTCAGGGAAAGGATCAGCTCTATTGAGTGGTGGAGTGGAATTGAAGGGAGAAATGGCATACTCCTATTGAACTGCTATGTCCAGGCTTTGCATCATTTGGGCAATAATGTAACCAGTATGCCAATCCAACATTCCCTCTGAAAATTCTGATGTTGGGAGTGATAAGCATTGGCTCAGCTGTGAGGTATCCCACAGCTGAATAAATTTATCAACTGTCACTGTTGGGACACATACATGTGGAACAGACACAAACATGAGGAACAACTATTTAGGCAAGAAACTCACTCAGATGGGCAGCTTATAGTACCAGTCTTCAGGTGACGTGAAAAAAATAAATGACAAAATAAGTCATCTGATAAACAGCAATGAAATTGCTTGTTGAAATAGTGTTGAGCTTCATTTTGAATGCCAAATTGAAACATATTTCTGTATCTACAGTACATTAACAATCATCAAAGCCTGCCTTATCTCAGCTTGTGCAAGGATTCATTCAGCTATAATACATCTTGGCTGGTGAGAAGGTTAATGTGAAAATTGCACTGCATCTGAGCTGACGTGATTTATGACTTAACAGAGCCATGTGTGCACTCAAATCAGTTAATTGGAAGTAATGTTCAGCCTCCAGCTGTGGAAACAATTTCTAACCTCAAATGCACTGCATGTACAGAATTTTGAAGTTGATAAAGCATAACACTAATAGTCCTTTTTAGATAATAGAGGTCATAAGCTCAAATTACGGACCTCTCTAGAACTCTACTCGTCACACACAATTAAGATTCAGCAGCTTACTATCAGTAAAATTCCTTGTAGTTGAATAAAATGAAAACTAGAAGCACTCAACATACAAGGGAGCTCTAATTGTGTGTGGTGGGGCGGTGTGTGTGTGTGTGTGTGTGTGTGTGTGTGTGTGTGTGTGTGTGTGTGTGTGTATGTGTGTGTGTGTGTGTGTGTGTGTGTGTGTGTGTGTGTGTGTGTGTGTGTGTGTGTGTGTGTGAGAGAGAGAGAGAGAGAGAGAGAGAGAGAGGGAGGGAGGGAGGGAGGGAGAGATGGAGGGCATGGGTAGCTCTAGTTAACATTTCAGATCAATTACATTTAATGCTCAATACAGGCCCAGAATTTGCAGACAAGGTGCTTCATAGCTTATTTGAATAATCATTTTCTGGTTTGATGCTGTTTCTGCCTATTCTGAATTTTGCTTGCTACCAATCTAGCTGAGAGCAAAAGTACACAGGAAAATGAAATCAGGCCACTGGTGCATACCTCCTTGTGACAGACTAAGAATCATTTCACAATCCTCTATCACTGAGAGAGTGGTTTTTAATACAGATTTGGGCATAAATGGCAAAGTTAGAATCAGAATCAGGTTTAATACTACTGACAGATGTCATGAAATATGTTGTTTTGCGACAGCAGTGCAATGTAATATATAATTTCTAAAGAACTATAAACTACGATTATATCTACTGCCCTCACCGTATGCTTATGAAAAACCTAGGCAGGTAGTTAAACACTTACTCAAAAATCACCTGAGCCAGAGCTTTTTTTCAGGGTTTTTAATGAGAAATACTTGTTAAAAGGTTTTGCTTTGTTATGTTAAATAAATAGGGGCTGGATATGGATGTCTTTCTGCAACTTGTGCTTCAAGTTGAAATCCGAATTAATCCGTACAGAAGTGATATAAAATACAGTTTACGTACAGGAAGTGATGTTCAAACAAAATGAACAGGTTATTTGGATGAATTATAACCCAGACCTTCCCACCTTTCGAGATTTAACAGATCTCTTAGCACACTGCCTGTTCTCTCACAACTCTTGTAGACACATGCCCAATACCTCACAGAGCACAACAAGCAAGTCTGGTGGAATGCCTGGAATCAAACTATCATCCAGAATAAAGAAGTAATCTCTAAAGCAACAGTGAAACCTACATAACACAGGTTCTAAATCCAATCCAAATGGGGTATAACATCTGCAGCCACTTGATGCACAGAATGGCACATTAAAATTCATGAGGAATGTGACTGCAATAGCATAACAATATCTTGCCTTTTATAGAAAGCCTACAGTTAAATAACACTGGGTGGGAGAAACAGATGCAAAAATCAATATTCCCATTAAGAAGCTGAAGTATAATACTAATTTCAATATTACAGATTGAAATCTACAGATGTAAACTGTGATCTAAAAAAATATCTGGTTGGTTTGAAATACCGGTTTAAAAAGAGGGAAAAATTATGAAGCAAGGAGATCATTCTAGAATCGAAAGTAGAAAATTGAAGAATAATATTTGACATAAATTTTCACAATTGATTCAGTTGGCAGATAGTCTCATGGCACAGACACATATCTAATGACGAGGTTGTCCATTTTATTTCAATGAGGAGGTGGGGTGATGAGATAGTGGATACACTAAAGAACATTACTAATTGACAAAAAGTTTTGATCTGAACTTATCTAATATTTGATGAATGAAATGGAGCCCACTATGGTATATTAATTAGGTATCTGTGCCAAGTAACTGGAATCAGAATCAGTTTCTTGCCAGTATGTGAAACATACCAAAATTGATTATGGTTGGGTGCCCACCATAAAACACAGAACAGTATCATAATAGACAACACAATAGCAACCACCAAGACAATAGTGCAAACAGCTATGAGCAATCAACAATTAGCACAAAGGTTAATATTCAAATTTAAATAAATGTGAACATATGAACAGACTCAATAATTATCAACAAAACAAGGAGAGCAGGAAAGAATGTTGTGCAAGGGCAGTTAGGGTATTATACCTGAGTGAGTTTTGTTGAGAAGTAGGAAAGCAGCTTCACAGATGATGGTGATGGATTTGCAGAGTCTCCCTAATAGCAATTTGGTGAATAGGTGACTGCTAGGGTAGGTGGAGTTAGCAGTAATTTTTTTTAGCTCTTTTCTTCGCTCGAGGGTCAATAACTGATAGCCAATGATCTTCTGCTGAGTGAACCACTCACTGTAACCTGGACTTAGAAAGGGAGCAGGCAGCGGGAAACCAAACAATGACAGAGGTGGTCACAACACTCTTAATAATAGCTGAGTAAAAATTCATCAGGATATGCCCTGAGATGTTAAATCATCTATGAAGGTGTAGAAAGAGACAGGTAGGGGGTTGACAGTGGAAGTCAATACAGTGAGCCCTCCTTATCCGCGGGGATTGGTACCAGGAACCCCCCACAGATACCAAAAAATGCAGATGCTCGTCCCTTATATAAAATGGCATAGTATTTGCATATAACCTACACACATATTCCCGCATACTTTAAATCATCACTAGATTACTTATAATACCTAATACAATGTAAATAATATGTAAATAGTTGTTATACTACATTGTTTAGGGAATAATGACAAGAAAAAAAAGTCTGGACATGTTCACTACAGACACAACCATCGTAGCTCTTCTGGGAACGCTGATGCCTCTTCGGCATCAGCCAATCCCGATTCTCCCATGATCTTTAAGTTCTTAAGGTTGTAGCGCTTTACATAGCTAGCCAGCCATCCCTTACTAGCTTTAAATTCCTTCCTCTTGCTCACAAGACGTAGCAAACGAACGAGACGCAAGGCGAACAACGCTCAAACAACAATACTTTTAATCATCTCTAGATTACAGTACTTACAATACCTAATACAATGGAAATGCTTTATAAATAGTCGTTTCACTGTATTGTTTAGGGAATAAGGATGCTTTGGAGGAGGCTCAATAATACTAAAGTCAGGATCTGTGGAGGTTCAGGGCTGAGGACCACTTCAGCAAGTGACATGCCACTTTTCCAAAGATCTAAGATTTCTATTTTCTCAGCAAGAGATAGCACTTTACACTCTCTCTTAGCCTTTGAGGAATTGCTTTGACCACTTAATTGCTTTTTAGGAGCCATTTTTTCACAGAAACAAAATAGTGACCGAATGAGACACTGCTCAATGCTCAAACAATGAGTGCTGGAGAGAGAACTTCCAGGTTTTCCCCATCCACAGTTGGTAGAATCTGTGCATAAGGAGGACCAACTGTACTCATTTCCACTGTCTGGATAGCATTAAGCTCCAAGCCATTACAAGCACTCCAAGCTACAAGACAGTCTACCTCTCTTGAATAGCAGGTCACATCATTATTAGAAATGAGACCAATTACAATTGCATCATCTGCAAACTTTAAGATTTTAATGGATTTGATTGTGGAAGTACATCATTTGTATAAAGTGAGAACGGGAAGGGTGAAAGAACACAGCCCTAGAGAAAGCCTCTGTTTATAGACAATGGATCGAACAAGTATGTGCCCAGCCTTACATACAACTTCCATCCTGTCAGAAAGGTTGTATTCCTGATGGCTTGTTGTGCAGCAACTCCAGAACAATAGTATTGAAGGCAGAGCTGAAGTCTACAAACAAGATCCTTAATAGATGTTGGAGGAGTCCAAATGTTCAAGAATATATGAAGATACAAGTTAACTGCATCCTCAGCTGAGCAGTTTGCTTTAAACTGTAGCAGGCCAAGACAGATTAGTAGTGGACAAAGTAGGTCAAAGAGTCAGGTCAGACGTTCAAGAGTTTTCATAGCTACTGAAGTCTGAGAACTGGGTTATAATTATTAAGTCTAGTGATCTTGGGAACTGGAACAATTATAGCAACTTTAAATCTGCTCTGCAATACATAAAACAAAGTTCTACTTCAAAGTACAGAAAGTCCATAAATTTTCTCACCTGGTTGTATTCTCAAGATTATAATCAAATGATTTAATAAGTACCTTCCCCCTTCATCATTTGATATTTTTGCTGTATGTACTACATGCATAAACATAATTGCAGAGACCACTGTAAGGATATCTACAAAGCTCATTTGCTTTTACAGATAGCTCAGTTAAAATGACAAGCATTCTAGCAGATCCAAATGCTAGATAGCGTCCTGATGAAGGGACTCGGCCTGAAATGTCAACTATATTCTTTTCCATAGATGCTGCCTGTTCTGCTGAGTTCCTACTGCACTTTGTGTGGATTTCCACCATCAGCAGATTTTCTCGTGTTTGTAGCAGATCCAAAGCTCTGATTACTAAGTCACAATTCCTAAACAAAGCAAATCCAGTGGAAAATCTTAACAAAAAAGAATTCCACTCCCCTGATTAAGCAATTCTATTATGTATTTTTTAAATCTGTATTATCAACAGCATATTCAATTTATTCCAAAGTAAAATTCCTAGTTGTGTATGGTTTTTGCAAGTTCCCTCAGATTTGTTCAGTGGCTAGGAGGGAATATTACTAGCATGATTTAAATATGATTCCAGAACTCAATACAAATACCACAAATGATCACAGAAATCATGCAAATTTTGAATATGCTAAAATACATAGTAAATTTCTGATCTAGATTTGAAAGATTATTGTAATTTGTTTATTATTGTCCAGGTACAGTGAAAAGCTTGTCTACATAAGTGTTCGTACAGATTGATTGTGTGTGCATAGAGATTGTACAAGGAAAACGTAGAACATAGAAATCTATAGTACATTACACGTCCTTCGGCCTACAATGTTGTGCTGTCCATGTAATCAACTCTAGAAACTGCCTAGAATTATCCTACCACATAGCCCTCTGTTCTTCTAAGCTCTACATACCTCTCCAAGAGTCTCTTAAAAAACCCTATTGTATCTCCTGCCTCTACCACCATCACCAGCAGTGCATTCCATGCATCCACCACTCCCTGTGTGAAAAACATACCCTTGACATCCCATCTGTGCCTACTTCCAAGCACCTTAAAACTATGTCTCCTTGTGTTAGCCATTTCAGTCCTGGGAAAAAATCTCTGGCTATTCACACAATCAATACCCCTAATCTTAGCATTTACATCTCTATCAGATCACCTCTCATCCTCTGTCACTCCAAGGAGAAAAGGTCAAGATTATTCAACCTATTCTCATAAGGCACGCTCTCCAATCCAGACAACATCCCTGTAAATCTCCTCTGCACTCTCCCTATAGTATCCACATCCTTCCTGTAATGAGCTAACCAGAACTGAGTGCAGAATATAGTGTAGAAGCTACAGAGAAAGTGCAGTGCAAGTTGACAATAAGATGCAAGATCATACCAAAGTAGATCGTGTGGTCAGTAGGCCATCTTATGAAACTGGGGAAACATTTCAATAGTCTTATAACAGTATGGTAGAAGCCACCCCTGACCATGTTAATACATGCTTTCAGGTATCTACTTTTGGTATCTACTGCCCAATGGGAAGGGGAGTAGAGACCATGTCTGTGACTAAAGGCTCTTTAATTATGCTGGCTGCTTTATTGAAGCAGCAAGAAGTATAGGCAGAACTCAAGGAGGGGAGACTGGTTTCTATGACGTGCTGACCTACATCCACAACCTTCTGCAGCTTCTTGAAGTCCTGGGCAGAGGCAGTAGCCATACAAGCCATTAGGCATCCATGCAGTATGCTTTCCATAGTGTACCAATACAGTTGGTAAGGGTTGATGGTGGCATGCAAAATTTCCTTGCCTCCTGAGGAAGTAGAGGTAGTGGTGAGCTTTCATCACCGTGGTTTCAACGTAGTTGGTCCAGACTAGGCTATTGGTGATATTCACTCTTAGGAACTGGGAGCTCTTAACCACAGCAGTTTCTTGAATTTTGTATTGTAATTTCTATGCAAGTATACAAACAGTCCTCCCCTAATCAGGTTGTTCTAAATTACAAAATAGGTTTAGCTGAAGAAAGCTTTTCAGCTGATTGGATGCTATCTTTCTTGAATTAACTTCCTTCCAAATACAAAACACAGTCATGATCTTTCTTCTCAACAGTTTGATTGTATACATGAAGAAATATTTCTCAACATGTTTCATAACTACAAACATGACAAAAATAATTTATTAAAAACCTTATGAGGTATTAATCTTTTGAAGGTTCTACTTACACAAAATGTACAGCAAACCTTCAGAAAACACAGGCCATTATGCACAAAAATATAATTACATGTTAACACAATTTCTTATCAGAAAGTTAAAGCAGAGAAACAGTTTAGTTCATGAGCATATGTCTCTGTTTTTGCTTCATATCACACTCTTGGCATCTTATTTCATCAATTTTTCTTTCTGTTCTTTTCTCCCTCATGCACCTTTTATGGGCTCCCACTAAATGCTTTTATATCCTTAACTCCAAATATTCCACGTGGCATTTTAAGTTCCACATTCTCACCGGGCTGTAAGCTAAGATGTTTCTTCTGATGTTCTCACTAAATATTGACCATCAATATTCTGATGATTATAAACTAAGCTTTCTATAACCGACACTTACGAATGATGAAGGATGTGCTATGGCACAGCTAAATCTGCTGATCCACAGCTTCAGCAACCCAGGTTCAATCCTGATCCCTCTGATGGAGTTTGAATATTATTCCCATGACTGTGTGGATTTCCTTTTAGGATTCCCGTTTCCTCCCTTATCTAAAAGAGCTGCAGGTTGATAGATTAAATTAGCCACTGTAAAATGACTGGTTCCTTAAGGTTGTTATAGCTGAGGGATGTAGTGTCGGATAAGCTCCCACTACCTTATTAAATTATCTTAATGGCATGCATCTGAAATTGCTTCTGACAATCAAGTCCAGCTCCTGGCCTTCATGTGTGGCTGAGCTACTAGGCCCGGTAGAAACATTGCTACCGATAAAAGAAGGGGGAAAAGGCAGGTTACTAGTGTGTTAAATCCAGTCACCCGGCAAATGTGGCTCACTAGCTGTGAATACCAGCTCATTCAGCAGGAATACTCTGATCTCAAACCTCCACTGCCTTGTGGCTACACCCAATCATGGAGAAACCTTGAGGAAAAATTCGGAGCTGCAGTCCCAAAGGCAGTCCTACATTGAGTTCAATACTGACTGGCAACTCGTGATACCACTGGTGTCAAACTGTTTGGGCCTCCACCATTCCTTTGGATTCAGTTCCCTGTCTTGCATATCAAATGGACAGCTGCAAAGCAACTTCCATGCTCAACCTTGACCAACAGAAAAGTGGCTATTTACATGAACGGTAGAATGCACGGGTAGTTGGATAGATAGATGGATAGGTAGGTGGGTGGCTGGCTGGCTGGCTGGCTGGATGGATGGATACTTTATTCATCCCCAAGGGGAAATTCAACATCTTTCCAGTGTCCCATACACTTATTGTAGCAAAACTAATTACATACAGTATTTGGTATTACATACAGAATATGGGAAGAATAACATTATTGAAAGATTCGCATAAATGGGTAAATCATGATCAGCAAACATAGTGCGATGAAAGGTCCACTTCCCTGTTGTCACTTCATGACTCTAAATATTTATGACATAGTTAAAGAAAATTCTGAAAGAGAATTCTAAACTCCTTGAAGTTCCCACTGTTTGGAAACTCAGTCACTTCTATGATTGTCTGACCCAAAATGCTCAAGCTAGTAATTACTTACCTCCAGTTCTGAAATATGTGCCTGCAGATCTTGGGTCATGTTCTCTGCTTCACGAACCCTCCGGTTCAGCTGTGGTGAATAATTGGTAACCAACTCATTGTCGTAGGAATCCAAGATGCATTTCATCCCATCGCGAGCCTGAACACATCAAGCGCATGGATTAAGAACATTGAAATATCATTTTCTTCCTTGAATGCTTTTCAAGTACAACTTTGTTGGGAGAATTGTAAGTTACAAGGAATGTTGGGTTACAAAGAACAAAAAGTTCTATGAAGGTGATCCTACAAAGCCTTTAAGATTCAGATAAGGCCAGTGCATCTGTCACTCCGCTCCTCTGTGTGCTCAACAGGTCCAAATATCAGAGGGGTAATGGCATTGCTGAACGATGACTAGGTCAGAGATGGAACTGGAATATGTAGATTCTCAGGGGGTGGGGGGCAAATGGGGTCTATAAGACTTACAGACTTTGATACATGGCGAAGTTCCAGCAGCAACATTGCCTTTGTCAAGGGTTACAGGCTGACAGGTCAAGTCATATGAAGCAAGGTTAGCAGAGCTGGGACTTTTCTCTTTGGAGCGTAGGAGAATGAGAGGGGACTTGATAGAGGTCTACAAGATTATGAGAGGCATAGATAGGGTGGATAGTCAGTACCTGTTTCCCAGGGCACCAATAGCAAACACCAGAGGGTATAGGTATAAAATTAAGAGAGAGAAGTTTAGGGGAGACATCAGGAGTAAGTTTTTTTACACAGAGGGTCGTGAGTGCCTGGAATGACTTGCCAGGGATGGTGGTGGAGGCTAAAACATTAGGGGTATTTAAGAGACTCTTGGACAGGCACATGGATGAAAGATAAATGGAGGGATATGGGGTAGTGTGGGTTTAGTACTTTTTTTTAAGGATTATATGGGTCAGCACAACATGGAGGGCTGAAGGGCCTGTACTGTGCCGTAGTGTTCTATGGTTCTATGGTTCTATAGGATACCCACACTGCACTGACTGGGTTTCAATAAAGTCTCTGAGAAGATCCCACAAGGAAAAGTAATCCAATAATCAGAAACAATGGAATTCCAGGAAAATTAGATCCAAGACTGACTTGATGACAGGAATCAAAAGGTGATGGTTAAATATTGATTTTGTAAATTAATGCCTGTGACCAGCTGCCTTTGCAGGGACCAGTGGTGGGATTCCGGCTCTTTGCTATAAACATTAAAGAGGTGATATAATTTGCAAGTTTGCAGCTGATATAATGGGTCCTGCTGTTGATAATACAATCTTCAGCTCTACAGCAATATTAACAAGGTAGTAAAATGGACAGACCCAACATCAAATAAAAATTTAAAAAGTAAAATGTGAGTGATGCATTTGTGAGAACTAATGAGGCTAACACACACACACACAATGCACAGTATGGTAGGACACCATGAAGTACAATGGAACAGAGAGAGTCCAAGCAGTCTTTGAAGACAGCAGAGGTAGATGAAGTGTCACACAGGATACTTGCTTTCATCTAACCAGAACACATGAAAGCAGAATATACTGGAAACATTCAGCAAGTCTTATGTCCTCAGCAGAGATGTTTACAACCTGAAGCATAGCTTTAAAGTATAGGATAGGAGACTTAGAGGAGACTTAAGAAAAAGATTGTCACCTTGAGGACTGTTGAAATCTAGAACACAGTCCCTAAGAGGATGATAAATGCAGATACTACTTTTGAGTAGATGAATACTGGAAATACCATAACATGGAAAGCTACAGGCTGTGTCCTTCGAAAGAATTAGTAAACAAATACTCTAGGGTAATGTATTTTGGAGATACGTACATAATTCACAACCACCACTATTGAGTTGGGGTTTCATTAAACATAAAATGTCTCACTTCATTTTATTTGGGAAACCCTACATCGGTTACCCCAATGGTCGACGACAATTTCAGTGGCATGGATCATGTCTGCCAATGCAGTCGCTTTGAAACTGAAAGATCTTTGGGAGCAAAATGCTGTCACTCAGGTTGTACAAGCTGAGGCCCAGTTTGCCCTGTGAGAAATCTCCTCCAACAACACCAAATTTTAATGTGTGGAAGCATTGCTCAGCAATTCCACAGCTGTGAGAGTGGTGAGTCTGCTTGAACAACTGCCTGAACACGATAAATACTGATCACTGAAAACTCACCTTTTACAGTCTTTTGGACTATCAGAGTCTAAGCACCACGCAGTTGCTCTCCTTGCCCAGCCTCGATAATGCTAATGGACCACGTGGTGTCTCTCCTGAGAAATCACCATTCTTCTCTGTATTTTTAAAGAACTGCTTATGCAATAAATGCATGATCCAGTTTGAGTAACCCTTGCTATTACACACACGATGGACTATAGGGAGCTTGCTAAAATGACTACACTCAGCTAGGCGATGGTACATCATTACTCCTCCTTTCTCTATCTTGATAAGCCTGGTCAGCAAGGCCCACAACAGAAGGATGCCCGCAGCTGCGTAACAGATGGTGCCAGGTTTGTGCATTTACCATGCTCGCTTTGGTAGGTATGCTGGAAAGCGCCAACAAACTGTGCAGCTTTGACAGTGCCAGCGCATCAGGGCATCAGAGGTCTGTGAACCCATGGGTTTCAGCTGCCAGAGTTGTCTACTATTCATTACAGACAACTTTCCAGGGTGACTTTTCCTTTGTGACATGGGTGCCCAAGTGAGTGTACTGCCAGCTTCGCCTATTGCTGACAACTTAGAAATCTACAATACATTACAGACCCTTTGGCAGAGTAGGAGTAGGGGTCCCACACCACCTGAGGCACACCACTGTCACTGGCCTCCATGCAGAATATGACCTGTCTACAACAAGTCTTTGCCTTCTGTGGGCAAGCCAGTTCTGGATGCTAAGCCTTGCATGAGATTCCTTATCAAACGTCTTGCTAGAATCCTACATCTAGCATCCTACACTACATCAACAGCTCTACCTTCATCAATGTGTTTAGTCATATCCTAAAAAAATTCAATCAGGCTTGTAAGGCACAACCTAGCTTTCACAAAGCCATGCTGTCTATTCCTTATCATATTATGCCTCTTAAAATGTTCCTAAATCCTGCCTCTCAGGATCTTCTACATCAACTTACCAACCACCGAAGTAAGACTCACTGGTCTATAATTTCCTGGGCAATCTCTACTCCCTTTCTTGAATAAGGGAACAACATCCACAACTCTCCAATCCTCCAGAACCTCTCCCATCCTCATTGATGATGCAAAGATCATCGCCAGAGGCTCAGCAATCTCCTCCCTCACTTCCCACAGCAGCCTGGGATAAATCCTGTCCATTCCTGGTGACTTATCCAACTTGATGCTTTCCAAAACCTCCAGCACATCCTCTTCCTTAATATCTATATGCTCAAGCTCTTCAGTCCGCTGCAAATCATCCCTACAATCGCCAAGGTTCTTTTCTGTAATGAATACTGAAGCAAAGTATTCATTAAGTTCATCTGCCTTGTTTACGATACTCTTTGCATTAAAATAGACACATCTCAAACCATCTGGCTGAGTGCATCTTTGCTCTAGAGCAAAGAGCAACGAAACCTTGCTGGAAGCCACCAAAGCAAGCAGGATCCAAACTTACAAGACACGAAGGATGACGCCCTGCTTCAGTGGGTGATGTTACACATGGGACCGTGTCCTGGCTAAAGTGACTATGTATACACCTGCCTGGTTCAGATTTCCTGTGTTCCCAAGAACTGTTAGTCCATCTTGAACTGCCGGCTTGTGGATGTCAAGGACTTTGGGTTGTTACCCTGCTCACCCAGTAAGACCGTAAGACTATAAGGCATGGGAGCAGAATTAGGCCATTCAGATCACCGAGTCTGCTCCGCCATTCCATCTTGGCTGAAGTTCCCCACAACAACTCTGTCAAGCGCATGCAACACCACATGTGAGTTTACTTGACTGCTGAGCGAATTCCTTGTCCTCACCAAGCCCATATTTTCCACAATAGTCACAAAGCATGGGGTCGAGCATCACATTCCCACAACTGTCCACGTGCATAGACTGAACCCAGATAAGCTGGCAACACTGAAGACTGAGATTGCCAACATGGAAAATCTCAGAATTGTATGCCAGTCAAATAGCCCCTAGGCTTCACCCCTCCATATGGTCCCGCGGTTTCATGCACCTTCTTACCATGGTGGACAGTAGCACTAGGTGGCCAGAGTTCATCCCTCTAGCATTGAAGATGGCTGCAAGTGTGGTTCAGGCATTCATCAGCACCTGGGTTGCCTGGTGTGGCACTACATCTGATACTTCCTCTGACTATGGTCACCAATTCAGTTCAGACCTCTGTGCTGCGATGGCCCAGAACTCTGGCAGGCTACATCACACCAGGGTGTATCACCTGCACTGCAATGGCTTGTGTGAGCGGTTTCACTGCTCCTTAAAGACTGCTCTGAGGGCTTCTCAGACAGACAAGCATTGGCACGATCATCTCCTGTGGATCCTGCTGGGACTCAGAACTGTACCAAAAGAGGACCTGCAAGTCATCTGTGGCAGAGTTGATATATACACAGCTGTCATGAGTGCAGGTGATTTCATTTCTGACGCCAGCGCTACCTGGTCGGCCTCTCAACAGCATTCCTCTTCCTCAGTAAATTTAATTCCTTTTCACCTATCAAGGTGTATAGTATTCTTGAGTTCCTGTTGATCTACATTCCACCTTATTTGTTTTCATCCACCACAAAGCACACCAACAACCTCTTAGGCCCCCTTACGATGGCACGTTCCATGGTTTAGAACCAGGAGAAAAGACTTATCATTGATACGAGGGATAAACTTGAAGATGTTTTGGTAGATGTGGTGAACTACATATACCTGTCTGGACACGCCCCCTGCTGACTGCTCCTGTGGCTTCTCCCACAGACCCCGGTATAAAGGCGATTGAGGTCTGAGCCCGGCCTCTCAGTCTCCAGGATGTAGTATGGTGGTCAACCACTGCTTGTTCCTTCTTCCAGTCAATAAAAGCCAATATCTCGCCTCTACGTCTCAGAGTGAGTTATTGCTGGTGCATCAATTTTATTGACTGGAAGAAGGAACATGGAAACCATTTTACATCTGGAAAGATTGGATTTGGACCCCCAAGACCCTGAAGCAGCTCTTGCCTTTGAACTCTGGCTTGCATACTTCCACTCATACTTGGAGGAGGTTCGTGCAACTGACCCCGCTGTTATGCACAGAATTCTCCTCTCGAGGGTCACCCCAAAAGTTTATTCATTTGTCAGGGACCTGCCGACCTACGAAGGGGCACTGGACGCCCTCAAAAGACAATACCTGCGGCCGGTGAACACCGTCTACGCAAGACATCGCTTAGCTACCCGATGGCAGCAGCCTGCAGAGACGAGCACCCAGTTTCTCCGAGCCCTACAGACACTCGTCAGGACTTGTGACTGCAAAATGCTCACGGCGGAACAGCATGCAGAGCTGCTAGTATGAGACACCTTTGTTACAGGAATTAGGTCAGTGTATGTGCGCCAGCGGCTGCTGGAAAATGCCAATCTTAACTTACGCTCGGCGATCGAGACGGCCGACACGCTGGAGGCTGCTCTGCACAACGCTGACACTGTCCAGCCACGCGATTCCCCGCTGGTTCCGTGGACACCTCAGACCCCACTGCCGCCCATTCCCAAGAGCAAATCCACCAACGCCGCTGCCAGTCGTGATTCCACGAACTCCCCGAACCCGACCACGGCTGCGGCCAGGCGAAAGCCCGAGCTGTGTTACTTCTGCGGACTTGAAAAGCACCCCCGAAAACGCTGCCCGGTCTGAGAAGCACCCTGCTCCACCTGCCGGAAGAAGGGCCATTTCGCCAAGGTCTGTAAGTTTAAACCACGAGCGGGGTCGAGCAGCACTGCGTGTGAGACATGGGGGCCGCTATCTTGCATGCCCGGATGTGAGCAGCCATCTTTGCCTCACCCCCAACCCACCGGTGTTTACCGGGCACCAAGACGGCAGTTCAACTCTGGCCACCGTAACCCTCGACCAAAGCGCCCCACACCAGCTTGCAAGGTCAATGAAGGACATCCTGGTGGAGGGGCACAGGACTAGCTGCCTGTTTGATACGGGCAGCACTGACAGTTTTATTGACCAGGACACAGTGCAACGCTGCGGACTCGTAACACGGCCGGTAAGTCAGAGGGTCACCTTGGCTTCTGGGTGGCATTCCACAGCCATCCGGGTGGGTTGTGTAGTGACATTGGTAGTGCAGGGCACAGAATATCGGAACTTTGCGCTACTGGTCATGCCTTAACTGTGCGCACCTGTGCTATTGGGGCTGGACTTCCAGAGCCATCTCGAAAGTGTGACTATGGCATATGACGGGCCCCTCCCACCACTCACTGTCAGGAATCCTCAGTTTGGTGGGACTTCACCATATTCCCCGCTACTGACCACACACACACACCGAACCACACGTCCTGCCCAGCACCATGCCGACAGCTGCGCTACCAACACCACTTGCAGCCTCTCCACCCTCAAGATCCCTCCCCCATCGCTGTTTGCCAACCTGACCCCCAACTGTAAACCTGTGGCAACTAAAAGCAGGAGGTACAGCGCGGGGGACAGGGCCTTCATTCAGTCAGAGGTGCAGCGGCTGCTCAGGGAGAGGATCATTGAGCCAAGCACAAGCCTTTGGCAGTCCCAGGTGGTTGTTGTTCAGACTGAGCAGAAAAATAGGATGGTCGTGGACTATAGTCAAAACATCAATAGGTTCACGCAGCTTGACGCGTACCCCCTACCCCGCATCGCGGATATGGTCAACCAGATAGCTCAGTACAAGGTGTACTCAACAATAGATCTGAAATCTGCTTATCACCAGCTCCCCATCCGCCCAGAGGACCGCCCCTACACCGCCTTTGAGGCGGGCGGCAGGCTCTATCACTTCCTCCGTATCCTATTTGGTGTCACAAATGGTGTCTCGGTCTTCCAGAGGGAAATGGACCAGATGGTGGACCAGTACCAACTGAAGGCCACATTTCCCTATCTGGATAACATCACCATCTGTGGTCGCAACTGGCCGGATCACAACGCCAACCTCCAACGATTTTTCCAAGTGGCCGAAGCTCTGAACCTTACTTATAACAGGGACAAGTGTGTGTTTGGAACCACCCGACTCGCTATCCTTGGGTATGTCGTGGAAAACGGGGTCATTGGCCCTGATCCCGACCGTATGCGCCCCCTGTTAGAACTCCCTCTTCCCACCACTCTCAAAGCCCTCAGACGGTGCCTGGGTTTTTTTTTCCTATTACGCCCAATGGGTCCCCCATTACGCAGACAGGGCCTGCCCCCTGATCAAGTCTACCACTTTTCCCCTCTCTGCTGAGGCCTGCGCGGCCTTCAGCTGCATTAAAGGGGACATTGCCAAAGCAACGATGCATGCGGTGGACGAGTCCATTCCCTTCCAAGTAGAGAGTGACGCATCCGATTTCGCACTTGCTGCTACCCTCAATCAGGAAGGCAGGCCAGTAGCATTCTTTTCTCGTAACCTTCAAGGCTCTGAAATTCGGCACTCCGCAGTGCAGAAAGAAGCCCAGGCCATAGTGGAAGCTTTTAGGCACTGGAGGCACTATCTTACCGGCAAAAGGTTCACCTTGCTGACCGACCAGCGCTCGGTTGCATTCATGTTCAGCAACCAACAGCGGGGCAAAATCAAAAATGATAAAATTTTGCGGTGGAGAATAAAACTCTCCACCTACAACTATGATATCCTGTACCAGCCTGGCAGACTCAATGAGCCTCCTGATGCCCTATCCCGGGGAGCATGTGCCAGCGCACAGCTCGACCATGCACATCTTTGCCATCCGGGGGTCACCCGATTTAACCATTTCGTGGAAGCCCGGAACCTGTCGTACTCCCTGGAGGACATCAGGACAATGACCAGGGACTGCCAGATCTGCGCTGAGTGCAAACCGCACTTCTACCGTCCTGAAACGGTGCAACTTGTCAAGGTCACCCACCCTTTTGAGCGACTGAGTGTTGACTTTAAGGGCCCCCTTCCCTCCACCGACCGCAATGTCTATTTTCTCAATATTATCGACGAGTACTCGCGGTTCCCCTTTGCCATCCCCTGCCCCGACACCACTACCACGTCCATCAAAAAAGCCCTGCGCCAGCTCTTCACTCTGTTCGGGTATCCCTGCTATATCCACAGTGATAGAGGGTCCTCCTTATGAAAGACGAGCTGCGCCGGTACCTGCTAGCTAGGGCATTGCTACTAGTCGGATCACGAGGTATAATCCCCGGGGAAATGGACAGGTGGAGAGGGAGAATGCCACAGTGTGGAAGGCCACACTTTTAGCCCTTAAGTCAAAAGGGTTGCCGGTCCCTCGATGGCAGGAGGTCCTCCCTGAGGCACTCCATTCTATCCGCTCCCTGTTATGTACGTCCACCAATGCCACCCCTCACGAGCGCCTATTCTCTTTTCCCAGGAAGTCTGTCACTGGGACCACCCTACCAGTTTGGCTAACGTCCCCAGGGCCAGTGCTGCTCCGGAAGCATGTGAGAAGTAATAAATACTCCACGATGGTCGAGTGGGTTCACTTTCTACATGCGAACCCCCAGTATGCCTACATGGTCTTACCTGATGGGCGGGAGGACACGGTCTCCGTCCGCGACCTGGCGCCCGCAGGAGCAGCACACCTGAACACTCCCCGGTAACTATGAACCCTGTACCCAAGGTGACACCGCACACACCAAGCCCTACACAGACTCCTCACGACACTCATATACCAGGCGCCTCGCACACGCGTGAGGGATCACTGACGCCTAGTGGGCTGACATATTCTGTTAGGCCAGAACCAGCACAACCTCCGTCTCCAGTGCAAGCACCACCGGCACCTGTGCAATCACCACTACCGGCATCTGTAAGATCACAGCCGGTGCTACGTAGATCGCAGCGACAGATTCAACCACCTGATAGACTTAACCTGTAAATATACTTGTAAGAAACTTCGCCACATGGGGACTCTTTTTAAAACAAAGGGGGGGTGAATGTGGTGAACTACATATACCTGTCTGGACATGGCCCCTGCTGACTGCTCCTGTGGCTCCTCCCACAGACCCCTGTATAAAGGCGATTGAGGTCTGAGTCCGGCCTCTCTGTCTCCAGGATGTAGTATGGTGGTCAACCACTGCTTGTTCCTTCTTCCAGTCAATAAAAGCCGATATCTCGCCTTTACGTCTCAGAGAGAGTTATTGATGGTGCATCAGTAGATCACTTTAAACCGGCCCACCAAGATATGGAGTACTTCACTGTGACAATATTACACGACACAACATGATCCTGAGTATGTCAATGCACCTCTGGACAAGCCAGAACTTGCTGTTCCTCCATCCATGGAACAACAGACTTGAGCCGAATGGCTCATCCGAGCTCCAGACAGGCTCACAACTCCAGTTTTAGTGAATTCTAGGATTGGGGGGGGGGGCACTGTGTAGGGTAACATAATTGGGAGAAATGTACATAATTCACAACTACTGCCATTTGAGTTGGGGTTTCACTTTAAGAGACCAGTCTGACATGATGATGTAATGTAAAGATTTTTAACACGCTTTTGTGTTTAGGTTTCAGAGTTCAATAAAATGTGCTATGGGTTTCATTAAACATGAAATGTCTCACTTCATTTTATTTGTGGAAACCTACAATTTCAACAATCTGAAAGCATAGTGAAATGAGGGAAATGTTTCCAATCACCACTTACATCACTCAGATGTTTCTCAACTCAGTCAACAATTTCTTTAATGGTCAAGACTTGCCTCATATTTCATGATTTTATAGGATCAGTGAACAGTGTTTTAAATAGAAGAGAAAACAGTAACAATATGAGGTGTCAGATTAGTACTTTTTCCATAACTATCTGATGAGTTTCCTTGGTACCTTTTAAAATCAGGTACAGCATCAACATTATAATTACTCTAACATTAAAATCCATCAAAAATAATGAGATGATAGCTAATTTATTTGAATTTCAATATAATACACACAAAGGAACAGGACATGATCTACAACATCAGACTTTTTCAACTGAGTTGAGCCTTCATGCTTTCTCGCAGGACGGAAAAAATGTTATATCAAATAATTCTCAGTGATTCTCATATATCATGAATTGCAGCCAAATACACAGCAACTCCAGGGGATAAAAACAGATTTCATCATTATAACCATGCAATATTAACCTACATTTCCAAATATCTCCCCGTCAATTGTCACAAAGCAAAAAAGCACATACATCGGGTAGCAATGGAACAGTAAGCTTTTAAGGTCATTGATCTTTCATTAGTATCTTTTTCCTTGTCAGAGTTGTTACAACCTCACTGCCACTAAGATGTCTTCACTATATTTTTCTTTATTAATCTGGGGAGGCAATTGCTTTAAGTTATACAATTTGTGCAAACTCCATAGAATACACCACCATCATCTCCACCAGCAATTCTCCACGAAGCAGCAATGGAATAAACAATGAATAATAAAATCCCCAGAGCTGGTAACAAATCTTACCAACATAATAAACCAAGAGCTTGCAAGCGTTATTTAAACCACAAAAGAATTACATTCCAGAAATACTCCACACTCTTTTTTTTAACAATTGTCTACCATATTCTACCAGTCTGTTGTCGCCATTACAATCTTCTATGTGGTGGTGTGCTGGGGCAATGACATCAACATGGGTGATGCTAACAGACTTTATAAACTGATTAGAAAGGCTGGCTCTGTTATAGGAGTCCAACTGGACACACTGGAGGCTGTGGTAGAACAAAGGACCCTACGGAAAATCCTGGCAATTCCGGATAATGTGTCTCACCCTCTGCATGCCACCTTGGATGAACAAAGGAGCACCTTTAGTAACAGACTAAGACAACTGCACCACTTCAAAGAGCACCATATAAGATCATTCTTACCCTCAGTCACTGTACTCTATAATGAGTTAACCTATAGCAGGGAAAGTGATGACCCCCCCCCCCCCCCACTAAACTGTTTATGGTAACTTACTTTTTATTCTTTCTGTTTCTCTTCTAATATTTATATCTCTGCATTTGTAATGCAACTGTGACACTGCAAATTCCTTTGGGATCAATAAAGTATTTATCATCATCATCACAGTGGCTAAATCATTTTGCCAACCTTTTGACTTGTTTAAGCTATTGGCAGAAGGCAGTTGATGTGTAATCATTGTATTACATCAATTTCAAACTATTATCTCCCAGACAATCACTTATTTTGAAGGGATCATTTTCTTTGCAATTCCCTGGTCTGCTCCTCTGACCCCATGAACCACTTCAATTTTTTCATTATAAACTACAAAACCTGTCTTCTACTTCTTCCCTACCCACTATCCAGGGAACTAAACAGCCCTTCCAAGTGAAGAAGAGATTCCAATCCAATGTACTGAATTCAGTGTTCACAAAGTGGTCTCTCCTACATTAAAGAAACAAAACAGATCAGATAACCATTTTGTGAACCACCTACATTCAGTGTGTAGGGGAGATTTGAGTTCCCTGGTGGCATTTTAATTCTCCATCGCATTCCAATCTGCCTGGAGCTTCCTGCAATATTATAACAAGCATCAATTAAAACTCGAGGACATCACCTTATCTTCCATAGTAAACAAAGGAAAGGCTGGTCAGCCCATATCTGATCTAACAATTCAACAAAAGTCATTTTGTCAGAACTAACATTCAACCAGAAATATTAGCTCAGTCTCTTCTCCCACAGATGTGGCCTCGCCTACCAAATACGTAAGCATTTTGAGTTTATATTAGATTTACTGTATCCATTTTTTCATCTCATCTTCCATCTTGGTAAGTTATAACTTTCAGGCCTAACCTTTTTTGTTATAAGCCATCTACTTGTGACACTGGCTCAGATATTTTTATCCATTAGCAAAGCTTCACCTGCTGGGTTTATCCAGCAAGCTCTGCACCACACAACTGTTACGGTCCTTCACTAATTTCCTCTTCCCCCCTCTCTTTCTTCTCCTATTAAGCACTCAATTGGCTTACTTCTACAATCTACCTTCAGTACAACAGTGGTCTCACTCTATCACAGATATTCTAAGTGTTCTATCCACCTCTCTCTTACCCTCTCACTAACAAATCTAATATTTTCTCTTCTCCTCCTTTCTGACAAAGGAGGAATAAATCCATAAGGTTGACTCAATTTCTCTTTCCCAGATGCTTCCTACACTGCCGTGTTTCCAGAGATTCAGTGCCTATTTCAAATTTCCACCTTAAGTTATTTGACTTTCATTGGCAGCGGACTATCAAGTTATGATCAACATTTAACAAGAGAATAGAAGTACATGGTATGCAGCCACAACATATTTGCATTATTACACTTTCAGATCAGCAGTCAACGTCAAATTTCAGATTGCTCTCCTCATTGTCCCTTTTTCAGCTTTATTCATAAATTAGGAATACTGGTTGCCTCTAAGTTTCAAATTATCATAAGGTTCTGAACATCATAAACTTATCTCTTTACCTGTATTCCCTAAAATAGCTATGGTTAATAATTATATGCCTGTTCAAAATGTTAAATTAATAATTTATGAAGCAGCACCTACATGGGTGGTATGGATTGATAAATTTCTAACACTTTCTACATGTAAAGGTATTTCATTATCATGGCTGGCTCAGGATTTAGACTCTGCTCTTTAATTCTAAATTCCCCAACACATAGAAATGATTGTGCTCAATTGATCTGATCAGTTCCCCTCATATTTTGAAAATTTCAATCAATTCAAATTCAATAAATTCCAGAAAGCATATATAAAAGTCCGCATAATAGTCCACTCTGGTCTGAATGAATACTACATTATCTTTGTGATTCCTGCATAGCGCTATTTATTTCAGCATTGTGCTATGGACAGGAACCTAATGCACCTACAGTAATGCCTGGAGCAAAATAAGAATGAGTTTGAAAGACTACCAATTTTTCAGGAATTTTGGTAAGATAAAGTCAACCTAAATAAGGTGTTAGTTTGCAATGATTGAAAAAGCAAGGGTCGATTTATCTGGGAAAGATGGCATCACAGGGTGACCTCTTTGAGCTCATCTGGGAAACTACTCAAGTTCCTCTCTTCTTCCTTTTCAAGGTGGCTGAGGTTCTGTCGGAGTCTATACGCAAACTGAAGTTCTTCACAGCAGTAGATTCCCATTCCCAGAGCTTTCAATATCTCCAGGAGCCACCTGGAACCTGCAGTGTGCAGCCTGGCACAGCTCTGTAGACTCGATTCCTCAACAGTGTTGCCAACTGAAGTTTGCTGCTAAATCTCAAGTCAGAGAAACTTGGAATAAAAGCAACGTTTCAGACTGTAACATCGAAACAGCGAGGTGTTGGTTTCCCCTCTCATTGTGGAAGGAATGATACCTCTCTCTCACTTGTTAGTGAGAGTGAGAGAGAGCCTGTGGCATGCCGTAGTGCTGGGCTATGGACCTGCATCATGGTCTCTTTGGGGCTTAGCTGCTGCTTGCTTGGTGGGCGGTGGGAAGACTGAATGAAATTATATAATGACATAACTACATCATAAAGAAGGCACGGCAGCACCTTTACTTTCTTAGGAGTTTCTGAAGATCTAAAACTTCAATGTTGAGCTCAATGTAGGACGTCCTTTGGGACTCTAGCTTTGGATCTTTCCTTAGAGTTACTCCTGTGAGTATAGCTGCAAAGCAGTGAAGATTTGAGATCAGAGTTTTCCTTCTGCTAGATGAGCTGCCAACCACAGCCGACAAGATCATCTGCCTGAAGCGAGAAACGGTTCCACCTGGCATAGTAGCTAAACCACACATGAAGGCCAAGATCTGTACTTGGTTGTCGTAGACTATTTGAGATGCACACCAACAGGCGCATTTAAAAAGTAGTGAGAGCTTATCCCCTACTACCACCCCCAGTTATAACAAGGAACCTGCAAAACACAACATAAAACAAACAACCAGAGTTAAAGAAAAATACAATTGCTATTGGTGCTGGAAATTACTTCTTGGGCATTAAAAAACTCTCAAACATTACCCATATGTTACTAACAGCAGCAAAATAAACCAAGTATGCAACAAATATTAATTTCTCAATATTATTTTTCCACTGTAGTATGGAAACTGACACCTGGAATCTGATGAAAATCAATAGTAACTATAAACATTAACGATCGTACATCACATGGTACATTGATAAATCACCGCTCTTCAAAATTAGCATCTTCATGCTAAAAGGTCAGCCAAGTTCAGCATTCTGGAGATTACAGATCATACACAGTGTACAATCATGCAGACTACATTTCACCGATTATTACAAGATCCTAAAAGTGTATTTTAATCTAGGGAACAATAAGCTCATTTACTGTCAGACAATTTTTGTCCTTCCGGCATTTAACAATATGCTCCTTTGTTTCTCTGTTGTACAGTAAAAAGTATATTTCAGTTAAACATAACCCAATACCTGCCCACACTTTAATCTGCAGCATATAGTCATATGAAGAAAGTTAGAACTACAGATTGAAACATTTAACATATAGGTAAACATAATGCTTTAACAACACCAGCAACCTGAATTCAATTACACTGCTGTCTGGAAGGAGTGTATATAGTCTCCTGTGACCATAAAAGCCTCGCTTTTAAGCCTCCCTCAACCTGCCCCCTGTGGCGCAGAGGCTCCAAAGCTCTGTGCTCGCAAATCCCGACAGGCTATCTCCCTTAGCCGGAACGCTGGATGTGCCAGGAAATGGGTCGCCACATAACCCCCACCCCCCCCAGAACCGGCGATACACCCCCCAATGTCCACAGTCTGGGCCGGAACCTGCTTGGGAGGTCGGCCTCTGCGCTGACGTGCCGGAAACTCGACCGGTTGCGCCAGGTCCACATGGGACGGTTTGAGTCGGTCCACTGTGAAAACCGCCGCTTTCCCACCAACGTCCAGCACGAATGTGGACCCGTTGTTCCGGAGCACCGTAAACGGCCCCTTGTAGGGCCGCTGCAGCAGTGGCCGATGCCCACCCCTTCGTACAAAAACAAACTTACAATTCTGCAGGTCTTTGGGTGCGCAGGTCGGGTTCCGCCCTTGCTGTGAAGTGGGTATGGGGACCAGGTTACCAAGCTTCTCGCGTAGTCTGCCCAGGACTGCTGCAGGATCTTCCTCTTGCCCCCGTGGGGCTGATAGGAACTCCCCGGGGACGACCAGGGGCGCGCCATATACCAACTCGGCCGACGAGGCGTGCAGGTCGTCCTTGGGCGCCGTGCGGATGCCGAGTAGGACCCAGGGAAGCTCGTCCGCCCAGTTGGCTCCTCGCAGGCGGTCCATGAGTGCCGACTTCAGGTGACGGTGGAAATGCTCACTAGCCCGTTCGACTGCGGGTGGTAGGCAGTGGTGTGGTGCAGCTGAGTCCCCAAAAGTCTGGCCATAGCTGACCACAGGCTGGAGGTGAACTGGGCGCCTCTGTCGGAGGTAATGTGGGCTGGTACACCAAAGCGAGATACCCAGGTGGTGATCAGGGCTCGGGTGCAAGATTCGGAGGTGGTGTCGGTGAGCGGGATCGCCTCTGGCCATCTGGTGAACCAGTCCACGATAGTCAGGAGGTGCTGCGCTCCGCGCGACACTGGCAGGGGGCCCACAATATCCACATGAATGTGGTCGAAACGCCGGTGGGTGGGGTGGAACTGCTGCGGCAGAGCTTTGGTGTGCCGCTGCACCTTGGCCGTCTGGCAGTGCATGCACGTTTTGGCCCATTCACTGACCTGCTTGCGGAGTCCGTGCCAAACGAACCTGCTGGAAACCATCCGGACAGTTGTCCGGATGGAGGGATGCGCCAAGTTATGAATGGAGTCGAAAACACGGTGCTGCCAGGCTGTCGGGACGACAGGACGGGGCTGGCCGGTGGCGACGTCACAGAGTAGGGTCCTCTCACTCGGGCCCACGGGGAGGTCCTGGAGCTGCAAACCGGACACTGCGGTTCTGTACTTTGGAATCTCCTCATCTGCCTGCTGCGCCTCTGCCAGTGCCTCAAAGTCTACCCCTTGGGAAAGGGCATGAACGGTAGGGCGAGAGAGCACATCCGCCACGACATTGTCCTTACCCGAGACGTGCCGAACATCCACCGTGTATTCAGAGATGTAGGACAGGTGGCGTTGCTGACGGGACGACCAGGGGTCGGACGCTTTCGTAAAGACAAAGGTAAGCGGTTTGTGGTCCGTGAACGCGGTGAAGGGCCGACCTTCTAGGAAGTACCTGAAAAGCCGGATTGCCAGGTAGAGCGCCAACAGTTCCCGGTTGAAAGCACTGTATTTGAGCTCGGGAGGCCGCAGGTGTTTGCTGAAAAATGCCAGGAGTCACCAGCGACCTGCGATGAGTTGCTCCAGTACCCCACCGACTGCTGTGTTAGAGACGTCCACTGTGAGGGCGGTAGGGACGTCCATTCTGGGGTGCACTAGCATCGCGGCGTTCGCCAAAGCTTCCTTCATTTGCATGAAAGCGGCGGCGGACTCCTCGTCCCAGGTAATGTCCTTGCCCGGACCGGACAGCAGGGCGAACAGGGGGCACATGATCCGGGCAGCTGAAGGGAGGAAGCGGTGGTAAAAATTGACCATACCTAAGAATTCCTGAAGACCTTTGACCGTGGTGGGTCGGGGGAAATGGCGAACCGCATCTACCTTAGCGGGCAGAGGGGTTGCCCCGTCTTTAGTAATCCTGTGGCCCAGGAAGTCAATGGTGTCGAGCCCAAACTGGCATTTGGCGGGGTTGATCGTTAGACCGTACTCACTCAGTCGGGCGCAGAGTTGACGAAGGTGGGACAGATGCTCCTGACGACTGCTGCTGGCTATCAGGATGTCGTCCAAATAGATCAACGCGAAGTCCAGGTCCCGTCCCACCGCTTCCATTAACCGCTGGAACGTCTGTGCGGCATTCTTCAGGCTGAACGGCATGCGGAGGAACTCGAAAAGGCCAAATGAGGTGATGAGAGCCGTTTTGGGGACGTCGTCCGGATGCATCGGGATCTGATGGTACCCTCGGACGAGGTCTACCTTGGAGAAGATCCGCGCGCCGTGCAGGTTTGCTGCAAAGTCCTGAATGTGTGGCACAGGGTAGCGGTCCGGTGCGGTAGCCTCGTTCAGCCTGTGGTAGTCGCCGCATGGTCTCCAGCCCCCTTTCGCTTTAGGCACCATTTGCAGGGGGGAGGCCCATGGGCTGTCGGACCGCCAGATGATCCCCAACTCCTCCATCCTCCTGAACTCCTCCTTTGCCTGTCGAGGCTTGTCCGGGGAAAGCCACCAAGCGCGGGCATGGAGGGGTGGTCCCTGGGTCGGGATGTGGTGCTGTACGCCGTGTCGGGGCAGGGCCGCTGTGAACTGCGGTGCCAGAACCAAAGGAAAATCCGCCAGGACCCTGGTGAAGTCATTGTCGGACAGCATGATGGAGCCGAGGTGAGGGGCTGGCAACTGGGCTGCACCCAGGGAGAACATCTGAAAGGTCTCAGCGTGGACCAGTCTCTTCCTGGGCAGGTCGACCAGTAGGCTGTGAGCCCGCAAAAAATCCGCACCCAGAAGCGATTGGGCTACGGCGGCCAGTGTGAAGTCCCACGTGAACTGGCTGGAGCCGAACTGTAGCTGCACCTGACAGGTGCCATAGGTCCTTACTGTGCTGCCGTTCGCGGCCCTCAGGGGGGGACCCGGTGCCCTGCTGCGGGTGTCGTAACTCGTCGGAGGTAAAACGCTAACCTCAGCACCGGTGTCAACCAAAAAGCGGCGTCCTGAACGCTTGTCCCAGACATACAGGAGGCTATCCCAATGGCCAGCCGCTGTAGCCATCAGCGGCAGCTGGCCCTGGCATTTCCCGGGAACTTGCAGGGCGGGCGACAACGGCGGGCTTCTGTGCCCCACCGCTGGTGGCAGAAGCACCAGTGTTCATTGGGCTAGCGGGCTCTGCAGCCGGGCCTGGACTGGTTTGCTGCTGGGAGCGGGGCCTGGTGATCTGTGCGATGGACGCCCCGCTCACCTTCTTGGCGTTCCGCAGCAAGTCCGCCCGGGCTGCCACCTTCCGGGGGTCGCCGAAATCCGTGTCGGACAGCAGCAGGTGTATGTCCTCGGGAGCTGCTCCAGGAATGCCTGCTCAAACATGAGGTAGGGTGTGTGTCTGTCGGCCAGAGACAACATCTCAGTCATTAAAGCCGATGATGGTCTGTCTCCCAAGCCATCCAGGTGCAGTAAACGGGCAGCCCGCTCGCACCGCGAGAGTCCGAAAGTCCTGAGGAGCAGGGCTTTGAATTCCATGTACTTGCCGTCTGCCGGGGGCAACTGTACGAACTCCGCGACCTGGGCCGCTGTGTCCTGGTCGAGGGAGCTCACCAAGTAGTAGTAGCGAGTGTCCTCGGAGGTGATCTGCCGAACGTGGAATTGGGCTTCAGCTTGCTGAAACCAGAGGTGAGGACGCCGTGTCCAGAAACCCGGCAGTTTCAACGAAACCACATGAACAAAAGCAGCGTCGGTCATTTCTGGTCCAAAAATCGTTTGGACCGTCGGGGTCACCAATTGTAGCGGTGTGCTACACGCAGCGCTAAAATTACGACACGGAGTCGGTAACTGCAGTCAAAGGAAAAACTTTATTTGAAATCCCCAGCCTCACTTTATGCCTCCCTCAACCTGCCCCCCGTGACGCAGAGGCTCCAAAGCTCTGTGCTCGCAAATCCCCGCAGGCTATCTCACTTAGCCGGAACGCTGGGTAATTGTGAGCCGGTTCGGATGTGCCAGGAAATGGGTCGCCACAGTAGGTTAATTGGTCGTATGAATGTAATTGAGTGATGCAGGCTTGTTAAACTGGAAGTGTCTGTTACCTTGATGTAACACAATCAGTAACTTACATGGCACTTGCATGACATAGTTTGTGATATAAATTACCTATTTTAGCAATTGGGCAAAGCTACACAATTGAAATTATAACTTTTACCGCATTAACGCCGCAAACAGTTAACGTGTGAATACCCCAAACTGAACAAATAGGGCCATCCCAGAAAAATGTGAAATATCACTCAATTCCAATCTGACAAGGACAATGCTGTACAAAGCACTAGACTTTTAAAAAATTACAAACCAGTAAAAAAAATCAAATGAACAATTGAAAAAGAAAACAAATCAATATTGAAAAAGAAACATCTAAATAGTAAAAGACGGCAAATAAATAAATAACAAGCAGGTAGCTCAAAATGAATTAATGAAAAATAACTCACAAAGTAGAAAGAGGGTGAACTCTTTCTAGGGAACTGATATCAGGAGGGATCAAAACAGGTACTGAAAGTGGAGGGCTAGCAGGGGAGGGTAAAGACAGACAAGAGCAAGAGTTAGGGCCAAGGAAGAGCAGTAGTAAGCTGGAAGAAAGCCGGGTGTATAATGGCTGCCCATTAAAAAATTCCCACAAGAGGTATCATCCACACAGCAGCTTGGTTGAATATGAGAACATATGTCTGGAAAAAATAATTGGGAGAACTCAGTGTGGTAGCGGCTGTGCAAAGAAGAGTTATGGGGAAGAGGTGGGGAGAGGGCGAGAGGGAGGGGGCAGGGGAGAGGGTGTGGGGAGAGGGGAGAGGGGGAGGGGAAGGAGAGGGAGAGATAGAGGGGGGACAGTGAGCTGATGGAATGCATGGGGGGAAAAGTAGAGTCAACTGATGGAATCCATAGAGGGACGGTAGAGTGGGCTGATGGAATCCATGGGGGAGGGAGTAGAATGGGTTGATGGAATATATGGGAAAGGTAGTGTGGGCTGATGGAATCCATGGGGGAGGGAGTAGAATGGGTTGAAGGAATATATGGGAAAGGTAGTGTGGGCTGATGGAATACATGTGGGAAGGTAGAGTGAGCTGATGGAATGCAAGGGAAAGATAGAGTGCACTTATAAAATCCATGGTGGGAAGGTAGAATGGGCTGATGGAATGCATAGGGGGCAGTTAGAGTGGGCTGATGGAATGCATGTGCAGAAGGCAGAATGGGCTGATGGAATGCGTAAGGGAGAGGATAGAGTGGGCTGATGGAATGCATGGGGAAGGTAGAGTGGTCTGATGCAGTCCATGGTGGGGGGGGGAAGGTAGAATGGGCTGAGGGAATGCATGGTGGGGGGGGGGGAAGGTAGAATGCGCTGATGGGATGCAAAGGGAAGATAGAAGGGGTTGATGGATTCCACTGGGGAAAGATGGAGTGGGCTGATGGAATGCATGGAGTGAAGGTAGAATGGGCTAATGGAATCAATGGAGGGAAGGTAGAGTGAGCTGTTGGAATCCGTGGGGGGGGAGGTAGAGTGGGCTGATGGGATGCATGGGGGGGGAGGTAGAGTGGGCTGATGGGATGCAGGAGGGAAGAAAGAGTGGGCTGTAAGAATGCATGGGGGGGAGGTAGTGTAGGCTGATGGACTGCATGGGGAAGGTAGAGTGGGCTGATGGAATCCATGGGGGGAAGGTAGAATGGGCTGATGGAATGCATGGGGGTATGGTAGAGAGGCTGATGGAATGCATGGAGAAGGTAGAGTGGGCTGATGGAATGCATGGGGGAAGGTAAAGTCAGCTGATGGAATTCATAGAGGGAAGGTAGATTGGGCTGATGGAATGCATGGGGGGGAAGGTAGAATGGACTGATGGAGTCTATGGGGGGTGGGCGGTAGAGTAGGCTGACGGAATCCAAGGATGAAAGGTAGAATGGACTGAAGGAATGCATGGCGGGAAAGGTTGAGTGAGCTGATGGGATGCATGGGGGGGGGAGGTAGAGTGGGCTGATAGAATGCATGGGGAAGGTAGAGTGGGCTGATGGAATCCATGGGGAAAAAGATACAGTGGGCTGATGGAATGCATGATGGGGAAGGTTGAGTGGGCTGATGGAATGCATGGGGAACGTACAGTTGGTTGATGGAACTCAGGTGGGAATGCATTGCTGACAAAGTAAAAGAGAAAAGTAAACGTTCATGGTCAAGGGTTACTGAGAATGAATGACTTCGAGGAAGTTGAGTAAGGGATATTTTTGAAAAGTGCAGGCAAAAGCAAGTATATCTGTGCCTACGTATTGTTAAAGTTATTTCATACAAAATAAAAGCAGCAATCCGGGCAGCCACTCAAACATTTCATGCAATTAATTAAGAATCTGGTTGATCTAATCATGCATCTAATCTGAACTTTCCTGTAATAATTCCACAATCCTTACCTCTCCTCTCTATACTCACAAAACAGGAGTCTGCGGAGGTTCAGTATGTCATTGAAAACCTTGGCAAAACTTCTATTGATGTGTGGTGGAAAGTGTGCTGACTGGCTGCATTACGGCCTGGTATGGGAACACCAATGCCTTTGAGCAGTAAGTCCTGCAAAAGATTGTGGATTCAGCCCAGTACATCTTGGTAAAACCCTCCCAACCTGTGGTAAACTATGTATACCTGTCTGGACACGCCCCTCTACTGACTGCTCCTGTGGATCCTCCCACAGACTCCTGTATAAAGGAGATTGGAGGCACTGCTCCTCCCTTAGTCTCCGAGATGCCGTGCTCCCTTTTGCTGCTAATAAAAGTCTATCATTCACCTCCCGTCTCCGAGAGTTATTGATGGTGCATCACAACCACTGAACACATCTACTGTGCCTATAAAAAGTATTCAACCCCCCTTGGAAGTTTTCATGTTCTATTGTCTTACAGTGAGCAGTGTCCTTTGTAAATTCTCTGTGTTCTTGCATTAATTTAGTAATAGCCAGTTTTTATTCCTGTATCACAATTTTTGGTAGCAATTTGATATTTCCATAAGGGTGAACTTTTGTGACACAAAATGTTGTAACATGGGGGTACAGAGTGTCTCACTTCAGATTTCTCCTCATGTACTTTGATACCTTTATCCTGAAGAACCATAGGTAATGACTTGCATACTCTTAATTATCTGGTAATTTGTTGTTGACGTGATATGACAGCCAGTCAAATTTTTACACAACATGAAATTGTTTGGACAGAACATACAGACTGCATCACATGAAAGTTTATATTCCACAACACAGCTTTACATTTAGGTATTTGGGGTTAGTGGTTATGAGATCACCTTCTAGCTCTGGCTCTTCATCCTTCCTCCAGTCCTGATGAAGGGCCTCAGCCCAAAAGGTCAACTATACTCTTTTTCATTGATGCTGTCTGGCCTGCTGAGTTTCTCCAACATTTGTGCATATTATCTTTTATAACTTCAGCTGCCAAATCCTTTGATTATTTTTAAAGAACATTTGTCAGCACTTCCTTAACGATAGGTACCAACTCTGACCCTGCTACTGATGTCAGACTAATTGCTCCAAGCTCAGTTTTCTCTCTTCTTCTTAACTTAAATTTTAAGGTTTCATATTCTGTCTTACAATTTACAGAACATTCTGGAACCTGAAGAAGTTCACCGCGACAAATATATAAATAAGAAAGATAGACTCTGGAGCGATATGAGACAAATGCAGGCAACTGTGTCAAACTTAGGTAAGCACTTTGCTTAGCATTGACAAGCTGAGTTGAAAAGCCAGTTTCTATGCTGTATAATGCCAATGGATTTCTGAAATCAATGCATTAACCATCCCATAGCAACCTCCTTTAAAACTGTAAATCATCAGATCATCAAGACCTTTCAGTACCAGTAAATACACTGTTGTGGGCATGCTGTATTAGCACGAGAATGTCCGGTGACACTTGTGGGTTGCCCTCAGTACATGCTTGGTTGTGCAAATGGCACATTTCACTGCATATTTCAATATACATCTGATAAATAAATCTGAATCAAAAATCCAAAATATAAGAATGCTAGCAACACTCAGAAATGCTGGAGGAACTCAGCAGGCCAGGCAGCATCTACGGAAAAGAGTTTGCTAGCTGGAATGAGGCAAGCGTTTAATGAATAGCTGGGCTGTCGGAAGACCTTTCTCCATGCTAAAAATACTACAGAATTAGCATTAAGACTTAGTGTAATGAACAGAAGAAAATCATTTGTTACCAGCAAAGCTAATCTTTTAGTAGAAATAAAGCCGTAAAAGTAGAAAATCAATAACTCTTTGAATGCAGTCAATGGGTACTTTGAAGCCAATTTAACACAGCATTCTTGGAATATTTCTAAAAAGCACAAATTTATCAAGTAAAAATCACAGAAAAGCTATCAGTGAGCACAGAATTAAAGAAATTACAATGGCATTGTAATTCCCAAATGTCCCCAGACTATGTACTAAAAGGTCTGTTAGCACATTAGTTATCACACAATCAGCCCAAAAAAACTCCATGTTGACTTGGACCATGTGCTACTGAACTTGGTAATCAAGACAATATAAATTTTCTACAGTAAATGAGAAAGAACACATGCACATGCACACAATTAACAATTAATAGAGAGCAAGTGTGTGCATCTGCAAATGGGATCATGTTTCTAGGCCTAAAAGTGGATAAAAATGGCTAGCAGTCAAACTGGAAGCAAACATATTTAAAATACAGATTAGCTCCTTCCTTGGAATACATTATATACTGTTCCTGATATATTAATATCTTGCCACTAATTATTAAGAAAGGATGAAATGACATTTAGATAATGCCAAGAGGCCATGCCGGTCAATGTAAGTAAGAAGTAAATAAATAGATTTATCACACTACATGTATCAAAGGGTATATGGCAAAAACAGAAATATGCTGTTCAGATAATGAAAAATATCTTCGTTATGAAATAGGTTTGCAAACCAAATGCCCCACTCCTGTTCCTGTTTACCTATGTTTTTGCCACCAAGGATAATAGTGGGAATAGGGCCAGCAGCAGCAGTTCTTCGCAGAGTTATTATTGGTTTGTTAAACAGGGTACCAACATTTTCCTATGGTTTCCCACATTATAGTGCTATAACTGACATGATGATATGGGTATCAGAAACATGAATACTATAGTGTTGAAAGTGAAAAAAATCAGTATTCAGATCAACATGGAGGCTTGAACTATCATCTTTACCATCACTCATTTTCACACATTTGTATCATGACAGCCCTTCACACTTGTAATAGTCTATAAATCTTAGATGGATGTTTCTAGCCCAAAGTTAACCACTTCATAGTTGCAGAAGAAATTTCAAAGATGCTACTCACTGAATGTCATTATAAGTTTCATACCTCAAAACAGAATTCTATTATCACAGGTGACCCCTTGGGGCTCCATTATGGAAAAACCATGATAATATTTGAGAATGATATTAGAGTTCTCAACAGCTATTTTGTGCTTTCACATGCTATTAAATGACATCATTTGTCCCATCGAGTCTATGAGGACTCTCATAGTACTCCCATCAATTCATTCCCACATTTACTTATCTGCAATACATTCTCTCATAAACCTAATCCAACAGAGAATTCCAGGCTTCCTACTAACATATAGGTTCACTGTCCATCCCATCATGGTCCAGCCTGGCTGAGTTACAGATGAATTGCCAGTTCCAAGTAAGGTGAAGCAATTTGTTGAAAGAATTCAGTGGGTCTATGGACAGAAATGAACAGTTGACATTTCAAGACGACTGAGGAAGGTTTTAGACACCAAACGCCAAATGTCCATTTCTTTCTCACTGTTCAGTAGGTCAGACAATATCTACAGAGAGAAATATGTTTTACTCCAGCACCCATGGTTTCTTGTGTCCCCAAATGAGGTTAAGTCAATTGCAGGGAGAGTGGAGGAAAGGAAATAGAGTCAAGACATTTCTAGGTTTGATGGAAACGTATATGAAAAAGGATCTAGTGCTTTCCTGATGTATATAATGAATTAACTCTTCTTGAGCTTCCAGCCATTTATAAGTATTGATTATAACCAAGGTTTCAATGACAAACTCTGCCAGTTTCTTCAGGGATGATGCCTGGGCATATCTAGTCCAGTGGTGATTACTGTTTCTGCATTACTTATTTAGTTAAAATTATTTTTATATACCTACTGTAATTAAGTTTTTTTCTATACTATAATGTATTGCATTGTACAGCTGCCGCAAAGTTAACAATCTTCACGACATATGTGATTTTAAACCTGATTCTGATTCTCTTTGGTACATAGTCTTCAATACATTTGCTGATAAAAGTTTGTGATGCTGGTAACATACTCATCGGGGGTGACAGCTGAGTCTTTGAACAGGGACCAGTAAATTCACACAAATCAGTCAAGTAAAAACCTCATCTGTTTCCTCAGACCTGCACAGTACAACTTTCTGCATTAGGTTCTCCCTTTTCAGCTTCTGTTTGTATGCGGGGAGTAAGAGCACAGCCTGGTGGTTCAATTTACAGAAGTGTGGAAGGGGAATGGCTCACTTCACTCTTGCAGTGATGGCTTGAAGGTGGAATGATTGACTCCAACCACAGTTATCACCCTATGTACAAAAGATGACTTAAAGTGTTTTTTTTCTTTAATGCCCACTGACTTCATAGAAACATAGAAAATCTACAGCCCATTGCAGTGCTTTCAGCCCACAATGTTGTGTCAACCATGCAACCTACCGCATAGCCCTCTACTTTTCTAAGCTTTATGTACCTATCTAAGAGTCCCTTAGAAGACCCTATTGTATCCACCTCTACCACCTTCACTGGCAGTGTATTCCATGCACTCATCACATGAAAAACTTACCTCTGACATCCCTAGTGTACATACTTCCAAGCACCTTAAAACTATGCCCCCTTGTGTTAGCAATTTCAGCTCTGAGTAAAAGCTTCTGGCTATTCACACAATCTCATCATCTTATACACCTCTGTCAAGTCACCTCTCCTCCTCCGTTGTTCCAAGGAGAAAAGGCCACATTCATTCAACCTATTATCATAAGCCATGCAACATCCAGGCAACATCTTCAAAAACGTTAGTCTTACAACAATCAATCAAATGCTGTCTCAATGTTAAGGGCACCCCATGTTTGCATCAAGGCATGATAAGGTCTGCAAGAACTACAGTTTGGCATCTATAAGCAGATTGTTATGACTAAATGCTGCTTCAAAGACGATTTCCATCACTTTGCTGATGATAAAAAAATAGATTTCATGGTAATTAGCTGGGCTGCATTTGCCCTGATTTCTGCTCATAGATCATATCTGGGCAATTTTCCATGGAAATTGCTACATACCATTATGGTAAATTTATGAGAAAAGCTTGGCTAGAGACAAGACTAGTTCTGAGCACTTCAGGATGCTGTCTGGTCTCATAGGCGTTAATGTATCCAATGCTCTCATCCATTTCTTGATACCACATTTTGTCAAATCATATCATATGTAAATGGTGTTTTCACCTACATTGAAGGGTGTTGTAATATTGCTTTCAGACTGTTTCTTCTAAGTTTGGTGTCAAATGATTGACTGTTTCCGGAATGCAATACTGTGCAGATGCTTCCAAAGTTGCTCCAAAGAGCCATTCCAATAACTAGAAATGACTGTCAGAATTTAACAGATACTTTACATTATAGACAACAGAGAATCAAGGCACAAAATTTTCTCTTTAAGGCATTTACCGAAAAGCTGCTTGAAGAATTTAAACTACAGGCACAGAAACAACTCTATTAATAAATTTCATTGCCAAATTGTAAAGGAAGAAATTATTTTTGGAAAATGCTAACAGAAATGAGAGGTGAACTATCAGAGAATAGAATAACAGCAACAAATATAATGTTCTATCCTACCCCATCTAGATGAAAGATAAATTCTCGGAACATAATAAATGAACTAACACCAGAATCAGAATCAGGTATAATATCACCAGCATATGTTGTGAAATTTGTTCTCATGTGGTAGCAGTACACTGCGATACACAATAATAAAAACCGTGAATTATAGTAAGAGTAGGTGTGTGTGTATGTATTCATGTTAAATTAATTTAGTAGTGCAAAAAAGTAGTGAGGTAGTGTCCATGTGTTCAATGTTCATTCAGAAATCTGTCGGCAGAAGGGAAAAGCTGTTCCTGAATTGCTGAGTGTGTGCCATCAGGCTCACAAATGTACAACTATGTCTAATCTGGGATTTAAAGAGGTGTCAGTTCATAAACAAATTATTTCTTAAAGACAGTCTGAATGTAGCAAGATATTTTCAAACCTAAATCTAACTGACAACTCTTGGGCATTTGCTCCCTATAAGATCCTTGCACACTTTGGCAGCAAGAATAACAAATTTTCATTTCCAGTTAAGAAGGCACTACCAGACATGTACAACAGTTTCTGGTAGACAAAAAGAGAAGAAATCCAATGAAAAATAGCCTCAAAATACCTTTTCTGTGGTAAATTGTGTTAAATTATCGCTGCAAACAGTGAAGGAGCATGCGATGGTGAGGCGAGTTCAGGGAATGACCTGAGATGGTGTTTTGCAAAATCGTTGCAGTTGGAGTTCTGATGCCCTGCCCGTACAGCTGGCCCGGAAGCAACACTGGATCACTCTGAGCATCGAAAGCAGACGTTGTGAACTGGGCAAAGAAGTTCCAATGCTCGTTCAACTAGCCTGGGTGCGAGGTTGGACCGCTCTGAGCGTCCAGCTGATCTGAAAAGCTTGAGAGCAGCTTTGGGCTGGACAGCAAAATCTGGGCCCAGAGCGAGTTCTGAGCAACATGGTCTAGGCCCAGAGCTTTTCACTGCAGCTTGGTCCCAGTGTGAGGTACAATTCACTGTTTAAAACATTTAAACACCGGTCCAGATCGGAGGCGAGAGCCGATTTCGCTCCTTCTCCCTAATGGTCATCTCCATGGCACTGAAGCTCAAAAACTATCCCGGCTTCTGTGCTCCATGCCTGCTAATATGATGAACTGATAAGCGAGGCTTTGGGCCTTCTCCAGGATTTGGATCTGAGGACTCAGTTTTGGTTCATAACGCAGTTCTTTGCTTCAATTGTTTGCATAATTTGTATTTTTTTTCTTTCTCTTGCACTTGGAGTGTTGGTCTTTTTTTAAAATTCCTTTTTTAATAGGGTTCTTCCGTGTTTCTTGCTTTGTGAGCAAGCAAATCTCAAGGCTGTATTTTTTTATACATTCTTTGATAATAAATGAATTTTAAAATCTTTAAGTTGATTCATGAAGATTTAAAAAATTTTTGTCCTGATAATGTCATTGACAAAACATTAACTGCTTTTCTCCCCTCAGAAGTTAACTTCAAACATTACACCTTATTCCTGAATTTTCCATTGGTTGCATTAGATAAGTTGTTCAGAGTCTGGTCTGATCCACTTGCATGGGAAATACAAACAAGATAGGAGTCAGGGAAAGATCTGAGAAATTATTGAGCAGAACTTTAAACAAAACCTTCTGACCTAAACTAGGAGATATAATTTTGTTTCTTTAACTCGTGACTTGATGATTTGTTTAACTCCTGAAATCTCTCCTTTCCCAGAACAGATAGCAAGAGTTTTCATACATATTTAAAAAGAAAAGGATTAACACAGCGAGTGTGGGTTGTATGGAAAGCAAGTCAGGGGAATTAATAATGGATTGTAGGGAGACATCAGATGAATTAAATAATTTTCATTGGCTGTCATTATAAATGATATAAGTAACATCCCAGAAGTAGCTGTAAATCAGAAACTGAAAGGGAGAAAAGAACTCAGAAAGATTGCATCCTCTGGAACAAATTGCTGGAATGGCTAGCTAAGTTGCCACAAGTTCCAGGTAGACGATATCCCAGGATCTTAAAAATATTACCAGTAAGATTGCTGGTATGTTACTTCAAATGAAGTATTCTTCTGAAATTACAGAGATTTGGGGGAAAAGTGTCCAGTAGATTTGAAGATGTCAAATGTAATTCATCTAAAAAGGAAAATTAAGCTCAGGAAATCAGGCCAGTTAGATAACATGCCATAAGAAAAACATTACAAAACTAATATTAAAGATGTAAGCATAAATATTCAAGGTGATTGAATAAAGTGAACATGGTGAAAGGGAAATCATGTTTGACTAACTTATTGTAGTTTCTTGAAATATGTACAATATGCAATGAGTAATGAGAAACCAAATACCTAGAGTCCACAGGCATTTAAAAGGAAACATCACCAAAGGTTACGTGACAAGTAAGTGGTCAAGGAGTAGAACTTATCGTATTATTAATTATAAATGATTGTCTACTTTAAAGGAAACACAAGGTTGGCTCTTTCTTCAAAGTAATTGACAACAGAGAATCTATGGTGCACTGCAGGGAAATGAATGGAGGCCTCAACTTCTTGCAGTCTATATAAATGACAATGGCACTGAAGATCTGGCTGCTTAATTTGTTGACAATACAAAGGCAAGTAAGAAATTTGTGAAGACATAAGGAGGTGAAAAATAAATGTAGATAAGTTATCCAATTAAGGAAAGATCAGTAAAATAAGAGAAAGAATAAAATTATCCACATTGAAATGAAGAATTTAAACAGCGAGGGATAACGATGTCCGAGATAGGAGAGGTTTAGAGAGCAGCATATACATTAGAAATGAGGAGGTGCATAGGAATGAAGGGAAGAACTATTGCCACTCAATTTAAACTAAAATGATCAAAAATTCCAAAGGGCACATTGATTCTCTGAAACTGAGAATGGGGAGGTTTTATGTCTATAGTGGAATGCCTGCTGATTCTGATTAATTGGAATCAAGGGTTGGATAAATATGCTAATCGCCCAGCACATGCATGCATACTTGTGATAAGTTTCCCTTAGTCACAGACGTAGATGGAAGAAAGCTATCTTCTCTGGTAACAAGGAAGCAGAACATTAAAACAGGAGATAAGTCACAGTTCATGATACAAGAAGATACTTTTAAAGCAGGGTGAAAATTTAGGAAGTTCTCAGCCGAAATGCAACCAAGTTTTCTCCTACTTATCTACAGGCAGAGCTATCTATTTCCAAGACAGAAAGATGTCATTTTGCAGCAGTTACAGTTCTCTTATAATCAATGCAAAGCAAAATTAATTCCAAACAACCACATCATCTTGATAACTTCAACAAACAAGAGTTGCAAGTTTCAATACAAACCATCCTTGGCACACAAAAGAAAGTACCTAACCAAGGTGATCAGCGTTCAGATTAATTTACTATTTCAGATATAAATCATGGGAAAAGATATGCTTGATCGATTTGTAATGCCTCTACATTTCATCCCCAACTTGAAAAAATGTTTCAAATTGTGAATATATTTTCTGTTCATTACTTATTATTTGACCATAAGACATAGGAGCAACTTCAAATCTTTTGCCTCATTGAATCTGCCTCGCCATTTGATCATGGTTGCTTTATTATTCCCTCTCAATTCCACTTACCTGACTTCTCCATCATGCAGCCTTTAAGATTCTTACTAATGAAGAAACTACCAACCTCCACTTTAAATATACCTAGTGACTTGGACTCCAAACTCCCCCTGGCAATAAATTCCACAGATTCATCCACCCTCTGGCTAAAGAAATTCCTTCTTATTTCGGCTCTAAAGGGATGTTCTTTCATTCTGAGGTTGTGCACTCGGCTCCTAGACTCTCTCACTACTGGAAACATCCTTCCTATATCCATTCTATCCAGGCCTTTCAATATTTGATTGGCCCCTCACTCCTTCTAAACTCCAATGAGTACAGGTCTGAATAGTCAAGCACTCCTCATACATTAACCTTTTCAACCCCAAAATCATTCCTGTAAACCTCCTCAGCACATCCTTCCTTTAACCTGGGCCTAAAGCTGCTCAAAATGTAGTGTGATCAACACTTTAAAGCCTCAGCATTACATTCTTGCTTATATATTCTAGTCCCCTCAACATGAATACTAACATTACATTTGCAGTCTTTACAACTTATTAAACAAAAAGATTATTATCACTGACATATGTCATAAAATTTGTTTTGTGGCAGCATTACAGTGCAAGACATAAAAATATTTCTAATTAATATTACTAGTGTACAATGTCCTATGTATGTTACTCATAGGTTTTTTGGTTTGATAAGAGTAGGAATGCTTCTTTGATAAGTGTTTCTCTCGCAGTTGTTTTGCTTTATATTTGTTGATATGGTAATTGTATTCATTTGTTAACCAATGGGGAAAGTTATTTGGTCTTGTGAGGCTGGGAACTTGGCGGAGGGGTTTTTCACGGGTTTTTGGTAGCGCGCGGGAAGAAGACGTCGAGGACGGTGGACGTGCACTGCACTGCTCGGAAGACCACCGGACGTGGAGGTCGGAGGCAAGCGACGAGGGGTCGAATGGTTCGATGTTTGAGCTCCAACGATGTGCACTAAATTGACTGAACTTTGATAAGTTGGCGCCTGTTTGTTTTTTTCCCTTGCATATATATTGTATTGCCTAATACTCTTTTAATTTTAGTAAACTAAAGTGTATTTCATAACGGTATTTGTTGTGGGTTTGATACTGTGGGCGGGCGCGAGGCAGAAACTCGATTCTCACAGCACCTGCGTGTACAGGAGATGGGATTGGTGTGTGGCTGGATCTCCTTTTCCCCTAGACATATACCAGCCTGTTGGGTAAGTGTTATACTAGTAATTATTAATACCAATATGCACTGACAGTGGTCTCCCAATGAGGAAGTCGAAGATCTAGTTGCAGAGGGAAGTATAAAAGGCCAGATTTTGAAGCTTGGTGATTCATACTGAGGGGATGATAATGTTGAATGCCAAGCCGTATTCAATAAATAGCAGTGTGATGTATGAACTGCTGTTGTTCAGGTGGACAGCCAGTGATAAAGGGTCTTGGCCCAAAATATCAACAGTTTGCTCTTTTCCATAGGTGCTGCCTGGCCTGTTGAGTTTCTCCAGCTTTTTGTGCGTGTGTTGCTTGGAGAGTCAGTGAGATTGCATCTCCTGCAGACCAGCTGTGGCAAGAGGCAAGTTGTAGCAGGTCTAGGTCCTTGCTCTAGAAGGAGTTAATTCTAGTCATGACCAATATCTTTCAGTATCTTCATCACAGTAGATGCGAGTACTAAATGGCAACAGCCATTGAAGGCAGCTCATTCTGCTCTTTTTGGGCATCGGTATGCCAGTGAGAAGCTGAAGATGTCCTTGAGCAATTCAGTCAGATTCAGTACTTCTACAATATATTTACTTTCAATATTGAACAATAGACTCTAAAATCTTACTAACCACTGAAGTCGGTTTAACTGGCCTATAATTTTTTGACTTTTGCCTCTCTCCCTTCTTAAAGAGGGGAGTGGCATCTGTGATTTTTCAGTCCTCATGAACCAACCATTCTTGACTTGGAGTGATTCTTGAAAGATCACTAGTAAATGCCTCTGTAATATTATCTTCAGCTACCTGGTTCAGAACCTGGAATGCAGTCCATCCAGTCCAAGTGATTTGTTCAACTTTAACCTTTCAGCTTCCCTTTAGTAATCGTGACTGCAGTCACTTCTGCCCTGACTCTCTCCCATTTCTGACATGTTGTTGAAGATTGATGCCATTTCTACTTCTCCAACATCATTTTCCAGTGGTCCGATGTCCACTTGTTTCTTTTTTATTCTTTATCTATCAGATAGTTTTATATTCTATTTATTATATTTATATTCTGTCAGTTACAAATAAATCATTAAGTTCCCATGGAATTAATACTTAATTTATAGGTTTAAAAGGCAACATTTCCTTGGATTAACAGTTTGCAATTCTTTTGGAGTTTAGAGAATGAGAGGTGAGCTTATTGAAGCATACCAAGAAACATGATGGGTAAATGTTCAGATATTTCAATTAGCAAAGGAATATCATACAAGAAGACATAGTTACAAGATAACTGGGCAGCAATTTAAAATGAGGTATGCAGCAACTAATTTTCCAGATCATTACAGATATTTAAGGGGGAAATAGATAATTTTTGAAAGAATAGGGAACAAGCAAGAAGTGATGAAGCCTGGAGCAGATATGTAAGATCAGACTGAATCTATGATTCAGCTTGAGGGGCTAACTGACCCACTCCTCACTAATTCTATCTCTTTTAAGTATTGTCAAACAAGGTGACCAAAAACACTTATTTTTGCTTCTGTGGAATTTGCAGCATGAGGCTTTCCAGCCTTTTGATGAGTAATTCATCTTTGTTATCTCCTCAGTTTCCTTTCAGGATGTTGATCAAATGCAATAATTAGTACATTGGTAAAGCAGTTTATTATTGTAATACAGTATATACTGAGGTCACGGTGAAAAACCATCTCGCATACCGTCTGTACAGATTAATTACAATGGTGCACTGAGGTAGTACAAGGGAAAACAATATCAGTGTACAGATTATAAAGTGTTACAGTACAAGTGAAAGTGCAGTGCAGGTAGACAGTAAGGTGCAAGGTCACAAAGAAGTAGATTGTGAGATCCGAAATCCATCTTGTTTTGTGAGGGAAACATTCAATCGTCATAAAACAGCAGAATTGAAGTGATCCTTGAGCTTGACAGTACATGCTTTCGGCCTTTTTGCATCTTCTGCCCAATTTTTTGAGGGTACAACTGTTACAGTAAAACACTGGTTTATAAGTAAAGGTGATATTGCTGCAAAATACTGGCACACTCTAATAACACTGTCCAATCTGAGTCAAAAAAGTCAGCTGTCCATAAAGAACATCGGAAATAAGGATAAGAATGCCTGCTTCACAATTCAATGGTTGACCTTTTACCTCAGTGTAATTTCTTGTACATGGGGTTCCATGTCACTTGATTCCCTTAATAGTTAAAGCTGTGTCGATCTTTGTCTTGAACTCAGCAAACATTCTTGCTGAAAATAAATTAATCAATGAAAGCAAAAAATTCTAGCAACATGTCCCTGAACAGATTGATGATTACATCTTGAGAATCCTTCTGCTCAAATACTGCAAATAACAGAAATTTAATATAAATACAGAAATTCTAAAGGTCCACCAGATATCAAGTTCACAAAAGCAACATAAAATATGCTGCTCTTTTATAAGAATTAGTATACAAACTGGACATTAGATGTTTTCCACAAGAAAGTCTGGCCAGTGCATCATGCTAATAATGCAGTTTCATCCCTGGATTATTATCTGGTTCCTTCCTTTACACAACCAGAAAAACATAATGTACAATAATGAATCCTATGCAAAATATGAGGTCACATACAGGGTTCAGCAATCTAATTTTGCTAGCACATTAGTGCAGTTGTCAGTGGTTGTCTCTAATTACCAGTGAGAATGCAAACTGGTGAAAAGTGGATAAGAACAAGACCTATTTCCATCAGCATTTAGACTCAAAATGAAAGGCTAATAAGATATGCACTTAACATGTAATGATAGAACATATGAGGTCATTCAAGGAAAAATAACAAAATAATAACATTGATATTCAGAGTGTTTGTTCATAAAATGCATAAACATGCAGATTAAAAAAAACAATACAACCATTAGGTACTATTAACAGCATTCCATATATAGTTCTGCCACTATGTCATAGCATGAAAAGGGAAATAAACCATTCCAAATGATTGTGAACAACTTTTTGATTTTTCATCTGGCTAATAATAGCATACTAAATATATCTTCACACCGCTACAGCTATTGCAAAGAGCATAATCAAATAATCTCTCAGTCACAAATACTATCTTTTTTAAAACAAAACTTCAGTTCTGCTGTAAAGATCATATATTAATATAGACTAATGCGACATTTGCAATACTATTCTTTAAATTGAATTGCTCCCTAAAGTGCTATAAGAAGGCACTGCTCTATATCAACAGCCTGGCTTTCTTGTACATAACTGCATTTTCTCAGCATTTGAAATGTTAAGCTGTCTACAATGATTGAAGTCATTAGAGAGAGATCAACTGATTCTAGTAGTATAGTTATCAAAGGTTGAAAAACATGGGGGTAACACATAACTAAATTGCAAGATTTGATTACTGTCTTCTACTTAAATCACTGCTGAACAAGATTATAACAGAGGTGGATACAATAGTGTAGTGATAATTATACAGAATTAGCAATTCATAGTTTAAATGTTCATTTTCAACAATGGCAATGGGTCTTCAAGAACTAATCAAAAATCCATCACTGATGCTTTAGGAATGAGAAGTTGCCAACAATTCCAAACCAACCAGTATATTAACCCAATATTCTAAATACATGCTCAACTTCTAATCCCTTCAAAAGAGGCCTGGTTGTAAAACTGTTCTGGTCAAGAATCCCCAGCATCCCAGCAATCACAGACTCTAGCACCACTTGGTAACTGACCCACAAACCTGACAGCATGGTTATGCTTTCAATCATTTTTAATTATTAATAATTGAAAATTCTTTTACATCATCTCTCTTCATCTCTTCAACCATCAGTACAATCAAGAGCGTACAATATTATGCAAATAATCTCCAACCTATTAACAATTTTTCTGGACAAGAGAATAAACAAGCTTCCTTTTCTCAACCTACCCAGCTACATGCTATTAGCTTAATACTCCCAAAATTGACCATTAACAGCATATGTTTTGAGCTATTTAAATGTTTTACTGTTTTTATTAATGCACATTAATATTTATCAAACATACTTGTGTTTATTTAAGGGCCTTTAATGGCATTGTTACTTTTTGTCAGTGCTTCCCTCTCAGACAGATAACATGAACCAAGTGAAGCATACAGACTTTTCTCAGTACTTTAGAGACTGTACATTCATTTTGAACCCATTGGATACTAACAATTTTCCATCTTTCACCATTCTAACTACACAACATGGGTGCAATAAACAGCAGCAATGCAGATGTCAATGTAGCATGAAGGAGTTGAGGAGCATTGCCAGTGAAGGTTTGGAACATGGACTATTCCACGAGGCTGGTGAAAATGACAAGCATAGCTGGGGCCAATGTAGGTGTCCATGGTGACATTTTGGGTTTGGAGAAAGTGGAAGGAGCTGAAAGAGAAATTGTTGAGGGTGAGAACCAGTTCCATGGAGGAGTGTGTGGTGGAAGGGAACTGATTAGGTCGCATAAAGAAGTGTAGAGTTTTAAGAACTTCTTGATGGAGAACAAAAGACTGATTCCATAGTGAAAACGAGGTGATCAGGGCCAGGTAAATTGATTGAACTGATCAAGAGCATTTGAAGTATCATTGAAAGGACTGAACTGAAGGGGTCAAAATGGAGTCAAGGCAAATGGACACAAATTCAGTGGGGGCGGGAGCATGCAGAAACAATGAGACTGTGAAGGTTCTGGTTCTTGGGTATGAGGTAGAAATAAGTAGTGCAGGGTAAAGGAATGAAGGTTGGTGGCAGTGAATGGAAGATCTCCAGAGGCGATGAGGATGGTGATGGTACAGGCAATAATGGCCTGATTTTCCTTAATAGGGTCCTGCTCAAAGGGTAAGTCAGGTGAGGTAGCCTCAGCAAGGTAGAGGTCAGTATGCCAAACTACAACAGCATTCCCATTGTCTGCAGGTTTGGTGGAGGGCAGTGTGTTTTACGGGGGGGGGGGGGGGGGAGGTTCGAAAGGGAGGAGTGCTGAATTAAAAGTTCTACCTTTACACTTTTATACCATAGTGGATGACCTCACATTTTTCCACACTATATCTCAACTGCCATGTCTCTCTCTCTCTTGCTCATTTTCACTTAGCCTATCTATATCCCCAATTGCCCCTCTATTTTGTCCTCCCTGCCCATGCTCCAACTGGGCACTCTATTATTGCCAAAGTTAGAAATGCTTGATCCCCTCACCCAAAGCAATAACATGGATTGTTAACAAACTGAAGCCTCAGCATTAAAGATAGTGGCAACTAACTGGTGACACCCTGCCAATTCAAATCTGTACTCTGTAGGCACTTTCTAAATATAATACTTCAAAAAATGCTGTTTCAGTTGATTATGATTTATTGTTTCATGGTAACCTTGCTAGTTCTGCTGTTTTATATCGATTAAGAAATTCTCAGGTCACTCAGGTACATTACCCCACTTTTGCAAATTCTAATCTTATTCAATCATCTTGTGTACTATCTTATTAAAAGCCTATAAAAGGCCAAATACACTCTATCAATTGGCTTGCCTTTATTTACTTTACCCATTACAACTGCAAAATTTCCAATAGAATATTTCCTTTTCATAAATCCATGTTGACTCTTTCAAATTCTATTATTATTTGTTATGATTTCCTTCTTGCTACTCAAAGATTCCACAACTGATGTCAGACAAACTGATATATAGTTTATTTTCTTATTCCCTCCTTTTACATTTGATACCACCATTTACCACTTTATAATCTAAACAAACAGGAAACCAAAATAACAAATTTAATCTTAAAAGACAAACTGATAATCTGTTCTATCCAGGGCTTTCATCCAAATGTATCTTACTATGTCTTGTAAATTTCTTTTAATTGTTTCCTGTTTTGTTTCCCACTGTATGCAAAGTCATTTTAGTAGAATAACTAGACTGCAGCTTTTTTTTTGAACAGCTTTAACCATACTGTTAATTTTCACACAAGCTTCCCACATTTCAGCTTTCTCAAATATGCTTGCAGCTGTTACACCGCATGTCTCTCCTTCTGCATAAAATTCTGTTTTACTGTCCAAATAAATCGAGTTTAAGTTTAATTGTCATTCAACCATACATGAATACCCATGAATACAGCCAATCCAACTTCTGTTTGGCAAAGATATCAAAAAATTCTTTCCAATTTCATTTGCTTTTAGAGTTTTGATTTTAATACACCAACATTACTTTTTGAAAGACCAATTCTTAACCCCAATCACAAAATAGTAGCATGCTCTCAAAACAAAAAAGTCTCTTCATCAACTGATATATAAAAAAACATTTTATTTTTTTTAAAGCATTACTTGTTCAAATGTCAACCATGGAGTATATTAAACATTCAAAGTAGGAAAATCAAATCCAATTAAGAATTGAGTAAAATGTCGTAATTTCATTAAAGAATCAAAACAGCTGAGTGATGAGAAACTGTGTACATAATCTGAAGAAAAAAAAATTATTTTGCATTAAATAGACAGAAAAGCATGGCAACATGAACCATCTTCATTAGACAAATCAAAACATTGAAATCCTTGCCACTTTTAAAATCACCATATTATTCCTGGCCAGTTGTTTTTCTCTAACACAGATAAAACATAAAAATAGATAAAACTTTCATGACTTCATGATTTTGGAACATCCCAATGTGTATTGCTTTAAAAATTATGATTTAAAGCAGAAAGGGTGGCGGCTGACTTACACATTTCAAAATTTACTTTTGTTGGCTAAGGGATAAAGTTTTATCAAGAATCAAGGAAAACTCCTTATTTTTCACTGAACAGTGATCTTTTTTTTGTATCCATCTAAAAGGGCAGCATGTCCTTAGTTGACCAACATAGTGTAGTTACATTGAGGTCACTCAATCCATAGTCTGTGCCCCACTATCAAGAACATACATACAGAAAGATGCTGGAAAAGGGTCAGTAACATCATGAAGGATCTCACCGACCCTGCTCATGAACTGTTTGTCCCACTCCCAACAGGGAGGAGACTACACACCATCCACACCAGGACCACCAAACTCCAGAACAGTTACATTCCCCGAGTATTAAGGATAATCAACACCTACACCTACTAACTCATCCTTCCACACCCCCACCACCACTGTTTCATCATTTCCTGTCAGTCACCTTATGCACAGACACTCCTTTGCCTAGCGTCATTTTATGAATATATAATCATTCTATAAACTATATTATGTATTTATATTTATTGTGTTTTTTATAATTATTATGTTCTGTATCTCACGTTTCTTTTGTGCTGCATCAGATCCAGAGCAACAATTATTCATTCTCATTTACATTTTGTACTGAAAATGACATTAAACATTCTTGAATCTTGAATTCTAGGCACTAACTTCAAACTGAGATTCAACTAATTTTAAGCAATTATAAAGCAATCATTAATTCCTCAGTAGGGACTTCATCATGAGTCATCATGCATGCAGGAAGCATCTTAGCCATACATCTGCTTTGCTATAATTAAGACAACAAAATTCACCAAAGCAATAAGTTACACTTATATTTTGACTTTTTAGGCAGCAAACACAGAGAAATCCTTATTTATGAGATAAAGCACAGTAACAGGTCCTTCTGGCCCAATGAACCTATGCTTTCCAATTACACCCATGTGACCCAATCAACCTACCAACCTACACAGCTTTGGAAAGTGAGAAAGAACTGAACCACCCAGAGGAAACCTGCATGGCTACATGGAGTTTACGGACTTCTTACAGACAATGGCAGGAATTGAAAGCAGGTCGCTGGTGCTGTAATATGTATGCTAATCACTACACTACTGTGCCACCACAATCAACTTTCATTATTGAGGATGTTTTCTAAATCCCAACATGGCACAACTGTAAATTATCATTGGCGATATTATAGTTCATCTGAAATGCCATCTTGGACAATGTCTCCCATCCACTCCATAATGTACTGGTTAGGCACAGGAGTACATTCAGCCAGAGACTCATTCCACCGAGATGCAACACTGAACATCATAGGAAGTCATTCCTGCCTGCGGCCATCAAACTTTACAACTCCTCCCTCGGAGTGTCAGACACCCTGAGCCAATGGGCTGGTCCTGGACTAATTTCCACTTGGCATTATTTACTTATTATTATTTAATTATTTATGGTTTTATATTGCTATATTTCAACACTATTCTTGGTTGGTGCGACTGTAACAAAACCTAATTTCCCTCGGGATCAATAAAGTATGTCTGCATGTCTGTTTACTTCATTGAGAACTTCTTATAACTCTCCAAAAATTGAATAAAGAAAACTCTTGTTTTTCAGCTGACAGAAGCTGCTCCTTCAATGCCCCTCTCATCCTCCCTCTTTACAGGTTAATTCTTCTAATGTTGGCTATCAGATTTTAGGCAGCTTAAAATGACAATTAAAAGCTTAAAATGGTAGATTACTGCATGGATAAAGCAAATAATGAAACAGACAAGCACCCACATCACCAAGTCAAGGCATGTGAATATAAAAAAATCACAGTATAGTCAAATCCAACCAGATGGTGAAGGCGGAGACTTGGTGGCTTCTAATAAAAACAGCCATCACTACAGTTCACCCCTTGGCACACACCAGAGTTATACAGATTGCAAGTCAGTCAGGGAAATAGGTAATGTTTGTTTTTTCTTCCTTTCGTTGTTGTTCACAGAAGTATTACATATCCGTCTGTCAGAACCAGCACTTCACAAACCTTGTCATCTGCAGTGCTGTTGCATGCAGTTTCAAAAACAGCAGGGCTCACAGTTACATGTTTGATTTATATTTTGTTAAATCTTCCCTAAACCATGTGATTCATTTTTCTAAGCATAAGGGAAACCATGTATGAAACGATTTTCAAAATTCTAGCATCTTAAATATTGCAACCAATTTACAAGTTACATTGTATTATACATCAGAATCTTATTTCATACTTATCTTTATCATATGTTTGTGAAGATAGCCAGAGGAAAAAAAAGAGTACGAACAAATTAGTGGTCATTTATTGCTAAATAGATGCAATTATTAAAGCATGCATACCAGGAACCTATTTGTTGCACATACAGGATTTTACAATAGGAATATAGATGAAAATAACTTATTCAGGCATAAACCAGGAAAAAATTTAAAATTCTGCACACAAAGATAAATAAGTTAAATAGCTGCTTTCCAATTTACCATTAGCATTGCAAAGTCAGAATCTCACCAAGAAGTTCACTCCTATATTAAAGGGAATGAAGTAATTTTATGTCTTTGCACTGTTCTGCTGTCACAAAACAACAAATTTCACATCATATAAAACAATGATAATAAATCTCATTCTGAACTAGCCATAGTAGAAAATGTTAAGGCTTGGTGATTTAAATGATAGTAAGTGTTAAACACCATAATAAATTTTAATCACAACCTCAGAACGTGCAGGGAATTTTACATGTAGGAGCAGATAGACTAGCTAGCTATGCAACATAGTCAGCATGGATGAGTTGGACTGAAGGTCCTTTTCCATGCAGTATGACTCTATGATACTACATCTTGTTTAAAATTCCTTCCTTTTACTTTAAACCAATACTCTCTCTTGCTTTTGATATCACTACCACAAGGAAAGGAGCCTGATGATCTCATAACGTGTACTTCTAACAAATGACACCTCCCCAGCCTCTTTGCCCCAGGGAGTCCAGGGAATAAATCCCAGCCCACCTAATCTCTCCCTGTAACTATAGTCATCTAATCCAGCCAATGCCCTGGTGAATCTCCTTGGTATTCTCTCCAGCATAATATTATCCCTCCTATGGTGTGGCAACCACAACTGCACTCAAAACTCCAAGTGCATTTTAACCAGTGTTAAAAAAATTGGCAACATAATGTCCTCCTATATACCACGTTCTGACCGATAAAGGCAAACACGCAACATAACTTCTTCATCACTTTATCAGCCCATGTTGGCACTTGCAGGAAACTAAAGACTTGAACAATGGAGAGGTCTGTGATGTACTAGATTCATTAATAATCTAGTGCCCAAACATTTATTGTGTATGTTCAACTAAAATATATCATCTCATATTTCTCAGGATTAAATTCTATCTACCCAATTTTGCATTTGGTCTATATTCTGCTGTAACCTAGATAACTGACCACACTATCTACCACCACCAATTTTCATATCAATTTTGGGGTTTTTTTTGGCTTCAGATCTGTAATCTCTCTGTCTTACGTTTCATTGTGTTTACATGCCTCTTTGTTTCTTCTCCTGATATGACTATTGTCTAGTAGCCCTCACATCTACAATGATGAAATGCTTTGAAAGGTTGGTCATAACTAGACTGAACTCCTGCCTCAGCAAGGACCTGGACCCATTGCAATTTGCCTATCACCACAATAGGTCAACTGCAGATGCAATCTCAATGGCTCTTCACATAGCCTTAGACCACCTGCACTATACAAATGCCCATTCAAGGATGCTGTTGATTTAACACCATCATTCCCACAATCCTGACTGAGAAGTTACATAACCTAGGCCTCTGTACCCCCTCTGCAATTGGATCCTCAACTTCCTAACCAGCAGACCACAATCTGTGTGAATTGGTGATAATATCACCTCCTCGCTGACAATCAACACTGGTGCACCTCAGGGGTGTGTGCTTAGTGCAATGCTCTACTCTCTCCATACTCTCTATGACTGTGCGGCCAGGCATAGCTCAAATACCATCTATAAATTTGCTGATGATACAACCATTGTTGGTAGAATCTCAGATGAAGACGAGAAGGCGGACAGGAATGAGATATGCCAACTAGTGGAGTAGAGTCGCAGCAACAACCTTGCATTCAACATCAGTAAGACAAAAGAGTTGAGTATGGACTTCAGGAAGGGTATGACGAAGAAACACACACCAATCCTCATAGAGGGATCAGAAGTTTAGAGTGAGCAGCTTCAAGTTCCTGGGCGTCAAGATCTCTGAGGACCTAACCTGGTCCCAACAAATCAATGCAGTTAAGAAGGCAAGACAGTAACTATACTTCATTAGGTGTTTGAAGAGATTTGGTATGTCAACAAATACACTCAAAAATTTCTACAGATACAGATTGTAGAGAGCATTCTGACAGGCTGCATCACTGTCTGGCATTGGCGTGGTGGTGGGGGAGGCTACTGCACAGGACTGAAAGAAGCTGCTGAGGGTTGTAACTTTAGTAGGCTCCATCTTGGGTACCAGCCTACAAAGTACCCAGGACATCTTCAAGGAGCGGGGTCTCAGAAAGGCAGTGTCCATTATTAAGGACTAGGGCATGCCCTTTTCTCACTGTTACCATCAGGTAGAAGGTACAGAAGCCTGAAGGCACAGACTCCACAATTCAGGAACACCTTCTACCCCTCTGCCATTCTTTTCCTAAATAGACATTGAACCCGTGAACACTACGTCACTTTTTTAATATATATTATTTCTACTTTTTGCACGATTCTTAATCTATTCAATATACATATACTGTAATTGATTTACTTTTTTAAATATTTTTTATTGAAGGAATGACACAATACAGAATACATAATAGATTACATTTTTCTCCATTTTGCTTTTATATCTTACCCCTAAACAAACCTCCCCTCACCTCCCTCCCGGAACATACCATGGCAGCTAATGTATTTACAATACAACAACTCACAAATACAAGTGCAGACATTTCACAGCCATACCCCCACACTACTTCACGATGAAGGCCCACACACATCCACAACATGTCAGAAGATCCAGAATACACTCATATTACAATTCATCAGCCACCCTGTGAGGTAAACCATATGCGTGTTAAAAGAGAGGCAACTTCCCAAGTACAATCAGATGCCCTCAACTAGTAGGTAATTCCTCAAGACTCCCAAAATGTGACAAGAAAGGTCCCCATTTTGAATAGAACTTTTTCAAAGACCCCCTCAAAGTGAATTTAATCTTTTCTAATTTCAGAAAAAACATTACATCCTCTAACCAAGCAGCAGCAGATGGGGGAGTGGCAGATTTCCAAACCAGCAAGATTCTCCTACGGGCCAAAAAAGATGTAAATGCAACGATATCTGACTGGTTTGCATTTGCAAAGCATCATTCGCCACACCAAATACAGCTATAAGCGGGCAAGGTTCCAGTGTCACTCCCAAAACCTCACTGATAATTTAAAAAACCAGTGCCCAATAGCCATCAAGCCGAGGGCACGACCAAAATGTATGCAGCTGGGGAGAAGGAACACCTGTCACAGCCGGCGTCTGTCCCAGAATACATGTCAGCAAGCCTGGCTTTACTTAAATGTACCCTGTGTAAAACTTTAAATTGTATGAACCCCAGTCTAGCATATGATGATGAGGAATGAACCCTATTCAATGTTTTTGCCCAATATTCCTCAGCCAGATCCATACCAAGGTCATCCTCCCACCTAGTCTTAGTTTTGTTTAAATCTTGAACTTCCAAAGACATCAGCTGAGAGTACAGAACAGAGATCAGCCCTTTATTATTAAAGCTAAGAATGAGTTTTTCCCACAACATAGCAGGTGGTAGATCAGAAAAAGGGGGAAAATTTTCCTTGACAAAGTTGCGAATCTGCAGATATTTAAAAAAATGATTATGTAGAAGGCTATACTTACTGTACAGCTTATCAAAATTATCAAATATATTACCAGTGTACAAATCCTTAATGCGCAGTTCAAACCCAATTTTCTAAAAACTGAATTAAGTGTGGAGGGAAGAAATAGATGGTTTCTATGAATGGGACCCAAAACTGAAGCTGATGTGAACTTATAGTGGCAGCGAAATTGATTAAAAATTTTGAGGATGGAGAGCATGACCGGGTTAGATATGAATTAAGAGGATTTCAACGGCAAGGAAGAATACACTAAAGCTTGGAGAGACGGAGAGCGGCAAGACAGTGTCTCAAGCAGGCACTAGTTTATATCTGGCCGGTGAAGCCAAAATAATACCTTTTGCATGTTCAATACCCAGTAATAATGAATAAAGCTAGGAAGGCCCATCCACCTACATTACAACCTCTTTGGAGAATGTGCTTATTAACCCTTGGGATCTTATTTTCCCAAATAAAGGAGAACTTGGACAACTGATTTGAATAATAACTTGGGTAAGAAAACTGGCAAGCACTGGAACAAGTAAAGAAATCTGGGAAGTATAGTCATTTTCCCTGATTGAATTCTCCCAGCTATAGTAAGGGCTAAACTGCGCCATCTCTCAAAATCAACCTTCACTTGGCTAACCTGAGGCTTGTAGTTAGCTTCAAACAGAGATGTAAAAGAGCGAGTAACGTGTATTCCTAGGTATACAAAAACAATTTGAGATAAAGGAAAAGGCAAAGATTCCTGTTGGATCTGTAGGGCCAAGTTATTAATGGGAAAGCATTTGCTTTTTTGAAGGTTCAGTTTATAGCCAGAGAAGGCTCCAAATTGACCTAATAATGACACAATAGGAGGACTGCTACCTACAGGGTCGCTAACATAAAGTAAAAGGTCATCAGCTTATAGGGTTACACAGTGTTCCATGGCCCCTCTCCTAACGCCTTGAAATAATGTAGTTGACTTAAGAGTAATAGAAAGAGGCTCAACTGCAAAAAGAAGAGGGGACAATGGGCAGCCTTGGTGAGTGCCACGTGTTAATGGGAAATAGTCAGATCAAAAATAATTCGTCTGTACACATGCTAATGGCGAGTGATATAATAGCTTAACCCAGGCTACAAATATTCTGCCAAATCCAAATTTCTCCAAAACATTAAACAAGTATACCCACTCGACTCTATCAAACGCCTTCTCTGCATTCAAGGAGATAACAAACTCCAAACTCGGAGAATCACTGGGTGAATAAACCACATCAGCCAGTCGACATATATAAAAAAAGAATGGCGATTTTTAATTAACCCTGTTTGATCATCTGAGATTATCTTGGGAAGGGGGCATTTACATCCACATTCAGAAGTGAGATGGGGCGATATGATCCACATTGAGTCAGGTCTTTGTCCCTTTTTAGAAGAAGTGAAATAGATGCCTGTGAAAGAGTAGGAGGTAAGGAACCATTCTCCAAAGATTACTGAAACCTGGAAGAACTGGTATGAGCTTATCCTTAAATTTCTTATAAAATTCTATCGGATAACCATCAGGACCTGGGGACTTACCACTCTACATAGCCATAATGGCATTATGTATTAATGGCATTAACCTCTTCCTGCCCAAGAGCCCGATCTAAATTCTCCACCTCCTCTGGTTCAAGAGTTGGTATTTCCAAATTATCTAAAAAACCTTCCATATTTGTTATATCTGAGGGAAACTCCGAGGTGTACAGAGAGGAATAAAAAGTTGCAAAGATGTTATTAATCTCTTTTGGATTGCTTGTGTAACCCCCTGGGTCGCCTCAGGCTCGCTCAGCTCATTTCGTCTAGGGGGAGCAGCCTTCGGCCCCGCCAAACTGGGTAATCAGCTGGTGTGGATGCTGTGTGATGTCCCCGCCTCGCCCAAAAACACAGTACACCATATGCGATTAAATGAGTGCAATTTATAAAGGTTACTATAACTAAGTGATTAATAACGATACAGTATGAAGAGAAAAATAAAGAAAAGGTGCCAAACTTATCAAAGTCCAAACCACTTCATGCACAACCGTTGGAGCTCCATTACTGAAGTCTTCTGGCCACCAATCGATCCCCTCCAAACTCCTTGACTCGTAGCTCAGGACCCTCCAAGTGGTCAACCAAGCACATCTAGCTTCATCCCCCCCCTCGGAGAATTTCCCGGCCTCGGACCCCCCTTTGGGGTCCGATCCTCGCCCAGCTTACAGCATTGCGTCCTCTCTCTCGACCCCCTTGCGCTGATCTGCCCAAAAGCCCGTCAACAAAAGTTTACAGACTCAGAAGAAAGAACATTAACCCCCATTTAGTTTACAAAGGAATACCATTCTCGTTATCAGTAAATTAGCATTCCTGCTGGTTAACAAAAAGAAGAAACCCTTTCCCAACAGTAACAAAGAAAAAAGAAGAAACCCCCTTTACACTTGTCAAGTTTTGGTGCGTGTCTTTTATCTGGGGAATAAGTCATGATGCAGCTTGATGCTTCAACTGATGAGCCAGCTCACCTTGTCACCATATTCATAATAGAGGCCTTGTGTCTTAAGAATTAATTGTTCTGATAGGTTTGTAGATAGAAGATTAAACTTCACTTGCAAATCAGCCCGGCTTTTATATAATTCCGCAGTGGGTGTGTCAGGATATTGCCTATCCAGGTCCAAAACAGATTGTGATAACACTCACATTTCCTTCCTACTCTCTTTATTGTCATGTGAAGTATAAGATATTATTTGACACCTCAAGTAAGCTTTTAAGTTTCCCAAAGTAAAGAGTACGACATCAACTCAGTTTTGTTAGTATCGAAGAATGTGTCAATGTTAGCCGATATATAACTACAAAATTACTCATTGGAAAGCAAAAGGGGACCAAGTCTCCACAGAGGCCGTTCTCTAAAGTTTAAATGAAAATATAGGTCCAGTTTCACGGGCGAGTGATCAGATATAACTATAGCAGTGTACTCAATTTGTCTAATCATTGATAACAAGGGGCTATCTATAAAGAAATAGTCTAGCCTGGAATAGGAGTGCTGAACATGCGAGAAGAAAGAGAATTGTCTAACTGATGGATTCAAATATCTCCAAGGATCTATATAACCATCTTGTTTCATAAACATCAAGAATGGCCTTTGCCATACCAGAAGATGTTCCTCTAGAGCTAGATCTATCAAGCAGTGGATCAATAGCACAGTTCAGATCTCCTGAAAAGATTAGCTGGTATGTACTCAGGTTAGGTATTAATGACAAAACCTTATTTGCAAAGTGGACGTCATCCCAATTAGGGACATAAATATTTACCAAAATGACAGGTATCTGAAAGAGAGATCCAGAAACAATAATAAAGCGACCATTAGGGTCACTGATTACATCAGACGGTGTAAACTGCATTCTTTTGGTGATTAATATTGCCACCCTCCCCGGACCTACTATTAAATCTGGAATGAAAAACCTGACTAATCCATGCTTTACGGAGTCTATTATGGTCTTCTACTCTTAAATGTGTCTCTTGTAGAAATAGTATATTTGCTTTTAATTGTTTAATGAGAGAAAACTTTAGCTCTTTTAACAGGACCATTGAGCCCCTTTACATTCCAAGAAATAAACCTCACAGGGTGGCCTCCATCAGCAGCACTCATGTTAACCACATCAAAAGACACACAGGGCCCACAATCCAAAACAGTGCAAGGGCACGAGCTGCACACAATAACACACAATGAAAAGAAAGTCTGGCCAATCCATAATGCACAAAAGAATAAGCTTCCATGGTAATCCCCCAAAACACTCCCCCACCCCTTTACACAAACAAGAAAAAACAATTAACCCCCGAAACCTAGATCTACCTCCCCAATTAAGGATGATCGCAGGCATTACCAAACAAAAAATTTCCAAAGCGTTCCCCATACAACCAAACCTTCAATCTAATCTAGGGTGGCTTCCCTCCTTAAAATTTATACCAACACTTATTCTACTTTTAATATATATAGGCTAAAGATAACACAGGGCAAGCAAAGCATTAAAACACAAAAAAACTAGGAAACCGAATGCCAGAGATACAAATCCCAAATATTTACATTTTGCAGGTTGAAGGTTTTTGTTTATCAGATTCCGCAGCATAGCAGTTCGATCCGATCGCGTTCCACAAATTAAACTGGAAAAAAATGAACAAAGAAGTGAATTGCTAAAATTAACAGTTTACCTCGGTAGGAGGACCCCTCAGTGCTGCATGAATAACCTAAAAAAAAAGTCACTGCTCTTCTCGTTCTTCTTCTCCCCAGCGCAACTGGTAAAACTCTTTGGCTGCCTCTGGTGTATCGAAATAATGCTTTTTACCTTCATGGATGACCTGGAGCCGGGCAGGATACAACAGGCTGAATCTGACCCCTTTCCCGTAAAGCAGGGATTTCACCTCCTTGAAAGCTGCTCGTTTTTTCCCCAGCTCCACACTAAAATCTTCATGAAAAAAACATGCGATGCCCTCGGAAATACAGCTCCTGCTTCTGTCTACTGATGACGCGTTGCTTATCTTGAAAGAAGTGAAAGAGGACCAGGTACGTTCTAGGTCTTGTTTGCTTGGCTTCAGAGACAACAGATGGTTTAGGCCCAACTCAGTGAGCGAGCAAAAGCACAAGAGGCCTCAGGAAGAAATTTGTCTCCAGCACTTCTTCAAAAAACTCGGTCATAAATTTAACAGGGTCTGAACCTTCCAAATTTTCAGAAATGCCGACCACTCTCAAATTGGATCTACGCAACCGATTTTCAAGGTCATCTAGTTTTCCCTTCAGAAATGCGTTTTCGCTCTGCAGCGCTGCAATGGCAGCTTCGGCACTCACCAGTTGGTCACTATAATCATTCAGGCCATCTTCAACCTCACAAATGTGTTCGTCGTGTGACTCATAATAAGACATAATTTGCTCCATGGTAGCATTCACTGGTGACAAAGCAACTTCAAATTCTCTTTTCAGGGCAGAATGCACCACTTGCGTCATGTCAGTAAGAAGTACTAAGCGAAGCAAAGTCATCGGGTAGCGCAGGTCCAACAGCGTGCAATGGCGCCATTACTGTAACATCAGCTTTCTTGCTCGAGGCTTCGCTATGTTTTTCCCCAGTTTTATTTCGAAGTTGCACTTTGTTGCCATGTCAGTATCCAGCAACGTCCCAGGTTGTTCACAATGTTAAATATTCAGTTATCTCGAGCATACGAGGAGCCACATTTACACGCACCTACTCACTCCATGTTTAACCCAAAAGTCTCGATTTACTTTTTATTATTAATTTTTTCTTCTTCTTCTACAGTATTTATTGCATTGAACTGCTGCTGCTAAGTTAACAAGTTTCATAACACATGCCGGTGACAATAAACCTGATTCTGATTGCCTGATTGCATCTATTGACACTCATTGATCATTCAACCAGATGGCTCCATAAACAGCAGAATCACTTTAATAAGCCTGGATTCACATTATACAAAATGTTCTCTTTGTCCTACATATCTATCCTCATCCTCTCAAAGTTCAAATTCAAATTTCAAAATGAATTTATTATCAAAATACATATATGTCACCATAGACTGCCCTGGAATTCATTTCCTTGTAGGCATTCACAGTAGAATTAAAAGTACAATAGAATTAATGAAAAACTACACAAAAGACTGACAAACAACCAATGTGCAAAAGAAGGCAATATATACAAATACAAATTAATAAATGAATGAATGAATGAATACTGAGAACACAAATTGTAGAATCCTTGAACGTGAGTCCAAAGGTTGTGGAATCAGTTCAGAATAAGGAATTCAAACATATACAATTTACCAAATATCAGTAACTGATAAGCCAGTTCTATAGAAAAATAGCACATTTCTATTCAGACTTTAGGTAGTGCAGGTGCTGTCTCCTTGTGCACAAATTAAAATAAAAGCAACACACACAAAATGCTGAAGGAACTCCTCAGGCCAGGCAGTGTCTATGGAAAAATATACAGTTGACATTTCCAGCATCTACAGATTTTCTCTTGCTCGGGAAATTAAAATAAAATATGTTTAAGGTGTAAGAGTGTGTGTGTTCTGGGCCCAGTTACTTCAGTTTTACTACCCGCGACAACAAAGGCCTCACTCGTTTGGCTAAGTCCACAATCCCTTATCCAAAATCCTTGGAGCCAGTTGCATTTCGGAATTCAGAATTTTTCAGATTTCAGAATCTTTCCTTATTGGTTCTGGGACCCCCGCAGATACCAGAAAACACGTATGCTCACATCCCTTATTTAACCTGTCTCAGTGCAGGTGGACTTTAGGACCCAGCGGAGCTCCAGACCTAAGCACATCCTCCTGTATACTTTAAATCATCTCTCGATTACTTATAATTCCTAATACAATGTAAATGCTATGTAAATAGTTGTTATACTGTATTGTTTAGGAAATAATGACAAGAAAAACTTTTATTTCCAACAAAAACATTCAATAAAACATAAAAATATACAGCTTCAAACCAACTAAATCAAACATGACTTATTGGAATAAATGTAGAACATCACTGTCACTATAAAACTTCAGTAACTTGTCTTTCTGCTTCTTTAAATCATATACAGTGGTAGTTCCAACACCATATTCTTCAATAAGACGTCGCACAGACACACCACGATCAAGCTTCTGCAATAACTCCACTTTCTGCATTATTGATAATGATAGATGCTTCCTTCTCTTTTTCTCATTGTTACCCATAGGGGTATCTGCAGCTCTTTTTGACATTTTCACAGTGAAATTAAACACTAAGTCAACAGAGGACACAAAATATCAGCGAACAGCAAATGCACGTGTAACCAGTACGAGCACTGAGCCACAACTGACGTCTGGCGGCCTCTGCTAGTGCTGCCACGTCACACCTGAGTGACGTCGGCTGTTAGCGAAAAAACTTGGGTTTTCAGAGCTTTTTGGATTTCAGAATTTTGGATAAGGGATTGTGGACCTGTACTACCAAAATCACTCCAGCCTATCTCCTCTTTAGTAAGCAGAGGTTTCTCTGACAGTCACATTTCACTACAACAGCCCCAAGATATCCTTGCCTGGACATTGTCTTTAACCCTTGCCTTACTGCAACTTCCACACTACCTCTTTGGGAAAATAATAGGTAGGAGGCTAACCCTGGACTTCATTGTACAGGAGAAAGGAAATTAGACCCACTAGCTAATCAGTCCTAAATCCTAGGCTGCTCGTATTTGAGCAAGGGACTGAATCTGCTGCTGGAACACAAATTTCCTCCTTAGTGACTTAATTTCCACACCTTAGTGGCCAACATTGAAAAGCTGCAGCTTTAAAAATAATAGCTGTATGTGATTGTGATCCAGGTCATATCCTACACGAGGTTGTCACACAAAGATGCTATAGCTCAGACACGAGGAAATCTGCAGATGCTGGAAATTCAAGCAACTCACACAAAATGTTGGTGGAACACAGCAGGCCAGGCAGCATCTATAGGAAAAAGCACTGTCGACGTTTCGGGCCGAGACCCAAAAGACCCAACGAGCTTACGTTGGGTCCCTCATAGAGCACACGAAAATTCAGTAAGTATGTGCTTGAGAAAAAAGGTATGCACACGTGTGCATGTGCTTTTTGTGTGCGTACATGTGTTTGAGTCCATTTTTCTCTGTGTGCATGCGCGCGTTTGTGTCCATTTCTCTGTGTGTGTGGGTGTGTACATGTGCATGAATGGCAGAATGAAACTCACCCATCCCAGGCCTCTAAAAGACTCTGGTAGCATGTATGTTTATACACAGACCAGAAATCATCAGGCATGGTGAGAAGATGGTGTATATACGCATGGCGTATAGGTGGAATATACGAAGTGAGTGTTGCCAATGCTGTTAAAGAAAGAAAGATGTGACAAGACTGTTGGGTGACCTGTGTTTATTCAGTGTAGATGTGAAATTCAAAGTGGCTAAATGAATCCTGTAAAACAACAGAAAATACGAGCAAAAGGCGACAAAGACACAGAAAGAGCAGGGAAAGGATAATTGTGCCTTCCTCAGTGTTTGAAAAGAAACAATTAGCAGTAGAATCTGAGGGTGAACTAGATACTTACTGTACACCTGCCTTCCCCTTGCATGGTTTCAACAAAGACCACAGCAGGCAGCAATTCCTAATAGCACCATGGGAGATGGGAGGTGGAGGGGCACAGAGAGAATGAGCGAAATGTTGATTTAAATGTACCTTGAACTGATCCAGAAGGAGCTCTAATAAAATGTTTTCCTCACACTGTCAATTGGCATAAAATACACAGTGTGGTACTTCAGTCAATGATGTTAATGAATGAGAAGAATACATGCATAATTGTGTTCAAAAGTATTCTGGATTAACAGTAGAAGCAGGGATACCTGTCCCAATAAATGTCACTGTAAATAAGTTGCAATTTAGTTTAAAGGAAAATTTATACTGTTATTTGAAGAGTTATGTAAAATTACAAGTGTTATATATTGTCAAAAGCAATTACAAGAGCAATTCAAAGGCAAGCAAGAGAAAATCTGCAGATGCTGGAAATCTGAGCAACACACACAAAATGCTAGAAGAACTCAGCATGTCAGGTAAGGAAAGAGTACAGGCAACATTCTGAACCGAAACCCTTTGGCAGGACTGGAGAGAAAAGCTGAGGGGAGGGGAGAGAGGAACACAAGGTGAAACCAGGAGGGGGAAGGATGAAGTAAGGAGCCGGGAAGTTGATTGGTGAAAGAGACAGAAGGTCAAGGCAGAAAGAAAAGGAGGGAGGAGCACCAGAGGGAGGCGATGGGCAGGCAAGGAGATAAGGTGAGAGAGGGAAAAGGGGATGGGAAATGGTTAAGGAGAGGGGGTTGGGGAGCACTACCAGTTAGAGAAATTGATGTTCATGGCATCAGATTGAAGGCTACCCTAACAGAATATAAGGTGTTGTTCTCCAACCTCAGTGTGGTATCATCATGGCAATGGAGGAGGCCATAGATAGACATACCGGAATGGGAATGGAAAGTGGAATTAAAATGGGTGGCCACTGGGAGATTCCACTATTTCTGACAGAGAGGAGATGCTTGGTGAAGCAGTCTCCCAATCAACATCTCCACTTTTCCTCCACTTCATTGATGATTGCATTGGTGCTGCTTCCTGCATCCATACTGAACTCGCCGACTTCAATGACTTTGCCTCCAGCTTCCACCCTACCCTCAAATTTAACTGCTCCATTTCCAACATCTCCCTCTCCTTTCTCAATCTCACTGTCTCTATCTCCAGAGACAGCTTATTAACCAATGTTTATTATAAACCCATGGACTCTCACAGCTACCTGGAATATAACTCGTCCCATCCTGTTACTTGTAAAAACGCCATACCCTTCTCTCAATTCCTGTCTCTGCAGCATCTGCTCTCATGATGAGGCTTTTCATTCTAGAACAAAGGAGATGTCCTCCTTTTTCAAAATAAAGAGGCATCCCTTCTGCCACCATCAACGCTGCCCTCAAAAGCATCTCTTCCATTTCACGCACATCTGCTCTTACTCCATCCTCCTGCCACTCTATCAGGGATAGAATTCCTCTTGTCCTCACCTATCACCCAACCAGCTTCCGCATACAGCACATAATTCTCCGGAACTTTCACTACCTAATGGGATCCCACCACCAAGCACATCTTTCTCTCCAACATCCTGCCCCCATTTTCTGCTTTCTGCAAGGATTGCTCCCTACCCTCCTTTGCACATTTGTCCCTCTCCACTGATCTCCCTCCTGGCACTCATCCTTACAAGCAGAACAAATGCTATACCTGCCCCTGCACCTCCTCACTCACCACCATCCAGGGCCCTAAATAGTCCTTCCAGGTGAGGCAACACTTCACCTGCGAGTCTGTTGGGGGTATATACTGTGTTCAGTACTCCTGGTGTGACATGACATAGATTGGAAGACCATTTCACCTAAGTTCTGTCCCTCAGAACAAGTGGGATCTCCCAGTGGCCATCCATTTAATTCCACTTCCCATTCCCATTCTGATATGTCCATCCATGGCCTCTTCCACTGTCGTGATGATGCCACACTCAGGTTGGAGGAACAACACGTTATAATCCGTTTGGGTAGCCTCCAACCTGATGGCATGAATATCAATTTCTCAAAATTCCAGTAATACCCCTCAACAAACCCCCTTCTCCATTACCCACCCCTCTTCCCTCTTTCACCTTATCTCCTTGCCTCCTTCTGGTGCTCCTCCCCCTCTTTTCTTTCTTCCATGGCCTTCTGTCTCTTTCACCTATCAACTTCCCAGCTTGTCACTTCATCCTTCCCTCTCCAGGTTTCACCTATCACCTTGTGTTTCTCTCTCCCCTCCCCCCACCTTTAAAATCCACTCAACTTTTCTCTCCAGTCCTGCTGAAGGGTTTCAGCCTGAACCATCGACTGTACTCTTTTTCTAGATGCTGCATGGCTTGCTGAGTTCCTCGAGCGTTCTGTGTATGTGTTACAACATGAAAGGTTTAAAGCTGCTACAGGAATGGAGACAATAATTGTGCAAGACTTACCAGCTGCTCTACTATAGCCTCTGGGCAATATTGTACACAGTTTTAAAAATAAAGAGATAGCTGTCCCACACAATTTGAATGTTATTTTAAATTATCATTTTTGTTTTATGTTTAACCAAATTGACAGTGACCAAATTTTGGCTGATCATTACCAAAGCTACACTGCTGTGGTGAACATATACCTGTCTGGACACACCCCCCCACGCCGACTGCTCCTGTGGCTCCTCCCACGGACCTCAGTATAAAGGCGATTAGAGACACAGGCCCGGCCTCAGTCTCCAGGATGTACTGTGGTGGTCAATTGCTGCTTGTTCCTTCTTCCAGCCAATAAAAGCCTATATCTTGCCTCACGTCTCCGAGAGTTATTGATGGTGCATCAACTGCTTAAAATTTCACCATGGGGGACGTCACGTGATGATGTAGGATCGAGACGCTGGAACTCAGCTCTCCCGTAAAAAATCAATAAATTAATGTTTAAGTGAAGAAAAGTTAGTCAATACTTTCTAAAAGTTACTTATAAACTACTCTGGATTGTTTCAAGCTATGCCTCAAAAACAGAAGATGAAGAAAACCACTACCGGGAAGCAACTTGGAGCAGAACCAAGGCCCACTTCTACCAAAGAACCGCGGACTCAGGTACATTATACCACCGGCGATACGGAACAGGAAACTGCAGCAGCATCAGACATTCCTGAAGGAAAAGACCAACAAGAACTACGCAAGCGCAAAGGAAGGAGCATGCGCAAACGGGAGCAACCAGAACTACAAAGCCCAGATACGACTGCAACTGAAAGTGAAAGTGAATTTGAGGGAGAGTCAGATTCTCTGGAAAGATCAGATGGAGATGGAGATAAAAGTTCTTCTGGAAATATAGAGAAGACTTCGAGGCAAATAATGCGTAAATTAGGCACATTAAAAGTAATCAAAAAGAGATCAAAGAAAAAATGATAAATATGGAGATTATGTTTGATAAAATAACAAAGAGACAAGAACAAATGGAAAAGAGAATTATAGACTTGGAAACTACAACGGAAGACGGTTGAAAGAATGAACAAAATGGAAGATGAGAATACTGCTTGGACATCAGAAAGAAAACAATTTATGGAAAAAATTGATAAGCTTGAAAAGTTTAGTAGACAAAACAATATTAAAATTGCTGGACTTAAAGAAGATGAAGAAGGTGATGATCTAATAAGTTTTTTTCAAAAATGGATCCCTGAAAAATTGGAAATGGAAGAAGAAACTCCAATTGAGATAGAAAGGGCTCACAGAACCTTAAGGTCAAGACTTCAATAGTATTTTTTCTTCTTCTTATGTATATACTTTTTTATGTTGCGGGGGGGCTGGGGAGCTTTGGACCGGTTTCTGCGGGATTCATGTGTGTAATCATGGCGATTACCAGGACCCGTACAACAGAGGGGGGTAATGTTGTGTTTTTTTTTCACAACATTAGTAGGGGGGTATTTTGTTTTTTTCTTTATATTCTATTTTTCTTCTATCTTTCTGCCTGGATGATTGGTGGGGACACACATAGCAACATGGAGAATTTTAAAAAGATTTCCCAAGATACCAAGAAAGTTGAAAGATTAGGTATTATTATAGCTTGGAGTAACATAATTAAAAGTAATGACTAATTTACTGAATTTTTTAAGTTTTAATGTTAATGGGTTTAATGGACTGGTAAAAAGAAAAAGAATTCTAATATACATTAAAAAAATGAAAGATATAGCTTTTTTTACAAGAAACACATTTAACAGATAAAGAACATCAGAAATTAAACAGAGACTGGGTTGGAAATGTTATTGCAGCTTCATTTAATTCAAAGGCGAGAGGAGTTGCAATTTTGGTTACTAAAAATTTACCAATTAAAATACAAAACGTATTAATTGATTCGGTGGGGAGATACGTAATTATACATTGTCAAATTTTTTCGGAACTATGGACTCTTAAGAATATTTATGCACCAAATGAAAATGATGTAAAATTTATACAAGAGGTCTTTTTGGCTAACGCACATGACAAAATATTAATAGGTGGAGATTTTAACTTTTGTCTAGATCCAGTTTTAGATAGATCAACAAAGGTGGTCACAAAATCAGAAGTAGTAAAATTAACTCTATCATTGATGAAAGATTTAAACTTGATTGATATATGGAGAAGAATTAATCCAAAAGAAAGAGATTACTCATTTTATTCAAAAAGAAATAAAACATATTCAAGGATAGATTTTTTCCCATTATCAATGAATATTCAAGATAGAGTGAAAAATGTGGAATATAAAGCGAGAATATTGTCAGATCATTCTCCTTTGATAATGACAGATAAAGAGGAATCAATTTATAGATGGAGATTTAATTCAATGTTACTAAAACGTCAAGATTTTTGTGATTTTATGAAAAAGCAGATTCAGTTCTTTTTAGATACAAATTCACATTCAGTTGATGATAAATTCATATTGTGGGAAGCAATGAAGGCATACTTGAGAGGTCAGATAATAAGTTATACTTCTAAAATTAAGAAGGAACATATGATAGAAATAGATCAATTGGAAAAAATTACAAAATTAGAAAAAGAATCTCAAAGAAATATGACAGAAGCAAAACGAAGACAACTTATTAATAAGGTACAATATAATACACTCCAGACATATCGAACAGAAAAAGCAATTAAAGAAAAAAAAATAAAAATATTAAAAAAGTTTCACCATAAACTTCAGTTTTAACTTTACCTTCTTTATACAAATATGGCTCATGTGACCCACCTGTGACTGATCATTTTTGCTTTGAACAGTATTATTCAGATAATACTATTCTAAATGTATGGTTTTACAGTTCTTTGATCCAACAAAGATGGAAATAGAACAATGGACACAGTAGGGGTAAAACATGAGGATGTCCCGAGGGGTATGTTTTTATTTGAGAGCAGCCTGGCCACTTGGCTTGAAGATCCCCCTCTGGCCAAGGCTACTTTGATAACAGTGTCTGCCTGCACCAGCACCTGAACAACAGAGTACACAGTTTAAGCAATTCATTTGCAACCTGTACTTAAGAACTTGTATGATTTTAATCCTGTCTGTTGTAAAATGCCACCTGATATGAATCTGCATGTAATTTATCTTTGACTGCTTTTCCTCCCAAGCTAATAGTTGGGGGGAGAAATTAGTAGAAAATTTTAGTGAATAGGCAGTGTGTATACATATTATAACAGCTAAGGTGGCACAGCTACCTTCCTTCCAGTCTGCTCAAGCAACTGAACCTTTTACCTTCATCCTTACAGCTGGCATTGCTGTAAACATTGACACTAAATCTCATATTGCCTTAGCAGTAGCACATGACAATGGACAATTAAGGAAATACATGAGTTTTTCACCTCTTTGGAACTTTATAAAATACAGTGAACTAACTATGAACCTTTTCCTGCTTTTCAATTACTTACTACAATTGTTGCTATAAACTACGTATCTCATACTAACTGGAATGATGAAATGACTACAGGGAATAAATGACTGACTCCTTTGCTAAGGCAGCAACAGTAGATCTTTATGGTCACAAAGCATTTTAGAAGATCTGACTGCCAATACTTTCCAAATGCATAGATTAATTAGTACAACTACAACCTGATGCGCCAATGGCTGAAAAGACTTTATGGATTAAAGCACACTCTGTGTCAGGTGATGGGTACAATCAAAAATGAGAGATCCACAAAACCATAACATGAAAAGTAGCAGTAACTGTATGATTTGCCAGAGACATAATCCCAAAACACACTGCCAATACCTGCTGCTACTGGGCCCTTCCCCTGAGTTCATTTGTACATCTCCAGGTAGATTTTATGCAGTTACTAAATGTGTGGGCTGTGATTATGGACATTATTGTGTTTGTTATTTCCATGGGTAAAAGCTTATCAAATTCAGAGAAATTATGCCCAATTGTTGATAATTTTTATTATGAGAATATATTCCTCAGTTTACGGTCCCAGAGAAAATTTCAAGTAATAATGATCCAATCATACAGGGCGGTTGACAGACAGAAAAGAGCCCTGAAATGCTGGTTGACTAGATTGTACGACAAGATGAGCTAAAGTGGTCAGAGTCACTTCCACTGGCCCTTACGACAATGTGCTGCATAATAAACCATGAGATGGTTTGCGGACATGTCACATGCTTACCAATCATCTAAACATATCTGCAGATAGATTTTGGCAAATTAGCAGAATGGACAAAGTAGTGACAGATGGAATACAGTTTAGCGAAGTGTATATTCACGCACTTTGGTACAAATAATACGGGTGAAGTCTATTTTCTAAAGCAATTCAGAAATTAGAGGTACAAAGGGACTTGGGAGTCTTTGTGCAGGGTTCATTAAAGGTTAACCTGCAGACTGAGTCAGTAGCAAGGACAGCAAGTGTAATGTTAGCATTTCAGCATTACAACCTTGCTTTTATGTTCAAGTGCTTTTGAAATGGATGCTAACATTGCACTTCCATTCCTTACAACCGACTCATCCCATGAGTTAACCTTGTCCCTTTGTACCTCCAATTTCTTAATTTGCTTCCCATTTAGAAAATAGTCTACACCTTAATTCCTTCTACCAAAGTGCATGACCATTCAATTCCCTCATCGTATTTCAATCTACCACTCTTTGCTCATTCACCAAACCCAACCAAGATCTTCTGCAGACTACCTGCTTTCTCAGAACTAACTGTCCCTCCACTTAAAGTTCAAAGTAAATTTTATTTTCAAAGTACATCTGTCACCACATAAAACCATGAGATTCATTTTCTTAAGGACATACTCAATAGATTTATAGAATAATAAATTGTAACAGAATCAATGAAAGACCACCCAACTAGGGTGTTCAACAAGAGTGGAGAAGACAACAAACTGTGCAAATACAAAAATAAAAAATAATAATAATAAATTAAAAGCAAAAATATCAAGAACATGAGATGAAGAGTGCTTGAAAGTAAGTCAATTGGTTGTGGGAACATTTCAATGATGGGGCAAATGAAGATGAGTGACGTTAACCCCTTTGACTCTGAATGGTTGAGAGGTAGTTTGTCCACCATTTTTTTGTCCCACACTACTACCTCATCAGTGTCATTTTCCAGTGGCCCAATATCTACTCTTGCCTCTCTTTTATTTCTTAAATATCTGAAAAAGCTTTTGGTATCTTCCTTTATATTATTGCCTAGCTTACCTTCATATATCTTTTCAATCCATATGGCTTTTTTTGTTGCCTTCTGCTGGTTTTTAAAAGCTTCCCAATCCTCGATTTTCCCATTAATATTGTATGCTCTTTTGCTTTTATGTTGACTTTGACTTCCCTTGACAGCCATGGTTACCTTATCATCCATTTAGAATATTTCTTCTCTTTTGGGATGAACCAGTCCAATATCTTCTGAATTATTCACAGGAACTCCAGCAATTCCTGCTCTGCAGTGGTCCCTGCTAGTGTCCCCATCCAATCAACTTTGGCCAGCTTCTCTCTACTTCTTCTGATGTTCCCTTTAATGCATTGTAATGCTGATACAACTGATTTTAGCTTCTCCCTCTCAAACCACAGGATGAATTCTGTCTCTTTATATTATGATCACTGTCTCTACACCTTCTGATCCTTTGTCACTTCTTTCTAAGAGCTGCTCCACCTCCTCTGCCCACTTGCTTTCCCTTTTGATACGATGTGTATCCTTGGACTTTGCGACAGAGAATTGTGTTTATCCCCCGACTATATTATTCCCAATCACAACTACATTTCTCTTCTCTATGCCCGAGCCTAATTCCTGATTCGATTTACACATTCTTCCTACGGTTCCCACTCTCATGCTCACAGAAAGCACAAATCTCAGACTTCTTTTGAAGGCTCAAGAGCCAAGGCTCCTCCAGCACTTCCTCTTGGATACCCCTACCTGCCTCACTTACAGTAATACCCTTTGTGCCTGGCCTCAGACTGAATTTAAAGTAGTTAATCTAATGGGTGCAATGACTTCCTGAAGTGCAGAGTCCAGGTAACTGTCCTCCTCCCTGATGCATCAGATTACTGATCATCAACTTTGAGTTTGAGTTTCTCAAGCACCTGCAGATGTGGCAACCAGGAACCAGAATGAAGTTCACCAGCTCTTACACCATGCAGCTGTAACACAACACCTAATCCCGCATCCTGATTTTGTTTAGTTAGTAGTATATTGGTATCTTTTTAGTTATATAAAACCAATACCATATATAATATTTTTTAAAAACCTAACTTGTTCTTACCTGTAACTAACCTGTCCCTCCATGCTGAAAATTCCCCAGCCATAAGCTCAGTTCTTAGACTCCTCCACTGGCCCACTGACATAATACCTAATCCAAGATGGCCTCCACCTCTTCTCATTGAAGCCTCTTGAGCCAAAGGCCCCTTAAGCCAAATGCCCTAGCTCTTCCCTCCAACACTTCCTCACTCTCAGAATGGCTGCTCCACTTAAACTAAACCTCCTTTTCTATTGGTCCTTACCAAGTGCCTAATTACCCCGCATTATCAAGCCTACTGAGTGTCCTAACTGGCTCCACTTGCTTTTTTAAATCCTGCTTTCACAATGCACAAGTCAATGGCTTCTTGTGTTTTCAATTATGTTGAATATAAGGTAAATGTAAAATCAATCTTGAAATAATTGCTGCCAAAGAAAGCACAGTTCAGACTACTAATCAATGGTCCTGGAAATTATAGTGAGGCTTCATATTTTTACAATTTGCATAAATATCTTTGAAAATTACATGAAAGTAAGGTTGCTTAATCTGCTGTTGACACAAATAAAGGTAAGAAAGTGAGTTTTGAAGATGACATAAAGAAACAAAGGACCTATGGCATTAGGGGAGAATGAGGGAGATAGAGGCCCAGTAGGCTTGAGACACTGGGAGACAGAGGCCAAATGAATACACTGAATAATGACAGCTGATGAGACACTCCAAGTTCTGCTAAACAAATTTGCCTTCATTGGCCTCAAAATCACACACTGGGGCGAACTGACCCCATCATAGATCTCTGAGAGACTAGGAGTTGCCAACAGCTCGCAGCACTGGGCAAGTGACTGGAGAATGTTTTAAGGTTGCCTGGGAACTGTCTCTGCTGTTGAGACCAAGTGTAGAAAAGGAAAGAGAATTCAGGAATCATGGAATGGGTGGCCCTAGTTGTCAGACTGGGGCCTTCACTCTGAGAGAGTGAGCTAGCAGCCACCACCAGGAAAGTGGAGACGAGAATCGTGTACAGAAAGTGAGGGAAAACAAAAGAGAGTGCATATCCACGTATGTATGCCAAGTCTGTGCAGCAAAAGCGAATCATCTTGAATCTCATTTGCTCATAGACTAATAAGTTACGCCATTAAAACTCTGTGATTGCTGGTACACCATAGCCACCTTACATTAAAATAATTCATCAGTCATTTTCCATTCCTCAGAGCTGCCGTTAAAGCAAATCATCCTCAATCCTGAGTGCAGATAAGCAACTGGGCAAAGATCTGCCAAATGGTGTGTAATGTGGGAAACTGTGAAGCTACCCATTTTCACGGGTAAAATAAACCAAACATTATTGAAGTGGAGACTGCAGCTCTGAAATGTTGAGAGATCAGAGGGCACAACTCTGTGACAATACAGCAAGTAATTAAGAAACTCACAGAATATTAATGGTTGTCTGTAAAGGTAACTGAATGCCAGAGTAGGAGTCGTGATACAGCATTGGCCGCCTGCTTTGAACATACACAAGTGCATTCAAATCAATTCACAGGTTTACTGGACGTATTTACATACTTGGGATGGGTGGATTGCTTTATGAGGACAGGTTAGAAAGGCTAGGCTTGTAAATCTTGTACATCTTATTTTTAAGATAAAAAAATTCTTTCTTACTTCTCTAATATTTGTATATTTGTGCACTGTGACACTGTAATTTCCTTTGGGATTAATAAAGTATCTATCTATACACCAGAAGTTAGAAGAAAGACTTGTTTATTTATTACAACACTGAAGGTAGCTATTCTGCCAATCAGTTAATGCCAATTCTCTGCAAAGGAATCACTTTAATACCATGCTCCCCTTATCTTCACTTCCTTGTATGTCTGTAGTTTTCTCTCTCACTTCTATGACTCTGTTGCCACTTACCAACATGGGGACAATTTACAACAGCAAATTAACTTGTAAACACAACTTCAGAATATGGTAAAAATCACCTGGTCACAGGAACAACATACAAACTCCATACAAACAGCATCGAAGGTTAGTATCAAACCCAAGTTCCTGGAGCCATGTGGTAGCAGCACTAACTGGTGGCTACACTACTGCCATCCTTATTTACAAGACACTTACATGTCTTAACAGCATGAGCATAAAGAAGATGTTTTCTCTTGTAGGATAATCTAAGTTACCTAATTAGGTCAGAGATGAGGTAAAATCCTTTTTCCTAACAAAGTCATTAGTTTTTGAAACTCTTCCTCAAAGGGCAGTGAAAGCAATATATTCAGAAATTAAAGCATAAATAGATCATTAGATGGACAAATAGAAACCCTTGGAGGATAGGAATACAGAACTGAAGTTACAATCTGATCAGCCATGAACATAGAAGCAAGCTTAAGAGCTAAAAAGCAGAAATCCCTCACCCACTACCTCAGAGATCCAGCTACGATACTGACCTCCAGCACTTTGAGATTGACACATTCTTACTATTCACTGAATGAATGAAGCATCCCCCAACAACTTCTGGGAATCTCTGGCCAATGTCCAGTTAAAAGTGGGGAAGGATGCAATTTAAACTGAGGCCATGCTTTAGACACACGCAGAAGAATGCTCCAGACACAGGGCACACCTCGCCAACAGCTCAGCACTCTATCAGTGACCACATGCTCCAAAGTTTGCAGTTCCCATACTGTCCTTATTAGCTATCCTAAAACCAATAAAACCAAAGTAGAAGTAATTCACTATCATTTCAGAAGGCCTACCTGGGTACATGTCAAAAAATGATCTTTGTTCTCTATTAGCTTCTCATAGACTTGTGCCTCCAAGCAATCTATTCTACCCAGTGACCACTGAATAGGAATTCTGAGGTGGACTGGCTCACATGACGAAGTTCCCCATTTACAGAATTATATGGCTTACCAGTTTCCAACCAAATCATTTATAATGAACTTAGCCTTAAGGATGGTAATAATCTTCTTTAATGATCATTGAAGTCATGAGTATTAGTTGTTCCCAGCTGGCAAATCAAAATCAGGCCTGGAGTTAAGCTGTTTCATGTGAACAAGCTACATGCCACAGTAATCCTACATGCTCTCTCAAACCTATGGTCTTCATTTCAAAAGCTTTATTTTAATTCTCTCAGCATCCTAAATGAATATGAACATAAATGGTATCTTCCCACCAGCCTCATTAGCCTGACCAACAGTTTTTTTCTGATTCCCAGAAACACATGCCAACTGTAATTCTCAAAACTCTCCAATGTCACTTCATTTCAAAGGTTTCAACACAAATTTGTTTGTTGACTCAACAGCATCTCACATGTCACTCTTTTATGGTCATATTTCTCTGTTTTGAGTCGTTCCCCAGAAACTTGATCACATTACCCTCAGAATATTATCCACACATTCAATGCAGAGTGAGAAAGGTCGATTCAAGTTGTATCAACCAACATCTCTGGTGTATCGGCATGTCCATTGTCTGCCATCTGCTGCAGTTATACAATCTGTTCACTATTTTCTTCATACTGGATCACTGCTCTCTTACTTCATCAAAGTAAAATTATTACTATATTCATCACCAATATAATACCTGTGGAGTTTTTGTATTGCTGCTGGCATTAGCAAATAAACAGGACTATAAATAAAACGTCTTTTATCAAAGGTTATAATTCTCAAATAAACTGTCTTTGATTTTAAGGTTATACTTCTGGATCCTATGTATATCATGTGATACAAATGAGATTTTAAATATTCCCTAAATACATAAGCGTACATTAAGAACATAGCAACAAATTTATCTCCTGTCCTCCAACAAACTATGTGATAATGGCCAGATTATCCATTCCAGTGATGTTAAATGAGGGGAAAATATTCACCAATAATACTGCAAAGAGGGTCCCTGACCATTCAAAAGAATGGTTAAGATTTTTAACATCTATCAGAGTGGGCATTTGTCACCATAACTTTCTGACAATGAATCACAAGAGCAGCATAAGAACCACAACTAAGTACAGCCAACTAAGCCACAGTTGAAAGTTTAAGAGTGAGTGAGTGAGAGAGGCCTCCATCAATCAGGGTCGACCATGGATGTTGTGTCCCAGGTGTCTAGATACACAAGCCTGGGAAATACAGTATGGAGATCAAGCTGTTGCCCATGTAGCAAGCTATCCCTCTCCACGTTTCTGATGAACCCAAAGGAACGACAGAGACTGATACAGTTTGGTACCAGCAGCATTGCAAGAGTTGCCAGTCAGTGATGAACTCAACATAGGACTGCCTTAGGGACTTCACCTCCGGATTTTTCCTTTGGGGTTTACTCCCGGAGCCCTTCCCATGAGTGGGTATAGCCGCAAGGCAGCAGATGTCTGATATCAGAGTTTTCCTTCTCCTAGAAGAGCTGCCAACCACGGCTGATGAGCCCCTCTGTCCCAAACAACTGGTTTTAAGACGACAGTAACCCACCTTTGTCCCTTCTCCTGTCAGTAGAAATGGATCTACTGTGCTTAGTAGCTAAGAGTGAGAAGGCCAGGAGCTGGACTTGGTTGTCAGAGGCTATTTGAGGCACATGCCTTTACAAGCATTTAACAGGTAGTAGAAGTTTGTCCCCATTACCACCCCCAGCTTTCACAACCTTAAAGAACAGTTTAAGAGAAACAGTACAATTCTAGCATTACATACAACCGAAAAGGAACAGGATAGATAATGTTACTGCAGAGTAAGCTTGGTATTGGGAACTACCAAATATCAATGAAAAGCCACCTACACTGACATTAAAAGGCATTTCCCTTTCATGCAAATTAAAAAGGATCCAATTTTAATGTTTAAGATGAATAAAATATTTGATAGGGTAGGTAGACAGAAACATCTACTGTTGCTTATGTCCAGAATAAGGAGGCAAAACGTAAAAATCAAAACAGCCATTTCAGCAATGATATTCAGGAAGCACTTGCACAAAAGTTAATTGAAACATCTGAAATCTTACTCTCTCAAAAATCATCTGACACTAGGATCAACCATAATTTTCAAAGTTAAAACTGATAACTTTTCATTAAAGAAAAGAATATTCATCAACATCATTGCTTACTGTGTCATATGATGTGGGCGACCAAGGTCTTCCATCTGTCATTAATCTGAGAAGTTCTAATAAGCTCTTCAAACCCTTGATGCAACTGTCCATCCCTTGATGCAACTCATGAACGTCATGCACTGTTGACCGCGACTTTCTCTTCCAACAATTTTTCCCATCACTGCAAGATGTTTGAACTTCTCTTTCCTCAGTACATGTCCCAGAAATTCTATCCTAATATTCCTAATATAGCTTTCTTCTTATTGCAGCTTTTCACAACACTTCCTCATTTGTTACTCCGCCCTTCCACGACATTTTCATCATTCACCTCAAAACCCAATTCCTGCAGCTTTGAGACTTCCTTCATTTTGTTTTGATTTGTCCAACAATTGCTTACATATGTTAGATTGGAATGAGTGTAGCACTGCAACACTCTGAGTTTTCATACCCATAAATTATGGGTACGAGAAAGGATATTATGATTTGCAAAGCCAGGGCAAGTTTAGAAATAAATGAATTGCAGAACAATTATTCACCTACTGAAACGTGAGATAAATACAACTCGTTTCTGATGGTGTCCATCTGAGGATCTAGGGTCTTAAATACAAATATTTGAAATTAAAGCAATTACAGGCCATATGGTCACTCAAGACTGTTCTGTTATTCAGTAAGATCAAGATAATCAGAGCATGGCCTCAGTTTCACTTTTCTACTTGTTTCCTAAAACCTTGACCTCTACAAATCAAAAATCTGTCAATGACGAAACAGCAGAAACCTGTACTTTCAATGTCAATACAGGTAGTCCCCGACTTACAAACGTCCGACTTACGAACAACTCGCACTTACAAACTGAGGAAGGAGAACACTGGTCCGCCATTTTAAGTTGGATCATGACACTGTCCGTCATTTTAAGTCATTGCCATTGACACTGTGTTAAGTGTGTAACTTTGTATTTGGCTTAAATTTTTCTTAGCAAGATTCACCCTGACCTTTACTGGTAGGCTGGTGACGCAGTGAGATCAGCGCCAGGCTCAAGAGCAGAGATTCCCAAGTTCGATCCAGTGACAGACCACTCCCGAGCGCACTCCCCATCCGTGCCGGGTTGATGTTGAGCTCACAACTCAACCTCGTAAAAAAAAAGAGTCATCTCCAGTTTAAATTCCCACACAGAATATTGTGGAAGATCAAATACCCAAACCCAGCAAAGCCCCCACTTGTCCCAGTGTGGTGGACTTTAGGACCCAGGAAATTTAGTGCGGTGATCCTTAGGACCCACCTCCCAAAGTGTTTCTGTTCCGTTGACGGGAAGCCATCACAATTGAAAATAAAGTGGATATAATAAAGCGTTTGGAAAGAGGTGAAATGCCATCGGTCATTGGAAAAGCATTAGGCTACAGTCGGTCAACAATCAGAACAATTTTAAAGGATAAAATAAGAATAATGGAACATGTGAAAGGCCCTGCCCCGATGAAAGCTACAATTATTACTAAGCAACACAGTGGTTTAATTATTGGAATACATACATTTCTTAAGTGTTTTATATGCATAGAAAGGTAAAATATATACTATATACTAAGACAAACGTTTGACTAACTGACATTAAATAATACCGGATGTACTTGTTCCGACTTATGTACAAATCCGACTTAAAGACGGACTCAGGAACAGAACTCGTTCGTAACCCGGGGACTGCCTGTATTTCATTTTGAGAGAAAAATTGAAGAACTGGAAGACAGTAAAATGCTGTTGCCCTCATCAAAAAGAGGACACTGTTAAACCAGAAATTTTGATACCCACTGATTTAATTCTGTAGATAAATTACTTAAGTCTGTAACATAGGATCAAATTGTTGAGCATTTAAAAAATGATAACTTAATTTAAAAATTTGCCAGAACAAATATGCAAAAGCCAGATTATCACTGATGAACAGACAAATGAGTAGAACATGGAACAATGTTTTGTGCAGTTTTCTGAAATGATATTTCATAAAATATAGTAGCAAAGACTTTGAAAATGAGTACATGGCAAAATGGATAAAGACTTGGGTAGAGTGCAGAAAGAAAAGGAAAACAGTAGTAGCAGCTTTGCAGATTAGAAACAAAATACAGTGCCTGGTCCACTTTACAGCTACCTTTATATTCATCATATAAAAAAATGGAGACTAATATTTATATTAGCCAATGGCTCCAAAATGGTAAACAATTATAAAGAGCTATGGAAAACTAGAAGAGAATTTAGATGTATTTAGCAATATCGTCTGAGATATGGAGGTATCAATTAAATGTAGAAAAATATTAAGTAAATTGCAAAACTTTAACTAGAATGGCTTAAGACAACACAAAATGGGCAAACTAAATGCTGAATTAATGCATAATATCATAATTAAGGCACAAAAAACAACTACACTAACAATTATCCACAGATGTACCTTGATAAGTAGGATATTGCGCTTCTCCATACGTCGAGCATTTGCTTCCTGTTGCTCACGCTTCTTCTGTTCAGATAAAAGCTGGGTCCGCAAATTCAAAACATCATCCTGAAGCTGCCGCAGAGTTTTTTCCAACATTCGAGCACTGTAAAACAAAAATTATTAGGAATGCACCCCAGAAAGGGCAAAAGGCATGAGGAGAGTTCCACACAATATTACATCTATCATTTCTTCCAATGAAGAGGAAAACTGGGAATAGTGCCAGACAGAAAATTTCAGAGAATCAAACCTTAGGACCAGTAATTTTGATCCATATAATTTTTAAAGTTCCAGATTTACTCAATGCTTCTACGTTTTAAGTGACCATTTCCTTACACACTAAGTTTCTGAAAGCTCAAATGAGAACAAGTAGTAAATATTTTGGTCTCTGCAGTACAACTCAACAGCCATTTATAAAACATAATTGCCAGAAGCCCCAGAAAACTTTTCAGATTGAACACCATGAATGGAAACAGGAGAAAAGATGTGAACTCATATAATTACAAATCAAAATTGATTAGTTTTCACAGAATAAGCTGTTGGAAGTCACCTATTTCATCTTTACCAGTTCTCAGCAATGATGGTCTCAATTCAAATGGACATAAATGTTAGTTCAAGCTTAAATGTTAACAACCACAGGGTTCTTTTAAAAAAAATGTCAGCAGGTTTTTCTTCACGATGAAACAACAATGGAAGTACTTCATTTCTTGATTTATTTTCCTGTGGCAATGAACTATTCTTAAAATTGAAGACTTTCAACTATCCAGGACAATGGAGGGGAGATCTTACATGGATAATGCAAAAATATGGATATAAAGGATTAAAAAATCCATAAATGTTCAGAGTATTTGGGTTTGTTTGTTAAAATACTCAGTCATGCTCTCATGTTTCATAGAGGGGAAGACGCTGTTCCTAAATCGTTGTGTGCGTGCCTTCAGGCTCCTGTACCTCCTCCCTGATGGTAACAATGAGAAGAAAGCATCTCCTTGGCGGTGGAGCTCCTTAATAATTTAAGATTCTGCCTTTTTGAGGCTTCACTCTTTGAAAATGTCCTAGATGCTACAGGCCCTATTGTTACACAATTCCACCAGGCCAGCTGCTACAGATTTTTCTTCATTTAAGTTAACTCTGAAAATACCTTTCTTGATTATCTTATATGCATGCTCGACTAGACTGTTCTCCATTTCTTGACCACCTAATAATTCATATCCTCATCATCTTCTTCCAGAATATTTTCAAAAACCTTTTTCTTCACCATCACATGTCTGCAAACATCATAAAGACTTGCAACTTCACCATAGTCCAAAGAATGGATTGCAAAAGTCAGATTTGGTTTTAAAAATTCAACAGAAAATATACTGTCGACTGATGCAAGAAGACTGCATGAGCATGAGAAGGGGCAGTGACCACAAGAACAGGAAATCTAATTTTTGGCAATCTCTTCATTCACATTTTGGTCAAAATACTCAGAGAAAATCTTAGATTCATCCACAACGATGTGTAGCTGAAATAATCTACAGCATATTAACGGCTTCAATTTTTTTTGGTAATCAGCATGCATTTTTCACTTCACAGAGTTTGAGTTTTGTTGCATTTGTAATGTCAGTTCCTTTAACATATTTGCAGCTTGGAACGCACCATTTGGTCTTAAATGCTGAGGAATTTGTCATAAGAATTTCCAATTTCATTTGCATTGTAAATTTGTTCTGGAAGCCTTAAAGAGATAAGCTTTTAATGTGAAATCTGAGAGTTTTTTAAAAAAAAACCTTTTGAACAGCATATGTTCATAAACCTCACATTGGTAATCTATAAACTGCTGAATCAACTGCTGGTTAATCCCAAAATAACTGTGGTTTAAAGTTTAACATTCAATTAAGAATGCCAAATGCAACTGCTATTCTGAATATTTAATATTTAACCAGTAGCCACTTTATTAGGTACACCTGTACACCTTCTCATTAATGTAAATATCTAATCTCTAATCATGTGGCAGAAACTCAATACATAAAAACATGCAGTGATGGTCAAGAGGTTCAGTTGTTTTTCAGACCAAACATCAGAATGGCGAAGAAATGTGATCTAAGTGACTTTAACCATGGAATAATTGTTGGTGCCAGATGGGGTGGTTTGAGTATCTCAGAAACTGTTGACCTCCTGGAATTTTCACGCACAACCATCTCTAGAGTTTACAGAGATTGGTGTGAAAAATGAAAAACATCCAGTGAGAGCAGTTCTGCAGGCAAAAACTTCTTGTTAATGAAAGAGATCAGAGGAGAATGGCCATACTGATTCAAGCTGACAGGAAGTTGATAGCAACTATGCACTACAACAATGGTGTGCAAAAGAGCATCTCTGAACACACAACACATGAAACCTTGACATGGATGGGCTACAGCAGCAGAAAACTATAAACATACACTCAGTGGCTATTAGATACAGAAGTGTTGGATTAGACTGTATAATTGTTACTTTCTGTGCACTTTAACAACTTATGCCTGCTTGTAGTTTATATATCTACCTACATACATGTAATTATTTAGTATGTTTCCTAGTGGTCATAGTATGTGTACATACTGTGTACATAGGTTCAGTGTATACCCTATTTTTAAGATATTTGTATTAATCTGGAAGCATCCTCATGCTCCGTTATTTGAATGGGGGCTTTCTGGGTGGTTAACTCTTAGCTACAAATCTGAATAGAATGCGTTTTATCCATGGGGTATGAGAAGGGCTGAACACATTAGCCGCCATCTTTACTGTTTTTCACTTCCCCAACTAGACCTCTGTTTCACCCTGCTTCCAAATCTCTTTGCTCTATTAGCGCTTAATAAAATGGTCATTAAGCAGCAAGCTTTATGCCACTTTCTTGACTTCCAAAAGAGCTTTGGATTAAATATCAGAATCCAACAGGAGGTACTTAAAAAGGCGGCCACAAAGTGTAAATGTGAGCAATAAATTTCATATTTAAGGTATTAAGACATTCACGCTCCAATAAAGTATGCAGTTATGGTATTTAGGGCTTAGATGCTGAATAATATTATTTGTTTAGCTCCCAGTTTTGGTGCTAAGCGATAAATGCCCTTGAGACAATACTCATCCAAATGCAGTCAGATTAACTGTTAATTAAACTAAGAAAAAGTTTACCCTATAAACTGTCAGATACAATTAGTTTCTCTCCAGAATGAAAAAAAACTTGCAGCTTCAATCAGCTCCTGATCACACTGGCTAGAAACATCTATAGCTTACACAAATAACTGAAGAGTCAAGAAAGTTCTAATAATATCGCTTCCACATGTAACTTTACCGGTTCTAACATCTCCTTCTTGCAGCAAGCTGCCTGGTATTGCAAAATGTCTCTTCCCTGAGGGTAAACAGGAAGCCCACCAGTTCTATGAAACCATCTGATACAATATATTGACCAGCGTTTTTCTCTTACAACAGTGGTACAATTTCTCTCAATTCTTCTGTACCACCCAGGGTAAGCACTAACTGCAATCAGGAGGCCCAAATGGCATCTTTCATAAATATTATTCTAAACCAAAAGGTAAAAGTGATACAAATCAGCTGAGAGATAGCTTTCCTATTACATCCAATTCACATAAGCTCATTTGCCAAAATGCCATATTGATCCATTGGTAAAATAGCCAGAACAAAGGCAAATGGAATTGATTTACTAATAGAATGAGTTGGCATTTATTGAGAGGACTAATAAGGCTAGAATATACACAATAAATGACAGGACCCTATAAGGTACCGGGAAATAGGCAGACATTACCATAAACCATAAGACCATAAGAATAGGAGCGGAATTGGGCCATTCAACCCATCAAGACTGCTCCACCATTGGATGATGGCTAATTTTATTTCCCTTCTCAACCCCATTATCCGGTTTCTCCCCATGTAGCTGGAGTATCTTAAGCAACTCTGGCCCAGCCACTGTAGCACAGTTAAGATTGCACTGGATATCATGAAGTGAGGGTTCAAAGGATGTTTTCTCTATGAAGCATTTCAGCTATGAAGAGAAACAGGACAGTTTGACCTTGCTTTGTTCAGGGCAGAAGACTAAGGTATGATCAAATTAAGGTATATGAAATATGAGGAGCAGACAGTGGTAAACATCTTCATCTTAACTAAGGTGTGTTTAACTACAGGGCATACATTTAAGGTATAGAAAAAAGAGATTGTGAATATTTGAGGAAGAATTTTTTTACTCAAACAGTGATTGGAATTTGGAAGGCATTGCTTAAAGAGGTGACACAGGCAATCACTCACATAATTAAGATGTAAGAATATGTAAAATATTGACACATAAAGCTAGGGCAGTGCTAGAAAATGGAACTACTATAGACAGCAACTTGATGACCGGCAGAGAGGTCTAAAGAGTCTGTTCTGCCTGAGAGACTCTAGAGAATCTTACAATTAAACTTTTAATGAGTTTACTCCATTCTTCCACATCACTGCAACTATAAAATGTTGAAGTTCCAATCTTCAACACAGCACTTTGAACTACAAATTCTGAATGCACATGTTGTAGTACATTTCTATGCATGCAATAGAGCTATGTGAGATACATAGAATATTCATATAAATGCCTAAATCTCTCAGATGTTTGTATTCCTGCTTTGGATTTATAAATTACAATAGAGCTCAAAGAATAACCTATTATCATAAATCAAATATCACTATGCATCAAGGAAGAAATAAGAACAATTAGAATAGAACCGTTTGTTATCATGGTAGGATAACAAACAATGCGTAGCCTCTCAGTTGCAGTTTGCCAATGCTTGGGCTGCTGCTCAGTGAGGCACAAGGATACACGAATTTATAGCAAGCAAATAATAAATGATTGGAAAAATCAGTGAAATTTGGGTAGATTGATTCGGTTATTGCTGCCAGAGACACAAAGTGCAAACAAAATAAAATACAGAAGCCATGCATCAAAATTATGAAAATGAAGAGAAGGGGCTGAAATAGCAAATCAAACTAAATATGAGTAAGGGAAACAAAATTGTGAAACCATTTAGGTCAGGAAACATCTATGCAAAGATTAAAGAGATAAAAGGGATTAGCTGTGTTCTTCACGTTCATCAAAACACACAGTAAAATCCACAGCTTTGCGTCAGTGCCCAACAAGCACAATCCTCAGCAGCCCCAAGCCCCAAGAATACAGAAGCAAACTCATAACAAGCCTTCAGGGGAAGCCTAATTTAGTGTTAACAAACAGTTGCAAAACATTGGAAAATGTACAGCTTTAGTTCCAGTGTACTAAAACTTTTAAAAACATACAAGCCATTGCAATAAACAAAACACTAAATAGAAAATAGGCAAACAAAGACTGGATCTTAACTAACAAACTAGAGACAAATATGATCTTCATGTCATGCAAGAAGAATTCAACTAATTCTACTCAACAGTTCATATCTGAGACACTTTTAATATGTATGACTAAATTCAACAACAAGCAATGCATTTCACAACTAACCTATCAAAGCAGAGTTCCTCAAGTATTTTAATAGCTTCCTGCATGTTTAAAATTCACTACCATATTTCATCTGAAGATGATCCATTAAAACAAAACACCTTACAAAAAGGCTTATTCATGATAATGTATAATTAATGAGCATTTTCTCATTTTAATCTATAATAATCTTAAAAGACAGGCAAATAAGTGGAATTGTAATTCATAGAAATTCTGATAAGGATAATCATGATAATATATGCATTATTTGGCAAATAATTTATGCATTTATTTCTAGCAAAATGCATAAACAGTCAACTGACTGACGTAGCCTTTTATCAAGAAGGATGTAGTTTACCTTCAAGAATGAAATATACTGATTTGATAGCCTCACAATGCTATTTTGTTAAATTAACCTTTAATAATGTGTCACATTTCCTATATCTGAAGATCTTCCCCCTCACACAACTTCTGTAATATCTGAAGTAGAAATCAGAACCAAATCCACAATACTTATTCCAAACAATCAGAACAATAGTTGTAGTAACTTAAAATAAAAATATGCACTGAGTAACATAACTAAAAAATAAGCTGGATCATCCATGCATAGACAAGCTATTCAAGCGAGCCAGCCACCTACCCCAGCTCAGCCTCCCACTGAGAAGACAACTCCCAGATAATAAACAAGGCTCAGTGTTACAACAGAGTGCCTCTCAGCTCATGATAGGCCCAGCCTCATAAAATACCCTTAGCAGTTGATAATCCCCACTCCAACCTGATTGCCAAACCCATCCCTAAATTTGATTTACTGTATTTGGAATGCCTTTGATTTTGACAACATTCAAAAACACTCACTTAAAACAAAAGGTAAAATTTTAAATATTAATTTTACGAAGTCCAATTCAAAATAAATACATTTAGATTGGCACTGGTTTATCATTGCCACATGTACCAAGATACAGTGAAAAGTTTGTCATGCATACAGTTCAGACAGAACAAGATCACAGACCACAGTGCACAGAGGTGGAAAAAGGTAAAACAATAACAATGCAGACTAAAGCCACAGATAAAGTACAGTGTAGATAAACAATAAAGTGCAAGATGATAGCAGGGTAGATGGTCAGGTGAAGAACTCATCTTATCCTGATAACAGTCGGATGGTGTCCTCGATCCAGGTGGTACTTCCTTTCCAGCTTTTGTATCTCAGCAAAAATAACTTCAACCCACCTTTCTGCCCAGAGGCATTCCTTCCTATTGAGATAATTCCAGTGGGTTCAACAGCAAGATTTCCCAGTCTGATTCTCAGAAATCTACCCATCTCACCGAATTCCCCAGAGTCCAACGGTGAAATGCAGCTACCCAGGTATCATTAAATGGGCAAATGGATGGCACAATTGAGATCTTTAAACTTCCTTGTGACTGTAATTCCAAGATAAGTAAATTGATTATGGACTACTTTAAAAGGGAGATCATGAAATGTTAGTTCTTGTGCTTCTTTATTAATTGGGAGAAGTTCACTCTTATGTAAATTAAGTTTATAGCCAGAGATCTGGCTAAACTGGTCAAGAAGTGAAAACATTAGAGGTAAGGATGTAGACCAGGGGTCGGCAACCCGCGGCTCCGGAGACGCATGCGCCTCTTTCATCTCTGTGCTGTGGCTCCCTGTGGCTTTGGAAAATAAATGATGAGTACTTAATTAAAATGTATTTTATGTTAGTTTGTTAGTTTTTGAAATGTAATTCTAAATTTGAAGATTATGGTGATCTTGTACAATCTAAATAAAACGTGTTTTTTGTTGCTATTAATATACGTCACCACTGCCAATGCCTGACACCCGCCAGTGCGCGATTTCTTTAATTTTTCGATCCAAGGTAGGCTAACTATGGAGAATTCTAAAAAAAGAAAAGTGACTGAAGAAAACAGAACGTTAAATGATACGTGGGCAGATTAATTTGATTTCACTGCTGACGAAACTGGTTTATCGGTATGCTTAATATGCAATGAGAAACTAGCAAACAACAAAAAGTCAAAAGTCGTAAGACATTTCCAGAACAAATACGCAGCCTTTGCTCAAAAATATGCGGAAGGAGATGAGAGATAAAAAGCCGTTTCGGAACTGATGCGGAAGGTTGATCTGAACAATAATCATTTCAAGAAGTGGATGAAGTCTGGAAAATCAATGACATATGCTAGTTTTGTTGCCGCTCAGGAAATCGTCAGGCACGGGAAGCAGTTTACAGATGGTGAATATATAAAAGAATCTTTCATTAAGATTGCAGAACACCTATTCACGGACTTTAAAAACAAGAGTGGAATTGTGCAGAAAATCAGGGATATGCCCCTCTCTGCAAAGACTGTCAAAGGCAGAACCATAAAAATGGCAGAAGACATCGCAAGACAGCAAATTAAAGACGTCAATTCAGCTTTGGCCTACTCAATTGCCTGTGACGAGTCTAAAGACAAAGGTGATATTGAACAAATAGTGCTGTACTGCCAGTATGTAAACTCTGCCGGGCAACAGGAAGAAATCATTGAGTTGATACCTCTAAAAGACCAAACACGGGGGGAGGACATCTGTGAGACTGTCTTGAATTGTTTAAGAGCCAAAGTAATAAAGACCACCCACCTGGTGCCAGTAGCTACTGATGGGGCACCAAGTATGACAGGAGCGCACAAGGGATTTGTGGCTTTACTGCAGAAGTCGCTGGACAGAAAGCTGCTGACTTTTCACTGCATCTTGCACCAAGAGGCACTGTGCGCTCAAACATTTCCTCCGGAATGCACAGAAGTAATGGATGTTGTCATGCAGATTATCAATAAAATAATGGCAAAAAGTCTAAATCACCGTCAATTCCGCTTGCTACTGGACGAGATGGAAAGCGCATATTCTGAAATCCTGCTGCACAACAAAGTCCGGTGGCTGTCAAGAGGGGAGGTGCTGAAACGCTTTGTCACGTGTCTGCAAGAAGTGAAAACTTTCCTGGGCAGCAAAGGTCTCACCTTTCCTGAGCTGGAACAGCCAGAGTGGCTGTAAAAGCTACACTTCATGGTAGACATGACAGCGCACCTGAACACACTGAACACAGCTCTTCAGGGGAAAGGACGTACAGCCCTACACATGTTGGAGGATGTTTCGGCATTCAAGCGCAAGTTGACAGTGCTCGCCAGAGATTTACAGAAAGGCACATTGTCTCACTTCCCCAATTTGAGAGTTCAAACAAACTCACTACATGATAAATTCGGAGTATTTACATTCTGCAATCATCGCAATGCAAACATCGTTTGGGAAACGCTTCTGTGAGTTCAAAGAGGAAAAAACACATTATCCTCCCCGGTCACTCCTCTAAACATCGATCCATCCTTACTGAATACGACTGCATTGGCAGGTGTGAGTCAACCTGATCTTGAGATGGAACTGGCCGACATAGCCGACAAAGACGTATCGGTGTCCAAGTTTAGATGCATGACCGCAGACGTTGAAGATGTTGCACGTCAGAAGGCCGTTCTTGCTCAGAATCACACATGGAGTGATATTGAAAACCTCCCCAAACCGGACAAACTTGTGTTCGAAACATAGAATGCTATCCCTGACATTTAAGTAAACAGTAAAAAGTATGCGCTTGGAGTCCTGTCGATCTTTGGATCCACATATGTATGTGAGCAGGTGTTCTCCAACATGAACCTTATTAAAAACAAACATCGCGCACGCCTCACAGATGACAGCTTGCGATCCTGTGTAAAGATGAAGGTGACATCATACAGCCCTGATGTGCAGACGCTGTGCACTGAAGTCCAGGAGCAGAAATCCCATTAACCAAGTACGATAAATATTTTAATTGCCTACTATTTTACATATATTCAAATTTTTTCATTGTTCAGTGAAATAGTCCTTTTATTTTTCAGGTTGACAGCTGGCTGACGTTATTTTTGGTTTGCTGCTGGCGGACAATTTAAGTTCGGCGTTTTTCATAAATACAATAAGGACTCAATAGATTGAGTATTTTACTTAAAAGTAACCTTCAACCCAACGTCTTTTTTTCAGAGTTCAAAATGTTTTTGTTGCATGCAGAAATGTAATTTTGTTTTCTATGCAGGAGTTCATCGATTTCATAAATGCAACACCTTATAGTTTGTTTGTACATAGCATAAAGGCAAAAAAAACATTGTATGCAGTGTTATTTCATTTTAAATGTCAAATGGGTTTTGTGGCTCCCAGTGTTTTCTTTTCTGTGAGAAACGGATCCAAATGGCTCATTCAGTGGTAAAGGTAGCCGACCCCTGATGTAGATGGATTTGAGAGAAAGTCATCAGCATAGAGAGAAACTTTATGCTCAACACCAAATCCCAGTCAATTCAGGGCAGTTTCGAAATGCTATCGCCAGAGGTTCCATAGCCAAATCAAAGAGAAAGGGACTTAAGGGGCATCCCTGGCGGGTGCCACGTTTGAGATTAAATACTTGGGATTTCTGAAAATTGGTTAAAACAGAGGCAGTAGGACACAGGTACAGCAATTGGATCCAAGAGATGAAACTTTGACCAAGGTCAAATTTTTCTAAAACTGCAAAAAGGTAGTTCCACTCTATACGATCAAATGCTTTCTCCGCATCGAGGGAAATAACACATTCAGGAATCCCAGTTGGAGGTGAATATAAGATATTAAATAAACGCCGAATGTTAAAAAAAGGAAACGGTTTTTAATAAAGCCTGTTTGGTCATCAGAGATAATGGAGGGAATGACGGTTTCTAATCTATGAGCCAAAACTTTAGCTAAGATCTTTACATCAACATTGAGCAAAGAGATCGGCCTATACGAGGAACACTCTGTTGGGTCTTTGCCCTTTTTTAAAAGAAGAATAATAGATGCCTCACTGAAAGAGGGTGGCAATTTGCCGTAATTAAACGAGTCAGATAATACTGAGGAGAAAGAAGAGAAGAGAATGATTTATAAAATTCTACAGGGAACCCATCAGGTCCAGGAGATTTCCCTGAGGACAGTGCAGAAATTGCAGTAGATATTTGTTCTAATGACTTAGGCACATTGAGTTTGGCTTTGAAATCAGATGAAAGTGAGGGGATATTCAGATTCTGTAAAAATTGATCAACAGAGATATTGTCATTCAGAGATTCAGAGGAATAAAGCTGAGAATAAAAATTTTTAAATGCGTCATTAATTTCTAAATGATCCAATGTAAAGTCTCCGTTCTCCTTCTGGATCTTTGTAATATGTTGTTTGGCTTTGGAACGCCTCAGCTGATTGGCTAGGAATTTACCAGACTTATCCCCATGAATGTAAAAGCGACTCTTGCTTTGGACAAGTTGGCGTTTGACAGGTTGAGTGGACAGAAGGTTAAATTTAGTTTGGAGTTCAACACGCTTCTTGTATAATTCAGGGTTCTTAGTTTGGGCATATATTTGATCTAATTCTTTAATCTGGTTAATGAGGTCTAATCGATCTGCATGGGATCTTCTGTTGAGATTTGCTGTGTAAGAGATTATTTGCCCCCTCAGATATGCTTTCATGGCATCCCAGACAATCTGGGATGGCACTTCAGGTGATGTATTAGTGTTAAAATAAAAGGTTATCTGATCCTTAATAAATTTTTAAAAATCATCATCCGATAGTAAGGTTGAATCAAACCGCCAGTGTTTATTCCTCTGAGGGAGACCAGGCAAATTCAGAGAGAGAGTAATTGGGGCATGGTCAGAGATCAGTATACTCTGATAGTCACAAGAGTGGGCAAATGGAATAAATTGGTTATCGAGTAAGAAATAATCAATTCTAGTGAAGGTATGGTGAACATGTGAGAAAAAAGAATAATCTCTCTCCGTAGGATGGAGGAAACGCCATATATCAGAGATACCATAATTAGAGAGAAACGATTGGATAGCTAAGGCAGATTTAGTAGGTGGTCTAGTAACAGAGGACGATTGATCCAAATTAGGATCTAACCAACAATTAAAGTCACCACCCAGTATAAGAGAGTATGAGTTTAAGTCTGGTAGTGAGGAAGAAAACCTTTCAAAAAAAATAACATCATCAAAGTTGGGGGCATACAGGTTTGCTAGTGCAACTTTAGTGTTACATAGTTTGCCAGAAACAATAATAAAACGGCCATTTATATCAGATATTTTATTATGGAGTTCAAAAGGAATATTTGAGTTAATAAGAATGGAGACTCCCCTAGCTTTAGCGGTAAAGGATGAATGAAAATGCTGACCTGCCCACTTTGACAAAAGCCGGGAGTTATCAGAACAACGAATATGAGTTTCTTGAAGGAAAGCAATGTCAGCTTTGAGTTGTTTGATATGTGAGAATACCTTCCTCCTTTTGACAGGGTGATTCAATCCCTTTACATTCCAGCTCACGAATTTAAGTGCACTAGCCATTATCGATTACTAATGCATAAAAGGCAGAAGGCATATAAAAAGTCAAGCAGTACAATAGCAGTCTGGGAGCACAGATGTAAACATAGATTCGTAAAATCAAAACGTATACATGTCCTGAACAATAAAGAGATATAATATGAAGTGAGTGATGTTGGAACTAGAAAATCCACCCCACCCACACAACCCAAAACTAGACGGCTACCAAAACAAGTAGCTAGCTCTACCAAAAAAATTAACCCAAATACAACTTCCAGATCTGTGTCATTAACAGCAGTTCCGTGTAAATACTATAATAAATAATAACTTGTTTATGCACTAAAAAACATAACTACAGATTAGAACACCTTCTGCAGGAATATAAAATTTAATACAGAGAAAATCGGAAGAGGACCAAAACTAACCTGCCAGCGAAAAAATTATAGAAGAAAAAAGTAAGAGAAAGGAAAAAAAAGGATAAAAAAAAGGAGAGGAAGGGGAAAATGATAAATTCAAGACGAGTATTTATCAACCATTTACAAAGAGAGAAAAAAATACAGAAATTAGAAAAAAGGGGGTGAAGAAAAGAAAAAAGTATAATAAAATAAATAAATATAAAAAGAAGGAAAAATAGATCGGCAATTAAACTGTGAACCAACAAACAGGAAGGCCTTCACTGAAGACTTCAAACCTCCAAAACAAGTTAAAGTCAGTTGTAGAACTCTGTAGATAAAGTTGTACAACAATAAAAGATAGATTACACACACACCAAATCCAGGGAGAGATTGTCAACAGCCCTTAGAATAATGTCTGAATGATTCAAGTAAAGTCTGAGTCCAGAAAAAGTAATTTTACCACGAGAAGTACTTATCCACCATTTTAGGAGGTCTGATCAGGTTCCGAAGATGACTGGATAGCCGGAAGACTTGCCACAAATGCTTCAGCTTCCTTGGCTGACTTAAACCATTTGTATTTCCCAGTATTAAGTTTGATTCGTAGATCAGCAGGGGACCGAAGCGAAGGTTTAAAACCACGATCAAAAAGAACTTTCATTGCACCTTTAAACTCAGCGCGCATCTTTAAGGTCTGGGGTGCAAAATCTTCCATAAAGTGAATGGTTGTATCCTGGAAAATAAAAGAACCTCTGCGACGTGCCTCCACGATCAGACGGTGTTTTACCTGGTATTGATGGAAGCACAAGATTACTGGTCGCGGGCTGTTGCCCAGAATTCCGGCGGGAACATGGACCCGGTGTGCCCATTCGAGCTCAGGCGGGTTCGGGAGCAAATCTTTCCCAAATATCTCACAGAGAAACTCGGCGAAAAACTTCACTGTTGATCCCTGTTCAGTGGCCTCTGGCAATCCAAGAATTCTAAGATTGCAGCGTCTGCTGTGATTTTCGAGATCCACCGTTTTGAAAAGGAGTTTGTTACACTTTTCCTCCAAGCTGGAACAGAGTCTCCAAGTATCGAACACGACTTTCTAAATCTTCAGAAGTCGAATCGATGCAAGATAAGTGTTGGGCATGTTTGCCCACCTTGTCGTTGATTTGATCGATCTTGACCTCCAACTGTTTGAAAGCGGTTTTGAATTCCTTTAAAATTTCGTCTCGGAGCTGACCGAGCGCAGCCAGGGTCTCGTCTGAGAGAGCCGGAGCTTCCTTTCTCCCGGATTTAGAGCTCTTGCTAGACATTGTAAGTTAGATGTGTTCACAGGCAAGTAAGAGGTACCGAAAAAGTTCCCGACTAAGGTTTAAAAAATGGAGATATTTAGTGCAAAGATAGCGACAATAACGGAACAAAAGTTCAGAGCAGCTAAGCAATCGCCATCTTACTGGAAGTCCCATCATCAGATTTCTGAAAGGACAATGAACCCATGAACACCACCTCACTATTTTGGCTCTTTTTGCACCAGTTATTTAATTTATTTAATATACACTCAGTACCCCATGAAGTGACCATTGAGTGTATTTTCATGGTCCTCGGTTGCTATAGCCCATCCACTTCAAGTCTGACAAGAGATACTCTTCTATACACTGATGTTGTAATGCGTGATTATTTTAGTTACTGCTATATTCCTATCAGCTTGAATCAGTCTGGTCAATCTCCTCTCACCTCTCTCACTGTCAAACTGTTTCCACCCATAGAACCCACAGGGATGTTTTTTGTTTATCATCCCATTCTCTGTAAACTCGAGAGATAGGTGTGATGAAAAATCCTGGGAGTTCAGCATTTTCTGAGATATTCAAACCACTCCATCTGGCAGCAACAATTATTCCATGTCACTTTGATCACATTTCTTCCCATTCTGATAATTGTACTGAATAACAACCGATCCTCTTAACCATATCTGCATGCTTTCAGGCATTACGCGCTGCTGATATATAGATGTACCTAATAAAGTGGACACTGAGTGAATATTTCTTATTTAAGTTTATATATGTTTCATACTTAAGTTTGCTGTTGAGACCACTGGTTTTGGCTAAATCAAAGGTGATCACAAATTGGCATACAGGAAGGGAGATTCAAAATCTGGTTGAATGATGCCACAACAACATCATCTCATTCAACAGCAACAAGACCAAAGAGCTGGTTATTGACTACAGGAGGGAGAAACCAGGGGTCCATGAGCCAATCCTCATTAGGGGATCAGAGATGGACAGGGTCAGAAACTTTAAATTCCATAGAGCATCTGTCATGAGAGCAACACATAAGTGCCATTACAAAGAAGGCACATCAGTACCTCTACCTTCTTTGAAGTTTGTAAAGATTCGGCATGCCATCTAAGGCTACATCCACACTAGACCAGGTAATTTTGAAAACACCGGTTTCGCGTAAAAATGATAGGCTTCCACACTAGGTGTTTTTAAAAATATCTCTGTCCACATTGAAACGGATATTTTGGTGAAGAAAACAAGCAATATGTTTGGTGTCGAATCTCACTGTGAAAGTGCACGTTTGTACAGTTACAGACTAGAAAAACTTAAACGTCAGGCAGCTGTTGGCCCTCGTGCAGGAGGACTTAAAAGTAAAAAAAAACAAATACTGGAGTGTATGGAGGTAACCGACAGGGAGTTCACAGACAGTATGAATCAGCTGATGACGAACATTGAAAAACTGACTAACTCTGTTGCATTAATAAAGCACCTTGTTAAATGTGTAAAACATGTCTGCATCAGTATTATCTTGTATTTCCATACAATGTTGCATTAAGCTGTTACACATCTTTTGTCAGAGAAGTACTTGCATAAGAAGGTAAACCACCTTCATACAAGCAAGGACAGAAAACAGGGCAAAGTGAGTATACTTATTTATTCAGTAAGTTATGAGTCAAAGTACTTGGTGAGTACATTTCTAACTCTTCTGGCTTCAGTCTCGTTGCCATCTGTTCTGAAATTGTTAGATTGTATGGGGGGTTGAAATGAAATGAAATGCCGTCTGACAGCGTTTTCAGATTTCTCTGGTTACCCCGTCCACACTGATCTGCCCAATCAGCTTTTTCAAAATTACACATGCTGGACAGTGTTTTCAAAATTACACACCCCGGACAGAGTTTCTGAAAAGCTCCAGTTTCAGGGGAGGAAAACACCATTTTCGTGTGGACGGAAGGTAAAAACGAAGAGAAAAAGCTTCAGTTACGGATTTATCTGGTGTAGTGTGGATGTAGCCTAAAACTCTGACAAACTCCTATAGACACCACAGTGGAGAGTATCGTGGTTGCATCACAGCCTGATATGAAAACTCCAATGCCAGAGAATGGGAAAAGTCCACAGAAAGTGGTGGATACAGCCCAGTCCACCACAGGGAAGCCCTCCCTACCATTGAGCACATCTAAAAGGAGTACTGCCACAAGAAAACAGCATCCATCATCAAGGAACCTCACATTCACTATTCTCTAGGAAAAGCAGTTTCTCATTTCAGTCCAATATATATTCCCCCAAACCTTGAATCTATGTCCCCTAGTAAACAACTTTCCTGCCACTAGCTTACCAATCCCTTCCATATTTTTATATTTTTGTCAGTACCCCTCTCGTGATAGTGTAGCCGTTAGTGTAACACATTACAGCACTGGCAAGCAGTGCTCAATTCCCACTGCTGTTTGTAAGGAGTTGATACATTCTCACCCTGACCACATGTTCCAGTTTCTTCCCAGATTCCAAAGAGATACGCGTTAGAGTTAGTAAGCAATGGAAATGCTATGTTGGCGCTGGAAGTATGGCAACACCTGTAAGTTGCCCATGGTACTTCTTTTAACTGCATTGGTCATTGACACAAACAAGGCATTTCACTGGATGTATGGTTCAATATACAGGCAATAAATGAGGCTTAAGCTTCGTCAGAATTCCTGTGAGTATATCCCAGGAGACTCAGTCTCTCCTCATGGGTTTACCCCTCGTTTCCGGAAATGACCTGGTGAATCTCCTCTGCACCACACCCAAAGCCAGTATATCCACCCACCCCTAGGTAAGGAGACCAGAACTGTATACAGTACTGCAGGTAGAGCCTCACCAGTATCCTGTACAGTTGCAGCATAACATCCCTGTCCTTAAATTCAATGCCTCTAGCAATGGCCAACATTCCATTTGCCTGCCTGTTAACCTGTGCACTGATAAAGCAACTGTTTGCGATTCATGCACAAGCACTCCCTAGTCTCTCAATACAGCAGTGGTCCCCAACCACTGCTATGAAACGATATGAGTCAGCTGCACCTTTCCTCATTCCCTGTCACGCCCACTGTTGAACTTGAACGCACGCAAGGTTATCAGTCGCCGATACGCAGTAATACCCTAGCTCCAAGGATCACTAGTTGGCGTCAGGTAACCAGCCGCCTTGCACGGCCGGTGAGAAGTGTCTTTGCTACTGGCTTGGAGCGCGGACAGATGGGCACCACCTCTAAATGTGTTTAGCACACCAAATGTTTGTGGGGAACCCAGTGCTAAAATATTCACAGGTGACCTAATTTGGGCTCAGGGTTTCGTAAGTAGCAGAGCAGCTACCTCACTGCAATCTACTGGAAGTCATCCCTTGAGCCAAACTTTTGTCGGCCGATAGATTCTACCTACCTACATGGGGGGCGGGCGCGTGCCCTGTCCCACTCCTTGCTCGGTCAGTCACTCTCTCCGGACTGCGACTGCTGCGGCCCCGGTACGGGGACCTCCGGCCCTTACCTTGTCCTCTCACTGGTGTGTTGCAATGATTTTATATGTTCATGCAAGGAAAATATGCACTGTGTGTTTAATATCCAAATGTTACTTAAAATGTTATGATGCTATTGACTTATCAGTGAGTTATAATTGACTTATCACTATGTTCATGCGAGGAAAATATGTGCTGTACATTTAATATTAAATTCGTTAGATAAACCCTTTCAGAAACAAAATTGAGTGTATTGGCCATTTATAAATGACTTATAGTTGACTTATCACCTATATTCCATTCGTGATGAACAACCCTCCCTCCCCGGTCAGCTGGTCTGCAAGAATATTGTCGATATTAAAACGGCCCGCGGTGCAAAAAAGGTTGGTGACCCCTGCAATACAGCATGCTAAAATCTTTCACCATCTAAATAATAATCTGATATTTTATATCTTCTTCCTAAGTGGATGATCTTGCATTTACCAACTTTGTAATAACCCTAATGCACGTAACCTATCTCTCTACAGACACTCTTCATCCTCTGCACAATTTGCTTTTCCTTTCAGTTTAGTATCATCAGCAAGCTTTTGTAGTATTAAGCCAAAAATGGGGAAAAAATCTTAAGTTTTGAAAAAAATAGTTTATAATAGAAGGCATATAGATAGCTTCAGCTTGTCTGGACTACTTCCTATTCCTTACCTAAATGACATTTACATGTAAATTAAGAATTAATTCTGAAGTGTTACAGGAAGTGTAATGCAGATTTAGAGTTAGATTTCAAATACTCTACTAACATGACAAAGAGTCTGATATGCAAATCCACTGTTACAATAGAGAAAGTAACAACTGCATCACCACAGGCTGAAATGTTATTAAATATATCTTTTTAGACAGTTTTAGTTTCATATAATTAATTACAAGTATCGAGAATAGAAATGAAGGGAATTAAATTAAAGTTTGTTGAAAATCACTGTAGAACCATTTAGCCCTGAAAAATACATTACAAAGTTATGTGGTTATGTATCAACTCATCTCAGCCATAGTTCAGCAAAACAATCCAATAGGAGCTTCAAGTAAGCTGTCATGGGTTGGAAAACATTCTACCCAAACATAAGATAGGCAAAGAGGCATTTCCAGGATCTGCAACTGAAGGCTGAAGGAATTCACTTCATGTATGCATTTTTCTTTTGTTGAACTATTACCTGAGTTTCTTGAGAGCAGGTAAAGGGGAGATTCCTTCAGGGTTTAAGCTTTCAATTCGCACCCTAATCAGTTCAACTGAACAGAATCAATTGGTGCCACCTAATGAGTGGCTGCAGATTATCAAACACTAACGTAACCGGAAACAGCTGCTGAGCGGCAGCCCAAACAATTCTTAAAGCGATATTGCAAAAACAGCTCTTTAAAATGATATTGCAAAAACAGTTCTTTAAAGTGGTATTGCCAAAAGTTCGATATGCTCACAATCCATTTAAAAGGAGAGACTTTATAAGACGATTTAAATTCTCTTTCACGTCGCTTGGCTTCGATCCCCAACGTCGAACTTCCCACGAAGAATTCACAAAACAGAACGGCTTAAAGGCACTGACCTTTCCTTCCTCACTATCCTCAGTCCTTTCTGGTAAACCCAGGGATTAACATGAAGATAGTCAACGAAATCCTTCCAAATAAGGATCAAACAAAGGTCGCCCCCGGTTCACCGTAGAAAGCGATCCTCCTCGATCTTTAACTTCCGAACTTCCAATCTTCACTCTCCACTGTCTCGAACTAGCAGAATCATAAAGAACCTGCTGGCAATGACCTTTTAAACTTTAGGCATTAAATTTAAAACTTCATCCTTCAACTAAACTGCGTCATCACTTAAAACACGAAGTGGCATGAAGTCAACCTGGCAAATCCAGCCACGAACTGCCCCTCCTCACAGGGTGGGGTCTACCTTTTATAACCTGTAAAAAAAACCCGTCACATGATCTCTACTGGCGGGAAAATGACATCACTCCACCATCACAAGACCATCACCTCAAGTCCAGTATAGCTTCAACCCCAGTCACGTGACAAGGGCACCACTGTCATGTGTCACGAGTACGTAACACTTATTACAAGTTATGTTATAATTTCCTTAATACTGTAGGTGATATGAGATTAAAGAGGAAAGTTATAATGCAGCATACAATTGACATAAACAAGAAATACATCACTGTTAAAATTACACTTGCCAATCCATGAGTACCTTCACTGAATTCAGATAATCAATCATCCCTAATCAAGGCAGTCAAAGAGTGCATGTGCTTGAAGATATATTAGGAAGAACTCAGCATATCAAAAATCAATATTATGGAAGAAAAAGAATCAATTTATTTGAACTATTAGAGTCGAAACAACAGATAATGAAGACAAAGGAGCACAATAACATGCATCAATTCAGCACATTGTTGCTAAGAAATTTCACACCTGTTCCATCAGACTTTCCCCAAAAGAGGCTGGGACATAATTCTATAGAGTCATTTAATGAGGAAGCTTCAAAGGTTCCACGTAAAGAAGGGATGATTCAAAACTGCCAAACACTGAAAAAGATGTCCACTAACAAATCCAACATAAAATTCAGGAGTAATTTCACTACTTAGGCATTGATCAGAATATACTGTATATAGTTTTGAGATGAACAGTCTGGTTGTCTATGAGGCAAATACTTAATGAAGAAAGGAACAAAAAGCTCTGCATATGCAGTCACATGGAGCAATATAGGAGATAGCTCGTGATGTTACAATCATAGCAGACTTCTAAGTGGCAAATTACACAAAACTACATAACCAATATCCTCAGACTTAATATGGGAAACAAGAAACCTGCTAGGCCTTGCCCACCTATAAACTCCCAGCATATACTATTATTTAGTTTTGCCTCCCTCCCTCACCCTCCTGCCTTGCCCATCTCAGCTGGATTCATCTATCACCTACTAGCTCCTTCTCCTCCTTGGCCCGAAACGTAAATTTTTCATCTCCCTCCATTGATTCTACCTGACCCACTGAGTGCCTGCTAAGCACTAACTGGGCTTGATATATACATAATGGGTATAATAACATGGTGTCCTGAACAAATCATTTTAAAAATTATCAAATTAATCCCATAGCTATCTGTCAAAACCTAAAAGAAATGCAGGTTATACACTGCTCTCCAAAAATTAATCATTTCCTCACTCTCTTGATAAATTAACATAATCTAGCATTTTAAGAAAATGTGCTACCATAACTCAGGTTACATAACTGCAGAATTTAAAGTTTATAAATTGTGGCTCTTTAGATTAAGATTATCTAAACAAGGTTGGCAGGCAAATGTACAGGAAAAAATCATTTTATGAATATGTCTTGAAGCTTATCTTCACTAAGTTAGTTTTTCCCAGTTTATTACACAAAGGTTACTCATAATTACTGCAACATTTCTTAGAAACTTCTAAATTTCTTGATTTATACTCTAGACAGTATAGCTCCTTTTTAGAAGCCGACAAATTACTCATCTCCACCCATTTTCTATACCTCATATTCCATGATACCTGAAATAATTTCTCCCTACAGTAATATCATAATTTACTTACACAGCTGTCCCATCTGTTTTACTTTTTCTGCCTATACACTTGAAATGGCAAGTACCCCAAAACAGTTAATTACCTGCTTTAGTCACCTTGCAAAGATGTCTTCATAAGAACAACAAAATCATGTTTCTCTGCTTGTACCATTAAATACTTCTAATTTGCCATATAACATTTAGTGCTATTTTTTATATCACCTAATGATCTATCTTAAGGTTTGTATGGTCCATCTCTTCCTGACAAGCTGTGTTTATCACTAACCACATTGTCCCAGATTTTCTTGTCTCCCATCACTTGACTCATTCAATCTCTTCTTCCCCCATTTAGTTATCTACATCCTCGATGGTCCTAACCATTTTATGGTCCTAACTATAAAAGGACAATGCTATGATAGTCATGGGGGATGTCAATATTCAAGTAGATTGGAAAAATCAAGTTGGTGCTGGAGTACAAGAGAAAGAATTTGTAGAATCCCTATTAGATGGCTTTTTAGACTAGCTTGTGGGTGAGCCTACCAGAGAAAAGGCAATTCTGAACAGGATGTTGTGGAATAAACCAGATTTGATTTGGGAGCTCAACATAAAGGAACCACTAGGAGGCAGTAATAATAATATGATAGAATTCACCATGCAGTTTGAGAGGGAGAAGAAAAAGTCAGATATCTCAATATTGCAGTGAAGTAAAGGGAAACACAGAGACATGAGAGCAGAGCTGGCCAAAGTTGATTGAAAAGGAACAATAGCAGGAATAAAGACAGAATAGCAATGGCTGAGGTATCTGAGAGCAATCAGAAGGCTCAGGATAGATTCATCCCTGAGAAAAAGATGTAGTCTAAAGGGAGGATGAGGCAACCCTGGCTTGACAAGGGAAGTCAAAAACACCATAAAAGCAAAAGAGTGGGCATATAATATAGCAAAGCTTACTGGAAGGCTAAGGGATTCAGAAGCTTGTAAAAACCAACAGAAGGCAAATAAAAACGGAATAATGAAAGAATAGATGAAATATGAAGATAAGATAGCCAATAATTTAAAAGATAATACCAAACAATTTTTTTCAGATATACAAAGAGTAAAAGAGAGGCGAGAATGGAATCAACCACCGGAGAGGAAGTCATGAGCAGGCAAACTCTAACACTAACTCTCACTTTTCACTTTGAGAAACACAAGAGGTCTCGGGGGCAGAAGTGTCACTTTTACTAGGAGAAGAAGCTTGGGAAGCTGAAAGTTCTAAAGTCAGATAAGTCACCTGAACTAGATGGACTACACGCCAGGGTATTTAAAAAAGTAGCTGAAGAGACTGTGGACGCTTTTGTGGTGATCTGTCAAGAATCACCAGATTCTGGAAGACTGGGAAATTGCAAATGTCACTCCACTATAATTCATTAGAAACAAAAGAAAATCTGCAGATGCTGAAAATTCAGGTAACACACACAAAATGCTGGAGGAACTCAGCAGGCCAGACAGCATCTATGGAAAAGAGTACAGTCGATGTTTTGGGCTGAGACCCTTCATCAGGACTGGAGAAAAACAGATGAACTGTCACAGCTAGAATGTGGGGAGAGGGGAGGACGATCACAAAGTGATAGGTGAAACTGGGAGAGTGGGAGGAGGTAAAGTAAAGACCTGGGAAGTTGATTGGTGAAAGAGATACAGGGCTGGAGAAGGGAGAGTCTGTTAGGAGAGAACAGAAGGCCATGATGGAAGAAAAGGGGGATGAGCACCAGAGGAAATCAATGGGCAGGCAAGGAGACAAGGTGAGAGGAGGAAAGGGGTATGAAAATATGAAGAATGGTGAAAGAGGGGCCGGGGCATTGCTGGAAGTTCAAGAAATCTATGTCCATGTCATCAGGTTGGAGGCTACCCAGACACAATATAAGGTGTTGTTCCTCCAACCTGAGCGTGGCCTCATCGCAACAGTAGAGAAGGCCATGGACTAACATGACGGAATGGAAAATGGGAAAGGCGAAGTTGATAAGTTCCGCATGAGTGCGGGAAGCAGCACCACTGCAGTTGTCGATGTAGCGTAGGAAAAGTTGGGGAGTTATACCAGTGTAAGCAGCTCCACATAGTCAACAAAAAGGCAGGCATAACTGGGACCCTTGCAAGAACGCATGGCTACATCTTTTGTTTGAAGGAAATGAGGAGCCAAAAGCAGAAATTATTGACAAGAGAGGATGAGTTCCACCAGATGGAGGAGAATGGTGGTGGAGGGAAACTGGTTGGGTCTGGTATCCAGAGAGAAATAGAGAGCTTTGTGGTCTTCCCAGTGGGGGGTGGAGGTGTATAGGGACTGGACATCCATGGTGAAAATAAGACGCTCGGGACCAGGGAACTTGAAATCATTGAAAAGATTGAGTGTTTGAAATGTCACAGATATAGGTAGGAAGGGACTGAACCAAGGAAGATAAAACCGAGTCGAGGTATGCAGATATGAGTTCAGTGGGGCAAAACAAGCAGAAACAATGGGTCTACCCAGACAGGTAGGTTTGTGGATCATTGGTAGGAGATAGTAGAGTATAGTGGAAAGGGGGAAAAGGGTAAAGGATCTATGAGGTTGGTGGCAGTGGATGGAAGACCCCCAGAGTAAATAAGGTTGGTGATGGAGTGGGTGACAATGGCCTGGTGCTTCTTAGTGGGGTCCTTTTAGAGAAGTAAGTAAGAGGAAGTGCTGGGCCTCAACAAGGTAGAGGTCAGTCTACCACACTACTACAGCACCCCCACTAATCTGCAAGTTTGATAATGAGGTTGGAATTGAAGAGAGCAGTGTTGAAACTGAGATGGTTGATGTTCCATCGGCAGCTGGCAATGAACAGGTCCAGAGTAGGGATGTCCAAGAAGTGCAGGAGATTGAAGATGGGAGAAAGGGTCATTGGTGCAGGGTGGAAAGTCCTTACCAAAAAAATAGGCACAGAGTCGGAGGCGGCAGAAGAAAAGCTCAGCATTATGGCAAGAGTGGAACTCGCTGAGGTGTGGGTGCAGGAAGAACAAAGGTGAGGCCCTTACTGAGGACAAAACATTCTGCCTCAGAGAGGGGAAGATCGGAGAGAATGGTGAAGACTTGGCATGGATGAGAGCTGAGATCAGAGGGAGGAAGTTTGACGAGATTGAGTATGCCATCAAAGACTCTAACAAATTTCTACAAATGTATCCTGCAGAGCAATCTAACTCAATGCATCACCACCTGGTATACAGGGCCAATGCACAGGATAGGAAATAGCTGCAGAGGGTTGCAAGCACAGGCAGCTCCATCATGAGAACTATCCTCCCCAGCACTAAGGACATTTTCAAGAGAAGATACCTCAACAAGGGAGCATTGATCATCAAGGGTCTCTTCTTACTACTACCATCAGAGAGGAGGTACAGGAGCCTAAAGACCACATATTCAATGTCTTAGGAAAAGCTTCTTCCCCCTTGCCATCAGATTTCTGAATGGATGATGAACAAACCCCATGAACACAACAACTCACTATTTTTGCACTTTTTCAGCACTATGTATTTAATTTACTTTTTAAAAATATTTATTATAATATATAGAAATTATATGCATTGCACTATACTGCTATACTGCTGCAGAAAAACAACGAATTTCACAACATATGTCAATGATATTAAACCTTAATTTCTCCTGATAAGAAGAAAGGGAAGCAGAAACAGGGAATTAGCCTGGCTTCAGGGGCTGGTTGATAAGCTGGCGCAGTCCTTTATTAAGGATAATTTTAACTCAGAAGCACATGATAAAAAAAGGCTGAAGTCAGCATAGCTTCTTTAAGGGGAAATCTTTGACAAATCTTTGGAATTCATTGAGGAAATAACAGGCAGGATAAACAAAGGAAAGTCTGTTGATGTTAAACAACATTGATTTTCAGAAGGCCTTTGACAATATGCCACACACAAGAATGCTAAACAAGATGAAATACCATGGTATTATAAGAAATATACTGGCAAAAATAGCAGATTGGCTGACTGACAGGAGGCAAAGACTGAGAATAAAGGAGACCTTTCTGGTTGGCTGCCAGTGATTGGTGGTATTTTGCAGAGGTCACTGTTGGAACTATTCTTTTTCACATTATATGGCAGTGATTTGATCAACAAAACTGATGGTTTTGCAGCCAATTTGTGGACAATACAAATATGGGTGAAAGGACAGGTGGTGCTGAGGAAACAGAGAGTCTGAAAAAGGACTTAGACAGGTAGGGAGAATGGGCAAAGATGTGGCAGATGAAATGCGGGGAGGCATAGGGAAGTGAATGGTTAAGCACTTTGGTAGACAGGGTAAAGGCATAGACTGCTTTCTAAATTGAGAAATCAGGGATGCAAAGGGACCTAGGAGTCTTCATGCAGGATTCCCTAAAGGTTAACTTGCAGGTTGAGTCTGTGGTAAATAAGGCAAACCTAATGTTAGCATTAATTTCAAAAGGACTAAGATTTAAAAAGAATATAATGCCGAGGCTTTATAAGGCATTGGTCAGAGCATACTTGGAGCATTCATGAGAACAATCCTGGAAATTAAAGGGTTAATGAATGGGGAGTGTTTGATAGCTCTAGCTCTGTTCTCACTGGAGTTTCGAAGAATGAGGAAGGATCTCATTGAAACCTATAGAATACAGAAAGGCCTTGACAGAGAGGGCGTGGAGAGGATGTTTCCTAAAGTGAGGGAGTCTTGAGACCAGAGGACACAGCCTCAGATTACGAGGATGTTCATTTAGAACAGAGGTGAGGAGGAATTTCTTCAGCCAGAGTGTGGTGAATCTGTGGAATTCATTGCCAGACAGCAGTGGAAGCTAAGTTATTAGGTATATTTAAAACAGAGGTTGACAGGTTCTTGATCGGTATGGGCACCAAAGGTTATGGGGAGAAGGCAAGTGCTCAACTATGTTCTATGTTCTAATAGGTTTGAGAGTCTAATAAACCAGCCATGATGGCATGGTGGAGCAGATTTGATGGGCTGAACAGCCTAATTCTGCTTCTATATCTTAAACTCTTATCATCTAACCTGTTTCAAGTGCTTCCAAAAGAAGTTTTGTTGCCAGAACTCCATAAATTGAAATCAGCTTTCTCCTACCAATCTCTGATTTTCCTATCCTAGTGGGAATTTGGTTGTGGCTTATCTATGTGGTTCTGCTTTCTAATTTGGCCCTAACTGCTTATTCATTCTCTGCAGAGCCAACTTTATGGTCTGATTTAACATTTGTAACTACACACATAGCAACTTACTTTTTCCTCTCTCATTCCAAGTTCCTCACCTGCCTAAAATACAATGACCTTAACACTGACTCTAGTCAGGTGACACAGCCACCAGGACTAATGGCCACAAGTACCTCAGAATCAGCTTTATTATCAATGCAGCATCAGTACAGTGAAGACATATGATGTCTTCACTAGTGTGGATCCTCAGTGATGGATGCTGCCGTCTTCAGGCACTTCATCTTGAAGATGTCCTCGATGGTGAGCAGGGTTGTGCCCTTGAAGAAGCTGGCTAAGTTTGCACCTTCTTTTGATCCTGTAGATTGGAGCCTTCATACCAGGTTCTGATGCAGGCTCTCCATCATTTTAGAAATTTGCTGTTGTCTTGTCATCTTTGTGATTGCATCAATATGCTGGGCACAGGAGGGACCCTCTGAGCTGTTTTAGACAGGAACTTAAAGCTGCTCACTATGTCCATGCTGAACACTCGATGTGGACCAATAACCCCAATTTCCCCCAATTTTAGGAAGAAGTAAGGAACAAAGGGCCCTCAGAGCACAAATCCATAGATCCTTGCAGCTGGAAAGAAGGGGAGATCAAACAGTTAAGAGAGGCACATGTGTAATTTTAGCCTCCCCTTCAAAACATGCATAAATGGCATTGAGTTAATCTGGGAGTGAAGCATCACAGCCATTCATGATGTTAGTTTTTGCCTTGCGGGAAGTAATACCCTTTAAACCCTGCCAGAGCTGATGTGCATCAGATTCCATCTTTAACGTCAATTGGATCTGTTTTAAAACTCTAAAAATAGCCTTGCAAAGGTCATGCCTGGTCTTCTTGTATAGTTCTGGGTCACCAGTCTTGAATGCCACAAAACTAGTTCTCAGAAGAACTATAAATATCCTGGTTCATTCACAGCTTTTGGTTTGGGTATGTGCAGTATGTTCTCGAAGGCACAGACTTATCTACACAGGTCTTGATGAAGTTGGTGACAATTGTGGCACAGTCATTCAGATTTGAAGATGAATCCCTGAATATCATCCAGTCCACTGATTCAAAGTACTCCTCCCACCTCCCTTGGTCATACAATTATGGTCCTCACCAATGGCTTTTGAACACAGAGGATAACCACACTCATTTGCCCATCCATTGAGATGTTCCCACAACTATCAAACACACTTTAAGGACATATGATCTTGTTATTTCACGTTCTTGTTATTTATTGCTATTTATTTATATTTGCATTTGCAATTTGTTGTCTTTTGCACTCCAATTAATGTTTCATTGATCCTGTTACAGTTACTATTCTATAGATTTGCTCAGTACAACTGCAGAAAAATTAATCTCAAGGCTATATAAGGTGCCATATCTGTACTTTCATAATACATCTACTTTGAACTTTGAAGCTGTAGTACTCAGTCTCTGCTGTACGTCACAAGTAGAAGTACAGCCTGGTGATCCGACTTTCCAAAGTGTGGGAGTAGAAAGGAAAGTTACAGTGGTTACTATCCCTAACCATATAACTACTTCTTTTTCACTTCCTCACCTGGAATGGCTCCATGTGCCACAGTGCTACAGCCAGTTTACCTTGACTCCCAAGCTACAAGAACTTCACAACTGTTGGACAAGTGCAAGAACTACAATCCAGGATCACTTAGGACAATTACAACACCTTAAAAGGACCAAATTGTGATATAATCCTCAAGCTTACCCCCAGAGACCATAAGAAGCTGTAGCGTAATGTCTTACTTAGTTCATTCACTTGCTCCTGGACCCTTTGTAGAGTTTTGCACATAAAATTTACCAAGTTTATTTTGCTTGAAAAATCAAGTCTTATCAACTAAAGGGGAAATGAAATCCATTTCAAGGTCTGTTCAAGCACCTTGTAAAGATCACATTTGAATCTTTTGATCTACATTAATAGAAACATATGACAGTCTCAAACCAAATCATTGTATTAATATCTTTCTTTCGGTAGGTAGATCTCAGGCCACAGACAGATCAGGCAAATTTTATTGAAAGACACAATTGGCTGGGTGGCCTACTACTACTCTTTGAAATTAATACTCTGAAGCTGTGGGCAGTGAAATAAACAGACTACAGAAACACATCTTCTACAATGCATCAAGGTAGGTAGTTAATATTAATCTAGAGAAGAGAAAGAATATTTATTGTAATTTTGTCAACTGCGTTTAAAGCATTACTTTATTAAATTGCTAAATGAGCTCCTGAAATGCTATCAGGTATCACATGAAAGAAAATAATAACAAAATGCAATCAGGAATCTGAAGCTCTTAAATTCTTGAAAAATGACAATTGGGAAATAACTTGTCTTACAAGCATCCTATTCAAAAGGAATGACATAGGGATTTTAAGATTATTCCATATCAGTTCTTCTGAGTTCATTCCAACTTTCATTTTGTTCTTGTGCAAAAAGTAAACACTAATCTAAGCCTAGCTATTGCCTGAAGTTGTATTACCTTTCATTTTTTTAAACAACTATATCTTTCAGTATTTCCCTTTTCATAAAATGAGATTATTCAAATGTAGCTGTCCTAATGTTACATCAGGCTACACACAGTCATGATTACTTCAAATTATTTGCTAAGCTAACAAAATATGTAGTGGTCAGTTCAATTGCTTTACTGCGCCAGTGATCACCAATCGGGATTTGATTGCTGTCGCTGTCTGTAAGGAGTCTGTACTCCTTACTCTGTACTTTGTACTCCGAGACTCGCTCTAGATACTCCAGTTTCCTCCCACATACCAAAGATGTACAGTTAGGACTAGTGAGTTATGAGCACCCTATGTTGATGCCGGAAACGTGACAATACTTGCAGGCTGTTCCCAGCACAATCCTCAGACTATATTGGTCATCAACACAAAGCGATCCCTTTCACTGTGTGTTTTGATGTTCACCTGGCAAATAGAGCAAGTTAAGAAAAGTTATTTTAAGAACCATGTTTTTAGAATCCAGAACATGAAGAATCTTTCTGCCTCTTGTCAATGTTTAGACATCAATGACCTGTACTCGTGTTCTCCTGTCTTTATATGTTATTTTCTTTAAAATCTACATTTACTAGACAGGACAGCTCCTGGCTAACATACATTACAAAAAAAATTTCCATTACAGTGCATGCAATCAACATCAGAGCCATTGACTGAACCTTAGCAATTCTCAGTGTAGGAAACAATAATGAATGGCAGCAATAGTTCTTGCTCTCAGGCTGAAGAACTGCACACAAGTGGCTGAAATGATCCAAAACAGTTGATAAATTACATTTTTGCATTCGGTCAAAATGGAAACCTAGCTCATCTTGTCTTTATGGCACAATGGATAAGAAAACCACTTTAGCTTGAGGACCTGGGTTCCAATTATCCCACACAGAATTCAATGTAAGTTCCCAATCTGTTGTCTTCCATTATCTTCCAAGTGAAATAAGTTTAGAAGTTCATTTTAAGTATTAGCCCACAGCACATACTTAATCTTAGTCAACTCTAAAATGGTAGTAAACCGTGGACCATACTCAGTTGCTGTTGAAGGACTGAAGTGGCAAATGAGAACACTTGCTCAGTGAAGGCTTCTGAGGCTGAGGTAAATTGATATGACATGGTTGAAAAGGTTTTATCTGAATGTCAGTAAGGTATTCCTGACCTGATGCTAACACTGATTTAAACATCCATCATCTTCATACCAAACATTTACAGGTATTCCTAAAAACAATGCTCCACCTAAAAGCAGAGTTTGAAGTTCTGTGGCTGAACACAAATTCTTCAATTTGCTCATATGTTACACCTTCCATCGTAGAAACAGAAATATGGGAAGGGGGGGGGGGGGTGGCCCTGTTGGTGAGGAATGAGATTCAGTCCTTAGCAAGGGGTGACTTAGGAACAGGGGAAGTAGAGTCTGTGTGGATTGAGCTGAGGAACAGTAAGGGTAAAAAGACACTAATGGGTGTTGTGTACAGGCCCCCAAACAGTAGCGTGGATATTGGGTACAAGTTGATTAGGGAGTTAACATTGGCATGTGCTAAAGGTAATGCAGTCGTTATGGGAGATTTCAACATGCAGGTGAACTGGGAGAATCAGGTAGGTGCTGGACCCCAGGATAGGGAGTTTGTGGAGTGTCTAAGGGATGTATTTTTGGAACAGCTTGTGCTTGAGCCAACCAGGAACGAGGCTATTTTGGACTTGGTGATGTGTAATGAACAGGAATTGATAAGTGATCTTGAAGTAAGGGAGCCATTAGGAAGTAGTGATCATAACATGATAAGTTTTTATCTACAATTTGAGAGGGATAAGGGCAGATCAGAGGTGTCAGTGTTACACCTCTGACTACGGAGCCATGAGGGAAGAGCTGGCCAAAGTTAAATGGGCAGATGCCCTGGCAGGAAAGACAGTGGATCAGCAGTGGCAGATGTTCTTGGGGATAATACAAAAGATGCAAAAGCAGTCAGTTCATTCCAATGAGAAGGAAGGATTCAAAGAGGGGGAAGGGGCCACAGTGGTTGACAAAGGAAGTCAGAGATTGTATAGCATTAAAGAAAAAGAAGTATGACAGGGCTAAGATGAGTGGGAATACAGATGATTGGGAAAGTTTTAAGGAACAGCAGATCTTAACTAAAAAAGCAATACGGAGAGAAAAAAATCAGGTAGAGCTCAGTCTAGCCAGGAATATAAAAGGGGATAGCAAAAGCTTTTTTAGCTATGTGAAGAGAAAGAAGATAGTTAAGAACAATGTTGGCCCCTTGAAGAATGAATTGGGAGAAATTGTTATGGGAAACAGGGAAATGGCAACAGAATTTAATGCGTACTTTAGATCTGTCTTCACCAGGGACACAAGCAATCTCCCAGATGTATGGATGGGCCAGGGTCATAAGATATCAGAGGAATTGAAACAGATTGACATTAGGAAAGAAACTGTGATGAGTAGACTGATAGGACTGAAGGCTAATAAATCCCCGGGTCCAGATGGTCTGCATCCGAGGGTTCTAAAAGAGGTGACTCAGGAAATTGCAGATGCATTGATAATCATTTTCCAATGTTCCTTAGATTCAAGATCAGTTCCTGAAGATTGGAGAGTGGCTAATGTTATCCCACTTTTCAAGAAGGGAGGGAAGGAGAAAACGGAGAACTATCGGCCTGTTAGCCTAACGTCAGTCGTGGGGAAGTTGCTTGAGTCCATTATTAAGAACGAAATAGTAGCATATCTTGATGTCAGTAATAGGATTAGGCCGAGCCAGCATGGATTTACCAAGGGCAAATCATGCTTGACTAATCTGTTGGAGTTTTCTGAGGGTGTAACAAGGATGTTAGACGAGGGTAAGCCAGTGGATGTAGAGTACCTAGATTTTCAGAAGGCATTCGATAAGGTGCCACATAGGAGATTGGTGAGTAAAATCAGAGCTCATGGCATTGGGGGCAGGGTTTCAACATGGATAGAAAACTGGTTGGCAGTTAGAAAGCAAAGGGTAGCAATGAATGGGTGTTTCTCGGACTGGCTGGAGGAGACTAGTGGGGTACCACAGGGCTCTGTATTGGGACCACAGCTCTTTACGATTTATGTCAACGATTTAGATGAGGCCATTGAAAACTATATCAGCAAGTTTGCTGACGATACTAAACTGGGAGGCAGTGTGACATGCGAAGAGGACGTTAGGAGAATACAGGGAGACTTGGATTGGCTGGGTGAGTGGGCAGATACTTGGCAGATGTCATTCAATGTGAATAAATGTGAAGTTATCCACTTTGGAAGCAGGAACAAGAGGGCAGAGTATTGTCTGAATGGTGTAGAGTTAGGTAAGGGAGAAATGCTAAGAGACCTAGGAGTCCTAGTTCATCAGTCAATGAAGGTGAACGAGCAAGTGCAACAGGCAGTGAAGAGGGCAAATGGAATGTTGGCCTTTATTACAAGGGGAATTGAGTACAAGAGCAAGGATGTCCTTTTGCATTTGTACAGCGCTCTGGTGAGACCACACCTGGAATATTGTGTACAGTTTTGGTCTCCAGGTTTAAAGAAGGACATTCTGGCAATTGAGGAAGTGCAGCGTAGATTCACTAGGTTGATTCCTGGGATGGCAGGGCTGTCTTACGCAGAGAGATTGGAGAGATTGGGCTTGTACACACTGGAATTGAGGAGATTGAGAGGGGATCTGATTGAAACGTTTAAGATAATTAAAGGATTTGATAGGACTGAGGCAGGAAATATGTTCCAGATGTTGGGAGAGTCCAGTACCAGAGAGCATGGATTGAGAATAAGAGGTCAATTACTTAAAACAGAGTTGAGGAAAAACTTCTTCTCCCAGAGAGTTGTGGAGGTGTGGAATGCACTGCCTCGGAAGACGGTGGAGACCAATTCTCTGGATGCTTTCAAGAAGCAGCTAGATAGATATCTGATGGATAGGGGAATCGAGGGATATGGGGACAAGGCAGGGACTGGGTATTGATAATGAATGATCAGCCATGATCTCAGAATGGCAGTGCAGACTCGAGGGGCCGAATGGTCTACTTCTGCACCTATTGTCTATTGTCTATAAAGATTTAAGGAAATCTAAGAGTTACCTTATATTACATTTTGTGGATTCTTTCAACATTAACAAATGTGTTCTAATATTTATCAAGTCTTTAATTTTTTAAAAAGCTGGACCGATCAATTAAAATATCAATCTTCAGGCCAGGCTACTCAGGGACTTGTATTAACATTATTTTGTAACCGTTAATGCTGGATCGTAACTATATGTGCAGCGTGTAACTGTGAGTGATGTTTGATTTCGCTGTGTGCTTGTGTATGGTTCAATGACATTGCACTTGAACCTGAACTTTATATAATCCTGTTAACCAAGAAATAAAAATAAAAATATAACCAATAATTCCTGCCATCAAGCTATGCATTTTTCTGAGCAAAAAGATGGGTAGAACCCTGGACCAACAACTGTTTGCACATTCTAAAAGAAGAGCATAAAATGATCAAACTAACCAATCCAACAGGGATCCTTTACCCAAATCCACTTTGCCCCAGCAGGCTATTTATTCAATCCTCTGTTCCAATTTGTTAGGGTTCTTCTTCTGTTAGGGAATGAAATAGGTCAGGTGACGGACATGTGTTGGGGAGCACTTCGGGTCCAGTTATCACAATGCCATTAGTTTCAATATAATTATGGAGAAGGATAGGACTGGATTCAGGGTTGAGATTTTTGATTGGAGAAAGGCTAACTTTGAAGAGATGCAAAAGGATTTGGAAGGAGTGGATTGGGACAATTTGTTTTATGGGAAGGATGTAATAGAGAAATGGAGGTAATTTAAAGGGGAAATTTTGAGGGTACAGAATCTTTATGTTCCTGTAAGGTTGAAGGGTTAGAAGTTTGAGAGAGCCATGGTTTAAGGGATATTGGAAACTTGGTTAGGAAAAAGAGAGATATCTACAATAAATATAGGTAGCACAGAGTAAATGAGGTGCTCGAGGAATATAAAGAATGTAAGAAGAATCTTAAGAAAGAAATTAGAAAAGCTAAAAGAAGATATGAGGCTGCTTTGACAAGTAAGATGAAAATAAATTCGTAGGGCATTGAAGAATGCAGTAGAATAGAGTGATCTCGGAATAATGGTGCATAGTTCCCTGAAGGTGGAATCTCATGTGGATAGGGTGGTGAAGAAAGTATGTTGGCCTTTATAAATCAGACCATTGAGTACAGGAGTTGGGATGTAATGTTAAAATTGTACAAGCCATTGGTAAGGCCAAATTTGGAGTATTGTGTACAGTTCTGGTCACTGAATTATAGGAAAGATGTCAACAAAATAGAGAGAGTACAGAGACGATTTACTAGAATGTTACCTGGGTTTCAGCACCTAAGTTACAGGGAAAGATTGAACAAGTTAGGTCTTTATTCTTTGGAGCGTATAAGGTTGAGGGGGAGACATGATAGAGGTATTTAAAATTATGAGGGGGATAAATAAAGTTGACGTGGATAGGCTTTTTCCATTGAGAGTACGGGAGATTCAAACAAGAGGACATGAGTTGAGACTTAGGGGGCAAAAGTTTAAGGGTAACACGAGGGGGAATTTCTTTACTCAGAGAGTCGTAGCTGTGTGGAACGAGCTTCCAGTAGAACTGGTAGAGGCAGGTTCTGTATCGTCATTTAAAATAAAATTAGATAGGTATATGGACAGGAAAGGAATGGAGGTTTATGGGCTGAGTGCAGGTCAGTGGGATTAGGTGAGGTAAGCGTTCGGCATGCACTAGAAGGGCTGAGATGGCCTGTTTCCGTGCTGTAATTGTTATATGGTTATATGGTTAATTTGCATTTAGCAGAAGTCTACGCACTTAGCAAAAGCACAAGCACTATGGTAAACTAACACACATTACCCAAACTTCTTAAAAGAATTTCTCACATCACCTGTGAGATTTATTTTCCCTCTTTCTTACATACCTTAATAACTCTATATGTGAATCACTCATCTAACTTATATTGTCCCTAAAATAATTGAGATCAGGGAGTTTCCTTCTCATCTTCATCACACCCAGCCCCAAATAACTTCCATTTTGGATCAATCAATACCTATCCAACATTTTTACATCATGGCTTACCTTGCAACTCATTCTTTTATCATCCCTTGATTCACCTTAGACTTAGAGAGTTGGAATTATAGGTAATATGGAAATCAAGGTGACTAAGCAACACTTCTACTGTGACTTGGAGGAGACAGACTAGCAAGAAGGAAATAAACACACCAGGCCTAAAATCAATAAGGCAAAGTAGGGATACAAAAGCAGACTTGAGACAGGTGCAGAGTTGAGTATCAAGCCATGTAACACCTTTTTTCTGCCCATGGCAAGTAGATCATGTCCGCATGGCAGGAGATCTACTTGTTATCAACTTACAAAACACTTACTCACATTACGAGGAAATCTGCAGACACTGGAAATGTGAGTAAGCAACACATACAAAATACTGGTGGAACGCAGCAGGCCAGGCAGCATCTATAGGAGAAGCGTTGTCAACGAAGGGTCTCGGCCCGAAACATCGACAGCACTTCTCACTATAGATGTTGCCTGGCCAAGCATTTTGTGTGTGTTACTTACTCACATTGGCTACTGTTAAAAAAATCTAAATTAGGCTACTCAGCATATAAACCAATCAATTACCGCATCTTTTGAATATTTCTGTAAATGGAGATCCGAATAGAACTGTACAATTTTAAATGTACTACAACGAATGCTTTCCTACATCTAGTTCGGGGGTCGGCAACCTGCGGCTCCCGAGCCATTTGTGGCTCTTTCACCTCTGTGCTGCGGCTCCCTGTGGCTTTGGGAAATAATTGGTCAGTATTTAATTAAAATGTATTTTATGTTAGTTTGTTAGCTTTTGAAATGTAATTCTAAATTTGAAGATTATGGTGATCTTGTACAATCTAAGTGTGGCGACACATTTCCTGGCACATCCGAAACGGCTCACAATTAGCCAGCATTCCGGCTAAGGGAGATAGCCTACGGGGGTTTGTGAGTACGCGTCTTTTGCAGCATCTGCGTCCATGGGGGCTGGGTTGAGGGAGGCTTAAAAGCAAGGCTGTTTAGTTCGAATAAAGTTATTCGACTGCAGTTTACTGACTGCGTGAGCACACCGCTACAACGTGTTTTTATCGCTATTAATATACGTCACCACTGCCAATACCTGACACCCGCCAGTGCGCGATTTCTTTAATTTTTCGATCCAAGGTAAGCCAACTATGGAGAATTCTAAAAAAAGAAAAGTGACTGAAGAAAACAGAACGTTTAATGATACGTGGACAGATTCATTTGCTTTCACTGTTGACGAGACTGGTTTACCGGTATGCTTAATATGCAATGAGAAACTAGCAAACAACAAAAAGTCAAATGTCGCAAGGCATTTCCAGAGTAAACACGCAGCCTTTGCTCAAAAATATCCGGATGGAGATGAGAGAAAAAAAGCCGTTTCGGAACTGATGCGGAAGGTTGATCTGAGCAAAAATCATTTCCAGAAATGGATGAAGTCTGGAAAATCAACGACATACGCCAGTTATATTGCCGCTCAGGAAATAGTCAGGCATGGGAAGCAGTTTACAGATGGTGAATATATAAAAGAATCTTTCATTAAGATTTCAGAACATCTATTCACGGACTTTAAAAACAAGAGTGAAATTGTGCAGAAAATCAGGGATATGCCCCTCTCTGCAAAGACTGTCAAAGACAGAACCATAAAAATGGCAGAAGACATCACAAGACAGCAAATTAAAGACATCAATTCAGCTGTGGCCTACTCGATTGCCTGTGACGAGTCTAAAGACAAAGGTGATATTGAACAAATAGCGTTGTTCTGCCGGTATGTAAACTCTGCCGGGCCACAGGAAGAACTGATTGAGTTGATACCTCTAAAAGACCAAACACGGGGGGAGGACATCTGTGAGGCTGTCTTGAATTGTTTAAGAACCAAAGGAATAAAGACCACCCATCTGGTGTCAGTAGCTACTGATGGGGCTCCGAATATGACGGGAACGCACAAGGGAATTGTGGCTTTACTGCAGAAGTCGCTGGACAGAAAGCTGCTGACTTTTCACTGCATCTTGCACCAAGAGGCACTGTGCGCTCAAACATTTCCTCCGGAATGCACAGAAGTAATGGATGTTGTCATTCAGATTGTCAATAAAATAATGGCAAAAAGTTTAAATCACCGTCAATTCCGTTTGTTACTGGACGAGATGGAAAGCGCATATTCTGATCTCCTGCTGCACAACAAAGTCCGGTGGCTGTCCAAAGGGGAGGTGCTGAAACGCTTTGTCGCGTGTCTGGAAGAAGTGAAAACTTTCCTGGGCAGCAAAGGGCTCACCTTTCCTGAGCTGGAACAGCCAGAGTGGCTGGAAAAGCTACACTTCATGGTAGACATGACAGCGCACCTGAACACGCTGAACACAGCTCTTCAGGGGAAAGGACGCACAGCCCTGCACATGTTGGAGGATGTTTTGGCATTCGAGCGCAAGTTGACAGTGCTTGCCAGAGATTTACAGAAAGGCACTTTGTCTCACTTCCCCAATTTGAGAGGTTCAAACAAGGTCACGACATGATAATTTCGGAGTATTTACATTCTGCAATCATCGCAATGCAAACATCGTTTGGGAAACGCTTCTGTGAGTTCAGAGAGGAAAAAAACACATTATCCTTCCCGGTCACTCCCTTAAGCATCGATCCTTCCCTACTGAATACGACTGCATTGGCAGGTGTGAGTCAACCTGATCTTGAGATGGAACTGGCCGACATAGCCAACAAAGACATATGGGTGTCCAAGTTTAGACGCTTGACAGAAGACCTTGAAGATGTTGCCCGTCAGAAGGCCGTTCTTGCTCAGAATCACAAATGGAGTGATATTGAAAACCTTCCAAAACCGGACAAACTTGTGTTCGAAACATGGAATGCTATGCCCGACATTTATGTAAACATGAAAAAGTATGCGCTTGGAGTCCTGTCGATCTTTGGATCCACATATGTATGTGAGCAGGTGTTCTCCAACATGAACTTTATTAAAAACAAACATCGTGCACGCCTCACAGATGACAGCTTGCGATCCTGTGTAAAGATGAAGGTGACGTCATACAGCCCTGATGTGCAGACGCTGTGCGCTGAGGTCCAGGAGCAGAAATCCCATTAACCAAGTATGATAAATATTTTAATTGCCTATTATTTTATGTATATTCATATTTTTTCATTGTTCAGTGAAATAGTCCTTTTATTTTTCAGGCTGACAGCTGGCTGATGTTATTTTTGGTTTGCTGCTGGCGGCAAATTTAAGTTTGGCGTTTTTCATAAATACAAGAAGGACTCAAATAGACGTTGAGTATTTTACTTAAAAGTAACCTTCAACCCAACGTCTTTTTTTCGGAGTTCAAAATGTTTTTGTTGCATGCAGAAATGTAATTTCGTTTTCTCTGCAGGAGTTCATCAATTTCATAAATGCAACACATTATAGTTTGTTTATACATAGCATAAAGGCAAAAAAAACGTTGTATGCAGTGTTATTTCATTTTAAATGTCAAACGGGTTTTGCGGCTCCCAGTGTTTTCTTTTCTGTGGGAAACGGGTCCAAGTGGCTCTTTCAGTGGTAAAGGTTGCTGACCCCTGATCTAGTTGAACTCAACGGTAATACCAAAAATGCAAAATGTGCAAAATTTCATTGATTACTTTGTTTTACATGGCAATTGCATTTCAATACAAAAAAACCTTGAGGTTTCTATTAAGTGCAAACTTTTCTGTGATAATATTCAACTGCGATAATAATCAAATATTCATGTAATTTTTTTATTGTTCAGGCTCAAAATGTTGACTTGAAAATAAGTCTAAAAGATATTTTAGAATCAACCTAAAAACCGTGATACACCATGGTAGCACAACAGCTAGCATTATTATTAACACTATTATTAAGGAGGAAGTATTTGAGAAGCTGAAAGATCACAAGGTAAATAAGTCACCTGATGGATTATACCCCAGGATTCCAAAATAGGTAGCTGAAAAGATTGCGGCATTAGTAATGAATCAAGAATCATGATATTCTAGAATTGTTTTAGAGGACTGAAAAATTGCAAATATCACTGTACCCTTTTAGAAGGGTGGGATGCAGTAGAAAGGAAGTTACAGGCCAGTTAACCTGACTTTAGTGGTTGGGAAAATGTTGGAGTTTATTATTAATTATGAGGTTTCAGGGTACTTGGAGATGCACGATAAAGGAGGAAACAACTTGCAGGATACACATAGCAGAGTCAGTGGATGTTGTTTACCTGGATTTTCTGATGGCCTTTGACAAGGTGCTGCACAAGAGGCTGCTTAACAAGATTAGTGACCATGGTATAACAGGAAAGATAATAGTATGGATACAACTTTAGCTGCTGGCCACTTCCAATGGGATCCTACTACCAAGCACATCTTCCCATCCTCCTCCCTTTTTGCTTTCCGCAGGGATTGCTCCCTTTGCGACTCCCTTGTCCACTCGTCGTCCCCCCACCCCATCCCTTCCCATTCCATTGATCTCCCTCCTGGCACTTAACCTTGTAAGCGGAACAAGTGCTACACCTGCCCTTACACTTCCTCCCTCACCACCATTCAGGGCCCCAGATAGTCCTTCCTGGTGAGGCGACACTTCACCTGTGAGTCGGCTGGTGTGGTATACTGTGTCCGGTGCTCCCGGTGTGGCCTTTTATATATTGGTGAGACCCGGCGCAGACTGGGAGACCGTTTCGCTGAACACCTACGCTAGGTCCGCCAGAGAAAGCAGGATCTCCCAGGAATAAAGGCAACCTATTCAGGTTGTGTTCCACAGGGGTCGGTATTGAGACTACTTCTTTTCAGATTATATCACAATGATTTGGATGACAGAATTGATGGCATTGTGGTAAAGTTTGCAGATAATACAAAAATAGCTGGTGCAGCAGGTACTATTTGAGGAAGCTGAAAGTCTATTGAAGGAATTGGGCAAATTGGGAGAATGTGCAAAGTGGCAGATGGAATATGATCATACACTTTGGTGGAAGGAATAAGGGCATACACTATTTTCTAATACAGGAGAAAATTTTAAAAATCAGAGGTGCAAAGAGGTTTGGGAGTGCTTGTGCAGGATTCTCTAATGATTAACTTGCAATTTGAGCCAGTGGTAAGATAAATGCAATATTACATTCATTTCAAGAGAACTAGACTATATTAGCAAGAACGTAATGCTGAGGCTTTATAAGGCATTGGTCAGACCACATTTAGAGTAGTGGGCTCCTTATTGAAGAAAAGATTTGCCGGCATTGGAGAGAATCCAGAGAAGGCTCATGAAAATAATTCCAGGAACGAAAGGGTTAAGGCATGAGAAGCATTTGACGGTTTGGGGCCCGTACTCAATTAGAAGAATAAGGGCGGAAACCTCATTGAAACCTACTGAATATTGAAAGGCCGAGATAGAGTGGACATGGAGAAGATGTTTTCTATAATGGAAGAGTCTAGGAGCAAAGGGCACAGCCTCAGAAAAGAGGGATGTCCATTTAGAACAGAGATTAGAAGGAATTTCTTTAGCAAAGTGTGGTGAATCTGTGTAGGCCAAGTCTTTGGAGTATAATTAAAGCAGAGGTTGATAGGTTCTTGGTTAGTCTCTGTGTCAAATGTTATGAGGCAAAGGGAGGATAAGGCAGGAGAATGGAGTTGAGAGGGAAAATAAATCAGCCATGATGGAAAAAGCATAGCAGGTTCAATGGGCCGAGTGGCCTAATTCTGCTTCGAAGTCTTATGGTCTTATTTCAACTCCAGGTATCAGAGTTCAATTCCAGTGCCATCTGTAAGGCATGACTGCATGGTTTCCTCTGGGTGATCCAGTTTGTTCCCAGAGTCCAAAACACATACTGGTTAGCAGGTTAATTGGTTATTGTAAATTGTGCTGTGATTAGTCGAATGGTTAAAAAAGGTCAAAAGGGCCTGTTTCACCTTATGGGTCTTTGGATATATCCTGCATTCCCCCCTCTGCATTGGAAGGGAAAGGAAACCAATATAGAAAGAGAAGATGGCAATCAGACCCCCAAGCCTGTTGCTCCATTCCATTAAATTCTGTTATGAACAGCAACTCCAAAACTAACAATCTCTACACAGACCAAGAATAAGAAGTGAAGGAACTTCCCTTCTACTTGTTGTTTCCAGACTTAGAAATATGCTGCTGCTCCATCATCATCATTGGATTTAATAGCTTGATCTCTTTCTGCAACATTGCTGTGGGATCAATTTTAACATAGCTACAGTTTTCGAAAGGCCAATTAAGAATATGCAATGTATGCAGGCATTGCCAACAATTCCTACATCACAAGAAATGAATATATTGAAAACAAAGAGCTATACTAAATCCACAGCTGTATAACCATCTCTATGTATTTTATACATAATAGTTAGCTAAACAAATCATAAATATTATAAAAATAAATTAGTAATCAACCTTAAGTTTACAGGAAAAATACATAATTATGTGGATGTTAATGATTTTGTCAGAATCCCATGGTTAAAAAATATCAGCTGTACCTTCTGAGACCAAAGTGGGAATGGAGAGGAGAGGGTAATAATAATACAGCTCTCAAAAAGCTTCTCGTATTTAAATTTTAGTTTGTTCTAGAATTAGCATTGATCAGTCTTTGTATTTCACCTTTCCTTAACACAAGATTTGGGAGAATGAGACAAAAAGACAAAATAATGAAAAACGGATGGGGACACAAAATTACAACGCTTTGCAATACACCCAAAAACAGCAATCATGCACGTCAACTATAATTCCTACGCATTTGACCTCATTCTCAAATCATGTAATTGTGGCATACATTTATTGCTATAAAACCTTTGACGACCTTGCAAGGTGAAATGGCTCACAGCAAGTTCAATTCAAGTTACAATAATGAAGAGTCAATGAAAGTCACATAAAACTCATTTACGTGTAGCCATCAATAACATTTGTACTTATGAACTTTAAATAGCTATCATCTGACTTGGGTAAATACAGGCCTTTTCAGTTACTGATTTTTCATACTTGGATCAAATGCTTGAAGATAATTTGCTTAATATAAAGATAAACCACATCATTCTTTGTGAATAAATATGAATAAATTTGCATTGGAGCTTGCAAAATACAAAATTAACATTATTTTCCTACTCCTATCCTACTTATTTTCTACTATGCCATACCTTCAGAATAGGAGATAACCAGCTGTGACATACAAGAAGCATCTTTACAAAATAGTGAAGTTCTTTAATAAGTTTAACCCAAGTTTCTTGTAAAAGAATCACGGAGGCGCAGGAGTACATAATTTGGAAACATAATTTGGGACCAATCTCCTTTTGGGCAGGTGTGCTAGAACTGCTGAGGAGGATTTAAACTGGTCTGGCAGGTGATTGGGAACTGGAGTTTTAGAGCTGAGGATGGGACTGCTGGTATATAAATAGTTTCAATATGGAGCGATACTGTGAGGAAGGACAAACAGATGATAAAGCAAAATTGCTGCCAGTCAGATGAGTTACAGTGTAACCAGGGGGCAAAATCAAAAAGAATGATGAATAAAGGACTCAAGTGTGCTTGAATGCACACGGTATACGGAAGAAAGCAGATTATCTTGTAGCACAGTTGGAGACTGGCAGGTATGAAGTTCAAACAACACACACAAAATGCTGGTGGAACACAGCAGGCCAGGCAGCATCTATAAGGAGAAGCACTGTCGACGTTTCAGGCAGAGACCCTTTGCCAGGACTAACTGAAAGGAAAGATAGTAAGAAATTTGGAAGTAGTGGGGGGAGGGGGAAATGCGAAATGATAGGAGAGGACTGGAGGGGGTGGGGTGAAGCTAAGAGCTGGAAAGGTGATTGGCGAAAGTGATACAGAGCTGGAGAAGGGAAAGGATCACGGGTCGGGAGGCCTCGGGAGAAAGAAAGGGGGAGGGGGGAAGCACCAGAGGGAGATGGAGAACAGGCAAACAACTAAATATGTCAGGGATGGGGTAAGAAGGGGAGGAGGGGCATTAACGGAAGTTAGAGAAGTCAATGTTCATGCCATCAGGTTGGAGGCTACCCAGCCGGTATATAAGGTGTTTTTCCTCCAACCTGAGTTTGTATTCATTTTGACAGTAGAGGCGGCCATGGATAGACATATCAGAATGGGAATGGGACATGGAATTAAAATGTGTGGCCACTGGGAGATCCTGCTTTCTCTGGCGGACCTAGCGTAGGTGTTCAGCGAAACGGTCTCCCAGTCTGCGCCGGGTCTCACCAATATATAAAAGGCCACACCGGGAGCACCGGACACAGTATACCACACCAGCCGACTCACAGGTGAAGTGTCGCCTCACCAGGAAGGACTATCTGGGGCCCTGAATGGTGGTGAGGGAGGAAGTGTAAGGGCAGGTGTAGCACTTGTTCCGCTTACAAGGTTAAGTGCCAGGAGGGAGATCAATGGAATGGGAAGGGATGGGGTGGGGGGACGACGAGTGGACAAGGGAGTCGCAAAGGGAGCAATCCCTGCGGAAAGCAGAAAGGGAGGGGGATGGGAAGATGTGCTTGGTAGTAGGATCCCATTGGAAGTGGCGGAAGTTACGGAGAATTATACATTGGACCTGGAGGCTGGTGGGGTGGTAGGTGAGGACAAGGGGAACCCTAACCAGAGGTATATTCCAAGTATGAAGTTGCCTGAGTTGTGGTTGGGAGTTTAACACTTTGAATTGAAATGACAGGCAGGTAGGTGGAGCGGGAATCATTGTGGGTTCACTTAAAAAACTGCAAGGGTAAAAAGACCCTGATGAGAGTCATATATAGATCTCCAAATAGCCGGGATGTGGGATACATATTACAAGGGAGATAGAATGAATAAAGGGCAATGTTATGATAGTCATGGTGGATATCAGTATGCAGGTAATTGGGAAAATCGGGTTGGTGGTGGAGACCAATAGAGGGAATTTGTAGACCAACTAAGAGATGGCTTTTTAGAGCAGCTTGTGGCTGTCCACTAGGGAAAAAAGCAATTGTCGCTTATATGTTGTTTAACCACTAAATTTGATTAGGTATTTAAGGTAAAGGAACCCTTAGGAGACAGTGATCATAATATGACAGAATTCACCCTGCAGTTTAAGAGGAAGAAGCTAAAAATCAAGTATATCAATACTACAGTGGAGTAAAAGGAAATAACAGAGGCATGAAAGAGGAGCTGGTCAAAGTTGATTGAAAGGGGACACAAGGAAATATGACAGCAGAGATTTGCCAATGAAACAACTATTGTTGACAGAATTTCAGATGGTGATGAGGAAGCATACAAAAATGACATAGATAAGCTGGTTGAGTGGTGCTGCAAAACAACCTTACATTCAATGTCAGTAAGATAAAGGAACTGATTGTGGATTTCAGGAAGAGAAAGTCAAAGGAACACACACAAGTCTTCATTGAGGAATCAGTAATGAAAAAGGTAGGCAGTTTCAAGTTCCCGGGTGTCAACATCTCTTAAGATGGGTACAACATATTGGTGCAATTACAAAGATGGCACAACAGTGACTGTATTTTATTTGAAGTTTGAGGTGGTTGATATGTCACCAGAGACTCCAGCAAATTTTTTGCAGATGTACCGTGGGGAGCATTCTAGCTGGTTACATCCCTACCTATTATGCAGAGGCCACTGGGCAGGATCAGAAAAAGTTACAGAAAGTTGTAAACTCCGCCAGTCTCATCAAGGGCACCAGCCTTCATGGCATTGAGGACATCTTCAAAAGGTAATACCTTAAAAAGAAGGCATCCAGCATGAAGGACCCCCATTGCCCAGAACATGCCTTCTTCTCATTGCTACCATCAAGGAGGAGATACAGGAGCCTGAAGATATACACTCAACATTTCAGGAGCAGCTTCTTTCCCTTCTCCGTTATATTTATGAATGGACAATAAACCCATATACATTACCTCACTTTTTTTTTGCTCTTTTGGAACTACTTATGTTATTTAAATTTTAATCTTTATTTCTTATTGAAATTCATATTTAAATTATGTATTGCACTGTACTGCTACCACAAAACAACAAATTTCAAGACGTATACTAGTAATAACTCCTTTACCATAGCATTGGAGAGGGATAGGAACAGACAAGTTAGGAAAGCGTTTAACTAGAGTAAACAAGCTTACGAAAAAAACTAGGTAATGATAGAGATCTATAAGATTATAAGGCAAGCAGGAAAGAGCTTAAGAATGAAAATAGGAGATCCAGAAGGGGCCCTGAGAAGGCCTTGGTGGACAGGATTCAGGAAAACCCCAAGACATTCTAGAAGTATGTGAAGTGCAAAAGGATAACACATGAGAGAACAGGACCAATCAAGTGCGACAGTGGAAAACTGTGTAAGGAACCGCAGGAGATTAGCAGAGGTACTTAATGAATACTTTGCTTCAGTATTCACTATAGAAAAGGACCTTGGCGATTGTAGGGATGACTTAAGGTGGACCAAAAAGCTTGAGCATATAGATATTAAGAAAGAGGATGTGCTGGAGCTGTTGGAATGCATCAAGTTGGATAAGTCACTGGGACCAGACGAGATGTACCCCAGGCTACTATGGGAAATGAAGGAGGAGATTGCTGAGCCTCTGGCGATGATATTTGCATCATCAATGGGGTCAGACAGGTACTGGAGGATTGGAGGGTTGCGGATGTCATTCCCTTATTCAAGAAAGGGAGTAGAGATAGCCCAGGAAATTATAGACCAATGAGTCTTACTTCATTGGTTGGTAAGTTAATGGAGAAGATCCTGAGAGGCGGATTGAATATTTGAAGAGGCATAATATGATTAGGAATTGTCAGCATGGCTTTGTCAAAGGCAAGTTGTGCCTTAGGAGCCTGATTGAAGTTTTTGAGGATGTGACTAAACACATTGATGAAGGTAGAGCCGTAAAATGACTTGGATGAGGAAGTGAAGAGATGGGTTAGTAAATATGCTGATGACACAAAGGTTCGGGGTATTGTGGATAGTGTAGAGGACTGTCAGAGGTTACAGCGGGACATTGATAGGATGCAAAACTGAGCTGAGAAGTGGCAGATGGAGTTCAACCCAGATAATTGCAGGGTGGTTCATTTTGGTAAGTCAAATATGATGGAAGAATATAGTATTAATGGTAAGACTTTTGGCAGTGTGGAAGATCAGAGGGACCTTGGGGTCCGAGTCCATAGGACACTCAAAGCTGCTACAAAGTTTGACTCTATGGTTAAGTATACGGTGCATTGGCCTTCATCAATCGTGGGATTGAGAGGTAATGTTGCAGCTACATAGGACCCTGGTCAGACCCCACTTGGAGTACTGTGCTCAGTTCTGGTCGCCTCACTATACGAAGGATGTGGAAACCATAGAAAGGGTGCAGAGGATGTTGCCTGGAGTGGGGAGCATGCCTTATGAAAATAGGTTGAGTGAACTTGGCGTTTTTTCCTTGGAGCGACAGAGGATCAGAGGTGACCTGATAGATCTTTATCAGATGATGAGAGGCATTGATGTTGTGGATAGTCAGAGGCATTTTTACCAGGGCTGTAATAGCTAACATAAGAGGACATAGTTTTAAGGTGCTTGGAAGCAGATACAAAGGAGATGCCAGGGGTAAGTTTTTTTTTACGCAGAGAGTGGTGAGAGCGTGGAATGGCTGCCAGCAACAGTGGTGGAGGTGGATATGATAGGGTCTTTTAAAAGACTCCTGGATGGGTACAGGGAGTTTAGAAAAATAGAGGGCTATGGGTAACCCTAGGTAATTTCTAAGGTAAGGACATGTTCAGCACAGCTTTGTGGGACAAAGGGCCTGTATTGTGCTGTAGGTTTTCTATGCTTCTATGATATTAATCATTCTGATTCCTGTTGAAATTGTGCTTTTCTCTTGTAAATACTGTGTAGAATTTATGCTTAATTTAAATTTTTCTGGACAAAACTGCTTACATAATACTATGTGCCTGTGATACTGCACAAGTTTTTTTTCATTGAACCTGTGCATACATGTACTTGGGCTTATGACAATAAACTTAACTTTAAATTTGAATTAAAAAGTCCCACTTTTTAAAAAAAATAGAATGGAGGGTGGAAAGTATTTCCCTAGGTTTTCTTTGCAATTGATTTCTATTAATGCTGAATGTATTATTCCAGGTCTCTTCATCATTCAAATATATTAACATAATGTAACCATGAAAAGTACATTAACATGTGCGTTAAAATTAACTCCAGTTCTAAAAAGGTATATCTTCAATTCACAAGTTCATAAGTATAAGTGCAACCGATGTATTGTTTATTCTAAATCTTCAAAAGAAGTTGCTTTATGTCTCTCAATACCCATTGCCAAACATGGTTACTGTGTTGAAATCAAGATTCAGAAGAGCTCACAAACCCAGCCTTTCCTAGGGCATCAAAACTGTTACCTAGCTTTCTTTTCTTCACCTTCTAGCCATCTTAAAGCTTTTAGAATTGAGGACTGCAGCTGCCAATGCACTACTTCATCAAATGCACCAGCTTCTGAGTCATCACAGCCTTCAAGGTGCCCTGTGTTATGATTCTAGGACTTTTGCTGATGTTTCTCAATAAATGAGGTAAACCCTGCATTCATCTCATACACGATTTCTCATCATTTGGGTGTGCCTTCCATAAGATTTTCATAATGTTTTGTAATATTTCTACCTGGATTCAAAAAGAAGTGACAAATAAATTGTACTAAAATTGTTATGAACAATAAATGGAAGATATTGGTAACACTGAACAAAACTGTATTATGAAAAAATAAGACCATAAGAAATAGGAACAGAAATAGACCACCATTAAGTTTGCTGCAAGATTCCATCATGGTTGATTTATTATCCCTCTCAACCATGTTCTCCTGCCTTTACCTCATAACTCTTCATGCCCTGACTAACCAGGAACCTATCAACCCTGTTTTCAATATACTCAATCTCTTGGCCTTCATCGCCATTCATTGCAATGAATTCCACAGATTCACCATATTCTGGCTAAAGGAAATCTTCCTTATCTTTGTTCTAAATTGACGTGCCACCATTCTGAGGCCGTGCCCTCTGATCCTAGGCTCACCCACATAGGAAACATCCTTGCCACATCCACTCTGTCCAAGCCTTTCAACATCTATTAGGTTTCAAGATCCTTCCTCATTCATCTAAACACTAGTGAGTACAGGCCCAGCGCCATCCCCATACTGTCCCCACACCTTTTCTTAGATAAGGGGCCCAAAACCACTCACAATACTCCAAGTGCAATCTGATCAATCCCTTATAAAGCCTCTGCATTACATCCTTGCTTTTAAATTGTAAGCTAACATTGCAGTTCCCTTCCTTACCACTGACTCAAGCTGCAAATTAACTTTTAGGTAATGCTGCACAAGGACTCCCAAGTCCCTTTGCATGTTTGACTTTAGAATATACTCCCCATTTAGGAAATAGTATACTCCTTTATTCTTTCTACCTGCCACTTCTTTGACCATTCTCCAATCTGTCCATTTCCTCCGCAGACTCCCTGCTTTCTCAACCCAACCTGTCCCCATACCACTGGAAGCTAACTCTTCGCCTCCAGCCAGTCAGCCAATCTTCTTTCCATGCTAGTATATTTCCTGTAATACCATAGGCTCTTATCTTATTAAGTAACCTCATGTGAAGCACCTTTTCAAAGGTGCACTGAAAATCCAAGTAAATAACCACTGACTTTCCTTTTTCTATCCTGCCTGTTATTTTCTCAAAGAATTCCAACAGATATGTCAGACAATATTTCGTCTTAAAGAAACCATGTTGACTTCATATGTTACATTATGATATCATATTATGGATCATTGCCACAGTGTTTCAGTCTTATATTTATCATTCTTTTCGATTTTGTCCCCCCATGTTATACTTCACCTCATCCAACTGACTGCAATTTTGCTCAATCATGTACCCGTCCTTCCTCAGACTCACTACACACTGCATCAATTTGTATGACAATGACACCATCCTCAGCCTTATCAGTCCACTTCCCATACCTAGGTTAAACCTTCCCCAATAGTGCTAGCAAACCAGTTTGCAAGGATATTGGTTCCCCTCTAGTTCAGATGTAAGCCATCCTTTATGCACAGGTCATACCTTCCCTAAAAGAGATCCTAATGATCCAGAAATCTGAAACCCTGCCCCCTGCACCACTTCCTCAGCCTCTCATTCATCTGTACTATCATCCTAATCCTGCTCACACTAGCATATGATACTGGGAGTAATCCAGTGACTATTACCTTGGAGGTCCTGCTCTTCTTCAGCCTTTTCCCTATCCTCACTATGCAGGACCTCTTCCACCTTTCTATGTGATTGGTGACTCCTCTTTCATGGTCAAAGAAACTGTTGTCCATCGCCCTATCTATTGAGTCTCCTATCACTGTCATTCTGCCTGACTGAGCCTCAGAGCTGTTTACAGTGCCACTGGCCTGGCTGCTGCTGTTGTTCCCTGATAGGTAATCTCTCCTCTCAACCCCCAGCAATATCCAAAGGGGTCAACCTAGAAACATAGAAAGCTACAGCACATTACAGGGCCTTCAGCCCACAATGTTGTGCCGACTATGTAACCTACTCTAGAGGCTGCCGAGAATTTCCCTACCACAGAGTCCTCCATGTCTTTTAAAAAACCCTATTGTATCCACCTCTACCACCTTCACTGGCAGTGCATTCCACACACTCACCATTCTCTGTATAAAAAACATCTGCTGACATCTCCTTTGTACAACTTCCAAGCACCTTAAAACTATGCCCCCTCATGATAGCCATTCCAGCTCTGGGAAACAGTCTCTGGCTATCCACATGATCAATGCCTCTCATCATTTTATACGCTTCTATCAGGTCACATCTCATCCTCCGTTGTTCACTCAACCTATTCTCATAAGGCTTATTCTCCTTGTTACTGAGTGGTGTAGACACAGGGTTATCCTGTACTGACTACTTCCTCCCCTTACATTTCCTGGTGGTCACACATCTACTATCTAAAGCCTACAGTCTAGGCGTGACCACCTCAATAAAACTCTCATCCAGATTCCTGGATGGTTCTGAATAATATAAAATTAAATATCCATAATATATATTTTCTAAAGCACAACCTACCATATAGAATAAAAGTTTCAAGTATTATAGAATGGTGGCCACACTTGTATCCATCTGGTTTTCAATGTGAACTTCTGCCGCAAAACTATTAATTTCACATCATATGTCAGTGATAATACACCTGATTCTATTGAAAGATGACTAAACTCTCAAACAATATAACACGAGCTATATTGTTAAGATCAAGTACACATTTAGTAGTATAGCTAATTATAAAGATTCCCATTGTAAAATGGTTGTTACTGAATAAAAAGATGGAATATAACACTCGTAATTGCTCATTGATTTTGGGGACATTTGGGAAGATTTTACCAAGGATATTGCTATATTACTTATACAGCATTAATGCATCTAATGTGGTAATGTGGAATTTTTACTAAAGAATATTTTAAAAAATCTGCTGTATTGTATACAAGTCACTAAAGTACATGCTACATTATGAAGGAATGCGTAAAAATGGATCATTTAAGCCCATTAAGGTTTAAACAATCTCTACTTACACATCAGATTGTAATTAGACAAACTGAATCAACATAAATAGCTAACAAAAATTATACAGGTAATGTAGAATAAGGATCACGAGAATATTTTCTTGCAAAGAGTAAGTAGTATTACAGCTTAAAACTGTTAAATCATTCCTGATTAAAATAACTACCATGGTTAATAAACAGACAAGGAATATCGCATTAACAAGTGGTTGTAGGTCGGCCCATATATTTAATCAAAACAAACCCTGCAGAATGCATGACAGTACTTGGATGAAAATAGCAACAGCTTATCAAGGCAGACAAATGGTTCTGTTATCAGACACAGACCACTTCGCTCAAACCATTAATCACAATTACCCTAACTCATTCCATCCCAGCTAGTGGTGACATGTGACAATACCCAATTTCCAGCTAATACAAATCCAGAAAAAAGTGCAATATCTTTAGCTGAGTACATCTGCCTACATTCATTTCTTCTTTGACTTTTCAAAACAAATAAAGTTTATTTCCATACCTCACCATCAACAACAAACTATAATCTTGCCCTTAGGTGACAACATCATTTTCTTCCCCCAGTGAGAAATGCTGCATCTGATCACCACATTTGATTTGTTTTAAAAAAAATTCAGATTCAAGACACAGTCTTCACAACTACAGAATTTCCCCTGCTCTATAAAGAAATATGCTGCAGTTATATCAAAACAAAAGTCTTGCTGGTTGGAGTATGGTTTTATTTCCAAAATGATACTGTTCTTTTCCATCTACAATCCATTTAGCCTCATGCAGTACATGCTGTCCTACCTTAACTTTATAGTCTCATTTGATTGGCAAAGAACTGTCATTTAATGCCACTCTAAAATAAAACACTTCAAAGATCAGGCACAACTAGGTAAATTCTAGTCAAAAAACACACTTATAAATATTGAGGTTTCACTTAACGGGTCTGCATAATCAGCCTTTGTATTAACTAAAGAAAAAAATTGAAATTTGCACATGACTGTTAGCTCCATTGGCAAAGAATTGTACAATATTACATTGGCCATGTAATATTAAAGTAGAAATGCATGTAGAGCGAGGGAGGACAGATTATGATTCAAAGGCGACAAACTGATTTTAGAAAGAAGCAAAATTAATTAATGATATTAGGAATGCTATTTAAATATCTATACCCCAGGTCATATGGCAAACGTTATTTACATTTTGAATGATAACATGGCCAAACTCTGGCACTCTTCATCATTAACAATCACATTACTGATGCACTTTATACTCAAGATCAGTGATACACATATAAAATGACAACCACTCAGCAAGACCAGTACCTATATATTGCAGGCACAATTCTTATTAAAGTTACTGGATATTTTCTTGCTCTATATTGCAAAGCAGTGTAAATAAACACAGAAGGATAGGGCCATTCAACAAGACCAGCAGTGGTGATGATGGCATCCCACACTGTGGCTGGATAAGGATTCCAGACTTCAGACCAAGCAACAATGTAAGATTTACTTACAAGTCATCATGAAACAAATCTGGTGGGAGTGTGGAAAGATGGGGGGTGGGAGGTGGAGGAGGTTGTCCTGTTCTCATATTTCAATTCCCTTATCTCTTGTTGATAGAGTTTAGGTATTTGGAAAGTTGCTATTAGCTGCAGTGTTTTTGTAATTGGCAAACTCTGCATCCATGATCTGTCAGTGATGAAAGGAGTGAAAATCCAGTCAACTGCTTCTTCCTGCGTGGTGCCTCTTGAATAGTATTAGTTGCTACACGTCTAATACTTTTTCTTTTCAAAGTGGCTGGGCTGGCATCCTGTTGGAATCTGTGATATACAGCAGCAATCAAACAACAGTTCTGCACAGTAGCGTTTCCATTCTCATTGCTCACTGATCAGCACCGTTTTCAATATCGCTAGGTGTGAACTAAAGTCGGGCATCTTCGGGTTGCCCAAAAGGGCCTTGCACAGCCCTTTTGACATAAATTCTTGTTGGTGTTGCAAACTGAATCATCACAAAAATTGGAACATCAGGACATCAGAGTGGCTGTCAGAGGCTTCTGCACTTGGTGATAGCTCTCTCTCGATGGTGAGTGAGAGTTTGCTGCAGACTCTTCAGTCAGGGAACTCAAAATAAAATGCCGCAGATTGTGACTGCAACATCAGAACAGCAACTGTTTGTCTCCCCTCTCACTGTGGTAGGAGTGATATCTGTCTCCCCCTTGTTAGTGAGTGGGAGAGGCTGAGGAATGTCAAATTGTTAGAGTGAACAGTTGGTTTTTGATGTATTGCAGACCATAGTCTCTCTTTAAGGGCTTTTTTGTTGCTTGCATGGTGGGTGGTGGGAATGCTGATGCTCTCTGCTAGAATGAGTAAGGGAAGAGTAGGGGGAGGGTTGATGCTGCTTGTGCAGGTGAGGGGGCAGAGGGCTTCGGGGTTCTTAAATTTTTTCTCTCATTCATTCTTCGGGTTTTCTTTTGTTTTGAGGATATCTGCAGACAATGAGGACATTAAGCAATATGCTCACTCTTTCCCCATTTTTTTTTAAATTGCCTACTCCACTTTTCCTATTTTCTTCTGCAATACATCATGTCATACCTGTTTGTAGTTAAATGAATGCTGTATCATTTAAGTATTCTGGTCTTTAAAATTGCCATAAGATGAACTCATAATACAAGAAATATTTAGTAGTGATTAACTCAAGTAAGCATGCAGCCATGTTATCTGAACCCAAAAATACCATAAATATTTAAAAAATAAGTATTATTGTTCTGTACTATGCTACACATCATACAAAAACAATGATATACTATTGTCACAGTAAACTATATAAACCAGAATCATACATAGAAATCAGTAAATTGCTCAAGCCTTTCTAAAGGAACAACTTTCTATGAGAATAAGGACAAAATAAGTTGTATGCTACAAAATAGAGCATGAGATATTATTCCATGATTTAAAAAAATTTTTTTTTTGAATTTTCAAACAGGTTACAGAAAGAAAAAAAATTATCAACCCCTCCCCCCTCCCCCTTAACACATCCCTATAGAAAAAAAGAGAAGGAAAAAAAAAGGAAAAAAAGAAAGAAAGAATGCCTGGATATCGGAAGATCCCCACATGCTCCATGGAGTTCATAATAGCTTTAATATGTATATTTATTTCTTTCCCCAGATAACCAATAATTTTATCTTCAGAGCACCTATATATTTAATCCTATCTTTTGTAAATAAGGGTGCCAAATTTTCAGAAATATTTCATATTTATCTCTTAAATTATAAGTAATTTTTTCAAGTGGAATGCAGCTAAGAATTTCATTCTTCCAACGATCTATCCTTAAGTATGAATCCAATTTCCAAGTAACTGCAATAGCCCTCAGAGTAATAAATGATTAATTCATTGTGAATTAACAAACATACTGAAATTTTCTGCAATGTCCTAAAGACTAAAATCAATAATATTTGAACAAACTTAAACAGCAATTTCAGACAATAAGCAATAACTTGAAAGAGTTGAAAGAAACGAATTCACACAGAGGGCTAAAATGACATCAATGAAGTTGTATAATCATGCTGGCTCCCAATATTGACTCAGCTTCTTCGCAAAAGTATTCAAATATGCCTTCCAGTCAGTTTCCCAATGATCATTAGTGTTTGTTATCAGAAATATTTTTACAAAAACTGTAACATGCAGAGTATGTATATTTTTTTAAATCACTGGTTTTGCATTAGTTTACAAATCTCAGAAGGTCATAGTTTGCAGATGAAATCGGGTCTAAAAAATGCTGATTTCAAGATATTTCCATAGATCCCTAAGAATATCAAGGGAGATAACTGCAGGTAGCTCAAGAAAATCTCATAATTGAGAATTGGACAACAAAATAATAATTTTTTTCTGAAAACAACAACAAACTTTATGCAATAGAGTTTATGCAACAAATACCGGTCAGTTTCCTGTATTAGCTATCAACACGTTTTCTTAAAATGAACCAAAAATCAGTGTTATAAACACCTTCAGGGCCTGCAATAAGCTTCATAAAGAGTTTCCAAAATAATTTTTTTAGTACTTTAATAACATTACAGGACAAATTTAGAAATTACATTTGAAGGAACAGTAAGGTGCACTGGACGCTGAGAGAAGGCATTATAATCAAAAGAAACACTTTCTTTATAAAGAATTCTGGGAGAAATTAATTTACCATGCACGTCTGATTTTGAAAGCACAAATAAAGGTAGGAAGCAATCTACAATAACAATTAATTCATTGTAACGCTTTCAATGCAGTATAACAAATGTATAACAGTATCTCAATAGTTTCATTACAGTCAAATCTGTAAATGTTATTTAGATTTTTATTACAGCAATTTGTAGTCAATTTTGCAGCATAATTAATTCATGCACTACTCACTGGGGAATCTGAAAATATGGTTGATCAGGCAATGATCCTGCAATATATGACTTCATTAATCGGTTTATAATATGTTACTTAACATTAGTAAACAACAATGATAAAAAGCCAGAAGGAATCTTCTTATTAAAGGTTTTAACAGAATGCACTATTTTGTCAGTTATGTAAAGATAAACAGCTAGATTTCATAATCTAACATGCCATTTTATAATCAATTATATTGCATGGAGTCAATGCTGCAAGCTAACTATATCCAATCCATTACAAAGACAAAATTTATATTACAATATGCAATTTCAAATCTAACTTCTTAAGCATACGCAGCAATTTTATTAGCAGAACCTTCAAGTCAATTTGATAACTGGAAATTTGATTTAAAGGAAATAGCTTCTCCACTATTTCTGAAACTGTAATTTTGCAAAGGAAATTTAGTATTATAGTCCAGGTTGCTGGTGCAGTTTGCCTTTAAAACAGCAGAAGAGGATGCCGCCCTAGTTTAAAAGTTCACCAAGGGAAATGTGGCTTTACTAATACTGACCATCTTCCTGGCAAACGGACAGTCACGAGTAAACAATATCAAAGATCTCAGTGTGAGGTTGCTGTACCAGAGGGATATTACGACCTGTTGTGTTTTTATGTTTCAAGTAGTCTTGGGTGTCCCCCACCATTCCGGACACAGCAATACTACTCAATGGCTTCACAATTCGCCACCAAGTAGGACTGCTGAGTATTTCAAGGCAGAGGAGATAGAGTTTGCTTTATGATCAACTCCTTGTGATGTACAAATGTTGTGATACTGTCCCAATCCTGCTCACACAACCTGGAACACATCACAACCAAGTTCCACTTATTTTATATGCCCTGGGAGATTTCAGCAATCATCTTAGTAGTGGTGTACACCCCATATCAGGCCAGTGTCAAACAGGCTCTAGATGAACTGAGCGAAGTAATAAACAGGCATGAAAGAGCCCACCCTGATGCCTTCCCTATCGTTTTATGGGATTTTAACCAGGCCAGCTTGAAAAAGTCTCTAAATAATTATTACCAGCAAATCACTTGTAGAACCAGAGACAACAACACACCAGGCCAATGTTACTTCACCATCAGGAGTGCTTACCTTGCTATCCCATGCTCACACTTTGTAAAGTCTGATCACCTGGCTGTACCTCTACTTCCTTAGTACAGGCAGAGGCTAAAGATGCAGCACCAGTAGTCAGAAACAAGAAGGTATGGCCAAGGGAGGCACAGGAGTGCTTTGAAATGGTGTACTGGACTGAATTCAGGGATTCATATTCGAGTCTGAATGAGTATGCCACAGCTGTCACTGACTTCATTAAAACCTGTGTGGATGAGTGTGTGCCTACGAGAACGTACTGTACATACCCAAATCAAAAGCCTTGGATGATCAGGAGGTTTATAGTTCAAAGTAAAATTTATTATATCCCTTTTTACTGGGAGTCTCTAGGTATGCCACTAATTAGCCCCTTGCTAACAGCCACCAGAATCAGCTGTGAGAAAACCATCATTCTCAGACTCCATACGTCTAGGGTAGATATGACCTGGGTCCCGTCAAACCCGTGAGGTTGGGATGTCTCACCCACCCGAACCCAATTTATGTGACTGCTGTGTAACTTACTGCTTCCATACAATCGCCCATCAGCAAGAAATAATACTGCATTCAATTATACATATATTTCAAAATGTTAACTTAACCAAACAGTTATTAAAAAGATAAAAACAGAAGGGTCCATCATGATTAAACAGCCAATCATGACTGAACAGTCAAATGTGCACATAAGTTGCAGCTCATCTTGAAGTTGTTCTTAACTCACATGCTGGACCCTCGGTCTACGTGAAAGCACACATCATCTTCCAAATATCACTCAAAATCCATCTCAACCAGCTCTCCCACAGGAGTATTGGTCCTTCCTCCTTGAAACCATTACTTCTGCACAAAGCACCTTGTGTAATTGGGATGGCATCCTCAGCCATCTTCCCTCCTGTCTTGTCCCAGCTCCCACCAAAAAGACCTCAATCCACATCAGTGTCCGTCACAAAAACCTCTCCACTCAGTGTTCTCCAGAACCTTCTCCCAACTCCTCCATCCTAACTGGCTGACACAACACTCCTAAGTTGAATAATAAAACCCCTTATCTCAGCTCAAACCCAAACAGGCTGAAAGCAGAACAGGTAGTACCTGTTCCTGAACCTGGTGGTGCAAGTCCTAAGGCACCTGTACCTTCTATCTGATGACAGAAGCAAAAACAAAAGCATAGCCTGGGTGGCAAGGATCTTTGATGATGGATGCTGCTTATCTACAGCAACATTGCATGTAGATGTGCTCAGTGGTTGGGAGGGTTTTACCTATGATGTAATGGACCAATTCCACTACCTTTTGTAGGATTTTTCACTTAAAGGCATTGGTGTTCCTGTACCACGCCATAATGCAGCCAGTCAACACACTTTCCACCACACATCTGTAAGGAGGGTTTATTCTTTTTTGTTAACTAGCAGGAATGCTAATTTACTGATAACGAGAATGGTATTCCTTTGTAAACCAAATGGGGATTAATGTTCTTTCTTCTGAGTCTGTAAGCTTTTGTTGACGGGCTTTTGGGCAGATCGGCGCGAGGGGGTCGAGAGAGAGGACGCAATGCTCTAAGCTGGGCGAGGATCGGACCCCAAAGGGGGGTCCGAGGCCGGGAGATTCTCCGAGGAGGGGGGGGATGAAGCTAGATGTGCTTGGTTGACCACTCGGAGGGTCCTGAGCTGTTTGGAGAGTCCGAGGAGTTCGGAGGGTCCTGAGCTGCGAGTCGAGGAGTTCGGAGGGGAGCGAATGGTGGCCAGAAGACTTCAGAAATTGAGCTCCAACGGCTGTGTACGAAGTGGTTTGGACTTTGATAAGTTTGGCGCCTTTTCTTTAATTTTCTCTTCATATATACTGTATCGTTATTAATCACTTAGTTATGGTAACCTTTATAAATTGTACTCATTTAATCGCATATGGTGTACTGTCTGTTTTTGGGTGAGGTGGGGACATCACACAGCATCCACACCAGCTGATTACCCAGTTTGGCGGGCCGAAGGCTGCTCCCCCTAGACAAGAACGAGCTGAGCGAGCCTGAGGCGACCCAGGGGGTTACACATCTATAGAAGTTTGCCAAGGTTTTTGATGACATGCTGACCTCTTCGGACCCCAGAGGAAGTACAGGCACTGTCATGCTTTCTTCACAATAATATTTATATGGTGGGTCCAGGACAGGTACTCTGAGATAGTGATAAACAGGAAATTAAAGTTATTGACCTCTCTGCCTCTGATTCTTCAATGAGTACTGGCTCATGGACCCCTGGTTTCCCTCTCCTGAAGTCCACAATCAGTTCCTTGGTCTCAGTGACATTAAGAGAGAGGCTATTATAATTACACTACTCAGTTAAGTTTACAAACTAACTCCTGTATGCTTATTCATCACCCCCTTTGATACAGCCCACAACAGTTGAGTCATCAGCACATGGTGTCATCAACTTACACATGGTGTTGGAGCTGTACTTAGCCACACAGCAAGTAGAGCAAGGGACTAAGTATACATCCCTGTGGTGCTCCTGTGCTGATGGAGATTGTGGAGGGTATGGTTTTGCCAATCCAAACTGACTGGGGTCTACAAGTAAGGAAATCCAGGATCCAATTGCACAAAGGCCCAGGTTTTGGAGTCTTCTGATTAGATTTGAGAAGGTGATGGGTGTTAAATGCCAAGCTATAATCGATAAAAAAAAACATCTGATATATGCATCTTTGCTGTACTGATGTTCTAAGGTTGTGTGAAGAAACAACGAGATGGCATCTGCTGTGGACCAGCTGCTTTGGTAGGCAAATTGGAGCGGATCCAAGTCACTATTCAGACTGGAGCTGAAATATCAGCCTCTCAACACACCATCACTCAATGTAAATGCCACCACTGGGCAATTGTTATTTAGAACAGGTCACCAAGCTCTTCTTGGGACCAGTACAAATGAAGCCTACTTGAAGGAGGTGGGTACCACATACTGCTAGAGTAAATGGTTGAAGATATCCGTGAATACACCAAACAGTTGGTCGGCAAAGGTATTCAGTACTCCTGCAAGGATCAGAAGATTGCCCACCTACAAACCACAGATCCTGCTGACTCCAATGCCAGCAGGCCTGGACGTCTCCAGACCGTGATCCCTGCTCCTGAACGCAACGGCTCTAACAATGCAGAGCAGATTCTAAACCTGGACTCCACTGCTATCAATGTGGGTTGCAACGACTTCAGACACCTCCAAAGTGCTGATTGCACAACCCCCAGCTTCAACTCCAGCCTTGACCTCCACCTTGACCTCCAGGCCAGGTCTTCCCACGTTGCCACTGGAACCCGTCTCCCCTTCCCCCAGCACCACAATGTAATCCCATCTCTCTCAGGTCCCGCCGCCAACTCTTGGGTCCTCTGAGACTAAATCTTCGTCTCCCTCCACCATACCTGAACACCAAAACCTCCCTTCTCCTCAGACACAACCAATCCTCTTCCCCCCTCTGATCCCAGCTCCCAACCTTACCCTCTCTGAGGCAGAACTTTCTGTCCTCAGTAAGGGACTCACCCTTGTCCACTGCGTGCACAATTTAGTGAGATCTGCACCCACCACAACACTGAGCTCTTCTTCCACCACCTGCATCTCAGAGCCTAGTTCTTTGGCAAGGTCTCTCCACCCCACACCGATGACCCAACCTCCCATTTTTAACCCTTCTCCTCTTCCCAGACACCCTACCTTGGTCCTTGGCCACTCGGGACCTTTTCATTGTCAACTGCCGATGGGGCATCAACCATCTAGACTTCAACACTCCTCTCTCCTATTCCAACCTCATTCCTTCTGAACACTTGGCACTCCAGTCCCTCCGCACTAAAACTAATAGCACGGCAGTCTGGCAGACTGACCTCTACCTTGCTGAGGCTCAGCACCAACTCTCAGACACCTTCTCTTACTTACCTCTCAAACAGGACCCCACCAAGGAGCACCAGGCCATTGTCTCCCAAACCATCACCAATCTTATTGAATCTGGGGATCTCCCATCCACCACTACCAATCTCATTGTTCCCACACCCAATACCTCCCATTTCTACCTCTTACCCAAGATCCATAAACCCGCTTGTTCAGGTAGACCCATTGTTTCAGCCTGTTCCTGCCCCATTGAACTCATATCTGCATACCTCGACTCTGTTTTATCCCCTCAGTTCAGTCACTTCCTACCTACATCCATAACACTTCACACGGTCTGAACCTCTTCAATAATTTCAAGCTCCCTGGCCACCATCACCTTATTTTCACTATAGTGTCCAGTCCCTCTACACTATCATACCCCACCAGGAAGGCCTCAAAGCTCTCCAATTTTTTCTGGATACGAGACCTAACCAGTTCCCCTCCACCACCACTCTCCTCCGTCTAGCGGAACTTATCCTCACTCTAAATAATTTCTCCATCGCTCCTCCCACTTCCTTCAAACAAAAGGTATAGCCATGGGCACTTGCATGGGTCCCAGCTTGGCCTGTCTGTTTGTCGGCTTCATTCCAAGCCTACACTAGTGACCACCCCCCCCCCCAAACTTTTCCTACACTACATCAATGACTGCATTGGTGCTGCTTTCTGCACCCATGCTAAACTTGTTGACTTCGTCCAATTTGCCTCCAACTTCCACCCTGTCCTCAAATTTTACCTGGTCCATTTCCAGAACCTCTCTCCCCTTTCTTAATCTCATTGTCTCAATATCCAGAGACAGCCTATCCACTGATGTCCATTATAAACCCACTGACTCTCACAGCTACCTGGACTATACTTCTTCCCACCCTATTACTTGTAAAAATGCCACCCCCTTCTCTCTAATTCCTTCACCTCTGCCGCACCTACTCTCAGGATGAGGCTTTTCATGCTGGAACAAAGCAGATGCCCTGCTTTTTCAAAAAAAGGGCTTCCCTTCCTCCACCATCAAAGCTGCCCTCAACTGCATCTCTTCCATTTCATGCACATCTGCTCTTTCCCCATCCTCCCACCACTCTACGAGACTTCCTCTTGTCCTCACCTACCACCCCACCAGCCTCGGTATCCAGTACATAATTTTCCAAAACTTACACAATCTCCAACTGGATCCCACCACCAAGCACATCTTTCCCTCCCACCCCCTCCTCCAGCTTTCTGCAGGGATGGCTCCCTATGCAACTCCCTTGTCCATTCGTCCCTCTCCACTGATCTCCCTCCTAGCACTTACCCTTCGCAAGCAGAACAAGTGCTACACCGCCTCACTCACTTTCATTCAGGGCCCCGAACAGTTCTTCCAGGTGAGGCAACATTTCACCTGTGAACACAAAGTACACTGCAGATGCTGTGGTCAAATCAAGATGTATAAACAAGCTGGATGAACTCAGCTGGTCGAGCAGCATCCGTTGAAATAAGCAGTCAGTCCTGACAAAGGGTCTCGGCTCGAAACGTTGACTGCTTCTTTCAATGGATGCTGCCCAACCTGCTGAGTTCATCCAGCTTGTTTGTACGTCTTGATTTCACCTGTGAGCCTGTTGGGGGTCATAGACTGTGTCTTGTGCTCCCAGTGTGGCCTCCTGTAGAATGTGAGACCCGACATAAATTGGGAGATCACTTCGCCAAGGACCCACACACCATCCACCTGAAAAAGTGGCCACCCATTTTATTTCAATTTCCCATCCTATTCCAGTATGTCTAACCATGGCCTCCTCCACTGTCATGATGAGGCCACATTTAAGTTGAAGGAAAATACCTTATATGCCGTCTGGGTAGCCCCCAACCTGATGGCATGAACATTGATTTCTCAAACTTCCGGTAAAGCCCCCCATCCCCCCTCTCCTTCACCATTTCCCATCCCCTTTTACCTCTCTCACCTTATCTCCTTACCCGCCACCGCCTTCTGTCTTTTTTCCAATTTACTTCTGAGTTCTTTACTTCATCTCTCCCCCTCCAGGTTTCACCTATCACCTCGTATGTCTCTCTCGCCCCTCCCCCCAAATTTAAAAACTGCTCAACTATTTTTCTCCAGTCCTGCTGAAAGGTTTTGGCCCAAATTACAACTGTACTCTTCCTAGATGCTGGCTGGCCTGAATTCCTTTTGTGTGTGTTGCTCGGATTTCCAGCATCTGAAGATTTTCTCTTTTTTGTTAACAACTGAGATCTACCTCATCTGCCTCTGATACAGCAGCCTTGCCCTGAGATTGTCAATTTTATTTTTAAATGGCTATACATTTGCTAACAAGATGGTAATCTGCTGTGAGTTAGATCTGTGGCATTCAAGTCTGGCAACCCAGGGCTATCTTAGAAAACTAGGTAACTTACGGAGGGCTAAATCTAGGAAATTATAGGCCGGTAAGTTTGACTTCGGTAGTAGGTAAATTATCAGAAGGAGTACTAAGAGATAGGACTTAGATAGACAGGGACTTATTAGGGAGAGTCAACGTTGCTTTATGCATGGTAGGTCATGATTAGCAAATCTTTTTAAAAATCTTAACAAAGAGTTTTTCGAGGAGGTTACCAGGAAAGTGGATGAAGGGAAGGCAGCAGATGTCGTCTACATGGACTTCAGTAAGGCCTTTGATGTAAGGCCCGCATGGGAGGTTAGTTAGGAAGATTCAGTCACTAGGTATACATGATGAGGTAGTAAATTGGATTAGACATTGGCTCAATGGGAGAAGTCAGAGAGTGGTATTGGAGGATTGCTTCTCTGAGTGGAGGCCTGTGACTAGTGGTGTGCCACAGGGATCAGTACTGGGTCTATTGTTAATTGTCATCTATATCAATGATCTGGATAATGTGGTAAATTGGATCAGCAAATTTGCTGATGATACAAAGATTGGAGGTGTAGTGGACAGTGAGGAAGGTTTTCAAAGCTTGCACAGGGATCTGGACCAGCTGGAAAAATTGGCTGAAAAATGGCAGATGGTTTAATACAGACAAGTGTGAGGTATTGCACTTTGGAAGGAAAAGCCAAGGTAGAACAAACAAGCTAAGTGGTAGGGCACTGAGGAGTGCAGTAGAACAGAGGGATCTGGGAATACAGATACAAAATTCCCTAAAAGTGATGTCACAGGTAGATAGGGTAGTAAAGAGAGCTTTTGGTACATTGGCCTTTATAAATCGAAGTATTGAGTATAAGAGTTGGAATGTTATGGTGAGATTGTATAAGGCATCAGTGAGGCCGAATTCAGAGTATTATGTGCAGTTTTGGTCACCGAATTACAGGAAGGATATTAATAAGGTTGAAAGAGTGCAGAGAAGGTTTACAAGGATGTTGCCGAGACTTGAGAAACTGACTTTATTCCCTGGAGCATAGAAGAATGAGGGGAGACTTGATAGAGGTATATAAAATTATGATGGGTATAGATAGAGTGAATGCAAGCAGGCTTTTTCCACGGAGGGGAGAAAAACAACCGGAGGACATGGGATAAGGGTGAAGGGGGAAAAGTTTAAAGTGAACATTGGGGGGGGGGGGGCATCTTCTCACAGAGAGTGGTGGGAGGGTGGAGTGAGCTGCCAGATGAAGTGGCGGGCTCACTTTTAACATTTAAGAAAAACTTGGACAGGTACATGGATGAGAGGTGTATGGAGGGATATGGGCCAGGTGCAGGTCAGTGGGACTAGGCAGAAAAATGGTTCGGCACAACCAAGAGGGGCCAAAAGGCCTGTTTCTGCACTGTAATGTTCTATGGTATGGTTCTATGGCTATCCCAGGAGCAAAGAAACAATTCTTAATGGGGTTGGAAGAGGAGTCAGAGACACAGGTTTTGCAGGCCGTTACAAAGAAAAACCTAACAGCATGAATGGGAATGATGCTTCACTCCCAGATGAGGTCAATGCTTTTTATGCATGCTTTGAAAGGGAGAATAAAACTACACCTATGAGGATCCCTACAGCACCTGGTGACCCTGTGATCTCTGTCTCTGAGGCCAATGTCTGACTATATGAACATCATTGCCTTGTGAACCCTCGCAATGGAGTACCTGGTAGGGCTCTGAAAACCTGTGTGTTCAAAGACATTTTCAATTTCTCATTACTACAGTCAGAAGTTCCCACCTGCTTCGAAAGGATAACAAATATACCATTGTCCAAGAAGAGCAGAGTGAGCTGCCTCAAAGATCATCATCCAGTAGCACTCACATCTACAGTGATGAAGTGCTTTGAGGGATTGCTTATAGCTAGAATTAACTCCTGTCTCAGCAAGGACCTGTATCTAATCTGCTTTTCCCCACTATAAATCTATGGCAGATGTGATCTCACTGGTTCTTCACTCAGCCTTGGATCATCTGGACAATTAAAACTGGCATTTCAGGGATGTGTGCTAAGATCACTGCTCTACTCTTTACATCCATGACTGTGCACTATGCACAGCTCAAGTGCTATCTATAAATTTGCTGATGACACAAACATTGTTGGCAAAATCTTCAGATGATGACCAGAGGGCATACAGGAGGGAGATATATCAACTAGCTCAGTGGTGTTAGAGCAACAATCTTGCACTCAGTGAGACCAAAGAACTGATTCTGGACTTCAGAAGGAGAAGGAACACACACCAGTCCTGATAGAGGGATCAGAAGTGGAAAGAGTGAGCAATTTCAAGTTTCTGAGCGTCAACATCTATCAGCCCAACCTATCGATGCAGCTACAAACAAGGCACAACTGTGGCTTCATTTCATTGGGAGTTGAGGATATTTGGTATGTCACCAAAGATGCTTGCAAATTTCTACAGATTTGCTATGGAGAGGATTCTAACTGGCTGCATCACTGTCTGGTATGAGGAGGCTACCTCACAAGATCGAAAAAAGCTGCAGAAAGTTAAAAACTTAGTCAGCTCCATCATGGGTACTAGCCTCTGTAGTATCCAGGACATCTTCAAGAAGCAATGCCTCAAAAATCTGGCATCCATCATTAGGGACCCAGATTATGGCCTGTTCTCATTACTGCCATCGGGAAGGATATACAGAAGCCTGAAGGCACAGACTCAACGATTCAGGAACAGCTTCCTTCCCCCAACATCTGATTTCTGAATGGACATTGAACCCATGAACACTACTTCACTGCTTTTTAAAAATTTATTTTTGTACTGCTTATTTAACTTAATATATTAAATATACACTTACTGTAATTCATATTTTTCTCTATTATTATGGATTGCTATGTACCACTGCGCAAAGACGACAAATTTCACAACATATGCTGCTGATATCAAACCAATCCAATGCTGAATGATCAGCCAAGAATTTGTCACAAGGGAAACAGACACACCCACAATATCAAACAATGAGAACAGTTTTCCCAATTTTACCCCAATGATTTCAATGATTTACCCTGATAAATGACAACTACTCATGGTCACATCTCCAAATTGCAGATATTTGATCAACTGAAGGATTGTAACAAACAGAGCATTTAATCTACAACATGAATAATTCCATTAATTTAATTCTAAAAATACTTCAGATTTCGATGACCTCTGCATTACCTTTAGCATCACATTAATTTCATAGACTCTTTTTAACTTCTGATATCAGATTGCACCCCAGTACTACAAGAATTTAATTCTGGACCATTATATTGATAATCACAATGCTTTTACTGCAAACTAAGTCAATGTATTCTAAGGTCCTTATAATTACAAAAAATGTTTAATTAACAAGAAGTGGAAATTATGTTTCCATTTATTTGAGGAGTCATAATACAAGCATATTCGTAATCCAAGAAGAAATTCACAAAGTGATTAGAAAGTAATCTGCAACCCCATAATTGGAAGAATAGATCATTCTTGTACGGTAAGATAAAGCATGGTTGTGGGAGTGTCATATCAAGATGTATTGCCTTTCACAATGGTCAGAGGTAAAGTGTAGAATGTAATTTAATATTATGTAACCCAATCTTGCTGAATCATAGAATTAAAAATAAAGTTTAATGGCATAGAGTAGGTCAAATGACATCGGTTAAGCAAAAATAATTCATACTAACATAAAGAAAAAATCTAAAATAAAACAGAAAATGCTTAAAAAAACACACTGGACAGAAGCTGGTCAGTGAGCAAAGGAAAAGGCCACCAATCAGCAGAATTGCCATGAGGTTAAAGTGGCTGTTATGTAAAACTGGAAAAAGAGGGCAGGAAGAGAAATATATTCTTCTGGAACATATTTTAGTATTTGTTAATTTATTTCTAGTAATATTATTTTGTGTTCTGTGAGTTATATGTACTATGTTGTGCACCTTGGTCTGGAAGAGTGTTGTTTCTTTGGCAGTATACATGTATATGGTGCAATGACAATAAAGTGGAACTTGAAAAGGTGCAATTAACACCAATCATTGTAAAAAAGTGTTAACTGACCTGCAAAATGCCAAAGAGAAGCCAAGGATGGTGAAAACAAACTTGATGAAGGATCATTTATATACTGCAAAAATGGTTGCAGGCAAGAGAAGATTGTCAGATATCAAGATAAATGCTAATATGAATACTGAATGATAAATTTTAATAGTTGCAGTAACTACTTATAAGTCATGATTTAGATGGATGGCAGAACAGATCTAAGGACCTGAATAAATTGCTCTTTTTCTAACATGCCACCAAGCTCAACTCCTGAATTCAGAGTACATAAGCTAAATTTCCATTTCACTACAATTTGTTACATCATGCTTAAAATTACAGCTAGGACACCTGAGAACTCCTTTGTCACCACCAGTGGGAGCAGGCCCTCAGTTTCAATCACTGCTTCAGAGTTACTGTAGTCAGGGCTTTACAGACCCAGGATCTGTGAAACTGCAAGAAGAATTCACAGAAAGCTGCAAGCTATCTGGAGTATGATTCAGACCAACATATTTGAAACCTATCCTTTCATCAACTTAACAATATTACTTTTGCTGCACTGAAATCCTCAACAATTATTGCCATTTGAATGGAAAGTTTGAGCTGTCTAAGGTTTTCATTTCTTCCTGGAAGGAAACTACACCCCTCAATACTTCTTTCAGTTTAGCTGATCCAGCAAGATGATATAATCAAAATCAGTAGTTTAGAAACTCAGAATCAGTTATTCTAACTATTCGGTTATTCGTGGCATCACCTCTATCTCATTATTGCTTTAATCACCAAAGTATGTGAATTAACAGAATTAACCTAATACAGAATTAGGTTATCTAATCCCATAATTGGGCAACAGCTAAATTTTCATTTATAGGATGCCTTACACATCATGATGTTAAGAAGATGATTTTTAGCTTTGAAAGTACTTTTGAAGTGCACTAACTGAAACAAAGCAACCAATTTGCATAAAACCACAAACAACTATTTGTTTTTCTTTAAATAAACTATAAATATCATGCAGTACAATACTGCAACTTTTTTACTATTATTTGAGACAATGAGAATTTGGTTTACACCAATCAAAAAGACACGATTCAGCATCTCATTTGAAAGACAGAACACCTTGAGTTGGGCTATTTTTTGTGCTCACATCACTGGACCGAATAATAAACTACAGCCTACTGCTACTCATTTAGCCATAGGTACCACATCAGAAGGTAGAGGACTAGCTTCTCTTCCAACAATTGGACACCATTTAAGGTGAAGAATCACATGCCTACAACACCTCCCCTATATATAGGATTGTAAAATGGGAGCAATTGATTTGCGACTTATTGACAGGTCTATTGCACACAAGCATGACTGATTGCTCCAATATTGGCTTTGGGGAGATCAACAGAAGTTGGATTGAATTGCTCTACACAGACATTAGTACAACAGTCCAAACCAATGGCCAGGTGGCTTCCTCATGAAATCTGGAGTAAGGCAGAGTTGCTCACTATTCTGTCTTGTCTATGTACTGCATAGAATCATTTGGCAAATCCATCAAGGACAGGCGAATGAAGGGTTACACTGCCAGGCAGTGGAGTAATTCAGATCAAGAACTTCCTTTACAAGGACAACTTTTTCTGCTCAGATCTTAGGCCAGTCCACAGATGGATTAACACCTCCAACCAGATTGAGTTGGCCTAGGCAGCTGGAGTCAACAGCCACAATAGAAAGGCTATGCTCTTTCACAGCTGGTCCAACAGTCCACCATCTCCTTCACTGTCACATCTGAACATGTGAAGGTGCTGGGGATCTGGTTTAGAGGGTCCAAAGTGTGTAACAAAACTTGACTGGAGCAGATGGTCAAGGCTGAACAAAAATTAAGACTGTTGGGTTAGGGGGCACTCTGGTTATCTCAGGTGCTCTCAGTACAGCTGTGTTTGGTGCAAGTGTGGCCCAAATTTCATTTGGCCACTGTGTCAGTCACCAGAGCCATCTTCCATTTTATTTGTAGATCTAAAATGGGACTATGTCTGAGAGACCACAATGCATATGTACTAAGGTCTTTTCTGCTCCTAGTGTTACAAAGGATGGCTCCGGCCTCATTGCTCCAAGGGTGTCAAAAGTTACAGGGGAATAGGATAGGAGAATAGGATTGGGAGGGATAATAAATCAGCCATGATGGAATGGCTCTTATGACTCAAACCTGCAGCAAAAGCAACAGCAAAGACCAGACTTGCAGTACTCCAAAGACTACACGTTCACCTGGTATTCAGCATACCACAGGTTTTCTCTCTCTCTAATGACTCATGACAGTTTGATCTATGGGTTGTTCGCAGGGACACATGCTGAGACAAACGTCAGGTGCTATTGAAAGATCACTCACATGGTAAAAGACGCACTTTGGTGTGCCCAAAACTTGCCGGTCTTCCAGGAAGATAAGCTGTCCATAAGGGAATGCTGTTGACTGGCATATTCTAGGCTGAAGATATGCACTGAAACTTGGTATAGCCAATGTGAAGGCTTTGCGCAGCCTACACCCCTGCATGTAAAAGCCTCTCAAACACTTGAACTTATCAGCCAAGGAGGCTGCGAGTGACATTTATGAATTGTACATAAAAGCTGCTTACACTAAAACATATAGAACTAATAACACTAGGGGTGCATACTCTGAACAACACTGTAACACACAAATTTTGTACTTCTATATTTTTATGAATGAAATTTAGTTTTGAAATAAAAAAATTAGACTGTTCTCTGAAAAGATCCTTCATTTTTTAGTATGCATATATAAATCATGACAAAGGATCTAAAGGGCTTGATCCTTTGTTACGTCCTCTCAAATGCACCACTAGTACATCGTTTAAGAGAAAATCATGAGTGGTTTCGACGCATTACAGGAAAATGCATTTAGTTTATTGGACACGACCTAGAGAAATTGCCAATATTAGCTAATACATATATTATGAATATAGTACATTTAATCTGCTTAAAGTTAATATGACTGAAGGGGGAGGGGAGTCAACATAATTAATGGAAGTCAACTCAATAAATTAACAAGCCTGACACATACTTGCTTATTGAATGTCAAGAAGTTTTGAAACAATGAAGTACAATCTATATTCTTTTGCAGCACAAAAATTCAGTAATTTTACTCTTCTTCAGTTAAACAAGAGTATGACATCTCTCCAAAATCACTATTAATTAATACCAGAGCAAACCAATTCCAAAAGAAATACTGAGATAAAATGGAATTTCTCACTTTGCAACTGGCAATGACACCTGCCTAAAATCAATAACCATTGAATTTATCTAAACATACTCGTGGCAAAATGCAATTCTAACTCAGAAGATTAAAGGAAGAAAAACATTACAGCTCAAGGTGTCGGAGTTCAGAGACCCATACTGGCATCCTCTCTAAGGAGTCAGTATATCCTCCCCAAAGAGTCAAAGGTTTCAAAGGTACATTTAATGTCAGAGAAATGGATAAAATATACATCCTGAAATACTTGTTCTTCACAAACATCCACAAAAACGGAGTAGTGCCCCAAAGAATGAATGACAGTTAAATGTTAGAACCCCCGCTCCCCCCCCTTCTGCACATAAGCACCAGCAAGCAATGATCCTCCCTTCCCCTATCAGCAAAACAAAAAGCATCTGCACCGGCCGCCGAGCACTCAAACCTGCAGCAAAAGCAACAGCAAGGACAGACTTGCTGTACTCCAAAGACTACACGTTCACCTGGTATTCGGCATACCACAGGTTCTCTCTCTCTAATAAGGAAGAAAGAGGTGTCTCCATCTCTGTACATTCTCCCTATGCAATATGTGGATTTCCACTGGATCCTCTGGTTTCCTCCCATAGTCCAAAGGTGTACCAAGTAGGTTAACTGATCATTGTAAATTGTCCTGTGATCAGATTAGAGTTAAATTGGGGTTGTCTGGGGTTGCTGAGCAGTGTGGTTCAAAGAGCCAAAAGGGCCTATTCCACACAATATCTTGAATTAAGATCAATAAATAAAAATAACTGAACTATTGGTAGATTATTCTGGATTTGACCTAGGAGTTTTACCCCAAATCATTTACAAACTATGAGGCACACTCAGAAATTAAATTATTGCATTTCTGCCATTATTTCTGTCTAGAACTAGCCAACATAGAAAACTTAATAAAAACTACTGGCAAACCATCCAATTAAACTAGTCATAATGAAGCAATGTCAGTTTTATCACTGGCACAATGCCATGAAGCTTAAAACTGGATGTTTAAATCAGAAAAATCATTCCTGCTTGTAGATAATATTTAGAAATGCAAAACAACCTTAGTAAGAAATCTACTAATCTTCAAATGAATGTTAAAATATAATGTCTGAATAACATTTTGTACATGAGTTGAGTGATAGCCATTTTGATGAAATAACAATCAAGCGAGTTCACCAGGTGCACCCAGCCATTACACAGCAGTTACCTGTTTTCTTAAATTAAACATCAATGTTTCAGATTTATGGATGAAGTAACTGCACAAAGGATAAATCAAAAATCTTAACTGAGACACCAAGTGAGATTGGATAGAAATAAAGTACTAGAAATTATGGAAAAAGAGGTAACCTACTGTGAATTAAATCACACCAGTGGTAATTCATAAATTGCAGATGCTAGAAATTCTGAAATAAAAACAAGATGTTGGAAATATTCAGCAGGTAAGCAGCATCTGCCCAAAGATACACATCGTTAATTATTCAAAGACTGTTCATCCAAACATGCAAATAAAAAAAAGTTAGACTTTTAAGTTGAAAAGCAAGTAGGGGAGAGCAGGATAGACAAATGGAATATAGAACATACTGTAGAACACCACAGACCCTTCTACCCATGATGTTGTGCCAACATTATAACCTACTCGAAGACCAATCCAAACTTTCCCTCCTACATAGCCTCCAATTTTCTATCATTTATGTGCCTACCTATGAGTTTCTTAAATGTCCATAATGTATCTGCCTTGACCACCAACCCTGCCAGAGCATTCCACTCTATGTTAAAAAAACATTCTGTCACAGACTATCTGTGACAGGGTGAGACCAGGATTGCCATGGGGATCATTTATAGCGGTCAGCCAATTAATGGATTAATGGGAGCAATACAAAAGTGAAAATACAAAGAAAGATGCAAAAAAATTGCAAAATGTGTGGTTGTGATCTATATTCAGCAGGTCAGGCTGTGCTAAATGAACAGGGAAAAGTGAATCATAAGTGGATCATTTACAAAAGAAATACTAAGTCTTACTTCATAAAGAGAAAGTGAGTTATCTAAAGTTATATAACTTGATATTGAGTACTGAATGCCACATGTCCTTATGTGAAAGGTCCTTACGTTTTCCTCAGGTCTGCAATATGCCTGTTTATACCACTGCCAATAGATCTGAGAGGGAATGATATTGTGAATTAGAGAGGCTCGGGGTTACATCTGTAGTCTGAACACAGGTATCCCACAAAGCAATAAAAACAATCAGCCAATCTGTGCTTAGTTTCTACCACAGAGGAGAACCTAGAATAGAGAGAAGAGATTGAATAATGTGCAAGTGCATAGGGGCTTCACCTTGGAAGAATGTTTGAGTTCCGAAAATGGAAAGAGAAGTGATAAATGGATATGTGTTGACTCTCTGCATTTAATGTAATGAAGGGATTGGGATGGGTCCATGTGGTACATTAGGAAAAAATATGAATAATATAAATAGCAAAATCTAACTAACCCTTTGAGATTGTTGGCCAAAAAAAAAAACTTCTTCTGTCTTTAATGTTATGTTCTATGGAATAGATATTGCTTGATAACTGCATTTCATAATGGCACTTGCTACTTATCAGGCCACACGTGTATATTGCCCAGGTTTTGCTATATTCAGACATGTTTTGTTACATGAGTAATGAAGAGAATTGGGTATCATACAATCAGCAGCAAATATCTCAAGTACCAACTTAATCATGGTGGGTGTATGAGTATATAAGTAATTAAAATCTTGTAATTATAAAATGGAGTGCTGGGAAACAGCCTAATAGAAAAGCTAATTTTGAATTGCTGAGACATCTAAACATTCAGATTGTGTGAATACAGCCTGCTCCTTAGCAGCCAACAGATAAGGAAATGTCTTTATAGTTAGAAAACTGCTTCAGAGATTATCATGTCTTCGCAGAACCAGAGAGAATAAATTATTGACCATGTGGTTAGCATTATCTGATGCCTCAGAGAGGAAAACATGCTTATTGTCCACTTTTTATTGAAGCTTATTTCAGATAGAAAGATTGGTATAAATTTACAGCAGAAACATAACCTTCTGTAGTTGAAATCCAAGAGTTAAGCTTGAGCCATGAAATGAATGCCAACGGTAATGGAACATATAAACTCAGGCCTGTGAAGTGACTTAGATCCACTCTATCTTCCTTACCGGAGAAACAGGTCCAAAAAAGATGCCATTCCATTTGCTCTTCACTCAACCCTGGAACATCTGGACAGCAAAGATGCATACATCACGATGCGTTTTATCAACTACCTTTCAGCAATCAATACCATCGTCACCTCAAAATTAATCAATAAGCTCTAAGACTTTGGCCTCAATACTTCCAAGTGTAATTGAATCCTGGATTTCCTCATATCCAGACCCCTATCAGGTTGGATTGGCAACAACACCTCTTCATGACCACTATCAGCACAGGTGCACCACAGTGTGCTTAACCCCCCACTTTACACTCATGAAAATATGGCTGAATTGTGTCACAACAACAATCTCTTACTCAATGTCTGCAAGACCAAGAGCTGATTATAGACTTCAGGAGAGGAAACTAGATTTCCATGAGACAGCTCTCATCAGAGAATCAAAGGTGGAGAGGGTTAGCAACTTGAAATTTACAGGTGTTTCGAAGGACCTGACCTGGGCCCAGCACATAAGAGCAATTATGGAAAAAGGACAGCAGTGCCTCTACTTCCTTGGGAGTATGCGGAGATTTGGCATGAATGGTAGCAATGCTTCACCACCAGATAAACTTAACGCCTTCTATGCCCGCTTTGAAAGGGAGAATATAACTACAGCTGTTAAGATCCCTTCTGCACCTGATGACCCTGTGATCCCTGTCTCAGAGGCCGATGTTAGGCTGTCTTTAAAGAGAGTGAACTCTCACAAGGCAGAAGGTCCCGATGGAGTACCTGGTAAGGCTCTGAAAACCTGTGCCAACCTGGTGTGAGTATTCAAGGGCATTTTCAAACTCTCACTGCCTCATCGGAAGTTCCTGCTTGCTTCAAAAAGGCAACAATTATACCATGCCTAAGAAAAGGAATGTGAACTGCCTTAATAACTATCGCATAGTAGCACTGACATCTACAGCAAGATACCGGTAAGAGACACAGAAGCCTAAAGGCACACACTCAGCGATTCAGGAATAACTTCTTCCCCTCTGCCATCCAATTCCTAAATGGACTTTGAAGCTTTGGACATTACCTCACTTTTGTTAATATACAGTATTTCTGCTTTTGCACATTTTTTAATAATCTATTTACTTGTTTATTTATTATCGTGTTTTATTTTATTTTATATTTTTTCTCTCCCTGCTAGATCATGTATTGCATTGAACTGTTGCTGCTAAGTTAACAAATTTCACGTCACATGCCATTGATAATAAACATGATTCTGATTCTGAAATGCTTTGAGAAGTTAGTCATGACTTGACTGAACTCCTGCCTCAGCATGGACCTGGACCCATTGCAATTTGCCTATCACCACAATAGGTCAACGGCAGATGCAATCTCAATGGCTCTCCACACGACCTTTTAGACCACTTGGACAACACAACCACCTATGTCAGGATGGTGTTCATTATCTAAAGCTCAGCATTTAACACCATCATTCCCACAATCCTGATTGAGAAGTTACAGAACCTGGGCCTATGTACCTCCCTCTGCAATTGGATCCTCAACTCCCTAACCAGAAGACTACAATCTGTGCTGATTGGTGATAGTATCTCCTCCTTGCTGACAATCAACACTGGTGCACCTCACTGCTCTACTATGTGGCTAGGCATAGCTCAAATGCCATCTATAAATTTGCTGATGATACCACTGTTGGTAGAATCTCAGACGGTGATAAGAGGGCATACAGGAGCAAGATATGCTGACTAGTTGATTTGTTTATTTATTATTTTTATTTCTTCTTTACATATTTTCAGAGTTTCTTGTCTTCTGCACTCCGGTTGACATCCTAGCATCATTGATTCTGTTATGGTTATTATTCTATAGATTTATTGAGTATGCCCACAAGAAGATGAATCTCAGGTGGCATATATGTACTTTCATAATAAAATTTACTTTGAACTTTGCAAGCTGGAGCCTAATGTCATTTTGGACCCACAAGAAAGAGGCGAGAATTTTTGGCTCTGCTCAGACACATTTGAAATGTGTCCATGTTCCACGTTTGAAGTCCAGCAACTTGGATACGCATCCGAAGTATCATCCGAAGTCTTGGCCTCCACTCTACATTTGTAAAGCCAGTGACATTCATGAGTTATGAAGGACCATCCATGGATGTCAAGCTATCTCAAGTAAATATCTCCTGGGATCAGATGTCCTCGTGAGTGAGGAACAACGTGGAGACACAAGGGCTATCAGTTGGCCAACCTGGAGTTAGAGCCTGGAGTTTGCTGTCCTATCATGAGCTCGTCCAGGAGATGATAACAAAGATAAAAGCCCAAAGATCAATTGTAAGTCCGGAAATCAAAGCCCAACAGCCGAAGCTTGAAGACTGGAGGCCTTAGAGTTGGAGGATGTTCTGTGTTTGCATGGGTGGGAGGGAGGAAAGGGGATTGTTTTGCTGTTGTTGCTTCGCTGCTTGTTGTGTTCTGTGTTGTTCTGTCAAGCACTGCGGGCATGCTATGTTGGCCAAAGCAACGGTATGCAAGTCAAAGGCCTGATGTCTACAAATTGAATCCACTGGAATCTGGAAGCCTAGAGACAGCCTGCCCTGGGGTTAGAGGACACTCTGTGTTCATGCATGGGTGGGTGGGAGGAAGATAAGATGCAGTTGCTGTTTCATTACTGTTGCTGTTTGTGCTGTTCTGCAAACATATGTTGGCACTGGAATGTGTGGCAACACTTGTGGGCTGCCCCCAGCACATCTTCAGGAACTATATATTTGTCTGTACATGTGATAAATAAATTTGAATCTGAAAGGGAATGCTGTGAAAGACCAGAAGACATATGAGCCAAATAAAGCCATTCAGGGCATAGAGTATGCTATGTCATTCCATCACTGCTGAATGGAGTGCTTTGTGGACTAAGAAAGCATGCAAAATGATGAACAGGTTATGCCAGGTAGGGGAAGGGAGCAGGGGCAAAGCTGGGAGACAGTTGCAGGGGACTGATAGATCGAGGCAAAGTGAGGAAACAAAAACTGATAGAGCAAGGAGGTCAAATACATTGGAAATATTGAATATTAGAAATAAACCATTGAAATTATTTAAACACTTTTAATGATACTTTAATAATAGTCAAAAAATAAAAATAAATTACATTTGGGTTGAATCACAAATTAAAACATTTAAGATCATCAATAATGATAAAGATATCTGGGCTAGGAAACTACCTCACAAAACTTGCATGGAAATCCTGGGACTGAGATGATTAACCTCAAACAACCATACAGCAAACAGCAAATCGTGGAAGAACTCTGCAGCTCAAGCAGTATCTACAAAGTGGAACAAACAGTTGATGTTTCAGGCTGAGACCTTTCAGCAGGAACTGACTTCTGTCTTGATTGGAACTCTATGAAGAGAACATTTTTGAATTATCCATCACTTCATGTTGAAGAAGATGTTATGGTAGCGTAATACTATTACAGCTCGAGGCATTGGAGTTTGGAGTTCCGGTCTCCCCTGTAAGGAAACATAAAAAACCTACAGCACAATACAGGCCCTTAGGGACACAATGCTGTGCCAAACATGTACTTACTTTGGAAATTACATAAGGTTACCCACAGCCCTCTTTTTTCTAAGCTCCATGTACCTATCCAAGAGTCTCTTAAATGACCCTATTGTATCCACCATCATTGCCAGCAGCCCACTCCACGCACTCACCACGCTCTGAGTGAAAAACTTACCCCTGACATCTCCTCTGAACCTACTTCCAAGCACCTTAAAACTATGTCCTCTCGTGCTAGCCACTTCAGCCCTGGGAAAAAGCCTCTGACTATCCACACAATCAACGCCTCTTATTATCTTATACACCTCTATCAGGTCTCTTCTCATCCTAAGGCATGCTCCGCAATCCAGGCAACATCCTTGTAAATCTTCTCTGCACACTTTCTATAGATTCCACATCCTTCCTGTAATGAGGTGACCAGAACTGAGCACAGTACTCCAAGTGGGGTCTGACCAGGGTCCTATATAGTTATAACATTACTTCTCAGCTCTTGAACTCAGTCCCATGGTTGATAAAGGCCAATACACTGTACGCCTTCTTAACCACACAGTCAACCAGTACAGCAGTTTTGAGTGTCCTATGGAGTTTGTACATCCCTCTCTATGAACATGTGGGTTTCCTCCAGGTGCTCTGGTTTCCTCCTACAGCCCAAAGATGTACCGGTTGGGTTAATTGTTTTTTGCAAATTACTCTGTTATTAGGGCAGAGTTAAATAGATGGGCTACTTGGCAGTGCAGCTCATTGTGCCAGAAAGGCCTCTTCCCTCCTGTATCTCTAAGCGAATAAATTCCAAATACTTCAACCTCTTTTGTATCATATGCTCAGGTCCACAACAAGTGAGGATGGGGATTTTCACAGAAGTCAGCTGTTCACAATTCATGCCTTCACCTGGCTAGATGACCAAACTTTATGAATATGAATCAGTGGATGTAGGATTATTTTCATCCTGTTTATTGCCACCAGAGTTTGGTACATGAAACATATATAGTTTGGTCACAGCTTAAACCCCTGAGCTGGGGACTACACTACACTAAGTTACATGTTAAAAAGGAAACCTTCTGCTAATGATGACTTAAGCTATCCCATTAATCTTAATGATGATGTTAGATATTATACTGGAAGGCATCATCTGAAAAAGTATGCCACTTGGCCACCACAAGAACTGAATCACGGTGACTCCTTCTGATAGGACACTGTTTGCTCTCTCACCCTCTGATACAGACCACATCTCTGACAACTATGTCTTTCAGAACCTAGGCAATTACCAAACAACCCTCGGCAACAAGCATTTTAACCCTTCCCAAGTGCATTCTTGTTCTTGCTTCTTCCAACTTCTGTTTAATAAGGGGGAAGTCAACTGAAGAGGGTGGTCGGTGGTAATTAGCAATTGGATTCCTTACGAGAGTTTGTCCTGATACCATGAGATTTCAAAAAAAAATTGAGAATCAAGGATGAAGGATCCCAAAACCCATTCCATTCCCACTGCACACCAGTCTAAACTGCACTCTAGGCGAGTCTCTCAGTGAGGCAAAATGCATACACAGAAAAGGGCAGAAGAGTCTGAGATGCTGGCTGTGTTGCCCTTAAGGCATTTATTTAGTTTTATTACATTTTCACTTTAGTAATTCATTTGTAATTATTTTCTAGTTAAAGTTAAGGTTGATAATTACGTTGCAGTTGTTGAAGGTAAATTCACTGTCTGTGATGTATCGCGGCATGTGACGACGTCACACCCGGTTTCGCCGCATCTTGTGGGTAAATACCGGTTTGGAGAAACGGGAAGGAGGGGGCTTGTGTGTGCAGGATCGGCGTGAGAGAAGTTCCATTTCTACGCACTAAGAAACATCATAGAAGCAACGCCGTAAGTTCATATGACAGTCGATATGTTGAAGTAAATATGTTAACACGGATTCTGTTAAAAGAATTGACAGTTGATAAAGTTTATTTTCTTGTACTATTGAAAGCGATGCTGGAAAGTTTGTGTTGTAGTCTATTTAAAGCTGTTGATGGCATAGATAGATTTTGACTGTATGTTGTACTTTAATGAGACTTTAATATAGTTTGTTGTAGTTTTACTTTTACAAGTATTTATGATGCAAATGTGATGCCAAGAAGTAAACAAATACTGTATATATTTTGTATTGATTTATCAATAGTTTTCACCACACGTTAATGTGGAAGAGTGAACAGTAAACGGTTAATCTTACTGTGATCCTGTCCTTACTGACTTCGGTTTTACTTGGTGTTAGTTCAGAGTTTCTACACCCTGCACAAGAACACTACACTGGCCAAAGGATATAACTCTGTAAGAAGCTTTTTCAGACTCATGCTTTGGATACCTATTCCCAGATGGTTCCAAAATTTCTTGTGTGTAGTTCCAGGATAAAGATCAAGAATTGTATAATCTAGTTGCCTGTCACCACTGCAGTCAGACATAATTATGTAATTTGCTGGAATGTTTCAGAGGCCAGTTAATTATATTAATAAGGTATGGATTCAATACAAGGAAGAATTGAATAGTTCCATTTAATATTAGAGAATGTGTACAATATGCAACCTAAATTGCAGATTTCCTTTAAAGGAATTAGTGAAGCAGGGTTTTTATTAATATACTGTAGGGTGAAGACAAATTAATTTCAACTCACCCAGCTACCATTGTCAATTATTAATCAAGTACTTTACATAATTCATCCAGTAACTGAACGACCATGCTACCATTTCCTTCTCCATCACAAGTGATGCCCAGCTTCAGCTTATGCTTTACCATAAAGTGAGATAGATTCACAATAAGTGCAATGAGAAGTTGACTGGCTCATTTTCAAGGAGAAATTGATCAAACAAATAACAGATAAAAAAAAATCAAGAGCGGGTTTGATGAATTGTAAATGAGTCAATCTTAAAAAATTCTGTTAAATTCTCATTGGAAAACCTGACAGTAATGTCATAAACAAACAGCTGCTACCAACACAAGAAAACGGAGGACATTTGAGATCCAAGAGTTAAAATTTTATTAAACAAACTAATGAAAATGCAACAGCAAAAGCATGAATGTTCTCCTGGCTCATTTATCTATTGAAATACTCAGCCTCAAGTCTATTGGTCAGCAGCTAAAGTTAAAGTTCAAAGGCTGACCTTATTACTAAGAACAGTGAAAACTGTGGATTACAGCATGTATTAATAAATGAGACTTTCAGTCCAGAAAAAGCCAAAGTCATCATTCTTACAGGAGTGGAGTTTTAATCTGCTTGCGAGTAACCAAAATCCTTTTTTATTCCAATTTGATATGCTTATTAACCCAAACTTATTTGCACGGCAATATGAATGAGCTCCCTTTAATTGGCACTTGCATTTAATTCCTTGATGAGACACCCACCAACAGAGCAAGTGGTTTACACCCTGCTCATCTGCCTCTCTTTATTTCAAATTATTTGAGTGGCTATCAGCTTTCATTGTCAAATTATACACAACACAAAAACACAGATTCAGGATCTTATATTCATCTTAATAACTGAAACTGACAACATCATTTTTTAAGATAATAAATAATCATTTTCATAATTCCTATGTCACACACTTGAGCATTTTTAAATCAATTTGGCAGCAACACACATACAAAACCAAAACCCTGCATTCATATAATGCTTTTCTGGTTTTCCTCATGACATCACCAAGTATCTCACAATCAATGAAACACTTAAAGGAAAAACAGAAAATGCTGGAAGAAATCAGCAACTGTAGCGGTGTGCTACACGCAGCGCTGAAATAACGACACGGAGTCGGTAAACTGCAGTTAAAAAAGATTTTATTCAAACTTCGCGGCTTCACTTTAAAGCCTCCCTGATCCCACCCTCCCCGGGCACGGATGCTGTAGGAGGCACGTATTCACAGTCCTGTCCCGCGCGCGGATGCTGTAGGGGGCACGTACTCACAGTCCCATGCGAGCTTTTCCTTTTGTTGGTGAAGCAGACCTGGCGCCCTTTTGGGACTGGCCTTTATGCCGGCACGCTGGCTATTTGCGAGCCGGTTCGAGTGCGTTAGGAAGTGGGTTGCCACATAACCCACCCCCCCCCCCCCAGAACCGGCATACACCCCCCAATGTCCACAGTCTGGGCTGGACCCTGTTTGGGAGGTCGGCCCCTGCACCGCAGTGCCAGGAACTTGAACGGTTGCGCCACGTCCACATGGGCCGGTTTGAGTCGGCCCACCGTGAAAACCTCCTCTCTCCCACCAACGTCCAACACGAACGTGGACCCTTTGTTCCTGAGTACTGTAAACAGCCCCTCGTAGGGCCGTTGCAGTGGTGGCCGATGCCCACCCTTTCGTACAAACACAAACTTACAGTTCTGCAGGTCTTTGGGTACGCAGGTCAGGTTCTGCCCATGCTGCGAAGTGGGTATGGGGTCCAGATTGCCGAGCCTCTCGCGTAGTCTGCCCAGGACTGCTGCGGGTTCTTCGTCGTGCCCCCTTGGGGCTGGTATGAACTCCCCGGGGATGACCAGGGGTGCGCCATACACCAACTCGGCCGACAAGGTGTGCAGATCGTCTTTGGGTGCCATGCGGATGCCGAGTAGGACCCAGGGAAGCTCGTCCACCCAGTTAGCTCCTCGAAGGCGGGCCATGAGAGCCGACTTCAGGTGACGGTGGAAACGCTCCACCAGGCCGTTCGACTGTGGGTGATAGGCAGTTGTGTGGTGCAGCTGTGTCCCCAAAAGGCTGGCCATAGCTGACCACAGGCTGGAGGTGAACTGGGCGCTTCTGTCAGAGGTAATGTGGGCCGGTACACCAAAGCGGAACACCCAGGTGGTGATCAGTGCCCGGGTGCAAGATTCGGAGGTGGTGTCGGTGAGCGGGATCGCCTCTGGCCATCTGGTGAACGAGTCCACGATAGTGAGGAGGTGACGCGCTCCGCACAACACTGGCAGGAGGGCCACGATATCCACATGAATGTGGTCGAAACGCCAGTGGCTGGGGTGGAATTGCTGCGGCATAGCTTTGGTGTGCCGCTGCACCTTGGCCGTCTGGCAGTGCATTCATGTTTTGGCCCATTCACTGACCTGCTTGCAGAGACCGTGCCAAACGAACCTGCTGGAGACCATCCAGACGTCTGTCCTGATGGAGGGGTGCGCTAAGTTATGAATGGATTCGAAAACACGGCGCCGCCAGTTTGCCGGGACAATGGGACAGGGTTGGCTGGTGGTGACGTCACAGAGTAGGGTCCTCTCACCTGGGCCTACAGGGAGGTCCTGGAGCTGCAAACCAGAGACTGCGGTTCTGTAACTAGGGATCTCCTCGTCTGCCTGCTGCACCTCTGCCAGCGCCTCAAAGTCTACCCCTTGGGAAAGGGCATGAATGTTAGGGCAAGAGAGTGCGTCCGCCACGACATTGTCCTTACCCGAGACGTGCCAGACATCCGTTGTATATTCAGAGATGTAGGACAGATGGCGTTGCTGGCAGGACGACCAGGGGACGGACACCTTCATGAACGAAAAGGTAAGCGGCTTGTGGTCCGTGAACCTGGTGAAGGGCCTACCTTCCAAGAAGTACCTGAAATGCCTCATTGCCAGGTATAGCGCCAACAGTTCCCGGTCGAAAGCACTGTATTTGAGCTCGGGCGGTTGCAGGTGTTTGCTGAAAAATGCCAGGGGTTGCCAACTACCCGCGATGAGTTGCTCCAGTACCCCACCGACTGCCGTGTTAGATGTGTCCACCGTGAGGGCGGTAGGGACGTCCATTCTGGGGTGCACTAGCATCGCGGCGTTTGCCAATTAATAAAAGTGGCGGCGGACTCCTCGTCCCAGGTAACATCCTTGTCCGGACCCGACATCAGGGCGAGCACGATTCAGGCAGCTGAAGGGAGGAAGCGGTGGTAGAAATTTACCATACCCACGAATTCCTGAAGGCCTTTGATAGAGGTGGGACGGGGAAAATGGCGGACTGCATCTACCTTAGTGGGCAGAGGGGTTGCCCCGTCTTTAGAAATCCTGTGGCCCAGGAAGTCGATGGTGTCGAGCCCGAACTGGCATTTGGCTGGGTTGATTGTTAGACCGTATTCACTCAGTCGGGTGTAGAGTTGACAGAGGTGGATGTTGTCCAAATAGATGAAAGCGAAGTCCAGGTCACGTCCCACCGCGTCCATTAACCGCTGGAACGTCTGTGCGGCATTCTTCATGCCGAACAGCATGCGGAGGAACTCGAAAAGGCAGAACGGGGTGATGAGTGCCGTTTTGGCTACGTTGTCCGGGATTTGATGGTATCCCCGGACAAGGTCCACCTTGGAGAAGATCCGTGCGCCGTGCAGGTTTGCTGCAAAATCCTGAATGTGCAGCACAGGGTAGCGGTCCGGTGTTGTAGCCTCGTTCAGCCTGCGGTAGTCGCCGCATGGTCTCCAGCCCCCTGTCACTTTGGGCACCATGTGCAGGGGGGAGGCCCATGGGCTGTCGGACCTCCATATGATCCCCAATTCCTCCATCCTCTTGAACTCCTCCTTCGCCAGTCGGAGCTTGTGCGGGGGAAGCCTTCGAGCACGGGCGTGGAGGGGTGGTCCCTGGGTCAGGATGTGGTGCTGTACGCCGTATCGGGGCATGGCTGCTGTGAACTGCGGTGCCAGAACCAATGGGAAATCTGCCAGGACTCTGGTGAAGGCGTTGTCGGACAGCGTGATGGAGTCGAGGGGAGGGGCTGGCAATTGGGCTGCACCCAGGGAGAACGTCTGAAAGGTCTCGGCGTGGACCAGTCTCTTCCTGGGCAGGTCGACCAGTAGGCTGTGAGCCCACAAAAAATCTGCACCCAGAAGCGGTTGGGCTACGGCGGCCAGTGTGAAGTCCCACGTGAACCGGCTGGAGCCGAACTGTAGCTGCACCGTATGAGTGCCATAGGTCCTTTCCGTGCTGCCATTCACTGCCCTCGGGGGGGGGACACCCGGTGCCCTGTTGCGGGTGTCGTAACTCGTCAGAGGTAAGACCAAAAAACGGCGTCCCGACCGCTTGTCCCACACATACAGGAAGCTATCCCGATGGCCAGCCACCGTAGCCATCAGCGGCGGCTGGCCCTGGTGTTTCCCGGGAACTTGCAGGGTGGGCTTCTGCACCCCACCACTGGTGTTAGAAGCACCATTGTTCGTTGGGCTCCCCACCCCTGCCTCAGAAGTTAGCGGGCTCTGTGGCTGGGCCTGGTCTGGTTTGCTGCTGACAGCATGGCCTGGTGATCTGTGCGACAGACGCCCCACTCACCTTCTTGGCGTTCCACAGCAAGTCCGCCCGGGCTGCCACCTTCCGGGGGTCGCTGAAATCCACGTCGGACAGCAGCAGGCGTATATCCTCAGGCATTTGCTCCAGGAATGCCTGCTCAAACATGAGGGAGGGCTTGTGTCCTCCGGCCAGAGACAACATCTCATTCATTAAAGCCGATGGAGGTCTGTCCCCCAAACCATCCAGGTGCAGTAAACGGGCAGCCCGCTCGCGCCATGAGAGTCCGAAAGTCCTTATGAGCAGGGCTTTGAATTCCGTGTACTTGCCGTCCGCTGGGGGAGACATTACGAACTCCTCAACCTGGGCTGCTGTGTCCTGGTCGAGGGAGCTCACCACAGAGTACTAATGTGTGTCCTCTGAGGTTATCCGCTGAACGTGGAATTGGGCTTCTGCTTGCTGGAACCATAGATGAGGTAGCAGCGTCCAGAAGCTTGGCAGTTTCGATGAAACTGCATGAACAGATGCGGCGTCATTCATCTCCGGTCCAAAAATCGCTTGGACCGTCAGGGTCACCAATTGTAGCGGTGTGCTACACGCAGCGCTGAAGTAATGACACGGAGTCAGTAAACTGCAGTTAAAGAAGATTTTATTTGAACTTCGCGGCTTCACTTTAAAGCCTCCCTGATCCCGCCCTCCCCGGGCGCGGATGCTGTAGGAGGCACTTATTCACAGTCCTGTCCCGCGTGCGGATGCTGTAGGGGGCACGTATTCACAGTCCCGCGTGAGCTTTTCCCTTTGTTGGTGAAGCAGACCTGGCACCCTTTTGGGACTGGCCTTTATGCCGGCGCACTGGCTATTTGTGAGCCAGTTCGAGTGCACTAGGAAGTAGGTCGCCACGCAACTACATTTTTACTGCCTGCAATACAAGATCACACAGCCAATTTGTGCAATGCAAATTTCAACAAGATGCAATACAATAACTGGTCAGAAATATTAACTATTATAGTGATAATATCTACTTGAGGGTTAATCATTTGATTCCTTTGCTTTTTCCCAAATAATGCGAGGGAATTTTTGCATCCAACTAACACAGTAGAGAAGGCCTCAAGTTGACGGTGCCACTTGCTGAACAAGAGCACTCTCCAAAAGGTTCTGAAATGTTACTCTGCTCCTTAGACAATCCCTCAAGGTCAATCTATCAGAAAGTGGACAGTTACCAAGACATTTCATTCCAGCAGTTTGTCACACCCCATTAAGAACTGGGCAGCCATGAGGGACAGGAGAGTTACACTACAAGTGAGGTAGCTATCCAGAGCCTCAACCCTTGTACTTGTCCAAAAGGTATGAGGTATATGCATCTACCCAAATAAGAGCAGAGGCTGCAAGATTGATCAGCAAACTAACCACAGCACAGTGGTATGGAAGGGGAATTCAAGATAGCAGTAGGAATAGTGGTCTACATTTTCAAGGGTGACTTTGTCAACTTTAAGGAGAGCTGGATAAATAGCTGGTGGAACGGTGGCTCCTCTGTCCCATTTATATTCAAAACAAAAATAAGGCCTCTATATGCCTTGGCAAAGGACACATTGGAGGTCTTCCTCAGAGAGTATTGTCATCCACCTGCTGAAGCTTCATGATAGTAGTGGTGCTAACCTTGTTCTTGGCTTTGAACCAGTTGAGGATGAAAAGTCTGTTGACCATTCTATTTACAACTGGGATTCCTTGTGGTAGGTCTTGGTCAATGAGGTGAAGGATGGCAGCAATAAAGTTGGTAAATAGGGTCAGCACAATGATTCAGCCCTGCTCGACTCCTGTCTTGACAATGATTCAGCATCACTATTGCTGAGAACTGTGGCTGATATGCCAACATGCAGTAGCCTCAGTTATTTGTAAATATTTGTCAGAACAGTCATGTCTTGATGGTTTAGGCCAGAGACCTTGGAACTCTACTGTGTCAAATACCTTTGTCAAATCTATAAAAGTTAAGTACAGGGGTTGCCTTTCTTCATGGCATTTTTCCTGTAATTGGCATACTGCAAAGATCATGTCTGCAGTACCTGTAGATGGGCAGAAAATACACTGTAATTCAGGGAACACTTCTTCAAATCGCAGGAGTCAGTTGACAAGGCCATGTGCAAGCCTATGTCAATTTGCACATGACTCAGGTAATAATCCAGTATAGCCTCTCCTCTCGTCGGCCGGTCCACCTACCTGACAAATTCAGCCCCATCTATCCCCTTTGCACTCAGGAGTGCCAGTCAATATGAGGGAAGCTGAAATCACCCATAACTACTACCCTGTATTTCCTGCTCCATTCTAAAATCTGCCTGCTTATTTGCTTCTTGGTGTCCCGAGGGCTATTTGGGGGCCTATAGACTACTCCCAGCACAGTGATTGATCCCTTCCTATTTCTGACATCTACCCAGACTGACTTCCTGTAGTTAGGCGACCAGAACTGAGCACAGTACTCCAAGTGGGGTCTGATCAGAGCCCTATATAGCCACAACATTACCTCTTGGCTCCTAAATTCAATTTGACAATTGATGAAAGCCAATACACCATATGCCTTCTTCACCAGAGTCAACCTGCGCAGCAGCTTTGAGTGTCTATGAACTCAGACCCCAAGATCCCCCTGATCCTCCACACTATCAAAAGTCTTACTATATTACTATATTCTATACTATACTATATTCTGCCATCATATTTGACCTACCAAAATGAACCACTTCACATTTACCTGGGTTGAACTCCATCTTTCTCTTCTCAGCCCAGTTTTGCATCCCATTGTACCCATTGTAACCTCTGACAGCCCTCCACACTATCCACAACACTTCCAAACTTTGTGTCATCAGCAAATTTACTAACCCATCCAGATCATTAATAAAAATCACAAAGAGTAGGGGTCCCAGAACAGATCCCTGAGGCACACCACTAGTCACTGACCTCCATGTAGAATATGACCCATCTGCAACCACTGTTTGCCTTCTGTGGAAAAGCCAGTTCAGGATCCACAAAGCCAAAGATTAATTTTCCTCCTCCCTCCACAAATGCTGCCTGACTTACTGGCAATCACTATCTGCACTTTTCCTTTGGTTTTCTATTTTTTTACTATTTAGAGATACAGTGCAGATCAGGCCATTCTGGTTCAAACAAGCCGCCTCTGCTCAGAAGCCCTCCAATTTAACCCTAATCACAGGATAATTTACATTGACCAATTAGCCCACACTTTTAGACAGTGGGAAGGAACCGGAGCACCTGGAGGAAACCCACAGGGTGTTAGGGAGAATGTGCAATCTCCTTACAGAGCACACTGGAACTGTACTCCAAACTCCGATGCCCCATGCTGCAACAGTGTTGCCCTAATGGCTACATTACCGTGGTGTTCTTGCTTATATCAATCTGGAATTCAGTAACAACTTCTCTATCCATGAGTTGATTAGAATGTGGAACTCCATTTCTCAAGAGTTATGATGAGCAGCATACAAATATTTAAGGAGAACATGAATAAATGAGGCAGAAAAGAATAAATTTTGATAGAACTAAAAGAGCAATGGGTGTTCATGATGAACATTAATTTCATAATTAATAAGTTTTACTTTGTTTTAATTTAAAAATCACTGTTAACTGGGCCATTATTCATCACCTATCCCTAAATGCCCTCAATAAACAGGTGACAGTATCCCAGCTTTTTTTAAATCACTGCATTCCTTCTTTCCCTTCTTTTCCAACAATGATTTTGAATGAGGACTTGTGTGATCTAGATCTGGCAACAGAGTCGTAGTGTCATACAGCACAGAAATGGGCCTTTCAACCCAATTGGTCTGTACCATCCAATCACACCCATTTGACCCAAAACTTTCTAAGCCTTTCCTATCTATGTACCTCTCCAACTGTCTTTTAAAAATTGCTTTTGGACCTGCCTCAACCACTTCAGTTAGTTGCTCATTTGATATACATATGCAGTGATGGAACTATGAAATTAAGTCAGAATTAAGTGTGATCTGGAGAGAAACTTACAGATTTTGGCATTCTCATCCACAAACTGTCCAAGTACATTTTGGTGGTAGAAGACAAAAGTTTGGAAATATGGTCAAAGTAGTCTTGGGAAGTTACAGTAATCCATTTTGTAAATGGTACCAACCATAGCCATTGTTTATCAGTGGTGAGGAGAGTGCATGGGTGGCAATCAAATGACTATCTTTGCTTTGGATGGAATTGAAGTGTAAGTGCAGTTGAAGCTGCATTTAGCTAGGCAAATGGACAACATTCTGTCAAGCTTCAACTTGCCTTGTAGAAGGTGGAAAAACTTTGGGTCATCAGGACGCAAGTCATTCTTTACAGCATACATTACCTCCGACGTGCTAATACAGAATATACTATACATGGTTGGGCTGATTCAATTTTTTAATCAGTTGTGACCCCACCACCCTTCATACCCGACCTGATATTCTTCTCACTCCAAAATGTTGACAATTTAGGTGTTCATATTGAAAATTCTGATCAAAATCAAAAGCCAGTTGGTCAAATTCTCTTCATAAAGACAATAATTGACAGGCACTTATGCGGCAGGAATGTTATTTGCTACATTGCAGCCACTAACAATGCATGCAAGTATTTTGTGAAGATGTCACTAAAATTGAGTATCACACAAAGATCCCTTCCTCTGATCTTATAACATTCTGATGATGATTGGACCAAGGACAATGTCAAGGAATTCAGGCAGAAATTGCCAGAGGTGGGGTTAATTAATTCCAACAACAACAAATGTATTTTTATGCAAGTAATGACACAATTCACTGAAATGTTTTCCACTAATCCCTATTGATGTTAGCTTTACCAGTGCTCCTCAGTGCCATACTTGGCCAAATACAACCTGAAGGTCAAGAATCGTCATTATCCATTCACATCTGGAATTCAACTCTTCATTCAAGGTCAGACCAATGCATTATTGAGAACTACAACCAAATGGTCGTGGATAAAAATAAACCTATACATGCCACTAAACATAAAACCCTTCTCTGTTGGTGAAGAAAAGTGACAAGGGAGAAAGTGCAAGCTTGTCAATTTGTCCTGCTTTGCTTAGTGCTGTACCGGAGATAAGAAAGCAATTTTTTTGCACTCTCAGAGTGACACCTTTATCATAACTGCATGAAATAAACCTAACCAGAGCCTCAGCCTAGAATACGTCCTCAACCTACAAGAACAATGTTGTCCAGATAGCTTTCAACCATTTCTTGAGATCATACAATAGGTACCAAACCAAATTGGCTTAAAACTGGCCCCCATGGCAGAAAAAATAATCCATTCTGCTTTTCTAGTCAGAGATGATACTATCCTGGCACTCTTGTGCCAAAATTTACTCGAGGATGGGGATGCTTTTGGTATTTTTCCCTCCCTGATTAATTGTTTACCACTTTTTAGGCCTGTCTGCAACAAGTCAGCAGTGTTATGATCTAAATCATAGGTGATTTAGTTCTGACAATTGCATCCTTCTTTTTCTGTTATCATCCACAAGTCATTCGCAGCACTATTCCTAGTGAGCTATTTTGACACAATATTTCACTTTGTATCCACTAAGCTCTCTGCTGGAATTAAGCATACCTACAAGACAAATGGGAAACTGTTGACCCACTACACTCCAAAACCAAAGTCACTCTAAACATAAAAGCCGAGCTGCAGCATATAGACACCTGCATATGTGTGCACTTGGTGGCTGAGCTCCAAGTTAACATTGATTCATTTATTGAAATGTATTAGAGAAAGGGTCAAAAAATAAAAACCTTCTCTGCACAAGATGGCATGCATCCTCCAATAAGAACATAACAAGCCTATAAATAGACCCCTTTTCATATATCAGAATCCATATTTCAGTGAAGGAAATCAAGAGTGATGAAATTCACCACTGCCACCAGTGCACCAGCTGAGACTTGAGGGGAAATCAGTATTCCAAGTTCAGGACCGAAATACAACATTAGTAAGACTCCACCAAAACTGTTTCTGCAAAATATTCTAAATCTATTGAGAGGAGAAATAATCCAACAAATTAACCCACACCAACTCTCCACAGGCAATTCAAATGACGGAGCAACATCTAGGAAGCAACCAACACAGAATGTCTTTAACAGCAACCAAACAAAAATGACAAAGCACACAGAACAGTCACTTGCCCCCCACTGAGCACCACGTAGACTCCTGTGGCAGAATCTACTGGTTGCCTGAGGGCATTAACTAAGTCTTCAGGACCTTTAAAATAGTGGGAATGTCATTTCTCAGCATCAAAGGCTGTTTTCAACCAATGCTGCATCGCTACATTAATGGTAAAAGTATGATGAAGGATACAGAAACATAGAAAACCTACATCACAATACAGGCCCTTCAGCCCACAATGCTGTGCCGAACATTCACTTTCTTTAGAAATTACCACCACTCTCCTCCGTCTAGCAGAATTAGTTCTCACTCTCAATAATTTCTCCTTTGGCTCCTCCCACTTCCTCCAAACCACAGGTGTAGCCATGGGCATCCGCATGGGTCCCAGTTATGCCTGCCTTTTTGCTGGCTTTGTGGAACAGTCCATGTTCCAAGCCTATATGGGTATCCGTCCCCCTCTTTTCCTTCACAACATCAGCGACTGCATTGGCGCTGCCACCTGCACGCATGCTGAGCTCGTTGACTTCATTAACTTTGCCTCCAACTTTCACCCTGCCCTCAAATTTACCTGGTACATTTCTGACACCTCCCTCCCCTTTCTTGATCTTTCTGTCTCCGTCCCTGGAGGCGGCTTATCTACTGATGTCTACTATAAGCCTACAGACTCTCACAGCTACCTGGACTATTCCTCTTCCCACCCTGTCTCTTGCAAAAATGTTATCCCCTTTTCAAAATTCCTCTGTCTCTGCCTCATCTGCTCTCAGGATGAGGCTTTTCATTCCAGGACGACGGAGATGTCTCCCTTTTTTAAACAAAGGGGCTTCCCTGCTTCCACCATCAACTCTGCTCTCAAGCACATCTCTCCCATTTCCTGCCCTCACCCCATCCACCCACCACCCCACTCGGGATAGGGTTCCCCTTGTCCTCACCTGCCAGCCCACCAGCCTCCGGGTCCAACATATAATTCTCTGTAACTTCCGCCACCTTCAACGAGATCCCACTACCAAGCACATCTTTCCCTCCCCCCTCTTTCTGTTTTCCGCAGGGATCGCTCCCTACGCGACTCCTTTGTCCGTTCGTCCGTCCCCCCCATCCCTTCCCACCGATCTCCGTTCTGGCACTTATCCTTGTAAGCGGAACAAGCGCTACACCTGCCCTTACACTTCTTCCCTCACCACCATTCAGGGCCCCAGACAGTCCTTCCAGGTGAGGCGACACTTCACCTGTGAGTCGGCTGGTGTGGTATACTGTATCCAGTGCTCCCAATGTGGCCTTTTATATATTGGTGAGACCCGACATAGACTGGGAGACCATTTCGCTGAACACCCAAGCTCTGTCTGCCAGAGAAAGCAAGATCAGCCAATGGCCACACATTTTAATTCCAAGTCCCATTCCCATTCTGATATATCTATCCATGGCCTCCTCTACTGTCAAGATGAAGCCACATTCAGGTTGGAGAAACAACACCTTATATACTGGCTGGGTAGCCTCCAACCTGATGGCATGAATATTGATTTCTCTAACTTCCGTTAATGCCCCTCCTCCCCTTCTTACCCTATCCCTGATATATTTAGTTTTCCCCCCTTCTTTTTTTCTCTCTTTCTGCCCATCGCTCTGCCTGTTCGCCATCTCCCTCTGGTGCTCCCCTCCCCCTTTCTTTCTCTCTAGGCCTCCCATCCCATGATCCTTTCCCTTTTCCAGCTCTGTATCCCGTTTGCCAATCACCTTTCCAGCTCTCAGCTTCACCCCACCCCCTCCGGTCTTCTTCTATCATTTTGCATTTTCCCCTCCCCCTCCTACTTTCAAATCTCTTACTATCTTTTCTTTCAATTAGTCCTGACAAAGGGTCTCGGCCCGAAACATCGACAGTGCTTCTCCCTATAGATGCTGCCTGGCCTGCTGCGTTCCACCAGCATTTTGTGTGTGTTGCTTAACCCATAGTCCTCTATTTTTCTAAGCTCCATGTACATATCCAGGAGTCTCTTAAAAGACCCTATCGTATCCACAGTTGCTGGCAGCCCATTCCACACATTCACCACCCTCTGCGCAAGAAAAGTTTACTCCTGACATCCCCTCTGTACCTACTTTCAAGCACCTTAAAACTATGCCTTCTCATGTTAACCATTTCAGCCCTGGGAAAATGCCTCTTGACTATCCACACAATCAATCCCTCTCATCATCTTATACTCCTCTATCAGGTCACCGCTAATCCTCCGTCGCTCCAAGTAGAAAAGACTGAGTTCACTCAACCTTTTCTCATAAGGCATGCTTCCCAATCCAGGCAACATCCTTATAAATCTCCTCTGCACCCTTTCTATGTTTCCATAGCCTTCCTGTAGTGAGGCAACCAGAACTAAGCACAGTACTCCAAGTGGGGTCTGACAAGGGTCCTATATAGCTGTAACATTACCTCTTGGCTCTTAAATCAATCCTACGGTTGATGAAGGCCATTGCATCGCATGCCTTCTTAACCACACAGTTAACCTGCTCCGCAGCTTTGAGCATTCTATGGACTCGGACCCCAAGATCCCTCTGATCTTCCACACTGTCAAAAGTGTTACCATTAATACTATATTCTGCCATCATATTTGACCTACCAAAATGAACCACCTCACACTTATCTGGGTTGAACTCCATCGCCCATTTCTCAGTCTAGTTTGGCATCCTATCAATGTCCCGCTATGACTTCTGACAGCCCTCCACACTACCCACAACACCCCCAACCTTTCTGTCATCAGCAAATTTACTAACCCATCCTTCCACTTCCTCATCCAGGTCATTTATAAAAATCACAAAGGGGTCCCAGAACAAATCCCTGAGGCACACCACTGGTGATCAATCTCCATGCAGAATATGACCCGTCTACAACCACTCTTTGCCTTCTGTGAGCAAGCCCATTCTGGATCCACAAAGCAAGGTCCCCTTGGATCCCATGTCTCCTTACTTTCTCACTAAGCCTTGCATGGGGTACCTTATCAAATGCCTTGCTGAAATCCATATACATTACAACTACTGCTCTACCTTCATGTTTAGTCACATTCTCAAAAAATTCAATCCGGCTCATAAGGCATGACCTGCCTTGGACAAAGCCATGCTGACTATTCTTAATCATATTATGCCTCTCCAGATACTCAGAAATCTTGCCTCTCAGGATCTTCTCCATCACTGGCCCATAATTTCTTGGGCTATCTCTACTCCCTTTCTTGAATAAGGGAACAACATCTGCAAACCTCCAATCCTCCAGAACCTCTCCTGTCCCCATTTAAGATGCAAAGATTACTGCCAGAGGCTCAGCATTCTGTTCCCTCACTTCCTACAGCAGCCTGGGGTATATCTCATCCAGTCCCGGTGACTTATTCAACTTGATGCTTTCCAAAAGCTTCAGCACATCCTCCTTCTTAATGTCTATATGCTCAAGCTTTTCAGTCCGCTCTATGTCATCCCTACAATCGCCAGACTTCTTTTCTGTAGTGAAGACTGAAGCAAAGTACTCATTAACTACCTCTGCTATCTCCTCCAGTTCCATCACACTTTTTCACTGTCACACTTGGTCCTATTTTCTCACATCTTAACCTCTTGCTCTTCACATACTTGTAGAATGCCTAGAGGTTTTCCTTAATCCTGCTTGCCAAGGCCTTCTCATGGCCTCTTCTGGCTCTCCTAAGTTCATTCTTAAGCTCCTTCCTGCCAGCCTTTTACTTTTCTAGATCTCTATGATTACCCAGTTCTTTGAACCTTTCATATGCTTTTCTTTTCATCTTGACTAGATTTTCAACAGTCTTTGTACACCATCTTTGCCTGTCTCATTGGAATGTACCTCTGCAGAACACCATGGAAATACAGTCGGCTCTCCTTATCCGCAAGTTCCACATGCGCGGATTCAACCAACTGTGAATCGAGAAAACCCAGAAGTGCTCTTCCAGCACTTGTTGTTTGAGCATGTACAGACTTTTTTTCTTGTCATTATTCCCTAAACAACTACATTACATAACATTTACATTGATTTAGGTATTATAGGTAATCTAGAGATGATTTAAAGGATACAGGAGGATGTGCGTAGGTTATCATGGATCGGGATCGAAAATAAATTGGAGTTCTCTTACTAAGTAAGTCGGAACAGGTACATCCGGTGTTATTTAGCGTCAGTTAGTCAAACATTTGTCTTAGTATACAGTATATATTTTATCTTTCTATGCATATAAAACACTTAAGAATGTATGTTTCAGCACCAAGTTCGATCCAGTGACAGATCGCTCCCGAGCGCACTCGCCATCCGTGCCTGGCTGATGTGGAGGATCAAAAACCCAAAACTCAATAATTAAACCACTGCGTTGCTTGGTAATAATTGTAGCTTTCATCAGGGCAGGGCCTTTCTCACTTTATCCTTTAAAATTGTTCCGATCATTGACCGACTGTAGCCTAACGTTTTTCCAATGACCGATGGCATTTCACCTCTTTCCGATCACTTTATTATTTCCACTCTATTTTCAATTATGATCGTGATTATTTTTGTGAACAGAAACACTGCGGATTCAGAGCTCCGCCACCGGGTCCTAATGTCCACTGCACTGAGGCAAGTTAAATAAGGTCTGGGGTTCTGCTGGGTCCTACGGTCCACCGCATTGAGACAGGTTGAATAAGGGACTTGAGCATCTGTGTTCTTTGGTATCCGCGAGGGGTCCCGGAATCAATCCCTCGTGGATAAGGAGGGCCAACTGTATCACCTGAACATTTGCCACATTTCTGCCGTACATTTTCTTGAGAACACTGGTTCCCAATTTATACTTCCAAGTTCCTGCCTGATAGATTCATATTTCCCCTTCCTCCAATTAAATGCTTTCCTAACTTGTCTGTTCCTATCCCTGTCCAATGTTATGGTAAAGAAGATAGAATTATGATCACTATCTCCAAAATGCTCTCCCACTGAGAGACCTGACACCTGACAAGGTTCATTTCCCAATACCAGATCAGTACAGCCTCTCCTCATGTAGGCTTATCCAAAATGACGGTGCAACGCAGCTTGCAGCGGCCACTCCGGAGTTGATATCTGTTATTTTTTAAGCGGGGTGCCATGCACAATCCTAATCTGATGAAAAACAGACATGGGAGCATGAAGGAACATCTGAATATCTCCAGGAAGGCCTTCTTCGTTGCTGCTGCTGCTGTAAGGTCCGGATCTCTGCTGAGAAGAACAGGCCCCCAGTCCTTGGGGTCACATTGCCGATGGCCGTTGGCGGGGGTGTCTTATTGCACTCGGCAGAGGATGGTGCTTGGAGAGGCTGTGCCGGAGGGGATGGTCGGAGGCTCGGAGGTTCGACGGACTTGGAGTCCGCTGCGGTCCGCTGGGGAGCTGACTGCGAGGCTGGGTCCGATGGAGCTTTCATTGTATGCTGCATCTGCGAGGCTGAGTCTGGAGGCACCTTGGAAGTCCATAGTGTGGGTATTCCCCTGCCGCCGGCGTGGGATGATGAGTCTATCGGGACCTGAGGACTTGTGGAAACTGTGTGGTAGTTTCTTTCGAACTTATAGTCTTTTAACATTTTTGGACTACTTGTTTTACTGTGCCCATGGTCTGTTTTTATTTTTATCAATTATGGTATTGTCTGCTCTGTTGTAACTATATGTTAACTATAACTATATGTAACTATGTGGTTTTGTGTAGGTCTTGTACCTTTAGATTTTGGTTTGTTGGGTGGTAGAGTTGGTCTCTTGACTTGGTGTGTCTGGGTAGTCTTGATTTGTCTGGTGGGTTTGGAGCTCCTTTCCGGAGAATGCATTAAGATGGTAGCGCGATATTAATACGCAGCAGCCTCTCCAGACTCTGGACTGAGGATTGCCAAATGTTATGTGGATTTTCTGGTGTAGTCTGTTTTGTCACATGCTTTTGTGATATCATTCTGGAGGAACATTGCCTCATTTTTTAATTGCATTGCATTTGTGGTTTCTAAATGACAATAACCTGAAATTCAATTCAATCTACATATTGTGTTAAGAAACCTTCCTGAACACACCTAACAAACTCCACCATATCTAAACCCCTTGCTCTAGGGAGATGCCAATCAATATTGGGGAAATTAAAATCTCCCTCCACAGCAACCCTGTCATTATTGTATCTTTCCAGAATCTGTCTCCCTATCTGCTCCTTGATGTCCTTATTACTATTGAGTGATCTGTAAAAAACACCCAATAGTTAATCACCCCTTCCTGTTTCTAACTTCCACCCACAGTGACTCCGTAGACAATCCCTCCATGCCTTCCTCCTTTCCTGCAGCCATGAACTCTGATCAGCAGTGCCACGCCCCTACTTCTTTTGCCTGCCCCCCCCCCCCCCCCCCCCCGTCCTTTCTGAAACATCCAAAGCCTGGCACTCTAAGTAGCCATTCCTGCCCCTGAGCCATCCCAGTCTCTGTAATGGCCACATCATCATAGCTCCAATTTCTGATCGACACTCTAAGCTCATCGGCTTTGTTCATGATATTACTTGCATTAAAATAGACACATCCCAAACCATCAATCTGAGTGTATCTCTTCTCTATCACCTGCCTATCCTCCCTTTCACACTGCCTACAAGCTTTCTCGATTTGTGAGCCAAACGCCCCTTCCTCCGTCTCTTCAGTTCAGCTCCACCACCTCCCCCAGTGATTCTGGTTTAAAATCACTTTTTCTGACTTTTTTTTACAATGATCAACACACTCTTATGTGTCAAAGTCAAAACAAATATCTACAAATTGGTCTAAATTTATTACAATTATTAAACAAAAATAATTTATTGCATAATTACTCCCCCCCTTAGTTAGTAAATGCACTTTTGGCAGCAATTACAGCCTTGAGTCTGTGTGGATAGGTCTCTATCAGCTTTGCACATCTGGTCACTGCTATTTCCCCATTCTCCTTTACAAAACTGCTCAAGCTCTGTCAGATTGCATAGGGATCGCAAGTGAACAGCCCTTTTCAAGTCTAGCCACAAATTTTCAATTGGATTGAGGTCTGGAATCTGGCTCGGCTACTCCAGGACATTAACTTTGTTGTTTCTAAGCTGTGTAGCTTTGCTTTATGCTTTGGGTCATTGTCTTGCTGGAAAACAAATCTCCCAATTCGCAGTTCTCTTGCAGATGCATCAGGTTTTCCTCCCAAATTTCCCTGTATCTTGTTACATTTATTTTACCCTCTACCTTCACAAGCCTTCCAGGGCCTGCTGCAGTGAAGCATCCCCACAGCATGATGCAGCCACTACCATGCTTCATGGTAATGACTTGGAAATTTTCTTATATCCATTTCCTGACTTCCAAGGGGGTGAACTTCCAAAGGGGTGGGGGATGAATACTTTCTATAGGTACTGCAGAAATTTATTTAGTTTATATTGTTCTGGCCTCTAAAGGCGCAGTTTATTTTCTATGAAACACCACTTCCTGTACATAAACTCTTCTAATATCTGCATTTAGAAATATACATATATATTTCTTACAGTAATTTATAGCTTTTTACTATGTATAGTATTGAGCAGGAGTCTTAGGCACATAGGTATAGTTAGGGTGCCTAAGTCTTTTGCACAGTACTGTATTTGTCAATGTGGAGCAGAGAGAGAGCTTGTAAATCTGGCAGAAGCAAAGAAGCAAACAAATGGATGACCGCAGAGGTGTGTGCGCTGCTGAGGTCCCGCGACTCCACCTTTAGAGCAGGCAACAAGGCAGCTCTAACAACAACAAGGACCAAACTGTCCTGAGCTGTCAGAGGGGCAAAGCGTGCACATGCCCAGCTAATCCACAGTTACTTCCTGGACAGTGGCGACATGTGGCGCATGTGGAGGGGCATCCAGGACATCACCAATTACAAGACAACATCACCTGACTGTGCAGGTGATGTCTCCCTCCCAAATGCGCTGAATAACTTCTACGCCCAGTTTGACGCAGAAAGTGAACTGACAGCGAGGAAGTCCACCCCTCCTACAAATGACCAGGTGCTGTGTCTCTCCGTGGCCGACGTGAGAAGAACTCTGTGCAGGGTCAACTCACAGAAGGCTGCTGGGCCAGACAACATCCCTGGTAGAGTGCTCAGAGGATGTGCAGACCAGCTAGCAAATGTTCTCACTAACATCTTCAACAGCACCACCGTTCCAACGTGCTTCAAGGCCGCCGCCATTGTCCTCGTGCCAAAGAAGTCTTCAATGCCCTGCCTCAATGACTACTGTCCCGTTGCACTTACATCCATCATCATGAAGTGTTTCGAGAGGTTCGTCATGAGGCACATCAAGACCCTGCTGCCCCCCTCACTGGACCCCCTGCTGTTTGCACACCATCCCAACTGTTCAACAGACGACGCCATTGCCACCACCCTCCACCTGGCCCTAACCCACCTGGACAAAAAAGACACGTATGTTCGAATGCTGTTCATAGACTTCAGTTCAGCATTCAAAACAGTCATCCCTCAGAAACTGATTGGAAAGCTGAGCCTACTGGGCCTGAACACCTCCCTCTGCAACTGGATCCTAGACTTCCTGACTGGTCTAGAGGCTTCCTGAGGCTCAGTCAGTCTGGATTGGGAGCAGCATCTCCAACACCATCACACTGAGCACGGGGGCACCCCAGGGTTGCATGCTCAGTCCACTGCTGTTCACTCTGCTGACCCATGACTGTGCTGCAACACACAGCTCGAACCATATCATCAAGTTTGCCGATGACACGACCGTGGTGGGTCTCATCAGCAAGAACGATGAGTCAGCTTACAGAGAGGAGGTGCAGCGGCTAACGGACTGGTGCAGAGCCAACAACCTTTCTCTTAATGTGAACAAAACGCATGGAGCGACCACTCCCCACTGAACATCGACGACTCCTTGGTAGAGACTGTAAAGAGCACCAAATTTCTCGGTGTTCACCTGGCAGAGAATCTCACCTGGTTCCTCAACACCAGCTCCATAGCAAAGAAAGCCCAGCAGCGTCTCTATTTTCTGCAAAGGCTGAGGAAAGTCCATCTCCCACCCCCCATCCTCACCACATTCTACAGGGGTTGTATTGAGAGCATCCTGAGCAGCTGCATCACTGCCTGGTTCGGAAATTGCACCACCTCGGATCGTAAGACCCTGCAGCAGATAGTGAGGTCAGCTGAGAAGATCATTGGGGTCTCTCTTCCCACCATCACGGACATTTACACTACACACTGCATCTGCAAAGGAAACAGCATTATGAAGGACCCCATGCACCCCTCATAAATCTCTTCTCCCTCCTGCCGTCTGGGAAAAGGCTCTGAAGCATTCGGGCTCTCACGACCAGACTATGTAACAGTTTCTTCCCCCAAGCTATCAGACTCCTCGATATCCGAAGCCTGGACTGACACCTTCCCCTACTGTCCTGTTTATTATTTATTGTAATGCCTGCACTGTTTTTGTGCACTTTATGCAGTCCAGTGTAGGTCTGTAGTCTAGAGTAGCTTTCTCTGTGTTGTGTTTATTTTATTACGTAGTTCAGTCTAGCTTTTTGTACTGTGTCATGTAACACCATGGTCCTGAATAACATTGTCTCATTTTTACTATGCACTGTACCAGCAGTTATGGTCGAAATGACATAAAAGTTGACTTGACTTGACTTGATATTGGGAATGACAAGGGTAGAGCAGTGCAGGGGGATGAGGGTCAGATGATAGAGAAGGACCAGGCCAGGGTTGGTGTACGTAGACACACCCAGCCATGAGACACAAGGCAAGACCATTTGATTCCAAACAATTGGTTTATTGATCATTACATAATGTCTCTCTAGTGCCTCCCACTCTCTCCCCCCTTCCTTCCTTTTTCCCAACAATGATTCCACTCTCCCTGCTCCCTTCCCACTCTCAGTACACAATAGAATCAGGTTTATTATCACTCACATGAAACATGAAATTTGATTTTTTTTTGCTGCAGCAACAGTACAGAGCAATACATAAAATTACTACAGTGCTGTGCCTAAGACTTTTGCATAGTACAATACTGCAGTGTACTGCCGCCACAAACAATATATTTCATGACATGACATATGCCAGTGATATTAAACCTAACTCTGATTCTGTTACAAGGCCAAGGTTTAGGATTTGTGGACTGGAATACTGGAAGTGTGGAAGGAATTGAATAGGCACATCGAGTTCATGTGCAATGAGATAGTGGAGATGAAGGAAAGGCCAATGGATTACTTTAAGTAACTGGCCATGGCTGGTGTGGCTTCCCACGTCAGAGAAAACATAAAGTGTGACAAAGGAGAGAATGAGGTATGACTGCCATCCCATTCAAAGTGGTGACATATCTTACTGACCAAGTAATTAAAAATAAAACTTGACAACATCTGTTGTTTCTTTTGCATCCTGCATTTATTTTTTTCTCCCACCTAAATTCCGTAACAACAAATTCTATTCCATATCTCACTTATGTGGGTAGTGATTTGTGATTTCTGAAAAGACAGACTTGAATTTACATTCAAACCTTAAAGGATCTCCTGAATGAAGATCATTATTTCTCATATTGGTTTTACCCACAGACTATGTCATTAAGAACCAAGTATCTCAAAGGTCATGCTTCTCAATCTTGGTGACAGACCTTTAGAACTCCAACATCCTGTGCACTTCGCATCTTTGCACTTCTGTAGCATTCAATATGCTGGGATATTGATTCATTAGCAAGGTAGAAGGCTCCTTTGACTGTGTTTACTAAATGCCAGAAGACTTGTACAAGCCGTAATACTTCAAATGTTGGACTACTGGGTAACTAAGTAGAAAAAGGATAGAAACATAAAAAATCAGCAGCACAATACAGGCCCTTTGGCTGTGCCGAACATGTCCTTACCTGAGAAATTATCGAGGGTTACCCATTGCCCTCTATTGCTCTGAGCTCCATAGACCTGTCCAGGAGTCTCTTAAAAGACCCTGTCATATCGCCTCCACCACCGTCACCGGCAGCCCATTCCACACACTCACCACTCTCTGGGTAAAAAAACTCACCCCTGACACCTCTTCTGTACCTGCTTCCAAGCATCTTAAAACTGTACCCTCTCGTGCTAGCCATTTCAGCCCTGGGAAAAAGCCTCTGACTATCCACACAATCAATGCCTCTCATCATCTTATACACCTTGATCAGGTCATCTCTCATCCTCCGTCATTCCAAGGAGAAAAGGCCAAGTTCACTCAACGTGCCTTAATGATTACAGCCCAGCAGTTGGAACATCTACCACTGTTAAATGCTTCGAGAGTCTGGTCATGCCACATATCAACTCCAGCTTTTGAAACAACCTCAAGCCACTGCAATTTGCCTACTACTGAAACCAGAAATCATCTCCTTAGCCCCATACTCATCTCTGGAGCATTTGGACCAGGGGTTCCCAACCTTTTTTATGCTACAGACCAGTATCATTAAGCAAAGGGTCTGCAGATCCTATGTTGGGAACCTTCTCCTCAACGTCAACAAAACAAAAGAGTTGATCATTGACTTCAGAAAGAGGGGAGTGCATATCCTGTATAAATCAATGGTGTTGAGGTTGAGAGGGCTGAGAGCTTCAAGTTTCAACATGTAAACTTCACCAATAGTCTGTCCTTGTCCAACCAAGTTGATACCACGGCCAAGAGAGCTCTACTTCCTCAGGAGGCTGAAGAAATTCATTACGTCCATATCAACTCTTACCATTTTTTATTGATATACCATAGAAAGTGTGCTGTCTGGATGCATGGCAAATTAGTATGGCAACTACCCTGCACATAACCTCAAGAAACTGCAGAGTTGCAGACAAATCTCTGCACATCATAGGAACCAGCCTCTCCCCTATGGATTCTATCTCAATTCAAAGTAAAGTTTATTATCCAAGTACGTACAAGTTATCATACATTGGCATTAATTTTCTTGCAGGCATTTATTGGGAAATAAAAAAGTACAATAGAATTTACAGAAAACTATAAACAAAGACTGACAAACAACCAACGTGCACAAGGCAAATTGTGTAACTAAAACAAAGATTGCTGAGAGCATAGGTTGTAAAATGCCCTTGCAAGCCTATACTTCTTGCCGCCTCAGTAAACCAGACAGCATAATCAAAGATCCCACTCACCCTGTACATTCTCTGAAGATACAAAACCTTGAAAGCACATACCACCAAGTTGAAGAACAACTTCTATCCCACTGTTATCAGACTCTTGGACAGATCTTTTATACAATAAGATGTACCCTTAGCCTCATTATGATCTTGCATGCTATCATTTACTTTCACTACACTTTTCAGTGGCTTTCACATTTTATTCTGCATCTCATTAGAAACATAGAAAACATGCAGCACCATACAGGCCCTTTGGCCCACAATGCTGTGCCGAACATGTACTTACTTTAGAAATTACCTAGGGTTACCCATGGCCCTCTATTTTTCTAAGTTCCATGTACCTATCCAGGAGTCTCTTATAAGACCCTAACATATCGGTCTCCGCCACCCTTGCTGGCAGCCCATTCCACGCACTCACCACTCTCTGCGTAAAAAACTTACCCCTGACATCTCCCCTGTGCCTGCTTTCAAGCATCTTAAAACTGTGCCCTCTCGTGATAGCCATTGCAGCCCTGGGAAAAAGCCTCCGACTATTCACACGAACAATGCCTCTCATCATCTTATACACAATATATTAAATGCGCACAGTTCAAAGTAAATTTACTATTATGTATACGTTACCTTATACTAACTTAAGATTCATTTTCTTGCATGCATCTACAAGAAAAATAAGCACAATAATAGTTATGAAAAACTACACATAAACAAAGACTGACAAGCACTGACGTACAAAATAAAAATAATACCACTGAGAACATACTTGTAAGTTGTAAAGAGTCCTTGAAAGTGAGTCTGTAAATCATAGAACGGTTCAGAATAGTGGTGTGTAAAGTTATCTAAGCCAATCACACTTTCCAGAACCTAATGGTATGGGACCTAAGGCTCCTGATGTACTGATGGAAGTAGCAAGAAGTGGGCATGCCCTGGATGGTGCGGGTCTTTGATAATAGATACTGCTTTCTTCTGGCAATGCACCATGTAAATGTACTCAATGGCGGCGAGGACTTGGACTCTTCATCTTCTGCCACTTTTTGTAGCCAGCACCTATGTTACCACCTATGATTCTGCCACCAACTGTGATGTTGTCAGTAAACTTAAGTACTCTGCTGGATCTGTATTTAGCCACACAACCATAAGTATAAAGTGAGTAGAGCAGACTGCTAAGCATACAGTTTGCAAAGCACCTGTGATGACGGTGAATGTGGAGAAGATGTAGTTGCCAATACATATTATCTGGGGTCTTCCAGTGAGGAAATAGAGAATCCAGTTGCACGAAGAGGTACCCAAGACCAGGTTTTGTACCTTAGTGATGAATTTTGAGAATGAAATCTGATGATCAGGAAATTACAGCAAATCTAGGTCATTCCTCAGGCAGGAGATGATATATTTCATGACCAAACACTTAAAGCACTTAAGCACTGTGGATGTAATTGCTACTAGACAAAAATCATTGAGGCAGGTTACCACATCCTTCGTGGGTACCTGTATGATTGATGCCTATTGAAACAAATGAATACCTCAGATTGCCGAAGAGGGAGGTTGAAGATGTCTGTAAACATTCCAGCCAGTTGATTAGCACAGGACTTAAGTACAGGTGCCCAGTCTGGGCCAGATACCTTCCGTGGATTCACCTTCCTGAAGAATGCTCTCAAAGGATGGCTAATATCTCCCATAAAATGCAGAGAAAACTGTTTCCTGAGGTGCAGATGAAAATGTCATTTTTCCTAAAATATTCAGAAGTTGGTGTTTAAAGAAAAGATTTCTCCACCTTGCAAACTCTTGTACCAGTTAAAATCCACATGTGGTTGGAAAACAAAATTCAAAATGAAATTCCTTGGAAGAGATTGAAAGTTAGGGATACCAGGTATATGGAGCTTTGAATGAGGAAGAACACATGGTAAAAACACAAAATGCTGGCAGAACTCAGCATGCCAGACAACATCTATGGGAGGAGGTAGTGACGACGTTTCGGGCCGAAACCCTTCATCAGAAGTGCCGGCATCTGCCGGCATGAACATCCAACTCACAGACCTCCGTTGATACCCCTGTCCCCCCTTACCCCTATCTATTATTTTAGTCTGGTTCTCTTTCTCTCTCTTTTTTCCCCCTTCACTATAATCTCCCCCCAGCCCTACCTTTCTTTCTCTTTTATTTCCCATAATTCTCCACCTCCCCCCTAGCCCATTTCCCTCCAGCCTATCACTTCCCAGCTCTCTACTTCATCCCTCCCCCCACTTCTTATCCCCTCTCCACCATCCCATGTTACTTCACTCCGGATGAAGGGTTTCGGCCCAAAATGTCATCACTACCTCCTCCCATAGATGCTGTCTGGCCTGCTGAGTTCTGCCAGCATTTTGTGTTTTTATTTATTTCCAGCATCTGCAGATTCACTTGTGTGCCTTTGAAGAACACATGGTATCTAGGTTTTAAGCAAGCAATATTTTTGAGTAAAGGCACACGGCAGAATAGATTGCATTGGAGGAATCAGCTTAAAATTATCAGCAGCAATGGAGTAAAGGTCAATGTTAACACAATGAAAATAAACAGTATTTGTCATAGAAAGGATGTGGGTTATGAAATCAGCTTAAAATGATAGATTACTCAAGTTTTAACCTAACCTGATTTATTAATTCAGCAATCAAAAAAGTGGCTCTCTATGTTCTTATGTTCTCTATTTGAAGAGGTTCAATCTCCATACACCCAAGGCATGAGCTGAAGGCTACTTGTTAGAGATTTTATAGGGCATGTCACCTCTGAAGTATTAATCCTAACAATTTTTTTTTCATTTTCTCAGTGCTATCTTAAATAATTAATCTAGATATCAGCAACAATTAGCAAAAAAACATACAGTGCCTTGAGAAAGTATTCAGCCCCACAACTATTTTCACATTCTACTGTCCAATTTTCTAAACTTAAAATATACTGAAGTAGGATATTTTGAGCTTGTCTACAAAACATTGAAAGAAATATCAAAAGAATATTTCCAAAATCAGTTAACAATTTACTAAAAACTAAAACCCCAAAATTTAACCCCATTGTAATTACTGTGCTAACTTTACTCAAGTGCAATATATTACTTAACCAACTCACCCAATTTGTTGATGAAAAAATTGGACGATCACCTGTTTTCAATGAATTCATAAGAATAAATATCCTCTCTTGGTAAGATCCAACATTTTGGTATATTTTCAACAGACTAAACCAGGGGTCGGCAACGTTTACCACTGAAAGAGCCAATATGGACCCATTTCCCACAGAAAAGAAAACACTGGGAGCCACAAAACCCGTTTGATATTTAAAATGAAATAACACTGCATACAACGGGTTTTTTTGCCTTTATGCTATGTATAAACAAACTATAATGTGTTGCATTTATGAAATTGATGAACTCCTGCAGAGAAAACAAAATTACATTTCTGCATGCAACAAAAACATTTTGAACTCCGAAAAAGAGACGTTGGTTTGAAGGTTACTCCATAGGTAGCCTACCTTGGATCGAAGAATTAAAAGAAAGCACGCACTGGCGGGTGTCAGGCATTGGCAGTGGTGATGTATATTAATAGCGATAAAAAACACGTTGTAGCGGTGTGCTACACGCAGCGCTAAAATAAAGACACTGCAGTCAAAGGTAGCTTTATTCGAACTAAACAGCCTTGCTTTAAAGCCTCCCTCAACCCGTCCCCGTGGGTGCGGAATGTCCAAAAGACAGGTACTCACAAACCCCCGTAGGCTATCTCCCTTAGCCGGAACGGTGGCTAATTGTGAGCCGGTTCGGATGTGCCAGGAAATGGGGTCTCCACAAAGTTTTTAGATTGTACAAGATCACCATAATCTTCAAATTTCGAATTACATTTCAAAAACTAACAAACCACGGGGAGCCGCATCACAGAGATGAAAGAGCCACATGCGGCTCCGGAGCCATGGGTTGCCGACCTCTGGACTAAACCAAAGACAAAAGAGTATTCAAGGCAAGTTAGGGTAATGATAATAGAGAAGCTTAAATCTGGGGAAGGGTTCAAGACCACATCAAAGGCACTGAACATCCCTCAGAGCTCAGTTCAGTCCATTGTAAAAATAAAGTAATAAAAAAGTGATAACAGCTACAGTGCCTAGGTCAGACCGTGCCTCTAAACTAGTCTCCAAACAAGAATGGCACTTGTAAGGGAGGCTACTGTGATGCAACCAGTCACTCTGAATGAGCTGCAGAAGTCAGTGGCTACAACTGGAGATGAAGTTCAAAAAGCATATACTTGCCCATAAAGACTTTGCAAATTGTCACTCAGAAGATACTGTAAAGATGTGGAAGAAGGTCTTGTGGCCGTATGAGACCAAAGTGGAACTTTTTTGGCCTCAAGACAAAGCGGTACATGTGGTGTAAATCTAATACTGCGCATCAGCCAGGTAACACCACCGATACTGGTATGGCATTGGAAATCTGGTCAGGATTGATGGGAAGACGAATGCTGCCTAATACAGAGAAAACCTACTAGCCTTTGGCAAAAAGAAAATGGGGAGGAAGTTTGTCTTTCAGCAGGAGAACCCAAGACACACTGCCAGAGCAACCATGGAGTGACCAGAGAAGAAGAAATTTGACATCCTTGAATGGGCTAATCAGAGTCCTGACCTTAACCCGATCAAACAACTCTGCCAAGTCCTCAAGATTGCTGTATGCCGCTCCACGCTCCAGGACGAAGGGTCTCAACCCAAAACGCCGACAGTGCTTCTCCCTATAGATGCTGCCTGGCCTGCTGTGTTCCACCAGCATTTTGTGTGTGCTGCTTGAATTTCCAGCATCTGCAGATTTCATCATGTTTGCTAAAACTGAACAAGTTGGCTGCAATTGGTTAGGAAACAAAAGTAAAGGTGGGACGATAGACAGACAATAGTTAGATCAGGAGTTCTTAACATAGACCTCTTGGGGGTCTGTGAACTTAGAAGGGATAAAGTTTACATCTTTATTTTCACTAACCTCTAAATTAAATTCAGCATTTCCTTCAATGATGAATGTAGGCAATAAAGCACAGTAGTATTATCAGTACCTATGACTTTATTACCAATGGAAATCACAGATATTTTCGTATCACATTACAGTTGTTACTAATATCTCCAAATATAGTTCACGACTACTTTGAAATTATGGCAGTTATTACATCCGCCATAATCGCAGTTTTCCTGTCTGCAGAAGTTCGTGCAATGTAGCTGGCCAAATATCGGGCAACCCTGCAGCTAACAGTCATTCTACCACCAAATGGTGAAGTTGCTTGTTCTCACATTTGTGACCCAGACATCTACGTTGTTCTCCATTATTCCCTATCTACAATTGCTTGTTGATCAAGCATAGAAGGAGGTGAGTCATTTTTATTGTTTGTTGAAGTTTTGTAAAACTGGCCAGTTCAAATGAGAATATTTAACTCTCCGTAAGGCCACAAGCCCTTTTATAGTACCCCTTGACTCCATGCATAACAATAGCCAGATTTCAGAAAGGACAGGACGCCTGAGCTACTGCCATAATCCTTGTGTCTACCCAGTATCTAAAACCCATAAAAATGTTAAAACTTTGAATAAATTGTAAAACTTGCCTTACTTTACTTACTTGGCATACAAATTTCTTGCATATCTTACACTTCACTTAATTAACATGTAGATTACTTACCAAATTACTTAAAAACCACACAAAAATATTGAGTTTCAAAAATGTCAATTGAATCAAATATTTTATTTTAGCTTTATTTTATATATTTTTACAGACCCAATTTAAGTTGAAATGTCAAATAAAAGGAAATACAATGAAAATTACGTATGTATTAATGGATGTGACAGAACACAAAAGGCACAGTGCTTTTTGTTTGGAAAATTCTTGTAAACAGAAGTATGAAGCCAGCAAAACTGAAAGAGCACCTCACATCTATTCATCCTGAAAATGCCTCTAAAGATGTTACTGTTAGCAAAGAAAACCCAATTCAAAAAAGCTAGGACACTTCCAAAACTCGGATTTGCCATTTCACAAAAACATTTTCCTGAAACACCGTTAAGTTGCTTACCAGATTATGAACCAAAAGAAACCTCACATTATTGGAGAGACTTTAGGAAAGCCATGTGCACTGGAAATGGTCAAGCTGGTTTGTGGACTGGAACAGAGAAAAAAAAACTTCTAACATTATCAAATGATGTGAAACGTTCTAGAAAACTTTAACATTTTGAAGCAGGTCATTGAGGAATTGGCAGCCTTGCAATTCCCATTCAATGTGTAACTGGATGAAACTACATACATCTCTCAAAGCAGACAGTTCCTTGTTTTTGTTTGTTATGCGAATGCTGATGCCATCAAAGAAGAATTCTTATTTCGTAAATCTCTTTAGGAAACTACAAAGGGCGTTGACTTTTTGGAAATGTAAAGTGTGCTTTTTTTGCCAAACAGAACTCTGACTCTGAACAGATGGAGCTCCTGCGATGCTTGGCAATACATTTGTTTTGCTACCTTAATGAAAAAGGAAGGCCCTCATGTCATCATCACTCATTATTTTTTTACACACAGACATGCAATGGCAACAAAGGCTCTTCCAACAACCCTGAAAGAAGTTTTGTCAACAGTCATAAAAGTCATCAACTTTATTAAGAAGCAGGTCTCTGAATAATCACATTTCAAAAGACTCTGTCAAGAAATGGGTAGAGAATATGAAGTGTTCATCTACCACACAGAAGTCCACTGGGTTTTAAGAGGACAAGTCTTGAAGCGCTTGTTCAAACTAAGGACAAAAGTTTCACTTTTTCTAAAACCCACTCTTGGAACAGTTCGAAAAAAGGATTGCATCCATGGATTGGCTTATCTGACAGGTATTTTTAACCATATGAATGAAAGAAATCTTTCAAATCAAGGCCCTGAAGTTACCATTATGTATGCTGCTGAAAAATTACAAGCTTTCTTGGCTAAGCTGCCAATTTGGAAGAAGAGAGTAGGGGCCAACATTTTTGCAAACTTTCAAATGTTGGAGTAAGTGTTTTACCTAGGTAGAGTTGAGATACAAAATTCTCTGTCAATTTCTAGGAAGAGAGTCATCTGCAAACATCTGTAATTACTTCAGAACTCTTTCAAAAGTTACTTCCACCTTGATGACATTAAAGTTGAACTATGGATCTACAATCCTTTTTCTTTCTGATATAAATTATACTGAAAATGTTGATCTAGCCAAAGATAAACTCATTTTGATCTCAAGACAAAAAACTTACTACAATTGGAGTTTAACTCAAAAAGCTTTGGCAAAATCTGGTGTTCCCTGAGAGAAGCCAGCCTCACCTTGTAGAGCTAGCTATGGAACCTTAATTCCACTTCCAACAACATATCTTTGTGAACAACGATTTTCAACAATTGTAACTATTAAAACAAAAAATCAAAATCAATTTGATGTCCAACATGACATGAACATTGTGCTGGTTCCCAGATACTGCTCATCACTTGTGCAGTTTGTGACCGTTAGATGCAGACCATTTTATTTACCACGGGAATTCACCTCTGTCATTATAGTCGGTGTCTACATTCCCCCCCAGAGCTAATGCTAAGGAGGCACTCTGTGAACTGTATGGGGCTATTAGAGAACTGCAGAATGCACACCCTGATGGACTGTTTATTGTCGCCGGAGATTCTAACCACACAAACCTCAAGTCAGTGCTTCCCAAATTCCATCAGTATGTGGACTTCGCAATGAGAGGGAGAACACAATGGAACTTGTCTACACAAACATCCCCGACACATACCAGGCAGAGCCCCGCCCTCATCTCAGTTACTCAGACCACATCTCTGTTATGCTAATCCCAGCATACAAACCGCTCGTCAGACACCCTAGACCAGTTCAGAAACAGGTGAAAGCCTGGCCAGCAGGTGCCATCTCTTCTCTTCAAGACTGCTTTGAGCACACTGACTGGCACATGTTCAGGGAGGCTGCAACCGATGGCGACTCTACCAACTTACAGGAGTACACAGTATCAGTGACTAGCTACATCGAGCAAGTGCATCGATGATGTCACAGTGTCCAAGACCATCACTACACATGCTAACTAGAAGCCATGGATGACCGCAGAGGTGTGTGTGCTGCTGGGGCCCGTGATTCCGCCTTCAGAGCAGGAGACAAGGCAGCCCTAACAACAGCGAGGGCCAAACTGTCCTGGGCCATCACAGAGGCAAAGCATGCACACGCCCAGCGAATCCACATTCACTTCCAGAACAGCGGTACCACGCGGCGCATGTGGAAGGAAGGGCATTCAGGACATCATCAACTACAGGACAACATCACCTGATGTTGTCTCCCTCCCAGATGTGCTGAACAACTTCTACTCTCGTTTTGAGGTGGAAAATGACATGGCAGCGAGGAAGTCCACCCCTCCTACAAATGACCAGGTGCTGTGCCTCACTGTGGCCAATGTGAGGAGAACCCTGTGCAGGGTCAACCCACGGAAGGCTGCTGGACCAGACAATATTCCTGGTAGAGTGCTCAGAGGATGTGCAGACCAGCTAGCAAATGTTCTCACTAACATCTTCAACAGCACCACCGTTCCAACGTGCTTCAAGGCCGCCACCATTGTCCTCGTGCCAAAGAAGTCTTCAATGCCCTGCCTCAATGACTACTGTCCCGTTGCACTTACATCCATCATCATGAAGTGTTTCGAGAGGTTCGTCATGAGGCACATCAAGACCCTGCTGCCCCCCTCACTGGACCCCCTGCTGTTTGCACACCATCCCAACTGTTCAACAGACGACGCCATTGCCACCACCCTCCACCTGGCCCTAACCCACCTGGACAAAAAAGACACGTATGTTCGAATGCTGTTCATAGACTTCAGTTCAGCATTCAACACAATCATTCCTCAGAAACTGATTGGAAAGCTGAGCCTACTGGGCCTGAACACCTCCCTCTGCAACTGGATCCTAGACTTCCTGACTGGGAGGCCTCAGTCAGTCCAGATCGGGAGCAGCATCTCCAACACCATCACATTGAGCATGGGCTGTGTGCTCAGTCCACTGCTGTTCACTCTGCTGACCCACAACTGTGTTGCAACACACAGCTCGAACCACATCATCAAGTTCGCCGATGACACGACTGTGGTGGGTCTTATCAGCAAGAATGACCAGTCAGCTTACAGAGAGGAAGTGCAACGGCTAATGGACTGGTGCAGAGCCAACAACCTGTCTCTGAATGTGAACAAAACAAAAGAGATGGTTGTTGACTTCAGGAGGGAATGGAGCAACCACTCTCCGCTGAACATAGCCGGCTCCTCGGTAGAGATCATTAAGAGCACCAAATTTCTTGGTATTCACCTGGCGGAGAATCTCACCTGGTCCCTCAACACTAGCTCCATTGCAAAGAAAGCTCAGCACCGTCTCTACTTTCTGCAAAAGCTGAGGAAAGTCCATCTCCTACCCCTCATCCTCATCACATTCTACAGGAGGTGTATTGAGAGCATCCTGAGCAGCTGCATCACTGCCTGGTTTGGAAATTGCAGCAACTCAGATCGCAAGACCCTGTAGCAATCAGTAAGTTCAGCTGAGAAGATCATTGGGGTCTCTCTTCCCACCATTACAGATATTTACACCACACGCTGCATCCGCAAAGCGAACAGCATTATGATGGATCCCACATACCCCCTCATACAAACTCTTCTCCTCCTGCCATCTGGGAAAAGGCGCCAAAGCATTCGGGCTCTCACGACCAGACTTTGTAAAAGTTTCTTCCCCCAAGCCATCAGACTCCTCAATACCCAGAGTCTGGACTGACACCAACTTACTGCCCTCTACTGTGCCTACTGTCTTGTTTATTATTTATTGTAATGCCCGCATTGTTTTGTGCACTTTATGCAGTCCTGGGTAGGTCTGTAGTCTAGTGTAGTTGTTAGAAACACAGAAAATAGATGGAGTAGGCCATTCGGCCCTGCGAGCCTGCACCGCCATTCAGTATAATCATGGCTGATCATCCAACTCAGAACCCTGTACCTGGTTTCTCTCCATACCCCCTGATCCCTTTAGCCACAAGGGCCATATCTAACTTCCTCTTAAATATAGCCAATGAACCGGCCTCAACTGTTCCCTGTGGCAGAGAATTCCACAGATTCACCACTCACTGTGTGAAGAAGTTTTTTCCTCATCTCGGTCCTAAAAGGCTTCCCCTTTATCCTTAAACTGTGACCTCTCGTTCTGGACTTCCCCAACATTGGAAACAATCGTCCTGCATCTAGCCTGTCCAATCCCTTTAGAATTTTATACGATTTAAATAAGACCCCCCCCCCCCACCCCAGCAATCTTCTAAATTCCAGTGAGTATAAGCCTAGTCGATCCAGTCTTTCTTCATATGAAAGTCCTGCCATCCCAGGAATCAATCTGGTGAACCTTCTTTGTACTCCCTCTATGGCAAGGATGTCTTTCTTCAGATTAGGGGATCAAAACTGCACACAATACTCTAGGTGCGGTCTCACCAAGGCCTTGTACAACTGCAGTAGAACCTCCCTGCTCCTGTACTCAAATCCTTTTGCTATGAATGCCAACATACCATTTGCCTTTTTCACCGCCTGCTGTACCTGCATGCTCACCTTCAATGACTGGTGTACAATGACACCCAGGTCTCATTGCATCTCCCCTTTTCCTAATTGGCCACCGTTCAGATAATAATCTGTTTTCCTGTTCTTGCAACCAAAGTGGATAACCTCACATTTATCCACATTAAATTGCATCTGCCATGAATTTGCCCACTCACCTAACCTATCCAAGTTACCCTGCATCCTCTTAGCATCCTCCTCACAGCTAACACCGCAGCCCAGCTTCATGTCATCCGCAAACTTGGAGATGCTGTATTTAATTCCCTCATCTAAATCATTAATATATATTGTAAACAACTGGGGTCCCAGCACTAGTCACTGCCTGCCATTCTGAAAAGGTCCCATTTACTCCCACTTTTTGCTTCCTGTCTGCCAACCAATTCTCTATCCACATCCACATTTTGTATTGTTTCATGTAGCACCACGCTCCTGAAAAATGTTGTCTAATTTTTACTGTGTACTGTACCAGCAGTTATGGTCAAAATGACAATAAAAGTGACTTGACTTGGCTTGACTTGACATGCATATTGCTTTATCAAAGACCACGCCACAGCTTAAGCTAAGAAACAACAGCCTTGAAAAAATGTCTTAAAAAATAAAAATCTGTACTTAACTTGCCTATATTTTAAATGTATAGTTGTGTTACTTAATGCATTAATAACAAAGGACATGTATCAAGATAATCACAACACACACAAAATGCTGGTGGAACACAGTAGGCCAGGCAGCATCTATAGGAAGAAGCACTATCGACGTCTCAGGCCGAGACCCTTCGTCAGGACTAACTGATAGAAAAGATAGTAAGAGATTTGAAAGTGAGAGGGGGAGGGGGAGGACAAGAGGGGGAGGGATGAAGCTAAGAGCTGGAAAGTTGATTGGCAAAAGGGATAAACAGCTGGAGAGGGAGAGGATCATGGAACAGGAGGCCTAGGGAGAAAGAAAGGGGGAGGGGAGCAGCAAAGGAAGATGGAGAACAGGCAGGGAGTGATTGTGAGCGGGACAGAGAGATAAAAAAGAGAAAAGAGAAAAAAGGGGGGAAATAAATAAATAGATAGATAGATAAATAAATGATGGGGTAAGAAAGGGAGGGGGTCATTATCGGAAGTTAGAGAAATCAATGTTCATGCCATCAGGTTGGAAGCTACCTAGATGGAATATAAGGTATTGTTCCTCCAACTTGAGTGTGGCTTCATCTTGACAGTAGAGGAGGCCATGGATAGACATATCAGAACGGGAATGGGATGTGGAATTAAAATGTGTGACCACTGAGAGATCCTGCTTTCTCTGGTGGACCGAGCGTAGGTGTTCAGCGAAACGGTCTCCCAGTCTGCGTCGGGTCTCACCAATATATAGAAGGCCGCACTGGGAGCACCAGACGCAGTATACCACACCAGCCAACTCACGGGTGAAGTGTCACCTCACCTGGAAGGACTGTCTGGAACCCCGAATGGTGGTGAGGAAGGGTGAAAGGACAGGTGTAGCATCTGCAGATTTCCTCGTGTTTACGATAATCACAATTTTGCTTTTTTAAATTATTTAGATAATTCTCCTCTTTCTCGTTCCCCTGAGATCCACTCTCCTCTCCAATTAGATTCTTTCTTCTCCAGCCTTTTACTCTTCCTACATATCACCTCCTAGCTCCTTACTTCATGCCCCCTCCCCACCATTCTAACTTTATCAGACACCTTCTAGTTTGTACTCCTTCCTCTCCCCGCACCTTCTGTTTCTGGCTTCTTTTTCTTCCTTTCCAGTCCTGATGAAGAGCCTCTGCCCAAAACGTCGACCATTGATTAATTTCCGTAGATGCTGCCTGACTTCTTGAGTTCCTTCAGCTTTTTGTATGTGTTGCTCTGGATCTCTCCTGTGCCTCCTCTGTGATGGTAGCAATGAGGCCATGCCCTGGGTGATAGGCTCCTTAATGATGAATACAGACATTTTAAGGTATCACCTGTTGAAGATGTCCTCAATGTGGGGAGGCTTGTGTCCATGATGGTGCTAACCCTCGTTAGCTTTTTCCTGACTCTGTGCCGTGGTCCTGCTATACCAGATGGCAAGGCAATCAGTTAGAGTGCCCTCCATGATACATCTGTCTTTAGTGATCTCAAGCTCCTAATTAAAGCCACTGGTGTGCCCTCTTATTAATTGCATTAATATGTTGCGCCCAGGATAGATCTTCTGTGATATTGTCACCCAGGTACTTGAAACTACTCACACTTTCCACTGCAGACCTATGGACAAGGACTGGTAAGTGTACCCTCAACTTTCCCTTCCTCAAGTCCACAATCAAATCTTTGGTATTACTTACTTTGAGTACAAGGTTGTTTTTGCAACCAGTTTATTTCACTCTTGTACTCCTCCTCATCACCATCTGAGATTCTACCAACAACAGTTGTGTCATCAACAAATTTACAGATGGTATTTCCAAAGCAGCGGACTAAGCACGCATCCTTCAGGTGCATCATTGTTGATTGTCAACAAGGAGGAAATGTTATTCCCAATCTGCACTAACTGCGGTTTACAATGAGAAAATCCAGGATCCATTTGCAGAAAGAGGTACAGAGGCCCAGGTTTTGAAGCTTATTGATTGGCACTGAAGAGATGAATATGTTGAACGCTGAGCTATAATCAATTAACACACACGTATTGCTATTGTTCAGGTGTCAGGTGCCAACTGACAGCCACTGAGACGGCACTCATTATAGATCTATTTTAGCGGTAAGCAAATTGCAGTGGGTTGAGGTCCTTAATTAGATAGGAGTTAATTCTAGCCACAATCAATCCCTCAAAGCACTTCATCACAGTTGATGTGAGTGCAACTGGGTGATTGTCTTTAAGACAGCTCATCCTGCTCTTCTTGGGCACTGGTATGGCTGATGCCTTTTTAAAAGCAGGTGGGAACCTCCAACTGCAGCAGTGAGAGATCAAAGGTGTCTTTGAACATTCCATCCAGTTGGTTGGCACAAGATTAGTGTGCCCTACAAGGTACACCATTGGGGCCTGATGCCTTGAGAAAGTTCACCCTCATGAAAGATGTTCTTAAGTCAACCTCTGATACAGACATCAAAGGATCGCCAGTTGCTGCTAGGATTCATACAGGCGTAGTTTTATTCACCCTATCAAAGTGTGCATAAAGGTATTCAACTCATCTGGGCAAGAAGCATCACAGCCATTTATCATATTAGGTTTTGCCCTGTAGGGAGTGAAGGCCTGAAAACCCTACCAGAGCTGATGTGTATCTGATTCCATCTCTAACTTCACTTAGAATGGCTCTTTCGCTCTGTAGAAAGCCTTCTGTAAATTGAACCTAAACTTCCTTTAGAGTTCTGGATCTCCAGCTTTGAACACCACAGATCCAGTCCTCAGCAGACTACGAATCTCACAGTTCATCCATGGCTTCTGATTGGACTAAGTTATGACCAATCAATCAGATTTTCAACCTAATACTTGGTGTCTTCTGCGAACCAATTCCACTTACTTTTATAGAACCTGGACTGTAGGTTCTATTATCATCACTCCCCAAGATTACACATCCCTGAAAAAGAACTCAAACACCATATTCTACAGGAATAGTTTAAGCAATAGTCCATCTGTCTAATGACAGCCAACTTCAGACCTAAGCTTCAAACCTCACATGGATAATTATCAAGAAACTGCAGTGTAACAGTAGAAAAATTACTCCCTTTTCCTACTATACATGAAGAATCTGAAGACAGACTGGGCAAGGTTCATTGCAGGAATTACATTCATCAAACTTTGTAACAGGGAGGATTTATTCAAAGTTCAAAGTACATTTATTATTAAAATCCGTAAATTATACACAACCTTGTCTCCTTACAAGCAGCCATGAAAAAAGAAACCTAATAGAACACATTAAAAAAGACCATCAAACACCTAATGCACAAAAAAAAGAACAAATCATGCAAATAACATTCAGAGGTAAAGCAACATTCACAAAACACTGGAGGAACTCAGCAGGTCAGGAAGCATCTATGAAAAAGAGTAGATGGTCGATGTTTCAGGCTGAGACATTCCTCAGGACTAAAGTTCATGCAAGCAGGTAGTTATCATTGTAGCACGTCCAGGAGGCTGGTAGTTGCAGGCCACAGCCTCATTTCAGAGCAGAGACAAGTAAACCCCACAGAGCAGTGAGCTGAACACTGGACCATCCCTCAGCTCCAATCCCTACAACCTGGCCTGGTACTTAAATCAGCAAAACCTCAGCTTGTTCCTCACTCTCGGACCCGGCCCTGCTGCTTCCGTTCAGCCCGTATTTGACCTTTCCAATCTAGCCCAGCACTTAAATTGGAGAAACAACATCTTGTTCCTCACTCTCGGGCCCAGGCGCTGCCATCTCGACTCTGCTTCACCTCTAACCTGCCATTCTTCACTCTCAGGCCTGCGCCTTGCTGCCTTGATTAGCCTCAGATTAAAGGGGCATCCTTTTAGAAAAGAGATGAGGAGGAATTTCTATAGCTAGAGTGGTGAATCTGTGGAATTTTTGCACAGGCAGCTGTGGAGGCCAAAGCTTTATGTATATTTAAGGCAGAGGTGGATAGATTATTGATTGGTCGGGCATGAAGGGACACGGGAAGAAGGCAGGAGATTGGTGCTGAGAGAAAAGCTGGATCAGCCATGATGAAGTGGCAGAGCAGATTTGATGGGCCAAATGGCCTCATTCTGATGATATGTCTTGTGACTTGTACATGCCACGCAGCAACCATCCTGCACATTCGAGACTTCAGTTCATACTGCAAAAATGCCAGGTTGTACAGATGGCTCAAAAGCCCAACTCTGAAAGGGAAGTTACAGGCTATTCATTGCAATGATCCTTTTCCATAAAAAGTATGATTAATAGAGTAGTTAGTATGCCACAAGCCTACAAATTGTTGTAGCTATAAACAAAATACTTATATAAAAATTGTACAATTCGTCATTTCTGCAATTTTTTGTTGGATTAGCATTCTTGGCTGGCACCTTATTTATTATGAATAGAAATTTAAATACGGAGTTATCCCTGAATATTGAAATAGGTTATTAGCAATTCATGACTTTTTCATTGGTGCAACTGTGTAATTCTGTAAAATCGGCACAAAAACCTGAAAATGTTTCTACAAAAGGAAAAGGGCTCATTGTACAAATCATAAGCCATCTGTAAGAGCAGACTGCCCAAAGTATTTAGCCTCTCAATCACAGGAAATCAAGATCAACCTGTGGGAACAGGTAAACATACACACCACATACTCCCCTCAGTTTCATTTTCATGCAGACATTCTCAGCAGAATAAAAACATACAACAGAATCAATGAAAGACTATATGCAAAAACAATCAATGTGCAAAAGATAAAGTGTGCAAATATATAACTAACTAGATAAGTAGGGAACATGAGATGTAGACTCTGCAAAAATGAATTCGTACATTGTGGAATCAGTTCAGTGCTGAGGTGAATGACTTTATTCCACATTGGTTCAGGAGCCTGACAGTTAAAGGGCAAACCTATTCATAAGCCTAGTGGTGTGAGACCCAAGGCTCCTGTACCTCCTTTCCGATAGCAGCAGCAAGAATAGAGCATGCTCTGGATATGGGGTTGGGGAAGGCTGCTGCTTTCTTATGGCAACCCTCCTTGTAGATGTGCTCAATGGTGGGGAAGACACTTCCTGTGATGGACTGGGCTGTATCCATTACGTTTTGTAGGCTTTTCAGTTCTTGGAAATTGGTGCTTCCTATTAGGCCGTGATGCAGTCAGTCAGGATACTCTCCACTATGCATCTATACAAGTCTATCAAAGTTTTAGATGACATAACAAAACTGTGCAAACTTTAAGAAAATGGAAGTGCTGTCATGCCTTCTTTGTGATGGCAGTTACGTACTGGTCCCAGGACAGATCCCCTATTATGATAACACTGACCCTCTCCAGCTGCAATCCCCTATGAGGACCTCTCATGGACTTCCAGTTTCTTCCTCCTGCAGTCAATAAGGTCTCACCTTGAAACATCGACTGTTAATACCTCTCCTTAGATGTTGCCTGACTTGCCAAGTTCCTCCAGCGTGTTTGTCAATAACTAGCTCTTTGGTTTTGCTGACATTGAGTAAGTTGTTCTTGTAGCACCATATAACCAGATTTTCAATCTCTCTCATATATGCAGATTCATTGCCACCTTTGATTTGTCCAACAACCACAGTAATACCAACAGCATTTGAGGCACAAATCATAGGCATAAAACTAGTACAGCAGGCAACTAAACACATAAACACATAGCCTTGTGGGGCACTCATTCTGCAGCCATTCCTGCTCTTGTGATAGCCAAACATAACTTTGTTCCTCAAATTTACATCGGGCCTCATTATAACAATGCAAAAGAACCACAAAAGCGGTACGTCAGCGTGCAAGTGAGATATAGAAATAAAGAACTGCAAGACTTTACAGACTGAATCCAGATGTTTCACAGATCACACACTTTGCTTTTGTTTTATCAAATTTATTTCCCTCAGCTTTTCTCTCACACCCTCTCCTCCAAAACAGATCAAGGCTAGAACTTCACTGCTCTTAACACTCCACCCCTCAACCTTCAGATTTAACAGATTATCCTCTGTGCTTTCTACCATCTTTGTCTCTTCTCCCCTTTGAACATTACATTCTATCGTCCATGTACTTGTCCTTTCACTGGTCTGTCTAAATCATTTTGAAGCCTCTCTACAACTTACTCAAAACTCACTGTGCCACCTAGTTTTATATCAGCTGGTTCCCACAGACCCTGTGGGAGGGTAGTGCAGAAACTGTAGCGGCCCTTGCAGAGATATTTAAAACATCCTTAGCCACAGGGAAGTGCTAGAGGATTAGAATATAGCGAATACTCACCCATTGTTTAAGAAAGGCTTCATGAATTAGCCAGGAAATTATAGGTCGGTGAGCCTGACATCAGTAGAATGTAAGTTATTGGAAGATATTCTAAGGGACCTGAGGTATAAGTATTGTATAAGTACTTGGATAGACAGGAACTGATTGGGAATAGTCAACATGGCTTTGTGCATGATAGGTCTGTCCAACCAATCTTATAGAGTTTTTCGAGGAAGTTATCAGGAAAGTTGATGAAGGCAAGACAATGGATGTTGTTTGCATGGAGGTTAGCAAGGCATATGAAAAGGTCCCACATGGGAGGTTAATCAAAATGAAGTAGTAAATTGGATTAGACATTGGCTTTGTGGGAGAAGCCAGAGAATGGCAGTAGATGGTTGGGGGTGCAGTGAACAGCAAAGACGACTATCAAAACTTGCAACTGGAAAAATGGACTAAACAATGGCAGGTGGAATTTAATGCAGACAGACATGAGGTTTTGCATTTGGGAGGACAAACATGGTAGGACTTACAGGATGAGCGGTAGGGCACTATGGAGTGTGGTAGAACAGAAGTATCCTGGAAAACAGATCCATATTTCGTTGAAAGTGGCATCAGAGGTAGAGAGGGTATGTAAAGAAAGCCTTTAACACATTGGCCTTCACAAATTGAAGTATTGAGTACAACAGTTGGGATGTTATTTGAGGCTGAATAAAAAATTGCTGAGGCATAATTTGGAGTATTCTGGTCACCTATGTACAGGAAAGTTGTCAAAAATTTAAGAGCACAGAGCAAATTTACAAGGATGTTGCCAGGACATGATGATCTAAGTTATAGGGAAAAGTTGAATAGGTTGGGACTTCATTCCCTACAACCTAGAAGAATGAGGGGAGTCTTGATAGAGGTATACAAAATTATGTAAGGTGTAGATAGGGAAAATGCAAGCAGGCGAATTCCACTGAGGTTGGGTGAGTCTAGAATCATAGGTTAAGTGTGAAAATGGAAATTTTAAGAGGAACACGAGGGGAACTTCTTCACTCAGAAAGTGGTGAGAGTGGAAATGGCGGATGCAGTTTGGATTTCAAAATTTAAGAGAAATATGGATAGGTACATGGATGGGAGGGGTATGGAGGGCTATGAACCAAATGCGGGTCAATGGACAAGGCAAACTAATAGTTCACATGGACTAGATGGGCCAAAAGGCCTATTTCTGTTCTATGTCTCTATGGCTCTATAACTGCGTTCCTGAATCTATTACACTTAGAACTCAGAACAGTATAGCCCCCAATGTTGTGTCATATTAAAGTAGCAATCAATGCCTAACTAGACTAATCCTTCATCTACACAATATACATAGCCATCCATTCTCTGCACATTATGTGGCCACCTAAGAGCCTTTTAAAATTCTCTATCATATTTGCCTCCAATATCAGCCATAGCAACATATTCCCAAATACCCACCATTCTCTGCTTAACAATCTGTCCCACACATCTCCTTTGAACTTGCTTTCAATTATTCCTGGGCTACCAGATGTGTAAACTGTAAACCTGTCTGTCTCACAATATACAAGTGACACACACAAAATTCTAGAGGAACTCAGCAGGCCAGGTAGCATCCATGGAAGAGAGTAAACAGTTGATGTTTTGGGCCAAGACTCATCAGGACTGATAAAAAAGCCAGAGTAAGAGATGAAAGAGGGGAGGAAAAAATACAAAGTAGTAGGTGATAGGTCAGGGGTCGGCAACCCGCGGCTCCGGAGCCGCATGCGCCTCTTTCATCTCTGTGCTGCGGCTCCCTGTGGCTTTGGAAAACAAATGATGAGTATTTAATTAAAATGTATTTTATGTTAGTTTGTTAGTTTTTGAAATGTAATTCTAAATTTGAAGATTATGGTGATCTTGTACAATCTAAATAAAACACGTTTTTTGTTGCTATTAATATACGTCACCACTGCCAATGCCTGACACCCGCCAGTGCCGATTTCTTTAATTTTTCGATCCTTGGTAGGCTAACTGTGGAGAATTCTAAAAAAAGAAAAGTGACTGAAGAAAACAGAACGTTTAATGATACATGGGCAGATTCATTTGCTTTCACTGCTGATGAGACTGGTTTACCGGGATGCTTAATATGCAATGAGAAACTACCAAACAACAAAAAGTCAAAAGTCGCAAGACATTTCCAGAATAAACACGCAGCCTTTGCTCAAAAATATCCGGATGGAGATGAGAGAAAAAAAGCCGTTTTGGAACTGATGTGGAAGGTTGATCTGAGCAAAAATCATTTCAAGAAGTGGATGAAGTCTGGAAAATCAACTACATATGCTAGTTTTGTTGCCGTTCAGGAAATAGTCAGGCACGGGAAGCAGTTTACAGATGGTGAATATATAAAAAAATCTTTCATTAAGATTTCAGAATACCTATTCACGGACCTTAAAAACAAGAGTGAAATTGTGCAGAAAATCAGGGATATGCCCCTCTCTGCAAAGACTGTCAAAGGCAGAACCATAAAAATGGCAGAAGACATCACAAGACAGCAAATTAAAGACATCAATTCAGCAGTGGCCTACTCGATTGCCTGTGACGAGTCTAAAGACAAAGGTGATATTGAACAAATAGTGCTGTTCTGCCGGTATGTAAACTCTGCCAGGCCACAGTAAGAAATGATTGAGTTGATACCTCTAAAAGGCCAAACTCGGGGGGGAAGACATCTGTGAGGCTGTCTTGAATTGTTTAAGAGCCAAAGGAATAAAGACCACCCACCTGGTGTCAGTAGCTACTGATGGGACACCAAGTATGACAGGAGCGCACAAGGGATTTGTGGCTTTACTGCAGAAGTCGCTGGACAGAAAGCTGCTGACTTTTCACTGCATCTTGCAGCAAGAGGCACTGTGCGCTCAAACATTTCCTCCAGAATGCACAGAAGTAATGGATGTTGTCATTCAGATTGTCAATAAAATAATGACAAAAAGTTTAAATCACCATCAATTCCGTTTGTTACTGGACGAGATGGAAAGCGCATATTCTGATCTCCTGCTGCACAACAAAGTCCGGTGGCTGTCAAGAGGGGAGGTGCTGAAACGCTTTGTCGCGTGTCTGGAAGAAGTGAAAACGTTCCTGGGCAGCAAAGGGCTCACCTTTCCTGAGCTGGAACAGCCAGAGTGGCTGGAAAAGCTACACTTCATGGTAGACATGACAGCGCACCTGAACACGCTGAACACAGCTCTTCAGGGGAAAGGGCGCACAGCCCTGCACATGTTGGAGGATGTTTTGGCATTCGAGCACAAGTCGACAGTGCTTGCCAGAGATTTACAGAAAGGCACATTGTCTCACTTCCCCAATTTGAGAGAGTTCGAACAAGCTCACGACATGATAAATTCGGAGTATTTACATTCTGCAATCATCGCAATGCAAACATTGTTTGGGAAACGCTTCTGTGAGTTCAGAGAGGAAAAAAACACATTATCCTTCCCGGTCACTCCCCTAAGCATCGATCCATCTCTACTGAATACGTCTGCATTGGCAGGTGTGAGTCAACCTGATCTTGCGATGGAACTGGCCGACATAGCCGACAAAGACATATGGGTGTCCAGGTTTAGACGCTCGACAGCAGACCTTGAAGATTTTGCCTGTCAGAAGGCCGTTCTTGCTCAGAATCACCGGACAAACTTGTGTTCGAAACATGGAATGCTATCCCCGACATTTATGTAAACATTAAAATGTATGCGCTTGGAGTCCTGTCAATCTTTGGATCCACATATGTATGTGAGCAGGTGTTCTCCAACATGAACTTTATTAAAAACAAACATCGCGCACGCCTCACAGATGACAGTTTGCGATCCTGTGTAAAGATGAAGGTGACGTCATACAGCCCTGATGTGCAGACGCTGTGCACTGAGGTCCAGGAGCAGAAATCCCATTAACCAAGTATGATAAATATTTTAATTGCCTATTATAGGAAAGAAATCAATAAATTAGAGAGAGTGCAGAGACGATTTACTAGAATGTTACCTGGGTTTCAGCACTTAAGTTACAGAGAAAGGTTGAACAAGTTAGGTCTCTATTCATTGGAGCGTAGAAGATTGAGGGGGGATTTGATCGAGGTATTTAAAATTTTGAGAGGGATAGATAGAGTTGACGTGAATAGGCTGTTTCCATTGAGAGTAGGGGAGATTCAAACGAGAGGACATGATTTGAGAGTTAGGGGGCAGAAGTTTAAGGGAAACACGAGGGGGTATTTCTTTACTCAGAGAGTGATAGCTGTGTGGAATGAGCTTCCTGTAGAAGTAGTAGAGGCCAGTTCAGTTGTGTCATTTAAGGTAAAATTGGATAGGTATATGGACAGGAAAGGAGTGGAGGGTTATGGGCTGAGTGCGGGTAGGTGGGACTAGGTGAGATTAAGAATTCGGCACGGACTAGGAGGGCCGAGATGGCCTGTTTCCGTGCTGTGACTGTTATATGGTTATTATTTTACGTATATCCATATTTTTTCATTGTTCAGTGAAATAGTCCTTTTATTTTTCAGGTTGACAGCTGGCTGACGTTAATTTTGGTTTGCTGCTGGCGGACAATTTAAGTTCGCCATTTTTCATAAATACAAGAAGGACTCAAATAGACATTGAGTATTTCACTTAAAAGTAACCTTCAACCCAAAGTCTTTTTTTCGGAGTTCAAAATGTTTTTGTTGCATGCAGAAATGTAATTTCGATTTCTCTGCAGGAGTTCATCGATTTCATAAATGCAACACATTATAATTTGTTTATACATAACATAAAGGCAAAAAAAAAACGTTGTATGCAGTGTTATTTCATTTGAAATGTCAAACAGGTTTTGTGGCTCCCAGTGTTTTTTCTGTGGGAAATGGGTCCAAATGGCTCTTTCAGCGGTAAAGGTTGCACACCCCGGTGATAGGTAAACCAGGAGAGGGGGAGGGGTGAAGTAAAGAGCTTGGTAAAAGACCATGGAAAAAAAGGGAAGTGGGAAGAGCACCAGAGGGGGTGATAGGCAGGTAAGGAGGTGCTATTTCTCTCTTCTCTTTCTTCCATGGTCTTCTACCCTCTCCTGTAAGACTCCCTCTTCTCCAGCCCTTTTATCTCTTTCACCAACCAACTTCCCAGCTCTTTACTTCACCCTTCCCTGTCTACTGGTTTGTACTTCTCCCTCCCCTGCCCCCCACCTTTTTACTCTGACCTCTTTTTTTTCAGTCCTGATGAAGGGTCTTCACCCAAAGCGTCAACTGTACTTTTCCATAGATGCTGCCTGCCATGCTGAGTTCTTCCAGCATTTTGTGTATGTTGCTTGGATTTCCAGCATCTACAGATCTTCCTGTGTTTGTCACAGTGTACAGGGCCCTTTTTCAGATGGATGAGGATTATTTGGTTTCATAATATAAAGAGAAAAACATGACACTGGAACGTTGCATTTCTGAATCATTGCTGAAAATGAATTTATCAAGATTAGCAAAAAGGAGCAAAAAGCGAGCTGCTGAAGATCTCAGTGAGTCTGCGGAGGAAAATGGTCAGTTGGCATTTCTGGTCAAGGCTTTTCATCCGGATCTGCTTTACCAGAAAGGAGATGACAGAAAGCACAAGTGTCACAACAGAGGCTCCAGCTAAATTCTTGAAATGGAGAAGATAAGACAACACCGTCAGAGAATACTGAGTGATCTGGCAAGCAACGGGCTAGAAAAATAGTAGGGTGAGGCAAAACTAAAATCACTGTGAGCAAGCATGGGACACAAGCTAGATGCTCCAAAGAATCAAAAAAGACTGAGAAAATAATTAAAGGTCAATAATTTAACCTTTACCACATATTGACTAAATGGAATTGAAGAGTACATTTAATTCTATACATCTCTGTTTCTTATTCCCTAACAATCTACTTCATCTCATCCAATCAATGTCCTCTCTCTCTCTCTTTCTTCCTCTGATTCTTACTTAGGTTCCCCTACACTGATTGTTAATCTGCTTTCCCTTAAAATTTCCTATGCTATTCCACACAGACTACAGTAATATGTTCTACAGTCTAACAACACTAAACAATTTTTGCTGAATTGTTAATTGGATTTATCAACAATCATTTTATAACCTTGGCTGGAGGAATAGGATGGATAAGGCACCAAACCAGACTTGATATGAAGTGTTAGAACAAAATAGATAATATCAATTGGATGGATTAGGCTCAGGAATTGATCTGACCTTGGCTTCAAACCCTTTTCTCTGCCTATCTCAAAGCCTTATACTCTATACAAGTCCAAGGCTCTATTCATCATATTCAAATATTCAAATATTCAGTGATTCAGCCTCCGTGGCTGTCTGGGGTTGAGAACTCAAAAGATTCACGTGTTGCACGTATCCAGTCCTAGCCCTGGTGTTCCACGTATCAAGTCTCAAGTCCTGGCTCCAAGGTTCCAGTATCAAGTTCAAGCTCCAAGGTCCATGTTCCGATCCCTGGTTCTGATCCCCGAGCTCCAAGTCCTAGCCCCCAGACCCTGAGTCCCAGGCTTGAGTCCTCGTCCATTACACCTATTCCCGCTTCCTCTTTGCTCTCCTTGATTTCTCTCTGTTCTATCCTTGCCGTCATGGCTCTCCTTGTAAATAGTAATAAACTCTATTTAGTTAACTTTACAAAACGTGTTTGTGTCCTACATTTGGGTCCTCCTCCAGCACCCTCGCCCCTCCACATGTGACACCCCAACATCAGCAGGTTTTTTTTGTGTCTCCAAAGTCCTCTACCATCCTGCCACCACTGTACAACTTATTTCCATAATAAAGTCTAAAAAGGCCCTGGAAAAGATACGACAGCCAGCTCTCAGCAAAGTCAGATATTAGTGATAAAATTCATCACTGCTTTTAGTGTATCAGTACTGTCTCTGATTGTTTGAGGGATAAAGGGTATTAGTTTCACAAAAATATCTCAATATCTAGTAAGTGGCAATAATGTCCACTCTCCATTTAAAGTACTTCAGAGTAGTGATATTCAGTTTCACTTCCAATTCATTTTCAAGCGATGCTAGGGATTCTGATATCTTTAATTTGTTCTGAAAATCCAGGTGTTTACCAATATATATAAAAAAAAACTGATATTCCAAACTTTCTTCTCCAAGTACCAATGTTATTCACCCTCGGATGTTCATGACAAAAGATTTGGAAAAGAGCACATAAAAATAGAAGCACACATATCCTCATATAGCTATAGAAGCACACAATCCCTCTCCTCATAATTAGCAATGGCTTTTTGACCACTTAAGACTTTTCAGTAATTTAAAAGACTGCAAACAAATTTACTAAATCACAATTTACATCCTCAGAGTTAATTGTTCTTTTGCTAATTAACGAAGATATTTCTAGGGAAACAGTGGTTTACAGTACATCTTCTACACATGGTTTTAAAGCTCCTTTGCTATCTTTCCCATCAATGAGGATCAAGATTGTGTCACAATGAGCTTATGGCGCCACCTACAGCACAGAGGCACTGAAAACATCCCCAAAAATCTTGCTCTATTGATTTTGATTTAAAACTACATTCACATGAAAGGAACTCCTCCAAAACTTGAGTGCAAAGTAAATTCAAAAGAGCGAGAGACTTGTTAAAGAGAATTTCTAATCCTCTTCTAGAGAAACAATGAACCTATCCTATAGCCAATTACCAATATGAAGCAATAACAGATAACTTCTGCCCTCAACAATAATCTTTATCGAAAGCATTTGCGCATGACAACATTGATAGAACTGACCACAATTTAGGTCTGTTATCACACCAGTGATTCTATTGTATTGTACAGACTAAAGAGGATATCTTGAGAACAGACAATGGCAGCTCAAAAGTAGGCACCCATGACAATTGCAGAAGGAATTTCCAGGAAATGTACCTAACAATGAAGTAAGTGTCAGCCTCAAGGAGCTGCAGTACAGGATCATGTACATGCAAAACAAAAAAATAAAGGCAAAAAAACAGAGCAAAGCAATCTTACAACTAACAGAGCACATCAAAGCACTACAATCCTACCTCATCAAATTCATGAAGGGGAGGAAATGAGTCCTAGAACATTGCCATCCTCCAAAAAGGCAGGGACAAGACCGAAGCGGTTGTAGCATGTTGAGTCATAAATAATAGAAACCATCTATCCTTGACATTCACTGTCATTACCATCACCAGATCCCTTATCAAGTTACCTATGAATAAACACTGTGGCTCCAAGAGCAGTTCAGGGCTAGGTATCGAAGTAGATGTCTCTATCATCTGCAAAGCATAAATCAGAAGTGTGCTTACTAAAATGAATGCAGTACCAACAACTTTCAAAATGGTCAACATTATCAAAAACGTACATCCTCCTTGATCAGTACCCTTTAAACACCAGCTCAGCTTACACGAATAGCACACCTCCCAAACACAAGACCTTTATCACTAAGGAGAAAGGTAGCAGCAGGCACAAGAACAACAAAAGTTACAAGTGCCTCACCACGTTATGCTGCATCCTGACTTGGAAATGTATCACTGGTTCTTCATTGCTGTTGGTCAAAATCTAACACCCTCAACCAAGAGTGCTGTGAGAGTATCTTCAGATTACCATAGATCAAGGCAATGGCTACCCACAGCCTCCTCAGGGACAACTGACGATGGGCAATAAATGCAGGCAATGCCCTGATCTTGAAAATCAAATCATCATTTATGGGTGCTGTAATACATGAGTATAAAAGATGCAAATCATCAACAATCTTTTGACAGCTTAAATTCTGGAAAACATGGATGATTGGCACTTGACAAAAGGTCAGAAAGTAAAATTCATAACAATATTAGATAAAAACAATCATGCGAATTGATTACGGATTTTCAGGAGTTTCCAGTTTGATTCCTTATTACTTAAATTGATTAAATTAATTAGGAAGTGTTGCATCCACAAGATTTTAAATGGGTACACCAAAATTAATAAGTGGCTAATCTTTTAATAGAAGTTGAATTATCTGGTGAGAAATTTCAAAAAGATCAGCATGAATCCATTTCTTACTGAAGTTACATCAGTATCTTTTTATCAGGATGCATTCTGTCAACCAATCACGAATAGAGGATCCCTATGGTGGTAAGAAAATTATTTATCAATAGGGTAAACAAATATAGATTTTGAATATCTGCCATACTGAACTCCATTATCTATCTAAAGCAATTCATATCGAATCCAAAATGCTGCGTACATTTCAAAACTTTTTGAAAGTTAACTTTGTTAACTTTTTTCAAAACTTAACAAAGATAAAGAGACCACAAATACCAATTGCCCTTCAGTAACACACTGATAAGAGAAACCTCTCAAAACAATTTTATTAAGAAGTTACATCAAGGAAGAGGAAATCTGGGAGGATTATGGCAAAAAAAAAGGATAGGTAAAAAAAATAAAAGATTCATGGTAGATGTTAAGAGGTGACACAAACTGAGAAGTACAGAAGAGCTAGAACAGAGGCAAAGGTCCCCATCAACTTCATTAGAAATTGATTTGTAATATTTTGATTTGATTACTGAAGAACACAATACTGTAAGTATAGAGAGTTTAGGACACAATACAGGCTTGCAAAGATAACAGTAGTGGAACACTTCATGGGAATTGAAATCTGGTTTGGCAGGTCAGATCTGATTCAGCAGATCCAGAATCCTGAAATCTCTGTCATCATGGAAACAGCTCACTGGCATGATTCCCCATCACTGAACAAGTCTCATTTCCTTCAAATGAGTCTTACATCTTTGTAGAGAAATTTCTTAGCCAAAGATTCATCTTGTAAGTAAACATCTGAACACAAAAGAAATGCACTAGTATTTCTTCTCTAGGTTTATTCAACAATATATGTGCAACAAGACATATTATCCTATTTTACCACATTAAAGGGTCAATAGTTAACACATTACATCTGTAAAATGTGGATAATTACCATGCCCACAACCACACCAAAGCAGTTTACAAATACATGAGATATACAAAGCAGTAGAACACAATTTCCTTCTGAGATTTGCTTTTATATTGAATCAGTATTTAAAAATTTCTGGAATTAGGCATTCATGCATCTTTTTTTTAAAGGTGGCTATGCTCAGCGCAGATGCCACATTATCCACAAGATTTTATCACATTATCCAACTTCAAAAGATTTTCATGAGAATCAATCTCAAATTATTTGATTTGATGCTCATCAGAAAGTGTTCACATAGATATTTATAATAACTGATTTAGTGTGACAGAGCTAGGAATTTATGACATTATTCCTGACATGACAAAACATTTTAAGATAATTCCCAAGCAAAAGCTGAGTATACTATTGATTGACTGCTGTGTAGAATAATGCAAGTTCATAATTTTGTTAAAGCAATGCAGAATATAATAGTCCAAAATAACAGTCCAAGAAAGCCAACAGTCCAACTGCTGGTTTTCTGATCTGTGACAGAATTTCCCAATTATCTTTTGCGACCACCCAGCAAAGAGCTGGCTGATCCAAAGCATCAAATTAAGCCAGAGTATGCCCGACCCAAAAAAACATTCTCTATTGACAATTCAGATAGACGACATTTCCCTTGAATGAGGTGTTGAGAACTCAAGATCACAACCTCAAATTTAAGAGTTGCTCATGTAGGACAGAATTGGATTTTCTTCATTCAAAGTGATGCAGATCTTGGAGAGGTTTGGAGGTTCTGTCACCAAGTATATTCACATCAGTGATCAACAGATTCTTGGGCATTAAGAGAATCAAAAGCTGTGGTATTAGTGTCGGAAAATGGCAGTGAAGTAAAAAGATCAGTCATAATCTCACCCATGAAGGACTATAGGGAGCTTGATAAGCTGGTCGATAGTCTACACTCAGCCAGGCAGAGGTGCATCGTTTCTCCTCCTTTCCCTCTCTCAATAAGCCCTGTCAGCAGGGCCTCCAGCAGATTAATGCACTTGGTTCTGAACCAGATGGTACTCTGTCGAAAGTTGCTAGAATAGGGGTAGGGAGTCTTGTACTCCTCAATCTCCTCAGAAAGTATAGGTACTGCTGTGCCTTCTTGACCAATGAGGAAATGTTATCATCTTCACTCTCTCCATGGCAGAGCCATTGATGTGCAATGGAGAGTGGTTCACCTGTGCCTTACTGAAGTCCACAATTATCTCTGTTGTCTTGTCCAAGTTGTGGCTCAGGTTATTGCTCTCACACCTTTTGATAAGCCTCACTACGTCCTCACTGTATGCTGATACATTATTGTTGGTGATGAGGTCAGCCACCATTGTATCAGTGAACTTGATGATGTGATTTAAGCTGAATCTGGCAGTGCAGTTGTGAGTCAGCAGCGTGAACAGCAGTGGACTGAGTACACAGCCCTGGGGTCACCAATGCTCAGCTTGATGGAGCTTGAGATGTTGCTGCCAACTTTGACGCACTGGGGTCTTTCCATCAAGCAGTCAAAGATCCAATTACAGTGAGGGATGTTGAGCCCCAATGAGGACAGTTTATCCACTGGCCTCTGAGGGATGATCATGTTAAACACCAAACTGAAGTCAATGAACAACATCTTGGCATTGTTTTCCAGGTGGAATAAAATGAATGGAAGGCAGAGGTTATGGCATCATTTGGTGAAACAGTCTGAGCAGTAAGCAAACTGCAAAGGGTCCAATGTCCCTAGAAGATGGGATTTTATACAATCCATTACCAGCCACTAAAAGCCACATGATTGCTGAGGTCAGTGCCAATGAGCCACTGCAACCGTGCGCACTACCATCTTGTGACATCACCAATGTTGATGTACCTTTTACTTCTTCCAGCAATTCTCGCATTTACTTCATACCATACTTCATTTTGCTGAAATAATACTTTTGAGTGATGCGACAGTCAATCTGGTTTAGAATATTTCAAAAATTTCTCAAAGTTAGATACAAATTTTAAATGGAGATAATAAAGATTCAGACTTTGCAAGGTGGTCTTTGTAGCAAGTTGGGTTAAATATTCTCTTCCACCTCCACACAAACACTATACCCACTACAAAGCCCACGCGGAGTCTCACCCTCTTAGCCATGAGGACATATTCAGCATTAGTCAAAAACTAAAATTTACATCAATGCCTATAGCAGAAATATGGAAGAGGAGTGAAAGCACTTACTGATGTTATGAATGTGAAGCAACTCTGAGGGGCCAAAGGGTACAAAGTCGCCCCCTCCTTTTTGAGAATCACAAGATCGCTATTAATTCGGGTCTGGGACCCAGGATATGAGAGAGAGACACGCAGAATACACAGGGTTTGGAATGTGTCCTGGCCTCAGCGAAACAGAACCACTGATAATGGTTATTGTCTCTTGGAGACGGAATTGTGTATTGAGTACTGTACTATTCATTGAAAACCCTCAGGGGATGACCAGAGTGGTCTGCTTGAGGGATTGCATCATCCCAACCTGATTGACATCTGAGACCCTGTGAGTAAGGATAAAAGAGGGTCTGGGGAACAACCCCTTTAGACACACCAGGAGAAACGCTGGAAATCCAGTGACAGTGTTTATAGCAAAAGCAGGTGGGGGCTCGTGTGCGTCCTCCCTTGCCTGGGTGGCGGGCTCATCATGGAAGAACGGTTTAGCTAAAGGAGAGGCAACAAGTGAACAACCATACCAACAGGACTCCTGACGGATCGAAATCATAGAAGAAAAGCCAGCAAGTTTTTCTCCAAATCTCTCTCTCGCTCCAACAAATTGCAACGCAGCGGTCCCCAAAGGCCTGCTTGAACTGAGTGAACTTCATATTTCCATCGGACAATACATTATCCCCTAGACAATGATAGAGCTTATTTCTTATTATTATTATACTGCACTTTTAGATTTAGTATTGACGACATATATTATCTGTATATTTGCATTGATATTATTTTTGTGTATTTTTACTAATAAATACTGTTAAAAATAGTATCATCAGACTTCAATGGACGTCTCCATCTTTGCTGGTAAGTGACCCAGTTACGGGGTTCATAACACTGCAAAAACAAATTTCTTGGAATGCTAAACATTTTGTATTAAGCCCTATTAAAATATCACACAACTAAAATACCAATCCGAAGTATGAAATCTTGTGATACACATTGTGTGGCCTACAGGGTATTAATTACTCAGTCTTCTTAAAATGCCAAAAGATGCTGATATTTTGCATGTAGAAAGAAAGAAAAATCATCCAGCTAACAATACAATGTCAAGTACTGCACATCTTTTGGCTTTTAAAATATGATCAATGTCTGTACATACTAAACTCTGCAACTTTTCAGAAAACGTAATGTCACTGAACACACAAGAGCTTATAGTTTACATACAGAGGCAGAGTCACTTTATTGCTGGGACAATTTGAAAACAGTCATTATTACAATCTTAATAAGAGACTTTTCAAATACATGGTAAATCAAGAGAAAACACTTACAGATCTGTTTTCCTACTCTTCAGTGGTACTTTGGTATCAAAATAAGTACCAATAATGCTAAAATTACAACTTGCAAACTCAATTATTCAAATGGTCAATAATTATTAATACTGAGATTGTATATAATTGCTCCAAATTATATTTCAGTTGATACTACATTTTTTTTCAAAAGCAGACATCATAAGTGATCCATAAATGCTTACTTTCTTTCAAACCTTCCAACTTTTTTTATTTCCACCACAATTCACTTGGTATAAATTGAAGGACATTTTCAAATCAAAATTTGCAAACAACATAAAACATAAACCTTCTCAAACCAACACCCTGAGGACTGGGTGTCATAGAAAGCTACAATATGAAACAAGCAATTCAGCACATCAAATCCACACCAACTATGCAGGCCAGCATTTTGTGTGTGTTCCTCCAGCATTTTTGTGTGTGTTGTCTTGGATTTTTTCATGTTTGTGACCCATTTCACTATACTATATTTAATCCCATTTTATTATTCTCTGTACATTTTAATCAGGTTCTAACACTCATCTACACACAAGGTGCAAATTACAGTGATCAATTATCCCACCAACCAAAAGGTCTTTGTAATGTGGAACAAAAATGGATTACCTGGGGCAAACCCGCATGATGTACATAAAACCCCACACAGGCAAAACTCAAAGTCGGGACTGAACTAAGTCTCATGCTGTGAGGCAGCAGCTCCACTAGCTGAGCTCAAATACTTCAAAATATGCACCTAATGAAATTATCTACTGGTTTCATCAGGAAGATTTGAAGTCAAATGAATTATATGCAGATTCAAACTGCTATTTTCTTCTCTGCAATCTGTCAAGATTCTCAGATATGTAGTGAAAAATGCATTCAACAGATGATTACAATGGTCATTTTAAACATGCTCTTTTACTATAAATGCTCTATATTCCATTATCATTTGCAGTACAAAAAAGAAACCAAAGATGAATACTATACAACAACTTGAATAACATATGAAGGATATACAAGAGAAATATTGCTTAAAATCTGAGGTTAAAATCAATTTAAAATAGTATACTGTAATTTAAGAAATGGAACAGAACTGCTGGTTTCTTTGTGAATGACATCTTTTACCCTGAGAAGGAAATGTTTTTCCTCTTAGTCAACTCAAAAAGCTTTAAACACATAATAAATATCCAACAGATATAATAAACATTATCCATAAGTTATTTTGTATTTTTCAAATATAAAATTTGATATTTGTGAGATATTGAAACTCTGACTTGCGAATGAAATAATCAACCCTCACCCATCCCTGAAGAAACTCAACACTAAATCTCAATAGGAAGTGCAATTGCACATTTAATGGCCGTGGTAGAAGTCCTCAATGACAAGCAATTACAATTTCTACTTTATCACTTCATCAAATATTTTAGAATGCATGTTAGTTAACAAAGCAAAAGTATCACAAAAATATATCTTCAATGGAAATATATACAAATTACTTCAATGATGCATCAATACCATATTCGATTACTGTGTTTTGCCTGAAAACCTGTGCACACTTTTCCAACTATGAGGAATTCTTTAATTTGGGGAAAGAAAAATACTTTTTCTCCCTAATCTTGATGACATGACCAAAGGAAAGAAAACGGTGACAACTTTGAATGACTGCATTAGAATTCAACTGCTCTAACTTAATTTCCAAGTTACTCACTCATAATAATCACTATTCATTTAGGAATGATGAAATGGGGCTAGATTTAAATCAAATCCTAAAATAGCAAAGTCAATGGATGCCAATATTCCAAATGCATCAAAATAGATTAAGCATGTTGCAATAAGCTACTCTTATCAGAATAAACAGAATTTTGTTACTGATGTTACTAAATTTGTTATAATGTTTGCAAGTTCTAAGACGTGCATGCAGGGTACTAAGAGAAAATAATATTTGAAAATCTTTAAAAACAATCAATTCCTAAACATCAAACATAGCACACTCAATAAAGTCAGAGTCTTCTTTGGTCTTGTCATTTAAAATTTGTCTTTTCAGAATATTGAGAGCCCCAGAAGACTGCTGCTACTGAAGGCCAAATCAATCTTGCAGCAATAAATAAAAATCTTTTAGTTTATTTATTTGCTGTCTTCTACGTCAAAATGCAAGACAATATGCTCAAGAATTGATTGGCTCAATCAGCTAACCAATTTATGTTTAGGTGATGGTTGAGGAGGGAAGGATGGTGTCAATTTCAATTTCTTCCTGTGGGTCAGATGTGCACCATCACTACAGTATATACTTCAACAAAAGATCCCACACTAAATTTCAATATTGCACAACAAATAATAATGGCAGGCTGGATTCCATTGTTGGCTTATTTAAGCTTCCAACAGGTCATGAAAAGATATTGCTTTGGCAATTCTCAGACAAGTATTTGGATCTCATGAGCAAATAAAATGCAAAGTACACATTTTTTTTCTATGAAGGTGTTAAAAGACCTTGTAAATGTAGTTAATCACCAGAATAATTCCCTGTTCACCAAAACTTTGGTAAGGTTTTAGAAATAAAGTTGGCTGCCTGCCCTGGACCTCTACCCACCTGCTGCTGACAGAAGAGTTCTGTTGCTTGAGTACAAGTTCACGTTGCTGCAAAAGAATTATCTCCCGTGATAGATCTTCAGGACTCCTTAAAAAAATACAAACAGAGAAAAGGTCAAGCAAACTCTTTTTTATTTAGTTTTCAATAAAAAAACAGTGCTGAAAACACTCAACACATCCTGGAGATTCTATGGAGATGGGGACAGAATTTCTTTCTCAGGCCAATGAGCGTTCATCAGAAGCCTTAATGGATTCTGCAGAAGGTTCACTGGCATGAAATATTAACTATTTCTCTCTATACAGGTGTTGCCCAACCTACTGAATGTTCCCAAGGCAATGTTCTGAATTTCAGATTTCAATCTTCAGTTTTGATTTTCTATTAAAATTTGCATATTTTCATGCAACACACACACACACACAAAATGCTGGTGGAACTCAGCAAATCAGGCAGCATCTATGCAGAGAAATAAACAGTCGATGAGCCTTATTCTGGTTTCCTTTCCAGTCTGGATGAAGGATTGTCAATAATCCCCTGAAATTTCACCCTCAACAATCGTTCATTCTGTTGCTCAAATGACTTATTTTGCTCTCAATTTCACCCAGATAAAATAGGAAATATTTACAGAATGAAAATTGAGCTTTAAAAATAAATTTCTTCAGAAATGCAAATGACAAAAACTGGAAAAACTTGCACAATTATGGGTTCAAAGAACTTTCTTCAAATGGGAAATTCAGAGACAGAATTATTTCACATCCAATAGTGACCCCTTATATTAACACAATATAAAATAAAACATAGTTGGACAATATTTTCAACTATATCAACACAAACATTTAAAATATTTCCAAATGAAAAAGCTCATTTGTTCCTTCAAAATAACAGACCACAAGTTATAAAAATTATTATGTGTCTCTGCTTCCCTTGAAAATTTCTTAGGGACTGAACCATTGACTCCTTATCTACGACTTTTATCTATCCACTCTTTTTCAGTCATTAACAGACTAAAAACATTTTGCACAAATATTGAACATACAATGGAAGGCAAGTCAGTTCAAAGACATCAAGTCACTTGCTTCTATAACATGCTAATAATAAACTTACTTGAATTATAACATATTGCACATGTAAATGAAAATTGGTCTTTCAATGTTCATTTAAAAACTGTAAGATCTCTCAAAATATCTCATTATCAATCAAAATTCTTTGAAAATAACACCGAATCAGTTTGTGAAGACTTTAAGATTAGTGAATCTTGGTTCATATTTCAGACTTTCAGTTTATTCAGATGTTATTGGAGTAATTCTTATTCAAAAGCTCAATTAATATAACTTATAACACAGACTTTTCCTCTGTAATACAAAACTTACAAACTTTAGCTCATTAACAGTATTAACAAAGTCAGCAGTACATCATGTAATATAAATTTAATCAAGTGGGGTTGTCAATTTTAAGATAACTTGCTAAGGATCCAAGAGGGAGATGAGAAAAAAACAAGTGAAAATCTGCAGATGCTGTAAATCCAAGCAACATACACAAAATGCTGGAGGAACTCAGCAGCTTAGCAGCATCTATGAAAAAAAAGTACAGCTGACGTTTCAAGCCCAGACCCACCAGCAGGACTGGAGTATATTTAAAAGGTGGGAGAAACACAAGGTGATCGGTGAAACCAGGAGGGGTGGGGGGAAGTAAAGAGCTGAGAAGTTGATTGGTGAAAGAGATGCAGGGCTGGAGAAGGGGAATTCTAGTAGGAGAGGACAGAAGGCCATGGATGAAAGAAAAGGGGGCAGGAGCACCAGAGGGAGGCGATGGGCAGGGAAGGAGATAAGGTGAGAGGGAAAAGGGGATAGGGAATGGTAGGGGGGGCATTATCAGAAGTTCGAGAAATCTATATTCATGTCATCAGGTTGGAGGCTACCCAGAAGGAATATAAGGTGGTGTCCCTCCAGCCTGAGTTTGGCCTCATCAAGATGGTCGAGGAGGCCATGAATGTATTGGAATGGGAATGGGAAGTGGAATTAAAATGGGTGGCCACTGGGAGATCCCATTTCTTCTGGTGTATGGAGCACAGGTGCTCAGCGAAGCAGAATCCCAATCTATGTCGGGTCTCACTGATGTACATCGATATACCAGGAGCACCAGACATAGTATATGACCCCAACAGACTCACAGGTGAAGTGTCACCTCACCTGGAAGGACTGACTGGGGCCCTGAATGGCAGTGAGGGAGGAGCTGCAGGGGCAAGTGTAGCACCTGTTCCACTTGCAACAAAAAGTGCCAGGTGGGAGGACCAGTAGGGAGGGACGAATTTACAAAGGAGTCGCATGAGGAGCGATCCCTGCGGAAAGCAGAAAGCGTGGGGGGAAGGGGGAGGGAGAAGTGCTTAGTGGTGAGATCCCATTGGAGATAGCAGTAGTTCCAGAGAATTATGTGCTGGACACGGAAACTGGTACGTGCGAACAAAAGGAACTCTATCCATGTTAGTGTAGTGGGAGAATGGGGTGAGAGCACATGTGCATGAAATGGAAGAGATGCAGTTGAGGGCAACGTAGATGGTGCAGGAAGGGAAGCTGCTTTCTTTGAAAAAGGAAGGCATCTACATTCTGAAATGAAAATCCTCATCCTAAGATCAGATGCTGCAGAGACGGAGGAACTAAGAAAAGGGGATGGCATTTTTACAAGTAACAGGATGTGAAGCAGTATAGTCCAGGTAGCTGTGAGAGGCTATGGGTTTATAATATAATATAATAGGGAGGGAGGTGTTTGAAATGGTCCAGGTAAATTTAAGAGCAGGATGGAAGCTAGAGGCAAAGTTGGTGAAGTCAACAAGCTCCGCATGGGTGCAGGAAGCAGCACCAACAGAGTCATCAACGTAGCAAAGGGAAAGTGGGGGATGGACATCAGTGTAGACTTGGAACATAAATTGTTCCATGTAACTGACAAAAAGGCAGGCATAGCTGGGACCCATGCAAATGTCCAATGGCTACACCTTTTGTTTGAAGGAAGTGGGAAGAGCCAAAGGAAGAAATTACTAAAAGTGAGGAAAAACTCTGCTAGACAGAATCTGCTAGTGGTGGTGGGGAGGAATTGATTGGGGCTGGTGACCAGAAAGAAACAGAGAGCTTTGGGGCCTTCCTGGTGGGGGATCAAGGTTTAAAGGAACTGGACATCCATAGTGAAAATAAGATGATGGGTGCCAAGGGAACCTGAAATCCTTGAAAAGATCAAGAGCATGTGAGGAGACACAGATGTAGGTAAGAAGGGACTGAACCGGGGGGTGGGGTGGGGGTGGGAATAAAACAGACTTGAGGTATGCAGATACAAGTTCAGTGGGGCAGAAACAAGCTGAAACAATGGATCTACCTGGACAAACAGGCTTGTGGATCATGGATAGGAGGTAGAAATGAGAGGTGCGGGGTGCGGGAACTATAAGGTGGCAGTGGATGGGAGATCCTCAGAGTCAATAAGGTTGGTGATGGTATGGAAGATATTGGCCTAGTGCTCCTTAGTGGGATCCTGTTCGAGACCCATTTTCACCATTACCCATTTATTGACCTGGATGGGTAGTGGAAGGAGGTCAGCAACAACTCACAATATGAAATAGTAAGTATATCTTAATATAGGGCAAAAAAACAAACTGCTGGAGTAATTCAGCGGATGAGGTAACATCTGTGAAGGCAAGGGGATGGTGGAGTTTCAGGTCAAGATCTTTCATCACACCCAAATTAATACATCGGTTATCCCTCTGCCTTCATGAATGCTATCTCACACACTGAGTCCCTACAGCTGTTCACTTTTTTTCCCCAGATCATAGCATGTGCAGATTCTTAATTCTCTATATCTCAATATATTTGCAGCACTCTGAAGAAAGAGGGAAATGGATATAACTGGATGGCCCATGAAGAAACCTGGGGCTTCTCTTCAATGGGTCAATGATGGTACCGGTAATCATTGGCAACATACTGTGGGCTGCAGACATAAATTCTAAATATAAGCAGCACACACAAAATGCTGGAGGAACTCAGCAGGCCAGGCAGCATCTATGGAAAAAAAGTACAGACCTTTCACCAGTCCTGCCGAAGAGTATCGGCCCGAAAACTCTGACTGTACTTTTTTCCATAGATGTTGCCTAGCCTGCTGAGTTCCTCCAGTATTTTGTGTGTACTGCTTAGATTTCCAGCATCTGCAGATTTTCTCGTTTGTGAGTTCTAAATAAACCTCTTTTGAAATAACTCTCGCTGCAATCTGCAGCATGTAACTTCTCTCTAGGCAATATACTTTTGGATCAATTTAATGATCTACACATCTCACAATCATCTGAAGAACTCAGCGGACCAGGCAGGTATGGCGAGACGGGGGAGGACGATTACAAGCCAGGCTAAAATGTAGAAGGATGAGGCCTCCTCTAGCCAGCATCTTGTTGGCAAATGTGCAATCACTAGAGAACAAAATTGATGATCTGGGGGCATGTTTGGTGTAACGGAGAGAAGGGAGAGCCTGTTGTATTCTATGTCTGACCAAGGTGTGGCTTTCTCCCAGCACAACAGATACAGCAATTAGATCCAAAACCTTCTTGATTTACATAATGGACCAAACAACTGATTTAGAGGAGGGAAAAGGAGGAGGTATGTGTTTCTTGATAAAGTCTCAATGGTGCTCCGGTGTGAAGGTTTTGTCAAACTCGTGCTCCTCCAACTTGGAACACCTAACAGTCAAATGCTGTCCATACTATTTACCAAGGAAGTTATCATCCATGATCCTAATCACAGTTTACATGCTCACAATACCGCATGATGCCAACTCCAAACAAGAAGCAGTCTATCCCAACACATTTCAAATCATAATTGGGGACTTCAACCATACTTGTTTGAAGAAAACATTACCCAATTACCATCAGCATATAACCTGCAGCACCAGAGGTCCCAACACAATACACCACTGTTATACCTAGAAAAGGAATGCCGAGCGTACCATGCCCAGCCCGCATTTCAATCTGATAATTTGGGGGTCCTTCTCATAATTGCATGTAGGCAAATCTCTAGAGATTAGGGCAACAGAGAGGCAGCTGCGGGAGGCAAAGGTACAGTTGTAGGATTGCTTCGAGACAGCTTACTGGGCGATGACTGGAGATCTGAATGAATACAGATTTAACATACTTTACTAAAATGTAGACAGTATGCCCTCACAAAATCATTCAGAGTTTTCCCCAGCCAGTAGCCATGGATGAACCATGAAATCCAAAATCTGCTGATTCAAACTTGAATCAATGAAGGATGCCCGACAGTTGCAGCAGAGATTGAATACAATCACCTCTTATTAAGTTAAATCAAGCAACTTAGAAGACAGCAGGGCTTTTGCTTCCAGATGAGTTCAATGGCTTCTATGCTCACTTTGACCATCAAAATATCCAAGATGGCTGCGCGACGCAGCTTGCAGCAGCCACTCCGGAACTGATTATCTGTTATTTGTAAAGTGGGGTGCCATGCACAATCATAATCGATTGAAAACGGATGTGGGAGCACGGAGGAACATCGGGAAATTCCAGGAAGACCTTCTTCATTGCTGCTGCTGCTGTGAGGTCCAGGACTCTGCTGGGAAGAACAGGCACCCAGTCCTCGGGGTCGCGTTGCCGATGGCCGTTGGCGGGGCCGTCTTAATACACTCGGCAGAGAATGGTGCTCGGAGAAGCTGTGCCAGAGGGGGTGGTCATCGGCTCACAGGTTCAACAGACTCGGAGTCCGCTGCGATCAGGTCGCTTTCTGTGTGTGCTGCGTCTGCAAGGCTGAGTCGGGCGGCGCCTTGGAAATCCATAGCAGGGGTACTCCCTTCTGCCGCCGGCGTAGGATGGCAAGTCTGTCAGAACCCTGGGGACTTGTGGAAACTGTGTGGTGATTTCTTTTGAACTTATAGTCCTTTAACATCTTTGGACTACTTTAACTGTGCCCATGATCTGTTTTTTTATCAATTATGCTATTGTTTGCACTGTTGTAACTATATGTTGTAATTATGTGGTTTTGTGCAGGTCTTGTAGCTTTAGTTTTTGGTCTTGTTTTTGTCTGGTGGAAGTGGAGCTCCTTTCTGGGGAACACACTAAGACGGTAGCACGATATTAATATGCAGCAGCCTCTCCGGACTCTGGACTGGAGATTGCCAAACGTTATGTGGATTTTCTGGTGTAGTCTGTTTTGTCATATGCTTTTGTGATATAATTCTGGGGGAAAATTGTCTCACTTTGCATTTGTGGTTTCTAAATGACAATAAACTGAATCTGAATCTGAATCTGAAAATATACAGGAATCGTTACAAATTTCCACAACCTCCAATGATCTGATGATTTCAGTGCCTGAAGCTGACATGCAAGTAGCATTCAGGAGGGTGAACCCACGAAAAGGAACTGGCCCAGATGAGGTCCTGGCCAAATACTAAAGACCTGTGCTAATCAACTGACTGGTGTGGTCAGTGAGATCTTCAACTTCTTGCTTCGGCATTGTGTAGTAACTACCTGCTTCAAGCAGGCTTCAATAATACTGGTGCCCAATAACAGCATAGTAACTGCCCAGTAGCACTTACATCAAAGTGTTTTGAAAGGTTTGTGATAAAACTTATCAGCTCCTGCCTGAGAAGTGATTTAGATCTGCTCCAATTTGCTCACTGGTGCAATAGGTCCACAGCAGATGCTATCTCATCGGCTCTTCACTCAACCCTAGAACATCTGAACAGCAAAGATGCATACATCAGGATGTTCTTTATCGACTACAGCTCAGCATTCAATACCATCATCCCCTCAAAATTAATAAATAAGCTCCAAGACTTTGGCCTCAGTACCTCCTTATGCAATTGGATCCTCGGTTTCCTTACTTGCAGACGCCAGCCAGTTCGGATAGGCAACAAAATCTTCTCGACAACCTATTGGCTCACTTTCACAGACTCTTCATATCTCAATATTTATTGTTTGTTTATTTATAATTATTTCTTCTTTTTGTATTTGCACAGCTTGTTGTCTTTTGCCCTCTGGTTGAACACCGTAGTAAGATGGTCTTTCATTGATTCTGGTGTGGTTATCATTCTATAGATTGAGTATGCCCACAAGAAATTAAATCTCAGAGTTATATATAGTGACATATATGTACTTTGATAATAAAATTTACTTTGAACTTTAACTGGTGAGAAAAAGTTACTTTGATCAAGTAGCAAACACAAGGCCAGGTTCAGATCAGTCATCTAAATGAATGGAAAAGCAGGTTCAATGGGCCATATGGCTTGTTTCTGGTTCCTACTTTTTAATTGCTTTATTTCCCAGCAACCATGTATGTTTCTTATCATGTTGAGTAAATGAGTGTACTAAAACTACATTTCACTGTTTTTAATAAATGTCCAGTTGGTAAAATTATTAAAAACACTCATACCTTGGTTTGGGTACATCCTACAGTAAAGATTTCATTTGAACAAAGTAGATGAGCTTAGGTTTGCACTTTTTGATATCTTTTTTTAAATATATTATTTATTTATTAAATTTTAGAAATTACAAAGAATAAATGTGGTAATAAAATAGTAAGAAAAATAATATTGACCCTCCCCACCTTAACCCTTATCTAAAGAAAGAAATAAAAAGGAAAGAAGAGAAGGATTGCCTGGATATCAGAGGATTCCACACAATCTCCATGGAGTTCAAAATAATTTTGATATTTATTTTTACTTTCCCCAATTACTATAATTTTATCTTCAAAGGACCTATGTATTTAATCCTATTTTTTGTAAGTATGGGAACAAAATTTTCAAAAATATATCATATTCATTTCTTAGACTATATGTAATTTTTTCAAGTGGAATACAACTATGTATTTCATTATTCCAATGATCCATAGTTAAATATAGATCAGATTTCCAAGTAACTGCGATAACTTTTTTGTCTACTGCCAATGCAATTTTTATAAATTTTTTCTGATACTTATTCAATTTAAGTTTCATTATTGTCCCTTCAATATCTCCTAATAAAAATAATAATGGACTATGTGGAAGTTGTACTCCAATAATTTGTACTCCAAAACCTAGTGAAATAGAAATATTAATCCAGAAAGGAAAAATTAAAAAATGTATATCTTGTATGTATAATTTGATTCAAAAGCAGACAATTAAATTAGGAATTCATAAATCAAGACAAAAATGGGAATCTGATTTGAATGTTAAAATTGATGGAAAAAACTGGTCAAGATTACGTTCTGACAGTATGAGAAATACAATAAATGTTCGACTTAGATTAATACAATATAAATTTTACATCAATTATATATAACACCACAGAAAATAAACAGATTAAATTCAAATATGTCTGACAAATGTTTTCGATGTAATCAAGAAATTGGTACTTTTTTACAATCTACTTGGTCTTGTTTTAAAATTCAGCCATTTTGGATAAACTTAAGACTTTTATTGGAACAAATTATTGGAGTACAACTTTTTGATATCCTTCATTGAAATTTCAATTGTTTTGCAAATTGGTACCATTTACTACACTCACTCACAAATCTAAAGATTTATTGATGACAGCAAAACTAAATTTGAGCTAAAATGGAGGATTCTTTCCTGGTAATTTTTAGTCAAAAATTGAATTAAACTTCTATCTAGTTTGCAGCTTTCCTATAAGCATATCTGAAAACAGGTGGCAATTAGCTAGCAATTCAAAACTTAGATTGAAGTGTACTTGAAGAAACCTTTGTAAAATGAGTAGAAAACCTATCCTAACATGTGATCATTCCTTAAATAACTGTAAATAAAAGTTGCATGTGTAACGCTTCATTTTTGCCTACACATCAAGCATGTCAAAGAATTCTAATGGAATACAAGCATTCTTAATTTTTAAACTCATCGCTGTAAATTATTCTCAACTAGAAGCTAACACAAACCATTATTCATTCATAATATAATTGATTTTCTCAAAAAGAAGTTGAAATTATAAGATGCTTCCTCAGTAAAAATTCAGAATATGTTGCCTAGGCAACCTATTTTACTTGACACATTCTGTCTGCAATTGTTGATTGCAAGGGGTATATGATAATAATTATCTTTATGTTTACTACATCAAATCAGATTTTTAAATTATTCTGTTTAGAGATACAGCACACAACAGGACATTCCAGCCCAACAAGTCACACCATTCGGCAACCCACCTATTTAACACAAGCTTAATCACAAGACAATTTATAATGGCCAATTAATTTACTAACTGTTACGCCTTTGGACTGTAGGAGGAAGCCCACACAGTCACAGGGAGAACATCCAAACTCTTTACAGACAGCACCAGAATTTAACCCCAAACTCCAATATCCCAAGTCGCAACAGCATCATGTCAATCGCTGTGCTATCGTGACATCCCAGCCATCAAATATTGATGTGCTCTGGTATATCTGTGGAAAACATATTGTTTCACAATGTTATGTAATGACTCGATAGAATTTCATAAATACAGCACAGAGATACCTTTTTACATAATCAGTCCAGGCAGGAATTTTTGCTCCATTTTAGTCTTCTTACATATTTATCTAGTTCTGAAAATGCAATCCTCTATTCAAAACATACAGTAAAACTGATGAAAGCACTATCCCACCATTTGGAAATCCACATGGTCAGCATCTCACTCAACAAGTTATGTTTGACTCACTTCTGACTCATTTGCACCTAGATCCTGTACTCCTTTCCCACTCACTTGGCCCCAGTTCCCACATACACTCATCACCAATATTCTGTTCTTGTACTCTTTACATTCACTGATTGTAGAGTTTCTGTTCTGCCTTTGAAATATAGGAGCCCCAGTTCCATACTTCGTTGCAAATTACTGAGGTTCTGGCTCCCATGCTCCCTTCCAGCTCACCAGACCCAGATTCCCTCTAATCTAATCCCTCTAAGTTTAGTTACCCACACTCCCTTGAAACTTGACAGGACCTTGTTCATGCACTCTTGAAGTTCACCAGTTTCACTGGAAGACCTATATAGAAAATTAATTCAAATTGTGTTGAATCACTAGATTAACAATATCCAATAGTCCGGAAAATAGCTTTGAAGTCTTTAAATTATCCATCTATTCGTTCTGACAACTACTTACTTAAAACTCCATTGCATTATTATGGGAGTGCATCAAGACAATGATGCCACTCTTTAAAGGGAGCTTCAATCCCTGCTCAAGCGTTCATAAAAAATTATAATGCTTATTTCAAATGCAAGTTCTCCCTTTACATAAAAGTGTGATAGAGAACTTCAGACTACACAACATCCCTCAAATTCATTACTTGGTTTTATAAATTAAATTTTAAGGAGGAAATTAGACAAATTAGAAAATTTGCAGAGCCAAGGAGAAAAATCAATAAATGAGTCAATGATTACCTGAAGCTTGGTTTCAAAATACGTTCTGACATTGAAGAATACATTGTGACATCTGAAGGTTGGTCACATTTAGGTTGTAGTAGGCTGGGAATACATGGAAGGTTTTCTCTGGAGCCATGGAGGCTGAAGGGAGACCTGACAGAAGCTTATAGTTTTATGAAAAGCATAGATAAGGTAGAGAGCCTCATACTAGATAGCAAGCATGTAAGGTGGAGGGGCTGCAAGTTCAAAAGAAATGTGCAGGGCAAGTCTTTTACACAGAGTGGTGGCTGCCCAGAATGTTCTGTCAGGAACGGTGGTGTTGGCAAATACAACAGAGATGCTTAAAGCCTCTTATATAGGCCAAAAAATGTGGAAAGAATAGAGGGATTAGTTTAATTAGATGTTTAATTAACTTGGCATCACATCATGGGCTGAAGGTCCTGTTCCAATGTTGTACTGTTCTATGATTTATGTTCTATGTAAATATGCAAGCATTGTCTGTGCACCAAAATCCTCTTCCTGAAGATGGGAAGACATTGATTCAGCTGTGGAGATAACAGCTTCCTATTTCTCCTGAATATTAGCTCTGCTTCAGACGAACCCTTGTTGTGGAAGCATATTATTGTGGGAAACAAGACTGAGCCAGGCATGGTTACATGGTCCCTGTTGATGTGCCAACAGACCTGTGAGTACTGGGTGGTGGGGTGGTGCAAGAAGCAAATTGTAGACCCTTTCCAGTTTGCCTTCTGCTCGATCCAGTCCACTGATGATGCTATAGCCTTGGCCCTCCACTCCACCCTATCCCACCTAGAAAATGATGCCTCACACACCAAATTGTTGTTCATCAACTTCAGCTTGGCATTTAACACAATCATCCCTGGTGGGCAAACTGTCTTAGTTAGTACTCAACACCATTCTCTATAACTTAACGGGGAAAAAACCCAGTCTGTCCGAGTTGGCAGCAACATCTCAAGCACCATCACACTGAGCACTCCTCCCCCGCCCCCACTCACCCCCACCTCCTCCCAGGGCTATGTGCTCAGCCCACTTTTGTTCACATTGATGACTGCAGATCCTGCTCAAATCAAGTTTGCTGATGATACAATGGTGGGTGGCCTCAATGGCAACAATAATGAGTCAGCATACAGACAGGAGGTAGGGAGGCTTATCAATTAGTGTGAGAACAATAACCTGAGTTTTGACATAGACAAAAGAAATGACTATGGACTTCAGTAAGGCGTGCAGGTCAACAACCCTCCATTGCACATCAATGGCACTGCCAAGGAGAGAGTGAAAAGCTCAAAGTTCCTTGGTGTATACATAACAGATGATTTAACCTGGACCCACACCACCACCTCATTAATCAAGAAGGCACAGCAGTATCTACATTTTCTGAGGACAGTGAGGCAGTTAAGACTTCCCGCCCCTATTCCAACTGCTTTCTATAGGAGCACCATCAAAAGTGTCCTTTCTGGCTGCATCATTGTGTGGTATGAAAGCTGCAAGGCATCAAACTGCAGGATCTTACAGAGGATACAAAAATCACCATGGTCTCCCTCTCCCCTATTTGTGACACTTACCAGGAGTGTTGCATATGAAGGGCCCAAATTATTGTCAAGGATCTCTACCACTGATCCCACAATCCCTTTGACCCACTACCATCAGGACTAAGACTGTCAAGACTTGGTAATATCTTTCTCCCCCAGCCTGGGAGACTAATGAATACCCTGCCATCACTAGGACAGCAAGCTGTTTACTGCACTGTTTACCTGTACTGCACATTTCACATGGATCTTGAGTTATACTTCATTAACTTATTTGTGGTAATGTTTTGTTTTATGTGCTGTGTATGATAGGGGTGCACCATGCTCCAGAACAACGTTGTTTCTTTTGGTTGTGCATATGTACAGATGACAATGAACTTGAACTTGACAAATGTGGTATCATATTTGACTGCTCATGTCCATACAGCAGAACGTGGTCTCAGAATTAGAGATGTAACACACAGAAACATGCCCTGTACCTGCATCCCATGACACCTATCCACATTCCCCACTTTCCAGCATTCAGCCTTCTGTCTGCCACATCATTTCAAATACTTATCTAAACACTCTCAAGTGTCCTGAATGCCTTTGCCTCCATCAACCACTCTAGAATTATGTCCACTCTCTAAGTGAGAAAAAATACCTCCTTTATATAGCTTCCAAATATGGTGTGGCTCATCACCAACAACGTTGAGACAGCCTACAGAGAAGAGGTGGAAGATCTTGGGACATGGTACCAAACAAATGAATTCTTCCACAATGTCAAAAGATAAAGGAGATGGTTATCCACTTTAGGAAAATTCACACAACTCATGCCCCTCTTTACATCAATGGCACAGCAGTAGAGTCTCCGAGAAGTTTCAAACACCTGGGAGTGCACATCTTGCACAATCTCTCATGGTCCCATAGCACAACCTACACAATCAAGAAAACTCACCAATGCCTCTACTTTTTGAGTGCTGGACTATGCAGATCAATACTGATAACCTTCTACAGATGCATAGTAGAGAGCATCCAAACGTGTTGTATCACTGCATGGTACTGAAACTACACTGTGGTGGAGAGGAGGGCTCTACAATGGGTAGCTAAAATTGTCCAACATACCACAGCACCACCCTAACTGCCATCAAGGACATGCAAACAGAAAGGTCCCAAAAAAAAGCCATCAATATCATGAAAGATCCCACCCACCCTGCTCATGGGCTGTTTGTCCCACTCCCATCAGGAAAGAGCTGCGTCATATCCACTCCAGAAGTTCCAAGCTCAAAATGTATCTCCCTCTCCCCTACCACAATATTAAACATTTCTGTTATAAGGAAAGTTTCACACTAATCAACAGAGTCTGAATGGAGTAGTAGTAGATTGGAAACCAAGGACATTTGTCAAATTGATCTGAAATTAGCTTCTATCCTATCTCTACCCATCATCTCGTCCCCTTGACCTTCTTTAATCCAAACAAAATACAGGTGGTCCCCTTTTTTTCCAAACGTTCGCTTTACGATACCTTGCTGTTACAAAAGACCTACATTAGTTATCTGTTTTCGCTAACAGAAGGTGTTCTCACTATTATGAAAAAAGGCAGCGCGTGCCCCAAGCAGTCAAGCTCCTTCCCCGGAACTGTATTCTAGCCGCCATTGCTTAAACACGTTATGTCGATTTACTTCGTGCATCCGTGAGCAAGGTGAGTTCTAAGGTATCGGAAAAGCCTAAAAGAGCTTGTAAGGGTGTTACACTTAGTGTAAAACTAATTAAGCGTTTCGATCATAGTGAGTTTGGCTAAGGAGGCTGAGTTTGTGGAAGTTGACGAAGATGATGTAAAAAGAGGTTTTGGCATCCCATGACCAAGAACTGACAGGTGAAGAGCTGATGCAATTGCAGGAGGAAAGGGTAACAATCAAATTCGAACGCAGTAGCGAACAGCCCAAAAGTGAAGCTGTCCAGGAACTAAATGTGAAGCAACTGCATGAGATTTTCGCTGCAGTTGACAACGCTGCAATGACTGCAGGAAAGTATGACTTTAATTTTGAAAGGGCACATAGGTTTAGGGCATATTTGCAGGACGGTTTGAGTGCTTACAAAGAACTGTATGATAGAAAAATGCATGAAGCTAAGCAGTCAAGCATACTGTTGTTTTTCTTTTTTTCGTAATTTATTTTTTTTATTAAAATTCATCAAACATTTCCATAAGATGTATTTCAGACATTGTACATATATATCATATAATCATATATATCACAAATCTCCACGAAGTATTTATCTGAGGTATACACTTATAGAAAAGAGTGGAAAGAAAAAAACAAGCAAAAGAAAAGGACTATGTACAAGTAGGGAGTGATCTTTTTGTTAAACAACAGATTCATTGATTTGTGAGAATAATATCAGGCCAATGAGGCATTATGTAGTTAAACCATTTTTCCCAGTGTGAATCAAATTGTTCCAGCTTATGGTTAACAGATGCTGTTATCTTCTCCATCTTGTAAATGTTCATTGTAATTTCCATCCATTGTATTCAAAGTCGGGCTCTCCTGTGATAACCATTTCCTAGTAAGTCTTTTTACCAGCCACCAACAGTATATTCATTAAATATTTATCTCTTTTCAACCATTCTTGAGGTAGATATTCAAAATATATGGTCTTACTCTCTAAGGGTATTTCACATTTAAAGATGTCTTGTAGGGCATTGTGTATCCCCTTCCGATAGTTTTTGATAACAGCGCAGTCCCAAAAAAAATGATAATGATTTGTATTTTGATTTCCACAATTTCTCCAGCAAACAGGGAGGTTACTATCATAATGGGATTTCTGAGAGGGTGTAATAAAATATCTTATCAAGTTTATCCACCCAAACTTCCTCCATTTCTGTGAACTGGTACACTTCCATTGATATCTCCATATTGTTGTCCATTCTTCCTCAGATATAATTATCCCTCCTCCCTTCTCCCATTTTGTTTTAATGCATGAAGACGAATGTGTTTTAAAATTTGACAACCCCTTATACATGCTTGAAATGATTCTACTACCATTATCTGAATTATATGCTTTTCTAAAGAGCTCTATCAAGCATTATTTGCCTTGGTTACATTTTTAAGCATCTTATTAACATATTGTCGCAACTGTAAATACCGATAAAAATCTTGTTTTTCTAATAAGTGTTTCTCTTTAAGCATTTCAAAACCGAACAATGTTCCTTCTTTCATTATGTTGCAAAGAACTGTTATTCCTTTAGCTGTCCAGTCCTTAAATCTAGCATCCAATTTATTTGGTGTAAAATCAGAGTCATATACACACCATTTAAGAATTGCAATATCTCCTTCTAGATTATATACTTTTATAGTAGTTTTCCATATTTTAAGAGTCAATTTCACCCATGGGTTATCAATAGTATTTATGTACCTTTGCAGGTTGTTATCAGCCAAAATTCCTTGTATGGGGATGGGAAGTACCCGCTCCTCAATGTTTTTCCATTGAGCATCATATGATGGGTTGCACCAACACATCACAGCTCTCAACCGTGCTGCAAAATAATAATCTCTAAGAGAAGGTAGGCTCCATCCCCCCTTTTCCTTTGCTAATTGCAAAGTTTTGAGACGAACTGTAGGCCTTTTACCCTGCCAAATATACCTTGAAATCATCTTGTTCCAGTTATTGAATTGATTTTGATTAATCTCTATTGGTAGGGTATGAAAGAGATATAACAGTCTGGGCAGTATATTCATTTTAGTAGACTCAATCCTTGAACTGAGACCGAAAAAAGGAATCAGGTTCCATCTTGCCACAATTTTTTAATATAACGGCTGATAATTACAGTCCGATAATTTTGCCAAATCTTTTGGCATAATGATGCCCAAATATTTGAAAAACTCTGTGCACCATGCCCAGGGGTATCGACTTTCAATTTCTCTTGGTGGGCTATAGTAATATGAAAGTAATTGGGTTTTATCTATGTTGATCTTGTATCCTGAGAATTGACCATATTGTTCAAAGGACTGCATCAATTTAGGTAAAGAGTATGTTGGTTGCCCTAGATAGATCAAAATGTCATCCACATAACAAGCCGATTTATCCTCTGCCCCTTTAATAGTAATTCCCCTGATATCTACATTTTGTCTGATGTATTGAGCTAATGGTTCCAGATATAACATGAAGAGCAGTGGTGACCATGCACAACCCTGTCTCGTGCCCCTTTCTAGGGTAAGACTATTTGATAAATATCCATTGATTTTAATCCTAGCAGTAGGATTGTCATATAGTGTCTGTATAGTTTTAATAATTGTGTCTTGGAAACCAAATCTATGCAAAACTCTGTAAAGAAAATTCCAATTAACCAAATCAAATGCTTTTTCTGCATCTACGCTTATCACTATTGCTTCGATTTTATTTTTTTGTATATGATCCATAATGTGAAGTGTCCTTCGTATACTGTCTTGAGTCTGGTGTTGTCGTATTAAACCTGTCTGATCGTTACATATCAGTATGGGTAGAAACTCCTCTAATCGTTTGGCCATGATGGAGGTAAATAACCTATAATCTACATTAAGAACAGATATTGGTCTAAATGACCCACATACTATTTTATCCTTGCCTTTTTTCGGTATAGCTGAGATTATCGCTTCCTTCCAACTGGGTGGCATTTGTGCCTTTTTTAGAGCCCAGTTCAGTGTGGGGAGTAAAACAGGAATTAACTCATTTTTAAATTCTTTATACCACTCTGCCATATACCCATCTGATCCTGGTGACTCGCTTAATTTAAGCCTACTAATTGCAGCTTTTAATTTAACTTCAGTTATGTCAGCAGTCATCGTTCTATTTTAATCTTCGCTTAAAGTGGGTAACTCTAAAGAATTCAAGAAGGTGTCAATTTGGGTTATGCTTCCCCTTGGAACTTTGGAATATAGAGTTTTGTAAAACACTTCAAAAGTTTCTTGAATTTCACTTAGCTTATTTTTGATCATTTTCATTCTTGGGTCCCTATTTCTATGAATTGTATTTTCTGCTATCTTTTTTTTCAGTTTCCACACCAGTATTTTCATAGATTTCAATCCACTTTCATAATGTCTCTGTTTCAGAAACATTAAGTTTTTCCTGATTTCTTGCGTAGCCAAATTATTTATTTCATTCCTAATTCTTTTAATTTCCCCTAATGTATCCTGTGCCAAATTCAATTTGTGTTTTTCTCTAGTTCCTTCAACCTATTTTGTAATTCCTCTAATGTTTTATCCCTTATTTTTTCTTATATGAAGATATCGCTATAGTTTTCCCTCTTAAGACAGCCTTCAGATTATCCCATAAAATGAGAAGTGAAACCTCTCCATTAACATTAAATTCTAAGTAGAGACCAATTTCTTTTTTAATTTGTTCCTTAAAGTACGGATCATTGAGTAGACTTGAATTTAGTTTCCAAATAGTATTCTTTGGTTGTAGGTCAAAATCAACAGATAAATATATAGGTGCATGGTCACTTACATCTATTGTCCTAATTCCACAGGTGTTTATTTTATCTTTGTCTTTTCCAAATGTTATGAAATAGTCTATTCTTGTATATACAGAATGCGGAGCAGAATAATGAGTGCAATCCCTTCTGTCAGAGAAAAGGTCCCTCAATATGTCAATTAAACCAACATCCTCAAAAAGTGCATTAACCTTCTTACGTAAAAATTTTGTTTCATAGGTTTTTCTATTGGAAGAGTCTAACTTTGGTTGTAATTGTAAATTTAAGTCTCCCCCCACATATCAAGAGACCTTCTGTTTCTGTTACCATAATATCAGTAATTTTCTGAAAGAAACCAATATCACTTCCCGGGGGTGCATATATAATCAATAGAGTAACTGAATTGCCGTCTATATTCCCCTTTACCAGAATATATCTGCCCTCTATATCTCCCATTTTGAATACTTTTTCAAAATTTAGCTTACTTGAGATAAGAATAGCAACTCCTCTCTCATGTCCTGATTTATATGAGGAGAAAAACAGATTAGTGAAGCCCATTCTCTTTAGTTTTTTATGCTCATTATCACTTAAATGAGTTTCCTGTAAATATACTACATGCGCTTGTTCTTTTTTTCATTTTGGATAAAATTCTCTTACGTTTGATTGAATTTAATAGCCCGTTGACGTTAAAAGAAATGAATTTTACCTTGTCCTTAGCCATCTGTATTTATCTGTCAATATATCATTGAAATTAGAATAAAACTTAATTGATCTACTCCCTGAACAAATAAGAAACAAGAAACGTAAATAACAAAAATGGCAACGAACGTGTGATTCCAAGGCTGAGGTCTCTAGTAGATGACCCTGCGTAGAGCTAGAGGAAATGTCTAGCTGTGGGGGATAACCCCTCCTACTTGTGAGTTGAAGGCCCCCTTTGAAATATTCATAAAAGTCAATGAACAAATCCATTACACAGAAAAGACTTCCCTGTGTTCTCCTCCTATAATAATATATATACACACACATACATATATACACACACACATTACACAAATACACACATACACACATACATATATTCTCATTTTGGTGGGGAAAAAGGAGTAAGTGAGCTAATAAAGAATAACAACTAAGTAATATAAAATCCACATTGTATTAAGTATTTCTCGAGATAGGTATATCACCGTGTACTTTTGCATTCATTTAACTTCTCAACATTTTTAAAGTTAGCCAAACCTTATGGCTCTTCTGAAGGGGGTGAGGACTGTCTTTGGGAAACACCTGGTCTCTTCCTGATATATTTCTCTCGGCCTCCTCCTGTCTCCTGCCTTATTGATTCTCGCATTATTTCCCAAGTGGAGTGGGATAATTCTTCAGTCAGGCTTTCCCTCGTTTTGGTAATGCTGACGGGCAACCCTCTGGCCTTCACGTCTGTCGTCACCTCTTCCACTGTCTGGTACAACCATGTCCTGTTGTCATAAAACACTCGAAGTTTAGCAGGGTACGAAGTTTGAAATCTAATCTTATTTTGCTTTAGTACTCGCTTTACTTCAGAGTATTCTTTGCGTTTCTGGAGGACCGCGGGGGTGGGGAGTAATCTTGGTTGAAATATATTAATTTATCTTCTAAAAACACTCTCTTCTTACCCCAGGCCCTTCGTAGAATCTCCACCTTGGTGCTGTACCAAAGGAATTTAATTATTATTGAGCGTGGTTTTCTATCCTGGGTAGGTTTTGGGACGAGCACACGGTGGGCTCTTTCGACTGCCAGCTCCATAGCCAGGGGAAGATCCAGCGCGTCCCGCAGTAACTTTCCGACAAACTCCGTCATAGACGAGACCTCCGCTCCTCCGGGAACATTGTACATTCTGATATTTTTGCGCCATGATCTTCCCTCCATGTCAAGCAGTTTACCTTCTTGGTGATGTATTATTTTTATCATCGTACTCAGTATCCGCTCCACGTTTTGAACGCGATCTTCCACCTTCTCAATTCGAGTCGCTGCCACTGCTACTTTTTGATTGACGCTGGCAAGCTCTGACTTAATATCACGGAGCTGCTGCTCTATTTCTTTCTGGAACTCCCTTATTTCTTTCACGATTTCGAACATATTCGCCGCTTCGTCTGAACAAGGCCCAGCAGCCGCCTCGCTAGCACACGGTCGGGTAGGAGAGCCGCTCACTGCACTCCTCTCGGACACAGGCTCCGTAGTGTTGCTTTTTCTATTTCCATTCCTTTTCCCCATTCTTGCCCCTCTTTTCAGTTCAAATATTTTTCAAAAAATATTATATTTGATGGGTTAACAGGGCTTAATGCATGTTTTTCCAGAAAAGCTAGTGACTTAAGCTGCCGTTCCTGATTATGACGTCACCGAAAAAAACATACTGTTATTTTTCAAGCCTTCCACATCAGCCACAGCAGACAACGAACCTCAACCTTCGACATCGAGGCAGGCAGACATAGAAGATGACCTGCCTGCCCTAATGGAAACAGACGACGATGAGATGACACCCCAGTCTCCTCTACCTCCCACCACCCCAACCTTCGACAACTCAACCTAACACACCATCATCAGTGTGCTCACTGTCTTCCCGATTCCGGTTAGTGAAACTATACTGTACATACATTATTTCTACTTTATATAGGGTTGTGTATTTTAATGTGTTATTTGGTATGATTTGGCAGCTTCATAGATTAAAGTTTACTGGAGAGAGTGCTTCTGCCGATAGCGCTTGCGTGAGATTTTCGCTACACTAGATAGTGCTGCAATGATTGCAGAAAAGTATTTCTACTTTATATAGGCTATGTATTTATCATATCATTCCTCCTTTTACTATATGTTACTGTTATTTTAGGTTTTATGTGTTATTTGGCAAGATTTGGTAGGTTATTTTTTGGGTCTGCAAACATTCACAAACTTTTCCCGAATAAATAAATGCTTCTTCACTTTACGACATTCCAGCTTATGAACCGCTTCATAGGAATGCTCTAGCTTCGGATAGCAGGGGAAACCTGTAAATCCAATTTCAACATTCCTTTCCAAGAGACATTTTGGTGTACCTCCTCCGCACTGTCTCCAGTGCAACCACTCAAAAAGAACAGCACTCAAAGGTACAGCAGTGTCTGAACATTCTTGCTCCAAGCCAAAAAAGTCAAGAATCAGATATACCTTCTTAACCTTCTCATTTGTTCGTTGCTATCTCGGGAATCCTCAGACACATACACCAAGATCTGTTTCTTAGCATTTTCTAAAGCCTAAACATTAATTTTATAGGTTTTATTTTTATTACCATTCATCTTTGAGTCATCTGCAAATTTACCAATCATGGTAAACATACACATTCAGGTCATTAAAGTGTACATCAAACAATACCAAAAGAACCAACACCAATCTCTGCCATACACTACAGGTCACAAGTTTCCTATTGCAAAAACAAACATCAATCATCACCACCTGCCTCTCATTATTAAACTAATTTCAGATGAATTTGTTGAACTGTCCTAATCTCTAATCTTCTCAGACTCTCTTGCCACTACATCAAGCCTCACCCTGCCAAGTCTGTGTAGAAACTGGTGCACATAGATAGCCCTGCCTAGGCACAGTGGCCAGTTTTTTTAGTTTAATGATATCACCTGGTGAAAGGAGTATACAAGGTTAGTCAACCATGTCTCTACTTTACATGAGTGCTCTCAACTCCATTGCCAGAAGATAGTTTCCCTGCTGAATTTCTAAAACCTGGCCAAGATTAACCTTGGCCACAAATTCCCAATCTCATCTCCTCTAGGCAGATGACTCAAAGTGTTGTTGATAGAATGATGTCGATAAAATGGACAGGAATGTGACAGATGTAATTTAACCCCAAAACATGAGAGGTGACAGATTTTGTGAGGAGTATTAAACCTGTTTATGACAACTACAGCAAGGTTTCACCTGTCAATGGTTAAAATCGTGAGCCCTTTTCAGCTGCTTCCACTCAAAGGCCAGACAACTTCACAGTTCACAGGGTAGATTTCATTCATCTCGAGGCACAATATTCATCATCTTCACTGCTCAATTCTAACAGAAACAACCACGATACAAAGCCTTTTCTGACTTCTCAAAAGCCTTTGACTCCAACAGTTGAGAGGCAGTGTGCAGTATCCTTTCCTACTTGGCTGCCAGCAGAAATTTATCATTATCATACAGGTGTGCAGCATTATCACGTGGCATCAAACTACACTGGCCGATAATTATCACAGATCAACCGGACAATATCTGAACAGTCTTTTGCACCAAGTTCGTGCTTATCCCATGATTTCTCAAGGTCAACATGCTGGATGAAGCCAGTTCAATCTACGTTGGCAAAGACTTCCTTATGCACAATTCCTTTCACTTCAGACAAGAAAAATAAACCCTATTCAGAGAAATGCTAAATGGTTAAAGCAGGCCCCTGGCTCAACAGCTGCTAAAGCTTATATAAATGAACATTTACGTAAACTAAACTAATTCAAGAAAATGTTAAACAATCAAAATTTCCCTTAATCACTCACACTTACTCCTTTTTCTTCAAATGAAATGAGACTTGTAAAGCTTACACGATCGGCTGGTGTATGTCTAGGGGAAAATTCGTCCACCCACCAAACCGCACCTCCTGTATACGTGGATGCTGTGAAATGCACACTAATACAAACTCGCACACACAATATCAAACCACACACCATGTACGTTTACAGAATACACTTTATAAATCTTACTAGAACTAAGTGATTAATAGTGATACACTATATAGGAAAGAAAAGGCATGACTCAACCACAAAAGCTTGACTCCCAACGTTAGCTGAACAATATTAACTAATATTGCTCACAGTTTTCTCACTTTCAAATCTGCCAATATTAACTCAAACTTTAAACCCTCTAAACAACTGACACCAATGCTAAGCAAAACATAAATGCTGGAGTCACATTACAAGTCTGTAGAAAGACAACCAGAGTTGGTATTTCAGATCGAAGATCCTTTGTCAGAACTGGAAAAGAGAAAGCAAGATTTACACTCTAGAGAAGATAGATAAAAAATTACTGGACAAAGGGCTGAAATGGCAAACACGAGGGCACAGTTTTAAGGTGCTTGGAAGTAGGTACAGAGGAGATGTTGGGGTAACTTTTTTACTCAGAGAGTGGTGAGTGCATGGATGGGCTGCCAGTGACGGTGGTGGAGGCGGATACAATAGGGTCTTTTAAGAAACTCCTGGATAGGTACATGGAGCTTAGAAAAATAGTGGGATGTGGGTAACCCGAAGTAATTTCTAAAGTAAGTACATGTTTGGCACAGCATTGTGGGCCGAAAGGTTTGTATTGTGCTATAGGTTTTCTACGATTCTAAAAGGAATAAATGGGAGAGGAAATAAATGGCAAGTCAATTTTCATTGAGTTAATGAGGCCAATTACTGAATGATAATATAAGCTACATACTTTAAAACTTCCCATAATGCTGGACTACAGAACTTATCTGGTAGATCAGGCTGTGCTTTTGAAAAGAAATCTGGGCCAACAATGCAGATGGATGACCTGTAGAAGAAAAGGCTAATTCTGTTTCAGGCAGAAAAAACAAGTTACCCAAGACATAGAATATCTGTAGTATTCTATAAAGGAGACAACATTATAAACATTTAATGCAGTACAATGGAAATGCAACTTAATAACTACTTCACTTCAAAGAGCCGTTTGCATCCTTCATTAGCATAAAAAGAGAGAGCTGAAACGATAGGAGTTGCATTCCTATGGTTTCTTGGAAAATGCCATAGAGTGGTTAGTAGAGATGGAAGATCAGGTAGTCTTAAAATGAATAATCCCGTTGAAATAATGACAAGGGAGTAAAATGGATGATGGGTCAGTTATGGAAGGGCTTACATACCATAAAGGTTTACAAAACGAAGCTGGGCAGCATCGCCAACAGCACATCCCTTCCTGATGAGCCTAACACATTCTATGCACATTTTGAACAGAAGGGACCAGGTATGTCATCGGGGAAGGCTCCAGTACACCTGAATTGCAGATGCAAAATCAATCTTTCAGAAATAAACCAACGGAAAGCATCAAGCCTAGATGGCGTCCCTGGCTGTGTCATTAGATCTCCTCTGAATCAGGAGGCAAAGATACTTGCAGGCATTTTTAACTTCTCCCTATTCCCTCTTGCTTTAACAAGACCACACCCTGAAGCACTCAAGAGAAACAAAATAACATGCCTTAATGATGACTACCCAGTGGCTCTAACATCTACCATCATGAAGTGCTCTGAGAGGCTGATCTGGCATGTTTTAACTCAGAGCTTTCCAGACAACCTCTACCCAGGGCAATTTACCTAATGCCAAAGCAGGTCTATCTTCAGCTAATACTCATAGAACCACAGAACATTACAGCACAGAAACAGGCTTTTTGGCCCCTCTTGGCTGTGCTGAACCATTTTTCTGCCTAGTCCCACTGACCTGCACCTGGACCATATCCTCCATACACCTCTCATCCATGTACCTGTCCAAGTTTTTCTTAAATGTTAAAAGTGAGCCCACATTTACCACTTCATCTGGCAGCTCATTCCACACTCCCACCACTCTCTGTGTGAAGATGCCCACTCTAATGTTCCCTTCAAACTTTTCCCCCTTCACCTTTAACCCATGTCCTCTGGTTTCTTTCTCCCCTAGCCTCAGTGGAAAAAGCCTGCTTGCATTCACTCTATCAACGCCCATCATAATTTTATACACCTCTATCAAATCTCCCCTCATTCTTCTACACTCCAGGGGAAAAAGTCCTAACTTATTCAACCTTTCTCTGTAACTCAGTTTCTCAAGTTCCGGCAACATCTTCGTAAACTTTCTCTGCACTCTTTCAACCTTATTAATATCCCTCCTATAATTCGGTGACCAAAACTGTACACAATACTCCAAATTCGGTCTCACCAATGTCTTATACAACCTCACCATAACATTCCAGCTCTTATATTCAATACTTTGATTTATAAAGGCCAATGTACCAAAAGCTCTCTTTACTACCTTATCTACCTGTGACGCCACTTTTAGGGAATTTTGTATCTGTATTCCCAGATCCCTCTGTTCTACTGCACTCCTCAGTGCCCTACCATTTACCTTGTATGTTCTACCTTGGCTTTTCCTTCCAAAGTGCAATACCTCACACTTGTTTGTATTAAACTCCATCTACCATTTTTCAGCCAATTTTTCCAGCTGGTCCAGATTCCTCTGCAAGCTTTGAAAACCTTCCTCACTGTCCACTACACCTCCAGTCTTTGTATCATCAGCAAATTTGCTGATCCAATTTGCCACATTATCATCCACATTATCATTGATATAGATGACAAATAACAATGCACCCAGCACTGATCCCTGTGGCACACCACTAGTCACAGGCCTCCACTCAGAGAAGCAATCCTCCACTACCACTCTGTGGCTTCTCCCAATGAGCCAATATCTAATCCAATTTACGACCTCACCATGTACACCTAGCGACTGAATCTTCCTAACTAACCTCCCATGCGGGACCTTGTCAAAGGCCTTTCTGAAATCCATGTAGACAACATCCGCTGTCTTCCCTTCATCCACTTTCCTGGTAACCTCCTCGAAAAACTAATAGATTTTTTAAACATGACCTACCACGCACAAAGCCATGTTGACTCTCCCTAATAAGTCTCTGTCTATCCAAATACTTGTAGATCCTATCTCTTAGTACTCCTTCCAATAATTTACCTACTATTGACGTCAAACTTCCCAGCCTATAATTTCCCAGATTACTTTTTGAGCCTTTTTTAAACAAATGAACAACATGAGCTATCCTCCAATCCTCCGGCACCTCACCCGTAGATACCAACATTTTAAATATATCTGCCAGGGCCCAGCAATTTCAACACTAGTCTCCTTCAAGGTCTGAGGGAATACCCTGTCAGGTCCTGGGGATTTATCTACTCTGATTTGCCTCAAGACAGCAAGCACCTCCTCCTCTTCAATCTGTACAGGCTCCATGATCTCACTACTTGTTTGCCTTATTTCCATTGACTCCATGCCAGTTTCCTTAGTAAATACAGATGCAAAAAAAAACATTTAAGATCTCCCCCATTTCTTTTGGTTCCATACATAGCCATACATACATACTCATCTCTGGAGAACCTGGACAGTAAAGACACCTATTATTTGTTGACAACAGATCTGCCTTCAATAAATTATTCCAAGCAAATTCATCACCAAAGTCCAAGCCCTGAGAGTTAATGCCTCCCTCTGCAACAGAATCCATGACTGCAATCAGTAAGGATAGTCAGCAACACGTCTGTCACTATTATTCTAAACACTAGTGCTCTGCAGGGAAAAAATAAAGAGCATATCACTGACATCAGAAAGAGGTGTGGTGAAAATATTCCTGTCTACATCAACGGTTGAGAGTTTCATGTTCCTAGATATGAATACCACCATTAGCCTGTCCTGGTCATACTGATGTCATGGCCAAAAAAGCTCACCAATTCCTCTACTTCCTCAGGATGCTAAAGAAATTTGGCATGTTCTTGTTGACTACTACCAATTTTTATCAGTATATCATCCGTGGATGAACCAGGAGGTACGCTGTCTGCTGAAGGCTAGATCTGACAACCCAGGTCTGTACCAGGAAAAAAGATATGATTTGCGGAGGGCTATTTCAAGGGCGAAGAGAAAATTTCAAGTAAGGTTGGAGGTGAAATCGGATGAACGATGGCAGGGTTTGCAAGACATTACTTTGTACAAAGTGAAATCTAATAGCAAGAATGGCAGCGATGCCCCACTACCAGTTAAACTCAACGCCACCTAGGCCCACTTTGAAAGGGAGGATTTAACTACAGCTGTGAAGATCCCTGTTGCACCTGGTGACCCTGTGATCTCTGTCTCAGAGGCCAATGTTAGGCTGTTTTTAAAGAGGGTGGACCTTCTCATGGTGGAAGGTCCTGATGGAGTACCTGGTAAGGTTCTGAAAATCTGTGCCAACCAACTGGCGGGAGTATCTAAGGACATTTTCAACCTCTCACTGCCACGGGCGGAAAGGCAACAATTATACCAGTGCCTAAGAAGAATGACTATCACCTGGAAGTACTCACATCTATAGTGATGAAATGCTTTGAGAGGTTGATCATGACTAGATTAAAGTCCTGCAAGGACTTGGGCCCATTGCAACTTGCCTCTCACAATAGGTCAACAGCAGATGCAATCTCAATGGCTCCTCACACGGCCTTAGACCACCTGGATAATACAAACACCTCTGTTGTTCATTGACTATAGCTCAGCATTTAACACCATCATTCCCAATCCTGATTGAGAAGTTACAGAACCTGGGCCTCTGTACCTCCCTCTGCAATTGGATCCAAGTAGGAGGTACAGAGGCCTGAAGGCACACACTCAGCGATTCAGAAACAGTTTCTTCCCCTCTGCCATACGATTCCTAAATGGGCAGTAAACCCATGATCACTACCTCACTTTTTTAATATATATTATTTCTATTTTTGCACGATTTTTATCCTATTCAATATATGAATACTGTAATTTATTTACTTATTTATTCTCTTTTTCTTCTTCTATATCATGTATTGCATTGAATTGCTGCAGTGAAGTTAACAAATTTCACAACACATGCCGGGTGATAATAAACCTGATTCTGAAGAAAACATTCTATCTGAATGCCTAACAGCTTGGTATGGCAACTCTTCTGCACGCAACCACAACTAACTGCAGAGGATAGTGGACATAGCTCAACTTATCATAGGAACCAGCCTCCTCTATACATATTTTGTCTATACCTCTCTCTGCCTGAGTAAAGCAGCCAGCACAATCAAAGACCCCACCTACACCGGACATTCTCTCTTCTCCCACTGGGCATAAGACACAAAAGCCTGAAAGTTTGTACTACCAGACTCAAGTGCAGCTTCGATCCCACTGTCAACAGATTATTGATTGGACCTTTATACAATACGTTGGGCTCTTGGCCTCACAATCTACCTCATTATGACCTTGCATTTTTTCATTTACCTGTATTGCACTTTTTCACCACCTTTTACACTTCATTCTGCATTTTTATTGTTTTGCCTTATTCTAGCTTAATACACTGTGTAATGATTTGATCTGAATAAACAGCGTGCAAGACAAGCTTTTCATTGTGTCTTGATACATGAGACAGTATTAAGTCACATCTGGAAATAGAATCTTGATACTCATAGAAATTGCAGAGAATGATTAATTGAATGTAGAAGCTGGCGGGGTGGAATTGACAATCAGAGAAATCCTCACTTTGTACAGAAGGGATGAGATCAGACATGCAGGAAATAGATGAGATGTGGTCAAAAGCTTTGTCAGCTATTGGAGAAAATAAGTTGTGGTTCAAAAATAAGGAATACCTGAGACACCTATCTGGTGTTTTATTACTGCAACATATACAGAAGATTCAGAGGAAATGCATAAATAGACCCCTTACAGGAGGTAGGAAAGGGACAAGTATAATTGTAGGAATTGGCGGGTTTGTAATAGATACCTGCCCCATGTCTATCTCCTGAGATGGAAATGCAGAGAAGCACAAAGGGATGGGAAGAGTCAGAGATGAACCACATGAATATGATAGCAGGATAGAAATTTGACAAAAAAGGAATGAGATTTTTGCAATCTATATAACTGCATGAGGCAGCATCAGTGCAGTTATCAGTGTACTGGAAAGTATTTGAGGGAGCTGGCCAAAATAGGACAGAAACAAAATTGTTTCACATATCCCAGAACAAGACAGGCAGATGTTGGACCCATGCAAGTTTCTATAACCACACCTGGAATCTGGTGAAAGTGCGTGGAACTGATGTAGTTCTCCAATGTGACTATAAAATATAATTCTGACATATGGGTTTAATGAAAATGGGGTGATGGATGCTGTCTATATGGATTTTAACAAGGCCTTTGACAAGTCCCAACATAATCAGCTAGTCCAGAAGGCTAGAATATATGGGATTAAGAGTGAGTTAGCAAATTGGATACAAAATTGGCTCAGTAGCAGATGGTAGAGGGTGGTAGTGATTGGTTGTTTTATCGTTAAGACACCATTGCCTAAAAGTAGGCAATAGAGATTGATGTTGAGTTTTCAGGGGATTTGGATCAGAATATAAGCAGCATAATTAATATGTATGTGGATTACACTAAATTGGTAGTATTGTGGATAGTGATGGTGGTCATCAAAGACTATAATAGGATATGTAATATTGAACAGTACAGGCCCCCTTGGCCCATGATGTTGTGGCAAATTTATTAAACTATTGACAACTAATTTGTTTTACCTGCACATGATCTATATCCCTCTGTTCTCTGCATAAAAATTGCATATACATTCATGTGCTTTTCTCTTAAACACCTCTACTGTATCTACCTCTGCCATTACCCCTAGTGCCACATGCCAAGCACCCATTGTAAAAGACTCATCCTACACATCTCCTTTCAACTTACCCTTCTCAGCTTAAATGCATGTCCTCTGATGTTCGACATTTCAATCCTGGGGTCAAAGATATCAGAACTCTCCCTACCTATGCCTCTCATAAATTTCCATCGTCTCCCCTCAACAGTCCACTGCTCAAAATTTAACTTATCCAACCTCTCCTTATCACGCATGCCCTCTAATCCAGGTAGCATTGCAGTAAACTTCTGAACCTTCTCCATACCTTCCACATCCTTCCGATAATGGGGTGATATACTGTACATCAACTGGGAAAGTGGTCAAGGGAATGGCAGATGGAGTTTAATTCAGATAAGTGTAAAGAGATGCATTTTTGGAAATTGTTCAGGATATAAACAGTCTGGCACATAGAGAAACCCAGAAAGTCTTGCTCAACAGAGATACATCAGAGAATTTTAAAACTAACCTGTTTTTATTCTTTCACTGTCTGACAAAGGGTCTTTGACCTAAAGTATTAACTCTTTCTCCTTCTGAATATGTTGCTTGACCTGCTGAGTGTATTCAGCATTTTCTATTTTTACCCAGAACCTGTTACAATCTCTCCATTCAGGTCATGTCACGGTAACAAATGGATCTTAAAATTATTAATGACATCCTTACTAAGTAAAAACAAGAAAAAATCTGCAGGTGCTGGAAATCCGAGCAACACACACAAAATGCGGGAGGAACTCAGCAGGCCAGGAAGCATTTAGAAAAAGAATACCTTCGAGGTTTCAACCTGAAATGTCAACAGCCGAAACATTGTCTGCTCCTCCAGCATTTTTTGTGTGTTGCTCCATACTAAGTAACAAAGGCAATCAATTCCTCATAATTCTCCTTGAGCTACTTGCAGCCTCTGACACTGTTATCCATAAATGTTTCTAGAATGCCTTATGCCTTTGTTACCCATACTAGTTCTCTCTACACACAAGTGTAAGACAGCACACACTAGTTCCCATTTTTACTTAACTGAACACAAGCAAAGTATCAGCTTTTTTTCTCATTGGTAGACTGACACTGCAGCATCCTGAATAACATCCTTAGCTTTCAGCCAATTTCTATTTGCATGTTTCCCCAAGAAACTTCATCTGAAAACACAGCATCAGTTTGCACATGAGCACTAGCATGCAGCATTATCTCACTTACTTCAGGAATGAGGGACCTATCTTGTCCTTTATTCCTGAACGGCTCTTTCATTCAGGCTGCTTGACCAATATCCAGTACTGGATCAATGAGAAGAAATTTCCTCAAATTCAATACTGAATTTCTTAATCTAATGTAGAAATCTTTCACCCATGTGTAACCTTGCTCTATCATGTTCAAACATCTCCTAAGTCAGGTTGTTCAACACTGGCTGTTAGTCAAGCACACTTCAGATTTGAAATATTCACCTTTGCTTTCAAATCTCTCCTTGGCACTATAACTACAACCAGTAACTCAGGCCCAACAAGATCCATATTTGACTATTCATGCTCAATTTTAGCTCCATACCATTAGTAATCACACCTTCAGTTGCCAACTCTAAAATGGTCTAGTAAAATTCTCAGCACTTTCATCATTACAAACTATTCTATGAACAAGCTTCTGCTCAGTTTCCCCAAAACTTGCATAACATGCCATGTGAAATTTTATTTGATATTGTTTTTTGTTCCAGTGTAGTGCCTTAGGCTGTTCTGTTACATTGAAGAAACAATATAATTGCAAGTTGTTGCTATAGGTGTTGACATAACCTACAGTGGTTCTGAAGTACACTGAAGTTCTTATTTCAGTGGTTGGTAAGTTGATGGAAAAGATCCTGACAGGCAGGACTTATGAACATTTGGAGAGGCATAATATGATTAAGAATAGTCAGCATGGCTTTGTCAAAGGCAGGTCATGCCGTAAGAGCCTGATTGAATACTTTGAGGATGTGACTAACACATTGATGAAGGTAGAGCAGTAGATGTAGTGTATATGGATTTCAGAAAGGCATTTGATAAGGTACCCCATGCAAGGCTTATTGAGAAAGTAAGGAGGCATGGGATCCAAGGGGACCTTGCTTTGTGGATCCAGAACTGGCTTGCCCACAGAAGGCAAAGAGTGGTTGAAGATGAGTAATATCCTGCATGGAGGTCGGTTACCAGTGATGCGCCTCAGGGATCTGTTCTGGGACCCCTTCTCTTTGCGATTTTTATAAATGACATGGATGAGGAAGATGAGGGATGGGTTAGTAAATTTGCTGATGACACAAAGGTTGGTGGCGTTGTGGATAGTGTGGAGGGCTGTCAGAGGTTACAGCGGGACATTGATAGGATGCAAAATCGGGCTGAGAAGTGACAGATGGAGTTCAGCCCAGATAAGTGTGAGATGGTTAATTTTGGTAGGTCAAATATGATGGCAAAATATAGTATTAATGGTAAAACTGTTGGCAGTGTGGAAGATCAGAGGGATCTTGGGGTCCGAGTCCATAGGACACTCAAAGCTGCGGCGCAGGTTGACTCTGTGGTTAAGAAGGCGTACGGTGTATTGGCCTTCATCAATCGTGGAATTGAATTTAGGAGCCGAGAGGTAATGTTACAGCTATACAGAACCCACTTGGTCAGACCCCACTTGGAGTACAGGTATCCCCCCGCAATACAAAGGTATAGCATTCCTGTGAAACCGTTTGTAATCCGAAATGTCATAAAGCGAAGAAGCAATTACCATTAATTTATATGGGAAAATTTTTTGAGCGTTCCCAGACCCAAAAAAATAACCTACCAAATCAAAGCAAATAAAACCTAAAATAACACGAACACTAATAACACTAATAAAAGCAGGAATGATATGAGAAATTTTCACCCTATATGAAGTAGAAATATTGTAGGTATGGTGTAGTTTCACTTATCGAACTCGGGAAGGCAGCGAACCAAAATCAATTTGGAGAAAAAAAATCGGCACGTACACACATACATACATACACGCATGCGCAAACAACTGCCCGCACAAGGTTTCACGGTCATTGTAGTCTTCCTCGGAGTAAACACACGTATAAAGTGGGCATCTTTTTTTTTGTAAAAGCAAAAATCCTCTTTGGTTAGCGAAAACAGGTACTAATGTAAGTCTTTCGTAACAGCGAGTTGTCGTAAATCGAACGTTCAAAAAGCGGGGGCCACCTGCACTGTGCTCAGTTGTGGTCACCTCACTACAGGAAGGATATGGAAACAATAGAAAGGATGCAGAGGAGATTTACAAGGATGTTGCCTGGATTGGGGAGCATGCCTTAGGAGAATAGGTTGAGTGAACTTGGCCTTTTCTCCTTGGAGTGACGGAGGATGAGAGGTGACCTGATTGAGGTGTATAAGTTGATGAGAGGCATTGATCGTGTGGATAGTCAGAGGCTTTTTCCCAGGGCTGAAATTGCTAACACAAGAGGGTATAGTTTTAAGGTGCTTGGAACTAGGTACAAAGGAGATGTTAGGGGTAAGTTTTTTTATGCAGTCAATGGTGAGTGCGTGGAATGGGCTACCGGCAACAGTGGCAGAGGTGGATATGATAGTGGCTTTCAAAAGACTCCAGGATAGGTACATGGAGCTTAGAAAAACAGAGGGCTATAGGTAACCCTAGGTAATTTGTAAAGTACATACATGTTCGGCACAACATTTTGGGCTGAAGGGCCTGTATTGTGCTGTATGTTTCTATGTTTCTACAAAAAGGCAGCAAATTTTTCCTGTAACTTTCATACTGTGGCTAATAAAATTAACATGCTTTAACTGCAACAATAATCAGTGTTGCACATTAACATACCTTAATTCAATGCCTTATCAATGCAAAGGATTGACTAAATAATGATATTGTCAGACATATTAGAAACTGCAACAAGCTCATGCAAAAATAACTAACACAGACAGCTTCTTTTGCAGCGGATATATCAGAGTTACAAGCTTACAGTGAGCCAAGAACTAAAGTATGCACATTTCAGATAGATTTTTGATAGTTTTAGAATATAGATAACTTCAGATAATCTCTTAAATCATTTATTTCAAAATGAAGTTTCACAGATAGGGTTATATGAATCTATTAATTTTCCCTATTTCAAATTTACTCCCTATTTTCAAGATTGTTCAATGCCATTTCCAGCACACAAGTGTAAAGAACAACTAAATAATTGTTACTCCAGATCCGATGCAGCACAAAAAAAAAACACAATAAATATGAACACATAAGATAGCTTATAAGATTGATTATATGTCCATAAAGTGATGCTGGGCACAGGAGTGCCTGTACATTAAGGTGATTGACTGGAAATGATAAAGTAGTGGTGGTAGAGGCGTTAATCAGTCTTACAGCTTGAATTAAGTAACTGCTTTTGTGCTTGGATGTCCTGGCGTGGATGGTGTGTAGCCTCTCCTCTAATGGGAGTGAGGCAAACATTAATTAGTTGAAAAAGCAGAGTTAAACAGCATACTTGCTCGATCTTCCATAAAGAAGCACAAATGATATCTTCACAATGAATCAGATGTTGATTGTGTTAGGAGTGGATAGCACTCCACATTAACCTATCCACATCTGTCAGCAATCCACACAGGTAGCATCAATCATTTTAGTGAACCTTTGTCAAATTAAGATATACGAATGTGTTTGCCCCAGTATAATCAATTACACACACTTCTCACAAGTACAAATAGAACAAGTTTTCTACAAATTACAAAAAGACTGTGCAATCACAAGGATTAAATAAAGGCTTGAAATATGCCTTTGCATCAATTTAACAAGAAGAAAGTGCCATGAGACACAAAATATTCTTTTTACTTTATCTACATACTGCACAAGATACTTAAGCATCACTGAATTAAGAATGCATCAACAAGTCAAAAAAAGCACTATCGTTCCTAGAGATGCAATTCCAAATATAGAAGTACATTCTTCAAAAGCGCATTTTTCAAATTTATAAACTACCTGCTCCAATTTTTCTTTATCAGTGAAACAAGTTATTTAAGTGCTGATGACAGAGCTGGATTTGATACTTTGGAAGCCAGCAGGTAAGAGTCGAGTTCCAGACACTACAGCATAGAAACAGGCCCTCAGCCTTTTTATTCGAGCTGGCCTGATTTTCTGCCTGGACCCATCTACTTGCACGTAAGCCAGAGCCCTCCATCTTTCATGTACCAACAATTTCAATAAAGCACCCCAACTCCTATACTCAATTTATAAAGGCCAAATGAAACTGAACCTCCCTGAGAAATACCAAAAGTTCCTTGTACCTGGAACCTCAAGATACATGAATTTGAAGAAAAATGCAGAACTCTTGACCTTTCTCAAGGGTGGTCACTGGAACTTCCCTGAATGTGTTCCATGTTGAACTCTTCAAGATCAACAAATTCCCGTCAACACAAAAAACTGGAGGAACTCAGCAGGCCAGGCAGCATCAATGGAAAAAAAGTACAGTTGACATTTTGGGCCAAAATCCTTTGGCGGGCCTGGAGAAAAACAGCTGAAGAGTAGATTTGAAAGGTGGGGGAAAGGAGAGAGAGAAGCCTGGAGGGGGAGGTATGAAGTAAAGAGCTGGGAAGTTGATTGGTGAAAGAGACAGAAGACCATGGAAGAAAGAAAAAGAGGAAGAAGCAGCAGAGGGAGGCTCTGATTCCGAAACCCATGTTAAGGAGAAGGTGCACAGGCAGCAAAGATCAAACGTGGTGCTTGAGGAGCATAAGAAATGCAAGAGAATACTTAAGAGGGAAATCGGGAAAATTACAAGAAGGCATAAGGTTGCTCTGGCAGACAAAATGAAGGACAATCCAAAGCAGGATTTGATCATAGGCATTGCTAAAGTACATGTACATAACATCCACTGACTTACTTTCATCAACTTTCCTGGTAATCATCTTGAAAAACTCTATAAAACTGATTAGACACAAGCTACCACACACAAAGTCATATTGACTATCCCTAATCGGGTCCTGTTTATCCAATTACTTATATATCCCGTTCCTTAGAATACATTCCTATAATTTACCCATTACACTGTCTGATAATTTTGTGGCTTAATCTTCGAGACTTTCTTGAAGAACAAAACAACATACACGATCCTTCAATCCTCTGGCACTTCAACCATTGTTAATTTATGTTTTAAATACTTCTGCAATTTCTGCACTAGGTCTGAGGGGACACCTTGTCAGGCCCTGAAGATGTATCTACCCTAATTTGCCTCGAGACAGCAAACACCTCCTCTTCTGCAATCCTGATATGATCCATTGCCTCACTACTATTTTGCCTCAAGCTATAGATTCTGTGTCCAGCTCTTGAATAAACAGATACAAAAAATTGATTTAAGATCTCCACCATGCAAAGATTAGAACGCTGATCTTCAAGTGAACCAATTTTGCCCCTTGCTATTCTTTTGCTCTTAAGATTTCCGTAAGAGGCTATCTTCCCTGATAAATCTATTGGAATTCTTTAAGGAAATAATAACCGGCAGAATATACAAAGGAAAGTTAGTGGATGTTGTTTACTCAGATTTTCAGTACACATTTGACAAGATTCTATACATGAGGCTGCTCAACAAGGTAATACAAGAAACAAAAGCCCATTGTAATACAAGAAAGATGAACAGAAGAGTTGAAACTTAAACTTTGAAAGGCCTGGATAGAATGGACATAGAGCAGATGTTTTCTATACTGGGTGAGCTTCAAACCAGAGGGCAAGAAAAAGCAGAATACAAGAAGGCCCCTTTGGAATAGAGATGAAGAGGAACTTCTTTAACCAGATGGTTGTGAATCTGTGGAATTTATTGCCACTGACGGTAGTGGAGGCAAGTGGATATATTTGAAGTGGAGATTGATAGGTTCCTGACTAATAAGGGTGTCAAAGGCTATGGGGAGAAGGCAGAAGAATGGAATTGAAGAAAATAAGTCAGCAGCGATCATATGACGGAGCAGACTTGAAGGACCAAATGATCTAATTCTGCTATGATGTCTTATAATCTCACTGTCTCTTTTTGCACTATTTTTCTATATTTCTTATTGTAACATAGTTTTTTAATACGTTGGACTCTACTGCTGCCGCAACAAAAACAAATTTCACAATATATGTTGGTGATAAGTAATATATGTCATGAAATGTCAATGATACATCATGTGATATGTCAAGTGATCAGCCTCCTGGATAACTACATCTGTGCCAGGTGCACCTAGCTACAGTTTCTCAGAGTATGTATTAAGGAACTGGAGCTGCAGCTTGATGACCTTCACATACAAGAAAATGAGGAGGTGATAGATAGGAGCTACCTGAAGTCACCCCCAAGTTGCAGGAGACGGGTAGCTGGGTGACCATCAGAAGAGGAAAAGGAAATGGTTAACCAGTGCAGTTTAACCTCCTTGGCCCTTCCTCTCAGTAATAAGTTCAATGGTTTTGATATTGTTGGGGGGGGGGGAGGCAGAATAATCTACCAGAGGGAAACTGCAGCGAGTAGATCTCCAGGATGGAGTCTGACACTGGCTCAGAAGGGAAGGTGGGAAGAAGAGGACTACAGTAGCGATAGGGAATTCCATAGGGGAGTAAACACAAGAATCTGTGGATGTGATAGGGACACCCAGATGGTACAATGCCCCATAGGTGCCAAGGTCAGGAACATTTCCGACCTTGTCCATGGTATTCTAAAGGGGGAGGGGTCAGCAGTCAGAAGTCTTGTTACATATTAGTACTAATGACATATGTATGTAGGATAAGGGAGGAGGAGATGAATAGAGAATTTAGTGAGTGAGGTAGAAAGCTGAAAGCAGGACCTCCAAGGAAGTAATCTCTGGATTGCTGCCTGTGTCGCATGCCAGAGAGGTTAATAGGATGACATGACAGATGAATGCATGGCTGAGAAACTGGTTCAAGGTGCAGGCTTTCAAATTTCTAGATCATTGGGATCTTTTCTGGGGAAGGAATGACCTGTACAAAAGAGACAGTTTACACCCAAATATGAGGGGGACCAATATACTTGCAGACTGGGTGTCTAGAACTGCTGAAAAGGATTTAAACTAATTTAGCAAAGGGATGGGAAACTGAGTGATAGGGCTGAGGATGGGGCAGTTGGTACACAAGCAGAGGCAGTGTTTAGTGAGACTATGAAAAAGGACAGGCAGATATGATGGGGCAAAATTGAAGTCAGCAAAATGAGTTGCAAAAAAATCAAAAAGGGTGATGAATACATGACTGAAGATATTATATTTGAATGTACCCAGTAGAAGGATTAAGGCTTAAAATTGATTTTAAAAAGTAAGGAAAAAGTTTGAAAAACTTCCTTCCAATATTTTTCAAGATTCGGCAGGACCAAAACATATGAAATAATGAGGCTTCTCCATTATTACATCTATCACAGTAGGGAGATATATCTGAATAAAAACAAGATAGCTTATCCTTAGTCATATGAGCTCTATGTACCACCTTAAATTGTATGAGGGAATGATGAGCACATAGCAATGAAGTATTAACCAGTTTAAAAATTTCATTCCAAGTTTCCTCAGATATCAATGTCTGTAAATCATGTTCCCAAAGATTCTTAATTTTGTCTGAAGGAACATCCCTCGTCTCCAATAACATACCATAAATCTTAGATATTGAACCATTATGAAAAGGTGTCAAACTAAAAATTATGTCTAGTAAGTTCTTCTCTGAGCTTATAGGGAATGTACATAATTGAGATCTTAAGAAGTCTCTAATTTGTAAACATCTAAAAACATGAGTTCTGGGTAAACTATATTTAGCCAACAATTACTCAAATGAACAAAGGTTTCCTCCGACAAACAGATCCGAAAAACACTTAATACCCAACCTGTCCCATTCCTTAAAAACTAAATCAATCATAGAGGGCTTAAAAAATTAAAATAAATGGGGCTTGAAAGGGAGAACCTCAATAAACCAAAGTGTTTTCTAAATTGTATCCAGATCCTCAGAGTATGTTTAAATATTAAATTATCAGTTACTTTACTTACAGATAAAGGAAGTGAGGATCCAAAAAGAGAGATAATAGAAAATTTATTAAGAGAGTTAGCTTCTAAAGAAACCCATACCGGACAATCTACACAATTAATATAGTATAGCCAAAATGTAAGAGATCGTATATTAACTGCCCAGTAATAAAACCTAAAATTAGGTAAGGCTAAACCTCCAGACTTTTTAGATTTTTGAAGATGAACTTCATTTAAACGAGGATGTTTATTTTTCCAAATATAAGAGGATAAAGTAGAATCAAGAGTCAAAAAAGGATATAGGAATAAAAACGGGTAAAGCCTGAAAAAGATATATAAATTTAGTTAGAATATTCATTTTAATAGAATTAATTTGTCCAATCAGCGATATTGAAAGAGGTGACCAATTTAATGATATCCTTTTTACATGAATCAATAAAGTAAGAAAGTTTTCTTTAAACAGGTGTTTGTAATTCTTAGTAATTGTTACACCCAAGTAAGTAAATTGATTTCTTACAGCATTAAAAGGGATATTAGTATTAATTGATACCAAATTATTTAAAGGAAATAATTCACTCTTACGTAGGTTCAATTTATATCCTGAAAACTGGCTAAAACGGGAGAGTAAAGAAAGTATGCAAGGTAATGAGGTCTCAACATTAGAGATAAACAGCAATATATCATCTGCGTAAAGCGAGATTTTGTGAGTAATACCTCTCCTTAAAATACCACAAATATCATTAGATTCTCAAAAAGCAATGACAACAGGTTCTAAAGCTAGATCAAAGAGCTAAGGGCTCAACAGACAGCCTTGTCTAGTTCCGCAATGAAGTTTAAATGGTTTGGAATTTTGAAAATTAGTAACAAGCCGGGCAGAAGGAGATAAATAAAAGTAATATAATCCAATGAATAAAATCTGGCCCAAAATTAAATTTTTCTAAGGATTTAAATGAATAATTCCATTCAATCCGATCAAAGGCCTTCTCAGCATCTAAAGATATCACATATTCCGATATCTCCTGGGATGGAGAGTAAATAACATTTAATACATGGCGTATATTAAAATGGGAATGTCAGTTTTCATTAAAACCAGTCTGGTCATCAGAAATAATGGAAGGTAGAATATTTTCAATCCTACGAGCCAGGATTTTAGAATCAACAATAAGTAATGAAATTGGCCTATATGAAAAGCATTCAGTTGGGTCCTTGTTCTTCTTTAGGATAAGTGAAACAGATCCTTCATAGAAAGATTGAGGCAAGCTACCAAATTTGAAAGAATCCAAAAAGACTAAGTGTAACTGCGGTATAATTAATGAAGCAAAAGCCTAATAAAATTCTCCAGAAAATCCATCTGGGCCCAGAGCTCTCCCTGAGTATAATGAACGTATAGCCTCGGCAATTTCCTCAAAAGAAATGGGTTGATCCATCTGTTTACAGTTATCTGCAGAAAGTGCAGGAACATTTATTTGACTTGATCTAGAAAACTGTTCATTACAGTATTATCTTTAGGGGAATCAGAACTATAAGGTTTAGAATAGAATTCTCTAAAGGTATCATTTATTTCAGAGTGAACAGTTGTCCTACCACCATTAGTTTTGTAAATTTCTTTAATTCATTAAACTACATTTAAATTCATTTAACTACAGAAGTTTTTAATTGGTTGGCCAATACTTTACCTGATTTATCTCTGTGAATGTAATATTGAGATTTATCTTTAAGAAGTTGAGTTTCAATTGGATATGTTAACAGATCATATTTAGTTTTAACTTCAACATGTTTTTTATATAAAACAGGATCTAGAGCTATAGCATATTTTTGATCTAATTGTTTCAGTTGCTAGGAGCATTGTAAGAAAGGTGGATGAGCTTAAAGCGTGGATTGATACCTGGAATTATGATGTTGTAGCTATTAGTGAAACATGGTTGCAGGAAGGGTGTGATTGGCAACTAAATATTCCTGGATTTAGTTGCTTCAGGTGTGATAGAGTAGGAGGGGCCAGAGGAGGAGGTGTTGCATTGCTTGTCCGAGAAAATCTTATGGCGGTGCTTTGGAAGGATAGATTAGAGAGCTCCTCTAGGGAGGCCATTTGGGTGGAATTGAAGAATGGGAAAGGTGCAGTAATACTGATAGAAGTGTATTATAGGCCACCTAATGGGGCGCGTGAGTTGGAAGAGCAAATGTGTAAGGAGATAGCAGATATTTGTAGTAAACACAAGGTGGTGATTGTGGGAGATTTTAATTTTCCACACGTAGACTGGGAAGCTCATTCTGTAAAAGGGTTGGATGGTTTAGAGTTTGTGAAATGTGTGCAGGATAGTTTTTTGCAACAATACATAGAAGTACCGACTAGAGATGGGGCAGTGTTGGATCTCCTGTTAGGGAATGCGATAGGTCAGCTGACAGATGTATGTGTTGGGGAGCACTTCGGGTCCAGTGATCACAATAGCATTAGCTTCAATATAATTATGAAGAAGGACAGGACTGGACCTAGAGTTGAGATTTTTGATTGGAGAAAGGCTAACTTTGAGGGGATGCGAAGGGATTTAGAGAGAGTGGATTGGGTCAAGTTGTTTTATGGGAAGGATGTAATAGAGAAATGGAGGTCATTTAAGGGTGAAATTATGAGGGTACAGAATCTTTATGTTCCTGTTAGGATGAAAGGAAAGGTTAAAGGTTTGAGAGCACCATGGTTTTCAAGGGTTATTAGAAATTTGGTTCAAAAAAAGAGGGATGTCTACAATAGATATAGGCAGCATGGAGTAAAGGAATTGCTCGAGGAATATAAAGAATGTAAAAGGAATCTTAAGAAAGAGATTAGAAAAGCTAAAAGAAGATACGAGGTTGGTTTGGCAAATAAGGTGAAAGTAAATCCGAAAGGTTTCTACAGTTATATTAAAAGCAAGAGGATAGTGAGGGATAAAATTGGCCCCTTAGAGAATCAGAGTGGTCAGCTATGTGTGGAACCGAATGAGATGGGAGAGATTTTGAATGATTTCTTCTCTTCGGTATTCACTAAGGAGAAGGATATTGAATTGTCTAAGGTGTGGGAAACAAGTAAGGAAGTTATGGAACCTATGACAATTAAAGAGGTGGAGGTACTGGCGCTTTTAAGAAATTTAAAAGTGGATAAATCTCCGAGTCCTGACAGGATATTCCCCAGGACCTTGAGGGAAGTTTGTGTAGAAATAGCAGGAGCTCTGACGGAGATCTTTAATATGTCATTAGAAATGGGGATTGTGCCGGAGGATTGGCGTATTGCTCATGTGGTTCCATTGTTTAAAAAGGGTTCTAGAAGGAAGCCTAGCAATTATAGACCTATCAGTTTGACATCAGTGGTGGGTAAATTAATGGAAAGTATTCTTAGAGATAGTATTTATAATTATCTGGATAGACGGGATCTGATTAGAAGTAGCCAGCATGGATTTGTGCGTGGAAGGTCATGTTTGACAAACCTTATTGAATTTTTTGAAGAAGTTACGAGGAATGTTGACGAGGGTAAGGCAGTGGATGTAGTCTATATGGACTTCAGCAAAGCCTTTGACAAAGTTCCTCATGGAAGGTTAGTTAAGAAGGTTCAGTCGTTAGGTATTAATGCTGGAGTAATAAAATGGATTCAACAGTGGCTAGATGGGAGATGCCAGAGAGTAGTGGTGGATAATTGTTAATTGGGATGGAGGCCGGTGACTAGCGGGGTGCCTCAGGGATCTGTTTTGGGCCCAATGTTGTTTGTAATATACATAAATGATCTGGATGATGGGGTGGTAAATTGGATTAGTAAGTATGCCGATGATACTAAGGTAGGAGGTGTTGTGGATAATGAGGTGGATTTTCAAAGCTTGCAGGGAGATTTATGCCGGTTAGAAGAATGGGCTGAACGTTGGCAGATGGAGTTTAATGCTGAGAAGTGTGAGGTTCATTTTGGCAGGAATAATCCAAATAGAACATACAGAGTAAATGGTAGGGCATTGAGGAATGCAGAGGAACAGAGAGATCTAGGAATAACAGTGCATAGTTCCCTGAAAGTGGAGTCTCATGTAGATAGGGTGGTGAAGAGGGCTTTTGGAACGCTGGCCTTTATAAGTCAAAGCATTGAGTACAGAAGTTGGGATGTAATGCTAAAGTTGTACAAGGCATTGGTAAGGCCAAATTTGGAATATTGTGTGCAGTTCTGGTCACCGAATTATAGGTAATAAATAAATTAGAGAGAGTGCAGAGACGATTTACTAGGATGTTACCTGGGTTTCAGCAATTAAGTTACAGAGAAAGGTTGAACAAGTTAGGTCTCTATTCATTGGAGCGTAGAAGGTTGAGGGGGGATTTGATCGAGGTATTTAAAATTTTGAGAGGGATAGATAGAGTTGACGTGAACAGGCTGTTTCCATTGAGAGTAGGGGAGATTCAAACTAGAGGACATGATTTGAGAGTTAGGGGGCAGAAGTTTAAGGGAAACACAAGGGGGTATTTCTTTACTCAAAGAGTGATAGCTGTGTGGAATGAGCTTCCTGTAGAAGTAGTAGAGGCCAGTTCAGTTGTGTCATTTAAGGTAAAATTGGATAGGTATATGGACAGAAAAGGAGTGGAGGGTTATGGGCTGAGTGCGGGTAGGTGGGACTAGGTGAGATTAAGGGTTCGGCACGGACTAGGAGGGCCAAAATGGCCTGTTTCCGTGCTGTGATTGTTATATGGTTATATGATTGGCTAGTTCTATTCTTTCTTCATTAGCTTTATTCTTGGCACTCGCAGTATAAGAGATAATTTGTCCTCTAATAAAGGCTTTGAAAGTGTCCTATACAATAAGATTAGAAGTTTCTTCCTTTCTATTCTCTTCAAAAATAAAACAATATGCCTCTGTAGAAATCTTTAAAATTCCTTATCAGATAACGAAGTTGTATTAAAATGCCAGATTCTGTTTGTTTGAGGAAAACCAGGAAGATTTAAAAATAGAAATACAGGAGCATGATCTGAAAGAGCAATTTCTTTATATTCACAAGAACGAACTGATGAAACCATTTGACTATTAATAAAAATAATAATCAATCCTGGAATATGTATGATGAACATGGGGGAAAAACAAGTACTCCCGACCTAAAGGATGCAAGAAACACCAAACATCAACAATACCCACATTTCAATAAAAAAGATTGAATAAACAAATTAATTTGTTAAGAGACGCTGGTTTAGAAGATAATCGGTCTAAGACTGGGTCCAACCAGCAGTTAAAATCTCCTCCCATCACCAAAGAATAAAGACTCAGATCTGGTAGAAACGAAAACAAAAGATCAAAGAATCCTCGATCATCTACGTTAGGGGCATACACATTGGCAAATACTATTAATTTATTATCCAGTTTTTCTGAAACTATAACAAAACATCCATTAGTATCAGAGACTACTTTATGTTGGACAAAGGAAAATGTATTATCTATAACAATCGAAACTCCTCTAGATTTAGCCTGAAAAGACAAATGAAAACAAAGTCCATTCCAACAGCTAAAAAAGCAGAATATCACATTTGCGTATGTGAGTTTCTTGTAAAGGAAAAATAATAGGGACCTTAAATTTCCTGATATAAGCAAAAATTTTATTTCGTTTGACAGGGTGATTTAACCCTTTCACATTAAAACTGAGTAGATTAATAGTTTGGTCCATTTTTAGAATCATTTAAAGAAAGGGTTAAAATGTAAGTTAAAACCGATCCATAAACATTGAGAAATGGTAAGCAAGCAACAAGTTGGCTAAAAAAAAATTCGAAAACAGCTTCTGAGAGAAAAAACAAAGAAAGAAAGTCGACCAATAGAAAATCAACATCTACAACTACGGACAACCCCCCAAAAAACCTGGTGATCGCTCCAAATAGTTTCAGGTTGTTTATATTCCAACCTAGTCTAAACAACTTCCACACAAGAGATTCAATTCTCATATTTCAAAAATACAGTAATAAAAAAATATAAAAGGAAATTGGTTACAAAGGTTTGCCAAAAGTAAAAATTACCATTATTCATACTGAAAGACATTAAACATTTAATCTTATATCTTCATGAAAAAAAAACAGGACAAGCAGTTAGCTTTCAATGTTTAAAAAAAATCTTTAAGCTTCAGCATTCCAACGAAACCGTTGGAAGGGTCTATCTTTGATAAGATTCTCAGACAAACAAGGTAGCCAAGGGACGAGTAAGCCCTTAATAAAAAAAATTCCAACTTAGCACAATCCTGCATAACCTCAAGCAAATAGTCTTCGAGAATCTTAATATTCCACTTCATAACAAATTTAGACGAGACTTGCGAATCAAAAGTTTCTCATTTAATCTTGTGTTTTCATGTAAGGACAGACTAAGCAGCTAGCCTTCAGATTTTAAATGTGATTCTGAGATGGGCCGGGTAGCAAAGGGGGGGGTTTAAATCCCATATTAAAAAATTCAGCCATAACTTCTTTGAACTTAGCACATTACTGCATAACCTCCAACGGATAGTCTTCCATGATTCTAATCTTGCCGCCACGATAGGGTATCATGCCTCTTGGACGAGATTCGCGTATTAACAGATCCTTTTTTTTTAATTCATGAAAGCAAATGATTACAGATCTTGGTCTATCTCTGATAGGAGAACGAAATACGGGGGACCTGTGAACTCAGTCAATCATTGGCAAAGACGCCAAAATTTCTGGAAATAATTCTTGCAGAAAGTTTTCAAAGAATTCCATATGATGATTACCTTTGATTAATTCTTCAAGACCCAGAACCCAAGGGTTGTTCCTTCTACTTCTATTTTCTATGTTGATAATCTTCTGTCTTAGCTTTTTGTTGGACCTTGATTGTTTTTCACAAAGCTTTTGCAGTTCATCCACTTCCGTTTCCAGAGACAACATTGCTTCATTATTTTTTATACATTTATCATGTTCATTAAGAGTTTGCTGAATAGAGTCCAATTTACCCTCTATTTGTTTAAATTTCTCAGAGGCTTCTCGTGTATGACTTTGCAGCAAATCCATAATAGAATCCAAAGAAGCAATCCTTATTGGTATCTCTGCCACTTCTTGATGTAGCCATAATGGACAAAATAGCACACTTAAAAAGGAAGTTTCAAGACAGGTTGGAAATAGTAAGATAATTAGAGTTGGAGCAACAGAAGATTGCTGCTACTCCATCAGCCACCACCAGCAAATCTGTAGAATGCTACAAGATAGCTTTTTAGAGCAGCCTGTGGTTGAGCTCACTAGAGGATCTGCTATTCTAAATTGGGTGTTGTATAATGAACCAAATTTGATTAATGAGCTTAAGTTAAAAGAACCCATTGGAGAGTATGATCATAATATGTTAAGATTCACCCTGCAATTGAGAGGGAGAAGCTAAAGTTAAATTTTTTTTTAGTATTTCAGTGGAGTAAAGGGAATTACAGAGGAATCAGAAAGGAGCTGGCCAAAGTTGATCGGAAGAAAACACTAGCAGGGACGACAGCACAGCAGCAATGGCTGGAGTTCCTGGGAGCAATCTGGAAGATGCAGGATAGATACATCCTGAAGAAGTATTCTAAAGGTAGGATGGTGCAACTGTAGCTCACAAAGAAAGTCAAAGCCAACATAAAAGCAAAAGAGGTGGCCTATAATCGAGCACAAATTAGTGGGAAATTAGAGAAGTAGGAAACTTGTAAAAAAAAACAACAGAAGGCAACTAAAAAAGCCAGGAGGGAAAAGATCAAATATGATGTTAAGCTGGCCAATAATATCAAAGAGGGTAACAAAAGTTTTTTCATATATATAACATGTAAAGGAGAGGCAAGTGTAGACATCAGACTGCTGGGAAATTATGCTACAGAGTTAGTAATGGGGGACGAGGAAATGACGGACAAACTAAGTCTTTTGCATCAGTCTTCACTGTGGACACAAGCAGTAAGCCAGATATTCAAGAGTGTCGGGGTGGAAGTGAGGGCAGTTGCTATTGTTGGACAGAAGGTGCTTGGAAAGAAGCTGAAATATCTGAAGGTAGATAAGTCAGCTGGACGAGAAGGACAACATCCCTGGATTCTGAAAGACGTTGCTGAAGAGATTCTGCAGACATCACCTTTCAAGAATCACTAGATTCTGGCATGGTTCTGGAGGACTGGAAAATTGTAAATATCACCCCACTCTTCAAGGGAGAGAGGCAGAAGAAAGGAAATTATTGTCCAGTTAGCCTGTCTTCAGTGGTTGGGGAGATGTTGGAGTCAACTGTTAAGGATGAGGTCTCAGGGTACTTGGAGGCATATGATAAAATAGGCCAAAGTCAGCATTGTCTCCTTAAGGGAAAATCTCACCTGTCAAATCTGGTGAAATTCTCTGAAGAAATAACAAGCAAGATAGACAAAGGAAAATCAATGGATGCTGTCCACTTGTATTTTCAGAAGGCCTTTGACAAGAAGCCCACATGAGGAGCTTAGCACTATTACAGGGAAGATACCAGCATGGATAGAGATTTGGCTGATTGGTAGGAAGCAAAGTGTGGTAATAAAGGGAGCCTTTTCTGATTTGCTGCCAGTGACTAGTGGTGTACTGTAGGGGTCTGTGTTGTAACCACTTCTTTTTACATTGTATGTCAATGACTTGCATGATGGAATTAATGGCGTTGTGGCCAACTCTGTGGGCAGCATGGGGGAGGCAGGGTGGCTGCAGAATAACTTAAACAGATTATGAGAATGGTCACAAAAGTGGCAGATAAAATACAGTATCAGGAAGTGTACGGTCATGCACTTTGGTCGAAGGAATAAAAGTGCGACTATTTTCTAAACAAGGAGAAAATACATAAGTGTGAGGCACCAAGGGTCTTGGAATCCTCATGCTGGACTCCCTGAAGATTGACTAGCAGACTGAATCAGTGGTGAGGAAGGCAAATGCAATGTTAGCATTTATTTTGAGAGGACTGGAATATAAAAACATGTTCTCACGGATGAATAGGTTAGGAATTTATTCCTTGGAGCATAAAAGAATAAGGGGAGATTTGATAGAGGTATATAAAATTATGATGGGTACAGATAAAGTGAATGCAAGCAGGCTTCTTCCACTGAGGCTAGAAGAGAAAAAATCCAGAGGACATGGGTTAAGGGTGAAGGGGGAAAAGTTTGAAGGGAACATTAGGGGCAGGCATCTTCACACAGAGAGTGGCGGGAGTGTGGAATGAGCTGCCAAATGAGGCGGTAAATGCAGGCTCGCTTATAACATTTAAGAAAAACTTGGACAGATGAATGGACGAGAGGTGTATGGAGGGATATGGTCCAGATGCAGGTCACTGGGACTAATTAGAAAAATGGTTCGGCACAGCCGAGAGGACAAAAGGCCTATTTCTGTGCTGCAATGCTCTATGGCTCTATGCTTCTATAAAAAAAAGGATGTAATGCTGAGGCTCTACAGGGCATTGGTGAGGCCTCTTATAGAGTATCGTGAGCAGTTTGATGACTCTGCACCTGTACTCACTGGAATTTATAAGAATGAGGGTGGATCTCATTGAAACAAGTCAAACCTATCAAATGAAAGGCCTCGATAGTGTGGATTTGGGGAGGATGCTTCTAATAGTGGGTGAGTCTAAGACCAGAAAGAACAGCCTCAGAATGGAGTAACATCCATTTAGAACAGAGATGGGGAGGAATTTCTTTAGCCAGAGGGTAGTGAAATTGTGAAAATATAGAAAATGTTAATTTGAAGAAGGGAAAATTAAAGCAGTCTTTTTGGTTTTTTTTTAAATAAATCATCGAAGAATACTCAAATTATTTCTCAATCAAACTCAAAGGATAAAATCTCAATTAATTCTATTGGATAGCTAGAAGATATCACAACAAAACTAAGATAAGCCAATAAGCTCAGCCATATACAGACATCATCCATCAAATTCTAGAATATGCTTAATGTTCACTGGGATATTGTGGCTTATCTATTATACATCAGTCAACATATTCATGCTGAGGCTATCCTGACTCTTGGTAAATCCAATATTGTTTAACTATAACACATTTAGTTTTAAGCTTTAAAGATCAAAAAATTAACCATCAAACATAATATTGTCACATTTATTCATTCTCAGCTTTTGTTCTCCAAAACTCCTGTTCTCGCTCCTCTCTTCTTGCCGCATACTGAGCACAGTAAATAAAAACTAAATAACCACAAACCACAAGGCATACAGTGGTATGCAAAAGTTTGGGCACCCCGGTCAAAATTTTTGTTACTGTGAATAGTTAAGTGAGTAGAAGATGACCTGATCTCCAAAAGACAAAGTTAAAGATGAAACATTCTTTTCAACACTTTAAGCAAGATTAGTGTATTATTTTTGTTTTGTACAATTTTAGATTGAAAAAAGGAAAGGAGCACCATGCAAAAGTTTGGGCACCCCAAGAGATTTGAGCTCTCAGATAACTTTTACCAAGGTCTCAGACCTTAATTAGCTTGTTAGGGCTATGGCTTGTTCATAGTCATCGTTAGGAAAGGCCAGGTGATATAAATTTCAAAGCTTTATAAATACCCTGACTCCTCAAACCTTGTCCCAACAATCAGCAGCCATGGGCTCCTCTAAGCAGCTGCCTAACAATCTGAAAATTAAAATAAATGATGCCCATAAAGCAGGAGAAGTCTATAAGAAGATAGCAAAGTGTTTTCAGGTAGCTGTTTCCTCAGTTTGTGATGTAATTAAGAAATGGCAGTTAACTGGAACGATGGAGGTCAAGTTGAGGTCTGGAAGACCAAGAAAACTTTCCCAGAGAACTGCTCGTAGGATTGCTAGAAAGGCAAATCAAAACTCCTGTTTGACTGCAAAAGACCTTCAGGAAGATTTAGCAGACTCTGGAGTGGTGGTGCACTATTCTACTGAGCAGTGACACCTGCACAAATATGACCTTCATGGAAGAGTCATCAGAAGAAAACCTTCCCTGCATCCTCACCACAAAATTCAGCATCATCAAAGGAACATCTAAACAAGCATTTTGGAAACCTGTGGACTGATGAAGTTAAAATAGAACTTCTTGGCCGCAATGAGCAAAGATGTGTTTGGAGAAAAAAGGGCGCAGAATTTCATGAAAACTGTAGGAGCAGAATTATGCCATTTGGCCCATCAAGTCTGCTCCACTATTCAATTATGGCTGATCCTTTATTCCCCTCCTCAGCCCCACTCCCCAGTCTTCTCCCTGGAACTTTTATGTCTAATCAAGACCCTATCAATTGCCACCTTAATAGACCCAATTACCTGGCCTCCACAGATGCCTGTGGTAACAAATTTTAGAAATTCACCACCCTCTGGCGAAAGAAATTTCACTGCATCTGTTTTAAATGGATGTCCCTCTATCCTGAGGCTGTGCCATCTTCTCCTAGACTCCTCTGCCATGGGAAACATCCTTTCCACATCTACTCTATCTAAGCCTTTCAACATTCAAAAGGTTTCAATGAGATCCCCCCCATCCTTCCAAATTCCAGCAAGTATAGGCCCAATGCTATCAAACATTTCTCATATGAACCATTTCATTCCCAGAATCATCTTTGTGAACCTTCTCTGAACTCTCTCCAATGCCAGCACAATTTTTCTTAGTGATGAGCCCAAAACTGATGAGACCTCACCAGTGTCTTATAAAATTTCAACATCACTTCCCCGTGTTTGTATTCTAGACCTCTTGAAATGAATGCTAACATTGCATTGGCATTCCTCACTACCAACTTGACCTGCAAGTTAACCTTTAAGGTGTTCTGCACAAGAACTCCCAAATCCTTTTGCATCTCAGATTTTTGGATGTTCTCACCATTAGGAAAATAGTCTGCACATTTATTTCTTCTACCTAAGCGCAGAAACATTCATTTTGCAACTTTGTATTTCATTTGCCTCTTTCTTGCCCATTCTCCTAATATGTCTAAGTCTTTCTGCAGTCTTCCTATTTCCTCAACACTACCTGCTCCTCCACCAATCTCTGTATCATCTGCAAACTTGGCAACAAAGCTATCTATTCCATCATCTAAATCATTGATATACAGCATAGAAAGAAACGGTCCCAACAACGACTCCTGCAGAACACCACTAGTCACAGACGACCGATCAGAAAAGAACACTTGTACTTCCACTTGCTGCCTCCTACCATGCCGTAACTATACTGTAGTACCATGGGCTCTTAACTTGGTAAGCAGCCTCCTGTGGCACATTGTCAAAGGCCTTCCAAACATACAGCATCCACTGCATCCCCTTTATCTATCTTACTTGTAATCTCCTCAAGGAACTCCAACTGGTTCGTCGGGCAAGATTTTCCCTTTTAAGGAAACCATGCTAACTTTGTCCTATCTTGTCCTTTGTCACCAAGTACTCTCGAACTCCCTAACTTCATCAATTGAATCCAACATCTTCCCAACCACTGAGGTCAGGGTAACCGGTCTATAATTTCCTTTCTGCTGCCTTCCTCCGTTCTTAAAGAGTGGAGCGACATTTGCAATTTTCCAGTGCTCCGGGACCATGCCCAAGCCCAATAATTTTTGAAAGATCATTTCTAATGCATCTACTATCTCTACCGCTACCTTTCAGAACCCTAGGGTGCAGTTCATCTGGTGTCTGGGTAACTTGCACCTTTTGATCTTTCAGCTTTTTAAGCACCTTCTCCCTTGTAATAGTAATTGCACACACTTCTCTTCTCTCACATCCTTCAACACCCGACAGACTGCTAGTGTCTTCCACAGTGAAGACACATGCAAAATACTCATTTAGTTCACCTGCCATCTCCTTGTCCCGTTATTCTCCAGCCTCATTTTCTAGCAGTCTTATATCCACTCTTATCTCTTTTATTTTTTATGGACTCGAAAAAGCTTTTTCTATCCACCTTAATATTGTTTGATAATTTGCCTTCATATTTCATCTTTTCCCTCCTAACTATGCTTTTAGTTGCTTTCTGTAGGGTTTTAAAAGCCTCCCAATCCTTTATTTTCCTGCTAATTTTTGCTTTATTGCAGCCCTCTCTTTTGCTTTCACATTAGCTTTGACTTCCTTTGTCAGCCATGGTTGTGCTATTTTGCTATTTGAATATTTCTTCAATTTTTGGAGTATAGCTATCCTGCATCTTCCTCATTTTTCCCAGAAGCTTTGCTACTCTGTTGTCATCCCTGCCAGCATTTCCTTCCAATTTACTTTGGCCAACTCCTCTCCCATACCACTGTAATTTCCTTTACTCCACTGAAATACTGTTATGTCAGACTACTTTCTCCCCATCAAATTTCAAGTTGATCTCAATCAAATCAGGATCACTGCGTCCTAAGGGTTCCTTTACTTTACCTTAAGTTCCCTAATCGCCTCCAGTTCATTACATAACACCCAATCCAGTATAGCTGATCCCTAGTAGACTCAACAACAAATTGCTCTAAAAAGCCATCTCGTAGGCATTCAACAAACTCACTCTGAAGATCCATTACCAACCTGATTTTCCCAATCTACCTGCTTGTTAAAATCTCCCATGACTATCATAATATTGCCTCTTTGATACACCTTTTCTATTTCCAGTTTAATCTGTGATCCACATCCCAGCTACTGTTGGGAAGCCTGTATATAACACCATCTGGGTCCTTTTACCCTTGCAGATTCTTAACTCAACCCACAAGGATTCAGCATCTTCCAATCCTATGATTTAATGCCATTCTTTACCAGCAGAGTCACACCATCCACTCTGTCTACCTTCCTATCCCTCCGAAACAATGTATAACCTTGGACATTCAGCTCCCAACTACAACCATCCTTCAGCCACGATTCAGTGGTGGCCACAACATCATACCCGACAATCTATAAAAGCACAACAAGATCATCCACTTTATTTCTTATACTCCATATATTGAGATTAACACTTTGAGTACTATATTTGCTACCCTTCTTTGATTCTGCATCCCTATTACACTGAAACTCATCCTGCTGGCTGCAATTTTGTCCTATCCTTCCTGCCCTTCCTGACAGTCTAACTGAACATCATCTTTGCTCTTTTCAATCCATCCCATCCTGAGTCGCTTCACTCCAGTTCCTATCCTCCTGCCAAATTAGATTAAACCATCTCCAAAAGCTCTAACAAATCTGCCTACTAGAATATTGACCTCTCTCAGGTTCAAGTGCAACCTTTCTCTTTTGTACAGGTCATTTCTCGCCCAGAAGTGATCCCAATGATCCAAGATGCTGAAGCCCTGCCCAGTACATCAGCTTTTCATCCTTTTCTACCCTCACTGATCTGTGGCACAGGTAGCACCCAGAAATGACTACCCCAGAGGTCCTGCTTCTCAGCTTTCTGCCTAACTCTCTAAATTCTCTCTTGTACAAAACATTTTACAAGATTACAAAGGAACTTTGGACCAAAACACTTGCAAGCGTCACTGGCTCTCAATCTGTAGCTCTCACATAGTTGGCTAGAACATAAGAGTAAAGGTCCCAAACTTTCCACGGAAAGTAACTGAAAAAGGACCTCCACCCAGACCGAAACTTCCCCCAAGATACAATCAAATGGGCAAGACATGTCTATTGAGAGCAAATACGACTTGATCCTACAGAAGATTAATAGCCTCCACTGCTGAAAATGCAAATGATTTCTGACGGTAATCATAACCACGTAAATGTCCCAAAAGTTCCCAGGTTCTTCCAATTTAACATAGTCAGTAGTTTTTATTTTATCTACAGCATAGTAACAGGCCCTTCTGGCCCAAAGTTTCTGCGTCACACAAGTACACCCATGTAATAGTTTAACCTCCTACATCTTTGTAATGTGGGAGGAGACCCATGCAGCCAAGGGGAGAACAGAAAAACTCATTACAGGCAGCAGCGGAATCGAACACAGGCCACTGGCATTCTAATAATGTTATACTAGCCTCTACACCACTGTACCACCCTAGTAATATATGTAACATAAAACTTTCATTAATTTAAATGTATGTCAATTACACTACATATGCTTTCTATTACAGTTAGGCAATAAACAGAAATATTGTATAAATTAAAAGTTTTGGTTGTGAGTTTGTCAACAAAATACTTTTTATCAACCCAAACAAGGCTGCAGGAACACACATTCTGCTGCAATAACAATACTGCCCTCTGCTGCAGCAAATGAACAATGCCATGCTCTTTCATAAATTTCTGTAACACAGTCTGCTGAATATTCACAATTACCTTCAATTTTCAGTTTATCATGGTAGGTCTTTGCTTATTTCATGATCAGCACACCAATAAGCTGTATATGTTGACTCCAATGCTGACAGCAACTCTTTCAAAACACGATCAAGATCTTCATTTTTCGCTTTAAGCAGAGTTTTTCTGTTTTTCATTAACTTCTATTCACTACATATGTGAAATCAAGTCCCAGAACTGTCTGTCATGTGCAGACACCTGCACCATCATCTGGGATCGTTCTCAGCCTTGTGGAATTCTCCATTTGTTAAGTAGTATTGGTCATCCACTACAACCAAGGAAGAGCCCAGTTCATGACGACTACTCGACCCAGACAGACTTCCAAGATCAAAAGAGTGGAACTGCCCCAGTACAACAGCTTTTCCACTTCAAAAAACACTCCAGCACAGATTTCCTGTCAATGTCAGATAGCTTTCTAATTTGTTCTGTATTTAATTTAATTACATAATAAGTTACTCAATTAAATGGCAGTTTGTTCTTTTTTAATACCCTGTTAACTATTTCCATGAAATTTCAGCTAAATGGGGCAGCCACCTAATTTGGCCAACAAGTATTGGTCATGTGTCCCAATTAACTGAAATCCACTGTATTTCAAAATCCTGCATTCTGAATCCATCATTCCCATTCTCCCCCCCCCCCCCAGTACCAAACCCTGTATTGCATAAAACAGATTTTAAGAATGATTCACAAACTCACTCCATTCCCCTAGAATCAGTCTCATTGCAATGACATATCTAAACGACTGGCTTCCAATCGCACTCACATCAATAATAAGCAAGTGCTTAGAGAGGCTGGTCAAGGTCTACATCTGCAGTATGCTCCCACCCACTCTGGACCCCCTCCAAATCACCTACTGACACAACCAGTCGACCAACGACACAATACCCACAGCTCTACACACCTTTCCTACACACTTGGAGAGTAGGGATGCTTATGTGAGGAAGCTGTTCTTGGACTACAGTTCAACACCATAATTCCCTCCAGGTTTGACAAGAAGCTCAGAGCCCTTGGCCTTCACCCTGCTTTGTGCAGCTGGATCCTGGACTCCCTGTCAGATCACCAGAAGGTGGTAAGAGTGGGCTCCCTCACCTCTGCCCCTCAACACAGAAGCCTCCCAGGGCTGTGTCCTAAGCTCCTCCTTTACTCTCTCTACACCCATGACTGTGTCGCCACCCACAACTCCAATCTGTTAATTAAATTTGCATATGATACTACATTGATGGGCTTATCTCAAGTAATAACAAGGCAGCCTACAGAGAAGTCATCACCCTGACACAAGGCCGTCAAGAAGACAACTTCTCCCTCAATGTCGCAAAAACAAAGGAGCTGGTTGTGAACTACAGGAGGTATGGAGACAGGCTCACCCCTATTGACATCAATGGATCCAGGGTTGAGATGGTGAACAGCTTCAAGTTCCTCAGTATACACTTGGTCTGTACATATCAGCTGTGTGGTGAAAGAAGCACAACAGCACCTCTTTCACCTCAGATGGTTGAAGAGGTTCGGCACAAGTTACCAAATCCTAAGAGCTTTCTACAGGGGCACAATTGAGAGCATCCTGACTGGCTGTATCATTGCCTGGTAATGAGAACTGTACTTCCCTCAATCGCAGAACTCTGCAGAGAGTGGTGTGGACAGCCCAGTGCATCTCTAGATGTGAACTTGCCACCATTCAAGACATTTACAGCAACAGGCATGTAAAAAGGGCGCACAGAATCATCGGAGACCCAAGTCACCCCAACCACAAACTTTTCCAGCTGCTACCATCCGGGAAACAGTACCACAGCATTAAAGCCAGAACAGATGAGTTCCAGGACAGCTTCCTTCACCGGGCCTTCAGACTGATGAATTCATGCTGACACAATTGTATTTCTAAGCTATATTGACTGCTCTGTTGTATATCTTACTGTACATACTATTTATTACAAATTACTATAATTTGCACATTGTACATTCAAATGAAGACGTAATGTAAAGATTTTTACTCATGTATGTGAAAGATGTAAGAAATAAAGTCAATTCAATTCAATTCAATTATGGGGTCTTCACAAGCTTGCTTCCAACATCATAACATTGCAAAAGTACTTCAACAAAGGAATTGAAGGCGGAGGCAAAGCGAAGTTAAGATGGCGCTAAATGGTGACTCCTTTGCTTGTCTCTTTGGAAACAGCTTTATTTCCATCTTTAATATCTTTATTTTTGCCTTCAGGGTTCTTTTAAAGACGCACACCTGGAGTTACCTGCTGACTTCGGCTCTTTGCGGATATGGGACCTGTTCTCGGGGTTTCCAGAGAACGTTGTTCAGCACACCAAGGGTTCAACCTGAGAGTCCGGCTTGGATTTGGAAGCTTAAGATCTCAGGGCTCTGGAGACAGGTGGATCAAGGGTTGGTTTCACAGCAGGAAACCCGTGTGTCGTCGGGGGAGTCAAAAAATCTACTGCTATGTGCCCAAAGACCTAAGATCTTGGAGATCTTTGGGAACAGAGCTCAGAAAAAGCAACATAATGAACTTTTAACATCGTAAACCAGCAAGTTGTTTGTACATCTCCCCACTCACTGGGAAAAAACGGAGACATTGTGGCGACCCACTTCCCAGCGCACTCGAACTGGCTCACAAATCAGCGCGCGCCGGCATTGAGGCCAGTCCCAAAAAGGGCGCCAAGTCTGTTTCACCAGCAAGGGGAAAAGCCCGCGCACGGGACGGGACTGTGAATATGCCCCCTACAGCATTCCCGCCCGGGGAGGGCAGGATCAGGAAGGCTTTAAAGCGAGGCCGCAAAGTTCGAATAAATCTCTTTTTCAACTGCAGCTCATCGACTACGTGTCGTTATTTCAGCGCTGCGTGTAGCACACCGCTACAATTGGTGACCCCGATGGCCCAAACGATATTTGGGCCGAAGATGAATGACGCCGCAACTGTTCATGCAGTTTCATTAAAACTGCCAAGCTTCCGGACGCTGCGACCTCACCTATGGTTCCAGCAAGCAGAAGCCCAATTCCACATTCAGCAGATACCTCGGAGAACACATGTTACTACTACGTGGTGAGCTCCCTCCACCAGGAAACAGCGGCCCATGTTAAGGAGTTCATACAGTCTCCGCCAGCGGACAGCAAATACACGGAATTCAAAGCCCTGCTCATAAGGACTTTCGGACTCTCACGGCGCGAGCGAGCTTCCCGGTTACTGCACCTGGATGGCTTGGGAGACAGAGCGCCATCGGCTTTGATGAACGAGATGCTGTCCCTGGCCGGAGGACACAAGCCCTGCCTCATGTTTGAGCAGGCATCCCTGGAGCAGCTGCCCGAGGACATACGCCTGCTGCTGTCCGACGCGGATTTCAGTGACCTCTGGAAGGTGGCGGCCCGGGCGGACTTGCTGTGGAAAGCCAAGGAGAGTGGGGCATCCGTCGCACAGATCACCAGGCCACACTCCCAGCAGCAGACCAGACCAGGCCCGGCAGCAGAGCCCACTAGCCCCAGAGGGAGGGGTGAGGAGACCAACGAACAATGGTGCTTCTACCACCAGCGGTGGGGCGCAGAAGCCCGCCGCTGTCACCCACCCTGCAAGTTCCCGGGAAACGCCAGGGCCAGCCGCCGCTGATGGCTACAGCGGCTGGCCATCGGGATAGCCTCCTGTATGTGAGGGACAAACAGTCGGGACACCGTTTTTTGGTCGACACCGGAGCCGAGATCAGCGTCTTACCTCCGACGAGTTACAACACCCGCAACAGGGCACCGGGTCCCCCTCTGAGGGCCGCGAACGGCAGCACAGTAAGGACCTACGGCACCCGTACTGTTCGGCTCCAGCCAGTTCACGTGGGACTTCACACTGGCCGCCATAGCCCAACTGCTCCTGGGCGTGGATTTTTTGCAGGCTCACAGCCTACTGGTCAACCTGCCAAGGAAGAGACTGGTCCATGCCGAGACCTTTCAAACGTTCTCCCTGGGTGAAGCCCAGTTGTCAGCCCCACACCTAGACTCCATCACCCTGTCTGACAACGACTTCACCAGAGTCCTGGTGGATTTCCCATCGGTTCTGGCACCACAGTTCACGGCAACCATGCCCAGACATGGCGGACAGCACCACATCCCGATACAGGGACCACCCCTCCACGCCCGTGCTCGAAGGCTTCCCCCGGACAAGTTCCGACTGGCGAAAGAGGAGTTCAAGAGGATGGAGGAATTGGGGATCATACGGCGGTCCGACAGCCCATGGGCCTCCCCCCTGCACATGGTGCCCAAAGCATCAGGAGGCTGGAGACCATGCAGCAACTACCGTAGGCTGAATGAGGCTACAACACCGGACCACTACCCTGTGCCATACATACAGGATTTTGCAGCAAACCTGCACGGCGCACGGATCTTCTCCAAGGTGGACCTCGTCCAGGGATACCATCAAATCCCGATGCATCCGGACAACGTCCCCAAAACGGCACTCATCACCCCGTTCGGCCTTTTCGAGTTCCTCCACATGCCATTCGGCCTAAAGAATGCCGCAGAGACGTTTCAGCGGTTAATGGACGCAGTGGGACGCAACCTGGACTTCGGTTTCATCTATTTGGATGACATCCTCATAGCCAGCAGCAGTCGATAGGAGCATCTGTCCCACCTCCGTCAACTCTACGCCCGACTGAGTGATTACAGCCTGACAATCAACCCGGCCAAACGCCAGTTCGGGCTCGACACCATCGACTTCCTGGGCCACAAGATTAGTAAAGACGGGGCAACCCCTCTGCCTGCTAAGGTAGACGCAGTCCGCCATTTCCCCCAACCCAACACAATCAAAGGCCTTCAGGAATTCGTGGGTATGGTAAATTTCTACCACCGCTTCCTCCCTTCAGCTGCCCGAATAATGCGCCCCCGTTCGCCCTGATGTCGGGTAAGGGCAAGGACATTACCTGGGACGAGGAGTCCACCGCCGCTTTCATTAAAACGAAAGAAGCCTTGGCAAAAGCCGCGATGCTAGTGCACCCCAGAATGGACGTCCCTACCGCCCTCACAGTAGACGCATCTAACACGGCAGTCGGTGGAGTGCTGGAACAACTCATCAAGGGTCGCTGGCAACCCCTGGCATTTTTCAGCAAACACCTGCGACCACCCAAGCTCAAATACAGTGCTTTCGACCGGGAACTGTTGGCACTATACCTGGCAATCCAGCATTTCAGGTACCTCTTGGAAGGTAGGCCCTTCACCGCGTTCACGGACCACAAACTGCTTACCTTTGCGTTCACGAAGGTGTCCGATCACTGGTCGTCCTGCCAGCAGCGACATCTGTCCTACATCTCTGAATACAAGACGGACGTCCAGCATGTCTCGGGAAAGGACAATGTCATGGCGGACATTCTCTCTCGCCCTACCATTCAAGCCCTGTCCCAGGGGGTAGACTATGAAGCTTTGGCGGAGGCACAGCAGGCAGACGAGGAGATCCCAAGTTACAGAGCCACAGTCTCCGGTTTGCAGCTCCAGGACCTCCCCACAGGCCCAGGTGAGAGGACCCTACTCTGTGACATCACCACCGGCCAACCCCGCCCCGTCATCCCAGCAGCCTGGCAGCAGCGCGTTTTCAACTTCATTCATAACTTAGCGCACCCCTCCATCAGGACAACCATCTGGATGGTCTCCAACAGGTTCGTTTGGCACGGACTCCGCAAGCAGGTCAGTGAATGGGTCAAAATGTGCATGCACTGCCAAGCTGCCACGGTGCAGCGGCACACCAAAGCTCTGCCACAGCAGTTCCACCCCACCCACCAGCGTTTCAACCACATTCATGTGGATATCGTGGGCCCCCTGCCAGCGTCGCGCAGAGTGTGGCACCTCCTCACTATCGTGGACCGGTTCACAAGATGGCCAGAGGCAGTCCCGCTCACCGACACCACCTCCAAATCTTGCGCCCGGGCACTGATCGCCACCTGGGTATCTCACTTTGGTGTATCGTAGCCCACATTACCTCCGACAGAGGCACCCAGTTCACCTCCAGCCTGTGGTCAGCTATGGCCAGCCTTTTGGGGACACAGCTGCACCACACAACTGCTTACCACCCACAGTCGAACGGACTGGTGGAGCGTTTCCACCGTCACCTGAAGTCAGCTCTCATGGCCCGCCTGAGAGGACCTAACTGGGTGGACGAGCTTCCCTGGGCCCTGCTCGAAATCCGCACGGCGCCCAAAGAAGATCTGCACACCTCGTCGGCCGAGTCGGTGTACGGCGCACCCCTGGTCGTTCCAGGGGAGTTCATACCAGCCTCAAGGGGGCAAGAGGAAGAACCCGCAGCAGTCCTGGGCAGACTACGCGAGAGGCTCGGTAACCTGGCCCCCATACCCACTTCACAGCATGGGCAGAACCCGACCTGCGTACCCAAAGACCTGCTAAACTGTAAGTTTGTTTTTGTACGACGGGGTGGACATCAGGCACCGCTGCAACGGCCCTACGAGGGGCCGTTTACAGTGATCAGAAACAATGGGTCCACATTCGTGCTGGACATTGGGGGGAGAGAGGAGATTTTCACGGTAATCTTCAATTACCAAACCCCTTCAGATCTTTCTTAGTAAGTTCCTCTTCTCCTGCACTCTGACACATCAGTGTTTTGTACACATCAGTGTCTTACCTACTGAATGTTGAAAGGACTAGATAGGGTAGATGTGAAGAGGATGTTTCCTATAGTGGGAGTATCTAGAACTAGAGGGCACAGCCTCAAAATTGAGAGGTGCCTCTTTAGAACAGAGGTAAGAAGGGATTTTTTTAAAAGTCAGATAGTAGTAAATCTGTGGATTGCTCTGCCACAGACTGCGGTGGAGGCCAAGTCCGTGGGTATATTTAGTTTCCCGATCAGTCAGGGCATCAAAGGATATGGAAAGAAGCCAGGTGTAAGGGGTTGAGTGGGATCCGGGATCAGCCATGATGGAATGATGGAGAAGACTTGATGGGTTGAATCGCCTAATTCTGCTCCTATGCCTTATGGTCTTATGGACTAAGTGTAGGAAACACTTGATTCTCCAAAAAGCTAAGGCAGTCCAGCTGTATCCTAAGGTATACTTTGCTATCAATAATGTTTGGTAAACCTTTACTAGGACATGCTGAAAATTTTTTAACCTTGTCTGCTTGAAGAAGGTACAGCAAGCTTACAATAACAGTTATTTAAAAAAAACACTGCATTATTCAATAGCAGGACCAGACACAGCATGCAAGCATCAATCACAACACATCCAATCCTAAAACCCCAAGAGGTTACCCCAATTCCAACATAAGGATGCATTCTCACTCTCACATACTGTCAGGAAGGCACAGCTTGAGTATGCTTTGCCCATCATTGCAATGAGACAGAAGCTAGGGGAAGGGGTTGAGTCTGTGGATCAATCTTAAAATTAATTTAGTGCAATACAGGGTTTAGCACTGTGGGGAGAATAGGAATGAAGGATTCAAAGTATTCACAGGGACCTTTGTGATACCAAGGACGTAGCACATGTAACAAAGTATGCAAAATATAACTAATTACAAGTCCACATTGCATGCCAATGACAGCGATGCCTCCCTTCCTGATCGGCTAAATGCTTTCAGTGCACGACTTGACCAATTAAATGATGTGAATTTGACAAAAGCCCCTTCTCTCCCTCAGGAACAGGCACACTGTCTGGCCATAGCCAAGGTGAGGAGGACTCTAGCTAAGGTAAACCCAAGCAGAGCTGCAGGGCTGGACAACATACCTGGTCAGGTGTGACCCAGGGAAAAGTGGTCTTAACAAACATCTCTAATACCTCTCTGAAACTGTCCACCGTTACTGCAGGCTTCAAGACAGTTATTATCAGTCCAGCGCCCAAGATATCATCGATATCTGGCCTAAGTGATTACTGCCCAGTGACACTGACTTTTCTAGTTTGTCTACTGCTCAAATCAGTCTACTGACGATGCCACAGCCTTGACTCTCCGATCTATCCTGCCCCACCTAGAAAACAATACCTGCAATGCCAGGATGTTGTTCATCAACTTTAGCTCTGCGTTTTGACACTATCATCCCTCAGAGGCTGGTAATCTTTTTGTTGGGACTCAACACCCCTCTCTTTAACTGGATCTTGGAATGCTTGATGGAAAGACCCCAGTCAGCCCGAGTCTCAAGCTCCATCACATTGAGCATTGGTGCTCCTCAAGGTAGTGGCTCAGCCCACTGCTGTTCACATTGCTGAGTCATGACTGTTCTGCAGATCCAGCTCAAAGTACATCAATTTCACTGATGACACTACAATGGTTGGCCCTATTGTTGCTGATGTTAATGTAAGCATCCAAGTTGCTCAATTTAAAACTGTATATGTCTTCCCTCTTCTTAACAAGTGTAATTCTAGGGAGCTAACAGTTCTTCAAAATCTTACACACGTGGACACTTTTCAGGTACAAGGCAAGAGAACAAACATCAACAAGATATTCAGCCTTTGGTAAAGTGAAATAGCAGTGACACCAATGCATCCTCAACTGATAACCACAAACCATTAGGAGCAGATATGCTGATCCATTTTACTTTTCTCAGGATACTATCCATCATAGAAGGTAGAGCATTCTACAAGTCCTCAAGATGTTGACAATTTCATAAGATTTTTCTGAAGTGATATCATTTTAAAGCTAATTTTTGAGATGGCAGTATGTCTACCCCATGACATTCTAGCCAAAATCTAACCCACTCCATAATTCCCTTCCTAAGCCTCTATACCTCCTTCTTTGTCTTGCATTCTTATTGACCTAGCTGCTTGATCAGTAGCCCTCATGGAGCCCTGTATGGCTCAGTATCAACATCTCACTATGTGCAATCTTGCTGTAGCATTCTGATCTTTTTTCTGCATTAGAGATACTACATGAGCTGCTGGTCCATGGATTTTGAGCTCATGTTTTGAAAAAGCCAGCAGGGCTAGTGGGTCATTTGGCTGTCTTGCAATCGTTGGGTATTTAGGGACTTGGCAAGAGCCAATTTTTAAAAATTAGGTTTAAGCAGAGCAGCCAACATTAGAGTGGATTCAAGCTTTGACTCAAGAGGCTCCAGCAAGGAAAGTCAGAGGCTAAGGAAGACCTGGTAAGTTTCTTTCTTTCTTTGATATCTGTTGATTACTATCTAGAAGTATAGCGAGAATGGATCCAGGGTCAGGGCTGTGTTCATGTCAGATGTGGAGTTGTGAGAGACCTCCAGTCTCCCTAGTACCTACATCTGCATGAAGTGCATCCAGCTGCAGTTCCTTACAGACCATGTAAGGGATCTGCAGCTGCAGCTGGATGATCTTCATCTTGAACAGGAGAATGGGATGATAGACAGGAGCTACAGGGAAGTAGCCACCCCTAAGTTATAGGATGACTGTAGGGTAAGGGAATATACAAACAGTGCAGAGTACCTCTGTGGCTATTTCCCTCAATAACAGATAAACTGCTTAGGATACTGTTAGGGGAGAGGGACCTATCAGGAGAAAATCATGGTGACCAGGTATCTGGCACTGAGTCTGGCTCTGTGGCTCAGAATGGAAGATAGGGGATGAGGGAGAAGAGAAATGCAGTGGTGACAGGGGAATTCAATAGTTAGGAGAGCAGACAAGGCGATTCTGTGAATGTGAAAGAGAGACTGGATAGTATCTTGTCTCCCAGGTGCCAGGGTCAGGGATGTCTCTGGTTGGGTCTACAGTATTCTGAAGAGAAGAGTAGACGGCCATGAGTCCTTGTACATATCGGTACCAATGACATAAGTAGTAAAGGAAAGGAGGTCCTGAAGAGAGAATATAGGAAGTTAAGAGAGAAGTTTGAAATCCAAGACCTCAAGGGGTAGTAATCTCTAGAATCCTGCCTGTGCCACATGCCATTGTGGGTAATAGGATGATCTGGCACATGAAATATGCGGCTCAAGAATTGGTGCAGGAGCAGGCTCTCAGATTTGTGGATCACTGAGATCTCTTCTGGGGAAGGTATGACCTGTACAAAAAGGACAGGTTGCACCCTTGTGAGCATGTTTGCTAGAAATGGTAAAGATTTAAACTAATTTGGCAGGGGGGTGGGAACCAGAGTAGTAGCACAGAGGTTAGGGCAGTTGGTCCATAGATGCAGCATGTAATGAAACTGTAAGGAAAGATAGGCAGTTGATAGGGCAAAATTACAGTCAGTGGGATGGGTTGAAGTGTGTTTATTTTAATGTAAATATCAGGAACAAGGGTGATGAACTTTGAACATGGCTCAGCACATTATTATGTATCCGTGGGTATCTTGTACCTGTCACATGATCATGATGTGATTGAGGCTATGCTGGGCATGAGGTAATGGTCTTGTGATGGTGTAGTGTCATAATTTTCCCGCCAGTAAGAGGTCATGTGATAGTTTTTTTCAACAGGGTATAAAAGGGGTGGGGGCAGTCCGTGGTTGAATTTGCCAGCGTATTTCGATGTTAAGACACAGTTTCGTTTAAAAGTGGAGTTTTACTTTCTGTCTTAGATTTGCTACAATACTACCAGTTCAGCAGTGGAGAGTGAAGATTCATCTAAGTTCGGAAATCCCGAAGGAGCAGGAAAGTTGGTGTTTTTTTTTAAACTTTTTTTATTGCATTTTTAAATGATTACAAAGTATGAAAAAACAATGTATATAACCCATACCCCCTCCCCTTAACCACTCCCCCCTAACTACCCTATAGAAAAAAAAAGAAAGAAAGAAAGAAAGAAAGAATGCCTGGTTGTTGGAAGATCTCCACATGCTCCATGGAATTCATAATAACTTTAATATGTATATTTATTTCTTTCCCCTAATAACCAATTGTTTCATCTTCAGAGCATCTATATATTTAATCCTGTCTTTTGTAAATAAGGGCTCCAAATTTTCAAAAATGTTTCATATTTATCTCTTAAATTATAAGTAATTTTTTCTAATGGAATACAACCATAGATTTCTTTCTTCCAAGAATCTATACTTAAATGTGTATCCGATTTCCAAGTAACTGCAATAGCTTTTTTGGCTACTGCCAGTGCAATTTTTATAAATTCTTTCTGATACTTATTTAGTTTGAGTTTCGGTTTTATCCCTTCAATATCACCTAGTAAAAATAATATTGGATTATGAGGAAATTGTGTTCCTGTAATTTGTTCCAGTAAAAGTCTTAAATTTGTCCAAAAAGGTTGAATTTTAGAGCAAGACCATGTCGAATGTAAAAAAGTACCAGTTTCCTGGTTACATCGGAAACACTGATCCGATAAATTTGGATTAAATTTTTTTATTTTTTGTGGTGTAATATATAATTGATGTAGAAAATTATACTGCACTAATCTTAACCGAACATTTATTGTATTTGTCATACTGTCAAGACATAGTCTTGACCAATTTGTTTCTTCAATTTTAATATTCAAATCACTTTCCCATTTTTGTCTTGACTTATGGACTCCTTGCTTAATTACCTGTCTTTGAATCAAATTATACATGCAAGATATAAATTTTTTGATATTTCCTTTTTGAATTAAAATTTCTATTTCATTAGATTTCGGCAATAACATAGTTTGACCTAATTTTTCTCTTAAATAAGCCCTTAATTGAAAGTAACAAAATAAAGTGTTGTTTGATATTTTATATTTATTCTTTAATTGATCAAATGACATTAATATACCTCCTTCAAAACAATTCCCTATATATCTAATCCCATTTTGAATCCAATTATATAAAAGTTGATTGTCCATTGTGAAAGGAATAAGTCTATTTTGAATTAAAGATCTCTTTGCTAATAAAAGATTTTTTTATCTCATCATCAACATTTATCTTATTCCATAAATCAATCAAATGTTTTAATATAGGAGATTCTTTCTTTTCCCGTATCCATTTAGATTCCCATTTGTATATAAAATCTTCTGGTACATTTTCTCCTATTTTATCTAATTCTATTCTAATCCATGCCGGTTTATCTTTCTCGAAAAAAGATGCAATAAATCTAAGTTGATTTGCTTTATAATAATTCTTAAAATTTGGAAGTTGTAATCCTCCTAGATCAAATTTCCATGTCAATTTTTCCAACGATATTCTGGACATCTTACCTTTCCAGAGGAATTTCCTCAGATATTTGTTTAACTCTTGAAAAAACTTCTGGGGTAATTGTATTGGTAATGATTGAAATAAATATTGTAATCTAGGGAATATATTCATTTTTATAGTATTTACTCTACCTACTAATGTTATTGGTAATGCCATCCATTTTTCAAGATCTTCCTGAATTTTTTTCAAAAGTGGTAAGTAATTTAATTTGTATAAGTTTTTTATATCATTATCAACTCTTATACCTAAATATTTTATACCATTTGCTGGCCATCTAAATTGAGTTATTAATCGACATTGATTATAATCTCCTTTAGTAAGAGGTAAAATTTCACTTTTATCCCAATTTATTTTATAACCCGATATTTTCCCATATTCTTCTAGTCTATAAGATAATTTGCGTAGTGAATGTAATGGATCTGTTAAATAAATTAGAACATCATCAGCAAATAAGTTAATCTTGTATTCTTCCTGATTAACTCTGAAACCCTTAATATCTGGGTCCATTCTGATTAATTCAGCTAGTGGTTCTATTGCCAACACAAACAAAGCAGGTGATAGTGGGCAACCTTGCCGAGTTGATCTTGTTAACTGAAATGATGTTGAAATTTGACCATTTGTCACTACTTTAGCTTTGGGATTAGTATTTAAGGTTTTAATCCATTTTATAAATGATGTTCCTAGTCCATATTTTTCCAATACCTTAAATAAAAAATCCCATTCCAATCTATCAAATGCTTTTTCTGCATCTAAAGCAACCGCCACACTCATTTCCTCCCTCTTTTGTGCTAAATGGATTATACTAAATAACCGAGTTACATTATCTGCCGATTGTCTATTTTTGATAAATCCTGTTTGATCCATATGCACTAATTTTGGTAAGCATTTAGATAATCTATTAGATAAGATTTTTGCTATTATTTTATAATCGGTGTTTAATAAAGAAATAGGTCTATATGATGCTGGTTTTAAAAGGTCTCTGTCTTTTTTTGGCAATACTATTAAAATAGCTGTTGAAAAAGATTCTGGAAGTTTATGCGTTCTTTCCGCCTGATATATTAACTCCATAAAAGGAGGAATTAATAAATCTTTAAACTTTTTATAAAATTCAGGTGGAAAACCATCTTCTCCTGGAGATTTATTACTTTGAAGTGATCCCAAAGCTTCTTCAACTTCTTTCAATGTAAAAGACATACCTAATCCCTTCTGTTCTTCTGTATTTAATTTTGGAAGAGTTATTTGTGATAAAAATTCTTCTATCTTAACGTCATCATTCTTTGATTCTGATTTATACAACTCAGAATAAAAATTCTTAAAAGCCTCATTAATTTCTAGAGGTTTATAAGTAATTTCATTCACTTTTGTTCGAATTGCATTTATTGTTTTAGAAATCTGATCTGTTTTTAACTGCCATGCAAGAACTTTATGTGATCTTTCACCTAATTCATAATATCTCTGTTTAGTTCTCATAATTGCTTTTTCTGTTCGATATGTCTGGAGTGTATTATATTTTAACTTCTTATTAATAAGTTGTCTTCATTTTTCTTCTGTCATATTTCTTTGAGATTCTTTTTCTAATTTTATAATCTCTTTTTCCAATTGATCTATTTCTATCATATATTCCTTCTTAATTTTAGAAGTATAACTTATTATCTGACCTCTCAAATATGCTTTCATTGCTTCCCACAATATAAATTTATCATCAACTGAATGTAAATTTGTATCTAAAAAGAACTGAATCTGCTTTTTCATAAAATCACAAAAATCTTGACGTTTTAGTAAAATTGAATTAAATCTCCATCTATAAATTGATTCCTCTTTATCTATCATTATCATTGTCATTATTAAAGGAGAGTGATCAGACAATATTCTTGCTTTATAATCCGTTTTTCACTCTATCTTGAATATTTGTTGATAATAGGAAAAAATCTATCCTTGAATATGTTTTATGTCTATTTGAATAGAATGAATAATCCCTTTCTTTTGGATTGATTCTTCTCCATATATCAATCAAATTTAAATCTTTCATCAATGATAGAGTTAATTTTGCTACTTTTGATTTTGTAATAGCCTTTGTTGATCTATCTAAAACTGGATCTAAACAAAAATTAAAATCTCCACCTATTAATATTTTATCATGTGCATTAGCCAAATTCAAAAAGACCTCCTGTATAAATTTTACATCATTTTCATTTGGTGCATAAATATTCATAAGAGTCCATAGTTCTGAAAAAATTTGACAATGTATAATTAAATATCTTCCTGCCGAATCAATTAATACATTTTGTATTTTAATTGGTAAATTTTTATTAACCAAAATTGCAACTCCTCTTGCCTTTGAGTTAAATGTAGCTGCAATAACATTTCCAACCCAGTCTCTTTTTAATTTCTGATGTTCTATATCCGTTAAATGAGTTTCTTGTAAGAAAGCTATATCTATTTTCATTTTTTTAATGTATGTTAAAATTCTTCTTCTTTTTATTGGTCCATTAAGCCCATTAACATTAAAACTTAAAAAATTCAATAAATTAGTCATTATTTTTATTTATGTTACTCCAATCTATAATAATACCTAATCTTTCAACTTTCATTATATCCTGGGAAATCTTTTTAGAAGTCTCCATGTTGCTATGTGTGTCCCCACCAATCATCCAGGCAAAAGAATAGAAGAAAAATAGAAAATAAAGAAAAAAACAAAATACCCCCCTACTAATGTTGTGAAAGAAAAGAAACACAACATTACCCCCCTCTATTGTACGGGTCATGGCAATCGCCATGATTACACACGTGAATCCCGTAGTAACCGATTCAAAGCTCCCCAGCCCCCCCGCAACATGAAAAATATATATATAAAAAAAAACATACTATTCTCAATTAATATTTCTAAAATATTACTTTTCTCCCTTATATCGTCCTTAAATGTCCATCAGTTCCATTTGCTTTCTCTGTCTTCGTCTTTAACCATTACATTTAGAAATCTCTGCTTTTAATTAACGAAGAGATGGAAGTCTTTGTGCAAACACCTCCGCATCTTGATAATCAGAAAAAAATCTTTTTCCTTCCTCCAAAAAAATTATCAGTGTTGCTGGGTGACGCATTGAAAACTTATAACCTTTTTCCCACAAAACCTTTTTAACTGGGTTAAATTCTTTCTTTCTCTTCAAAAGGTTATAACTTATATCAGGATAAAAAAGAACTGGTTTCTCAGCTATCATCAACGGACCTTTTCTTCTTTTAGCACCCTGGGCAGCCGCCCTCAAAATCTTTTCTTTATCCTGGTATCTTAAACATCTTATCAAAATTGATCGCGGATTTTGATCATCTTGAGATCTTGGTCTTAAAGCTCTGTGCACCCTTTCAATCTCAATTAAAGCTTCTTCTCCCATTTCCAATTTTTCAGGAATCCATTTTTGAAAAAAATTTATTGGGTCTTCTCCTCCGGTACCTTCTTTAAGTCCAACAATTTTAATATTGTTGCGTCTACTAAAATTTTCAAGTTTATCAATTTTTCCCACGAGTTGTTTTCTTTCTGATGTCCAGGCATCATTATCATCTTCCATCCTCTTCATTCTTCCCTCCATTTCTTCCATTCTGACGTCCAAATCTATAATTTTCTTTTCCATTTTTTCCTGTTTCTTTGTCATTTTATCAAACATAGCCTCCATATTTGTTGTTTTTTCTGTAATTACTTTTTGGTTACTTTTAATTACTTTTTCTAATTTTAGTAATCTATGCATTATTTGCCTCAAAGTCTTTTTTGTATTTTCAGAGGAACTTTCATCTTCTCGATCTTCGTCTGATTTTTCCAGAGAATCCGGCTCTCTCTCAGACTCACTTTCACTGTCGGTTTCAGTCGTTGCTGGGATTTGTAGTTCTGGTTGCTCTCTTTTGCGCATGCTCGTTCCTTTACGCTTGCGCAGTTCTCGTTGATCTTTCCCTTTAGAAATGGCCGATGCTGCCGCAGTCTCCTTTTCTGTTTCACCGGTGGTGTGTTGTACCTGAGTCCGCGGTTCTTCGGTAGAAGTAGGCCTTGATTCTGTTCCAACTTGAGCGGTCTTCGCGGTAGCAGTTTTCTTCGTCCTCTGTTTATGAGGCATAGCTTAAAACAATCCGGAGTAGTTTATAAGTAACCTTAAAAAAGTATTAATTAACTTTTCTTCACTTAAACATTAATTTATTAACTTTTTTACGGGAGGGCTGGGTTCCAGCGTCTCGATCCTACGTCATCACGTGACGTCCCCAGGAAAGTTGGTGTTGACAGTGAAACCAGTACGACCTTATTTAATCTTCGTGCAAGTTCAGATAACTCCTGCTAAAAGGGGCAGAAAGAGTTGGATGCAGAGTTTCGCCAAGGAAAGGTCAGTGCCTTTAAGCTGTTTCATTTTCTTCATCGTAAATCCTTTGATCAAAGCATACTTCGACTGGGATCAGCAGTAACGCCACAAAGGAGAACTTAAATTATTTCAAGGAAAGTCTCTCCCAAGCGACTGCGTAAACTTTGGACTTTCGCATTACTACTTCTAAGAACTGTTTTTGCATTATCGCTTTAAGAACTGTTTTTGCATTCTCACTTTAAGAACTGATCAAGCTGCCGCACAGCAGCCAACTTCCGGTTAAGTTAGTCGTCTGCTGACCTTTGGGTAGCAGTGTTTAATAAATGTTTTATTTGTTGTAAAAAAAAACCTGTCTCAATCATATATTCATTGTTGCTGGATCATAACATGAAACAACAATATTGTGGCCATTACAGAGACGGGCTATCACAAGGGTAGAGATGACTGCCAAATGTTGCAGGGTTTTGAGGTTTCAAAAGGGATAGGGAAAGAGGTAAAAGAGGTGGAGGAGTGGCATTGCTCATCAGTGATAGTATCATAGGTGCAGAAAGAGAGAACATTGTAGAGGGATTTTCTACTGAGTTAGTATAGACATAAGTCAAAAACAAGTGGGGAGCAATCTTGCGTTTGAAGCTATTCAATAGACTCTTCCCCCAATAGCAACAGAGACACTGAAAAACACATCAGGAGGCAAATTTTGGAAAGGTGCAAAAAGAACAGGGCTGATGTCACGGGTGACTTCAACTTACCTAATATTGATTGGCACATCCTTAGTGTAAAAGGTTTAGATGGGGTGGAATTTGTTAGGTGTGTCCAGGAAAGATTCCTAAGACAGGCTGACTAGAGAGGAGGCCATACTAGATCTGGTGCCAGGCAATGAATCAAGTCAGGTGTCAGATTTCAGTGGGTGAGCATTTTGACAAACAGTGACCCACATCTGCATGACCTTTACCATAACCTTAGACAGATAGTATGGGAAAGTATTTAATTGAGTGAAGGCAAATTATGATGCTATTAGGCAGGAACATGGGAACATAAATTAGGAACAGATGTCCTCAGGAAAATGCATAATGGAAATGTGGATATTGTTTAGGGTACATTCACATGAATTCTGAATAGGTTTGTCTTACTGAAACAGGGGAAGGATGGCAGGGTGAAGGAAGTATGGTCGACAAGAGATGTGGGTCATCTTGTCAAGAGGAAGAAGGAAGCGTACTTCAGGTTTAGCAAGCAACAATCAGACAGGGCTCTAGGGAGGTGACTAAGAAAGATGAAGAATGGACTTGTGAGAGATAGAAGGGGGCATGAGAAGGCCTTGGTGAATCAGATCAAGGAAAACCCCAAGGTGTTCCACATGACCAAGATGGCAGCACGATGCAGTTTGCAGAGGCCACTCTGGAGCTGATACCTGTTATTTGTTAAGCGGGGTGCCATGCACAATCCTAATCTGATGAAAAACAGATATGGGAGCATGGAGGAACATCTGAATATCTCCAGGAAGGCCTTCTTCATTGCTGATGCTCTAGTGAGAACAGGTCCCCAGTCCTCGGGGTCGCATTGTCGGTGGCCATTGGCAGGGGTGTCGTAGTGCACTCGGCAGAGGATAGTGCTCAGAGAGGATGTGCTGGAGGAGATGGTCGGAGGCTTGGAGGTTCAACGGACTCGGAGTCCGCTGCAGTTGGGGCACTTTCACTGTGTGCTGTGTCTGCGAGGTATTGTCTGCACTGTTGTAACTATATGTTAACTATAACTATATGTAACTACGTGGTTTTGTGTTGTTTGTAGCTTTAGTTTTTGGTTTGTTGGGTGGTAGAGTTGGTCTCTTGACTTGGTGTGTCTGGGTAGTCTTGTTTCATCTGGTGGATTTGGAGCTCCTTTCTGGGGAACGCACTAAGATGGTGGTGCGATATTAATACGCAGCAGCCTCTCTGGACTCTAGATTTGAGGATTACCAAATGTTATGTGGATTTTCTGGTGTAGTCTGTTTTGGCGTGTGCTTTTGTAATATCATTATGGAGAATGTTGTCTCATTTTTTAACTGCATTGCATTTGTGATTTCTAAATGACAATAAACTGAAACTGAACTGAAATGTACATGAAGAACAGGATTATGACTAAAATGAGTATAGGACTGATGAGGGATAGAAGAGAAAACATATACCCTGGAGTCAGAGGAGGTAGGGGGAGTCATTAATAAATACTCTGATTCAATAGTCATCAGTGAGATAATTGTGACGGCAGCGTAAAACCAGCTGACATGATAGAACACGTCAACACTAAGAAAGAGGAAGTGCTGGAATATCTGAAGAACATTACAATAGGTAAGTCTCCATAGCCAGATGAGATGTACCTTAGGTTACTTAGATAAGTGAAGGAAGAGATTGTTGTGGCTTTGACAATAACCTTTGTGCCCTCACTGGCCACAGTAGTAATATCAGTTGATTTGAAGATGATTAAACGTTATTGCTTCATTCAAGAAAGAGAGTAGGAATAACCATAGGAATCACAGGACAGTGAGTCTTACTTTAGTGGTGGACAAATTACTGGAGAAGATTCTTAGAGACAGGATTTACGAGCATTTGGAGAAGCATAGACTGATTAAAGATAGTCAGTCTGAATTTGTGAGGGGCAGGTCATACCTCGCAAGCCTGAATTCTTTGACAATGTGACAGAGCACATTGATGAAGGTACAGCAGTGTATATGGATTTTAGTAAGATGTTTCATAATGATCCCCATGGAAGGCTTACTCAGAAAGTCAGAAAGCATGGGATCCAGGGAAACAGGGCTGTGCGGATTCAGAATTGGCTTTTGCCCATTAAAGGCAGAGGGTGGTTGTAGATAAAGCTAGGAGCATGATGACCAGTGATGTTCCACAGGGATCTGTTCTGGAACCTCTGCCCTTTCTGAATTTTATAAATGACTTGGATGTGGAAGTGGAAGGATGGGTTAGTAAGTCAGCAGATAACACGAAGGTTGGTGGAGTTATGGATAGTGTAGGTTGTCATAGGATTTTGACAGGATGCAAAGCTGAGTTGAGAAGCAGCAGCTGGAGTTCAACCCAGCGAAGTGTGAAATTATTCACTTTGAAAGGTCAAATTTGAAGGCAGAACATAGAGTTAATGACAGAGTTCCTGGCATTCTGTTGGAACAGATTGATCTTGGGGTCCATGTCCATAGTCCCCTCAAAGCTGCCATGTGAATTGATAGGGTGGTTAAGACAACGTATGGAGTGTGCCCTTCAGTGGATTGAGTGCAAGAATCACAAGGTAATGTTGCAACTCTATAAAACCTTGGTTAGACCACACTTTTCCCAAGGCAAATATGGCTAATATACCATGGGGTATAATTTTAAAGTGACTGGCGGGAAGTATAAGGAGGATGTGTCAGAGGTAATTAAAAAAACACGAAATGCTGGCAGAACTCAGCAGGCCAGACAACATCTATGGGAGGAGTAATAACGACATTTTGGGCCGAAACCCTTCATCAGGAGATGAAACCTGATGAAGGGTTTTGGCCCGAAATGTCGTTATTACCTCCTCCCATAGATGCTGTCTGGCCTGCTGAGTTCTGCCAGCATTTTGTGTTTTTTAATTTATTTCCAGCATCTGCAGATTCACTCGTGTTGCCTGTGTCAGAGGTAAGTTCTTTACACAGAGAATGGTGAGTGTATGGAACACACTGCCAGGAGTGGTGATAAGGGCAGATATACATAGGAAATTTAAGAAACTCTCAGATAGTTACTTAGATAGAAAAATGAAGGCCCACGTGGGAGGAAAGGATTAAATTGATCTTAGGGTAGGTTAAAATATTGGCCGAAGGATGTTATTGCCACGGTGTCTTGACAAAAGTATTCAGCCCCAAACCCTTTGTTCACTAAATGATTCAAACAGGGATGTTGAAGAATTTAACTGAGGAATTTTTTTTTGGAATTTATTTTTTATTGAAGTTCTTCATCAAACGTTTCCATAAGATGTATTTCAGATATTGTACATGTATATCATAGTCATATATGCAACAAATTTCCACATAATATCTATCTGAGGTGTGCACTTATAGAAAAGAGAGGAAAGAAAGAACAAGCGAAAGGAGAAAACTATGTACAAGTAGGGAGTGATCATTTTTTTTACAACATATTAATTGGTTTGTGAGGATAAAATCAGGCCTATGAAGTGTTATGTAGTTAAACCATTTTTCCCAGTATGAATCAAATTGTTCCAACTTATGATTAACAGATGCCTTTATCTTCTCCATTTTGCAAATGTCCTTTGTAATTTCCATCCATGCACTTAAGGTTGGGCTCTCTTGTGATAACCATTCCCTAGTAAGTCTTTTTACCAGCCACCAGCAGTATATTCATTAAATACTTATCTCTTTTCAACCATTCTTGAGGTATAAACCCAAAATACTTTCTAAGGGTATTTTACATTTAAACCGTTATACACGCTTGAAATTATTCTGCTACCATTATCTGAATTATATGCTTTTCTAAATAGCTCTTTTCTTGCCTTAGTTACATTTTTAACCATCCTATTAACATCTTGTCACATCTGTAATTACCGATAAAAGTCTTGTTTTTCTAAAAAGGGTTTCTCTTTAAGCATTTTAAAACTGAACAGTGTTCCTATTTTCATTATATTGCAAAGAACTGTTATTCCTTTAGCTGTCCAGTGCTTAAATCTAACATCCAGTTTATTCAGCGTAAAATCCGAGTCATATCCACACCATTTAAGAATTGCAATATCTCCCTCTAGTTTAGATTAAATGTGAGTACTGACGAAGGGTCTCGGCCCAAAACGTCGACAGCGCTTCTCCCTATAAATGCTGCCTGGCCTGCTGTGTTCCACCAGCATTTTGTGTGTGTTGTTGTTCCCTCTAGTTTATATTATTTTATAATAGCTTTCCATATTTTAAGAGTGTATTTCACCCATGGGTTATCAATAGTATTTATGTAGCTCGTTGTCAGCCAAAACTGCCTGTATGGGGATGGGAAGTATCCCCTCCTCAATGTTTTTCCATTGAGCATCATATGATGGGCTGCACCAACATATCACAGCTCTCAACCGTGCTGCAAAATAATAATCTCTAAGAGAAGGTAGGCCCCATTCACCCCTTTTCCTTGGCTAATTGCAAAGCTTTGAGACTAACTCTGGGCCTTTTACCTTGCCAAATATATCTTGATAACATTTTGTTCCATTCATTGAATTGATTATGATTCATCTCTATTGGTAGGGTCTAAAAGAGATATTACAGTCTGGGCAGTATATTCATTTTAATAGATTCAATCCTTGAGCTGAGAGTTAAAAAAAGGAATCAGGTTCCATCTTGTTACATCTTCCTTAATTTTTTTATATAAAGGCTGATAATTGCATTCTGATCATTTTGCCAAATCTTTTGGCATAATGATGCCCAAATATTTGAAAGACTCTGTTTGCCATGCCCAGGGATATCTACTTTCAATGTCTCTTGGTGGGCTACAGTTATATAAAAGTAATTGGGTTTTATCTATATTGTATCCTGATAATTGACCATGTTGTTCAAAAGGATTACATCAATCTAGGTAAAGAGTATGTTGGTTGAGTCCTGATGAAGGGTCTCGGCCCAAAACGTTGACTACTCATTTCCACAGATTCTGCCCAACCTGCTGAGTTCCTCCAGGTTGTTGTACGTGTTGGTTGCCCTAGATAGATCAAAATGTCATCTGCGTAACAGGCCAATTTATGCTCTTTCCCTTTAATAGTAATTCCCCTGATATCTTCACAAGATCACAAGACAAAGGAGCAGAAGTAGGCCATTCTGCCCATTGAGTCTGCTCCGCCACTCCACCATGAGCTAAACTATTCTCCCATCTAGATCCAATTTCTGGCGTTTTCCCCACATCCCTTGATACCCTAATTAGATACCTATCAATCTCCTCTTTAAACACCCTCAATGATCGGGCCTCCACAGCTGTATGTGGCAACGAATTCCACAAATGCACAACCCCCTGGCTAAAAAAAATTCTTCTCATCTGTTTTAGATGGGTACCCTCAAATTCTAAGACTGTGGCCTCTTATCCTCAACTCACCCACCAAGGGAAAGATCTTCATTTTGTCTGATGTATTGAGCTAATGGTTCCAGATATAATGCAAAGAGCAGCGGTGACCATGCACAACCCTGTCTCGTGCCCCTTCTAGGGTAAAACTACTTGATAAATATGCATTGATTTTAATCTGAGCAGTAGGATTGTCATATAGTGCCTGTATAGTTTTAATAATTGTTTCATGGAAACCAAATCTATGTAAAACTCTGTAAAGAAAATTCCAATTAACTGAATCAAATGCCTTTTCAGCGTCCACACTTATCACTATTGCTTCGATTTTATTTTTTTGTATATGATCCTTAATGTGAAGAGTCCTTCGTATATTGTGTTTCGCATTGTTGTGTAAAACCTGCCTGAGCTTTATGTATCAGTATGGGTAGAAACTCTTCTAGTCATTTGGCCATGATGGAGGTAAATAATCTATAATCTACATTAAGAACGGATATTGGTCTAATTGACCCACATTCCATTTTATCCTTCCCTTCTTTCAGTATAGCTGAGATTATCACTTCCTTCCAGCTGGGTGGCATTTATACCTTTTTTAAGAGCCCAGTTCAGTGTGGGCAGTAAGACAGGAATTAACTCATTTTGAAATTCTTTGTTCCACTCTGCCGTATACCCATCTGATCCTGGTGACTTGCTTAATTTAAGCCTATTAATTGCAGATTTTAATTCAACTTCAGTTACATCAGCAGTCATCGTTCAATTTTGTTCTTTGCTTAAAGTGGGTAACTCTAGAGAATTCAGGAAGGTGTCAATTTGGGTTATGCTTTGCTCTGGAATTTTGGAATATAGAGTTGTGTAAAACACTTCAAAAACTTCTTGAATTGCACTTAGCTTACTTTTTAACATTTTGTTCTTGGATCCCTAATTCTATGAATTGTATTTTCTGCTATCTTTCTTTTTCAGTTTTCACGCCAGCATTTTCATAGACTTAGATCCATTTTCATAATGTCTGTTTCAGAAACATTAATTTTTTCCTGATTTCTTGCATAGCCAAACTACTAATTTCATTCCTAATCTTTTTAATTTCCTCTAATGTATCCTGTGCCAAATTCAATTTGTGTTTTTTTCTAGTTCCTTCAGCCTGTTTTGTAATTCCTGTTTTATTCCTTTTCTTTCTTCTATGAAGATATTACTATAACTTTCCCTCTTAAAACAGCCTTCAGAGTATCCCATAGAATGGGAGGTGAAACCTCTCCATTATCACTGAATTCTAAGTAGAATTCCCTGCTTTCTCGATTCCCTCACTATTTCCCAAGCAGAGCGGGATAACTGCTCAGCCAGACTTTCCCTCGGTTTGATCACGCTGACAAGCAACCCTCTGGCCCTCATGTCTGTAGTCGCCTCTTTCACTGTCTGATATAGTTGCATCCCATTTTCATAGAACACTCGCAGTTTAGCAGGGTACGGAGTTTGGAATCTAATCTTTCCTTTCTTTAATATTCGCTTTACTGCAGAGCATTCCTTACGTTTCTGCAGGACAACCGGGGGTAATCTTGATCGAAATAAATTAATTTCCCATCCAAAAACACCCTCTCCTTACCCCAGGCCCTTAGTAGAATCTCCGCCTTGGAACTGTATCAAAGGAATCTAAATACTATTGAGCATGGCTTATTTTCTCTGTCTCCAGTAGGCCGCGGGATGAGTGCACAATGTGCCCTCTCAATTTCAAGCTCCATAGTCAAAGGTATCTCTAGCATGTCCCACAGCAACTTTCCTACAAACTCCATCATAGACAAACCCTCCTCTCCTTCAGGAACATTGTATATCCTGATATTTTTCCGCCGTGATCTTCACTCCTGGTCAAGCAGTTTACTTTCTTGTTGATTTAATATTTTTATTGTCTTATTTAGTATCTGTTCCACATTTTGCATTCTATCTTCCACCTTCTCAATTTGTGTTTCTGCCACCTCTATTTTTTGACTGACGTTGGCAAGCTCTGACTTGATATCATTTAGTTGCTGTTTTATATGTTTTTGGAATTCTCGTATCTCTTCCAAAATTTCTATCATATTTGCCGCTTCGCCTGAACGAAGCCCATCGTCAGCCTCGCTACCATGCGCACGTGTAGGCGAGCCACACGTTGTACCTCTCTCTTCCATAGGCTCCACAGTGAAGCTTTTTTTTATCTCCATTCTTGCCCCCCTTATCAATTCAGATATTTTCAAAAGATGGATTGTGATGGATTAATGGGGCAAAATATGCATTTTTCCAGAGAAGCTATTGACTTAAGCCGCCATTCTGGACAATGACGTCACCGGAACCTTAACTGAGAATTTTTATTGACGAGTCACAAGTTCTCTTTTTTTTTTACAATCAAACCCAAAAACAGGGAAAATAGTAAAGCATGAAAATTTAAAAATTCAAAAACTTAAATGTCAGCAGTTCAAAAGTATTCATTCCTCTTTGCTCAGTTGAATTACTCACAGTTATTACATCCAATGGTCTTTTTTTAAGCACAGGCTTAAAAAAAAGCATATCCTTGTTCTAAAGATTTTACACATCACTTAGAAGATACTATAAAGATGTGGAAGAAGGTCTTGGGGTCGGATGAAACTAAAGTAGAACATTTTGGATCTTGCAGGGAGAGGGGGTACTTGAAGTATTCTTGTGAATTCATTGAAAACTGGTTATGCTCCAAATTTCTACATCAACAATTTGGGTGAGTTGGTAAGATAATACATTGCTATTGCCATTGGAAAGTTAGCATAGTAATTACAAATGAGATGAACACTTTTTCAGCCTCACAATTATGGTTGTTAATTTAGTAAATTTTTGATAGGTTTTGGAATTTTTCTTTTGATTTGACACGATGAACAATATTTCATAGATTAGCTCAAAATATCCTACTTTATTTTATATTTAGAAAATAAGACAGTAAAATGTGAAAATTATTGTGGGAGCTGAATACTTTCTCAAGGCATGAATACATTCTGAATATTAGAAAATCAGCACTGAGGTAAAAAGATAAGCTATGACCTTTACTGAATGACAAGAGGAGTTGATCAGCAAATTCATAATTCTAATTCTTATGCTTAATCATTAAGGTCCTTCAGAAGAAAGTTTGGAATGACCACCGCTAAGTTATGTATCTTATTTCAACATCAGATACAGGTCAGGTCCAAGTTTAAAAGAGAAAAATCAGAATATGAGAGTTTTAGGAGTTGCACAAATGGATAAGATTTCAATCTAGAAACTACCTGAATGTCCTATGAAGAATCACATTCAAATACTAATTGCTTAGACAATTTAGATTCACCTCAAAACACACATATCTTAACTTTAATGTCAAATGACATAATCTTGATGCTTTATCATATACACAAATATTATTTTCATATTGGTCAATTAATTTGTAGAATTTCACACATACTCAAAGTTGTATTGACACAGAAAATATACTGATGCACTTATTGATCAGGGGGTACTCTAAGATTAGAATAAAAGGATTACTCCCACTTTCAACTTCACCCTGTCACATTAAAGTATCTGACCAATCCCTTTTCAAGATGCTGCAATAAAACTGCAGCTAAGTTCCTTTCTCATATTGCCTCATTCTCTTCCCATGTCCTTCATGAGATGCTCATTTAAATAATTCACAAATTACTGAGTTTTCTTTCTCTTATTCCCTTTTCAACCTTTCTGCCAAACTGCTGAATAGCTATTGGTTCTACTTATAGAATTTGCAATTAGATGATTTACACAGCTTCCTAAGAACATATAATACTTTCCAACTCTTGTTTGTAGGAGGACTATTTATAAAGATAACCATCACTCACAAGAAACAAAACTTCCTTCATCACCAAAAAATTCTCCCACTGGGTTCCGATGATGTCATAGTCGAGAATGGCAGCTTAAGTCACTAGCTCCTCTGGAAAAACGCGTATTAAGCCCCGTTAACCCAACAAATATAATATTTTTCGAAAAATATTTGAACTGAAAAGAGGGGCAAGAATGGAGAAAAGGAATGGAAACTAAAAAAGCGATAATGTGGAGCCTGCAGGCGAGAGGAGTGCAGCAAGCGGCTCTCCTACACGACCGCGAGCTAGCGAGGCGGACGCTGGGCCCCGTTCAGGCGAAGCGGCGAATATGTTCGAAATCCTGAAAGAGATAATGGAGTTTCAGAAAGAAATAAAGCAGCAGCTCCATGATATTAAGTCAGAGATCGCCAGCGTCAATCAAAAAATAGCGGTAGCAGAGACTCGAATTGAGAAGGTGGAAGATCGCGTTCAAAACGTGGAATGGATACTGAGTAAGACAATAAAAATATTAAATCACCAAGAAGGTAAACTGCTTGACCTGGAGGGAAGATCACAGCGGAGAAATATCAGAATCTACAACGTTCCCAAACGAGCAGAGGGCTCGTCTATGATGGAGTTTGTCAGAAAGTTACTGCGGAACGCGCTGGATCTTCCCTCGGCTATGAAGCTGGAATTTGAAAGAGCCCAACATGCACTCATCCCGAAATCTACCCGGGATAGAAAGCCACGCTCAATAATAATTAAGTTCCTTCGGTACAGCACCAAGCGGAGATTCTACGAAGGGCCTGGGGTAAGAAGAGTGTTTTTCAATGATAAATTAATATATTTCGACCAAGATTACCCCCCCACCCCCCCAACGGTCCTGCAGAAACACAAAGAATACTCTGAAGTAAAGAGAGTACTAAAGCAAAAAAAGATTAGATTTCAAACTCCATACCCTGCTAAACTTCGAGTGTTTTATGGCAACGGGATGCGGTTGTACCAGACAGTGGAAGAGGCGACTTCAGACATGAAGGCCAGAGGGTTGCCCTTCAGCGTGATCAAAACGGGGGAAAGCCTGGCTGAGGAATTATCCTGCTCTGCTTGGAAAATAGTGCGAGAATCGAGAAGGCAGGAGACGGGAGGAGGCCGAGAGAAATATATCAGGAAGAGACTGGGAGTTTCCCAAAGACAGTCCTCACCCCCTTCAGAACAGCCATAAGGCTTGGCTAACTTTAAAAATGTTGAGAAGCTAAACGGAAGCAAAAGTACACGGTGATATACCTATCTCGAGAAATACTTATTATAATGTGGATTTTACATTACTTAATTGTTATTCTTTATTCGATTACTCCTTTTTCCCCACCAAAATGAGAATATATATATATATAATGTATGGTGTGTGTGTGTGTGTGTGTGTGTGTGTGTGTGTGTGTGTGTGTGTCTGTGTCTGTGTCTGTGTGTGTGTGTGTGTGTGTGTGTCTCTGTGTGTGTGTGTGTGTGTGTGTGTGTGTGTCTCTGTGTGTGTGTGTGTGTGTGTGTGTGTGTGTGTGAGAGAGAGAGAGATATCCCCCACAGCTAGACATTTCCTCTAGCTCAACACAGGGTCATCTACTAGAGACCTCAGCCTTGGAATCACACGTTCATTGCCATTTTTGTTATTATTTGCGTTTCTTGATTCTTATTTACTCAGGGAGTAGATTGATTAAGTCTTATTCTAATTTCAATGATACATTGACAGATAAATACAGATGGCTAAGGACAAGGTAAAATTCATTTCTTTTAATGTCAATGGGCTATTAAATCCAATCAAACATAAGAGAATTTTATCCAATTTGCAACAATTTGATTCATACTGGAAAAAATGGTTTAACTACATAATGCCTCATATGCCTGATTTTATTCTCACGAATCTGTTGTAAAAAAAAAATCACTCCCTACTTGTACATAGTTCTTTCCTTTTGCTTTTTTCTTTCCACTCTTCTATGAGTGTATACCTCAGATAAATACTTTGTGGAGATTTGTGACATATATGATTATATGATATATATGTACAATGTCTGAAATACTTCTTATGGAAATGTTTGTTTGATGATGAACTTCAATAAAAAAAATTACAAAAAAAAATTCTGCCATCATTGAACGTTTTGCAATTTGAATCACTTGCTTCAATACTTCAATATAACTTGCAACAAAATGAACAGAGAAAGATGGGGTGGATCTTCAAGAAACCAGTTGACAAATCAACATTATTAGAGGTTAAAAGGGTAAACAAATAATGGAGCTTGGATGAGAAAATATTAAAAAACAAGCCCACAGTATATCTGACAACACACAAAAAAAATTTGATCCACCTAAAGCAATATCACTGCCAAGACTAATGGAATAAGCCACCTGGAACACCACTGTCCCTCTTTCAGAGGCTGACGTTGTTTATTCCCAGCATTTTTTATTGCTATTTTGTTTCTTTCTTGGTTCAGAACTCACTAAGAGCACTTGTGAGTTGCTATAGTTGAAGTGCAACAGTTAGTGCATTAGATTTTCCTAATCTTCTGCCTGCTCTGCACTGCAACAGCAAAATCCAAGCAAAACAGAGTTAATCATGAACAAATAATGAGCACTGCAACATGGAATTCATCCAGCCTCACTTAACCAAGTACAAAGCATGGAGGTGAATATTCATATGGGAGAAACACAACAAAGGAAACACAAAATAAAATGGGGACCAAATTACTAATGCTGTTGGCAGTCATTTATCAAAAAATACATCTCTTGATAACATCTTACCGGATATTTAATCCTGAAGTTTGTTCCACATTTTCCCAACTTTGCAATTTTGACAACAATTTCTAAAATTTAGAAAAATAGGTAAAGTTAGCTAAAAATATGTATTTGTTAAAGCATCTTTAAATTAAAAGAAATAAAGCACAAATATTCACCAGCTTGGGAAACCAGTTCAGATATTCTTTCCATTTTCCATTACAATAATCCTCAAAATCTACCTTTGAAACTTATAAAATCAGTGTCTACAAAGTATCACTGCAAATGGTCAAGTATAGAATCATAGAGCACAGTAAAGGGCCCTTTCAGCCCAACTCTTCCATGTCAATCATAATGTCCACCTATGCTAATCCAACATTTGGCCTCCATCCTTGTCTTTCCTATCCAAATGTCTGTTTAATCATTGTAATTTTCCCACTTACACCACCTCTTCTGACAGCTCTTTCCAAATGACTATCACCCCTTAGATCTCCGATTGCCTATTTGATAATATAACTGTTAACTGCTATAAGATGCTATATTGCATTGAAGGTATTAAGGTGCTACTGATTGCAATTTTAGTTGAATACTCGTTACAGCACTCTAACGTATTAAAACAGAGACCAATTATTTGTTGTTTTAAATTGGATTCCTTGTCTTAGCATACACTCAAACTTACCAGTGGCATGAGTAAACCCTTAAAAGAACTGGACAACATTTTATGCAGGACATAAGTAAAGCATAAGCCTTAAATTTACAAAATAAAACCAAACCTCTTTCTCTAACTCCAAAGTAACATTCTCTTCCCTTAACTTCTCAAGACGTTCAAGTTTCTTACGAAGGCTTTCCATTTCTTCTTTAAGAAGTGCATTGTTATCTTCCATTTCCCTGTTTAAAGAATAAACAAACAGTTCATATTCAGCATGTTTCATAGAATAATAGAACTTGGAAATAGGCCTCTCAATCCGTTGAGTCCAGGGCAACTATAAAGATTTCATTCCCACCAATACCAAACTTCCCCTAGATTACAGTACTTACCAACACAATAATATAGTAGTCAATTAACCTATCAACCCACATGCCTTTGAGGAGAGAGGGGAAAACAGACCAATTTGAGGAAACCTACACAGTCATGTGGAGAAAATGCAAACTCCACACAGAAGCAGTCAAAGTCAGGATTGAACCTGGGTCAATCAGGTTGTGGGTATTTGTTATGTCTGTGAATGATCTGGATGTAAATGCAAGTAGCACTATCAGTAAGTCTGCAGATGAACTAAAAATCAGTGGAGGGTAGTGTTAGGCTACAGGGTCATAGTGACTTGCTGATGAAGCAAACTAAGAAATGGCAGATGGAACTTAATCCTGACAGATGTGAGAGAAGATATTTTGGGAGTGGTATTGAGGATTGGATATACACCATGACTATTAAGGTCCCGGGGAATACTGAAAAACATTGGGATGCTAGTGTGCAAGTCCAAAGATTCTCTAAGGTGGCAGTGCAGGTACATGATTAATAAGTCATTTGGGATAATGGCTGTCATTAGTCAGGGCACTCGAGTACAAGATCACAAGATCACCAATATTATAAAAAAGGTCAGACCTCAGCTGGAGTACTGCATGCAGTTCAGCTCACCACAGTATAGCATCTCACAAGGATAACAGTGCTTTAGCTATGAGGAGAGACTACAGAGTTTGTTTCTACTTTGTCTGAATTGAAGGAAGTTAAAAAAGCAGAAAGGATATAAATTTAGGCCAAAGGGCAAGAGATTTGGTGAGGATATGAGGGAGAGCTTCTTTGCCTAGAGAAAGGTAAGCTCTGTTCCCTCTCAGCTGTACAGATGTGCAGCCACACAACAAGTGAAATGCTCCCATGTACATAGCCTTTGTTGCCGCACAGCTGTAAATTTCTTCACATTTAAACATTTAAAGTGCCATGTAGTCTTCCGGCCATATCGGAGCAATAGTTGGTCCATGCAGCTGTAACAATAATTAGAGGGGTCATTGGTGGTAATTGACTGAGAGTGTAGAGGAAGCAGAATGACTGACAGTACTTAAGAGGTATCACTTGAATTTCCTGGATATCAATGGTGATGGGCCAATTGTCGGAAAAGGAATTGACACAGATCTGTGCCAATTGGGTAGGTACAGACATGGTAGACTGAATGACTTGTTTCCAAGCTGTATAACACTAACTACTTTTAAAGGTCACTATAGTTTTAATTGTACCACTATTTTACAAATAAATAATGCCCATCTTACGGATTAGGTTCACAAGATTATATTAACATAATATAATAATCCTACCTGTAATAGTCATTTTTCTCCTTCATCTGTCGGAGTTCTTTCTCCAGCTCAGGGACACGAGCCAGATCTGACCGCATATTCTTCACTATTACAGAATCCTGTTCTTGTTGGCTTATTGTATTCTCTAATTCCTAAACAAAACAAAATGATTCTAAATATTTATTTCTTTGTCTCTATATTTCCCTCCTTCTCTCCTGTTAGTGAACACCATTTTATGGAATCCAGCAACCATCATTTGGTTCAAGTAGTTAGTCTTTACATATAATCACTCCAGTGAACAACATGACAATCTACATGACTGCAAGGGCCCAGAAGCAAAGTTTAAGCTTTCTTTTGATAAAATCAATACACAAATCTTACGATTAAAAATAACAGGGCTTTCATAAAATCACTCCTAGAAAAATTGCACAGTTTTGATCTCGATACCCAACACAAGATAGCACAGATACTGTGTTGCCCTTAAGGCATTTGTTTAGTTTGTTATATTTTTGCTTTAGTAATTTGTTTGTAATCGTTTTCTAGTTAAAGTTAAGGTTGTTGAAAGTAAATTTGTTGTCTGTGATATATCGCAGCATGCGATGACGTCACACCCGGTTTCGCTGCGTCCTGTGGGAAAATACCGGTTTGGAGAAACGGAAAGGAGGGGGCTTGTGTGTGCAGGATCAGCGCAAGAAAAGTCTTCTTACTACGCACTAGAAACATCATAGAAGCAATGCCATAAGTTCATAAGATAATGGATATGTTGAAGTAAAAATGTTAACGCTGATTCTGTTAAAAGTAATGATGGTTGATAACGTTTATGTTCTTTGTTATTTAAAGAGTTGCGGATAGCTTGTGTTGAAGTATTTAAAGCAGTTGATGGCGTAGTTAGATTCTGACTGTATGTTGTACTTTAATGTAATATAATTTGTTGTCGTTTTATTTTTGCAGGTATTTATGATGTAAATGTGATGCTAAGAAGGAAACAAATACTGTATATATTTTGTATTGTTTTATCAATAGTTTTCACCATTACAGTAAATGGTTAATCTTACTGGGATCGCGCCTCATTGACTCCGGTTTATACTTCGTGTTTAGTTCAGAGTTTTTACACCTGTGTGAGAACTCTACAGATACAATAGGTTGACTCTTAATAAATTATTCTAGAAGGTTATGCCTGTGCTCACTAGAGTTCAGAAAGATGAGATGAAGCTTCATTGAAATGCACAAAACTTTGAGAAGTTGTTTCCTCTGCCTGTACTACCTGCCTTGGTCATTTAGATTGAAAAGAATTGTGACTCTTTGAGATTCATTGCCTAAGAGAGCTTTAAATGCTTAGTCATTGAAATACATTCAAGCTCATAAACAATGGATTCTTATACACGGAAGGAATCAAGGTACGTAGAAATAGTCTGGAGAGACAGATCCACCCAATGAATGGTACAGCATGATATAGTTCCTAATTTGTATATTATTGCCAATAAATTAAGCAAATTGTATGCCATAGAAATTAAATTTGTTTTAAAATTAAGTGAGAATGATTACTGCATCAATTTGCAAATCTTAATTGTAACTCAATATTGCGTTCCTATCTAAATTATTTTCAATGTTCGCTAGCATATGACAACTGAAAGAAACAAATTGTGAGTGATTTTCCTTTTTGCCAATCTATGGCACTGAGCCAACTGGCAGGGATTCCAAATCAATGAAAATGAATAGGAACTCAAAAAATTGGTATTTTTGCTAATGTTTTAACAAGTCATGGTCAAGGAACAATAACTCTATCTGAAATCTCCACAAAGTACAGAACTCCTCTGCCACCTTGCCTTTCAGGTGATGATAACTAGTCCTCATCCTTTGCAATGAAGTATGTGATAAACTGTTTCCTATGCTGAACAGGCTCTGAGAAAAACACAGCTCACCTTCAATCTCCGTTCATTCTCAGCACTGGCCACTTGAGCTGCTTCTAATGCCTGAATTTGGTGTACAGCCTCTTGCCACTTCCTGTTAATGAAAACAAAAACAATTAGCCCCATCAAAATATATTGCAATTACAAAAAACTGGGAGGAAAACACAGACACAATGTCAAAGGACCAAATAATGCCGCATGAAAAAAATTCCTTTCCTCGTAACCTTATAGAATTTTTCTCATTAAGCCCATAAATATTTCTACATTGTCAATAGAGGAACAAGGAAAATATTCATTTCACAGCAAACTAGACAAACAAAATTTCAGGTAAATTTCCTTTTCAAATGTATCTTAGTGCACTAGGCCAAAAAAGTGATGAGTTGAAGAAATATCAAAGTTCCATTCCCAGTTGTCACAACTCCAAAGAAAATAAACCAGATTTTCTTGTGAACCCCTTGCTTTCTTGGTGCTTGTCAACTTGGCTCAATTGTGAAGAATTGATACCTGAATGAGGCAACTAACAACTATACTTATGATTCCAGACCCAAGTGATGAGTCAATAACTTTAGCTCTTACAGTATACACCTAAAGTAAACCACGGAAATATGGATTGTGGTTCAGCCTAATGGCTAACTGAAGTAAACGCATAGTATCTGGATTTGTCATGCAGTTTACTGTCTTGGGAAAAATATTCAAGAGCTGTTATTTTTAAAACAATAGTTCACACTATCAAATAGCATGAGGAGAAAGTCGATACTGGAAGATTAAAAATTAATATGTTTATAAAGAAACTAATATGGTTGTCTTTAAAAATTCTATTTCCATCAAGAAATTTAAACAGTGACAGGCGAAAAGTGATGGGGATGAAAGCAACCACTACAAAGGTGGACATCCAATGATCGCCAAAATTTGATTTTTGCCATACTTCCGCTGTACTTCTAGTTGCTCAAGCAGCTCTTGACGCTCTGTGGTCAATGTCGACAGCTGCATCTCCTGTGCCATTTGTTTCCGTTGTTGCTCTGATATCTTGGCCTTCAAGACTTCGATTGTCTGCATGACAATAAAGAAAGCACTATTATCAGAAATGTTAAAATATTAAAGATGCTTTAAAAAATTTTAGATTGCATTCATATCTTCTATTTTCTTAATAGCATCAATACTGGACTGTACATTTTCAAGAGGCATAATTTTGAACTGTAATTTCAAATAATACACGTTCCATCATATGATTGATAAATGATTTACAGTTGCTGATGTTCAAGTAAAATAAGAAATAAATAAAAGATTTCCTTTCTGTTAGCACTGTTGAATTAAATGTCACACAAGCAGCATAAAATTAGCAAACAGGCTACCTGACAGCAGGACCTACCATATACAAAATCACATCAGAAGAAATACAGCTTAACTAAAATAAATACAATTTAAATTATTTTTACAGGAAGACATTAAACAGAACGAACCCAATTTGGTACATTAGTTAACATTTTGGTCCTTTAGCATGGGCAGTTGTAAAAGGAGGGATGATAGATAGAAATTAGTAATTACACCCTATAGAGCATGTCCAGTGACTCAAATAGAAATTATACTTATAAAAATTATAAAATTATAATTATAAAAGTCATGCTTGATTGTACATTCTTACTTGTTCTAGTAACTCACCAGCAACAAACAATCCTCAACACAAATGCCTCTGAGAGAGAGCAGCTGCTGCTCCTCTCTGCAACAAAAGTCAATGCTCTGAATAAAAGTAAAAAAGTAGAGAAAAAACTGGAAGCAATAGTCATAACACCAGTTCCAAGAATAGAACTATACGTTCAATATTGAGAGTTTGTTCAAAGTTCTAACTTTTGACAGAATGATAGTATTCATGGTATTATTTGGATTACACATGGAGGCATTTTTGGCTAATTCAATTATATTATGTCAAAATAAAAATTCACTATCGTTCAGTATTACAAAATTATTTAAATGGCAAATTAAAGTTTAAGGACTGAATATTTACAGATAATTGTTTATTTCATCAATGCAGAAAAATAAATACAAGTAAGCGTTTTCTTCCAGTAAAAATGGCAAGACTGGGAGATCATAATGTTTCTTGTATTAAACTCCAGTACTAGGCTTCTACCATTGGAGTTCTTCAATGTGCAGGTGCAGAGTTCATATGTACACTGTACTAGAAAATTACTCTACCTTCTAGGCTGGGAAAAATATTCTAGCTACAAATCCCATGAGTCATTGTCAATGTTTCAGGTGCAATATTAATCTGAGATGGCCAGGAACAACGTGGAGAAAGCTATGGATGAAAACCAAAGGTAAAGCATAACTCTCTGACCAATCCCAAGGGTCCACCCAATGCTGGGCCTCTCTCTGTAAGACAATGCAGAACATTGCAACCTACTATTAATAGATACAACTTTGCATGGGTGAAATCAATAATGGTATGTAGTGAGAATTTAAATATCTGTATGTTTTAACAGAATACATTGTCACTAGGAATCTGAATAACTAAATTCGGTGTTATGCAGCCTGAAAGACCATACCATTTCACCTTTGTTGCCTAATGAATTTACCTGATTGGCTTCTGCAAGTTTTTCTTCTCTTTCTTGCAGCTTCTTATCCTGGAGCGCAAGATCCTCTTTCAATGAATTAGTCGCATTAATCTGACTCTTCAATTTTGCCTCAGCCTCTGCTTCCTTTTCCTGAAGTTGTTTCAATTGGGTAACTAGCTCCTGATTTCGATCAGCCTCTCGCTACATTGGGAGAAAGTATTAAAAAAGGACAAATCACAGTAAAAATAGTCATAGAAAATAATAAAAACCACAAGTTGAAAATCTGCAATAGTCTGTCGTCAATTACCTTCGTGTTTACAAGCAGAATCACAATAATAAAAAAAATAAAAACTGAGAAAGAGCATTCAGGCCACTAATGGCCATGTTGTAGCGGTGTGCTACATGCAGCGCTAAAATTACGACACGGAGTCGGTAACTGCAGTCGAAGGAAAAAACTTTATTCGAAATCCTCAGCCTCACTTTTAAGCCTCCCTCAACCTGCTTCCTGTGGCGCAGAGGCTCCAAAGCTCTGTGCTCGCAAACCCCCGTAGGCTATCTAATTGTGAGCCGGTTCGGATGTGCCAGGAAATGGGTCGCCACATAACCCCCCCCCCCCCCCCCCAGAACCGGCGATACACCCACCAATGTCACAGTCAGGGCCAGAACCTGCTTGGGAGGTCGGCCTCTGCGCCGAGGTGCCGGAAACTCGGCTGGTTGCGCCAGGTCCACATGGGCCGGTTTGAGGCGGTCCACCGTGAAAACCTCCTCTTTCCCCCCAACGTCCAGCACGAACGTGGACCCGTTGTTCCAGAGCACCATAAACTGCCCTTCGTATGGCCGCAGCAGCGGTGGCCGATGCCCGCCCCGTCGTACAAACACAAACTTACAGTTCTGCAGGTCTTTGGGTACGCAGGTCGGGTTCCGCCCGTGCTGTGAAGTGGGTATGGGGGCCAGGTTACCGAGCTTCTCGCGTAGTCTGCCCAGGACTGCTGCTGGATCTTCCTCTTGCCCCCGTGGGGCTGGTAGGAACACTCCGGGGACGACCAGGGGCGCGCCATATACCAACTCGGCCAACGAGGCATGCAGGTCGTCCTTGGGCGCTGTGCGGATGCCGAGTAGGGCCCAGGAAACTCATCCGCCCATTTGGCTCCTCGCGGGCGGGCCATGAGGGCCGACTTCAGGTGACTGTGGAAACGCTCCATTAGCCCGTACGACTGTGGGTGGTAGGCAGTTGTGTGGTGCAGCTGAGTCCCCAAAAGGCTGGCCATAGCTGACCACAGGCTGGAGGTGAACTGGGCGCCTCTGTCAGAGGTAATGTGGGCCGGAACACCAAAGCGAGATATCCAGGTGGTGATCAGGGCTCGGGCGCAAGATTCGGAGGTGGTGTCGGTGAGCGGGACCGCCTCTGGCCATCTTGTGAACCGGTCCACGATAGTCAGGAGGTGCCGCGCTCCGCGCGACACTGGCAGGGGGCCCACGATATCCACATGAATATGGTCGAAACGCCGGTGGGCGGGATGGAATTGCTTTGGTGTGGCGCTGCACCTTGGCTGTCTGGCAGTGCATGCACGCTTTGGCCCATTCACTGACCTGTTTGCGGAGTCCGTGCCAAACGAACCTGCTGGAAACCATCCGGACAGTCATCCGGATGGAGGGATGCGCCAAGTTATGAATGGAGTCGAAAACAAGGCGCCGCCAGGCTGTCGGGACAACGGGATGGGGCTGGCCGGTGGCGACGTCACAGAGTAGGGTCCTCTCACCCGGGCCTACAGGGAGGTCCTGGAGCTGCAAACTGGAGACTGCGGTTCTGTAACTCGGAATCTCCTCATCTGCCTGCTGTGCCTCTGCCAGTGCCTCAAAGTCTACCCCTTGGAAAAGGGCATGAACGGTAGGGTGAGAGAGTGCATCCGCCATGACATTGTCCTTACCCGAGACGTGCCGGACATCCGTCGTGTATTCAGAGATGTAGGACAGGTGGCGTTGCTGGCAGGATGACCAGGGGTCGGACGCTTTCGTAAACGCAAAGGTAAGCGGTTTGTGGTCCGTGAACGCAGTGAAGGGCCGACCTTCTAGGAAGTACCTGAAATGCCGGATTGCCAGGTAGAGCGCCAGCAGTTTCCGGTCGAAAGCACTGTACTTGAGCTCGGGTGGCCGCAGGTATTTGCTGAAAAACGCCAGGGGTTGCCAGCGACCTGCGATGAGCTGCTCCAGCACCCCACCGACTGCCATGTTAGATGCGTCCACTGTGAGGGCGGTAGGGGCGTCCATTCTGGGATGTACTGGCATTGCGGCGTTCGTCAAAGCTTCCTTCGTTTGAACGAAAGCGGCGGTGGACTCCTCGTCCCAGGTAATGTCCTTGCTCGGACCCGACATCAGGGCGAACAGGGGGCGCATGATCCGGGCAGCTGAAGGGAGGAAGCAGTGGTAGAAATTGACCATACCTACGAATTCCTGAAGGCCTTTGATCGTGGTGGGTCGGGAGAAGTGGCGGACCGCATCTACCTTAGCGGGCAGAGGGGTTGCCCCATCTTTAGTAATCCTGTGGCCCAGGAAGTCAATGGTATTGAGTCCGAACTGGCATTTGGCGGGGTTGATTGTAAGACCGTACTCGCTCAGTCGGGCGCAGAGTTGACGGAGGTGGGACAGATGCTCCTGACGACTGCTGCTGGCTATGAGGATGTCGTCCAAATAGATGAACGCGAAGTCCAGGTCCCGTCCCACCGCGTCCATTAACCGCTGGAACGTCTGTGCGGCATTCTTCAGGCCGAACAGCATGCGGAGGAACTCGAAAAGGCCGAAAGGGGTGATGAGAGCCGTTTTGGGGACGTCATCAGGATACATCGGGATTTGATGGTACCCTCGGACGAGATCTACCTTGGAGAAGATCCGTGCGCCGTGCAGGTTTGCTGCAAAGTCCTGAATGTGCGGCACAGGGTAGCGGTCCGGTGTGGTAGCCTCGTTCAGCCTGCGGTAGTCGCCGCATGGTCTCCAGCCCCCCGTGGCTTTGGGCACCATGTGCAGGGGGGAGGCCCATGGGCTGTCGGACCGCCGGATGATCCCCAATTCCTCCATCCTCTGGAACTCCTCCTTCGCCAGTCGGAGCTTGTCCGGGGGAAGCCGCCGAGCGCGGGCGTGGAGGGGTGGTCCCTGGGTCGGGATGTGGTGCTGTACGCCGTGCCTGGGCATGGCCGCTGTGAACTGCGGTGCCAGAACCGATGGGAATTCCGCCAGGACCCTGGTGAAGTCGTTGTCGGACAGCGTGATGGAGCCGAGGTGAGGGGCTGGCAACTGGGCTGCACCCAGGGAGAACGTCTGAAAGGTCTCGGCGTGTACCAGTCTCTTCCTGGGCAGGTCGACCAGTAGGCTGTGAGCCCGCAAAAAATCCGCACCCAGAAGCGGTTGGGCTACGGCGGCCAATGTAAAGTCCCACGTGAACTGGCTGGAGCCGAACTGTAGCTGCACCTGACGGGTGCCATAGGTCCTTACTGTGCTGCCATTCACGGCCCTCAGGGGAGGCCCCGGTGCCCTGCTGCGGGTGTCATAACTCGTCGGAGGTAAAACGCTGATCTCGGCACCAGTGTCGACCTTCTGTCCCACACATACAGGAGGCTTTCCCGATGGCCAGCCGCCGTAGCCATCAGCGGCGGCTGGCCCTGGCATTTCCCGGGAACTTGCAGGGCGGGCGACAACGGCGGGCTTCTGCACCCCACCGCTGGTGGTAGAAGTACCAGTGTTCATTGGGCCGGGGGTTGGTGGGCTCTGCGGCCAGGCCTGGACTGGTTTGCTGCTGGGAGCGTGGCTGGGAGATCTGTGCGATGGACGCCCCGCTCACCTTTTTGGCGTTCCACAGCAAGTCCGCCCGGGCTGCCACCTTCCGGGGGTCACTGAAATCCGTGTCGGACAGCAGCAGGCGTATGTCCTCGGGCAGCTGCTCCAGGAATGCCTGCTCAAACATGAGGCAGGGTGTGTGTCCGTTGGCCAGAGACAACATCTCATTCATTAAAGCCAAAGGAGGTCTGTCGCCCAAGCCATCCAGGTGCAGTAAACGGACAGCCCGCTTGCGCCGTGAGAGTCCGAAAGTCCTGAGGAGCAGGGCTTTGAATTCCGTGTACTTGCCGTCTGCCGGGGGCGACTGTACGAACTCTGCGACCTGGGCCGCTGTGTCCTGGTCGAGGGAGCTCACCACGTAGTAGTAGCGGGTGTCTTCTGAGGTGATCTGGCGAACGTGGAATTGGGCTTCGGCTTGCTGGAACCATAGGTTCGGTTGCTGTGTCCAGAAACCCGGCAGTTTCAACGAAACCGCATGAACAGAGGCGGCGTCGGTCATTTCTGGTCCAAAAATCGTTTGGACCGTTGGGGTCATCAATTGTAGCAGTGTGCTACATGCAGCGCTAAAATTACGACACGGAGTCGGTAACTGCAGTCGAAGGAAAAAACTTTATTCGAAATCCTCAGCCTCACTTTTAAGCCTCCCTCAACCTGCTTCCTGTGGCGCAGAGGCTCCAAAGCTCTGTGCTCGCAAACCCCCGTAGGCTATCTAATTGTGAGCCGGTTCGGATGTGCCAGGAAATGGGTCGCCACAATGTCAGGTTAAAAAAAGGTATTTCAGACTTTTCCAGTATCCAAGGCCACAACCTTACTCTTAGTTCTATACCATCATCACAACGTAGGTGAAGCTGCATTTTATCAAGTTCTATCTCATCCTTTTACTTTAAATCTACATCCCTCCAAATATTGTCTATCTTGGTATCGGGCCTATGCCTCACATAATGTTATATCCAAATAAAAGTCAACTTTCTTTTAAAAGTCACATTAAGACAAAAGAAAATTTACACAATCTCAAAAAGCGTTCATAAACAAGAAGGAATTACAGCCTATGACTGTCATTATTTTCACATCTTTTTCAATTTCCTTGTTGGCTATAGATAAAGTGCTGATAAATGGGATTAATATTGATAGCATAAACAGAATGGGCTGAAGGGTCTGTTTCTATGCTGTATGAATCTATAAAACTGAAGTGCTGAGAATCTGCAATTTAATTGAGTCTGACAGGTTGCAGATTGACTATTCTTCCCTTGATGTAGTTATTATGCTGCTGGCTTGTATTTAGAGAGTCTAAGTTAATAATCCAGAGAAATTCATAAATCTTCCAACTAATTACTCTTCAGTTCTATCAAAAGGAGACTGACAAGCAGCACAAAACAACTAAGTACAAAGAATGCTTTGTGCCAGAAGAGTTTATTGCCTGTTCAAACATACAAACCTCATGGTTCCAGGAGCTGGACTGCGCTGCCTTCTCCAGCTCAATCCTAGCACGTTTATGACTAACTTCCATTTTCTGCTTTTCTCTTTCCGCCTCTAGAGTGCGGGAGTGGGAAAGAATACATTCAGCCTGTTCTTCAACCTAGAAAATATATGTCAAGCAATTTTTAAACTCTAGTATTTTTTAAGGAATTATGAGGGGTTGGGGTAGTTTGGGAGAAGAATTCTTCATAAGAAGAATGAGAGACAGAAACAGTATCAGCACAAAAAAATTAGATGAGCAATGTTTACATCCATGTGATAGCATATTTTGATTAAATATACAAACCCCATTTCCAGAAAAGTTGGGATAGTTTCCAAAACAAAAATAAAAATCTGTGATTTGTTAATTCACGTGAACCTTTATTTAACTGACAAAAGTACAAAGAAAAGATTCTCAATAGTTTTACTGACTAACTTAATTGTATTTTGTAAATATACACAAATTTAGAATTTGATGGCTGCAACACACTCAACTAAAGTTGGGACAGATTTAAAATAAGATTGAAAAGTGCACAGAATATTCAAGTAACACCGGTTTGGAAGACTCCACATTAAGTAGGCTAATTGGTAGCAGGTGAGGTATCATGACTGGGTATAAAAGTAGCGTCCATCAAAGGCTCAGTCTTTACAAGGATGGGTCGTGTCTCACCCCTTTGTGCCAAAATTCGTAAGAGAATTGTTAGTCAGTTCAAAAGGAACATTTAACAACGCAAGATTACAGAGAATTTAGGTCTTTCAACATCTACAGTACATAATATTGTGAAAAGATTCAGAGAATTCAGAGACATCTCAGTGCGTAAAGGGCAAGGTCGGAAACCACTGTTGAATGTGCGTGATCTTCGAGTCCTCAGGCAGCACTGCCTAAGAAACCGTCGTGCTACTGTGACAATTATAGCCACCTGGGCTTGGAAGTACTTCAGAAAACCATTGTCACTTAACACAGTCCATCGCTGCATCCAGAAATGCAACTTGAAACTGTATTAAGCAAGGAGGAAGCCATACATCAACTCTATGCAGAAACGCCAGCGAGTTCTCTGGACCTGAGCTCATCTCAGATGGACCGAAAGACTGTGGAACCCTGTGCTGTGGTCAGATGAGTGCACATTTCAGCTAGTTTTCGGGAAAAACTGGCGTCGAGTTTTCTGTGCCAAAGATGAAAACGACCATCCTGACTGTTATCAGCAAAAGGTGCAAAAGTCAGCATCTGTGATGGTATGGGGGTGCATCAGTGCCCACGGCATGGGTGAGTTGCATGTATGTGAAGGTACCATTGACTCTGAGGTGTATATTAGGATTTTAGAGAGACATATATGACGTCTCTTCCCGGGACATCCATGCTTATTTCAGCAGGACAATGCCAGACCACATTCTGCACGGGCTACAACAACATGGCTTTGTAGACACAGAGTGCATGTGCTTGACTGGCCTGCTACCGGTCCAGATCTACCTCCTATTGAAAATGTATGGCGCATCATGATGAGGAGAATCAGACAACGGAGACCACGGACTGTTGAGCAGCTGAAGTCTTATATCAAGCAAGAATGGACAAAATTTTCAATTGCAAATCTACTACAATTAGTATCCTCAGTTCCAAAATGATTAAAAAGAGTTATTAAAAGGTGATGTAACACAATGGTAAACATGCCTCTGTCCCAACTTTTGTTGAGTGTGTTGCAGCCATCAAATTCTAAATTTGTGTATATTTACAAAATACAATTAAGTTGATCAGTAAAACTATTGAAAATCTTTTCTTTGTACTTTTGTCAGTTAAATAAAGGTTCACGTGAATTAACATATCACAGATTTTTGTTTTTATTGCATTTTGGAAAATATCCCAACTTTTCTGGAAATGGGGTTTGTACATTAATGATATAAATATTCTTTAATTTTGAACAATACATGATCTTTTCAATTTCATGAAATACAGACCTATGTCATGACCTAAAAGAGTCATAACCACAAAAACAAAAGATTTGTTTTCAAAGCCATTCCACAAAAAAGTAATTAGTATTCTCAGTGAAATGGTTTTCTGCTGGTGGATTCCCTCAACAACCTAAATTACTAAACTGTACCAACTAAATTTGGAAAATCAACACGTATGCATACAGTATATCCAAACCTTTACAGGCACAAAAATAGGTTGTACATTCACAACAACTATTTTTTCAATAAATAAAAATTGAAGGGGAAGTCAAAGGAACACAGCTCCAGTCCTAAATGAGAGGTCAGCAGTGGAAAGAGAAAGCAATTTCAAATTCCTAGGCATCAACATCTTTGAAAATCTATCTATCCTGGGTCCAACATACTGATGCAATTACAAGGAGATCACACTAGCAGCTATATTTCATTGGGAGTTTGAGGGGATTCAGTACAGATACACCACAGCGAGCATTCTAACTGGCGAGCATCACCATCTGGTAGAGTGGGCCCACTGCACGCGATCAAAAAAACCAGTAGATGGTTGTAAAACTCAGCCTCCCCACCATTGATGACATCTTCAAAAGGCCATGCCTCAAAAGGGAGTGTCCATCAGTAAGGATCCCCACCCTTACCCAGGATACGTCCGCTTCTCATTACCATCCCTCAGACAGGAAGTACAGAAGACAAACGTTCAATGTTTGAGGAACAATTCCAGATAATTGGGACACATTGGGACCAGTACAAATTGGTCCAATTAAGAGGAGGCTGACAAAATTTGCTGAAGTTCCATGGAAATAGTTAAAAAGATTATTTTAAAAGAGGGATCATTTAACTGAGTAACAAATTATGTATTTAAATGAAATACAGAACAAATTAGAACACTATCGATATTATTATAGTACTGAAAAACTGTATTAGTTCCTAATAGTTATCAGAGGAATTCATCCAGTGTGTACGTTCTTTTGAATCATTGAAATGAACAAAATCAGCGCAGGTGACTAGTATAAATAATGGACTGCCTTCATACAATGCTATCAACGAATGCATCCTACAAACCTTCATTTTCATTGTAACATTCAAGATGATTGTCAATACCCTGGTGATTGTAGTGATGACTTGCAGCAGACTGAAAAGCTTGAGCACGTAGATATTAAGAAAGAGGACGTGCAGGAGCTTTGAGAAAGCATCGTTGGATAAGTCGCCAGGACCAGATAAGATGTACCCCAGGCTACTGTGGGAGGTGAGGGAGGTGATTGCTGAGCCTCTGGCAATGATCTTTGCATCATCAATGGGGACAGGAGAGGTTCCAGAGGATTGGAGGGTTGCAGATGTTGTTCTTTTATTCAAGAAAAGAAGTAGAGATAGCCCAGGAATTTATAGACCAGTGAGTCTTACCTCAGTGGTTGGTAAGTTAATGGAGAAGATCCTGAGAGGCAGGGTTTATGAACACTTGGAGAGTTCATAAATATGATTAGGAATAGTTAGCATGGCTTTGTCAAAGGCAGGTTTGTGCCTTATGAGCCTGATTGAATTTTTTGAGGATGTGACTAAACACATTGATGAAGGAAGAGCAGCAGATGTGGTGTATATGGATTTCAGCAAGGCATTTGATAAGGTACCCCATGCAAAGCTTATTGAGAAAGTAAGGACGTATGGGATCCAAGGGGACATTGCTTTGTGGATCCAGAACTGCCTTGCCCACAGAAGGCAAAGAGTGGTTGTAGAGAGGTCATATTCTGCATGGAGGTCAGTCACCAGTGGGGTGCCTCAGGGATCAGTTCTGAGACCCTTACTCTTTGTGATTTTTATAAATGGATGAGGAAGTGGAGGGATGGGTTGGTAAGCTTGCTGATGATACAAAGGTTGGAGGTGTTGGGGATAGTGTGGAGGGCTGTCAGAGGTTACAGCGGGACATTGATAGGATGCAAAACTGGGCTGAGAAGTGGGACATGGAGTTCAACCCAGCTGAACTCACTATCTGCTGCAGGATCTTGCGATCCAAGATGGTGCAATTTCCAAACCAGGCAGTGATGCAGCTGCTCAGGATGCTCTCAATACAACCCTTGTAGAATGTGATGAGGATGAGGGGTGGGAGATGGACTTTCCTCAGCATTCACAGAAAGTAGAGACACTGCTGGGCTTTCTTTGCTATGGAGCTGGTGTTGAGGGACGAGGTGAGATTCTCCACCAGGTGAACACCAAGAAATTTGGTGCTCTTAACAATCTCTACCAAGGAGCTGTCGATGATCAGCTGAGAGTGGTCGTTCCCTGCCCTCCTTAAGTCAACAACCATCTCCTTCGTTTTGTTCACTTTCAGAGACAGGTTGTTGGCTCTGAACCAGTCCATTAGCCACTTCACCTCCTCTGTATGCTGACTCGTCGTTCTTGCTGATGAGACCCACTACGGTCATGTTATCGGCAAACTTGATAATGTGGTTCGAGCTGTCTGTTGCAGCACAGACGTGGGTCAGCAGAGTGAACAGCAGTGGGCTGAGCACATAGCCCTGGGGGACCCCCCCCCCCCCCCCCGTGCTCAGTGTGATGGTGTTGGAGATGCTGCTTCCGATCCAGACTGACTGAGGTCTCCCAGTCAGGAAGTCTAGTAACCAGTTACAGAGGGAGGTGTTCAGGCCCAGTAGGCTCAGCTTTCCAATCAGTTTCTGAGGAATGATTGTGTTGAATGCTGAACTGAAGTCTGTGAACACCATTCAAACGTATGTGTCTTTTTTGTCCAGGTGGAGGGTGATGGCAATGGCATTGTCTGTTGAACAATTGGGACAGTACGTGAATTGCAGGGGGTCCAGTGAGGGGGGCAGCAGTGTCTTGCTGTGCCTCATGACAAGCCTCTCAAAACACTTCATGATGATGGATGTGAGTGCAATGGGACTGTAGTCATTGAGGCAGGGCACTGAAGACTTCTTCGGCACGGGGACAATGGTGGTGACCTTGAAGCACATTGGAACAGTGGCGCTGCTCAGGGAGATGTTGAAGATTCTGAACACATTTGACAAACTTTATTCCACTTAGTTCTCTTACAGTTTAGGATTCCCAATCAAAATGTGTCATCATTTCATTTTCACTCTCAGACATTTCTAACATCACCAAGCCTGAATGACAGTCAGCAAAGTTTTGAATTGTTTTACTGTTTTTTCACTTGCCCACTATCACTGCTTTCTGAACACAAGTGCCCACAACTGACACTATTTAAAATCTGTTCACTCTAAGCATGGTGCAGCTGGATCCTCTATTTCCTCACTTGCTGACCCCAGTCACTTCAAATTGGCAGCATCTTATCCACAATCACAATCAGCATAGATGCAGCACAAGGTTGTGTGCTTAGTCCCTTGCTCTACTCGCTTTACGCTAGTGACTATGAAGATAAGTACAGTTCCAATTACATATTTAAGTTAGCTGACAACACCAGTGTCACTGGCCAGATCAATGCTGGTGACGATTCAGATATAGAAAGAAGACTAAAAATCTGTCTGATGGTGCCACAACAACTTCCCACTCAAGATCAGCAAAACCAAAGGGATGATTATTGACTACAGAAAGAGGGTCGGTGGAGGGATCAGCAACTTTAATTCCTTGGCATTATCATTTCAGATGATCTGTCATGGATCCAGCATGTAATTGCCATTACAAAGAAGGCACTGGGGTGCTTCTCCTTTCTTAGAAGTTTGCATGAATTGGGCATGTTATCTAAAATTTTTACAAACTTCTATAGATGCATAGTGGAAGATATCCTGACTAATTGTATCAGGGGCTAGTATGCGAACACCAATGCCTTGAATGGAAAACTCTACAAAAAGTAGTGCATACAGCCCAGTCCATCATGGGTAAAGCTTTCCCCACCAATCAGTGCATTTACAAGAAGTGCTGTCTTTGGAAAACAGTCTCCATCATCAAGGATGTCCACCATCCACGCCATGCTCTCTTCTAGCTGCTGCTATCAGCAAGAAGGTATACGAACTTTGGGTCCCACACCACCTGGTTCAAGCACAATTATTAAACCTCAACCATAAGGCTCTTGAAGCAGAGGCAATAACTTCACTCACCCCAACACTGAACTGACTCTACAATCTATGGACTCACTATTAAGGATTCTACACCTTGTACTCACAATACTTATTGCTTATTTATTTATATTTTAATTTTTGTATTTGCACAGTTTGTTGTCTTCTGCACAGTGATTGTCTATCTTTATCTTTGTTGCGTGTGCTTTTTCCATTGATTCAATTGTGTTTCTTTTTAAGGTTTCCTTAAGGGGAAATCATGCTTGGCAAATTTTTTGGAATTCTTTGAGGAAATAACAAGCAGGATAGACAAAGGATGTTGGGCATTCGACAAGGTGCTGCACGAGGCTGCTTAACAAGATGAGTCCATGGTATTACAGGGAATATACTAACATGGATAGAAGATTGGCTAATGGGCAGGAGACAAAGCATGGAAATAAAGGGGGCCTTTTCTAGTTGGCTGCCAGTGAAAAGCGGTGTTCAACAGGCATTGGTGTTGGGACCGCTTTCTTTCATGTTATATGTCAATAATTTGAATGAGGGAATTGATGACTTTGTGGTAAAAGTTGCGGACGATATGAAGACAGGTGGCATTGAGGAAGCAGGGCAGCTGAAGGAGGATATTGGAATAATCCTACCAACAACCACAACAGTAAGCAGGATGATCATTACAGAGTTTAATAACTCAGAACAATCATAGACAAATTGGAATTTTTAGTCACAACAAAAGAAGATGCCATTGTAGTGCAGCAGTTAGCACAACATTATTACAGCTCGGGGCATCGGAGTTCAATTCCCATGTCCTCTGTAAGGAACCCATCTCACGGAATGTGTGGGCTTTCTCCAGATCCTATGCATCCATCACATCATGCTCTACAACTTTCGACATCTTCAATGGGATCCTACCACATCCTTACCCACCCTCCCCCACTAACTGCTTTCCACAGGTATTGCACCCACCATAATTTCATTGTCCATTCATCCCACCATACTAACCTCCTTCCTGGCACTTATCCCTTCAAGTGACAGAAGTGCTGCACCTGCCCATTCACCTCCCCCATCATCTCCATTCAGAGAAGCAGACAGTCCTTCCAGGAAAAGCAACACTTCACCTGCAAATCTGTTGGGGTTGTTTACTGTATCTGGCGCTCCCAATGCAGCCTCCTATATATTGATGATTATCAATGTAAATTAGGGGAATGCATTGTCAAGCACCATCAGCAAAAAGCAGAATTTCCCAGTGGCCAACAATTTTAATTCACATCCTCATTCCTGTTCTGCCATGATGAGCCCACTCTCAGGATGGAGAAGCAACACTTCATTTTCTGTCTCCAAACTAATGGTAACATCGGTTCTCTTTCCAGTCATTTTTGCCCCTCCCCCTTCCCTCTTCTATTCTCCCCTCTGGCCTCTTACCTCTTCTCCTCGCCTGCCTATCACCTTCCCCCTGGTGTCCCTCCTTTCCATCATGGTCCACTCTCCTCTCCTATCAGATTCCTTCATCTCCAGCCCTTTGCCTTTTCCACCTATCAGCTCCCAGCTTCTTTCTTCATTCCCCCACCCACCTGGCCTCACTTTTCACCTCTAGCTTGTCCTCCTTCCCCTCACATCCCAACATTTTTATTCCAGCCATCTTCCCCCTTTCTTTCTAGTCCCGGTGAAGGGTCTTAGTCCAAAACATCGACTCTTTATTCCTCTCCATGGATGCTGTCGAGTTCCTCTAGCACTTTGTGTGTGTTGCTCTGGATTTCCAGCATCTGCAATATCTCTTGTGCTTCCAATTCTATATGCTTCAACTTTGTTTGCAAATCTCATGTGCAAATCTTATCAGAAGCCCAAATAAATCATATCCACTGATTGTCTTTCATATTTTCTTCCAGATACATCCTCACAAAACTTTCCACCAGTGAGTCATAAAATGATCCTTTTAATAAATCTGCAAACATCTATAGACAATCTGGATAATCATATTATTTTCTCAGAGCCTTGATAGCAACTGTATGAAAAAAGCCATTGTTAAAACCAGTTCTCAACTCAAGCAATTCTCCAGTTACATCAAAGAGTCCTTTTTTATGCGGCCTTGCTTATTTTTCTCCAATTTATGTTTTTATCCAGGTCCCTCTTAAAGGCTATGCAACCTGCTTACACTTATGGGTATAAATTCCAGATTCTAAATAAATATATTCTTCAAGTCACTCTTAATTCTCTTCCATACTTTTATTCCTTTTGTCCTCAACACTTCAATCAAAAACTAGTCAACGATTCCATCATTTTGTAAATTTCTACCAAAGCCCTGCCAGCTTTCTCTTTATCAAAGAAAATGGTCCCAAATTCTCAAACCTATCCTTGTGGCTGTAATCCATATCCCAGAACCGGTCTTGTGAAAAGTTCCTTTCTAATGTTTTCACACAATTTCCCATAATGAGGTAATCTGAAATTAATACAATATTCTATTTGAGGCCAGACTAGTGTTGTACGGTTTCAACATCACTTCCTTATTTTTATACCCTAGCCTCTATTGATAAAACTGAGAATCATGAATTTCTTATAAACTGCTTTCCAATCCTGCCTCCTCTGAAGACATCTGTAAACACACCCATATGGCCCCTTTGCTCCTGCACCCCATTTAGAGAAGTAATCTTTTTGCTATGTTACCCTCTCCTTTTTTCTCCTATCAAAATGCATCTCATAATTGTTCCACTCCTCTGCTTTTCAACTATCCTCTGTGTCCTGGTATAATCTAACACTGTTTTCTGCATAATTTACAACTTTGCCAAATATTGTGTCATCTCCAAATTTAGAAACTGGCTTGCATCCCAAAGTCTTGGGAATAAATATAGATCCAAAAAAAGACATCGATCCCCAAAACCAATCATGGGAAATCACTACTAATCACCTCCTTCTATCCATAAAACCCTGACCCTCTCTTTATTACTTAATTCAATTTGTATCCATGCCGTGAATGACCCCCTTATATCATTTTCAGCTTAACCCTGTTACCCTGCTCTTTATCAAAACCATTCTGGAAATTCATGTACACCACAATGAAGGCAAAAAAGAACATTGTATTTATTAAATACAATTTGCCCTTAGCAAATTCTTGTTGGTTTACTTTGTTACCTTAAAGTGGCAATTAATCCCATCCTAAATCTATGTTTCCAAAAGCCTTCTCACCACTGAGATTAAGCTATTGGCCTGTGGTTATTAGGCACATCCTTGCTTTTTTGTTTGAAAGATGAAAGGTTTCTAAATTTGTGAAAGGTGTATCAACCTCCATCTCTTTAACATTACTCCAGTATCCAAAAGTATTGGAAGATCAGTTTTCTCGCACATTTCTCTCAAATTCTTTGACTACATCCTATCTGGCACTGGTTACATAACTATTTTAAGTTTAGCCAACAGTGCTATCAATTAACATTTTCAGTGTTTCCAAAATGTCAGCAGTTCCTTGTCTTTCTCCCTCCTTTCTTAAATATCAAAGTCACATCTGCTGTCCTCCAGTCTACTGGAACTATTCAGGAACTTCAGAATTTTGAAAGATAACTCAAACATCAATTATCACCACAGCATACACTTGCTCTCATTTCTTATGGTCTACATTCTAACATTACCACCTGCAGATCCTCTTCTATGTCACATAACATCCTGACTTGGGAATACGTTCGTTCTTAAAAGCATCTTCAAATTCAGTACTCAAAAGGGCTGTGGAGGCACCTTCACTGAAAGATTTAAAACGTGGATTCATTGTGTTAACAAAAAATTAAGCATGATCAACAACTGCTGGCTTCAGTTGCTGAAGTTCCTGCAGGCCAAGGATTATTTCACTAACTAAATGTTTACTCAAGACAACTCATGCCAACTCAGTAATTTCTTTTAACAAAAGTCTTAAAGCAGCAAAGCAACTCTGCATAGGAGAAGCAAGACAAGAATCAAAGATGGCTCAATTTTCAGATCAAGTTTCTCTCTGACTGTCACTTACTCCTATTGTCAGATGTCTGCTCAGTTCAAAAGCAACAGTGGAGAACTAGTTCACTGAGATAACACTACTCTAAAAAGGACAACATAAATAGTCTGGAATACTGCCTGCAAAGAGATTCCTCAGTTAAACCCCAAGGTCCATTATTGCACTCTCTTCATAAAGTATTTATTATTTGAAGAGAAAAAGAAATTCAACACCATGGGGTAATAAAAATAGTAAGCAATAGGTTAGCTCAAAGTCAGCAAAGTCATGTTGGCCTGAATAACCTCCTTATTTGCTTTTCCCATCAATAATCTTGTGGTTCATCCACTCCACTCAAAGAACACTCACCTCTGGACCAACACATTAAACACTTAAATATCATTGCTTTAACTGAACATGACCATGAATGCAACTTTGGTTTCATGTGCTTTTGCAAGACTGGCATCATGGTGCTACAGTTAGAGCAGCTGCTGTACAGGTCAAGAGGACTGATCTCCAATGCTTTCAAAGGTTTCAAAGGTACATTTAACGTCAGAGAAATGTATACAATATATATCCTGAAATACTTTTTCTTTGCAACCATCCACGAAAACGTAAGAGTGCCCCCAAAGAATGAATGGCAGTTAATGTTTGAACCCCAATTCTCCCCCAGCTTCCCTGCCTCCCGCACATAAATAGCAGCAAAGCAACGGCCCCCTCCTCCCCCCCTATTGCTAGTGTGTCAAAATGTAACTTATAGCACATCTCAAAGTGGCAAAAAAATAAAATGTTTGGGGTAAGACAATAAATTAATCAAGACTTGAAAAAAAGACATTACCAGCAACCTCAAAGGGAAAATAAGCTCAATAATCCTCCAGAAAAATAGATGAGGGCCTCAGATTTTTTTTCAACTTTCTCCTCTTTCCACCTCACAAATTCTTGCTACTTTTATTTCCTCCCCCAAAGCATCATTGTACATACGTTACTAAACACATTACTCTCAGTAATCAGAAATAAACCATCTTAGCTGTCGGATTCTGTGGAAATCTATAGCATTTAACTACCCACTGAATTAATTTCCTGAATGAGCATTATTTGAGCCATAATACAACTGAAATGTCCACACTGCACTGGATTGCAGAAGTCTTTAATTCAAAGAGAAAACTAAAATACAAAGTAATGCTTACTACCATCAGTACCACAGTGACACTGCAGAACAATGTACTAACCTCAAGCCTCTGCTGGTATTGCAGTAGCAAAAGCCGTGAAGTTGAGCTTGGCTGACCTGTGCTGTGCACAGGTGCCGAACTTAGTGACAAGAAGTTGTTGAAGGAACGCAAGGTGGAGACAACAGTGGTATTCTCTCCTGGATCATCCATTCTAACTTTGCCCTGTAAACAATTCAGAGAAAAAAAGTTTATTCAAAGGTACACTGTACATCATCCAAAACTGATAAAAATACACAAAAGAAGAAAATTTTGGGGGGGAAAACCCTGCAAGTCAGACAGTATCTGTGGTACGAAAAACAGTTACAATTTCAGATCGAGGACACTTCATTGGAGCTGAGAAAGAGAGAAACAAGCCTCTAGGTGGTAAAGAAGGTGGAGAGGCCAATGAGTGCAGCAAAGAGCATTTCTCTGATCAGGTGATATAAATTGTTAACAAAATATTGCTAAAGAATAGTTTGCATGTGGGGGGGGGGAAATCAGAATGGAAAGCACAGAAACATGCTCTTCAGCCCAAGTCATCCATGGTGACTGTGATGTCCACCTACATTAGTACAAATTGGCTGCATTAGGTTCATATCACCCTAATCCGCTCTTATCCAAGTACCTGCTCAAGTGCCCTTTAAACACTATCATTGTATCTGCCTCTATCACTTCATGGCAACTCATTCCTGCCTGCATGAAAAACATGAGTCTCGGACCCCTTTAAGTTTTAAATCCCACATCTAAGGAAAAAGATTTTATCTTTGCACCTCATAATTTTATAAACCTCAATAAGGGAACACCTCAGCTTCCTAAATAAGAAACACAGCTTATCTAATCGTGCTTTTAAGTGCTCTGTTCCAGACAACATCGTGAAGAAGTGCTTCTACACTCTCTCTGTTACCACCATGTCCTTCCTGCAGTGCAAAAGACAGAACAAGCACCCTGATGTTTTACACACCTACAAAATGACATTGGAACTGTTATACTCAGTGCCTCAGCTAATGAGGACTAGTATGCCAAATGTCTTCTTCATTATCTTTTTGTCAGGAAGCTCTGAACTTGCACTCCAAGGTTTCTCTGCACATCAACTCTCCTTAGATCATTTCCATTTATTTTTTATGTTCTGGTAGGATATGACACACCAAATCCTTTGCTTCAGTGGGCTGGATTAAATTCTGTCACTGCCCAACACAACCATTCATATCCCCTTTCCTTCCTTCTTCACAATCTACTACTCCATCAGATTTCCAGGCAGGGAGATCTTTGACCACTATCCTCTAACTCCCATTGCCAAGCCCTAACCTCCAAGACCAGCTTTTGTTAAAACCTTACAGAAGTTCATGTACGCTACCATATCTTCATCAATTTTCTTAGTAACCTCTCAAAAATCTCTATCAGATTGTGAAATAGGATTTCTTCAAAAATTATATTGATTCCTAATCAATCACCGGCTCCCCAAATGAACATCAATCTTAGACCTTAGGAAAATTTCTAATAATTTCCCTCAGGTTCACCAGTATATAGCTTCTCAGCTCTACCCTTTTTGTAATAGAACAAAATTAGCTATCCGCCAGTTTTTGGTAACTCACTTGTGGCCGACAAAGATGCTTAAATCTCCAATCTGATCTTTTGCTTCCCAGAAATCTTGGAATAGATCCCATTGGGTCTTGGGGATTCATGCATGTTAATGTTTACCAATATTTCTAACATTCATCCTACCTGACACAGACATGTTCCAAAACATCAGCATACCCGTCCCTTGCTCTCCATTTGCACATCCCTCTACCTGGCAATTACCAATGGAAGTGCTCATTTCAGATTCCACTAAAATCTTCTGGTTCCACACTTAAGAATTTCCTTTTAGTCTCTGAAGGGGACTATTCATTCCAAAACTACCCATTTACTTCTAATCTACTTTGAAAAGTTTTTGGTGTTTCTCCTTATTCCTACTTGCCAAGATTATTAAAAGTCCTCTTTTTCCACTCCAAATTTCTCACCATTCCCTATTAACTTCAAAGGGTTCCCTCAGTATCAAATGCCTAGGAACAGACAAGTTATGAAAGTGTTTAATTGGAGTAAGGGGAAATATGAAGCTATCAGGCAAGAACTTGGAAGCATAAATTGGGAGCAAATGTTCTCAGAGAATTGTATGGCAGAAATGTGGCAAATATTCAGGGGATATTTGTGTGGCGTTCTGCATAGATACATTCCAATGAGACAGGGAAAAGATGGTAGGGTAGAGGAACTATGGTGTACAAAGGCTGTTGAAAATCTAGTCAAGAGGAAAAGAAAAGCTTACGAAAGGTTCAAAAAACTAGGTAATCATACAGATCTAGAAAATTATAAGGCAAGCAGGAGGAAGCTTAAAAATGAAATTAAGAGAGACAGACAAGGCTATGAAAAGGCCTTGGTGAGCAGGATTAAGGAAAACCCCAAGGCATTCTACAAGTACATGTGGAGCAAGAGGATAAGATGTGAGAGAATAGGACCAATCAAGTGTGACAATGGAGAAGTGTATATGGAACTGGAGGAGATAGCAGAGATACTTAATGAATACTTTGCTTCAGTATTCACTACAGAAAAGGACCTTGGCAACTGTAGGGATGACTTACAACGGACTGAAAAGCTTAAGCATGCAGACATTAAGAAAGAGGATGTGCCGGAGCTTTTGAAAAGTATCAAGTTGGATAAGTCTCTGGGACCGGGTGAGATATACCCCAGGCTACTGTGGAAAGAGAGGGAGGAGATTACTGATCCACCGGCAACGATCTTTGCACCTTCAATGCAAACAGGAGAGGTTCCGGAGAATTGGAGGGTTGCAAATGTTCCCTTATTCAAGAAACGGAGTAGAGATAGCCCAGGAAATTATAGACCAGTGAGTCTTACTTCAGTGGTTGGTAAGTTGATAGAGAAGATCCTGAGAGGCAGGATTTATGAATATTTGGAGAGGCATAATATGATTAGGAATAGTCAGCATGGCTTTGGGAAAGGCAGGTCATGCCTTACGAGCCTGACTGAATTTTTTGAGGAGGTAACTAAACATATTGATGAAGGTAGAACAGTAGATGTGGTGTATATGGATTTCAGCAAGGCATTTGACAAGGTATCCCATGCAAGGCTTATTAAAAAAGTAAGGAAGCATAAGATCCAAGGGGACTTTGCTTTGTGGATCCAGAACTCTTTGCCACAGAAGGCAAAGAGTGGTTGTAGACAGGTCATATTCTGCATGGAAGTCGGTGACCAGTGGTGTGCCTCAGGGATCTGTTCTTGGACCCCTACTCTTCGTGATTTTTATAAATGACTTGGATGAGGAAGTGGAGAGATGGGTTAGTAAATATGCTGATGACACAAAGGTTCGGGGTGTTGTGAATTGTGTAGAGGGCTGTCAGAGGTTACAGCGGGACATTGATAGGATGTAAAACTGGGCTGAGAAGTGGCAGATGGAGTTCAACCCAGATAATTGCAGGGTGGTTCATTTTAGTAAGTCAAATATGATAGAAGAATATAGTATTAATGGCAAGAGTCTTGGCAGTGTAGAGGATCCGAGGGATCTTGGGGTCCATGTTCATAGGACACTCAAAAGTTGCTGCGCAGGTTGACTGTCGTTAAGAAGGCATACAGTGTATTGGCCTTCATCAACCGTGGGATTGAGTTCAAGAGCTGGGAGGTAATGTTACAACTATATAGGACCCTGGTCAGACCCCACTTGTGCTCAGTTCTGGTCATCTCACTACATACAGAAAGGATATGGAAACTATAGAGAGGGTGCAGAGGAGATTTACAAGGATGTTGCCTGGATTGGGGAGCTCGTCTTATGAGAATAGGTTGAGTGAACTTGGCCTTTTGTCCTTGGAGCGACAAAGGATAAGAGTTGACCTGATAGAGGTGTTCAAGATAATGAGAGGCATTGATCGTGTAGATAGTCAGAGGCTTTTTCCCAGGGCTGAAATGGCTAACACGAGAGGGCACAGTGTTAAGGTGCTTGAAAGTAGGTACAGTGGAGATATCAGGAGTAAGTTCTTTTAGAGAGTGGTGAGTACATGGAATTGTCTTCCGGCAACAGTGGTGGAGGTGGATATGACAGAGTCTTGTAAGAAACTCTTGGATAAGTACATGGAGCTTAGAAAAATAGAGGCCTATGGGTAACCCTAGGTAACTTCTAAAGTAAGCACATGTTTAGCACAGCATTATGAGCTGACGGTCCTGTATTGTGCTGAAGGTTTTCTATGTTTTGATTCTTTCTGTGTCTATGTCTATATCTGAAACAAGCCGCCTTGTTATTTCCAATAAAATTGTCAACTTCTTTCATTAGTCCGGGTTCCCTAATGTTGCCATCGTGCCTCTTACTCCTACAAAGACATGCCAACCCTGAGCTCTTACTATTTCACCTTTAAACAAGTCACTCTTTATTTTATCATTACCTGGTTTGACACAAATATGAGAGTAGCAGCATCTGTGTTTTTCTCAACAATCACTAATGTATTATAAACAGGGCCAAGGCAGGTACATGAACAGTTATACAATCCATAGCAAAATGATGATAATTTAATGAATCATGGACAGAACTGAATTCAGGTGCCTCCTTTAGGACTAAAACATCCAGCATCTATTTCACAAACAGATTATTTCTAGAATTTCTGATTATCCATAAAGTAAGGTTTGCACCTTGGTAGGAAACTGTTTAATGTCATAAAATATCAATGAAGTATTTAATGAAGTGTCAAAATGCAGATAACATAGCAGCTAACTTGCATGCAGCATGATTCCAACAGCACAATGTGATAATAACTAAATATCTATTTATGTTAGAGGATAAATATTACTCATACCCTAGAACACTACTGCTATTTTTCATAATAATGGTTAGCATGTGGTAGCAGTTTAACATGTTATCCAAAGACAGGGGTCAGCAACCTTTACCACTGAAAGAGCCACTTGGACCCGTTTCCCACAGAAAAGAAAACACTGGGAGCCGCAAAACCCGTTTGACATTTAAAATGAAATAACACTGCATACAACGTTTTGTTTTGCCTTTATGCTATGTATAAACAAACTATAATGTGTTGCATTTATGAAATTGATGAGCTCCTGCAGAGAAAACGAAATTACATTTCTGCATGCAACAAAAACATTTTGAACTCCGAAAATAAGATGTTGGGTTGAAGGTTACTTTTAAGTAAAATACTCAACGTCTATTTGAGTCCTTCTTGTGTTTATGAAAAACGCTAAACTTAAATTTGCCGCCAGCAGCAAACCAAAAATAACGTCAGCCAGCTGTCAACCAGAAAAATAAAAGGACTATTTCACTGAACAATGAAAACATATGAATATACGTAAAATAATAGGCAATTAAAATATTTATCATACTTGGTCAGGTTGACTCACACCTGACAATGCAGTCGTATTCGGTAGGGATGGATCGATGCTTAGGGGAGTGACCGGGAAGGATAATGTGTTTTTTTCCTCTCTGAACTCACAGAAGCGTTTCCCAAACGATGTTTGCATTGCGATGATTGCAGAATGTAAATACTCCGAATTTATCATGTCGTGACCTTGTTTGAACTCTCTCAAATTGGGGAAGTGAGACAATGTGCCTTTCTGTAAATCTCTGGCAAGCACTGTCAACTTGCGCTCGAATGCCAAAACATCCTCCAACATGTGCAGGGCTGTAAGTCCTTACCCCTGAAGAGCTGTTTTCAGTGTGTTCAGGTGCGCTGTCATGTCTACCATGAAGTGTAGCTTTTCCAGCCACTCTGGCTGTTCCAGCTCAGGAAAGGTGAGCCCTTTGCTGCCCAGGAAAGTTTTCACTTCTTCCAGACACGCGACAAAGCATTTCAGCACCTCCCCTCTGGACAGCCAGCGATAAAAACACGTTGTAGCGGTGTGCTCACGCAGTCAGTAAACTGCAATCGAATAACTTTATTCGAACTAAACAGCCTTGCTTTTAAGCCTCCCTCAACCCAGCCCCCATGGACGCAGATGCTGCAAAAGACGCATACTCACAAACCCCCGTAGGCTATCTCCCTTAGCCGGAATGCTGGCTAATTGTGAGCCGTTTCGGATGTGCCAGGAAATGTGTCGCCACACTTAGATTGTACAAGATCACCATAATCTTCAAATTTAGAATTACATTTCAAAAGCTAACAAAGTAACATAAAATACATTTTAATTAAATACTGACCAATTATTTCCCAAAGCCACAGGGAGCCGCAGCACAGAGGTGAAAGAGCCACAAATGGCTCGGGAGCCGCGGGTTGCCGACCCCCGTCCAAAGACCAACACTGCTAATATTGCAGCATTCCCATACAATCAAAAACAGAGTACAAGGTCAAGACTCCAAGGAAAAATGGTGACTTAAGGGAATACTACAAGGGTACTTCAAGCATAAATGCAATAAAAGTGTATCATACCAAAGAAGCTGTTTATCCAATAGTTACCTTTAAACACACACACACACACACACACACTCACTCTCTCTCTTTAGTACAAGGTCAAGATTCCGTGGAGAAACAGTGATAAGGGGATTCTACAAGACAATTGAAAACATAATTGCATATATAGTTTTTCATTCCAGAGCCGCTATTTATCCGATAGCTGCCTTTTAAAATGAACTGATTCATTTAAGAGGCTAAGACAATCCAGAGATCGGGGAAGAGACTGGAGATTCTATAGCCACAACAGATACAGGCAGGATGATGTTTTGCCTCTAGGGTGCCAGGATCAACAATATCTCAAAGTGGCTACAGAACATTCTCAAGAAAAAGGTTGAGGAGCCAGAGGTCATGGTGCACATTGGACCAATGACAAAGGTAGGAAGGGGTAAGAGGTCCTGCACAGTGTGTATAAGGAGTTAGGAAAGATGTACACTAGTGCAACTTAGGAGAGATTAAACTAGTTTGGCAAGGGGAGGAAACCTGAGCACCATGTCAGAAAGTGTAAGGATTGAGGGAAAGATACAGTACTTTGCAAAAGTCTTAGGTACATATAGGATGAGCACCGTGGGAGGGATGTCAGATAGGTGGCAGACGAGAAGTACCAGTGGCAGGTTGTGGCACGGGTAGTCCTGAGACACCATTATTGATTGTTATAGAATGTCTCTGTGATGCTTCCCACTCCCTCCCCTCACCCTTCCCCTTTTTCCAACCATGATTCCCCTATCCCTACCCCCTTCCCACTCTCAATCCACAAGAGAGACCCATATCACAATCAGGTTTATCATCACTCCAACATCATGAAATTTGTTTTTTCTGTGTGGCAGCAGTACAGTGCAATACATAAAATTACTACAGTACTGTGCAAGTCTTTGGCAACCGAGCTATATGAGCCTAAGACTTTTGCACAGTACTGTAAGATGTCATGACCAGTAAAAATAGTTGGAAGGAAGGTAAAAAGCACAATGAGACAAATGGGCTTTAAGGGCAGATTTTAATATTAGAAAATATTATTGAAAATGTAAACTTAGAGCATGGATTAGTACATGGAACTATGATGTTGTGACCATAACATATACTTGGTTGAGAGGAAAACAGGACTGGATACTTAATTTTCCAGAATTTCAATGCTTTAAAAGACAGAGAATGAAGTGGTGGGGGAAGTTGTGCTATTAATCAGGGAGCTGCTGTCAGAGGGGTCACAATGGGGGAAGGGCTTATCCACTGCTTCAATATGGGTAGAGATCAAGCACAAGAAAGATGCACTCTGATGGAATTCCCCACAGCCACCAGGATATTGAGAAACAGATAGGCAGGCAGATTAGGGAAAGGTGGAAATACAACACAGTTAGTGTGGTGGGGCGTCCTGATGAAGGGTCTCAGCCCAAAACATCAACAGTGATGCTGATGCTGCCTGGCCTGCAGTGTTCCACCAGCATTTTGTGTGTAGTGTAGTGGGGGGTGGTAACATGTCCTAAGAAGGTGTTAAGGGAAATGGAAGTCATTGCGGGAAGCGTTCAAGATTTCTGGGGGGAAGGGGTGCAAGGAGAGGGATGGTAAGCAGCACCCTAACTTAAGGCACAAGACCTGCCTGATTGTCAGCAAAGCAGGCACTTCCAAAACAAAGGATGAGGTACTGGAACACAGGAAGAACCTTGGCTCTGCAGGCAGTGAGCATTCATCATCTAAAACTTGGCAATCTCATCTGACTTTACCAACCAAACTGACATTATCGGGGATACATAAATAGTAACCAGAGTGCCCAACAGTTTCCCTTGACTCATGGCATGGAATGAGTTCATGCAATTTAACAGTTGGTAAATCAAGTACACCCTCTCAATTTTCTCTACAGATCTACAGAAAACAGGTCGCGCAACAATACAGCGCTGGCTGGAACCAAAAGGTGAAATCAAGCCAATCAGTGAACCTGCTGAACCGAAGATTCCTCAAGGTGCTCAAAGTAACCTCAGCTTCATGTGTGGTCAAGAACCATCTTGGGGATTATGAGACCTTACGTGATTGGTCAATCATGCTAACTGGATTAGTATAAAGGTAGCTTGCCAAACACCAGCTCTATCCCCGACTAACATTCAGATTCCAATAAGCAAAACACTGGGAGAAGAATGCTCTCACAATTTTCCTACATAGAAAGTATGGCATTCTCTTTCACAGACAGTGATTTGCAAAAACACTGCAAATTTGCAGTCACTGAAGGATTTTCAGAATCAATTCAAGGATTTGAATGATCTGGAAATACTTGAATGGGCAATTAACCAATTTCTTTGCAAGGTGGAAGAATAGGAAGAGAACTTCCAAGAAGAAATAATCAAAATTCAGAATGACAAAGAAACAAAACTGCTTTACAAAATTAAAGAGCAAACACGAGGAAATCTGCAGATGCCGGAAATTCAAACAACAACACACACAAAATGCTGGTGGAACACAGCAGGCTAGGCAGCATCTATAGGGAGAAGCACTGTCGACGTTTCGGGCCGAGACCCTTCGTGACCCTTCCTGACGAAGGCATTTGACAACCCTTCGTGAAAGGCTCATTTAGAAGATTAAGATGCATGGGATCTATGGTGAATTGGATGTTTCACCATGGAAATGGAAGGATATGAACATTGTGTAGGCAAAAGAGATTAGTCCAGTTGGGTATTTGATTACTAATTGAATTAGTTCTGCACAAGTTTATGGGCTGAAGAGCCCATTCCTGCACAGTACAATTCTGTGTTCTATGCTCAGACTGTCCTTCTCAGGCCACTATTGATCATTTGTTCACCACCTTCTATTCTGAGAGCAGGAAAGTTAATTTACATGCTAAATGTAAATACAAGCTACAAGCTCTAACTAATCAATGCAGCTGGCACTAAAACAACCTACAGTGAATAATTTAAGAAGATTCAATACCATATCATGCAACAGCTCAAGAGGGACTGGCAACCTGAACATCGATGTAAGCATCTATTTTTCTAACCTGGTAATTTCTCCATCACCCTCCTCTCTTTTTCCATTCCTCACTCTGGTTCCGCTCTCACCCCTTCTCTTCTCACTTGTCCTCCACCTCACTCCTTCCCTTTCTAACACGGTCCACTACCCTCTCCTATCAGATTCCTCTTCCACCTATCACTTTCAGGCTTCTTACTTCATCTCCCAACCCCTATCCACCCCACTATCTCCTCAGCTAGTTTCACTTACTGTATCACCTGCCAGTGTGTACTCCTTCCTCACTCCCTGCCTCTTTATTCTGGCTTCTTCCCCCTTCCTGTCCAGTCCTGATGATGGGTCTCGACCTAAAATGTTGACTCTGTATTCCCCTTGATAGATCCTTCCTGTCTTACTGTTGTTGTAAACTGTGATAGTTGATCAGGGCATAATTATCAGCCAACTTGAAAACACATCACCAATGCTCTGAAGTAGGATGCAATGAAAGATACATACACAAAAACAGCAATTGAAAGCAACAAAAAGGAAATCTCAACATTCAGGACAAGATGACGATCTGGCTGCACAAATAAAATTAAATGGATATGATCCAAAAATCTTCAGAGACATGGCTACAAGGCGACAAAGAAAAGGGAAGCCAGCTCCATTAATACATCACAAGACCATTAAGGTGAAGAATAATTCCAGCTTAAAAACTCAAGATGTAGAATTAGATTGTGTGGAGATAAGAAATAATAAACATAGGTGGTCACTACAGATGCAGAATGCAGGCCTCCTTAACACTAGAGTTTCTGACAGTATCAATTAAGAACAAGAAAGACTTGCAAAATGAATAAGGCAAAGATCATGGGTGCTTTTAATAATTGTATAATTTGTACAAATCACATTAGTATAGATAATCTCGAGTACGAACTCAAGAGTATTTTTAATGGATTTACAGCAATGCACTGAGGAACCAATCAGCGAGCAAGCTGCTCTGGATCATATATTACATAATGAAACAGAATTAATAACATGGTAAGTGATCCACTGGGAAAGAATGATCATAGCATGATAGAATTTTTAATTCAGTTTAAGGTGAGAAAGCTGAATCTGAATCTAGTGTTCTAAATCTAAATAAAGATAATTATGTAAGAGATAACTAGAATTGCAAAATAAATTTAAAGGTAAAATAGTAGATCAGCAGCAGCTGACATTGAAAGAGATATTTCATAACTTTCAGAAAAGGTATATTCTAGTGACAGGACATTTTCTATCATCTGTGTCACCATAATCACATTAATTGAGATACTCAAACAGTTCCAGCAACTGAAAATTGGAAACCCATGACCAATATCAACATACTGTGGCGACCCATTTCCTGGCGTATCCGAACCGACTCACAATTAGATAGCCTACGGGGGTTTGCGAGCACAGAGCTTTGGAGCCTCTGCGCCATGGGGGGCCGGTTGAGGGAGGCTTAAAGGTGAGGCTGAAGTTTTCGAATAAAGTTTTTTCCTTCTACTGCAGTTACCGACTCCGTGTCGTAATTTTAGCGCTGCGTATAGCACACCGCTACAATTGGTGACCCCGACGGTCCAAACGATTTTTGGACCAGAAATGACCGACGCCGCCTCTGTTCATGCGGTTTCGTTGAAACTGCCGGGTTTCTGGACACAGCGCCCGAACCTATGGTTCCAGCAAGCCGAAGCCCAATTCCACGTTCGCCAGATCACCTCAGAAGACACCCGCTACTACTACGTGGTGAGCTCCCTCGACCAGGACACAGCGGCCCAGGTCGCAGAGTTCGTACAGTCGCCCCCGGCAGACGGCAAGTACACGGAATTCAAAGCCCTGCTCCTCAGGACTTTCGGACTCTCACGGCGCGAGCGGGCTGCCCGTTTACTGCACCTGGATGGCTTGGGCGACAGACCTCCATCGGCTTTAATGAATGAGATGTTGTCTCTGGCCGACGGACACACATGCCTCATGTTTGAGCAGGCATTCCTGGAGCAGCTGCCCGAGGACATACGCCTGCTGCTGTCCGACGCGGATTTCAGCGACCCCCGCAAGGTGGCAGCCCGGGCGGACTTGCTGTGGAACGCCAAAAAGGTGAGCGGGGCATCCATCGCACAGATCTCCCAGCCACGCTCCCGGCAGCAAACCAGTCCAGGCCCGGCCGCAGAGCCCGCCAACCCCTGGCCCAATGAACACTGGTGCTTCTACCACCAGCAGTGGGGCGCAGAAGCCCGCCGTTGTCGCCCGCCCTGCAAGTTCCCGGGAAACGCCAGGGCCAGCCGCCGCTGATGGCTACGGCGGCTGGCCATCGGGATAGCCTCCTGTATGTGTGGGATAGAAGGTCGGGACGCCGGTTTTTGGTCGATACTGGGGCTGAGATCAGCGTTTTACCTCCGACGAGTTACGACACCCGCAGCAGGGCACCGGGTCCCCCCCCTGAGGGCCGTGAATGGCAGCACAGTAAGGACCTATGGCACCCGTCAGGTGCAGCTACAGTTCGGCTCCAGCCAGTTCACGTGGGACATCACACTGGCCGCCGTAGCCCAACCGCTTCTGGGTGCGGATTTTTTGCGGGCTCACAGCCTACTGGTCGACCTGCCCAGGAAGAGACTGGTACATGCCGAGACCTTTCAGACGTTCTCCCTGGGTGCAGCCCAGTTGCCAGCCCCTCACCTCGGCTCCATCACGCTGTCCGACTTCACCAGGGTCCTGGCGGAATTCCCATCGGTTCTGGCACCGCAGTTCACAGCAGCCATGCCCAGGCACGGCGTACAGCACCACATCCCGACCCAGGGACCACCCCTCCACGCCCGCGCTCGGCGGCTTCCCCCGGACAAGCTCCGACTGGCGAAGGAGGAGTTCCAGAGGATGGAGGAATTGGGGATCATCCGGCGGTCCGACAGCCCATGGGCCTCCTCCCTGCACATGGTGCCCAAAGCGACGGGGGGCTGGAGACCGTGCGGCGACTACCGCAGGCTGAACGAGGCTACCACACCGGACCGCTACCCTGTGCCGCACATTCAGGACTTTGCAGCAAACCTGCACGGCGCACGGATCTTCTCCAAGGTGGACCTCGTCCGAGGGTACCATCAAATCCCGATGCATCCTGACGACATCCCCAAAACGGCTCTCATCACCCCTTTCGGCCTTTTCGAGTTCCTCCGCATGCCGTTCGGCCTGAAGAATGCCGCACAGACGTTCCAGCGGTTAATGGACTCGGTGGGATGGGACCTGGACTTCGCGTTCATCTATTTGGATGACATCCTCATAGCCAGCAGCAGTTGTCAGGAGCATCTGTCCCACCTCCGTCAACTCTGCGCCCGACTGAGTGAGTACGGTCTTACAATCAACCCCGCCAAATGCCAGTTCGGACTCGATACCATTGACTTCCTGGGCCACAGGATTACTAAAGACGGGGCAACCCCTCTGCCCGCTAAGGTAGATGCGGTCCGCCTCTTTCCCCGACCCACCACGATCAAAGGCCTTCAGGAATTCGTAGGTATGGTCAATTTCTACCGCCGCTTCCTCCCTTCAGCTGCCCGGATCATGCGCCCCCTGTTCGCCCTGATGTCGGGTCCGAGCAAGGACATTACCTGGGACGAGGAGTCCACCACCGCTTTCGTTCAAACGAAGGAAGCTTTGGCGGACGCCACAATGCTAGTACATCCCAGAATGGACGCCCCTACCGCCCTCACAGTGGACGCATCAAACACGGCAGTCGGTGGGGTGCTGGAGCAACTCATCGCAGGTCGCTGGCAACCCCTGGCGTTTTTCAGCAAACACCTGCGACCACCCGAGCTTAAGTACAGTGCTTTCGACCGGGAACTGTTGGCGCTCTACCTGGCAATCCGGCATTTCCTGGCGTATCCGAACCGACTCACAATTAGATAGCCTACGGGGGTTTGCGAGCACAGAGCTTTGGAGCCTCTGCGCCATGGGGGGCCGGTTGAGGGAGGCTTAAAAGTGAGGCTGAAGTTTTCGAATAAAGTTTTTTCCTTCGACTGCAGTTACCGACTCCGTGTCGTAATTTTAGCGCTGCGTGTAGCACACCGCTACAATACTGCACCACAGTCTATAATCACATGGCCCCACAGCTCTTTTATCTACTATTACGATTGAGCCACTGGATCAAATCTGGTTCAATGTGAAAGTGCAAAGGGCACCAGGTATACCCAAAAGCAAAATGTGAATCTGCTGATGCAGTAATACAGAAATTACGTGCGTGTTTAAAAGTGGAAACATAGAGAAAGCTAAATAATCCGACAAATAACAAGACTATAACTAAACTTTGTCATCCTGTCACATCTAATTATGAATGGTGGTAGGTAATAAAATAATTAATAGGAGCATGAGACTAAAGAACATGCCCATCCTCAAGAGTTAGTGTCCATATGTTCACTGTGCATATCAGAATAAAAGGCAAAAATAACAGGTGTAGGGAACCTTGGTTTTCAAGAAATATTGAGGCTTAAGAAAAAATGAGGTGCTTATGGAGTATAAGAAATGCAAGAGAACACTTAAGAAAGAAATCAGGAGGGCTAAAAGAAGGCATGAGGTTGTCCTAGCACACAAGGTGAAGGAATCCTAAGGGATTCTACAGATATGTTAAGAGCACATGGATTGCAAGGGACAAAATCACTATTCTGAAAGATCAGAATAGTAATCTATGCATGAAGCCAAAGAGATGGGGGAGATCTAAATGCATACATTTTACATCTGTATTTACTCAGGATACAGACACTAAGATTATCAGCAAAATGGCATCAACTTTATGAATCCTTACACAGACTACAGAGGAGGGGTTTGCCATCTTGAAGCAAATTAGGGTGGATAAATCCCTAGGGCCTAACAAGGTGTTCATCTCAGATTCTGCGGGAGGCCAGTGCAGAAATTGCCAGAGCCCTAGTCTCAGAGACAAGAGAGGGACCAGAGGATTGGAGGATAGCCAAAGTTGTTCCACTGTTTAAGAAAGGCTCTAAGAATAAACCAGGAAATTATAGACTGGTGAGCCTGATATCAGTGGTAGGAAAGTTACTGGAAGGTGTTCTAAGATATTAGATATATGAGTATTTGGATAGACATGGAATGATTAAGGACAGTCTGCATGGCTTTGTGAGTGGTAGATCGTGTCAAACAAATCTTAGAGTTTTTCGAGGAAGTTACCAAGAAAGTTGATGAAGGCAAGGCAGTGGATGTTGGCAAGGCACATGACAGGAACCTGCAAGGGAGGTTGGTCAAGAAAGTTCAGTCACTCGGCTGAGGTAGTAAATTGGATTAAATGTTGACTTTGTGGGAGAAGCCGAATGTGCCAGTAGTGGTTGCCTCTCTGAGTGGAGGCCTGTGACTTGTGGAGTGCCACAGGGATCGGTGCTAGGTCCGTTGATGGTTGCCATCTATATCAATGATAATGTGGTTAACTGGATCAGTAAATTTGTGAATGACACCAGACTCAGGGTGTAGTGGTCAGTGAAAAAGAGCATCAAAGCTTTCAATAGATCCGGACCAGCTGGTAAAATGGGCTGAAAAGTGGCGGATGGAATTTAATGCAGAGAAGTGTGAGGTTCTGCACTTCAGAAGGACCAAACAGGGTAAATCTGTTAACGTAACCTTTAAGTGACCCCAATAAGGGGCCACACATCAAAACTGAAGCACACAATATTAAATATAACTTAGTTATAAGGGTTGAGGAGTGGTTAAAAGACGAAAAATAACATGGAATAAAAATGTAATTTTGGTGTCAAAGAAATCAGTATTGAGGCCCCAGTTGCTCAATTATATCTGCATTAATGGGATCAAGAGTAATATGTCCAAGTGTGTTGACAGTCTTCTACCAAGCTTCTCTCCTCATATTCCCAAGTACTCAGGAAAACATTTATAGAGGGTATGCTTTAGCATTGTTACCTTCAACTACCTAGTTAAATCTGCTACTGAGATGGGGAGTCATAAAACATCTGATACTTATTGAATATTTTGTATTTCAAGTACTTTCTGACATCTCTAATTTTGATTGCTCATGTATTAGTGAATGCAGGTATAGCTTGTGCATACTAAATCACAGTATTCTCAAGCTGCTATATATGAATACTATTTCAATCAGACATATTTAATAAAACTTTGGAAAGTGAATGTAATTTATTATGTAATTAAAATAATATTCTAACCACTGCACTTGAGAAGGGAAATGAGTTTATTAACTACCTCCGTGAAATCAAGATGTTCTCAAATTTTCAGTTGGGATGGGTCAAGGTGCAACGGGTTTTCTTTAGATTTATTTCTTAACTCCTCCAAATCATTACACAACTACGCCTGCTATGCTTAAAACACTGGTTACAAAGCGGGAATCTAAAAGCAGGTCACAGTCACAAAATAAGGAGAAAGCTCTTCATCCAAAGAATGGTGAATCTGGAATTCTCTACTCTGGAGGACAGTGGAGGCTCAGCCACTATGTGTATTCAAAATAGAGTTCAACGAAGTTGAGGAAAGGAGTGCTGGAGCAGAGATTACTAACCTTCTACTGATGTTTGAAGAGGACTGTGGTCCAGAGAGTAAAGAGGCTAGTGCACTAACTGCTCTGTACAGGGCGAAGGATGCCGCCTGGGCTGGGGAGAAGCGTCTGGCGCTGCCCCGGTGCTGCAGCACCCGCCGGTTGGGGCGGAGGGCCGGGACGCTCTCGAATTTCACGGAAGATTGTACAACTCACTAATGCCTTGCCTGGTGGGGTCGTGCGGTCACTCTAAGCTGAGTACCCTGGGACTTGGTTCACCTGCCGAGCCGACCGCCGTCTTGCTCCACAACACCCGCCGCTCTCTCGTTGGCCCCGCGTTCGCGCTTGGATCTCCCTCCTCAGCGGCGCCCTCCTCTCCCAAGCCTCGCGAGATTTCCGGGCGAGAGCGCCGCCAACCCCGACTCGCTGCCGGGATACTGATTCCTGTAGTTACCACTTGTCAAGAATGAAACAATCGCCTTATGGTTTATTCTTTTTATTTATTCCAATCCATTTATCGTTAAATTCTGGTGCCTTCACGACCTTTCAGAAAGCGCTTGGCTGATCTTCAACCTCAGCACCACTTCTACGCTGAAATATTTTTTGATTCCCATTATATCTAGAAAGATATTATCCTCAGTCTTAAATATAGTCAATGAATGACCTCCCTATCCCCTTCTTCAAATTTAGGGGAGGAAATTGGGAAGATTCATTGACCTCAAGTTGAAAAAAAATCTTTTCATTTCAGTCCTGAAAATGCAGTTTCTTTTTCTGAGAGCATGAACCCTAATTCAGAACATCACCTCCATATCCACTCTTTCACACCATATAAGAATTTCAAACAGTTCACAGGATTTCTTCTGAAATAAGTTACATGTTAAAGTTAAGGATGATCTGCTGAATTACACAGAAAACCTACAGCACAATACAGGCCCTTTGTCCCACAATGCTGTGCCAAACACATACTTACTTTACCCATGGCCCTCTATTTTTTAAGCTCCATGTGCCTATCCAGGAGTCTCTTAAAAGACTCTATCGTATCTCCCTCCACCACAGTCACTGACAGCCCATTCCATGCACTCATTACTCTCTGTGTAAAAAACGTACCCCTGACATCTCCTCTGTACCTACTTCCAAGCACTTTAAAACTGTGCCCTCTCGGGTTAGCCATTTCAGCCCTGGGAAAAAGCCTCTGACTATCCACACGATCAATGCCTCTCATCATCTTATACACCTTGATCAGGTCACCTCTCATCCACCGCCACTCCAAGGAGTAAAGGCCAAGTTCGCTTGACCTATTCTCATAAGGCATGCTCCCCAATCCAGGCAACATCATTGTAAATCTCCTCTGCACCCTTTCTATGGTTTCCATATCCTTCCTGTAGTGAGGTGACCAAAACTGAGCACAGTACTTCAAGTGGAGTCTGGCCAGGGTCCTATATAGCTGTAACATTACCTCTTGGCTCTTAAACTGAATCCATATAACCATATAACAATTACAGCATGGAAACAGGCCATCTCGGCCTTTCTAGTCCATGCCAAACGCTTACTCTCACCTAGTCCCACTGACCCGCACTCAGCCCATAACCCTCCATTCCTTTCCTGTCCATATACCTATCCAATTTTACTTTAAATGACAATACCGAACCTGCCTCTACCACTTCTACTGGAAGCTCATTCCACACAGCTACCACTCTCTGAGCAAAGAAATACCCCTTCATGTTACCCTTAAACTTTTACCCCTTAACTCTCAACTCATGCCCTCTTGTTTGAATCTCCCCTACTCTCAATGGAAAAAGCCTATCCACGACAACTCTATCTATCCCCCTCATAATTTTAAATACCTCTATCAAGTCCCCCATCAAACTTCTATGCTCCAAAGAATAAAGACCTAACTTGTTCAACCTTTTCCTGTAACTTAGCTGCTGAAACCCGGGTAACATTTGTCGTGGTTACTTGAAATGACCAGGAGACGCAGACAATTCTTCAAGAAGTTTAAACCTTTATTTGCAAACAAAGGCTGAGGCAATCAATGAACTTGTCACCGAAAGCCCACCGAGCTCCGGTGTACAGCATTCTTTATAGTAATTTCTTATCTCAGTTACATTCCGGTTTGCATATCATCTATATATTAACTAATCAATCGCTGTTGCCTAGCTCTCAGTGCGTCACCATTATTTTTCACCCATTTGCATTGGGACCTTATTCGTGGCCAAGATTATGTTTTCCAGACAACCTCCCTCACATTACATTCCTGCTCGCACCATCCTGTCCGCCACCGTTATCTCTTACTTGTAACCCTTACCCAAAAGGCTGGTATATGTCTAGGGGAAAAGGAGATCCAGCCACTCACCAACCCAACTCCCGTACACGCAGGTGCTCTGAGAATCGAGTTTATGCCTCGCGCCCGCCAACAGTATCAAATCCACAACAAATACCGTTATGAAATACCCTTTAAAGAGATTACTAAAATTAAAAGAGTAGTAGGCAATACAATATATATACAAGGAAAAAGAACAAAAGGCGCCAACTTGTCAAAGTTCAGTCTGTTTAGTGCACTCGTTGGAGCTCAATCAACGAACCAATCGACCCATCCGGCCGTCGCACCTGGGACCACCCTGGTGGTCTTACGAGCAGTCCAGTACACGTCCGCCTTCCTCGGCGACTTCCTCGGCCTCCTCCTCCCACCCAAAAACCTGTGAAAACCCCTCCCCCAAGTTCCCAGCATCACAAGACACAATAACGTTCCCCATTGATTAACAAATGAATACAATTACCATAGCAGCCATTCTAAAGCGAAACAACGGCGAGAGAAACTTATCCGACAAAGAAGCATTCCTACTTGTAACAAACCAAAGAGGCCATTTAGAGTAACGTACACAGGACATTGTACATATTAAACAAAGGCTGAGTGTAATACATGGGATACATCTCAGCTAATAGTACTGCTAAACAAACAGGTGTTCTGTAAGTGCCATAATATGCAGCTAAGAGAGTACAAAGTATCTAGTGAAAACAACACATAGCAAAATGTGTCTAGTAAAATAATACATACTAATATTCAGTACCTAGAAGTGATTACATAGTATAGTAAATAGCTAATACATAGTGATTATATTTCAGGTATATATAGTGGTTATGTCAGATATATTTCTCAATACATTCTAGTAAATCTTCTCTGTACTCTATTTTGTTGACATCTTTTCTATAATTTGGTGACCAGAACTGTACACAATACTGCAAATTCGGCCTTACCAATGCCTTGTACAATTTTAACATTACATCCCAACTCCTGTACTCAATGCTCTGATTTATAAAGGCCAACATACCAAAAACTTTCTTCACCACCCTATCCACATGAGATTCCACCTTCAGGGAACTATGCACCAGTATTCCTAGATCACTCTGTTCTACTGCATTCTTCAATGCCCTACCATTTACCATGTATGTCCTATTTGGATTATTCCTACCAAAATGTAGCACCTCACACTTATCAGCATTAAACTCCATCTGCCATCATTCAGCCCACTCTTCTAACTTGCCTAAATCTCTCTGCAAGCATTGCAAACCTACTTCATTATCCACAACGTCACCTACCTTAGTATCATCTGCATACTTACTAATCCAATTTACCACCCCATCATCCAGATCATTAATGTATATGACAAACAACATTGGACCCAATACAGATCCCTGAGGCACCCCGCTAGTCACCGGCCTCCAACCTGACAAACAGTTATCCACCACTACTCTCTGGCATCTCCCATCCAGCCACTGTTGAATCCATTTTACTACTTCAATATTAATACCTAACGATTGAACCTTCCTAACTAACCTTCCGTGTGGAACCTTGTCAAAGGCCTTACTGAAGTCCATATAGACATCCACTGCTTTACCCTCGTCAACTTTCCTAGTAACCTCTTCAAAAAGTTCAATAAGATTTGTCAAACATAACCTTCCATGCACAAATCTATGTTGACTGTTGCTAATCAGACCCTGTCTATCCAGATAATTATATATACCATCTCTAAGAATACTTTCCATTAATTTACCCACCACTGACGTCAAACTGACAGGCCGATAATTGCTAGGTTTACTCTTAGAACCCTTTTTAAACAATGGAACCACATGAGCAATACGCCAATCCTTCGGCACCATCCCCATTTCTAATGACATTTGAAATATTTCTGTCAGAGCCGCTGCTATTTCTACACTAACTTCCCTCAAGGTCCTAGGGAATATCCTGCCAGGACCCAGAGATTTATCCACTTTTAAATTTCTTAAAAGCGCCAGTACTTCCATCTGTTTAATCATCATAGTTTCCATAACTTTGCTATTTGTTTCCCTTATCTTACACAATTCAATATCCTTCTCCTTAGTGAATACCAAAGAAAAGAAATTGTTCAAAATCTCCCCCATCTCTTTCAGCTCCACACATAGCTGCCCACTCTGATTCTCTGAGGGACCAATTTTATCCCTCACTATCCTTTTGCTATTAATATAACTGTGGAAACCCTGTGGATTTATTTTTACCTTACTTGCCAAAGCAACCTCATCTCTTCTTTTAGCTTTTCTAATTTCTTTCTTAAGATTCTTCTTACATTCTTTATATTCCTCGAGCACCTCATTTACTCCATGCTGCCTATATTTATTGTAGGTATCTCTCTTTTTCCGAACCAAGTTTCCAATATCCCTTGAAAACCACGGCTCTCTCAAACTTTTAAACTTTCCTTTCAACCTAACAGGAACATAAAGATTCTGTCCCTCAAAATTTCCCCTTTAAATGACCTCCATTTCTCTATTACATCCTTCTCATAAAACAAATTGTCCCAATCCACTCCTTCTAAATCCTTTTGCATCTCCTCAAAGTTAGCCTTTCTCCAATCAAAAATCTCAACCCTGGGTCCAGACTTATCCTTCTCCGTAATTATATTGAAACTAAAGGCATTGTGATCACTGGACCCGAAGTGGTCCCCAAGACATACCACCATCACCTGACCTATTTCATTCCCTAACAGAAGATCCAACACTGCCCTTTCTCTACTCAGTACCTCTATGTATTGCTGCAAAAAACTAACCTGTACACATTTCACAAACTCTAAACCATCCATCCCTTTTACAGAATGGGCTTCCCAATCTATGTGTGGAAAATTAAAATCTCCCACAATCACAACCCTGTGCTTACTACAAATACCTGCTATCTCCTTGCAAATTTGCTCTTCCAATTCTCGCTCCCCATTAGGTGGTCTATAATACACCCCTGTGAGTGTTATTATACCTTTCCCATTCCTCAATTCGATCCAATTAGCCTCCCTAGACAAGCCCTCTAATCTATGCTGCCAGAGCACCGCTGTAATATTTTCTCTGACAAACAACGCAACACCTCCCCCTCTTGTCCCTCCAATTCTCTCACACCTGAAGCAACGAAATCCAGGAATACTTAGTTGCCAATCACACCCCTCCTGCAACCATGTTTCACTAATAGCTACAACATCATATTTCCAAGTATCAATCTATGCTCTAAGCTCGTCCACCTTTCTTACAATGCTCCTAGCATTAAAATAAATGCATTTAAGAAATTCTCCACCTCTTCCTCTCTGTTTATCTCTAATTGTACAAAGAACTTTACTGTCTGTCTTCTTTTTCTTCCTTCTCCCACACATCTGTTCCTACACTCTGGTTCCCCTCCCCCCTCATATCTGGTTTAAATCCACTGGAGCCTCTCTAGTAAACCTACCTGCAAGAATATTTGTCCCCCTCCAGTTCAGATGTAAACCGTCCTGCCGGAACAGGTCCCACCTTCCCTGGAAAACTCCCAATTATCTACAAATCTGAAGCCCTCCCTCCTGTACCATGTCTTCAGCCATGTGTTGATCTGCACTATCTTACTATTTCTAAATCCACCTGCACGTGGCACTGGTAGCAATCCTGAGACTGCTATCCTGGAAGTCCTGTCCTTTAACTTGGCACCTAGCTCCCTAAACTCACCTTTCAGGACCTCCTCACTCTTCCTACCCACATCATTGGTCCCTACATGGACCACAATATCCGGCTGCTCACCCTCCATCTTGAGAATACTGAGAACTCAATCCGAGATATCGTGTACCCTGGCACCAGGGAGGCAACAGACCATGCGGGATTCTCGATCTCTTCCACTGAACCTATCTACCCTCCTAACTATCGAATCCTCTATCATTACTGCTCTCCTCTTTCTCTTCTTTGCTGAGGGTCCAGTCTCGGTGCCAGAGGCGCAACCACTGCAACTTGTCCCTGGTAGGTCATCCCCACCAACAGTATCCAAAACGGTATACTTATTGTTGATGGGAATGGCCACAGGGGTGCTCTGCTCTTCCTGTCTATTCCCCTTCCCTCTCCTGACAGTCACCCAACTACCTGTCTCCTGACTCCTAGGAGTGATTATCTCCCTGAAACTCCTGTCTATTTCTGCTTCTGCTTCTGCCTCCCGAATGATCTGAAATTCATCTAGCTCCAGCTCCAGTTCCCTGACACGGTTTGTCAGGAGCTGCAACTGCATGCACCTTTTGCAGGTGTAGTCATCAGGGACAATTGTGCTTTCCCTGACTTCCCACATACTGCAAACGGAGCACTCGACTGCCCTAACTGCTGCCTCCATTGCCTACTCCTAAGCTAATTAGATTAATTAAAGGAGTTTACCCGGCCTTACCTCATCTGGAGTGAAGCTCGTACTCAGCCTCTGCTCGCTTTTTAAATTCTCCCGCTGATCTCAGAGGCCGACTTTCACACGCTTGCGCAGTTGTGCCTCGTTCAAAGCTCACCTCTGCCTGTTCTTGCCGAAGCTTGATTGAGCCAAAGTCAAACCACTCTGCCTCAGTCCACTCCGACGATGGCTGCTACGACGATGGCCGCTGCATATGGTGGTCTTTCTTTTTAAACCTTGGGTGCACTACGTCACACGCCTGCGCAGTCTAGCCTCTTTGCCCCGATCAGTTAAAAAAAACAGATTCTCTCCGAGCTTCTCTTACCTCTTCCCTCTCTGCCTCTTGCTGCGATTTTCAATGAAAGCCATTGCTCCGTATGCCTTCTTAACCACTGAGTCAACCTGCACAGCAGCTTGAGTGACCAGAGTTAAAAAAACAGGAGTTACAAAAGGTTCATTAGATTAATCTCTGGGATGGGGTATATGACCTATGAAGAAAAAGTAAGCAGTCTTGATCTCCAGAGTTTTGAAGAACACAAGCGATCTCATTGAAGCAAATAAAATTCTTAAAGGTTGTGACAGAATAGATGCAAGGATCATGTTTCCCATAAGTGGATGCCTAGAATCAGAAGCCAGTCATTCAGGACAAAAATAATTTATTTGCTCAATCCCAAACTCAAGACCATTTTCCTCAATTCTCTTCTTCTTGTTATCAGACTGTTTATGTGATTTTCAGCTTTGGACAAACCATAATTCTTTTCAATTACAAGCTTTCATGAACTGGAGTCACCACCACCAATCATACCAAAAGCTGAATTTCTTCCATTTACTGTATTCTTTGCAAATTCTTGATTCTATTTAACCTGACCTGAATATATGCAAATAACACCCTCATCTGCTATGGTTTTTACTTCAATTTGACTATACCAATAGATCTTTTCCTGCTGGCTCCAAGACTCAGCTCTTAAAATTCTGTAGCATTGTCCCCTCAAATTAGTATTCATTACCTTGCCGACCTGCATTCTACCTCAATCCCTTCCTGCCCTGCCTAAATCTGTCTCTAAGAATACGGTACCACTATTCTCACTGAGTTAGTTTTGACCCCACATTCTGGCAAACGGTCCTTAATCCCCTCCACCTCTTCTTCCTTTTAAGAAAATCTCATTCAACCAAGTTCTTTTTTTATCCATCCTATATCCTCAGCATTTGTTTTAATTCTCAATCACAGGAACCAATCTGTTGAACCTTTGTGGTACATCCTCTGCTGCATATGTCAAAGTTCAAAATTTAATATCAAAGTACATATATGCCACCACATACTGTAAGGAAAAAGTAAATTGTGATTCCACCTTGGTATATGCCAAAATAAAATGGAAGTTTGAAGACAAATTAGTGTCACCTTGGAATGCTGTGATAGTCTTCAGATGTGCACCAGTGCACATCCCTGAGATTAGACAATGAACAATGTTTTCCTCCTTACAGACCTGTTGTCTCTGTTTTCCTAAATTATGTGTCTGGACTGAAGGTCATAAGAGATAAAGGGGTGCAGCTGGTACAACCATGGAAAGGAAATGTACTCCGGCAATATTATGTGATGCTTTGAAGGAATTTTAAAGGGTACTTTCTTTGTGCAGGAGGAGAGCTTTGTCTTAGGCTAGGCCATGACTGGTGCTGGTGCTCAGAGTTGGAGAAGGTAAGTCAAGAGGGTTAGAGTATGTTGAGTGTGTATGTGAGGGGGGGGGAGAGAGAGAGGGAGAGGGAGAGAGAGCGAAGGATGAAAGGCCACAAGAAAGTTTGTCATCATTCTCCACCTCAGCTCATTTAGCAGATGATAAATCTTGTTTTCTATACTACTGCTACTGTAGTTGTTTATTTTTCTTTTTGTATTACATTAATGCTATTTCAAATGAAGTGATTTCTTGTGGCCTGTCTCCCTTTGTGTGCAAATGCATTTCCGAATGCCCTAAGCTAAAAAAGAACAGAGAATGAATTTTAAAATAATTTTTTTGCAACTATTATGAGATTGTTTCTTGTGAGCATTCACAGTAGAACAAAGAAATACAATAGAATAAATGAAGAACTACAAAGACTAACAAACAACCAATATGCTAAAAGAAAACAACTGTGCAAACATAGAAATAAATAAATAATGCTGAGCAAAGTCAGTCCATAAGTTACGCAACTAGTTCAGTGTTGAGGTAAGTGAACCAATCAACACTGGATCAGGTTGAATAACTGTTTCTGAAGCTGGTGCTGTGGGACTTGAGGCTCCTGCACCGCCTTCCCAATGGCAGCAGCGAGAAGAGATCATGGATTGGATTCCTTGATGATGGGTGCTGCTTCCTTGTGGCAGTGCTCCTCGTAGATGTGCTCAGTGGTGGGGAGGGCTTTTTTTGTGACGGATTGAACTGTGTCCACTTCTTTTTGTCGACGTTTTCATTCTTGATATTTCTATATCAAGTGCTGATGCAACCTATCAGATTGCTCTCCTCTGCACATCTACAGAAGTTTTAGATGATGCGCCAAATCTGCACAAACTTAGACGAGGCACTGCCACTTACATGCTGGTCCCTGGGCAAATCTTCTGAAATGATAATGCCAAGGAATTTAAAGTTACTGTCCCTCTCCATTTCTGATACTCTAATGAGAACTGATTCATGACCCTCTGAATTCCTTCTTTAGTCAATAATCTGCTCTTTAGTTTTGGTATTATTCCTTAGATGAGTTAAATAATCATTGGTATCCTTCTTAACTAGGGTAAATAACCCTTAGAGAAAGGTGTAGTTTCACCAGGAGCCTAAAAATCTTCATAAGGCAAAACCTTGTGTATATTTGTATCTTCCCCTAAAATACTAATTTGTCAGATCCTTGTCATAGCAAATATGCATATTTAATATCTGCAAATATGCATATTTCTATTGAATAACATCCTCCTGTCTGAAATGCAGTCATTTTTAGGATGTCCATTTAGAACAGAGATGCAGAGAAATTACTTTAGTCAGAGGGTGGTAAATCTGTGGAATTTGTTACCACAAGTAGCTGTGGAGGCCAAGTCATTGGGTGCATTTAAGGCAGAGATAGATAGCTTCTTGATTAGCCAGGGCATCAAAGGGTATGGGGAAAATGCAGGGGAGTGGGGATGACTGGAAGAATTGGATCAGCTGATGATTGAATGGCGGGGCAGACTCAATGGCTGAATGGCCTAATTCTGCTCCTACATCTTATGGTCTTATTTATCCTCATAGAGACACAAAAGATTCTGCAGATGCTGAAAATCTTCAGCAACACACACACACAAAATGCTGGAGGAACTCTGCTGTTCATCTATCAGCTATGACTAGCGGTGGGCTATTTCAAGGGCAAAGAGACAATTTCAAACAAGGCTGAAGGTGGCATCAGATGTACAACAATTCTGGCAAGATTGGCAAGATATTACTTCCTACAAAGCCAAACCCAATAGCATGAATGGCAGTGATTAACACCTTCTATACCTGCTTTGAGAGGGATAATATAACTACAGCTGTGAAGATCCCTGCTGCACCTGGTGACCCTGTGATCTCTGTCTGAGAGGCTGATGTTAGGCTGTAGAGAGTTGTAAATGCAGTTGGTTCCATCTTGTGTACTCATCTACATTTTCAAGGAGCGGTGCCTTAGATAGACATCGTCCATTATTAAGGACCCCCAGGGTTTTCCGGTGACGTCATTGTCGAGAAAGACAGCTTAAGTAACTAGCTCCTCAGGAAAAACGCGTATTAAGCCCCATTAACCCGTCAAATATAATATTTTTTGAAAAATATTTAAACTGAAAAGAGGGGCAAGAAATGGAAATTTAAAAAGCAACACTGCAGAGCCTGCGTCCGAGAGGAGTGCAGCGAGCAGCTCTCCGACCCGACCGCGTGCTAGTGAGGCGGCCGCTGGGCCTCATTCAGTTGAAGCAGTGAATGTCTTCGAAATCCTGAAACAAATAATGGAGGCCCAGAAAGATATAAAGCAGCAGCTCCGTGATATTAAGTCAGAGCTCGCCAGCGTCAATCAAAAAATAGCGGTGGCAGAGACTCGAATTGAGAAGGTGGAAGATCGCGTTCAAAACGTGGAGCGGATACTGAGCAAGACAATAAAAATAAAACATCACCAAGAAGGTAGACTGCTTGACCTGGAGGGAAGATCATGGCGGAAAAATATCAGAATCTACAACATTCCCGAAGGAGCAAAGGCCCGTCTATGACAGAGTTTGTTGAAAAGTTACTGCGGGACGCGCTGGAGCTTCCCCCAGCAATGGAGCTGGAAGTCGAAAGAGCCCACCGCACGTTCGTTCCAAAACCTACCCAGGATAGAAAGCCACGCTCAATAATAATTAAATTCCTTCGGTACAGCACCAAGGCAGAGATTCTATGAAGGGCCTGGGGTAAGAAGAGAGTGTTTTTAGAAGATAAATTAATATATTTCGAACAAGATTAGCCCCCCCCCCCCGCGGTCCTCCAAAAATGCAAAGAATACTCTGAAGTAAAACGTGTATTAAAGCAAAATAAGATTAGATTTCGAACTCCGTACCCTGCTAAACTTCGAGAGTTTTATGACAACGGGACGCAGTTGTACCAGACAGTGGAAGAGGCGACGACAGACATGAAGGCCAGAAGGTTGCCCGTCAGCGTGACCAAAACGAGGGAAAGCCTGACTGAGAAATTGTCCCGCTCGGCTTGGGAAATAGTGCAAGAAACAAGAAGGCAGGAGACAGGAGGAAGCCGAGAGAAATATATCAGGAAGAGACTGGGAGTTTCCCAAAGACAGTCCTTGCCCACTTCAGAAGAGCCATAAGGTTTGGCTAACTTTAAAAATGTTGAGAAGCTAAACAGAAGCAAAAGTACACAGTGACATACCTATCTCGAGAAATAATTATTATAATGTGGATTTTATATTACTTAGTTGTTATTCTTTATTCGTTCACTTACTCCTTTTCTCCCACCAAAATTGGAATATATATATATATGTGTGTGTGTGTGTGTGTGTGTGTGTGTGTGTGTGTGTGTGTGTGTGCATATATGTGTATGTATATATAGGAGGAGTACACAGGGAAATCTTTTCTGTGTAATGGATTTGTTCACTGACTTTTATGAATACTGCAATGGGGGCCCTCAACTCACAGGTAGGAGGAGTTATCCCCCACAGCTAGACATTTCCTCTAGCTCAATGCAGGGTCATCTACTAGAGACCTCAGCCTTGGAATCGCACATTTGTTGCCATTTTTGTTATTATTTGTGTTTCTTGGTTCTTATTTGTTCAGGGAGTAGATCGATTAAGTTTTATTCTAATTTCAATGATACATTGACAGATAAATACAGATGGCTAAGGACAAGGTAAAATTCATTTCTTTTAATGTAAATGGGCTATTAAATCCAATCAAATGTAAGAGAATTTTATCCGAAATGAAAAAAGAACAAGCACATGTAGTGTATTTACAGGAAACTCATTTAATTAATAATGAGCATAAAAAACTAAAGAGAATGGGCTTCACTAATCTGTTTTTCTCCTCATATAAATCAGGGCATAGGAGAGGAGTTGCTATTCTTATCTCCAGTAAGCTAAATTTTGAAAAAATATTCGAAATGGGAGATAAAGAAGGCAGATATATTCTGGTAAGGGGGAATATAGACAGCAATTCAGTTACTCTATTGAATATATATGCACACCCGGGAAGTGATATTGGTTTCTTTCAGAAAATTACTGATATTATGGTAACAGAAACAGAAGGTCTCTTGATATGAGGGGGAGACTTAAGTTTACAATTACAACCAAACTTAGACTCTTCCAATAGAAAAACCTATGAAACAAAATCTTTACGTAAGAAAGTTAATACACTTTTTGAGGATGTTGGTTTAATTGACATATTGAGGGACCTTTTCTCTGACAGAAGAGATTACACTCATTATTCTGCTCCGCATTCTGTATATACAAGAATAGACTATTTCATAACATTTGGAAAAGACAAAGATAAAATAAACACCTGTGGAATTAGGACAATAGATGTAAGTGACCATGCACCTATATATTTATCTGTTGATTTTGACCTACAACCAAAGAATACTATTTGGAAACTAAATTCAAGTCTACTCAATGATCCATACTTTAAGGAACAAATTTAAAAAGAAATTGGTCTCTACTTAGAATTTAATGATAATGGAGAGGTTTTACCTCCCATTTTATGGGATACTCTGAAGGCTGTCTTAAGAGGGAAAATTATAGCGATATCTTCATATAAGAAAAAAATAAGTAATAAAACATTAGAGTAATTACAAAATAGGCTGAAGGAACTAGGGAAAAAAACACAAATTGAATTTGGCACAGGATACATTAGGAGAAATTAAAAGAATTAGGAATGAAATAAATAATTTGGCTACGCAAGAAATCAGGAATAACTTAATGTTTCTGAAACAGAGACATTATGAAAGTGGATTGAAATCTATGAAAATACTGGCATGGAAACTGAAAAAAAAGATAGTAGAAAATACAAAGTACAATTCATAGAATTAGGGACCCAAGAACGAAAATGATAAAAAATAAGCTAAGTGAAATTCAAGAAGCTTTTGAAGTGTTTTACAAAACTCTATATTCCAAAGTTCCAGGGGGAAGCATAACCCAAATTGACACCTTCTTGAATTCTTTAGAGTTACCCACTTTAAGTGAAGAACAAAATAGAAGGATGATTGCTGACATAACTGAAGTTGAATTAAAAGCTGCAATTAGTAGGGTTAAATTAAGCAAGTCACCAGGATCAGATGGGTATACAGCAGCATGGTACAAAGAATTTAAAAATGAGTTAATTCCTGTTTCACTCCCCACACTAAACTGGGCTCTAAAAAAGGCACAAATGCCACCCAGTTGGAAGGAAGCGATAACCTCAGCTATACCGAAAGAAGGCAAGCATAAAATGGAATGCAGGTCATTTAGACCTATATCCGTTCTTAATGCAGATTATAGGTTATATACCTCCATCATGGCCAAACAATTAGAGGAGTTTCTACCCATACTGATACGTAATGATCAGACAGGTTTTATACGACAACACCAGACTCAAGACAATATACGAAGGACACTTCACATTATGGATCATAAACAAAAAAATAAAATTGAAGCAATAGTGATAAGCATGGACGCTGAAAAAGCATTTGATTCGGTTAATTGGAATTTTCTTTACAGAGTTTTAAACAGATTTGGTTCCCAAGACACAATTATTAAAACTATACAGAGACTATATGACAATCCTACTGCTAGGATTAAAATCAATGGATATTTATCAAATAGTCTTACCCTAGAAAGGGGCACGAGACAGGGTTGTGCATGGTCACCACTACTCTTCGCGTTATATCTGGAACCATTAGCTCAATACATCAGACAAAAGGAAGATATCAGGGGAATTACTATTAAAGGGAAAGAGCATAAATTGGCTTGTTATGCGGATGACATTTTGATCTATCTAGAGCAACCAACATACTCTTTACCTAAATTGATGCAATCCTTTGAACAATTTGGTCAATTATCAGGATACAAGATCAACATAGATAAAACCCAATTACTTTCATTTTACTATAGCCCACCGAGAGAAATTGAAAATCGATACCCCTGGGCATGGCACACAGAGTCTCAAATATTTGGGCATCATTATGCCAAAAGAATTGGCAAAATTATCAGCCTTTATATAAAAAAATTAAGGAAGATGTGGCAAGATGGAGCCTGATTCCTTTTTTCAGTCTCAGTTCAAGGATTGAGTCTATTAAAATGAATATACTGCCCAGACTGTTATATCTCTTTCGGACCCTACCAATAGAGATTAATCAAAATCAATTCAATGAATGGAACAAGATGCTATCAAGGTATATTTAGCAGGGTAAAAGGCCTCGAGTTCGTCTCAAAACTTCGCAATTAGCAAAGGAAAAGGGGGGATGGGGCCTACCTTCTCTTAGAGATTATTATTTTGCAGTACAGTTGAGAGCTGTGATATGTTGGTGCAACCCATCATATGACGCTCAATGGAAAAACATTGAGGAGCGGGTACTTCCCATCCCCATACAAGCAATTTTGGCTGATAACAACCTGCAAAGGTACATAAATACTATTGATAACCCATGGGTGAAATTGACTCTTAAAATATGGAAAACTACTATAAAAGAATATAATCTAGAGGGAGATATTGCAATTCTTAAATGGTGTGCATATGACTCTGATTTTACACCAAATAAATTGGATGCTAGATTTAAGGACTGGACAGCTAAAGGAATAACAGTTCTTTGCAACATAATGAAAGAAGAAACACTGTTCAGTTTTGAAATGCTTAAAGAGGAACACTTATTAGATAAACAAGATTTTTATTGGTATTTACAGATGCGGCAATATGTTAATAAGACACTTAAAAATGTAACCAAAGCAAATACATGCTTGATAGAGCTCTTTAGAAAAGCATATAATTCAGATAATGGTAGTAGAATCATTTCAAGCATGTATAAGGGGTTATATCTGAGGAAGAATGGACAACAATATGGAGATATCAATGGAAGTGTACCAGTTCACAGAAATGGAGGAAGTTTGGGTGGAAAAACTTGATAAGATATTTTATTACACCCTCTCAGAAATCCCATTATGATAGTAACCTCCCTGTTTGCTGGAGAAATTGTGGAAATCAAAATGCAAATCATTATCATATTTTTTGGGGCTGCCCTGTTATCAAAGACTATTGGAGGGGGATACACAATGCCCTACAAGACATCTTTAAATGTGAAATACCCTTGGAGACCATATATTTTGGATATATAGCTCAAGAATGGTTGAAAAGAGATAAATATTTAATGAATATACTGTTGGTGGCTGGTAAAAAGACTCTTACTAGGAAATGGTTATCACAGGAGAGCCCAACTTTAAATGCATGGATGGAAATTATAATGGACATTTACAAAATGGAGAAGATAACAGCATCTGTTAATCATAAGCTGGAACAATTTGATTCACACTGGGAAAATGGTTTAACTACATAATGCCTGATAGGCCTGATTTTATTCTCACAAATCAATGAAACTGTTGTAAAAAAAAAGATCACTCCCTACTTGTACATATTTCTTTCCTTTTGCTTGTTTTTTCTTTCCACTCTTTTCTATAAGCGTATACCCCAGATAAATACTTTGTGGAGATTTTGTGATATATATGATTATATGATATATATGTACAATGTCTGAAATACATCTTATGGAAATGTTTGTTTGATGAACTTCAATAAAAAAATTAATTAAAATTAAGGACCCCCACCACCCAGGGCATGCCCTTTTCTCATTGTTATCATCTGGTAGGAGGTACAGAAGCCTGAAGGCACACACTCAGTGATTCAGGAACAGATTCTTCCCCTCTGCCATCCAATTCCTAAATGGTCCTAAATACTGTCCTTTGAACACTACCTCACCTTTTAAATATATATTATTTCTGGTTTTGTACATCTTTTAATCTATTCAATGTACACATTACTTTAATTTATATACTTATTTATTCTCTTCTTCTTCTATATTATGTATTGCATAGAACTGCTGCCAAGTTAACTAATTTCATGACACAGGCTGGTGATAATAAACCTGATTCTGAGTTGACATTTCAGGCCAAGATCCTTCTTGAGTCCTGCTGATAGGTCACAGCCAGAAATATGCACACTACATTTCCCTCCTTCCAGTGTTGTGTGTGGGTTTCATTTAGCCTACAATCTGCTTTTAGCAGATCAGTGGTCTTGTGAATTTATCTACCTGGGCAGAAAGTGTAGAGTCAAATTGGCTTGCCCATAGAAGACAAAAGTTCAATATGACATGCTGAAGTTCCATAAATACTAGGATCTATACTGGACCTCTGTGTTTATGATTGATATATATATGATTTGGATGAATACATAGATGGGTGTGTTAGTAAGTTTACATATGATACAAAGATTGGTAGCATTATTGAAAAATTGCCAAATGATACAGAAGGATGGAGATCATTTACACTTATGGGCAAAGAAATGAGAGATGCAGTTTAATCCAGCCAAGTGTGAGATGTGGCACTGTGGGACATCAAAAATGAAGGGACAAAACATAGCTAATGGTAGTGTCCTTAAGATGACCGAGAGATCTTGAGCTCCAAGTCCATAGCTCCATGAAAGTGGTTGCTGGGGTGGAAAAGGTGACATATGGCATGCTTGCATTCAGTAATCAAATCATTGAGTTCATGATGTGGAAAGATGCAGCTCTTTATCAAACTCTGCTTAAGATGCTTCTGGAGAATGCTTTCCTTTCTGGTCGCCCCACTATATGAAGGATGTGGAGGCTTTGGAAAAGGTCCAGAAGAGGTTTATCAGGATGCTGCTTGGATTAGTGGACATGTGTTACTAGGAAATATTGGGCATACCTGGGTTGTTTTCCCTGGAGCAGCAGACGTTGAATTTATAAAATTATCAAAGCCATAGAAAAGGAAGACAGTTGGCATCTTCTCCCCAGGGTTGAAACTAGAAGGCATGCATTTGAAGTGAGAGGGGACAATTTCGAAGGGGATGTGTGGGGCATTTTTTTGTATATTACAGAGTCACGGGTTGCAGTGAAGGCAAATACATAGAGGTATTTAAAAGGCTCTTGGATAAACAAATGGATGTGCAGAGAATGGAGGAAGATGGGCATTGTTTAGGCAATAGGGATTCTAGTTTGGTGTTCAATTAGTTCCTCACAACATGCTAGACCAAAGGGCCTGTTTCTCTTCCTGTCTTCTACAATCCGGAATGGTGGGTTGGCAGAAGAGAAAAACTTGATTATCGTGGCTTTTTTTTTAGTGCTATAAACTATTTTCCACTTTTCCACGCTGTAGTAATAGCATCAAACTTAAGGAGATTTAATTCATTTTACATCAACTGTTATTAACTGTCATATTTCACTGCAGCTCATCTGACAAATATAACAAAAATCTTTGTTCCAATTTCCAACACAATCTCCTGTCAACACATTCAACCTTTTGACTCAAAGGCAAAAGTTGCTGTCTTCTTAGCCATTGTTTACAGCCAACAGATGGGAATTAGGAAGAAGGAGCTCAAGAAAATGACAATCGTCAGCAAAATGGTACTAAGCAAATATTTGGAGCAGCAAGCTAAGTGTCTAGGTCCTGAGTACTTTATCCTAGTGTCTTAGAAGAAAGGGCTGATGAGACAGTTGATTTTAATTTTCCAAGTCTTAAAATTAAGGAAAGGCTTAAGGGAAAAAAAATCATTAAAAAAAAGAAACTACAAACCAGTTAGTTTAACATCTAATATAGGGCTAATGTTAGAAGCTATTACTAAAATCATATATTAAGCACTTGGATAAAGATAAGAATAGTGTAAGGAAAATGTGAAAAATATAGCAGCATATAAATTAAGCTATGAGAGACTGCCTAACTCTGAAATGCAGAGGGATATAGATGCACCAATACATGACTTGCAAAAGGATAGCAATTGGGCACAGCAAATAATTTCAGAAGATCACAGAATGTTATCAGTTTTTGTTCTTAAACTTGAATACCAAAATAAGAGGTAAACTTCAAGCATTGTTAAGACCATATCTGCAGTGTTGACCACCTTATTTAACAATATACTAAACTAATGCCTGGACTGGGTAGGGAATCTTTTATAAATAGGCTTGTACACAGCAGAATTGAAAACTGTGATATCCAAATCCTAAAAAAACTTAATGGGATAGATGTAAAGAGGACTTTCCTTTTGTTTGTAGAGAATACAGCAAAGGAGTGCCCATGTTTCTTTTTCTATTAAAAAACATTCACTCCATTTTCAGCAGAAAAGGTCACCAATTTAAGACAGAAATGAGATGACATTATTTCCCTTAGAGAGGCACAAGACTTTGGAACCCTTCTTTAAAGCAAAGTTTTAAAGGGCTTTAATGATGACGTGCGAGATATTACCCCTGAGCAATCAACTGCCAGGTACTGTGTTTTAGAAATGTTGAGAATTGAGAAGAAAATTTACTCACTCAAATCAGAATCAGAGACACGAGAAATCAGAATCAGGTTTAATATTACTGGCATACTGTATGTCGTGAAATTTATTGCTTTGTGACAGCAGTACATTGCAATACACAATAAAAACTATACATTACAAGAATATACTGTACATATAACTATTTTAAATTTTAAAAAGTTGTGCAAAAAGTAGTAAAAATAGTAAGATATTGTTCAAGGATTCATAGTCCATTCGGAAATCTGATGCTAGACAGATTTAGCAAAATTATAAATGGGTGATAAATCCTACAAACTGTTACAATGCAATCAAAATTACCTGGAGCATTACTCTGTTCAAAGATTTTTTCTTCTCAATACTTCTGGGTGTATCTTATGGATTTTGGGCTGCTGATCATGAAAATCACCATCAAATTTCCCTATCACAAACAAGTGAAGATCTGCAGATGCTGGAAATCCAAGCAACATACACAAAATGCTGGAAGAACTCAACAAGCCAGGTAGCATCTATGGAAAAGAGTATAGTTGACATTTTGGGCCAAGACAGTTCGGCAGGACACTGAACTTTGACTGTACTCTTTTTCATAAATGCTGCCTGGACTACCGAGTTCCTTCAGCATTTTGTGTGTGTTGCATGAAATTTCCCTATCACACTATTTTTTTGAAATCACCTATATTTGTTATTTCAATTCATAATTCAAGTCAGAATAACGGATGCCAAGATTAAGTAACACACACACACACACACACACACACACACACACACCCACCCACAACCCCCCCCCCCCCCCCCACCACCTCAGCAGGCCGAGATGTCTACCCTTTTCCATAAATGCTGCCTGACCTGCTGAGCTCGTCCAGTGTTCTGTTTCTGTTGCTTTGGACTTCCACCATCTCGTGTTTAAGATTAACAAAGGCATTTTTGTTGGTCCAATAATCAAACGGGTCATCAATGACAGGTAATTCCAAGAACATCCAGTGGGACAGAAAATCACATGGAAAGCATTCAAGGATGCTGTTGAAAATCTTATTGGTAACTACAGAGCACCAAATCACGAGCAGCAGGTTGATAACATGCTTCAAGCATACAAAACCATGCAACATGTCACTGAAGGTTCATTTTCTGCATTTCCATTTAGACTTCTTGCTTGCAAATCTTGGCACTGTCAGCAATAGGCACGGTGAAAGCTGTCACCAGGACATTATGGTCATGGAGAAATTATATCAGGGCAACCGAAATCTACCAATGCTGGTTGATTATTGTTGGACACTTACAGCAAGTGGATAGCCTTAGACACCGAGTACAAATGAAAATCATCAACAAAACATTTTTAGCTTAGTTGAGCTATTGCAAAGCATCAGCACCATTATGAAATTAAATGCATTATATTCAATATAAGTTAATTTCTTGTTTCTCCAAATTCCTACATGATACAAGTAGTCTGAAATTATATTTGTTTCCAGTTTCAAGCAGTCTATCATAAACAAAAAAAATTCTGAAGGAAGCAACACTTTCTGAAAAAACAATTGGTATCCAGTATACACGAGGAAATCTGCAGATGCTGGAAATTCAAGCAACACACACAAAACGCTGGTGGAAGACAGCAGGGTAGGAAGCATCTATAGGAAGAAGCACTGTTGAAGTTTCGGGCCGAGACTTGATGAAGGGTCTCAGCCCGAAACGTTGACAGTGCCCATCCTAGAAGGTCAGTGTTTTGCTATTATTTTACTCTCCAGCATCTTGGCCACTACTTCACTATTGGCCAACACTTGAAGCAGACCACACATCCACTGATTGCATTACTGAAAAACCCCGAATTCAATAAAAAAAATTCTATGATCAATAGCTCAACCAGATAGGCAACAATTACTAAATTCTATACAATTTGTACCATATTTTCTGCTTTCCATCATGCTTGTCTTTTTACTTAATATGGGAGCTTCAAAATTGTTAATTACTTTCCCTTTGAAATGATGAATGTTAATATGTTTAAATTGACTGGAATTCGCCAACTGTATAACAGTGACACTACTTCATTTTTCCACTGTATCTCAGTACATGTGACAATATTAAGCCAATACTAAAAACACTTCATTGTTACGAGATGAGGAAGATTTGTGCAAACATCTTCCTTTCAATAACTTAGATTTTATTCAACTGACTGACTAAATATTAATTTTTATTCTTGATAAAAACAAAACATTGTAGATTTTTGCACAGCACCTCAGAACAGATTACTGGCAATTGTGCTTAAGAAGTGGATATTTGCCATCCACCTGGGTATGAGTGCTGGACAGATGTAGAGAAATAACAAATAGGTGATAAAACCTACAAATTGTTACATTGCAATCAAAACTCCCTGGAGCATTATCAGTTGGTAACATCAACTTCTGAATCTTCTCGCTAAAAAGTAGATTTCTGATGACTCCTTTCTGCTTGCAGATGGTTTTAAAATCTTCACCTCTCCGAACAATTTGGCAAGTTGCTTTTGGAGGAGGAATGTGTTTGCTCCATCCCAGAATTTACAAAGCAAAGTACCACCAGGACTCAGCACCCTTTCAGCCAGGCCAAAGATACAAAGGAACAGTTTGACAAATTGTTGCTGGTCCAGCTCACGGATACCACTTGCATTCGGTGCCACGTCACTGAGAATAACCTGAGCCTCTCCCCCTGGTAGGGTCTCCTGTATTCTGGCTTTAACTTTAGGATCCAGGAGATCACAATGAGACAGGAATACTGCACCCTCCAGCAAAGGGATGTGTAGAAGATCAACGCCCACCACTGAACCTACTGCAGTCTTCAGATCTGCAAAGAAATAAAACTAAATGAAAATTACCAAAAGCCAGAATGAATAAGAGACATTTTATATTTTCAGAGAAGGCTCCCCACACCTTCACTGTTAACTTCATCATATGATATGCAACTTATTTCCTTTATTTAAACCACTTCAATATTGATTCAAAATCAAAGAAAGTAGTATAACAAATCTTCTGACTGATACTTGACCCCAGAGACAGTCCAGTGAGGCACCTTCATGAGGTAGGAATAAGTGAATACTGCACTGTAAGAGTACCAGTTTCCATTACATTAGGTAAATGTTAAGTTTCCATAGCAGCAATAGTTGAAGAATATGGTTGTTCTCCCCACAGACCTTATCAGTGAAGAACATGTGACGTAGCCAATATCATATTTCTTTGTGGCAGCTTGCAATGAATAATTTGTCTGTTTCAGTTCATCCATCACTGATACACAGTGGGTGCAATGTGTACATCTACAAAATGCATCGCAATTACTCACTCTGTAACACATCCCCAAACCACAATCTCTACTCCCAAGGACAAGGATAGCAGGTGCATTGAAATACTGCCTCCTGCAGGTTTCTCTCTAAGTTACATGCCATCCTGACCTGGAAATTCACAATTTCTTCATGAATCCAAATCCTGGAACTTCAAACTAACTGCACTGTGTAAGTGCCTTCACCAGGAGGACTACAGCAATTCAAGAAAGCAGCTCACCACCTTCTGAAGGCCAGTTAGGATTGGATAATAAATAATGACAACATGGGGCAACATTTTGCGGGCAACTCACAAAACTACTAGCTATTCCACAAATGTACTTCTTTTGGACTATGATCACTACCATCTGCAGCCTCTAATTTCCCTTTGAGAAATGCACTTTTGAACCATCTAAGCAAACTAGCAATTGTGATGTCCTGAAGGTTTCAGTGAACCTGACTCTCAAGGACACAGGTATGGCCATCACTGGAGAAGATTTAAAGGGTCAAGACCCGAGGGCAGAAAATGAACCAATGGTGCGACTCACCACTCTGTGCCAGTTAAAGTGAAGAACCATATTAAAGTGGAAAACAAACTAGTGTTCAAATCACTCCTTTGTGTCAGCCAAGATCCCCCACCTAAGCCTGTCCCGTCTCGCTCTTTTCTCATACTTGCAGGAGTTCTGGGTCCTGCGTCGCCAGGTTTGGCAGCAGTTACTGCCCTCACCTCAGAGCTGAACTGAGTGAGTGGACTCACTCTCAGGGTCTCAGCAGCCATTGAGCTCCTGGACCAGGTTCACTCACCTCAGCACTGAACTGACGACTCAGCCTGTGGACTCACTTTTGGAGACTCTGCAGTCCATGTTTTATGTGTTATTAGTTTACTTTTTCCATTGTTTGCACAATTTATTCTCTTTTCAAAGATTGGAAGTTTGTCAGAAGTTTGTAGGAGGTTTTTCATGGATTCTATTGTGTTTCTCTGTTTTGTGGGTGCCTGCAAGAAGATGAACCACAGGATTGTATATGGTGCATACACTTAGACAATAAATTTACTTTGAAATTCGAATGCCCTTGTCAAGGGCACCCAGATTTCAATTATTTTTAATTCTTGAGTTTATTGGCTCCACTGGGGCCAGTGTGCCATGGCATCCAGGCTGTCGACAGAGCATCCCCTCCCCAGGGGTTCACTCGGCAGAAGACAGTGTATTGTGGTTGACTGCAGGTTTCTGCAGCAGTTGTGGCTTGAGACTAAACTTTATTTATTGTGTGGCTGTATATTACTGATACCTTTCTGTACTTGCTATCTTGGAAGTGTTCTGTGTGCAATGTGACTATTGGTACCATGTTTAGCACCTTGGCCCCAGAGTAACACTGTCTTGTTTGGCTGTTTTCATGGGTATTCATGTATGGTTGAATGACAATTGCATTCAAATTGAATTGAATTATTTAGGATGTCCTGCAAGTACAAAATACTGACAAACTCCTAGAAGTACTGATATAATCAATAGGACTCAGAGAGACTTGACGCTCCTGGGCACGTGAGTACAGAGAGACCAGATGCTCCCAGGCGCATGAACACAGAGAGACCGGACACTCCAGGGAAACTGAATAGAGAGTCAGCTCTGAGAGCCCTTTGACCTACATTTCAAAAATATTGCCTGCTACGTTGTTAAAATATTTATTTTTCTGCAACAAAAATAAATTATTATGTTTACAACAAAATGCGCATGGTGCCAAACAGAGAGGGTAATGATCAGTTCATGGAATCTCAAGCTTACTCCCTTTACACCCTTAACGGTTTAAAAGGCACAGCGGTTACATTACTGAATTAGAAAAACAGAGCTGGTGTAATGATGTGGAGACACTTCAAATACTAACTCAGCAGCTGGAATATTTAAATTCAAGTAATTAAACTGAAATAAAAAACTGCCATCAGTATTCCAGTGACCATTAAAGTACTGTGCTGTTGTAAAATCCCATAACATTCATTAATGTTAAGGAAACAAAATTCAGTTTTCTGGTCTGACTTGTACACAGCCACAGACCTATCAAAGAGGATACTGTATGAGTCACCCAAGCCATTCAATTTTATAATAATTAGAAAAAGGAAATAAAAATTCATCTTGGGAATGACACCTACATCTTAAAAATGAATGAAACATCTAGTATTGGTCACTCACCAGAACCAGTAGCGTTAACCTGGTTAACTGCAACTTGACTCCAGGCACCTGGTGCTGCACCACAGTCGAGCACACTGATCCCGGGCTGCAGGATACCATGCTTGGCATCAATCTCCAGCAGCTTAAATGCACTCCGGCAGCGATAGTTTTGTTGCTGAGCAGATTTCACAAATGGATCCTGCAGCTGTCTTGACAACCACCTCTGCTCAGCTGGAGTCTTTTTCAGCAGTGGTACTGCTGTATGAAATAAACGACACTGGACACGAGAGATCATATCACCCTATAAACTCTGGGGAGATGAACAAACAATGCTTTCAGAAGAGACAAAATAAACTGAAGATGCTGGAAAATGGATAGGAGAAGTATTCTTGACATTTTAAGTTGAAACTCATAATGCAGGTCCCAATGCAAGATTTTGTCCTGAAACATCAACAATTCCTGTCCCCTCACAGATGCTGCTCAAGTTTTTCTAGTAAATTGTTTATTGTCCCGTACTTCAAGGTTTTTTTTTTAAATCAAACAGATTTTCCCCTTTAACTTCAGATAGATTCTACTCATCAAATGGGCCTGGTTCCTGTATTTGAATTTGAATTTATTTAAACCTTACATCCATCCCACAACATGAGGGAGTAAAAATCTTTGCATTACGACTCCATTGTAATGTGCTGACATGTGAATTTAAAAGTGTAATGGCTTGTCCCGTAGTCTGTTGGTCATAGCTTTAATACTGCAGTACCGTTTGCCACACAGAAGCAGCTGAAACAGTTTATGTTTGGGGTGTCTGGAGTCCCCGATGATCTTCCAGGCCTTCTTTCTGCACCCACTGCTATAAATGTCCTCGATGGAGGGAAGTTCACATGTTGGGCTATCCATACCACTCTGCAGTACTCAGTGGTCAAGGTTGGTGCAGTTCCCATACCAGGCGGTGATACTCTCAATGGCACCCCTGTAGAAGGTCTGGAGGCTCATGCTGTACAATTCTATGTTGTGAAGTCAAATCCACAAATTTTTAAGAGTCAAAGACAGATATGATCAGGAATCAGAGAAGCATTCTTTTGACCCACGTAGGTATTACTCAGATATGAAGAGGGTGCATGGAATAGAGATTTCTATAACTGTAGAAAGTGGAATGTCAATGGCCAGCAAAGGCTGGAATTCAGAAGTAACAAATGGAGATTATAAAGAAGTAGAAAGGGGATCAGATCATTAGCAGAGTCATGAAAGTCAGCATGCCTTCCTTTTGGGAAAATCCTGCCTGACAAATCTGTCAGAATTCTTTGAGGAAATAACAAGCAGGATGGACAAAGGAGAATCGGTGGATGTTGTATGCTTGGATTTTCAGAAGGCCTTTGACAAGGTGCCACACATGAGGGTGCTTAACAGCTCAGGGCTGTGTGCTTAGCCCACTGCTCTATTCTCTCAATACCCATGACCATGTGGCTAGGCATAGCTCAAATGGCATCTATAGTTGAGTGCAGCAAACTTGCACTCAACATCTGTAAGAACAAAGAGATGATTGTGGACTTCATAAAGGGTAAGACAAAGGAACACATACCAGTCAATAGACAATAGGTGCAGAAGTAGACCATTCAGCCCTTCGAGCCTGCACTGCCATTTTGAGATCATGGCTGATCATCTACTTTCAATACCCGGTTCCTGCCTTGTCCCCATATCCCTTGATTTCCCCTATCCATAAGTACCTATCTAGCACCTTCTTGAAAGCATCCAGAGAATTGGCCTCCACTGCCTTCCGAGGCAGTGCATTCCAGACCCCCACAACTCTCTGGGAGAAGATGTTTTTCCTTAATTCTGTCCTAAATGACCTACCCCTTATTCTCAAACCATGCCCCCTGGTACTGGACTCTCCCAGCATCTGGAACATATTTCCTGCCTCTATCTTGTCCAATCCCTTAATAATCTTATATGTTGCAATCAGATCCCCTCTCAATCTCCTTAATTCCAGCGTGTACAAGCCCAGTCTCTCTAACCTCTCTGCGTAAGACAGTCCGGACATCCCAGGAATTAACCTTGTGAATCTACACTGCACTTCCTCTATAGCCAGGATGTCCTTCCTTAACCCTGGAGACCAAAACTGTACACAATACTCCAGATGTGGTCTCACCAGGACCCTGTACAAATGCAAAAGGATTTCCTTGCTCTTGTACTCAATTCCCTTTGTAATAAAGGCCAACATTCCATTAGCCTTCTTCACTGCCTGCTGTACTTGCTCATTCACCTTCAGTGACTGATGGACAAGGACTCCTAGATCTCTTTGTATTTCTCCCTTACCTAACTCTACACCGTTCAGATAATAATCTGCCTTCCTGTTCTTACTCCCAAAGTGGATAACCTCACACTTATAAAGGGATCAAAAGCAGAGAGTGAGCAATTTCAAGTTCCGGGTGTTAATATCTCTGAGGACCTAACCTGATCCCAACATATTGATGCTGCCATAAAGAATGCAAGACAGTGGCAATATTTCATTAGGAGTTTCAGAATTGATATGTCATCTAAAACATTCGCAAATCTCTACAGATGTACCATGGAGAGCCTTCTAACTAACTGTATCACAATTTGGTGTTTTGGGAGTTGTGGTGTCTACTGAACAGGATCAAAGTAAGCTGCAGACAGTTGTAGAATTAGTCAGCTTCATCATAAGCACCAGTATCGAAAACATCTTCAAGGTGCATCAAAAAGGCAGCATCCATCATTAAGGATCCCAGCTACCCAAGACATGCCCTCTTCTCATTACAACCATCAGGGAGGAGGCACAGAAACCTGAAGGCAAACATTCAACAATTAAGGAACAGATTTTTCCCCCCTCCCCTCTGCCTTCTGATTTGTGAATGGACATTGAACCCATGAATGCTACCTCAATACTTTTAGGTTTCTGTTTTTGCACGACTAAACTTTACTTAACTATTTATATACATGCACACATATATGTACACACACGCGCACAAGCATTTACACACACATATTTACTGTAATTCACTTTCTATATTATCTTGTACTGCATTGTGCTGCTGCGCAAAATTAACAACCTTCACAACATATGCCGGTGATATTAAACCTGATTCTGATCAACAAGAGCTCATGATATTACAGGAAAGATACTGGCATGGATAGAGCATTGACTGATTGGCAGGAGGCAGAAAGTGGGAATAAAGGAAGCCTTTTCTGATTGGCTGCAGAATTTGGCATTGCTTTTTGTGTTAACAGAACTGATGGCTTTGTGGACAATATGAAGATAGTTGCAGGAGTTGTACAGATTAGGAGAACGGGCAAGAAGTGGCAGAGGGCACATAGTGTTGGGAAGTGTATCATCATGCACTTTGGTAGAAGGAATACAAGTTACTTTTTAAAATGGGGAGAAAATTTAAGAATCCAATGTACAAAGGGACGGGAGTTCTTATGCAGGTTGAGTAGGTGGTGAGGAAGGCAAATGCAATGTTAGCATTCATTTTGAGAGGACTAGAATATAAAAACAAGGATGTAACACTGAGGCTTTATAAGACTCAGGTGATGCTTCACTTGGAGTATTGTGAGCAGTTTTGGGCCCCTTACTTAAGAAAGGTTGAGCTGACATTAGAGAGGGTGTCAGAAGATGATCACAGAATGATTCCAGCTTATCATGTGATGAGCGATTGATGGCTCTGGACTTGAACTTGCTGGAATTTAGAAGAATGAGGGGGAATCTTATTGAAACCTAACAAATGTTGAAAGGCCTAGACAGAGCAGATGTTTCCTATATTGGGGGAGTCTAGGACAACAGGAGAGAGCCTCAGAATAGAGGGACTTGCATTTAGAACACAGATGACGATGAATTTCTTTATCCAGACAGTGAATCTGTGGAATTCATTGCCAAAGGCAGATGTAAAGACTAGGTCATTGGGTGCATTTAAGGAGGAGGTTCTTAATTAGTCAGAGCATAAAAAGTTATAGGGAGAAGACAAGACAATGGGGTTGAGAGGGAGAATGCATCAGCCATGATGAAATGGCAGAGCACACTCAATGGGTCTATTGCTGTTCCAAAGTCTTACAGGTCTTAAGAAGGAGAGTATAAGCAGCAGGGAAATGTGAGGAGTGGGCAGTCTTGTTTAATGTAGACACGGAGACTGGCATATACAGTACAACGTGCTCAAGGAACTCAGTGGGGCAGTCGGCATCTCTGAAAGAAAATGTACATTTCAGTCCAGATGAAGGGTTTCGACCGGAAACGTCAACAGTCCATTTCCCTGACCTGGTCCTCCAGTATTCTGTGATGTTAGGCCTTTGGCAATCTATGTCATCATGTGCGCAACTCACAGTCCCCTTGAAATCCCCCACTCTTACCTCTTAGTGACACTCCGCAGAATCACTATAGGTCCTCCATCAACATTGAACACGCTATCCTATCTTTTTTGAAAGCCTCCCCATCGTCTCAATCACACGGTTGGGAAGAGTCTTGAACTTTTTAGGTACATCACCAATGTCACATAGGAGCCTGCCGAGATGCACCGCCTATCGGAATGGGGATCGGAGAAGGCCAGACAGGAAGACAAACTTTTGTTCAGCACACAGCGGAAGAAGGTGCCACCTTCAGAGAAGTCCGGCCGGAAACACTTTTCGGTCCGGCCCCTCCGAGGGGAGGGAGCGGGGGCGGGGGCGGTGTCACGTGGGGGAAGGCTCGGAGAGCCGCGTGGAGCACCAGTGGCGGGAAGCGAGCTGTCAATCAAACAGGTATCTCTCAAAAGTTCAAGATGCTTTATTTCTCATGAACCATTTTAAATCTGCGACGATGTGGCGTGGGAAGCCTCTAAGTGTCGCCCGGTTTTGGGCGCCAAGGCTGTTTGCGATGCGGGAGGAAGGCGGAGCACCCGGGAAAACCGCAGAGCTGTGAGATAGCGTTATACCAACCGCTATGTCCACACAACTTCAACAGCACAGAAAAGCACATGGTCACAGGAAGAAAATACGCAATCCACAGACATCAGAGTCCGTCTCATTGTAACCTTTCATTTAGCAGAAGCCCGGCTTTTCACCGGAATCTCTGTTCCCAGTGTAGGGGAAATTGACCCATTCATGTAACTTAAATCGTAGCTTGTCAGGTCGCGCCAAAGTGCCTTACAGCCAGCCTGTAAGCAAGAGCAGTAAGTTATTCCTACCCAATCATGTTTTATTTTAATGTCTGGTCTGCGTTGTAGGAAATACAGCAGTTAGTTACTTAAACTAACAACGTGATAACCCCCAAGACTTCTGGATATAGAGCAAATATTGTGCAGAAACCAGCAAACACTAAATCAAATTGCATCCAAAAAGTTAACTGTCTCCAATCCTCCTACATTTCTAAGTCATGTCTCTGGACTAGCTTCGTAGAATGTCCTGTAGTCTTGAAAGATGGGAATATTAGGACTGTTTTGTATCTTTCCCTCTCCTGCTTCCGGGATGTCTGTGAGAAGGGTTTTTTTTGCACTGAGCGCCGGTGTTCGGCAAAACGGTCTCCCAGTCTGCGGCGGCGCTCAGTCCTCCAGCAGTGGCGAAATCTCCCTATGGCCACACAGACCATTCCCACTCCGACATGTCCGTCCATGGCCTCCTCTACCGTCAAGATGAGGCCACATGCAGGTCGATGGAGCAACACCTTATCTCCCGCCTAGGTAACCTCCTACCTGTCGGCATAAACATCTGACTCACAGATCTCCATTGATACCCCTGCCCCACCCCTATCTATTATTTTAGTCTGGTTCTCTTCCCCCTCTCTACAATCTCCCCCCAGCCCATCACTTTCTAGCTCTCTACTTCATCCCTCCCCCCCTCGACCATCCCATGTTACTTCACTCCTGATGAAGGGTTTCGGCCCGAATTGTCGTCACTACCTCCCCCATAGATGCAGTCTAGCCTGCTGATTTCTGCCAGCGTTTTGTGTTTTTATTTATTTCCAGCATCTGCAGATTCACTTGTGTGCATGTGAATGCATGTCTTTATTAGTCAAGGAACTGAAGTCGAAACAGGAATTTATGTTGCAGGTTTATACATCTCTAGTTAGCCTCCATCTGGAGTATTGCATTCAATTCTGGATACCTGTTATAAGAAGGATATGAAGCTTTTGGAGAAGTTGTTTACTGCAATGCTGTCTGGACTAGAGAGAGCAGGTGCTATGAGGAGAGGTTGGGGAAACAAGTTTTCTCTGAAGCAGCAGAGACTGAGGAGAGAGACAGTGACAATATCTTTTTAAATGTCTTAATACCAGAGGGCATGCATTTCAGGTGAGAGGTGAAAGTTCAAAAGAGATGTATGGGGCAAGTCTTTTAATGGGCTGCGCTTCCTGACTTGGCTGTGGAGGCAAGTAAGGGCCATGAATATAAGGCTATTGTGTTGCAGAAGGGGTTAATTTAGTTAGAGATTTTATTACTAATTGAATTATAAAGGAATGGTATTTTAGGCAGAAGGGCCTTTTCCTGTGCTTTACTGTTCTACGTTTGTAAAAACCTGTCTTTGATTAAGCTTTGTTGTTATTTTACTGCATTAAATGCGCTGTGGAAATGCAAGTCGTTGGATATTTGCATACGAAAGCTGTTTTCTACCCATTTCTTCCAGGTTCCAGGTTCCAGCCATTGACGTGAAAAATGGTCACGGTGAAGCTGTTGACTCTTGTGATGGTGGTAAAACAGCAGCAGGTCCTTCTAGGGATGAAGAAGCGGGGATTTGGGGCTGGACGATGGAATGGGTTTGGGGGAAAAGTGATGCCTGGAGAAACCATAGAGGAAGGAGCAAAGAGGTAAATTTTTGAGGTTTTTCCATGAATTATTTCACATCTGCAACCCAGGGAACTTGACTCTGGTTGAGGTAAAACTCCTCAAATAAGCATTTGTTCACTTTGTCTCCAAGACCAACAGCGATTTTTATTTACTGTTTAATGAGAAAAGGTATCACAAGTAAAGCAACTCCTTTCCTGATCCAGGAATGTGTTTTGCTTTTTTTTGCAATTTCTCAGCTGAGAAGATCATCGGGGTCTCTCTTCCTGCCATCATGGATGTTTACACTACATGCTGCATCCGCAAAGGAAACAGCATTATGAAGGACCCCATGCACCCCTCATACAATCTCTTCTCCCTCCTGCCATCTGGGAAAAGGCTCCGAAGCATTCGGGTTCTCACGACCAGACTATGTAACAGTTTCTTCCCCCAAGCCATCAGACTTAATACCTGAAGCCTGGACTGACACCTTGCCCTATTGTCCTGTTTATTATTTATTGTAATGCCTGCACTGATTTTGTGCACTTTATGCAGTCCCGTGTAGGTCTGTAATGTAGCTTTCTCTGTGGGGTTTTTTTTACGTAGTTCAGTCTAGTTTTTGTACTGTCATGTAACACCATGGTCCTGTAAAACATTGTCTCATTTTTACTGTGTACTGTACCAGCAGTTATGGTCGAAATGACAATAAAAGTGATGACTTGAATCTCCAGACAGCAATTAATAGTGAGTATCCTAACTGATATCCCACTCCAAGTATAAATGTAACAAGGGTATTTATTAAAAGCCCTGCTCAGATCACAGAATCATAAAGAACATAAGAACTTAAGAAATAGGAGCTGGAGTAGGCCATCCAGCCCATTGAGCCTGCTCTGCCATTCAATAAGATCATGGCTGATCTGGCCATGGACTCATCTCATCCACCTAGCTCCCTTTTCCCCATAACGCAGTGCAAGAACCCATCCAACCTTGTCTTAAATATCTTTACTGAGGTAGTCTCCACTGCTTCCTCAGTAGGAGGAATCAAGTCTGTGCTGCCTTTTTAAAAGATCTAAAGATTAGTCTCACTTACACTAATCTTTCTCCATGTTCATTTGTCCAGGTGAATCTGCTTCCGTCAGATCATAACACCACATTGTATATTTTTTTAATTGTCAAAATCACTTTCTGGTCTTTATCCCAGTATTCTGAAATCTGAGTCCTCTTACTGGCAGACAATTATTTATTCACTCAAATGAGATGCTGTTATTGTATGGTGCACATTCCCCAAATTCTCTTTGTCTTCTTTAGGGAATTATTTGAAGAGAGCAGTCTGACTGTACAAAGCTTGGAAAAGATTGGGTATATCCGCTTTGAATTTGTCGGTGAGGCTGAACTCCTGGATGTTTACATATTCCGTACAGACAGTTACCAAGGGGAACCAGTTGAATCAGAAGGTAATAATTGCTTCAAGAATAGTTCATTGATCATGTTTTTAAAAAAAAAGGACACAATGAACACATCCTCAGTTACTTCCTTTGCCTAATCTCACATGTTGACAAGGACTCCCCATTGATGCACCCCTTCTCACATCTCCAAACTTCCTTCTGTTCTTGGATTTCCACACCCCCCCCCCCCCCAACATGCCTATCACCTCCCTTTGGTTCTTCTCTTCCCTTTATTCCATAATGTAAGTTATTGATTCCTGCATGGTATATGCTAAAATGTGTAACACAAAATGGATGTATGTAAGACAAAATGTGTTAATGGGAAGTGTGAGAATGTTTTGAAAAAGTAAAAAGGAACAAGTCCACAGCAATGTTTTGAGAATTTCGTATGAGGACTAGTCTACAGACCTGAGAGTTGATAATGGTGGAAAACATGTTTGTCTGAGAAAGGGAGTATGATTCTGCAGGCACCCATCACTGCCCCATGGGAAATATTAAGAAAAGAAGTTCTGAAGGGTAATTTGTGCTACTGGGTATCTTCTCTTCAGCAGCGTTGTGACTCTAGCAAGAAATAGAGACAAGGACGGAGAGACTGTCAGCACCCTGGTTCTTTCTGACAGTATATTTGTAGCACGGATTAGAGATTGGTTGTTAGGTATTACTTTGTCTCTTTTACTACTTCATTAACCATTTTTCTTTCTGTATTTATTCTCTATATTCAAATGAAGTAATTATAATCTTGAATGTGTGTACAATGCCTGCTTTGTTTGCAAATATCTCTTGCTGCTTATCAGAAAGATCAAGGGGCAAATTTAAAACTATTTTCATTATAAATGGTCCTTATTCCTATCCTTTCAGATTATTTCTTCTTCAGCCCTTTACCACCTCAATCTATCACCTCCCAACTTCTCATATTATAATCCCTCCCCCACCTTCTTATTCTAGCTTCAAGACTGGAAAGGAAGTGGGCAGAAACCAGAATAAGAAGGTGGGGAAGGGGAATGTCAACTTTATTTCCCTCCATAGATGCTGCCTAGCCTGCTGAGTCCTTCCAGCATTTTCTGTGTTCCCACATTCTCTCTCCAACTTTCTCAACTCCAGTCCTCCAAGTATGACACTCACACGTCATACTACATAAATGGAGTTTCCTACATGAAAAACATTTATCTCTGTCATCTACAAGGATCCTAAAATGCATTTTAATATGCAAAATTGTAACTTTTGATAAAATGCAGAGAAATGGAGAGGTTGTTACTGGATTTCATAAATGTGATGTTCTGATTTAATTGAACAATTCACTAATATAATCAGTGCAAATGCACTGCTGCATTTCTGGCCTCTTGGATTCCTGATTTTCTCCATCCAACATCATCAGTCATGCCTCCAACATATTAGGATTCTCTTCTTAAATCACTCTTTCTCTTCCTGGAGATGCTACTTAAAATTGATTACTTTGGGAACTCTTCTAACATTTCATGCTGTTTTTATCTGGTGTCACTTTGTAAAGTACACTATATAAAAACTGCTGAACAGTCACTCCGCTTTTTCTTTTGTTTTTGAATCCCTCTTCTGTTTTTTTTTATTTAATGTGAATTCTTCAGCAATAACCTCCTTCTCATCTTTCCTTTTCAGAGATGCGACCACAGTGGTTTGACCTGGCCAAGCTCCCATTCAGTGAGATGTGGCCCGACGACATCTACTGGTTCCCCCTGATGCTGCAGAGAAAAATGTTCAAAGGCTATTTCAAATTTGAAGGACATAACACCATTCTAGACTACACACTCAAAGAAGTGGATGATTTGTCAGATAAGGGATTCTGATTCTTCCACTCAAAAATATACAAATGGAGATTGGAATTAATTTATGGTGAAAACCTTAAATTGAATCCAAACATAAAACTGTGTTTGTAAATTTAATCGATGACATTATTTCTGAATCTGTTTGGAGACCCGGAAGGTTTGTCCTCCCAACTTCAGACATCACACTCCAATCGTTTGTTCATTCTTTCTGGGGCTAATGGAGGATCACAGTTATTGGTTACTTTAAAAAAAAACTCCAGTTAAGCAGTTCCTTTTTCAACTCAATAATTTTCCATCCTGGTTGTTTAGAGTTGTAATATCTATACCTTGAACTAAGATACAAGGTGTGATTGATAAATTTGTGGCCTAAGGTAGGAGTCAATTTTAGAAAACCTAGCACATTTATTTTTCAACATAGTCCTCTCCTACATTTACACACTTAGTCCAGTGGTCGTGGAGCATATGGATCTTGGACCTCCAGCAAGCGTCCACAGCAGGGGTGATTGATAAGTTTGTGACCTAAGGTAGAAGGAGATGAGTTATTAACTTAACTTTGCATAATCACTCAAAAGAGTTGAACTGCGTGTGCATGTAACGAGAGCTGTATAACTCATCTCCTAACTTAGGCCACGAATTTATCAATCACCCATCTGTGGACACTTCCTGGAGGTCCAAGATCCGTATGCTCCACGACCACTGGACTAAGTGTGTAAATGTAGGAGGGGACTATGTTGAAAAATAAATGTGCTAGGCTTTCTAAAATTGATTCCTACCTTAGGCCACAAACTTATCAATCACCCCTTGTAACTTTCAAACATATTTTATCCTAGATTTATGCTCTGTTCTTGAAACTTTAGTTAGCAAATATTGTGCAACTAGGTGGAGGTTGGAACTTCATCGCTACATCCAATTTTGACAATTCTTTTAAACCAAATGATCTGTTACAGTCGTGGAAAGACCCAAGAAAATCCACTACCCTCAACAACCTCCACATACAAGTTTGTTGGATAATTGGAAACTTTATGGAAACACAATGTCACAATTAAACACTCACACGTCATACTATATAAATGGAGTTTCCTACATGAAAAACATTTATCTCTGTCATCTACAAGGATCCTAAAATGCATATTAATATGCAAAATTGTAACTTTTGATAAAATGCAGAGAAATGGAGAGGTTGTTACTGGATTTCATAAATGTGATGTTCTGATTTAATTGAACAATTCACTAATACAAAACCTTAAAAATGTGGACAGTTATGTACATGGTAAATCCTAAATATAAGGGTTTTTTGAAAAGTATTTTGATTTGGCTGTTACTCCACAACTATCCACTAGGTGGTGTAGAACAGCAAGCTTTTTGTCAACAATCCAAATGTAGAACTGATGGCAGAAAACTTGCTGACATTGTTGAGTCTCAACAAAAAACACAGAATGATTAAGTCAGCATGTAAAGAAATTCTAAGCTCCTTAAAATCATTGAAGGATCTTGGAGTGCATTAGTTTTTCTTGTGGCTTTTCTTGCATTAAATCCCAATTCTATGGTTCTCTTTCTCATGATTTACAATGGAATGGAGGGAAACAAGGCAGCCAAGTACTAGCTGCAAGCACGAGTTAATTTTTGATGTATTCTGTCTCCAAGCAATAACAGTTTGATCCAGCTCTCAGATATTAGACTATTTTTCAGTTTATGAAATAAAACTTTCTGGTCGAGTCGATTCTCTGCTGTCCAGCCTGCCTGAACAGCTGTAAGCAATAGCTCAACTTTGGCCTATTAGAGTGAGCTGGATAGAGAACATACAGCAAAGGGTACTGGATTACTGTTGTTGACCATATCTTGTGAAGGATTAAACCTGCAACATTCAGGAAGGAAGCAGTTGATATAGGTTTAGTCCCCCACTGCTTCATGCCTTGTCCCTGACTAGGGATTTTTGTCAAAATGCTGATGGGGCAGTTGGATAAAATTGTATTTACAATTGTAGTCAACAATGATTTATGAATGAGGTAATCACATATGACTTTTTCGTGATATTGTAATGAGCAGAATAGACAAGGGTGAACTATTTGTTGAATTTTGTCTTTCAGAAATCCTTTGATAAAATGCTACAATAGATTATGAAGCAAAATTGAATGCATGATGGCACTAATATATTGGCATGGATTGAGGGTCAATTAATAGTCAAAAAAATAGTAGGGATAGTCATTTTCAGATTCATTGGGTTGTGATTGGTGAACCACCACAGGTATTGATGCTGGGACCCTGCTATCCATGATACTTCATCCTCTCCAACACAATTGTAAAATATATCTAATATACCCGATATCTTGTTATTGGGTATAAATTCTTGAAATCCTCAAAACAGCTGTCACAGTGCATCAGTTCAAGAAGGCAGTGCATTCCTCTGGGATTGGACAACAATCGCTGAGACATAATAGATGCAAGAGTGGGCCATTCAATTCCTCACACTTGTTTTGCCATTCAACCATACCAAATCTATTTTAAAAACATCTGACACTAACTAACTGTAACCCCATACCTCCAACTCCCTTAATATCTAAAATCCTATTAATATCTTGAACATACTCAGTAACGATGCCTCCAGAGTTCCCTTAGGTTTATCTCCCCTCTGATAATGTTTCTTTTAAATCAAAAATTCGTTAGATTCATCTTCCCCAAATTATGAAACTCACTTCCGACTGCAAACTAATGTTATTTAGAGAAATGTTGCTTGCATCACAGTCACATTACACGAGCTGGTCCGATGAAGTTGGATACTGATGAGAACTACTGTCTTTCCACTCTCTTAAGTCCTTCAAAGTGTATATTCAATCCTTGCTCTTTGTGCATCATTGATTTAAATAAAGCTATTTTTAGGAATTGTGCATCAGATGTTTGGGCTTAAAACTCCTGAGTTTCCTCCATAAACCTCAGCTTTCCTCTAAAAAGGCTCATCTTTAACCAAGCTGTTAAACATTTGTACTGATATCTAATGGCCTAGTATCCAACTTTGCTTGGAAAGACTTCTCAAACGTACATTGGAACATTTATATGAATTAAAGGGTTTTTTTTTTTGGTAACATTTTAAAATCATTTAGTGGAACTTATACATTAAACCCAAGGTCTGACCACAAGCAACAATTCCTCTCTCCACCCCTCCCACAGACCTGCAGGGACAAATCTGAATAAAGATTACTTCTGTTGTTCTCTGACCCTGAAGTTTGAAACATAGAAAACATACAACATAATACAGGCCCTTTGGCCCACAAAGCTGTGCTGAACATGTCCCTATCTTAGAACTACCTAGGGTTACCCATAGCCCTCTATTTTCCTAAGCTCCATGTAGCCATCCACAAGTCTCTTAAAAGACCCTATTACTTCCGCCTCCGCCACTGCTGTCAGCAGCCCATTCCACGTAGTCACCACTACCTGCATAAAGAACTTACCCCTGACATCTCCTCTGAACCTACTTCCAAGCACCTTAAAATTATGCCTTCTTGTGCTAGCGACTTTAGCCCTGGGGAAAAGCCTCTGACTATCCACACGATCAATGCCTCTCATTATCTTGTACACCTCTATCAGGTCACCTCTCATCCTCTGTTGCTCCAAGGAGAAAAGGCTGAGTTCACTCAACCTGTTTTCATAAGGCATGCTCCTCAATCCAGGCAACATCCTTGTAAATCTCCTCTGCACCCTTTCAATGGTTTCCACGTCCTTCATGTAGTGAAGTGACCAGAATTCAGCACAGTAGTCCAAGTGGGGTCTGACCAGGATCCTATATAGCTACAACATTACCTCTTGGCTCTTAAACTCAATCCCCAATTGATGAAGGCCAATACACAGTGTGCCTTCTTAACTAGAGTCAACCTGCGCTGCAGCTTTGAGTGTCCTATGGACTCTGATCCTCCACACTGCCAAGAGTCTTACCATTAATACTATATTCTGCCATCATATTTGACCTACCAAAAGGAACTACTTGTCTGGATTGAACTCTATCTGCCACTTCTCAGCCCAGTTTTGCATCCTATCAATGTCCCACTGTAACCTCTGACAGCCCTCCACACTATCCTCAACACCCCAACTTTTGTGTCATCAGCAAATTTACTAACCCATCCCTCCACTTCCTCATCCAGGTCATTTATAAAAATCACAAAGAGTAGGGATCCCAGAACAGATCCCTGAAGCACACCACTGGTCACCGTCCTCCATGCAGAATATGACCCATCTACAACCTCTCTTTGCCTTCAGTGGGCAAGGCAGTTCTGGATCCACAAAGCAATTTCCCTTGGATCCCATTTTTGAGGGTACAGTTCCAAGTAACAGACTTGTTGCTAATTTTCAATAAATGGTTTCAATGGCTAGAGAGCTGTAAGCCAACCTTCAACATACAGGAAGGGCAATACTAATGATACCACTAGCAGAAACTCTCCCATCTGGTCATGGAATGGAACACATTTTTACAAAAACACTGCTGGGTGACATTTTCCATTATTCTTTCAGGCAAATCAAAAGGTTCATCACTAAGGGAAATAATGTCCTCAACCAATTTCTCTTGGCAGTTTTGTGTGACACAAAGTTCTTCCATTCTAAATCTGAGATGGATTTGCAGCTTTCTGCCACCCACTTTTAATTTTGCACTCTAGGTTTAATGCAGTTTCACCTAGTCTCAATCATCTCCTTTATCTCTTTACAATTCCTGTGCTAATAAAAATAATAATTTCTTTAAAATTGCCAGCAGCAGATTTAAAAAAAAAAATTCAACTTCTTGGTCTTTTCAACTGTTCACTATTCGACAACAGCAAGATACTGTTTGCCCCATTTACCTTTTCTGCTCTTTGAGAACTTCCCCCTTGGCAAGGATGCAAATTCAGAAACTTAACACCAGGTCAGTAATGTTCTGGAGGAACTCAGTAGGCCATGCGGCATCTGGGGTAATGTTATTGTCAACATTTTAGACAGAAACCCAACATCAGGACTGTAAACTCCAGCATTTGCGGTGTCTAGTGCCTCCGTAAGCACCCAGTCTGAAAGCAATATTAAGTCTTCTGATACCAGCACGTTCCATATAGTGGTGTCTTCTATCAAAACTTTTCAAGTTAGATTTTTTATATTCTGTACTCAGCTCTTAGAACAAACACACTATTTCAAAAGTTTATTTATACAATTTATTGAATATATATTTCTTATACTTAGTAAATATATATAGTAAACCATCAGCTTGCTTAATATTTTGTAATACTTTAAATCTGCAAAGATTTTAACAAATGTTTCTTAATAAAGTGCACCAAATATTAAACACCCCTATCAACTGAATACAGATAGCACGTTTACAAGGCTAATTTTACAATTATTATAAACACTTAATTTTCCAGGTTTTGCAGAATCATTTAGACTTAAATGTTTTTTTCCCTGTAAACAACTCCCAAAAAGCTTCCTGTGTCATTACCTTCTTCCTTCCTCCCCACAACCATACACAAGATATCCATTGCTCATAAATGAATAACTGACCGCAAAGCACAGGCAAAATGAGCTACAGTGCCCAAACCAAAGGTCAATCCCAAGTGGTACATGATTTAATTAATGAAAATGTTAGAATATTATCCAGGAAGTATATTGTAGGGTTTTATACTCTTCTACAAACAAGAATCCCAATTGATAAATTTTATTCTGACATCTGAGAATTCTTTAAATCAATATTTTGATAACATCAAAGGAGACCACTACAAGAAGCACTACTGAAAGTTTACAATGTTTCTCTTTTCTAAAATTTCAAGCAAGGTGATCAATTCTTAAAGCTAAATTAAATGTTTTTTCTACTATTATCTGGATTACGGGTACTAAACTTTACATTCAATCCAGTCTAGAAAATGTAATACAAGTCTCATTGGCAAATTGCTAGATTTCAACCTCAGCCCAAAATCAAAGGGACAATCTCCAAGTAGAAGAAAACATTTGTACTGGAGTGGCTTACTCAGATTAATAAAAACTTCATTAATTGATACCAGAATTACCAATCTGAGTGGAAACAACTGTGGACATCCCCACCCCACTCAAATTATGGTTGGGATTATTTTATGCACAGAATTTAAAAAAGGCAACTGGCCACAGTTACTGTAACTTGCTGATGTAATTCTGCTTTTATCCACAGGTATTGTACTTTTAGTCTCAAATTCTATCTGTTGTAGAAACTAAATAAAAACAGAAGAAATGCTCAGCAGATCAGTCAGAATTTGTGAAGTGAATAGTAAATGGTTTATTTTGATGACCTTTCATTTGAACTTATACTGTTTTCATCAGTTTTTCCCCCTTACTGCTCAGCAGGGTATTTGCAGCCCTTTCTGATGGTTCCTCTCACCACAGATCTACACCATTTTCAGATTTCCAAAATCTGCAGTATTTGCTTTCAACCTCTTAAACAGTTGAATCAACTATTTGGCAACTTACTTAAATTGATTGTAAAAATATTGATGAGAACCTGCCTCATTTCCACTGTGGTTTCAGCAGGCATACTGATTAAATGTTCAAAATAAACTTCCATTTCAGTTGGCGTGTGAGAGGCATCTGCCCACAACAGGGTTCTGCAAGCAGTTACTTAAAACACACGACCTCTCAAACTTCCCATTCCTGTCACTTATCAATTTCCTATTTGCTAAGAGCAACCACTGACTTAGTGATGAAAATATCTCTTCACATAATCTCACAGCCATCCTGCCACCACTAAGTAAAAACGTAGATGGTGAAAGGTTAGAATTGCAGATCCATTTGCAATCAAGAAACAGCAAAACAGAAAATACAATCAACTTTTGCCAATTCCCAAAAGACCCCTCTGTGACTTAATGTTTAGTGTATCAATAATCCTCTCCCCTCACTATTTTTAAACCAGTAACATAATCGCAGTTACACAATACAACTTGCTAATGGTGTTCTGCAAGGCTCACCAGCAGTCTGGGAGACATACATCTGCATTTTTCCACTCTTGCGTAAAAACGGATTACATTTGTAAAACTCATGTTATATACAAGTACATATAATGAAGTACTTGTATTGTTGAATGCAGTCACTGTTACACTGTTTAAAGAAACAATGCTCAGTTAGATACAACATTCTGCCACAATAGCAATATGATTATGACCAGATGTTTGGTTTGCACAGAAGAAAATGTCTAAGCAATAAATACTGGCAAAGAACTCCATCGCTCTTTAAAAAATACCCTAGCATTTCACTTTCATCAGAAGGTAGAAACAGAGGTTCAATACTATACAAAGAAATTTTCTGGCAAAAACTGAAAACGCTATTTCTGGGTGGCAGTTTGAAAGTTACATCGATAGAGTATGGGGAAAGCAAATCAATTTTGACCAACAAATTCCATATGGAATATGGGAATACTACACAATCCCGGTGCTGGCTGCCTGCATCAATAGATAAGTAAATAATCCAACTGTTAATGTGAAAGACGAGGAGAAGCCAATTTGTCTTCCTGCTGCCACCACCCCTCTCAATTTACTGTCATGTGCAAATGGCCACAATTACTAGCTAATGTAAAGGGGTGGGGAGGGAGTTCCCCTACTTCAGGAAGCAAGTAGTGGAACAAGAGAAATGGACTCCACAGCACCATCTTGGAGAACAGGAAGCACCTATCACTTGCAGTTTGAACCAGGGCAGGTTATATTTTCATTTCACTATATTTTAATTTTAATTTTTGTATAATATCACATAATATCAAGGTACTATCATTCTATGTATTGGAGGCATTTCAAACCAATAATCACAAGCTTTCTTACAAGCTATATTCAACAGCCACACACACCAAAGCTGAAGGGGTATCGGGCAGGCACCAACAGAACAATGGAAAGTATTCACACAGTCACACTCACTCACACAGTCAGGTCGCATTCTAGGCACATTTTGCTGCTCAGTTGTGTTTTTTCCTGCAATTTGAAAAGAAGGATTTACATCGAGATTATGAGTTTCAACCTATTCTAAACAAGAACAAACATTAGGAAATCTGCAGATGCTGGAAATTCAAACAACAACACACACAAAATGCTGGTAGAACACAGCAGGCTTGGCAGCATCTATAGGGCGAAGCGCTGTCGACGTTTCGGGCCAAGACCCTTCGTCAGGACAAGAATATGGTTGTGGTTCAGGAGTCAGCATTATAATCCAATCTTCAAGGACCCTGCAACTTAATAAACATGTCTGGTTCAATACCCAATAGAGCATTTTAATTAGAACATAGTTATGCTCACATTCTTTCAAAAGCCACGGCAAGCATATGCAGCTCTTGATGAACCTTTAAATCCATGTCAGTTCATGGACATGAAAATGCACAAAATTGGGCAGCTTTTAAAAGAAGCAAAATCACTAACCCCATTTTAAAACCATTCTGCTTTGTGGTAAGCTAGATCCAACACTACTTCTGATCAGATACTTCAGTTGTGGTTGATGGTGTAATGAAGGGCCACTGGGGTGCTTTAGAAAAATAGCAGTCAAGCTCTGTTTCAACACAATCTCAGAAGATAACAACCACTTGGTTTGAATCCTTCCAACCATATAGATTTATGTACATTAAGACAACCAACTACGATTTACAAGTCAAAGTCACAATGTAAATTATAGCAGTGCAGGATTATTTGTAACCTATCCCCAGTTTGACAGGTGAAGGTCCTCCTCAGTTGATTTCTACCACTCATCCTCTACTCAACCAGTGCCTCAGGCTTGATGGACACATCAAAATCAAACCAAGAGAATTGGCTACCTGCTTCAACATACTCATCCTCAAAAACTACATCAAACTTTGCTCATAAATCTAAAGCACACAGATTAGAGTGGGATCAAAACAAGTATGCTAAAAGAGTTCAGCCAATCAGGCAGCATCTATAAGAAAGAGAAACTAGTTAATGTTTCAGGTTGAAGAAGCTTCAGAATCATAAAAGCAAGTTAGTTTACTATATATATTATGTGTATAGGAGGGCAATGGGTGGTACAAAGAATGTCAGTAATAGGATGAAATGACGGACACATTGACTAGACAGTTAAATTCCTTTATATCAGAACTTGCCAATTGTACATCCTATTTCCTCACCACTCTTTATCATTTTTGTTACACTCATTGCACTCCTCCACCTTTTCTGTTACTTAGACTAAATTGCTTTCTCAGTTCAGATGAAGGATCTTCAACCTGAAACACAGTTTTCCTTTCTGTTCAACTGGCTGAGCTCATCTAGCATTGCTGTTTGTATTTCAGATTCAAGCAAGTTCAGTTTAGTTTTCCAGATCAGGGGGGGTAATTGTTGTTCGGATAGCCCACGATAATGTACACGAATGTATGACAGTCCCACACACGTGGATTTATATTTGTTTGTCCCCTTGGTAGGTGCCATTTAGGAATACATTTTGGAGGAGGAAAAAAAATTGCATACAGAATCACAAAAATGATATGTCATTTTGGGAAAAGAGGGAATTGGACCCTATTCATTCACTAGAACCTAAGCAGATGATGGCACTCCATTGGTCAAGAGGCCTCCCAACTTCGGTTTCAAGTCCTTCCACACTTCACTCATCTGGAATTGAAAAAAAAAACAACTCAAATTGGAGGCCTTGGCTGACAGTGCAACAATCAATTCACTTATTTTTATGTATCTAACAATCATTAATGGATAGGCAGGGGTCCTCTGAGAAATTAAGACTTATAATTAAGTGTTGAAAGAATTAGAGGAGTGTTGAGAACTTTGGTAATGATCAGCAAGTCACTACCAAAATCTGGAGGCCAAAACACATGGTCACCTTCATGAAGTATAGAGGACCTGATGTGCTGTACCTCAAGACTACTGATTGACAGAGAACCCAGATACGGAATTAGACAGAAAAGTTTTTTTTTGGCTGGCATACACACTCTGAACTGAATGGTTTTTTCTTATCCTATAAATTGATCAGCATTCTGAAAGTGTTCTAACCAATTGCAATGAAACTAGGATGTCCATGATTGCTATCTATTTGGATAGATGGAAACTGTGTAAAAATTTGGTTGCCCTGTTATATGAAAGACATCTTTAAACTGGAAAGAGTGCAGAGATTTAGGGTCAGATATATTATCACTGACAATATGACAAGAAATTAGTTGTTTTGCAGTAGTAGTACAGTGCAAAGACAAAAATCTATAGATTACAGAAATAAATATCATAAAGAAAGGAATGAGGTAGTAGTCCTGGACCTTTCAGAAATCTGATAGCAGACCAGAAGAGCTGTAACTAATTCAGTGAGTGTGAATGCTATAAAGACTCGAGGTCCTGAGTTTACAGGGAGGGAGAGGTTGAGCAGGCTAACACTCTATTCCACGTAACATAAGAGATTGAGGCATATACACCTTATAGAGGCATATAAACTCATGAGTGATTTAGATAGGGTGAACAGACATAGCTTTACACCCCACTCCTGCCCTGAGAAAGGGAACTAAATAAGAGAGATATTTAATATTTAATATGACAGATTTAAATTGAGAGGTAAAAGATTTAAGGACTTGAGGAGCAACTTCTTCACACAGAAGGCAGTGCATTTAGGGATTGAGCTGCCAGCAAAAGTAGTTGAGGCAGGTACAAAGGTATCATTTAAGAGATACTTGATAAATAATTGATAGGAGTTTGAAGGAATACAGGTAAATAGAACCAGCTTGCTGGATACAATGGATGTATTGTTCTAAAAGGCTTATTTCCATGCTGTATTGTTCAATGACTCTAAAATATCAGAATTGGATATTCAGATGCCACATGTAACCATGGACCAGAACATAGGAGTGCAGCTTGTCGAAGTGCAATCATGCAAAAAGAGAGAAAGAAGAGTAGTTGCTATTGCTGGGCTGACTGTACCTCATGGTGCCCTTGAATCTGGGAATCGATGAAAGCTGTCAGCACATGGGAAGTGATATGCAGGTAGATGTGGATGAGCTGAGTCTCCTGGTGCAGGCAAAACAAGGAGAAGTAGTTCCGAAGTTCCATGGTCAATATGGTGTTTTCTTGCTAGAAGGCAGATTGCAGACAAAAGGTATATCAATAGGAAAGTGAGCACGCCAATACTCCTTTGTTACCACCACCTTGAACTCTGTGCTCACACCCCCCCCCCCCCCAATTACAGTAGATGGCATTTAGTGGTCACCAATATTTCGGCAGATCCAATGCTGTTTGAAAGGCCATGAGCAGAGGTTTGAAATGACAGTACAAGGGAGATAATAGACCAGATGAACTACACATTACATCTCCCCCACCTAATTACCCATAGCCTGTTGATTACCAGCATTTTCTAATATTTCTTAAATAGTCAAATCTATCACCAGAATATTTAAACTTGTTTTCCCGAGATATAAAAACGCATCGCCATCTCTTCCTTCATCGAACATAGCCTGAATACAAAATCCACTTGTATTCATTCACAGAACGCCAGTGTCACCAATAAGGGCAAAAATTAACTACCACCCCATTCGTCTTGCATTAAACGAGCAGTTTTTCTCCTCCCCAGAGGGCTGTAAAGGGTCAACTCTATTACTGTGGAGCTACACTCACTTATCGATGGCACTTTTTCCCTTTATAAAGAATTATTTTCAAATCTAATTTAAATGCCCCATTTACTGTAGAGTGATTTCAACTTTCACATTTCAGACTTCTTTTGATCAGCAACTGGCAGTCACATATTCAGCCACCTGCATCCTAGTTACTGAGAACAGAAAACTGATAAAGAATTTCAGCGTGGTGTCTGAGCAAGTTTGACAAAGGATGGAAGTAGGGAACTTGATGAAATTAATAAGTTCTGCACAGGTGCAGGAAGCAGCACCAATGTATTCATCAATGTAGTGGAGAAAGTCTTGAGGACTGCTGTCAGAGTGCATTAGGAACAAGGAATTCTTTGCATGGGTATCAAAAAAAAAAGCAGGTGCCCATGGCTCCATTCTTGCTTTGTGGAAAATGAGGAATCAAATGAGAAGCGTTCAAGATAAGAACCCACTCAGTTTCTCCAGCAATTTTACTTTTGCTCCACAATCTTTAGCCCTTTGCTATCTCCACTTATCACCTCCTGTCCTGTCACCATCTCCACCTTTCTCTTCCCCACCCATTTCTGTTCTTCTGCATTGAAACTACCACCCATTATTGATGTCTGCATCTTGCATGAGAGCATGACAATACTCATGGGTAAAGTACTGAAGAGCTACAGCACATTCAACAAAATTTTCCAGAAATTCCAATCACCTGTAAGATTCGTGATTCCAGTTGCTCCACAGAAATCTGCTCCTTGCTCTGCACAGTTACACTCATCATCTGCCGTTTCATAGAGGTGTATTTCTGTAATGCTCGCTGGTGCTCGTGAAGGACACCTTTCTCATGCCGCTCACACAAGTCCTGGAAATAAAGGTTGGGGAAAAGGGAGGAGGTGCGATGTTTATTACTGACAAGAGATCCAAACAAAGGCAATTCATTTCCAAACTGAAATTAATTTCCTATTTTCAGCAGATTACACATTGGGTGTGCTTCAGTATCACTGACCTTATAGGACTGCAATAAATCCAGAAAGATATTGAGTTTTTCCACCACTTCCTCCTCTTCTCGTTTACCCTGTTTAAGAAATAGAAACTATTTTAAAGGCCTTGGAATATGCTTTTATAACAACTCATTTGTTCTTTCTATTACCTATTTGTAGATGATTTACTCTAATGGACTCAACCATATTATTCTTGATCTGGCAAGATAGTGAAGTGACTAGTCACAGCGGCTTTTACTAGGGTCAACGACAGGTGCCACCGTTATAATTAAATGTATGTCTAATGATCACAAGATCCTGCTAAACATTGAGAACTCAAAGGACTGCAGGTCTACACCATCAGCAAGTTGCTCGCTGACAGAGATAATGAAGGAGCTGAGCAACGTGCTGCTGCCCGAGTCGATGGAGGCTTACAGGCAAATAGCAAGTGGCCGTCACGGTCACTTTTCTTGTGATTGCAAGACCCCTTTAGACATTGTTAAAACCGGTCTACCTCAAATTTGATTTGCTGATTTATTAGATGCGAACAGAGGCAGATGGTGGGGCCGAGTCCTCTGTCATAGTGATGTGTAGGCCCGAAACCATGGTGTCGCCTGTTTGCAGCTGCCCAGAGTGAGGACTGCAGACTTTTTAGCAGCACTCAATGAGCCCAGACCTCAAGCTGTGGGTTCACTTGCTTTTCAGCTGCAGGAGGCACTTGAGCCGTCGCGCACTTCCAGGGCCGGCATAGAAGGTTGTGGTGACTGAAGATTTAAAATGGACTGAGGGGTATGGACTATATGCAGATAATTTGTCTGGTTGCATTTTGTATATGCGAGGACTGGGCCTAGCAGGCATTAGGGGCCAATCAACAGATGAGATCAGTGGGCCGGGGAGGTCACACAAGTTCTCTCTAAATAGCAATTGCTTGGCACAGGGGCAGTCGATAAGATCAATGGGTCTCCAATCACATTCACACTGGTAGCTTCCAGAAGTGGATATAATTGATCCTGCAACTTTTATACTAGCTATGGTGTATTCTTTGTGTATTGAGGATTAGAGGGTCACACTCCACTTCAAAGTCATGAATACATGATCTCAGCCAATACACTTGGTGCAATGAAGAAGAGTCGCCAACAAGATGAGTCAGTCATACAGGTTATAAACAGGCCTTGCAGCCCAATTCGTCCATGCTAACAGATTGTCTCATTGCCTGCATTTGCCCCATATCCCTATAAAATCTTATTATCCATGAACCCACCCAAATGTCTTTTAAAACTTGTATTTTTACCTGCCTCTACCACTTCCTCTGGCAGTATTTTTCATTATTTATTTTCTTGCCCCTCAAATCCCCTTTGTTTTCCCTTCACACTTGAAACTTATACCATCTAGATTTAGACTACCCTCCCCTAGGAAAAAGACTGATCATATCCATGTCCCTCAATTTTTTATACCTCTGTAAAATTATCACCCAGCTTCCACTACTCCAGAAAAAAACTGTCTCAGGTTATCTAGTATTTCCTCATAATTCAAGGCCCTCTAGTTCCAGTGACATCCTTGTAAAATGTTTTCCCTCTCTAGTTCAACCACATTACCCCTATAGTACAGCAACCAAAACAGAAAGCAATTTTCTGCTGCTCGCTCACCAACATCTTGCACAATTGTAACATGACATTCCACCTTTTGTACTTAAACGTCCCATCCAGTGAAAACAAGTACAGTTGGCCCTTCTTATCCACGGGGGATTGGTTCCAGGACCCCCTGCGGATACCAAAATATGCAGATGCTCAAGTCCCTTATTTAATCTGTCTCAGTGCGGGTGGATTTTAGGACCTGGGGGAGCTCTGAACCTTATTTAACCTGTCTCAATTTGGGTGGACTTTAGGACCCGGGGGAGCTCTGAACCTTATTTAATCTGTCTCAATTTGGGTGGACTTTAGGACCCGGGGGGGCTCTGAACCTTATTTAACCAGTCTCAATTTGGGTGGACTTTAGGACCTGGGGGAACTCCGGACCTGCCGCCTGCGGCTGCTGCTGAATCCACAGTGTTTCTGTTCCACTGACGGAAAATAATCACAATTGAAAATAAAGTGGAAATAATAAAGCGATTGGAAAGAGGTGAAACACTGTCAGTCATTGGAAAAGCATTAGGCTAGTTGGTCAACAATCGGAGTGATTTTAAAGGATAAAGTGAGAATAATGGAGCATGTGAAAAACTGCCCTGATGAAAGCTACAATTATTACTAAGCAACACAGTGGTTTAATTATTGAAATACTTACATTTTTAAGTGTTTTATATGCATAGAAATGTAAAATATACAGTGGCATGCAAAAGTTTGGGCACCCTTGGTGAAAATTTCTGTTACTATGAATAGCTAAGGGAGTAAAAGATGACCTGAAGTCGACTGTGACCTTGCTTACTTGTGTCACCATTCTGAGCGAATTATGTAATTGTATTCCTAAGCCTCTGTGTCCTACAACATTCCTCAGGGCATTCCTTATTCTGTTTCATTTCCAAACAGCATCGTTTCACACTTGACTGTATTAAACTCCATCTACCATTCCCTTACCCAGTTCCTCAGTTAATCTCGATCCTGTTGAAACCTTAGACAACTTTCTTCACTGTCCACCACACCACTAACTGTGGTGTCATTTGCAAACTGGGGATTTATCTACCTTTTTATGCATTAAGATCACCAACAAGACCTCTTCAACATTTCTTCATAATACTGACACGTTTAAAGACATCAATGAATTTTCTCTTGCTTCCATAACCACTCATTGTACTTACAAATAAGTATTTATTTGACACCTTTACCATCTCTCGTGGCTTCAAACCTAGGTAACTGCAATGATCCTTAAGGGAACCTATTTTCCCCCAGCTACCGTTTTGTTCTTAATATACAGTATTTCTTAGGATTCCTCTTTTACCTGGTCTGTTAATAACACGTCGCTTTTATGCCCTCCCAATTTCCTTTGTACTCCTACATCCCTTCAACCTCAAGAAATCTGTTCAACCCCCAGCTTTCTATACCCGTGAGATGCCTGTCTATTTTCTGACCAGAACCTTAAATTTCCCTCATCAGCCAGGGTTCCCTAAAGTCTTGCTCATCACTGTATAGACACATGCTAAATTAAAGCATTACCCAATTCCATTCCAAGTGGATGCAAGGTACACAACATACTACTTCTGAGCCTTCTGGGCATCTGAAACAAACAAAATCATCTTCTGCTAATTATCTAATTACAGTCTCTGGGATCTTGCTGTGCAAATTGTATTATTACTTGCAAGATAATTAGCAAAGACCTGTGGGATATAAAGGTTTTTAAAAGAAAATGTCAGACCAATCCTCATGTTAACCAGTGGTGCAAGACAGTAATTAATTATTGGACCTACCTGCCTTGCAGCTTTATCAGCAAGTAAAGCAAACTCCACAGATAAGCTTTTAAGTGTTTGCTTCAAGGTTCCCCACATGCTGCTTGTAGCCAATGCCCACGATGGAACTGGTGTTGTGTCAGAGCCCAGAGTACTGAGGCACAAAGTGAGGAGAGGAAACAAAACTTCAAAAAAAGAAAATACCACCACAATATATGAACATTCCCGCCATCAGAACAAAAATTTTCAACCCAAGAACGATGTGGAAGTAATTTCATCAACCTGGTAATATCAGTTTAAACTGACAGCTCAGCACAACAATTTAGGCAGTTAGAGAAAATTACAGATGTTGGCATTGCCAGTGATGCTACTGTTCTGCAACTTTGCTAAGCAGCAAAGTTTCTCCCTGAAAATGCTTCTGTGAAATGCCTTGGCATATTTTTGTGACATTAAACGTTATAGCCTACAAAGCCTACAAAACAAAACTGTTTATTTAACAATGGTTACACTTCAGGAGTATTTCAGTGGCTGCAAGATATTGGAATAGCCCAAGCCTGAAGCAGATGTTATACAATTGCAAGTTCATACTTGGAAAGCAAACTGATGTTAAAAACAATTGGACCTTGTTTGCCAAGTGAAAAGTTGCGCATCCAAATTCATTTCACTCAGTTTCAATCAGTTCCCTCAAGTCTGCAGATCTGAGTTCCATTAGCACAAGCATTTCCTTCCTGTGACATGCCAAAACTATTTTCCTGATCACAGAAAGATGCCCCCACTTTCCAAGTTTCTCTCTCCCCCCCCCACCCTCGAGTATTCCTACTTTCCCCAGGAGGACAGTTGTTACTATTTTAAGCCTTGTTCAGTCACCAACCCAGCAACTTCAAGCTATCCATAAGCCAATCCTGACCCAGTCCAGCAAATAACAGCAAGCTGCAGCTGTTTTCAATCACACTGACTGGTGTGAAACTAACATCTAACTTGTATTCTTTGAGTCTTTGACCTACTCTTTCTAACGGCATTTGTGTTTGAACCCTTGAATCACTAACTTAACTTCTACTCACTCCACTGATGGAAGCTCGAGGACCATTTGCACGCTGTACCCTCACAAATAATACTGCGTAGCAAGGAAAATAATAATTATCAACAATCTCTTGTCATGCACACACCATCCACTTCATATCTTTAAACTTCCTTAAGTCCTGCAAGATCACAACTCCCAGCTTGTTATCACCTATGCAACACACCCCAACCGTAGAGTTCCATTTTCTACTGTTGTTTCCCTTTTCTTGTTGTTTGAGCTGGCTTTATAACAAAGTATGGGCTGTTCCATGTGGATCTTGGAAGCAATTACCTCAGCTTAACTCAGTTCTTCCACCCACTCTCCCCCAAGCACAGAAACAGTAAGTGCACTTCTCAGCATTGCTAGCGTACACTGAAGCATAAAGGCTCTGTGACAAAAAGAATTGGTGAAGTCTAGCAAGGGTATAAGATACTTTTCCTATAAACTAGAGGATAGGATTTATTAGCAAAAGTGAGAATAAGTAATTAAGCATTACTTCATTATGCAGGCTATTAAAAGATACAGAAGCTTTATGTTACTTGCACCCTCTGCAAAAGGGGAAGTTGCTCTGATTTATAAAGGAGTACATATAACATAGTCAGATACAGAGAATCGCTCAATCCTTGCCTCAACTCCTTGCCGAACAGCAGGAGATCAGAAGCGTTTTCAGCAGATCTAAATGCCATCCTCTCTGCCCGGTCCCTTAGCTTATGGAAGCTGCTGTAAATGTTTCGTATCAGTTCCCTACTGGCACCAAATTGAGCCTGGATATCTGGAGGCAGAAGTTCCTGCATTTTGGGTAAAAAGGTAAAATCAAAACAATAAAATCATTAGCTTCCTTTAACAAAAAGAAAATTGGCCACTTTTTTCTTGAAGCAAATTAGTTTTAGATCATTCTATGGATGTTTTCCATGCTAGAATAACTATTTTCCATATTCCCCACAATGTCTCTACCTCTCTTTTCCCTGCAACTTAAAAACACACTCCCTGTTAACTTTTCTAGTTCTGATTGAGTTCTTGGTCCAAAATGTTAACGATTCTTTGTTCACAGATGACTACCTGCTCTGCTAAACACTTCCGGCTTTACATTTCAGTCTCCATTGTACTGAATTAGAACTTAATGGGTTCTAGTTCCAGACACAGACATAAATACAATATTGAGGAGTGCTACATAGTTGGAGGTAGTGACTTTTGAATGAAATGCCCTACCTATTCTTTCTGGTGGACATCAGAGGACCAGTGGAGAGAAATTCTCTTTGGTGCCAATATACAGTCCTTAACCAACTTGATTATCCAAGAGACTGCAGATGCTGTAATCCACAGTGAGAAAAAAAAACTACTGGAGGAGCTCAGCAGATCAGGCAACAACTCTGGATACAGAGAGACAATCGACATTTCAGATCAAGCTCCTCATCAGGAGTCAGATGCCTAAACTGAGCTTCTCCTACAGTTTGCCTTTTGCTCCCTAAATCATCTAATAATTTTACCACACTACCTTCTCTCCTTGAAAATAAAAAAAAGGTACTTATTTTTCATAAATGATGTACAGGGAGTGTTGGGAAGTACATTAAGGGAAACAGATCAAAATTGTTCAAATGGAACCAAGTTACAGATTAGTCTTAATGAAAGAGCCTTAGTTCCAAAAAGCAGAACAGATTCTTACATTCATTTAAACTAATTGTGTTAACTTTGATTTGAAAACTTAAAAATTGTTTCCAATAGGAGGGTGACCTACACCAGTACGACACCTGATTATAAACTCATGCTGCGAAAAAAGAATCTGTGACATTCTCTGCTTCGTGTGCCCCACAACATCAGTTTCATTCCTCTAAACAGGGGTGGCCAACCCTTCACATTCCATGCTTCAGTTTTCTCACGCACGAGTTCAGATGTGCCATACAACTCTTGCAACCCCATTCAATTCTTGTAAAAATGTTAATATAGACATATTTAGTATTTTTACATGATATATTGATTTAATATAAAACAAGATGAACATTACCTACTTTAATGAGACTTTTAAAAAATATATTTTGTCTTTTGATTTCTTCCTTTTTCTTAATCAGATATTCTTTCTGTAACTCAGACCCAAGCACTAGCTTCAGTTTTCCTTCTATTTCAGTCTGATGTTGTGTTTTATAGAGTCTATTAAGATCATGTCTTCTATTATGTGAAAAAGTGTTTTCACAAATAATGTACAACGGTTTTCCTGACGGGCCCGCTATAAATATGAACTCATTTTCCACTGTTCATTGAATTCACGCTTACTATCACTTTCTGCTTTACTTTTGCACTGTGATGGGTAACTGAATGTAAAAACAAGGCTTAATTTTCGAAAAGGTACGAAACTGTAAATGTTCACAAAGGATGAACAAAGCACAACTCTGTAGTGCACGGATGTCAATTGTAAACTGACTGGCAAAAACCTGTGACGCACCACTGGTGCAGACGCCTGGCGCCTCAGGTGTGTATTGAACAGTAATGTAACGGTGAAGAACAAAAATCCTTCTTTCCTAGTTTGACTCACTGAACATTTTTTTTTAATTGAAAACAGATTAATGTGAAAGAAGATAACATTCACCAAAAGGTGTGCACAAAATAATAAAATCGCTAAAATAATTGCTAAGTTTTAGATTTATTCTCAGTAAAACCCATTTCTAGCTCTAAGCTACTTGAATTCCTGTTATAGATTTTTTTTCCTACAAATTGGTTTTCCAGTTAATACTTTTTGCATGAGTAGGCTTACTTTTCTATTATTATCACTGGGGTGCAATGCACTACCTCTGATCATCCAATGCGCCACTTTTGGCGCATGCACCATAGGTTGGCCACCCCTGCTCTAAACAAACACTTCTTTTTGCTACATTTCTGCTTTCATCCTCTCTATTCCTCCAAGATACAGTTCACCACATCCCTATCTTCTCCTTCAAATACTCCACATTCAACTTATTACCCTCTATTGTGAATAAGATTCAACCGTCAGACACAGTTCTACCTCCCTTTTCAGCATTCTGAAGAGACATTCTCTGACTTTCTGGTGTATTCTTCCATCTCCAGCAATTACTTCCCTTTTCAGAATTTTCCCATCCAACTGCAGGAATGTAACATCTGTCCTTTCACCTCATCCTTATAAGACAAAGGAGCAGAATCAGGCCATTTGGTCCACTGTGTCTGCTCCACCATTTCATCATGGCTGATCTATTTCCCTCAACCCCACTCTCTTGCCTTCTCCACATAATCTTTCATGCCCTGACTAATCAAGAACCTATTGACCTCCGCCTTAAAATACACCCAGTGACGTGGACTCCACAGCCATCTCTGGCATCAAATTCCAGAGATTCACCATCTTCCGGCTAAAGAAATTCCTCATCTCTATTCTAAAACAACTTTTTTTTATCTTGAGGCTGTGTCCGCTGGTCCTAGACTCCCCCCACCACAGGAGACATCCTCTTCACATCCACTTTATCAAGGTCTTTCAACATTTGATAAGATTCAATGAGATCCCCCCCTCATTCTTCTAAATTCTAATGAGTGCAAGTCCTGAGCCTTCAATAGCTGCTTGCATGCCATTCCCACAATCATTCTATGAACCTCCTCTGAACCCCCTACAAAGTCAACACGTCCTTTCTTAAAATAGGGGCTCAAAACTGCTCACAATACACCAAAATTAAGGCCTCATTAGTGCCTTATACAGCCTCAGCATTACATCTTTGCTTTTATATTCTGGTCTCTTGAAAAGAATGCTAACATTGTATTCGTCTTTCTCACCACCAATTCAACCTGCGAATTAACCTTTAGGAAATCCTGTACAAGGACTCCCACATCCCGTTGCACCTCGGATTTTTGAATTTCCTCTCCATTTAGAAAATAGTCTATGCTTTCATTCCTTTTACCGAAGTTCATGATCATACACTTCTCGACATGGTATTCCATCTGCCACCTCTTTGCCCATTCTTCTAATCCAAGCACTTCTGCAGCCTCTGTTTCCTGAACACTACCTGCCTTGCCACCTATCTTCGAATTGTCTGCAAATTTGGCCATAAAGCCATCAATTTCATCACGCAAATCATTGGAATACAACGTAAAAAGCAGTCCCAACACAGACCCCTGTGGAACACCACTAGACATTGGCAAACAATGTAAAAAGGACCCCATTTCCCCCCCAATCTTTGCCTCCTCCCAATCAGCAAATGCTCTATCCATCCAAGCCTCTTTCCTGTCATATCCTGAGCTCTTATCCTGTCCAGCAGCCTCATGTGCAGCACCTTGTCAAAGCCTTCTGGAACTCCAAGTACAAAACATCCAATTTTCATTTGTCTATCTTGCTTGTTACTTCCTTAAAGAATTCCAACAGACTTGTCAGGCAAGATTTTCCCATAAGGAAACCATGCTGACTTTGGCCTATTTGGTCATGTGCCTCCAAGTACTCCGAAACCACATACTTAATAATTGACTCTAACATCCTCCCAACCACGAATGTCAAGCTAATTTCCTTTCTTCTGCTTCCCTCCCTTCCTGAAAGAGGGGAGCAACATTTGTAATTTTAAAATCCCCTGGAACCATGCCAAAATCTATTGATTCTTGAAAGATCACTACTTGCCCTCCACAATCTCTTCTGCTACTTCTTTTAGAACCCTGGGTGTAAATGATCAGATCCAAGTGGCTCATCTCCCTTTAGACCTTTCAGTTTCCCCAGCATCATCTCCCTAGTAATAGTAACTGCACTCACTTCTGCCATTGACACTCTCAAACTTCCAGTATACTACAAAATTGTCTTCCACAGTGAAGAACAATGCAAAATTCTTATTTAGTTCGTCTGTCATTTCCTTGTCCCCCATTACTCCAGCAGCATTTTCTAGCGGTCCAGTATCTACTTTCACCCTTTTTCTCTTTATGTATCTGAAAAAAACTTCTGTTATCTTCTTGATATTATTGGCTCGCTTACCTTCATATTTCATATTTTCCCGTTTATAATTTTAGTTGCCTTCTGTTGGTTTTTAAAAGTTTCCCAATTCTCTAACTGGCCACTGATTTTTGCACTATTTTGCTTTTATGTTGGCTTTGACTTCCCTTGACAGCCACAGTTGCATCATCCTACATTTAAAATACTACTACTTCTTTAGGATGCATCTATCCTGCACCTTCCGTATTGCCCCCAGAAACTCACCATTGCTGTTCTGCCGTCATTCCTGCTAGCCAGCTTCTCTCTCATGCCTCTAAAATTCCTTTTATTCCATTGTAATACAGATGCATCTGACTTTAGCTTCTCCCTCTCAAATTGCAGGGTGAATTCTATCATGTTATGATCACTATTTCCTAAGGGCTCCTTTACCTCAAGCTCCCTAATCATATCCAGGTTATTACATCCAAACGAGAATCACTGATCCCCTCATGGGCTCAACCAGAAGCTGCTCCAATAAACCATCTTGGAGGCATTCCACAAATGTTCTCTCTTTGGATCCAGCATCTTTCTTTTTCTATCTTTTTTATTGATTTAAAAGAATAAGGATAAATACAAATCAGAGGAGAGGTTACCTCAAATACATATTTCAATAATAGTACAAAGAAAGGAATATACATTGTCAAAATCATATATAGTATTAAGCTAATATAAAGAAAAAAGAACCACATCTCCTCTTAACAGTTCATAGAAAAAAAGACTCAATTTCTGTTATTGAGGAAAAAAAAACCATTAAACTAACCTAAAAAGAAGGGGACTGGGCAGTTCACTTTGAGGATACAGTTAAAAAAGGAAAAAACCCTTCTGGTCAAATCTAAAATTTCACAGAGAAGAAAAAAAAATTAAATGAAAAAGTAAAAAGAATTCGATCATATGAAAGTATTGAATAAAAGGTTGACAAGTTTGCTCAAATTTAAAAGATGTATCAAACGTCTGACTCCTAATTTTCTCCAAACTTAAACACAACATAATGGAGGAGAGCCAAAAAAAACAGTAGGTGGATTGTGATCCTTCCAGTACAATAGAATAGCTCTCCTAGCCAATAAAGTTGAGAAAGCTATCATGTGTTGACCTGAAGCAGAAACATTTCCTGCTTCCGTCAGAATAATCCCAAAGACTGCAGTAAATGAATTAGGTTGTAGGTCCATATCTATGACTTTTGATAACATTCTAAAAACATCTCTTCAAAAATTATTTAACTTTATGCAAGACCAAAACATATGAGTTAAGGTAGCCACCTCAGTGTTGCATCTATCACAGGTGGGATTTATATTAGAAAACATATGCACTAGTTTATCTATTGACATATGTGCCCTGTGCACTACCTTGAACTGAATCAAGGACTGACAGGTGCAGATAGATAAATTGTTAACTAAATGACAAATTTTATTCCATTGATTATCTGAAAGTGACCCTTGAAGTTCCAATTCCCAAGCACGTTTAACCTTATCATTAGACATCATTCGTAAATTCAATAGCCGTTTATATATAATGGCTATCAATCCTTTTCGAAATGGGTTAAGCTGAAAGATAACATCTATTTGGTAAATGAGCAAATGGATAATTCGGTAACAAATCGCATAAAAAACTCCTGACTTGTAAATATCTAAAAAATTGTGCATTAGATATATCATATTTATCTACTAGATGCAAAAAGAACATTAAACAATCTTCTAAAAACAGATCTGGAAAAGTTTTTTATTCCCTTAGTTTTCCATGTTATAAGGCCTTATCTAAAAATGATGGTTTAAAAAAAGTTAAGTTGGATATTACTAGAGAGAACAAAGTTACTTAAGTCAAAAAATCTGCAAAACTGAAACCAAATTTTTAATGTATGTCTAACAATGGGGCTAAGATCTTGTCTACCAATCCTAGAAAACAAAAAGGGAAGAGGAGCTCGCAGTAAAGAAGCCAAAGAGAACCCCTTTACTAAGTTCGCCTCCAAGTCCAACCACGAAGGACAATCCTGGTTATCTATACAGTGAATCCAAAAAGTAATATAACGAATGGTCTTACTGAATATGTTTTTATCTATCTCTCTAATTTTATTAGTAATCACTAAAAGTTATGCTTTGGTTTTCCTTCTTAAGCCTGCTGAATATGAAATTACCTGTCCCCTAAGAAAAGATTTCATTGTATCCCATATAACCAAATTTGACATACCTTCAGTTGTATTGTTCAAAAAAATAAAGAAATTTGTTCCTTGATAAAACTAACAAAAGTTGGATCTTGTAACAATATGGGATTCAATCTCCACTGTGACATTTTCAAAATATTATCAGAGAGCCTCAAAGTTATTTCATAGGTGTGTAATCCAATAGCGTAATGACATCATATGCACAATCGATAACGGAATATAACAATCATCTATCTACAAACCCCATTTCCAGAAAAGTTGGGATATTTTCCAAAATGCAATAAAAACAAAAATATGTTAATTCACGTGAACCTTTATTTAACTGACAGAAGTACAAAAAAAAGATTTTCAATAGTTTTACTGACCAACTTAATTGTATTTTGTAAATATACACTACTTTAGAATTTGATGGCTGCAACACACTCAACAAAAGTTGGGACAGAGGCATGTTTACCATTGTGTTACATCACCTTTCCTTTTAATAACACTTTTTAATCGTTTTGGAATTGAGGATACTAATTGTAGTAGATTTGCAATTGGAAATTTTGTCCATTCTTGCTTGATATAAAACTTCAGCTGCTCAACAGTCCGTGGTCTCCGTTGTCTGATTCTCCTCTTCATGATGCGCCATACATTTTCAATAGGAGATAGATCTGGACTGGCAACAGGCCAGTCAAGCACACGCACTCTGTGTCTACAAAGCCATGTTGTTGTAGCCCGTGCAGAATGTGGTCTGGCATTGTCCTGCTGAAATAAGCATGGACGTCCCAGGAAGAGACGTCGCCTTGATGGCAACATATGTCTCTCTAAAATCCTAATATACGCCTCAGAGTCAATGGTACCTTCACATACATGTAACTCACCCATGCCGTGGGCACTGATGCACCCCCATACCATCACAGATGCTGGCTTTTGCACCTTTCGCTGATAACAATCAGGATGGTCGTTTTCATCTTTGGCACAGAGAACTCGACGCCCGTTTTTTTCTGAAAACTAGCTGAAATGTGGGCTCATCTGACCACAGCACAGGGTTCCACAGTCTTTCAGCCCATCTGAGATGAGCTCAGACCCAGAGAACTCGCCGGCGTTTCTGCATAGAGTTGATGTATGGCTTCCTCCTTGCGTAATACAATTTCAAGTTGCATTTCTGGATGCAGCGATGGACTGTGTTAAGTGACAATGGTTTTCTGAAGTACTCCCGAGCCCAGGTGGCTATAATTGTCACAGTAGCATGACGGTTTCTTAGGCAGTGCCGCCTGAGGACTCGAAGATCACGCACATTCAACTGTGGTTTCCGACCTTGCCCTTTACGCACTGAGATGTCTCTGAATTCTCTGAATCTTTTCACAATATTATGTACTGCAGATGTTGAAAGACCTAAATTCTCTGCAATCTTGCTTTGGGAAATGTTCCTTTTGAACTAACAATTCTCTCATGAACTTTGGCACAAAGGGGTGAGACATGACCCATCCTTGCTTGCAAAGACTGAGCCTTTGATGGACGCTACTTTTATACCCAGTCATGATACCTCTTAGCCAGCTTAATGTGGAGTCTTCCAAACCGGTGTTACTTGAATATTCTGTGCACTTTTCAATCTTATTTTAACTCTGTCCTAACTTTTGTTGAGTGTATTGCAGCCATCAAATTCTAAATTAGTGTATATTTACAAAATACAATTAAGTTGGTCAGTAAAACTATTGAAAATCTTTTTTTTGTACTTTTGTCAGTTAAATAAAGGTTCACGTGGATTAACATATTGTGGCGACCAACTTCCCAGCGCACTCGAATTGGCTCGCAAAGTGGCGCGCATTGCATTGAGGCCGGTCCCAAAAAGGGCGCCAAACCTTCTTCACCAGCAAGAGGAAAAGCCTGCGCGCGGGACGGGACTGTGAATATGCGCCCCCTACAACATTCCGGCCCGGGGAGGGCAGGAACAGGAAGACTTTAAAGCAAGGCCGCGAAGTTTGAATAAACCTCTTTTGCAACTGCAGTTCACCGCTACAATATCACAGATTTTTGTTTTTATTGCATTTTGGAAAATATCCCAACTTTTCTGGAAATGGGGTTTTTAGAAAAAAATAATCAATTCTTGAATATTTATAATGTACATGTGGGAACAAAAAAGAAAAACCTTTCTCATTAGGGTGTTTATATCTCCAGATATCGACCAAGCCATATTTTAATAGAAAAGAATTAATACAAGTCGCTGCTTTATTAGGAAGCAACGGATTGGTTGATGACCTGTCAATCGACGGGTTAAGACAACAGTTAAAGTCACTGCCCATAATCAACTTATACTCATTTAGATTTGAGAGTGCAGAAAGTAGCTTCTTAAAAAATTCAGGACTGTCTGAATTAGGTGCATAAGCACACACCAAAGCTACCTTTTGACCACATAACAAACCAGTGACAATTAAATATCTTCCAATCAAATCAGTAACAGTATTAAAATGTACAAAAGGGATGTTAGAGTTAACAAAAACAGATACCCCTCTAACTTTATTTATTGATAAAGAATGATATAAAGGTCCCTTCCAGAATTTAAAAAAGCGATCTTCCTCCTGTCTCCGTACAAGTTTCTTGTGCAAAAATAATATCCACATGAAGTGTTTTTAATTTCTTAAAAATCTTTTGATGCTTAATAGGATGATTCATGCTGTTCAAATTCCAAGAAATTATATTAATTTTATTAGCATCCATGTTTAAGTTTTAATTTAAAATTTTATAAATAAAGTTATTGTACAAGTGCAAACTAGATCCAAAGGAAAAAAAAACAGCACTGACTTAACCAGAAGTAACAACATGAATGATACAAGATATAACCACACAGAATTGCCCAGTCGAGAAAAACTATTCTAATACCCTCTCCTCAAAGCCCGAAAAGCGATCCAATAGAAAGATCACATGCTAACCTGTGACCCTAACCCCAATCTCCATTTTGCAGCTGTATTAACAGTTACATGTTTACCCCACCAATTTCAGACATAATAAAAGAGATGAACAGATTTCAAATATTGTAATGTTATGTCTAACAATAGTTAAAACATAACTGGCAATGGCCATCTTAAATTAATCTGAAGTATATTAATCACGTATTCAGAAAAGGATAAATCCAAGCAAATAACATATTACGACTGAAATCTTTTAAAAGAATTGACAAATCATACAAAAAAATAAGTAAATATATATCAAACCCAAAGCTATATTAATATTAAGGCAAGCAAGAAAAAAAATTAAATCAACCAGGTCCTGTGCGGACATCCGTAAAACGTGAAACAGATTTTCTTCAAAGCTACTGTAAATATATACTAATTAATAACAAATAAAAAAAATTAAATCAGTCCTGTAAGGACATCCATAAAGCATAGAATAGACTTTCCTCAAGGCATCTATAAACGTTTCTCAGCTCGGAATTACCTATTAAAGTTACATTCAGCATAGACTTAAACCCCTTAATAAATTCCCAACCTTCATCTAAAGAGTTAATCTTTTGTGGCTGAGAGTCAGGCAGAAAAATTATCAGTCATGCCAGATAACGGTGCGACAGGCGACATTTTCTTTCATGTAATTCAACCATCAATTCCCGGTATTTCCTTCTTTCAGCAAAAATCTCAGGAGCAAAGTCCTCCACTATATGAATTTCTGTTGCATTGTAGATTAGCTTACCCCTTTTTCTTGCCTCTCGGAGTACAATAGTGCAAGCAAAGTATCAGTGGTCACGGATGTAATTCGGTTGAGGGCTTAGATCGTGGAATTCGATAAGCTCTATCGAGTATGGGTTTGCTTCAAGAATCTCGCTAAAAAGTGAATATAGCATATCTGAAAAGAACTTTAACAGGTCACTGGTTTCAGTATTTTCAGGCAAGCCCAACATGCGTAAATTCCTCCTACGTGTTCTGCTGTCTAAATCAATCATTTTTTTCTTCATTCTTGATAATTCCAAAGTAACTTCATTAATTTTCTTTTCCATAGATGACATCTTCAATTCTTGCTCATAAATAGTTTGCCTGAATAATTCCTGTTCCCTCTCAATTCGAAAAGTAGTCTGTTTGAGCATCTGTAACCGAAAATCCAAGTTCTTCAAAGATTCTTGAACAGTAGAGATGGATTTTTCAAGCTTTCTATCAGCATCCGTCAGTTTATCAATCTTAGTGTTAAGCGAACCAAATTCAAGTTTCATACCTTGTATTGAAGAGAGTATTTTTCCTAAGGTAAAAAGTTTCTCCGATTCCTTTATTTGTTCCGTTTGTTCAGTTTCGGGAAGGGTCTTAACGCCTCTCAATTCAATACCCAATCAACTTCCTGCCATCATAGTTAAGTCATAAATCTTTCAACAAAAATAATGAATCTTCAAACTTAAAATGGATCTATCAGTGGAATGTAAGGTATAAAAAGTACAGCCACGGTGAAAAAGCGTCTCACTCCATTTGCTGCAAAATGGAGTCTCTGGATCCCGCATCAACTTGATTTTCTCAATCTATCTGCATATTGAAATCTCCCATGACTAATGCAACATTGCCTTTTTGACATGCTTTTTCTATCTCCTGCTGTAATTTGTAGACCACATCCTGGCTACCGTGCAGAGGCATGTAAATTAACTCCCATCAGGGTCTTCTTACCCCTTCAGTTTCTTAACTCTACCCACAAGGATTCCACACAACATAAAGCAGTACAACACAGGAATAGCCCTTCTGCCCACAATGTTGTGGCAGCTAATTGAACTATTAATTGAATGTCTAACAAAACTAAACCCTTCTGCTTAAACAAGTTTCTGCACCCACCATGCTGACTGAAAAAAAAACAACTCTATCCATATATCTCCTTTGAGTTTTAACCCTACTCACCTTTCAATCCTGGAAAAAGTCTGTCTGCACTCTGTCTCTCAATCTTATAAACTTCTAACAGTTCTCCCATCAGCTTCCATTGTTTCAGAGAAAATAACTCAAATTTGTCCAACCTCCTGCCTAATCCAGATAGCATCATGGTAAATTCTTCTGCACCCTCTCCAAAGCCTCCACACCCTTCCTAAGATGACTCAACCAGAATCAAATCCAATGCTCCAGATGCAGCCTAACTAGAGTTTTATAAAGCTGTAACACAACTTCCTGACTCTTGAACAAGCAAATTTCCAGTTGAAGCAGCAAGTATTTCCAATCTAGTGAAATGAATTTCATGCTCACTTTGTGGCACCTCTGCATTGAAAGGCTGGGTGCAGTCTTACAGAACCCCTCCATTCAGTCCATCAGAATGACCCCAAGTTTCCAAATGTCTGTCACTAGTTCATCATCCCAGTCTGACATCCCTTCCTTTGGCCTCCTATAGTATAGCAACAAAGCCCAAAGTAACTTAGAGGAAGAGCACTTTACCTTCAATATTACAGCCCTTAAGATTCAATGCTGAATTCAAAGATTTCAAGTTACTAGTTTTTCCTGGTTTGTAAAAAAGACTTTTGAAGCAAGTTCATCCATCTACAATATTTCCTCAGTTTCTCTCCGTATAGTTGAGAAATGATCAGGTATTTTCACTATCCGATTTTTATTTCAAGTTTTGACTGGTTGCTCTATTTTACGTCTCACGTTTCCAGCATTTTTCTTTATTTTCATTGCCCTCCATTCATCATCTTCTCCAGCCAGATTAGCTGTAAATAACAAGGATGCTTCGTCCTCTCTTACTCTCAGTCGCTTCACGCCATGGAAATCAGCATAAGCACCAGCCTGATGATAAGGCTAGGGATAGACTTTAACTTTAACTTCTCCCCTTCTCCGCAACCTCAAAAGATGTTTATTTTCTTGCTTTTCTGGTTCTGATAATAGGTCATTGATCAGAAATATTAACCATTTATCTCTTCACAGGTGCTGCCTGACAATTGAGTATTTCTAGCACCTGCAGTACTCTGACTTCCTTATACCTGCTATACATGCAACATAAAGATCATATGTACATAACCAACAGTGCCCAGCTGAGGAAGTTACAAGTATAACACCAGAGTTCAAAGCATTACCTTGGCTGTTGGTGCAATGCCACATGTCAGGAACTCATCACCCATCCCTCGCAATGATTCACGGATTTTATTTTGAACATCCTTTAAAGAAAAAAAAAACACAAAAAACCTTGAAAATCCTTGAAAGTCAGTTTTAATTAGCATTTTATAAAAAGCAAAGGCAGCACTTATTGCATATTTCTCATTGGTTGAGTGAATGGCACAAAGACAGCACAGCAGTTCTATGCACCTGATATTTGCTCCGTCATTCTGGAAGGTTGTTAAGACAGCTACAATGATGCAGGACTGAGAGTTACACAGATCCAAACCAGACATTTGGCACATCAGAGGTGCAAAGGTAGGCAATGCTTTTATTCCAAAAACAAGTAAAGAACCCAAATCATATATTCATGGAAATATTATTCTCAGCATGCTGACTGTGGTAAGCAAAGTGGAATGGGACAGGTCAATTCCATTTATTGCTATGTCAGCTTTTTCACTATAAAGACATCAAGATATTAAAAATAATTTCTATTTGACGGCATCAATTACAGATCCCTCTCACCTCCCCCCTTACCCAGCTCTGGGATCCTGTAGCATGGTGTGCATTCAGGTGCATGGTCTTTCTTCACCACAGTAACATTGATGGGATGTACACAGTAAACAGTTCTCATTTTTTCTTCAGTCAGTTTAAACCTCCACGGTGGTGTAGCAGTTAGTGTGACACTACTGAAGCTCAGGGGGTACAAGAGATCACCTTCATGGGAATGTAGCAGTTAGCATGAAGCTATTACAACTCTGGGTGTTCCACAGTTTAGAGTTCAATTCTGGCGCTATTCTCTAAAGAGTTTCTGTATGTCCTCCCCATGGAATGTGTAGATTTTTCCCTGGTGCTCTGGTTTCCTCCCACAGTCCAAGACGTACATTATAAATTGTCCTGCGATTAGGTTAGGGCAGGGGTCGGCAACCCGCGGCTCCGGAGCCGCATGCATCTCTTTCATCTCTGTGCTGCGGCTCCCCGTGGTTTGTTAGTTTTTGAAATGTAACTCGAAATTTGAAGATTATGGTGATCTTGTACAATCTAAATAAAACGTTGTAGCGACCCCATTCCCTGGCACATCCAAACCGGCTCACAATTAGCCACCATTCCAGCTAAGGGAGATAGCCTACGGGGGTTTGTGAGTACGTGTCTTTTGGAGCATCCGCACCCACGGGGGACGGGTTGAGGGAGGCTTTAAAGCAAGACTGTTTAGTTCGAATAAAGTTATCTTTGACTGCAGTGTCGTTATTTTAGCGCTGCGGGTAGCACACCGCTACAACGTGTTTTTTATCGCTATTAATATACGTCATCACTGCCAATGCCTGACACCCACCAGTGCGTGCTTTCTTTTAATTCTTCGATCCAAGGTAGGCTAACTATGGAGTAACCTTCAACCCAACGTCTTTTTTTCGGAGTTCAAAATGTTTTTGCTGCATGCAGAAATGTAATTTCGTTTTCTCTGCAGGAGTTCATCAATTTCATAAATGCAACACATTATAGTTTGGTTATACATAGCATAAAGGCAAAAAAAAAACCATTGTATGCAGTGTTATTTCATTTTAAATGTCAAACAGGTTTTGTGGCTCCCAGTGTTTTCTTTTCTGTGAGAAATGGGTCCATTTGGCTCTTTCAGTGGTAAAGGTTGCCGACCCCTGGTTAGGGTTAACTGGGTTTGTTGGGGTTGGGGGGGGGGGGGGTTGCCGTGCGTCATGGTTTGAATGACTGGAAGGGTCTACTCCACGGTGTATAATATGCGAGAAACGACCCAATTAATGCAGTCATTTTAGTTAATACTCACAGGACCACTGAAACACAGGAAAATCTGCAGAATTTCATCTTTGGAGAAAAATGGATGACGAGCCACCAAGTTAACAAAACGCTTCAGAGCTCGCCGCCGAGATTCAATGAACTCCCTGTCAGCTGTGTGTATAAGGGAGAAATTTCAACAATTTAATGCCAACTAGAGTAAAAGTCAGATGAAACAAAGATGCTGGAAATTTTAAATAAACAACCTAAAAACATTCAACGGGTCAGGAAGCATCTGTTCAAGGAGAAATGGTGCTAATGCACCTTTACGAGACCAGGGTCTTCAATATGAAATATCACCTCAGTGTTGAATGTTTTCAGCTTTTTATTTTATTACTAAAGCTAAAATATAACCAAGTATTTTGTCTTTAAATACACTCCTCAAAAATCTTAAACATTAAGCATGACCATTGTCACAGTGCTTGACCTTAGCTCAGTTGTGTCCCAATTCTATCACCAAATGGGAAGGAAAGCTTTCTAACTACAGGAGCAGCAAGATCAGTACGTCATTTCATCAATAAAGTTAGCAATATTTGCTCAATTCCATGAATACTTTTAAGAAACAGACACAGGAATAGTCTATACATACCCTAGTGAGCAAAAGTCAACTGTTAAGTATTGGTCTCAATCCAGCTTTCTTGTCTGATTCCCAGAATCCTTACTATCTTTAATTCAAAATAATTTATCTCAGACTTGAATATAATTAATGATGACTAAGCATCCAAGGCTCTCTGAGATACAGTCACAATGCAGAGAAAAAAAGTTCTATGTCAATTAAACATTAAATGAGCATCTTTTTATCCCCAAACAAGTGTCCTCTCATTGAGATTGCCCTGCCAGAACTGTCTTCAAAGCACATCACCTTTCATAGATTCTAGAGTAGAGACCATACCCATTTAATTTTATGAAGCACAAGAGACTGCAGCTGCTGGAATCAGCAATTTTTCCTCCTTAGACAACCCATTTGTTCCAGCAGTCAACCTTCGATCTTCCTGAAATGAAGCAACCAAAACTCCCAACAGTCCTGGACAGCTGTAGGAAGATTTTCCAGGTTTATACTCCACTCTTCTTATAATGAATATCAACATTCTTTTTGCTTTCCTAATTACTCTCTGTTCCTGGATACGTATCTTTGAAATACATGTTTTGTATTTGACAAATCTCTCCAAACACCAGTATTTATTGTCACATTTATAACTTCATTTATGCATGCCATATTGCATCTGCTATGTACTTCTCAAAATCATCTTAAAGCTAATTAACTTTCTCCTCAGAAGAGACACTAGGATAGTGTGTTGCTTCCCAGTTGCTAGGGTCCAGGATGTCTCTGAGCAGTTGCAGAATATTCTTGAAGGGACTTCCGGTAAGATGGCGATTGCTTAGCTGCTCCGAACTTTTGTTCAGTTACTGTCGCTATCTTTGCACTAAATGTCTCCATTTTTTAAACCTTAGTCGGGAACTTTTTCGGTACCTCTTACTTGCCTGTGAACACATCTAACTTACAATGTCTAGCACGAGCTCTAAATCCGGGAGAAAGGAAGCTCCGGCTCTCTCAGACGAGACCCTGGCTGCGCTCGGTCAGCTCCGAGACGAAATTTTAAAGGAATTCAAAACCGCTTTCAAACAGTTGGAGGACAAGCTTGATCGGATCAACGACAAGGTGGGCAAACATGCCCAACACTTATCTCGCATCGATTCGACTTCTGAAGATTTAGAAAGTCGCGTTCGATACTTGGAGACTCTCTGTTCCAGCTTGGAGGAAAAGTGTAACAAACTCCTTTTCAAAACGGTGGATCTCGAAAATCACAGCAGACGCTGCAATCTTAGAATTCTTGGATTGCCAGAGGCCACTGAACAGGGATCAACAGTGAAGTTTTTCGCCGAGTTTCTCTGTGAGATATTCGGGAAAGATTTGCTCCCGAACCCACCTGAGCTCGAATGGGCACACCGGGTCCATGTTCCCGCCGGAATTCTGGGCAACCGCCCGCGACCAGTAATCTTGTGCTTCCATCAATACCAGGTAAAACACCGTCTGATCGTGGAGGCACGTCGCAGAGGTTCTTTTATTTTCCAGGATACAACCATTCGCTTTGTGGAAGATTTTGCACTCCAGACCTTAAAGATGCGCGCTGAGTTTAAAGGTGCAATGAAAGTTCTTTTTGATCGTGGTTTTAAACCTTCGCTTCGGTCCCCTGCTGATCTACGAATCAAACTTAACACTGGGAAATACAAATGGTTTAAGTCAGCCAAGGAAGCTGAAGCATTTGTGGCAAGTCTTCCGGCTATCCAGTCATCTTCGGAACCCGATCAGACCTCCTAAAATGGTGGATAAGTACTTCTCGTGGTAAAATTACTTTTTCTGGACTCAGACTTTACTTGAATCATTCAGACATTATTCATCGAAACTCTAAGGGCTGTTGACAATCTCTCCCTGGATTTGTACAACTTTATCTACAGAGTTCTACAACTGACTTTAACTTGTTTTGGAGGTTTGAAGTCTTCACTGAAAGCCTTCCTGTTTGTTGGTTCACAGTTTAATTGCCGATCTATTTTCCCTTCTTTTTATATTTAATTTATTTTATTATACTTTTTTCTTTTCTTCACCCCCTTTTTTCTAATTTCTGAATTTTTTTCTCTCTTCTCTGTAAGTGGTTGATAAATACTTGTCTTGAATTTATAATTTTCCCCTTCCTCTCCTTTTTTTAATCCTTTTTTTTCCTTTCTCTTACTTTATTTTTCTATAATTTTTTCGCTGGCAGGTTAGGTTTGGTCCTCTTCCGATTTTCTCTGTATTAAGTTTTATATTCCTGCAGAAGGTGTTCTAATCTGTAGTTGTTTTTTTAGTGCATAAACTAGTTACTATTTATTATAGTATTTATACAGAACTGCTGTTAATGACACAGATCTGGAAGTTGTATTTGGGTTAATTTTTTTGGTAGAGCTAGCTACTTGTTTTGGTAGCCGTCTAGTTTTGGGTTGTTTGGGTGGGGTGGGTTTTCTAGTTCCAACATCACTCACTGTATATATTATATCTCTTTATTGCTCAGGACATGTATATGTTTTGATTTTACGAATCTATGTTTACATCTCTGCTCCCAGACTGCTATTGTACTGCTTGACTTTTTATATGCCTTCTGCCTTTTATGCATTAGTAATCGATAATGGCTAGTGCACTTAAATTCGTGAGCTGGAACGTAAAGGGATTGAATCACCCTGTTAAAAGGAGGAAGGTATTCTCACATATCAAACAACTCAAAGCTGACATTGCTTTCCTTCAAGAAACTCATATTCGTTGTTCTGATAACTCCCGGCTTTTGTCAAAGTGGGTGGGTCAGCATTTTCATTCATCTTTTACCGCTAAAGCTAGGGGAGTCTCCATTCTTATTAACTCAAATATTCCTTTTGAACTCCATAATAATATATCTGATATAAATGGCCATTTTATTATTGTTTCTGGCAAACTATGTAACACTAAAGTTGCACTAGCAAACCTGTATGCCCCCAACTTTGATGATATTAATTTTCTTGACCGTTTTTTTTCCTCACTACCAGACTTAAACTCATACTCTCTAATACTGGGTGGTGACTTTAATTGTTGGTTAGATCCCAATTTGGATCGATCGTCCTCTGTTACTAGACCACCTACTAAATCTGCCTTAGCTATCCAATCGTTTCTCTCTAATTATGGTATCTCTGATATATGGCGTTTCCTCCATCCTACGGAGAGAGATTATTCTTTTTTCTCACATGTTCACCATACCTTCAATAGAATTGATTATTTCTTACTCGATAACCAACTTATTCCATTTGCCCACTCTTGTGACTATCAGAGTATACTGATCTCTGACCATGCCCCAATTACTCTCTCTCTGAATTTGCCTGGTCTCCCTCAGAGGAATAAACACTGGCGGTTTGATTCAACTTTACTATCGGATGATGATTTTTTAAAATTTATTAAGGATCAGATAACCTTTTATTTTAACACTAATACATCACCTGAAGTGCCATCCCAGATTGTCTGGGATGCCATGAAAGCATATCTGAGGGGGCAAATAATCTCTTACACAGCAAATCTCAACAGAAGATCCCGCGCAGATCGATTAGACCTCATTAACCAGATTAAAGAATTGGATCAAATATATGCCCAAACTAAGAACCCTGAATTATACAAGAAGCGTGTCGAACTCCAAACTAAATTTAACCTTCTGTCCACTCAACCTGTCAAACGCCAACTTGTCCAAAGCAAGAGTCGCTTTTACATTCATGGGGATAAGTCTGGTAAATTCCTAGCCAATCAGCTGAGGCGTTCCAAAGCCAAACAACATATTACAAAGATCCGGAAGGAGAACGGAGACTTTACATCGGATCATTTAGAAATTAATGACGCATTTAAAAATTTTTATTCTCGGCTTTATTCCTCTGAATCTCTGAATGACAATATCTCTGTTGATCCATTTTTACAGAATCTGAATATCCCCTCACTTTCATCTGATTTCAAAGCCAAACTCAATGCGCCTAAGTCATTAGAAGAAATATCTACAGCAATTTCTGCACTGTCCTCAGGGAAATCTCCTGGACCTGATGGGTTCCCTGCAGAATTTTATAAATCATTCTCTTCTCTTCTTTCTCCTCAGTATTATCTGACTCGTTTAATTACGGCAAATTGCCACCCTCTTTCAGTGAGGCATCTATTATTCTTCTTTTAAAAAAGGGCAAAGACCCAACAGAGTGTTCCTCGTATAAGCCGATCTCTCTGCTCAATGTTGATGTAAAGATCTTAGCTAAAGTTTTGGCTCATAGATTAGAAACCATCATTCCCTCCATTATCTCTGATGACCAAACAGGCTTTATTAAAAACCGTTTCCCTTTTTTTAACATGCGGCGTTTATTTAATATCTTATACTCACCTCCAACTGGGATTCCTGAATGTGTTATTTCCCTCGATGCGGAAAAAGCATTTGATCGTATAGAGTGGAACTACCTTTTTGCAGTTTTAGAAAAATTTGACCTCGGTCAAAGTTTCATCTCTTGGATCCAATTGCTGTACCTGTGTCCTACTGCCTCTGTTTTAACCAATTTTCAGAAATCCCAAGTATTTAATCTCAAACGTGGCACCCGCCAGGGATGCCCCTTAAGTCCCTTTCTCTTTGATTTGGCTATGGAACCTCTGGCGATAGCATTTCGAAACTGCCCTGAATTGACTGGGATTTGGAGAGGGGGTGTCGAGCATAAAGTTTCTCTCTATGCTGATGACTTATTACTCTTTCTCTCAAATCCGTCTACATCCTTACCTCTAATGTTTTCACTTCTTGACCAGTTTAGCCAATCTCTGGCTATAAACTTAATTTACGTAAGAGTGAACTTCTCCCAATTAATAAAGAAGCTCAAGAACTAACATCTCATGATCTCCCTTTTAAAGTAGTCCATAATCAATTTACTTATCTTGGAATTACAGTCACAAGGAAGTTCAAAGATCTCTTTCGTGAAAACTTTGCCAATCTTTCATATGCTATAAAACAGAGTCTGGTACAATGGTCACCTCTATCTATGTCTTTGGTAGGTCGTATTAATGTTGTTAAAATGTATGTTCTCCCCAAATTTTTATACCTATTTCAATCTATCCCAATTTTTATTCCTAAATCTTTTTTTGATTCCTTAGACTCTATTATCTTGTCATATCTGTGGCAGAATAAGCGCTCTAGAATTAATAAAATCCATCTCCAAAAATCTAAAAAAGAGGGTGGCATGGCTTTACCTAACTTTCGTTTATATTATTGGGCAGCTAATATACGTTGTGCTACCTTCTGGTCTTTCTTCCATGGCCAACCCAAGTGCCCTAACTGGGTGGCGATGGAGCTGAGCTCCACCAAATAATTATCTATCTCTGCACTTCTTGGCTCTGCACTCCCTAGTAGTCTGCCCAGATCAATAGCTAATCCTCTTGTTAGACACACTTTGCGTATATGGGCTCAGATCAGGAAATGCTATGGTTTCCAGGGGTTTTCCGTTTCCAGCCCTATTGCTCATAATCACCTTTTTTTACCTACTACATACGATTCAGCATTCCAGGTTTGGTATAGGAAGGGCATTAGACATTTTGAAGATCTTTTCATTGATAATCGCTTCGCTTCTTTTCAGCAGCTCTCTGTTAAGTTCAATCTGCCCAATGCTCATTTTTTCAGATATCTCCAAATCCGACACTTTATTGCTCCTTTAATTCCTAACTTCCCTGAAATGCCTGCGAAAAATGCTATGGACCTATTTTTTTCCATGAATTCACTAGGTAAAGTCTTAATATCAATCATCCGAGATAAACTAGTGGCCTTACGACGGGCCCCCATGGATAAAATCAAAATGGCCTGGGAGCAGGATTTAAATATCTCCTTATCTGAGGAGAGCTGGGATTCAGTTCTCAAATCGGTTAACTCAACCTCTCTTTGTGCTCGCCACTGCCTTTTACAGTTTAAGATTGTTCATAGAGCCCATATGTCTAAATCTAAACTATCTCGATTCTACCCTAGCGTTAGTCCGCTCTGTGATAAATGCAAGAGGGGCGTGGCCTCTCTCATCCATATGTTCTGGTTCTGTCCTAGCTTGGAGAAATTCTGGAAAGATGTCTTCACTATGTTATCATGTATTCTGAATCAGCACCTAGAACCAAACCCCTTAATTGCTCTGTTCGGTTTTTGGGGCGAGACAGATTTATGCCTGGGTCCGACCAAATGCCGAATATTATCCTTTGCTTCTCTTCTGGCTAGACGCTTGATCCTCCTCAGATGGAGAGATGCTGCCCCGCCCACTCATGCTCAATGGCTTAACGACATCATGGCCTGTTTGGACCTCGAAAAAATTCATTATTCAGTTCTCAATTCGGATCTAAAGTTCCATAAGGTCTGGGGACCTTTTATCGAGTACTTTCATAACCTTCCTCTTGACTAGGGTTTTTTTTTCTCTTCAGTCCCTTGCTTTCAGCTCCTTTTCTTTTCTGGTAGAAGGCATTATTATCCTCTGTTGCTGAGTGTATTCACAGTCTGGGAGCTTGGCTGTCCTGACTTATACTCTCTATATTGTGTTGTGGTTGGTCTGGTGTTGCTGTTGTTTTTTCTTGTGTTGTGGGGCTTGGGGAGGACACTAAGCTTACTCGTCTTTAATTTAGGTGCTTTTTTTTGCTAAATTCTCTTCCTTTGTAACATATTGTTATTGTATGCTTAATTTTGCACTGTTTTAATGTTCCTCATTGGGATTTGGGGTTTTTAATTTGAAAAATGTTTTGAAAAACTAATCAAAAAAATTTTTAAAAAAAGAATATTCTTGAAGGGGAGGGTGAGCAGCAGGAAATTGTGGTATATGAGATAGGCAGGAAAGGGGTAGAGATCCTGCACAGCAGGTTTAGGGAGTTAGGAAGGAGGCTGAAGAGCAGGACCTCCAAGGTGGTAATCTCCAGATAACCCCCAGCGTCACAAGCTGATGAAGGTCAGACAGGAAGATAACACAGATGAATGAGTGGCTGAGGAGATGGTGCAGGGAGCAGGGTTTCAATTTCTTGGATCATTGGAACCTTTTCTGGAAAAGGAGTGACCTGTACAAGTGGGACGGGTTCTACCTGAACTGGAGGGGTACCAATATCCTGGGAGGGAGGTTTGGTGTTGGGGAGGGTTTAAACTAGATTTGCAGGGGGGTGGGAACTGAAATGAAGAGGCAGAGGGTGGGGTGGTTGGTACACAAGTAGAGACGGGAGTTTGTAGGGAGTTTATGAGGAAGGATAGTCTGATGATAGAGCAAAGAAGCACTTAGCCAGATGGTCTGAGATCTGTCTATTTTAATGCAAGGAGTACCATGAGCAAGGTGAGTGAACTTAGGGCGTGGATCAATATGTAGAACTATGATGTTGTAGCCATTACAGAGACTTGGATGAATCAGGGACAGGAATGGCCGCTGAGTGTAGCAGGCTTTAAATGTTTCAAAAAGGACAGGGAGAAAGATAAAGAGGTGGGGGCATGGTGCTAGTGATCAGGGATAATACCACGGCTGCAGAAAAGGAGGAAGTCTTGGAGGGATGTCTACAGAGTCGTGGGTGGAAGTCAGAAACAGGAAGGGGCAATAACCTCTACTGAATGTTTTTTTATCAACCCCCACCCCCCCAATAGTAACAAAGACATCAAAGAGCAGATAGGGAGACAGATTCTGGAATGGTGCAATAATAGTAGGGTTGATGTGATAGGCAATTTTAACTTTCCTAATACTGATTGTCATCTCCTGATGCAGTATGTAGATAAGCCAACTAGGGGAGAGGCTGTACTTGATATGGTATTGGGAAATGAACCTGGTCAGGTGTCAGATCTCTCAGTGGGAGAGCATTTTGGAGGTAGTGATGACAACTCTATCTCTTTTACAATGGCACTGGAGAGGGATAGGATAGAACATTTGGGAAAATATTTAATTGGGGTAGGGGGAAAATATGATACCATTAGGCAGGAACTTGGGAACATAAATTGGGAGCAGATGTTCTCAGGGAAATGCATGGCAGAAATGTGGCAAGTGATCAGGAAACACTTGCATGGTGTTCTGCATAGGTATATTCCATTGAGGCAGGAAAAGGATGGTAGGGTAAAAGAACCATGGTGTACAAAGGATGTTGAAAATCTAGTTAAGAAGAAAAGCATATGAAAGGTTCAAGAAATTAGGTACTGTTAGAGCTAGAAAATTACAAGGGTGCCAGGAAGGAGCTCAAGAATGAAACTAGGAGAGCTAGAAGCAGCCATGAAAAGGCATGTGTGGAATGCACTGCCAGTGAAGGTGGTAGAGACAGTTTTAAGAGACTCTTAGAAAGGTACATGGAGCTTAAAAAATAGAAGTCAATATGGTAAGGAGATTCTAGACAGCTTCTAGAGTAGGTTACATGGTCGGTACAACACTGTGGGCTGAAGGGCCTGTAATGTGCTGTAGATTTTCTATGCTCTATGTTCCTAATCCCACCTAGCTTCATGCTGTTATAAATTTTGCATTCAAATTCCCTCACCCTTACCCGTTTATATCATGAATAGCTGGGACCGTAACCACTGATCAATATAGTAACCCGCCATTCAGGACCAGCCACCTGAAAGACACACTTCGCTCCTCTGTTTACTGTCTATGGACCGCTTTTCAATCCTTACCAGCATATTACCAACAAAAGAAATTCTGCAGATGCTGAAAATCCAAACAATACACACAAAATGCTGGAAGAACTCAGCAGGCCAGGCAGCATCTATGGAAAAGATTAGTCAACATTTTGGGCTAAGACACTTCATCCTTGGAACTGGAGGAAAAAAAAGTGAGTCAGACGAAGAAGGTGGGGTGAAGGGAGGAAGAAATATGTTATTTACTTGGATTTCCAGAAGGCATTCAGTAAGGTTCCACATAAAAGACTTATTCATAAGATAGGGATGCCTAGACTTGGGGGTAGAGGACTCATTAACTAATAGAAAGCACAGAATTGGGATACATAAGTATTTCTCTAATTGACAATCAGTGGTGAGTGGTGTGCCACAGGGGTCATTGCTGGGCCCACAACTGTTCACAATATACATTAATGATCTAGAAGAGAGGACCAACTGTAGAGTATCTAAGTTTGCTGATGATATGAATTTGAGTGGAATAGCAAATTGTGCAGAAGGTACGGACAGTCTGCAAAAAGAGATATAGACAGGTTAAGTTTGTGGGCAAAGGTCTGGAGTACAACATTAGTAAATGCGAGGTCATCCACTTTGAAAGGAAAAATGAAGGAGCGGGTTATTATTTAAATAGTACAAAATTGCAGCATGCTACTATGCAGAGGGACATGGGAGTGCTTGTGCATGAATCACAAAAGATTGGTTTACAGGTGCAGCAGGCTATCAAAAAGGCAAGTGGAATGTTGGCTTTCATTGCTAGAGGGACTGAATTTAAGAGCAGTGAGGTTATGCTGCAACTGTACAGGGTACTGGTGAGCCCACACCTGGTCTCATCTCCTTACTTGAGGAAGGATATACTGGCTTTGGAGGTGGTGCAGAGGTTTACCAGGTTGATTCCAGAGATGAGAAGGTTAGACTATGAGGAGAAACTGAGTTGCCTGGGTCTGTACTCACTGGAATTCAGAAGAATGAGAGGAGATCTTATAGAAACATATAAAATTATGAAAGAGATAGATAAGATAGAGGCAAGAAAGTTGTTTCCACTGGTAGGTGAGACTAGAACCAGGGGACATAGCCTCAAGATTCAGAGCAGCAGATTTAGTATAGAGATGAGGAGGAACTGCTTTTTCCAGAGAGTGGCGAATCTGTGGAAATCTCTGCCCAATGAAGCAGTGGAAGCTACCTCAGTAAATACATTTAAGGAAGGTTGGATAGATTTTTTGCATAGTAAAGGAATTAAGGGTTATGAGGAAAAGCCAAGTAGGTGGAGATGAGTCCATGGCTAGATCAATCATGATCTTATTGAATAGCAGAGCACACTCGATGGGCCAGATGGCCTACTCCTGTTCCTGTTTCTTATGTTCTTATATACAAGGTAGCAGGTGATAGGGAAAATGGGAGGGGTGAATTAAAGAGCTGGGAAGTCGATTGGTGAAAGAGATGAAGGGCTGGTGAAGAGGAATCTGGTAAGAGAGAAAAGAATGCCTTGAAAGAAAGGGAAAGGGGATTACAAGGTGTTGCTCCTGAGTGTGATCTCATCACGGTAGTAGAAGAGGCTATGAACTGACATGTTAGAATAGGAATGGGAAGTGGAATTAAATTGGGTAGACACTGGGAGATTCCACCTTTTCTGGTAGGTGCTCAGCAAAGCTGTCTCCCAATCTATATCAGATCCCACCAATATACAGAAGGCCCTACCAGGAGCACTGTATATAGTAAATGACTCCAAAAGACTCACAGGTGAAGTGTCACCTCACCTGGAAGGACTGTTTGGGGACCTGAATGATAGTGAGGGAAATGGTGTTGGGGCAGGTGTAGCACTTGCTCCTCTTGGAAGGATAAGTGCCAGGAGAGAGATCAGTGGGGAAAAATGAATGGATAAGGAAATCGTGTAGGAAACGAGGGAATGATCCCTGTGGAAGCAGAAAGTGGGGGGTGGGGGGTTGGGGAGGGAAGACACTGGTGTGGGATCCTTTTGAAGATGGTGTAAGTTACAGAGAATTATGTGCTGGATGCAGAGGCTGGCAGAGTGATAGGTGAGACAAGAGGAACACTAACCCTGGTGGTGTAGCACAAGGATGGAGTAAGGGCAGACGTGCACGAAATGGAAGAGATGTAGTTAAAAGCAGTGTTAAAGGTGAAGGAAGGGAAGCCCTTTTCTTTGAAAAAGGAGGGCATCTCCTTAGTTCTGGAATGAAAATCCTCATCCTGAGAGCAGATGCAGCGGAGAAGGAGGAACTGAGAGAAGGGATAGCATTTGTACAAGTAACCAGATGGGAACAGAGTCCAGATAGCTGTGAGAGTCAGTGGGTTTATAAAACACATCAGTAGATAAACTGTTTCCAGAAATAAAGACAAAGAGATCCAGAAAGGGGAGGGAGCTGTCAGAAATGGACCAGGTAAAGTTGAGGGCAGGGTAGAAGTTGGAGGCAAAGTTGGTGAAGTAAACGAGCTCCACATGGGTGCAAGAAGCAGCACCAACAGAGTCATCGATATAGCGTCAGAAAAATCGGGGCGTGATACCAGTGCGGGCTTAGAACATAGACTGTTCTATGTAGCCAACAAAAAGGCAGGCATAGCAGAGAACTATGCAAGTGCCCATTGCTACACCTTTTGTTTGAAGGAAGTGGGAGGAAATGGAGAAATTATTGAGAATTCCGCCAGATGGAGGACAGTGATGGTGGAGTGGAAACTGTTGGGTCTAGTATCCAGAAAGAAACAGAGAGCTTTGAGGCCTTCGTAGTGGGGGATGGAGATGTACAGGGATTGTATTTCCATAGTGAAAATAAGACGCTCAGGGCCAGGATCTTGAAATCATCGATAAGATCAAGAGCGTGTGAAGTGTCATGGATGTAGGTAGGAAGGAACTGAACTGGGGGGGGGGGGGGGGGTAAAACTGAGTTGAGGTATTCAGATACAAGTTCAGTGGGGCAGGAACAAGTGAAAACAATGGGTCTACCTGGACAGGCAGGTTTGTGAATCTTTGGTAGGAGGTAGAATTGGGAGGTGCAGGGTAAGGGAACTATGAGGTTGGTCACAGTGGATGAGAGATAATGAGAGTTAATAAGGTTGGCGATGGTGTGGGAGACAATGGCCTGGTGTTCGTTAGTGTGTCCTCCTTGAGGGGTAAGTAAGAGGAGGGGTCGACAGCTGTCACCTGGCAGTCTACCAGACTACTACAGCATCCCCCTTATCTACGGGTTTGATGATGATGTTAGGATTAGTGTGGAGAGAGTGGAGAGCAGTGCTTTTGGAAGGAATGAGGTTAGAAATGGAGTCAGAATTGGTGAAGTTAAAACAGTTGATGTTTCATCGGCAGTTGGTAATGAAAGGATTCGGAGCAGGCAAAAGATCAGAGTGGGGTGTCCAGGAAGAGGAGGAGGGCTGAAGACAAGGGAAGGGGTCATCAATGCAGGTTGAAGAGTCCTTGTCAAAGAAGTAGGCATGGAGACGGAGGCAGTGGAAGAAGAGCTCAGTGTCATGGTGGGCATGGAACTCACTGAGATGTATTACCCACATTCACATGTGTTTTAGCAATGCACAATCAGCTGTACAGGAATTACTGATTTGTGGAACTGGTGACCTGTCCTGAAGAAGGGTGTCAGCTCAATACGTCAACTGTTTGTTCATTTCAATGGATGCTTCCTAACCCAGAGTTCCTCCAGCATTTTGTGTGTGCTACTCTGAGCTTCCAGCGCCTAATTCATTCTGAAAATTCAAACACATCACATACACTAGTACTCACTTATTTATTTTGCTTGTTACATTAAAAGAAACTCCAGAAATTTTAGTAAACTATTTATCTTCCACAAATTCTTGTTGACTTTGTCTAATCCTGCCATTTTAAAAAAATGTATTTTTTTTTAAATTACCGTTATCACATCCCTAATGCACACCTCCAGCATCTCCCTCTCATGTTAGGCAATTGGTGTAGAGTTCTCTATTTTCTTTCAACTGGGCTCAGCCCTTTTTTTTTGAGAAATATCTTCCAAATCTGCAGCAACCATTCCACAATCTATAAAACTTTACAAGTGACAAAATGCATTTATGATTTCCAAGGCTGTACTTTCCAATAGTTTCTAGAATGGAAATGATCAGATGCTAAGAATTTATTGCCTTTTAATAGAAATTCTCCAGTACTTCCTCCACCCTTTTACAAATACTAATTTCCTTTAAGTTCTTCTTTCATATTACATTCTTAATTACCTACCATTTTTGAGAAATTATGTATGTCCTCTTATATGAAGAGAGAGCCAAAGTATATGTTATTACTCTGCCATTGTTTTGCTCTCCAGGATTGTAGGCTTGAAGTAAGTTTTTCTAGGTTAACCAGTTGTCTATGCAAAGGTGAACAGTAAAGGGAAAGCAAAAATCAAGCAGATGGAACCAAGTAAGAGGAGTGTGGGAAAAAGAAAAGAGGGAGGTAAAAACAGAGGCTGGAATGTGATAAGGGAGGGATGACGGGCAGATGGAAGTATTTGGTGGAAGGGATAAGAATAGCCCAGGAGGGACAAAACACATATGACTGGCAAATGGAATCAAATGAAGAAGGATAAAAAGTCTTGGTAAGGGAAAAGACAAATGTGAGGAAAGACACCTTGACAGACCAATAGGAGCAATCAAGAAAACTAGGGACATGAGTTACAAGGGGGCGGAATCCTCTATTTCTCAGACGTCAACTCTCACACATCTCCACCCAACCCAAGACCAGACAACTGTTTGGTGGAGCATCTGTACTGCCCATAACAACAACCCATTCGCACTCAATCCATTTGTCCTCATCCTTCTTCATTGCCATAGTGAGACCAAATGCAAGTGAAAAGAACATTTCACATTTCATTTGGATGGCTGAGAGCCCAATGATATGAACAATGAATTTTCCATTTTCTAGCAACCCATTCCCCTTGTATTCCTTTCTCCAAGAGGTTCTCTTCTACAAATTCCAATTATCTCCCCAACCTGGCTCCATCTACCCATCATTTGGCCTTTATCTGACTCCACTTCACACTTCCCAGCCTCTGCCTTGACTGTTCCGCCTCCCCTCACCTACTCAATAAGCCTGATATTTTCCCCATGTTTCAACCTGCCACTCACCAGCCTCCACCCCTAAACCAACTACCCCAACCCCACCTTGCTCCATCTGACAATCACTCCCACCTCACCTGGTTCCACCCATCACCTACCAGCCTTTGTCAGTCCACTCTACGGTGGCTATATTTACAATCAATCCTAAAGTGCCAATCGTCTCTTTACCTCCAGTTTATTTTCTGCTCATGATTCAGTCATCTGCAGTCTCATGCAGCTCTACAATGACTACTTGATCACATAAACCCCACCTGCAAATATGTGTTATCAACTCAATTTTGTTCTCAGAACTTCAAACCAGGCAGAGAATTTTTTTTAAAGCAGTTTGCCCTACTTTGACTTTATTTGCTGCTATACCTTACCATTATAATTCTGTCCTTTTCTACACAATTTGCTGAGCAATTACTGTACACCATATAGCAAAATAACACTGTCATTTCTCTTTATGTATCATCTCTTACTTTAATGCCTTTACCTCTTAGCATTCTCTTTGGCGGCAGCGCTGGCACCATCCTATATGGAAATCGCTGGAGCAACACCTCATGAAACACCACAAAATCATTGTATCGTCTATAAACAGAGGACTTGAATCGCTGAAAAGAAAAGAGAGTATGATTGAAGTTTTCTTTGTTTTATGTCATCTTAATTCCAAATTCTTAAGGACATTATGAAGATCCAATTGCACCACTCAAACATGGCCCAACTAGTTGGAAGTAAGCAGACTTCCCATCAATCATTAAATCTATTGTCTCATCTAATGTTGATTGGCAGCTGAAACAAGAGTTCTAGTTCAATCTATTTCAGGGACTTATTTTGGCTGCCTTGATCAATAATAAAGAAGTTCATGTATCTTTCCAAATGGATGTGCACAAAATTCCAGTGTAGCACTATCGTGTCTATGTGCATTATTGCAATATTTACCCCTTATTTATCCACTCAGAGAAACAACGTAGTAATTTAATTGTTCCTGTGGTACTAGGAACATAGCAGATACCATATTCCCTCAGTAACTATACTTAAAAAGCACCTCACTGCTGGTAACTGATGTGGAAATGCTCTAGGGGTTTGTATAATTCACAAATAAATTCTTGACTCCTCTCTCCCCCCCCCCCCCCCCCAATACTTAGAAAAGATACAATATATACACCAGAATTACATATTACAACACAGAGATATGTGCTCGTGAATTAAATACACTGGCAACCACTCACAAAGCAGAAACTGCAAGAGGCCATGATTCAAAGTCAAAATAAATTTATATTAAAGTACATATATGTCACCATATACAACCCATATACAACTGAAATTCATTTTCTTGCGGGCATACTCAATAAATCCAATAACCATTATAGAATCAATGAAAGACCGCACCAACAGGGTGGACAACCAGTGTCCAAAAGACAAAAACTGTGCAAATACAAGAAGAAAAATAATAATAAATAAGCAATAAATTTCAAGAAAATAAGATGAAGAGTCCTTGAAAATTAGTCCATAGGCTGTGATAACAGTTCTGTGACAGAGCAAGAGAAATTAAGTGAAAATTATCCCCACTGGTTCTGGAGCCTGATGTTAGAAGTTGATAATTGCTCCTGAGCCTGGTGGTGAGAGTCCTGTATCTTCTCTCTGATGGCCCCAGTGAGAAGAAAACAAGACCTCTATGTTGAGGGTCCCTGATGATGGATGCTGCTTTCCAGTGACAACACTCCTTGTAGATGTGCTCAACAGTGGGAGGGTTTCACCTGTGTTAGACTAGGCCACATCCTCTACTTTTTGTAGGATTTTCTGTTCAAGGGCACTCTCCACCACACACCTATAGAAGTCACCAGTTATACTGTAGATGTCATGCCAAATCTTCACTAATTCCTCAGGAAGTAGAGGCTCTGCTGTGCTTTCTTCATAATTTCACTTATGTGCTGGGCTCAGAACAGGTTCTCTGAAATGATAACACTGAGGAATTTAAAGTTGCTGACCCTCTCCACTTCTGATCCCCTGATGAGGACTAACTGCCTCATGGACCTCTGGTTTCCTCCTCCTGAACTCAATAATCATCTCCTTGGCCTTGCTGACATTAAATAAAAGGTTGTTGTTGTGGCACCAGTCAGCCAGATGTTCAATCTCTCTCCTACATGTGTTGTTTTGTATCATATTGTATTGGAGAGTTCAGTAATATCAGAATGTCTTTTAAAATAATTCACATTTATATGGCATGTTTTTCATTGTTAAGCTTTCAAGACTGTTTCACGGATTAGATTATCAGCAAAAATTTGATGACACTTCAAACAAAAAAGCAGATATTAGAACAGGGACCAAAGTTTGGTCAGTGAAGTAGACTTCAAGCAGCTTTAAAGAGCAAGTAGATTTAGGAAGTGAATTGGTGAGCTCAGAGTCTGGATCAATGAAGTTTGGTCACTGAAGGAACTGAGGATAAAAATTTAAAATACTGAAATATTCAGCAAGTCAAGCAGCATCTGCAGATGGAAAGAAAAAAAAAGACAGTTAATCTTTCAAGCTGATGGCTGTTCCCCATCAGGATCAGACTTAGGAAATTACAGAAAGGTCTGAAGAGTGTAGGATCGAAAGGAAATTACAGATAAAGGATGTGTCAAATTTAGAGAGGGATTCGAACACAACAACTCAAATGTTAAAGTGAAGACTTTGGAAGAAAAAAGTGTCAATACAAGTCAGCAAGCACAGGGATTGAAGCTCAGGCATTGTGGAAGACAACACAAAACCAGAGAACACCAATGGCTGGCCACTGATGGATCAAACCCTTGGTTCAAACTTACCTGACTGGAAACCTCATACTCCACGTGTTTCAGGAATAGACCCTTCTTCTCAGGAATTAGTTCCACCTGTACCATGTCGATGTGCAACAGGTCTTGTAGAGTCCATGACAGGAGAATAGGATTCCCCCTATCCTGCATCCGGAGCGACTCCAGCTCACTCACATCACCCAATTGAGGCTTTGGAAACTCTTGGGAAGAAGCAGCTTGTTATAAAGTGATACAAGGAATCTCAGCCACCCTTGGTCTCAATTGCACTGTCAGCTTGCAATTTTCTGTGCATTTCTCAACATTCACTTGCAGAAGATACCATATGGTTGGCAATTATCCATTATAAAACTTTCCTCAAACTACTTTTTTCCTCTAGTTTTACACATATGGGCATATATATAGTACTGTGGAAAAGTTTTGGGTATATACGATGCCTAAGAATTTTGCATGGTACTGTGGTAATTTTAAGTATTGCAAAAAGAAACGAATTTCAATACATGTGTGTTGATGAACCTGATTCTGATATGGGTCTCTATTGTGGACTGAGAATGGGAAGGGGACAGAGAGAGGGAAAATCATTGTTGGGAAAAGAGGAAGGGAGAGGGGAGGAAACAGGACTCTACAGAGACCTTCTGTAATAATCAATAAACCAAATATTTGGAATCAAATGACCTTGTCTGGTGCCTCAGGGCTGGGCGTGTCTGCACCTGTGCCACACCCCCACCCTGACATTCCTCCTCTGCCACCTATCCCATGGTGATCCACCTTTGTCAGTTCCAACATCCTTTGCTCTTGCCAAACTTACAAACACACTCTTTGCTCCATGTTGACAAATGCAATACAGTGCAAAAGTCTTTGGCACCCTGGCAATATGCATGTGCCTAATACTTTTGCAAGGTTTTGTACTGTATATAAGCCCAGTGGATGAGTCTCAGGCCACAGAGTAAGATAAAGAGCTCAAGTTCCACTCTGAAGGTAAATTACAAACCAACTATTTCAGTATACTAATGAGCAAGTACTTTATTGCTGGTGATGCAATCCTTTATTGCTGGCATTGGTCAAGGGGTTTGGTTAAGAGAAGTATATTCCAGCACAAGTAAACAAGTTACTTGGACTAATGATCTGAACTCAGAAATTTAAGTCCTTATTTCAGTAACTGGGAAATTTATATTTGATAAATTAACAGTGGTACACAAAAAGTTGGTATTGGTTTAAATGTGAAACCACTAGATTGTTGTAGAAATCCAATTCGTTCTGAGAAGGAAAGATTCAATGACAGAACTCCACATCCATTCTTTCTAGGCTTTTAAATATTCGTTGGGTTTCAATGAGTTCCCTCCTCATTCTTCTGAACTCCAGCAAGAACAGGCACAAAGCCATCAAATGCTCCTCATACATTAACCCTGTCATTCTCAGAATCATTCCCGTGAACCTCCTCTGGACCCTCTCTAATTCAGCACATCCTTTCTTAGATAAGGGACCCAAACCTGCTCACAATCCTTGAAATACAATCCAAACATTGCTTCATTCAGATTCTTGATTAATAAGGGTATCAAAAATTAGGGGAATAAGGCAGGAGAATGGGGTTGAGAGAGATAATAGATCAGCTATGAGGGAATGGTACAGCAGGCTCGATGGGCTGAATGCTTAATTCTGCTCCTATGTCTTATGAACATTCTCCTCCTAGGTGCTTTTCTCTCTCAATGTTACTGAAATGCAGATCAACTATTCATTACAGATGTCCTCCGATTTACGAATGTTCACTTTACACCACTTCGCTTTTACAAAAGACCTATATTAGTAACCTGTTTTTGCATTACAAAGAGGATTTTCGCTTTTACAAAAATATTTTCCATATAAATTAATGGTTCTTCACTTTACGCCATTTCGGCTTAAGAAAGTTTTCGTAGGAACGCTCTACCTTTGTAAAGGGGGGGGGGCACCTGTACTTTATTGCTTTTTTAAGATTGTAATGTAACTTACACAAGGACAACACCTCAAAAAGTATTCCATCCGCAGTAAAGAGCAATGTGATATTCCAAGGTCATGGGAAATAAGAGATAAAGGTCGGTTGTGGGATATCAGAGATAAATGTAGGTTTGCTCATTTTTATTACTCTCATGGTAATTACTATAGACCGTAAACACAAGCTCCTTGAAACAAAGCAAACAGATAAAACTCAACTCATTTCCATTTATCTTCTGTGATTATTTTACATTTTTTGTATGTGCTCCCCTGCCCGTTTACTCCTAGTGAAAGTTATTCATATATATATTCAACTAGCTGATCCCACCCTGATCTCTTAGGGTGCTTAGGCTAAATGTAGCCACAAACCTCTAAAAGCTAAAGAAACAACTGAAAGCCAAGGCTTTTTAAAAAAAAATTCCTGAGATGAGCACTAACCAGGATTTATTTCCCATTTCACATGTGTTTAACCCAAGTAATTTCTAAAGATATTTCATAAAACCTGTTCAAGAAGGACGGGTTACACTTGAATCCTGGGGGGACCAATATCCTAGCGGGGATATTGCTAGGGCTACAGGGCAGACTTTAAACTAGTAAGATGGGGGGGGGGGGGGCGGGAATCAATTTGAGGAAACCATGGGAGAGGAGGTTAGTTCACCAGTAGAGCAAGTAAATAGACAGTGTGTGAGGGAGGAAAGGCAGGTGATGGAGAAGGGATGCGCTCAGCCCGAAGATGTAGGGGAAAAGAAAGAAAAGGATAATAAATTTGAATGCATTGTTAGGGATGAAAAGAGAGGAGGGGGTGGAGAGTATCTTAAATGTATCTATTTTAATGCTAGGAGCATTATAAGAAAGGTGGATGAGCTTAAAGCGTGGATTGATACCTGGAATTATGATGTTGTAGCTATTAGTGAAACATGGTTGCAGGAAGGGAGTGATTGGCAACTAAATATTCCTGGATTTAGTTGCTTCAGGTGTGATAGAGTAGGAGGGGCCAGAGGAGGAGGTGTTGCATTGCTTGTCCGAGAAAATCTTATGGCGGTGCTTTGGAAGGATAGATTAGAGAGCTCCTCTAGGGAGGCTATTTGGGTGGAATTGAGGAATGGGAAAGGTGCAGTAATACTGATAGGAGTGTATTATAGGCCACCTAATGGGGAGTGTGAGTTGGAAGAGCAAATGTGTAAGGAGATAGCAGATATTTGTAGTAAACACAAGGTGGTGATTGTGGGAGATTTTAATTTTCCACATGTAGACTGGGAAGCTCATTCTGTAAAAGGGCTGGATGGTTTAGAGTTTGTGAAATGTGTGCAGGATAGTTTTTTGCAACAATACATAGAAGTACCGACTAGAAATGGGGCAGTGTTGGATCTCCTGTTAGGGAATGAGATAGGTCAGCTGACAGATGTATGTGTTGGGGAGCACTTCGGGTCCAGTGATCACAATAGCATTAGCTTCAATATAATTATGGAGAAGGACAGGACTGGACCTAGAGTTGAGATTTTTGATTGGAGAAAGGCTAACTTTAAGGAGTTGCGAAGGGATTTAGAGAGAGTAGATTGGGTCAAGTTGTTTTATGGGAAGGATGTAATAGAGAAATGGAGGTCATTTAAGGGTGAACTTATGAGGGTACAGAATCTTTATGTTCCTGTTACGTTGAAAGGAAAGGTTAAAGGTTTGAAAGCACCATGGTTTTCAAGGGATATTAGAAATTTGGTTCGGAAAAAGAGGGATGTCTACAATAGATACAGGCAGCATGGAGTAAAGGAATTGCTCGAGGAATATAAATAATGTAAAAGGAATCTTAAGAAAGAGATTAGAAAAGCTAAAAGAAGATACGAGATTGGTTTGGCAAATAAGGTGAAAGTAAATCCGAAAGGTTTCTACAGTTATATTAAAAGCAAGAGGATAGTGAGGGATAAAATTGGCCCCTTAGAGAATCAGAGTGGTCAGCTATGTGTGGAGCCGAGGGAGATGGGAGAGATTTTGAATGATTTCTTCTCTTTGGTATTCACTAAGGAGAAGGATATTGAATTGTGTAAGGTGTGGGAAACAAGTAAGGAAGTTATGGAACCTATGACAATTAAAGAGATGGAAGTACTGGCGCTTTTAAGAAATTTAAAAGTGGATAAATCTCTGGGTCCTGACAGGATATTCCCCAGGACCTTGAGGGAAGTTTGTGTAGAAATAGCAGGAGCTCTGACGGAGATCTTTAAGATGTCATTAGAAACGGGGATTGTGCCGGAGGATTGGCGTATTGCTCATGTGGTTCCATTGTTTAAAAAGGGTTCTAGAAGTAAGCCCAGCAATTATAGACCTGTCAGTTTGACATCAGTGGTGGGTAAATTAATGGAAAGTATTCTTAGAGATAGTATTAATAATTATCTGGATAGACAGGATCTGATTAGGAGTAGCCAGATTTGTGCGTGGAAGGCCATGTTTGACAAATCTTATTGAATTTTTTGAAGAAGTTATGAGGAATGTTGACAAGGGTAAGGCAGTGGATGTAGTCTATATGGACTTCAGCAAAGCCTTTGACAAAGTTCCACATGGAAGGTTAGTTAAGAAGGTTCAGTCGTTAGGTATTAATGCTGGAGTAATAAAATGGATTCAACAGTGGCTAGATGGCAGAGAGTAGTGGTGGATAATTGTTTATCGGGATGGAGGCCGGTGACTAGCGGGGTGCTTCAGGGATCTGTTTTGGGCCCAATGTTGTTTGGGCCCAATTTATATACATAAATGATCTGGATGATGGGGTGGTAAATTGCATTAGTAAGTATGCCGATGATACTAAGGTAGGAGGTGTTGTGGATAATGAGGTGGGTTTTCAAAGCTTGCAGGGAGATTTATGCCGGTTAGAAGAATGGGCTGAATGTTGGCAGATAGAGTTTAATGCTGACAAGTGTGAGGTTCTACATTTTGGCAGGAATAATCCAAATAGAACATACAGGGTAAATGGTAGGGCATTGAGGAATGCAGAGGAACAGAGAGATCTAGGAATAACAGTGCATAGTTCCCTGAAGGTGGAGTCTCATGTAGATAGGGTGGTGAAGAAGGCTTTTGGAATGCTGGCCTTTATAAATCAAAGCATTGAGTACAGAAGTTGGAATGTAATGTCAAAATTGTACAAGGCATTGGTAAGGCCAAATTTAGAATATTGTGTGCAGTTCTGGTCACCGAATTATAGGAAAGATGTCAATAAATTAGAGAGAGTGCAGAGACGATTTACTAGGATGATACCTGGGTTTCAGCACTTAAGTGACAGAGAAAGGTTGAACAAGTTAGGTCTCTATTCATTGGAGCGTAGAAGGTTGAGGGGGGATTTGATCGAGGTATTTAAAATTTTGAGAGGGATAGATAAGAGTTGATGTGAATAGGCTGTTTCCATTGAGAGTAGGGGAGATTCAAACGAGAGGACGTGATTTGAGAGTTAGGGGGCAGAAGTTTAAGGGAAACACGAGGGGGTATTTCTTTACTCAGAGAGTGATAGCTGTGTGGAATGAGCTTCCTGTAGAAGTAATAGAGGCCAGTTCAGTTGTGTCATTTAAGGTAAAATTGGATAGGTATATGGACAGGAAAGGAGTGGAGGGTTATGGGCTGAGTGCGGGTAGGTGAGACTAGGTGAGATTAAGAGTTCGGCATGGACTTAGAAGGCCGAGATGGCCTGTTTCCATGCTGTGATTGTTATATGGTTATATGTTATATGGTTATAAAATTTATCAAACAAATTACTATGTCTAGAATTAGATATGAACCAGACCAGCAAAGGATGGCAGAATTCTTTCCCAACAGGCCTTTACAGAAGCTGATGTACAGCAACCATTACAAGTTATGTTCCTTATTTCAGACTTACTCAACAGAGTTGAAATTCCCCAGCTGCCATTGTCTAGGCCAATAACAAAGCTTCTCTCCTATACCTGCTCTATGTGACTTCCTATAGGAACGGCAAATCCTACTCCTTATGGGCTAGGGAAATGTGTAGTAAAAGTATAAGCTAAATACAGGCTAGGATACCATGTACAGTAAATATCCTGTCTGATTTGTGGAAATTGACAATCCTCTCTATATCCTTAGTACCATGGTGTCCAAATGTACAATTTCATACAATCTGGTGCTTGAAGATGCGCAGAATAGAATCAGAAAACAGAATGAATGGATTCTTCCTCTGTTGTACTAATAACCCTATATCAGTTCTTCAAAGGCTAAAAGGATACCCCTTATACTAAACACAAGAAATTCTGTAGATGCTGCAAATCTTGAGCAAGACATACAAAATGCTGGAAGAACTCAGCAAGTCAGGCAGCATCTATGGAGGGGTATAAACAGTTGAAGTTTTGGGCAAAGACTCTTCATTAGATGACTGATTATTCCCCTCCACAGATACTGCCTGACTTGCTGAGTTCCTCCAGCATTTTGTGCGTGTGATCCCACACCTCTAGTCTTTTTCTACAGCTCTGCAACTGTATCCTCCTGACAAGCATGAAATAGAGGTGAGATACAAATCTATGTCATAGCCGAGAGGTAATTTCCTGGTAAATTACTACTAAAAGATTATAGAGCCTTCATCAGGATATGCACTCACTTGCCCTCTAGCAGCTAGCAGACTATTGGATATTATCTGGATACCATAAGCCAGTCCTGAACTTTGCAAGACATAATATTTCTAAGATGGAGATCATTTAAAACCTGGGATTAATAGGCTAGGATGAGCATGGCCAGAAAAGTTACCCGTGTATTTTCACTAAATGCAATCTGCACTGTTACTTTGAATCACACCAACACTGCAGGAATGCCTTCATCCCAGGGAGTACAGATATTTAAGAAAGTTGCACATTCTCAGGGGCAGATGGTGATAGTATTAATTGTTTTTTTTTCCTACATCACGATCATTTTGATAGTGAACTTAATCACCAAAATGTTAAAAGTCACATCTTACCATTTACTTCTTTGGAGAGTGAAAGTTCCACATCAGCACTGAATAATATGCCTCCTAAACTTCCTGGTCAAAAGCTGCCTCAGCTCCCAATGTATTAGGAGTGATAAACGAAGGCCCCTACCTCCTTCCAATCATCACAAAGACTCCATCTACTCATTTTTCAGGACCTTCAGTTGCAGCACTCCTTGCAGATTCTTGAGATCCCAGAGGTCTGGGATCCTCTGCTGCCTTACCTCTGGAAACTGCTAAAATTCAATAGAGTTCCCTGTTCTGCTAATCTTGTATGGTACACAGAACTTCGTGGGAAGTCGTGCTGCTGCCACAATACCGGAATCACCCATATATTTCAAAATTACACCTATTTCCTTACTGATACAGGGGTCCAATTTCTGATGCATAAAATTTTCATTTCCAGCTGAGTCACAGTAAGCCACACAGTGACTGGATAAGTGGCACTTATCCAGTTGCAGGTCTCAACAGAATCTCAATAAATCTCCTGAGGCACTCTCGTAAAAATATTCCAAAATCATTGATAAGTGGATAATGACTGACTGCAACTTGGAGAGGGTTCAGAGGAGATTCACAAGGACGATTCCAGGAATGAAAAAGGTTATCAATCGAGGAACATTTGATGGCTCCAGGCCTGTACTCACCGGAAGCAGGGTGGGGGGAGGAGGGATATCATTGAAATTTTCTTGAATATTGAAAGGTTTAATCAGAGTAAATGTGGAAAGGGTGTTTCCCACGGCGGGGGAGTCTAGGACAAGAGGGCACAGCCTCAGGATAGAAGGGCATCCATTTAAAACAGATGCAGAGAAATTTCTTTAGCCAAAGAGTGGTGAATTTGTTACCACAGACAGCTGTGGAAGCCAGGTCACTGGGTTCATTTAAGGCAGAGATTGATAGGTTCTTGATTGGACACAGCATCCAGGGTTACAGGGAGAAGGCCAGGGAGTGGGGCTGAGGAAGAGAAAAAAGGATCTGCCATGATTGAATGGCAGAGCAGACCAAATGGCCTAATTCCGCTCCTATGCCTTATGATTATAAAGCTTTGCACTGAGGAAGAACTCAACTTACCTTGTGCAATATTCTCCAACAGTTTGGCTGAAGGCTGTTTCCCCTGTTGAGCTAGGGCAATCAACACCAGACCTTTGTACAGAGCAGACTTTGAGAGAGGTTCTTCCTTTGATGATTCTACTAGTTCAGCAATCTGGAACCACAGCACACAAAAATAAGTCAAACTAATAAAATGAGCAAAGAAAATCTTCTCTCCGGGTGAGATAAATATGGCTGTCTGAGAGGCTCATGTATGAAACATGATGACTAATACTTAAGCAAAAAGTACTTACTGGCTATAAAGTGCTTGGAGACTTTATAAGTCCACATTCACAAGCAACTATTGAAATGGTGCAGCTTGAAGTCTTTACAACGCAGTACCACTGATCAATTGATAGCTTTATATACTAAAGTAAAACTCCACAATAATTCCCTATTCAATCCCATTAGTTCAGCCTCTTACTCAGGTGCTGGTTCCCACAATCCTTTCCCACCAGGCTCTGTTTCTGAATCTTCCTTGGAACTTGTCTGATCCACAGGGAAATACTGTATTCTACTGTGTGTCATTTGTCATTTGAAAAAAGTAAATTACAAGTTTATTGGAGTAGTAATAGAATAATATTCAACAAACTGGAAAATTTACTCATCCAGAAAGTATCTGGATTAATAGTATTTTACTACTCTAACTCAAATGCCAGTGTCCAAAATATAATCTGCATAATCCACCTCAGTTATTAACTCTCCAACTTTTAACATTTCCATGTACCTATACACCACTCAAAAAGGCCCTCCAGAAATTTACATCCTCTATCTAAATTTTTACATCATAAGCCTATCAGTTCATGCAAAGAGATTGCTAACTTACCTGGTTTTGTATAATGGGTGGCAGCTTCGTTCTATTCAACAGCTTGTGAAAGACACTTCCCTGGACTCGGTCCTCCTGCTTACAGCAAATTGCTTCATATACTTCTCGGTAATAGGGTGGCACATCACCTAGAGTAAAAGATGAAGGTATTGATTGAATAAAAATAGCAAATTCCAAGGGTCACCTCCCTACATCTTTCAGCCAGATGAAGCACCTTGACCCAAAACATCAATTGTCCGCTTCCCTTCACAGATGCTGCCCAACCGAATGAGTTCCTCTGGTCTCCAGATTCCAATGTCCTTAGTCTCGTCTCTACTACGTACAAGGTTAAAGTCAACAAAGCACATGGAAACCCACAGATTCCCCAAGTCACAAATTAGCCTGACTTGCAAAATCACCATTTGTTCACTGCCAACAAGCCTAAGCCCTCAAATTCCCTACCCAACCTATGGGAGCCTCATTCTACAGACTAAAGTTGACAGCAGCTTCCTTGGGCAACAAAAGCTGACCTTGCATTTTACGCCCACAACATTGGTCTCCCCATTACCTGTTGTTATTGTACAACTCAACAATATTTTAAGAACTCACTGCTCATCCTGCTCTAGCCTCTACCAATTTCATTTCTGTTTCTCCTCTGTCAAGTTAAGTCACTTTTATTGTCATTTCGACCATAACTGCTGGTACAGTACACAGTAAAAATGAGACGACGTTTTTTCAGGACCATGGTGTTACAAGACACAGTTCAAAAACTAGACTGAATTACGTAAAAAAGAAACAACACAGAGAAAGCTACACTAGACTACAGACCTACACAGGACTGTGTAAAGTGCACAAAAACAGTGCAGGTATTACAATAAATAATAAACAGGACAATAGGGCAAGGTGTCAGTCCAGGCTCTGGGTATTGAGGAGTCTGATAGCTTGGGGAAAGAAACTGTTACATAGTCTGGACATGAGAGCCTGAATGCTTCGGAGCCTTTTCCCAGACGGCAGGAGGGAGAAGAGATTGTATGAGGGGTAATGAGGTCCTTCATAATGCTGTTTCCTTTGTGGATGCAGCGTGTAGTGTAAATGTCCGTGATGGTGGGAAGAGAGACCCTGATGACCTTCTCAGCTGACCTTACTATCTGCTGCAGGGTCTTGCGATCCGAGATGGTGGAATTTCCGAACCAGGCAGTGATGCAGCTGCTCAGGATGCTTTCAATACAACCCTTGTAGAATGTGATGAGGATGGGGGGTGGGAGATGGACTTTCCTCAGCCTTCGCAGAAAGTAGAGATGCTGCTGGGCTTTCTTTGCTATGGAGCTGGTGTTGAGGGACCAGGTGAGATTCTCCGTCAAGTGAACACCAAGAAATTGGTGCTCTTTACGATCTCTACCGAGGAGCCATCGATGTTCAGCGGGGAGTGGTCGCTCCATGCCCTCCTGAAGTCAACAACCATCTCTTTTGTTTTGCTCACATTCAGAGACAGGTTGATGGCTCTGCACCAGTCCATTAGCGGCTGCACTTAACGGCTCGAGATAATTTCCATAATTATTCAAAAATTCCATTGTTAGATCATGATACTACTCAGAAAATAAACAGTGAATTAGGAGGTTCAAAAAAGTGACAAAAGCCTCATCAGTATCAATGTATTTAAGAACAATTTATGCAAAGCCTATGGCTACAAAGCAATGGCGATCAGTCGGTATACAGGAGAGACACAGATTGGCCAGTTGAGTGATGTCACAACAGCTTCACACTCAATGTCAGCAGGACCAAGGAATTGATTATGGACTTAGGAAGGAGAATTCAGAACTCACTGAGGGGTCTGCGGTGGTTAGGATGATCAGTTTCAGGTCTGCAGACATCAACATTTCAGAGGATCTCTCCTGGGGCCCAACACACTGATGCAATCATGAAGAAGGCATGCCAGTGGGTTCCACTTCTTTATGAGTTTGATGAAATTTGGTATGTCACCGAAGACTTGCAAATTACTACAGATGTATGGTGGAGAGCAATCTGAAAGGTTGCAACAGCGCCAGATATGAAGGCTCCAGTGTGCAGGTTCAGAGGATTGATGGTGAGGCATAATGCTCAAGAAGGCAGCATTCAATTAAGGTCCCTCGCTATCTGGGAGATGCACTCATCTCGCTACAAGCACTGGGGAGGAGGCAAAGGAGCCTGAAGCCCTTCACTCAACAATTCAAGAACAGCTTCTTCCCGCCCATCAGATTTTTTTGAACAATCCAAGAACACTACCTTATGATTCATCTTTTGCACTATTTATTTACTGTAACGTAGTAATTTTTCTGAACAGGCAGTCCCCAGGTTACGTATAAGCTCCATTCCTGAGTCCGTCTTTAATTTGGATTTGTATGAAGTCGGAACACGTACATCCGGTATTATTTAGCGTCAGTTAGTCAAACATTTGTCTCAGTATACAGTATATATTTTACCTTTCTATTGTTACGAATGTGCCGCAACTCTGAGGGGCCGAAGGGTACAAAGTCGTCCACTCCTTTTTGAGAATCGCAAGATCGCTATTAATTCGGGTCTGAGACCCAGGAAATGAGAAAGAGACGTCCAGAATTCACAAGGCTTGGAATGTGTCCTGACCTCAGCAAAATGGAACCATTGATAACGGCTATTGTCTCTTGGAGACGGAATTGTGTATTGAGTACTGTACTGTTCGTTGAAGCCCCTCAGGGGTTGACTAGAGTGGGTTGGTTGAGGGATTGCATCATCCCAACCTGACTGACATCTGAGACCCCGTGAGTAAGGGTAACAGAGAGCTTGGGGAACAACCCCTTTAGACGCACCAGGAGAAACGCTGGAAATCCAGTGACAGCGTTTTATAGCGACAGCCGGTGGAGGCTTGTGTGCGTCCTCCCTTGCCAGGGTGGCGGGCTCATCACGGAAGAACGGCTTAGCTACAGGAGAGGCCACGAGTGAACGGCCACACCAACGAGACTCCGACGGATTGAAATCATAAAAGGAAAGCCGGCAAGTTTTTCTCCCAAAACTCACTCTCTCTCCAACCATTGAAAACCCAGCGGTCCCCAAAGGCTGCAGCCTGCATGAACTGAGTGAACTTATATTTCCATCAGACAATACGTTATCCCCTAGACAACGATAGAGCTTATTTCTTATTATTATTATACCCAAACTTTTAGATTTAGTATTGACGACGTATATTATCTGTATATTTGCATTGATATTATTTTTGTGTATTTTTACTAATAAATACTGTTAAGAATATTATCATCAGATTTCAACGGACCTCTCTATCTTTGCTGGTAAGTGACCCAGTTACGGGGTTTATAACACTATGCATATAAAACACTTAATATGTATTCCAATAATTAAACCACTGCATTGCTTAGTAATAATTATAGCTTTCATCGGGGCAGGGCCTTTCATATACTCCATTATTCTCACTTTATCCGTTATCTTTTAAAATTGTTCCGATCATTGACTGACTGTAGCCTAACGCTTTTCCAATGACCAATGGCATTTCACCTCTTTCCAAACGCTTTATTATTTCCACTTTATTTTCAATCGCGATCGCTTCCTGTCAATGGAACAGAAACACTGCGGGCAGCAGCTCCCGAGCTTTGCCGGCTCCCGGGGTCCGCTGGGTCCTAAGGACCATCGCATTGAGACAGGCTAAATGAGACAAGTAGTGGCTGTGCTGGGTTTGGGTATTTGATCCTCCACAATATTCCGCGTGGGAATTTAAACTGGTGGTGGCAGTGTTTTTTTTAATGAGGTCGAGTTGCGAGCTCTACATCAACCCAGCACGGATGGTACGAGAGTCACTGGATCAATATCAACCCGGCATGGGAACGTTCTATCACTGGATCAGACTTGGGAAACTCCGTTCTCCAGCCCAGCGCTGATCTCACCACTAGCCGACTGGAACGGGGGGGGGGGGGGGGGGGGGGGGCGGGTCAAGGTGAATCTTACTAAGAAAAATTTAAGCCAAATACAAAGTTAAACACCCAACACAGTGTCAACGGCAACGACTTAAAATGGCGGACAGCGTTCTCCTTCCTCAGTTCATAAGTATGAGTTGTCTGTAAGTCGGACATTCGTAACTCAGGGACTACCTGTATTCTATTATACTACTGCCATAAAACAACAAATCTCAGGACATATGTCAGTGAACCTGATTCTGAATTTATCTGTGCGAAGTAATATTTCTTGTACATTCAAAGAAAAACAAAACTTAAATATCATTTTTTTCATACTCCTATACAATGTTTTCTCACTATCATTAGGTGCTTAGACTAAAATATATATTTTTTTGAAATCATTAGTCAACACCAAAACTGTGTGGGTATTAGAAGAAAGGTCACCTTTGTCTCTCAACAGTAACACCTTGGTAAGATGGTTCGGGATTACAAACCTCACTCACATCTAATTTTTACATAATGCACTTCAGGCAACTGATTTTATTTGTGGACTAAATTTACTAAAAAGTGAACAATTATCATGAAGATCATTGGTTATCATTACAGCACTAGGCAGAGTGATGTTTCCTAATCGATATCCTGATGAAATAAGATTACAGAAATTGCAACCACTGCCTTGTAGAACTCTGGGAGAGAAAAAAGCTGAAATGAAAATCCAAAGTGGAAGCTGCACAGTGATGAAGGGGGCTTACAATTTACCTCAACTCTACACTACTTTAGCTCTACACTTCCTGCAAACAAGTTTGCACAATTGAAAGGACATGTGCAACTATTAATCAGCTAGCAAAGACCTGGGCTTTTGTTCTCAGATCAGTACAGTTTCATTGTGTTATAATAAATGGAAAGTCAAATTATCAGCTGTAAACATGCATTAATCAGCACAGATGCATCTGTAAGGGGTTGTTACTAACAGCAGGAGAGATCATTACACCTCAAAATGCGACAGTTCCAGCCAATAACATTTTCCCATCAAATCCTGTTCCTGATTGCACACCAACTATCAAGAAAGTTGCAACCAGCAATATCAACCAAATGAGAAGCTCTCCCATTTGAGGGCATTGTTGGCAGGGATGGTAGTGTTTCTGTTGATGTGGGGATAACACAAGTTACCAGCAATGTACACAATCTGGCAGCAACAGAACTTGATTGCAACTCACCTACAAACAGATGATTATGTGATCCAATCATAGCATCAGTTGTGACTCTGATCATTCATTGCTTCTTAGAGCTGTAAATAACTTTATGGCAACTAAAAGCTATCAAATTTTCACATCAGACTATCAAAACCTTCAGAGGCTCAATGGGATACAACAAAGAATTGCAATCTTGTAATCCACTGAAATCATAGCATAAAATGATTGGGTTGCTTAAGTACTGAACTAACTCTTTGCACAAAGATACCCAGCTATCAAAAATAAATAAGATACATCTTTGCCTGTTTGAAAGCAAAATAATTCAAATGAGGAAAATTTGAAATGAAAACAAAAAATTATTGTAAGTACTCAGGTAGGATGCCATCTGTGAGAGAGAAACCATTTCAAGAGAGCCAGGTAAAGTTAAAAAAAAAGTTTTAATTTGTAGAGAAGGAGAAATGGAAAGAATCGCTATAATTAAGCAGAGACCAAGAGAGATGAAATGATACAAATACTGGTGGTGACTGGGGAAGGTGATGAAGGTTTGTTAATTGCAGCTGAAGATCTAGACAAGGATTATCAAGAATGCCTGTTCATTTGTAAGCAAAAGATCAACGCACAAAGGCTAAAAACAGCTCCAATGCCATATTCAAGTTTGCTGACACCATTCTCAAGGCCAAATCAAAGGTGGTGATGAATCAGCATATAGCAGGAGGTTGAAAGTAAGTGATGCCACAACAGCCTCTTACTCAATATCTACAAGACCAAGGACCTGCTTATTGACTACAGGAGGAGGAACTAGAGAGCCATGAGCCAGTCCTTATCGAGGTGGGG